>NC_058339.1:10394954-11736193 GCF_905475395.1 Chrysoperla carnea
TGTTTTTTTTTTGTGGGCTAGGTTAGAAAATTAAAAAGAAAATTTATTTTCTCGGATAAACATTCAATAAGAATGGAATTGTCCAAGTTGGAAAGATTTTCTTGACATTTTGTATAGAGTCGTAGTTGTTAATTTCGAGTAACTTTTTTCAGTAACATTTTGTCAACTTTTAAAAAGGATGGGTAGTTTACCCAAAAAAAAATAAAATAATGAAACCAAATTTTTGGATACTCTATACATTATTTATAAGTTTTAAATATTCCGACATACTTTTCAAAATAAGCAAAATTTTTTTATAAAGAATGACTTATTTTCTTAAAATGAAAAATAAGAAAATTTACAAAAGTATAGTTACCTCTATCCGGGCACTCACTGTATTTGTATAGATATCTGAGTGTAGTTTTCCCATTCTTAAGCTAGACAGTTATAGAGTTACATGTGGGGGGAACGAAGCACACAAGGAGGGCAAACTCACAGATACACACTCACACATACGAAATGAAAACGCCTGGAGGATGTTTATTAGTAAAAGATCTAGTGTAGAAAAGACTTTAAGCTCTAATAAAAAACAAAAATAACTAAAAGCAATTGTATTTTGTTGAGTATGTGTGTATGATGAGTTTTTTGTTTTTGTTTCTTTTTTAAGGGTTTTTTTTTACTCCATTGTGTTGGGTACAGTATTGTACAAAAATTATATTCAATGTAATAATGGGCCTTTGTCCTTAAAATTTTTTGATTGCTTTAAAAGACGTTCGTTATCGAGTCAAAACATCTTTTGGATAATATTAATAACTACGAAAATATTAAAGATTTAATTGTACAAATAGAAAGAAAGAAAAATTAAACACTTGGTGACGTCATAACCTGCAATTTCCATAGAAACTACATATGTAATATGTAATATAAGATGTTATGCAAGAACAAGATAGAAAAAATTATTTAATTTATGTTTATCAATCGGTTTTAATTTTGATTTCAAATATTGTCATCTATTCTTGCCACATTTTCGAATTTTTACGAAAGATACATTGATATCGACATAATGACCTATAATTGAAGGCCTATAATTGTTTCCATTCGATTTGAAACATTAGCCAATGCAAATTATACCAAGAGAGAGCCCATTTATCTGTTAATTCGCGAGATCTTCCTTCATTCTTTTTCAAATTCTTTGATTTACCCCTCGGCTTAAAGCTTATCGTGCTGGCCAACGATGGAAATTAGACCAACTGTCTAGAAATGTAACGCACCGATTTGGTGCGCACTATTTTCGTTTTTAAGATACAGTGGACGCTGACAAATGTTTTGCAAGGTGAGCTAAAATTATCGATATTGTCGAACTAAAGAGTACTGCTATAAAAAACCTGTAGTCCGAAACTTTTTGAAAAAGAATAAATTGTAATTTGACAAAATACATATTAGAGTGATGAGATTTGTAATCATTTTCTCATTTCAATCATTGTAAATAACGTTCGGATTAGACAGGGGTCGGATTACCACGAGCCTACTATATATTTTTTTGCAGTATGTAATTTTGCACATCATATCTGTAATAAAATTGCCTATACACAATAAAAAAGAAGTAAATTACTTTTGATATTTTTTGTTTTTAAGAAGTCACTGTATGTGTTCATCGACAATGGTAATCAATTGGCCTGTTGATAACATTGTATGCCTGAGGAAATAAACTGATAAAGGCTTTATTTTTCTCATATTTTCACTTTAGTCCGATGAAATAAATAGACAATTTTCATTTTTGTGATGGATGCAATTACAAACTCCGCTATCTTTTGATGTTGGATTTCTTTTCTTTCAATTTTAACAACACCTCAGCAACTTTAACAATTTTCAGAAAAAAGAGGATTTAAGAATAAGGGCAAATCACGACAAGTGCAGTACGCCGTAATTAATTTCCATGATTTAAAGGCTGGCTAGATAAATAATATGAAGATTTAATTTTGTTCATTTTGTAATTTGTATATCATATCTGTAATAAAATTGCCTATAAATAGCAAGAAAAAATATTATTAGTTAGAAGTCAATATTGATAGTAGGTACTTCTTTAGTCTGTCAAGACGTATCACTTAGGAATATTAGTGACAAAACTAGTATCACTATATTAGTGACAAATTAAAAATATTGAATTTATAAGTATTTTATTTATTTTGTCATCATTTACAAATTAAATATAATTAAAACGTCTTTATTTTAGTGTAATAAGTATATAATTTATGTAAACTAAACGAAAATAATAATGTTATACATAACGACGAAAATTTATGATAAACAATAAGTAAATGAGTCTCATCTGTTATAAGAGACAAACAATTTTGATGAGATTTGTGACTTTCAATCTCACAGAACAGTTTTGATGTAGATTGGATAATATTATGTCTCTGTTCTATTTCGAAAGTATATACAAGATGTGCCAATGCTCGTCATTGTTAGCTTGCAATGGAAAAATATTTGGTATTTTGTTATTAACACAATCACCTTATTTGGTAATCTCTTAACGCGTTACATTTTCCCAATCTAACATCATACAGATTGTATCATCAATAACTGATGAGAAAGAAGCAGGCTTTTCATTTTTGAGTTATCGTGTCGACAGACAGACAGCCGCAAATGGACAAATTAAGTGATTTTATGAACAACTATACCAAAATTTTTTTCGTAGCATCAGTAATTTTAAGCGTTACAATCTTGGGACTAAATTTAGCATACCTTCATGTGTATTACATATATACTGGGTATTATAAGGAATAAAATTCTAGCTAACCTACAGTATTGTAAAAAAATTTTGGTTTATTGCACGGTACATACATATAAACCAAATATCTACATGCTTTGTAGTTAAATAATGTGTTATTTTTAGCTTTACAATACCACGCAACTACAAAAATATATAATATATTGTGTGCGAGTGCTAGTTATAAATTTGCTAATACACATATCTCTCTTCAATCATCAATACTCTAACTATAGTCGCCTCTGTTCATCAAATGATGGATGTTCGATAAACTCCTAATTAAACTAAAATTTTGTTTTTCAATCATCGACAACCTTATACTTGTATGGTATTATTATAAACTACAAGATTGTTTAAATATTTAAGATAGTTTTTTTATCACACTCTGTAGATATTATGATATAGAAATATCCAATTGAAAAGAATAACCTATGAGATTCATCATTTTTTCAGCCAACTTTGAACGATAGAATAAATAATAAAAAGCCCGATGACCTAGGAACTTTTTGTCATTTTTGGAAACTTTGTTAATCAAAAAATGTATTTATAAAGTTTTCTTCAATTCCTAGTATTATTCAATCCTTGTATATGTCCTTAAAGGGCTTTGTGTAGCGATTATTTTTATATCATGTATATGAAATATATCCAGGTAAACTAAGTTTAGTCCCAAGTTTGTTATACCATGTATATGAAATATATAAATGTATACTAAGTTTAGTCCTAAGTTTGTAACGCTTAAAAATATTGATGCTACGAACAAAGTTTTGGTATAGGTGGTCATAAAGTCACCTGATTAGTGCATTTCCGGTTGTCTGTCTGTCTGTCTGTCTGTCGTGTTGTCTGTCCATCACGGTAACTCAAAATCGAAAAAAGATATCAAGATGGAATTTTTACAGCGTACTCAGGACGTAAAAAGTGAGGTCGAGTTCGTAAATGAGCAAGATGGGTCATTTATGTCTTGGGTCCATAGGACGCATCTTGTAAACCATTTGAGATAAAACAAAAGTTTACAAGTAAAAATGTTCCTTATAAAAGAATAAACAACTTTTGTTTGAAACAGTTTTTTCTTTACATCACTGTTCACTCACGAGAGCGGAAATTAGGTGCAAATTTTATAATATGTTTTATTTGGGAATATAAGTTTTGAATGCTATCTAAAAGTGAATATCTCTCTTTACTTACGTGTCTATACATGGCACTTCAATAATTAACTCAGTCCATTGTTTGTTTTCAAGTTACATTCTGTACATACGAATTGAAAAGAAGATGAAAAATCAAAGATGCATCATGACATTGTGGTAAGGTACTTCAAAATATATGTTATATAATGCATCATGCATGTGCAACAGAAATGTTATATACATTATGTAGAGAGTATTAGAATGTTTCTGAGAACATCTATCTTTTCCATATCAGTTTTGTTGCCAACCCGAACAACTCACAGAGAGTGTCAACGACATTAAGTGTACATGTATGTGTAAGAATATGTACGTACGTGTGTTTGTTGGTTTTAGAAGAAATATAATATGATGCGAACGCAAGCAGCAACAACGAACAGCAACAGTATGGAAGTTCGTTCGAATAAGTGTAAAGTCTTTACAGGGTATCTTAAAATTGTAATATTATCCTTCTTGCAATATTTTGTTATAAGTATTCTATCTTATAGTTTTATTATATAAGAATTTAATAACAGTTTACTGTAATAATTTAATATCAAAATTAAGAGAGTTGAAAGTTTATACACATCTTCTTAGGAAACCAGAATTGTTAACTGTTTTACTAAAAATTTTAAGACTTATAATTTTGGAAATATAATAAAGCAAAAAATGCGCCAATTTCTTTGTTTTTAAAAACTAGCTAAAACTTTTCCTTTCTTATATAAAGTGAAACAAATTTTATAGTTGCAACAAAGATCGTATTGGAAGGTTATCGATCGTATAGGATCGTTAAAGGTACACCATTCCTGTCTTAAACTATTATACGAATAACGGCTAAAAATATTTGTAAAATCACTGATACCCAAAAAGTAAATTAGAAACATCGAAAATAATCACTAAATTTTAAGTAACGTTGCACTCGCTAAAAAACTTACATTTCCCATTAAATACCCAATAAGTTTTTTACAGCGTGTCTACTTTAGTTGGCTACATATGGAAAATTTTTTATTATAGGGTTTACGAAAGAAAAGTTATTCTTTATAATTACCTCTGCCTTCGAAAATATGAATATTCAGCTTTTCAATTTTCACGACATCGAATGTACAGCGTGTCCAAAAATTTATAAATTTCGATTGGAATGTTAATTGTCGTTTAGAAATGTAGACCATTTAGAACAGATTTTTCGTAAAACTTATACTAAAAAATTTTTCCATATATAGCCAACTTAAGGAGATATACAAGGATTGAATAATATTAAGGATTTCAAGAAAACTTTATAAATACATTTTTTAATTAGCAAAGTTTCCAAAAATCACAAAAAATTCCTAGGTCCTCAGACTTTTTATTAATATTTTATCGTTCAAAGTTGGCTGAAAAATAATGAATCATATAGGTTATCCTTTTCAATTAGATATTTCTATATCAAAAAATCTAAACAGTGTGATAAAAAACTATCTAAAATATTTAGACAATCTTGTAGCTTATTATAATACCATAAAAATATAAAGTTGTCGATGATATAGAACAAAATTTTAATTTAATTATGAGTTCATCGAAGATCCATCATTTGATGAACAGAGACGACTATAGTTTAGAGTATTGATGATTGAAGAGAGATATGTGTATTAGCAAATTTATAACTAGCACTCGCACACAATATATTATATATTTTTGTAGTTGCGTGGTATTGTAAAGCTAAAAATTACACGTTATTTGACTACAAAGCATGTATTTGGTTTATATGTATGTATTGTGCAATAAACCAAATTTTTTTTACAATACTATAGGAGAACAAGCACTTTAAGTAGACACGCTGTATATCTAGAATGTTTGCAACAAGCATATTCAAACACTATAATGAAAATGACTCGTCTTCCACATATTACACTTATAACATTTATAAATGTGTAGTATATATATATATATATATATATATATATATATATATATATATATATATGTGTATGCTACAATACGTATATTCGTCAAACTTAAATCTGACAAAACTACTTGTAGTTTATATATGCAACAGACAGACAAAACTTCGTTGCATGATGTGATGCTCTATGATGGGAGTATGGTAAGTGGTTTAATAGAAAACGGAGGTGCAATATGAAAACTATATTGTGATGATGGTGGGGCTCCCATTTACTACAGCATGATTCGTTCGTTCGTTTCTAACATTAGAAGGAAATTATGTCAAAGATAGATTTATTGTACTATTATTATTATTATTATTTAAAATATACATACTAGAATAGTTTCTAGATGGTAGATGAGCTTATTTGTGCTTGTTTTACATTTAAATTGTTTGTGTTATTGAAATTTAAATTTTGTTATTAAGAATATATCAAAACTATACAATGATTAATGAAAATATATGGAGTAGTTTACTTTCAACTTATAATTAATTTTGTATACGTAAATTTTATTTGAAAACATTAATATTCTTTTTGTTTACTTAACCTTCATATTTGTCGAGAGAGATTTTCCATCCAAAATAATGCTTGGTTATAATTTTTAAGTGGTTGAAATAATAATTTATCTCAGATCTGAACCTTTTTATAACAAGTGAAATTTACAATATTTCAAAAATCCCCGAACAATTTTCCCCGAGTACAGAATCCTAAACTCGCACTTGAAACGTATCTGAGAACACTCCTTACATAAACAACGAATCACAAAGACGGGTATATTTTGACGGGTGAATTTTATAACGAAATAGAATTTATATTTAGAATTGCAATTTCCCAGCGAAGCAGGTGGGAAGATTTTCTAAAATATGGCAATATTTGGATCGATTTTAGTCTATATCTAAAAAACTATTCGATCAGTCAACAAATGCACCCGATTTTTGTACTTTTTGGGTCAAAATTACCTTATATACTAAGTTTTATCGAAATTGGAGTTAACAAAATTTTTTCGATATTTTGGAATTTTTTTAAGGGGTACGTACCCCTTTGAAAAAATCGAGAAAATCGAAAAAAAAATTTGCTTTTGAATTTGATAAAACTCAGAAGATAGGGTCATTTTGATCCAAAAAGTATAAAAATCGGGTTAATTTAATGATTGTATGCAGAGTTTCTGAGATATCGCGATATTTGGTTCAATTTTAGTCCATATCTCCAAAAATATTCAACCAATCAACAAATGCACCCGATTTTTGTACTTTTTGGGTCAAAATTACCTTATATACTAAGTTTTATCGAAATTGGTGTTAACAAAAATTTTTCGATTTTTTGGAATTTTTTTAAGGAGTACCCCTTTGAAAAAATCGAGAAAATCGAAAAAAAAATTTGACTTGGAATTTTGTAAAACTCGGTGGCTGGGGTAATTTTAATCCAAAAAGTATAAAAATCAGGTAATGAAATACTATAATGATTGGGACCATAAAGTTACAATATCAACGAGTATCATGGACTAAACTTCATTTTCAAAATACTTAGAGTGACTTTAATATTTACCAGGCTGGCTTACTTAATTAATCTCTTCTATTACATCTATAATCCACAAACAGAATGAAAACATAAATCATTGATTTATTTAAGGTAGTTCCTCCGCGACCGTCCAGTCAAAAAGTTTTGGACTAATACTATCATTCAGTGCATTAACTGTGCTATGACTATTATACATATACCATATATTATTTTCACAAGACTGTAGTTCCTCACTACTGTTTCTAGTATACATATAAACACACACACTATGACATATGCCTTTAACATTAGTCTTCATATCTTTTCCACAAAAATCATCGCTAAAACGAGTTATTTATTTAAGTTTTTTATCGAAACTATATGGTAAATAATTTTTATTTTTATTTATATATTTTCTAAATATAGTATTCTACATTATATTAGTTTTTCATAGAGATGGTGGACGTCATTCATTGGTAAATAAATATAATATTTGTAAATTTGTGTATTTTTATACACTTCTCCCATGTACACGTACAAATTGCGTCACTTTTAATTGCTAATATCTCATGTATGGCATGGTAAATCATCTTCTAATTTTAACAGCAAGTGTATTATGAATTAAATATTTTATATTCTGAGTTTTGAGAAATTCTTGGAATATCACTTTCGTGTAGGTACTACCTTAATTAATATTCGTTCATGATATAAAAATATAAATTTTTAATAAATTGATAAAAGTATCCATTAATGTGAATTAAATTTACACATTATTAACATTAGGATTATAATGATAGACACAATAATAACAATAATAGATATTATCATTTCAGTGGTTCCAACAATAGATTATACTTCGTTCATCACATACGCCACATATTACATACAAAGTAATACACATATACGTACATATCTTCTATTCCTTCAATGTAAAGCTTATTTACGTGCAGTAGAATGTAATATATATGTATGTACCCACCCCAAATATACCCCAAACCATCAAATCTGGAATAGTATGAAGGCATTCTGTATGTAAACTTTCAAACTATCATCCCTTCGTTCTTATAATATACATTATTATATGAATAAAAGTTGAAATCTATTGAAAAATCAATTGTACATTCGCTGGTTATAATGAGCTGTTTATAATTATAGTCCCGTAATGAAAGGTTTGCTCATGCGTTCTGCATATACGTCAAATTTTTTGCACGTTAAGTATTCTTCAATTTACTGAGTACGAATTTGAATAAGTGATAAGTAGATAAGTTGAAAAAATCGAAAAAATTCATAGGGAATATTCATATATTTTTTTTAAAATTTTATTAATTCATTGTTTACACCGTTATAATAAAGTAAATAATATAAATACTGCTTAAAAATGCTGTATTTAAGTGTAAAAAAATATTTAAAATTATAATTTTGAGATATTTAAACGCAGTTTTTTGGCGCTCTCTGTTGATGACGCATAAGTATAGGATCTATCAATTGGTGACAGTTCAATGTATAATTTACATGCTAAAAAAATGAATTTACAACACAGAATTTACACTCGTTATTTTTAAGTTTCCGTAGAATGATATAACTCAATGAAATACCATATAAAATGTAAGTAATTAATATCATACAGTATATCAAAAAATTTGACAAGCCAGTACTATGATGTCACGTCCGTATAAAAATTTGAATTTCCGTTTTAGAAATTTTTAAATGCCCTCACTGAATTTGTACTTTTATTAATTAATATGAAGTAATTAAAAAGATATTAAGTACAAAAATAATGGTTTAGTTGAAATGTCCAGTCAAAAAAGTTACGGAAGAATTAAAAATAATGAAATTTTAAAATTGTGACTACTACAATGAATTTAAACGGTCTCAGAAAATTCCAAGTAGTAACCGATACGTAAATTCGTATTCTTTGAAGTTTTTACAATATTTTGTATGCAGTATTCATAAAATAAATATATTTGATGTTTTTACTTTTAAATCGTTGTCAAATTCAGACGAAAATTAGTTTTGTAGGATTTTGGGATAAAAACATCAGACAGCAGACACCATAAATTGGACATTCAATGGAATAACATATATGATTCCATCAACAGAATGCAATCATAAACGATTGACTACATGCTATGCAGACATTTCTCAAAACACAGGCATTCATTCATTTATCCTACAGGATGTTTTTAAGATTGGTAACTAATAGGGTACCTAAAGGTCAAGATCAGAGGTGTAGTTCCAAAAAAATTACATTTTAACAATTTTCGGTTTCGATAACCAGTATACAACCACTAAGATCTTACCCCTTCCAAGTAGTCTTGTGTGTTCGTAATGTCTTAGCAGTTTGAGGTGAACATTTGTGATTAGAATGGTCATTATACTACAATTCTTACTAACAATAGACCAGCAATGATTTATAGTAAGCGACAGTATTTTCAATCTAAAACTCATTTTTATTTCAAAAATTTTAAAAAATGTTAACCGCAATATTTTAATCGATTTTAGTCCGTATCTCAAAAACTATTCGACCAGTCAACAAATACACCCGATTTTTGTACTTTTTGGGTCAAAATTACATTATATACTGAGTTTTATCGAAATTGGAGATTTAAAAAAAATTTCCGATTTTTTGCAATGATCGAGAAAACGCAAAAAAAGTTTTGGAATTTCATGAAACTCGGTGGTTGGATTACATAATCTTTATGTACAATATTGCATCCCTGTATATATTACATATATCTGTAGGATATTTCCCAAATGCAATAAAGAAAAATATCATTGAATGCATTGTGCTATGCAATAATAACTCAAATAGAAATTGTCTGGAAGAAATAATATCAAAATATAATATTGAAAAATATTATTTAGTATATTAAAACGATTTTACTGTATTAAATAATACATTTTTATAAAATAAATGAATACTGTTGAAAAGTAAAGGCTAATATGATATATTAAACTGATAAAAAGTGGAAATTGTATCAATCTATTTTATATTAGCTTGATACCCGCCCACATCGCTGGGCTTAAAAGTAAAGACCACCGCTCTATAACCTCCACCTCTCTTACTCTCACTCCATAACATTCGAAATAGAGGTAGAGATTGTTTAATGCAGATAAAATATGTGTACAGATTTCAATTTTTTTTAAATGTTATATAGTCTTGATTCAATGAGTGAGTCAGAACAGGTGGCCATGAATTGTATCTCGTGTTATTTTACAGAAATCTTTAATTTATAGTTCAAAATAATGTTCATAGATGGCGAAGTAAAATGGTAAAATGTCATAGGCTAAATTCATTTTTTTTAATAATTGTTTTTTTAATATATCTTAATAATTTATAGCTCATGTGTTAGTCTGATGTATGAGTTATATTATTATACAGTTTCATTCAAATCCATTCATTATGCTCATAAGGTACAAACGACTATGTTCACAGGGTATCTCTCTCTGCTATTTCACAAATGCCAATTTATGATTGGTATTTGTGATAAGTCAGCGCATTTGTACAAACGGTGACTTGGAGATCTAAGGCTCTCTAAAAGAACAATTATGGGAACGTGAAACTAAACAAATTTGCCTAAATCGACTTTCTTTTGAGTTTAACTGGTAGATCGTTTTAGGGATATATGAATAAATTTTTCGTGCTAGGGAACTCATACCAAAATTAGTGTCTATAGCAATTTTAAAACACTATAAATTATTAAATATCCTTTTTTGAATTTCGTTTATGCCATACTACGCAACCAAACACATGTAGATAAGAGAAAAGTAATAAAATCTTATCATAAAAAGCCTTTTAATCAATTTGAAATTATTTGCTTCAACTGTTATATAAAATGACATAACCAACGGAAAATAAACAAATAGAAAGAAACAATTGACTGAGTTAACTGTTGAAATGCTCTGTATAGAAAGTATTGAATATCAGTGCTTTTATTAATATACCCTTCGTCTGTAGGAAAACTCAAAAACGAAAAGAGATATCAATCTAAAAATTGTATAGCGTTTTAAAATACATTTTTTACATTTACACTTTTGTTGTATTTCTTATAGTTTACAAGATTGATCCATCGAATCCAAGACCCAATTGGCCTATGTTGCTCATTTGCGAACTCAAAAGTCAATCTCTGGGTCCTGAATCTAGACGGAAGGACGAACAAACGTGCATGGGCTATTTACGTGATTTCATGAACATCTATACCAAAGTTTTATTCGTGTCATCGATATTTCTAGAAGTTGTATTTTACCGAGCTTATGTTAATTTTCAAAGACAACTGGGCGGATGTGTGGAAATAATGTGTCTTTCTTTTCATTACACAATTGACTCCTTTACACAATAAAGTATGCAAAATATTCGATCAAAACGTTACGTAAATTTTAAAATTGATCAAATTTATTTATACATGCAGATATTTTTTTTTTTTTCGTCACATTTTTTATTTGTTTTCATTTAATTTTACGATCTTTTCGTTCTCAGTAGTTAAACAGTATCTGTTTTTATTACCATTTCGGGAATTCTTTTTAAAGTAGGTATTTTAAATTATATATATTTCTACTTTACACGACACCGTCGTTGAGAGGAACTTTGAATTTGATTTTATAGTGGGCAATATTTTATTTTCTTTTTATGATAGTCTATCTTTATTTGAGTATAGCTAATGCTATTTCATTTCATTATAGTATATGACACCGTTTTTAGTCTGTTTCACTATATAAATTCGAATTTGTTAACATTTCATATGGTAATTTGTACAAGAATATTTATTTTAATACCTCCTCGTTTACCAAAATTAAACTTGACATAAACGTGAACTTTATATCATCTATATCAAATTCTACAAAAATGTGCATAAGTGTCAAATTTCCTTTTAAACATTTTAAAAAATTATAAATATTTTAACCATGAATATTGGAAAATATTATTTGTGTTTTGATGGTCTTTCTTTAAATAATTTTTTGCTTGCAAGTACGTTAACAATTGGGTAGTTTTTCTTTTACCAAAAAATGAGTAGCTTTTCAATTTGACTGTTTTTTGTTATGTTATACGAAGATATTCTTCACTGAATATAGAAGAATAGAAGATATTCTTCACTGATTATAAGTTTGTACTTAATCTTCTAATCATTAAAAAGAAGGGGTAGGTCTATGTTATTTCCTTTTCTTTATTCCTTCTAGCGTGTACGTGATCTACACGGTAAGAAATGCATGGATGGTCTTTTGATCTCTCCTACCAAATTTCAGCCGGGCGCCAATTTTTTGTACCTTTGGATGTTTAAATTGACCGGATAACCAATTGATTTTTAAGACTTTTAGAATTAATGTTATGTCGGGATATGTATACATGTAAATCGACGTATCATATTGTGCTCCATTCATATTTATGTCGAAAATGCGTGTATCCATTTTAAATTCTCAAGTTTTGTATAAAATAACCTTGATAATGGATTGAAAGTCAAGTTCAAGATCAACACCTAGTACAAATGAATGTATAAAAAGATAGATAAGGTCATATCGTGTTGATGCGATGGGTCAAATACTACTTTAAGTGTCAAAGTTACGGAAAAATCTCACTGATAAAAATTGTTTAAGATATTTTTGAGGTTTAAAAATGTTTATTGTTTTATTTGGTAGAAACAAATTTTTGAAACATAAATAGCCAACCAAGTACCAAGATCTTTTTTAACCACCCAAACCAAAAAGAGTGGTTAAAAAATAAGGTTGAAGAGAGTGGGTTGTTTTGTTTGAAAGGTAATTTAACGGAGAGTGTTCTTACCTATGTTTCAAGTGTGAGTTTAGAGTTAAGCACCGGAAACAGCTAAAAAAGGTGACTATTTTCGAAGTCGGTAAGGTTTGGAGAAAGTAATTTCACTGGTTCCTTGATATAATTGACTAAGTGTTAGGAGTAAAGGATACTGCTATTCTAGTGGTATAATAGAATCCTTTTTGATATGTCTTTTTGTTTTTGAGTAATCGTGATGACAGACGGACAGACGACAGATAGACAGACAGGCAGACAACCGGAAATGGACTAATTAGGTGATTTTATGAAGACCTATACCAAAATTTTGTTCATAGTATCAATATTTTTAAGCGTTACAAACTTGGAACAAAACTTAGTATACCTTGATATATTTCATATACATGGTATAATAATTGTAAAAATTTTAGGCTTTGGTAAGTTGATGGTTTATTGAAATTCATAAAATCGATAGATAATATACATTATAGAGGATTATATTTGATGAAACTATCGTGATATTTTATTTTTTACAAAATGAATTTTGATGATAGTTATATTTAGAAAAATATACATATAAAAATGTAGAGAGGTTAGTAATGGATTCTGACAACATATATTATACATTTATTTTCTGTAAAATGGATATCACTTTTCTACTACAGGAATATATTCAGGTGTTACACTTATCGATGGTGAGTGAATAATGTATGTATGACGCCCTCTAAGTGCCTGTCAATCAACTAACATCCATTTTACTCAACTAAGAATAGCAACTTCGAACCAATCATCAAACAAACGATCTTTAGTCACTATGTGAATGTAAGTGTGTGTGTAGGTAACTATATTGAATTTTTAAGCAACTTGCATTTATAATTTTTCGAAATCAAATATCTCTCAATTCTTCATTCCATTATAATATTTATAATTTTAATCCGAATGAAAATAGTATACTTTTATGTGAAAATAACTGCCTAAATTTTTATACTCTTAATATGGCACTGTCTGTTTCATGAATAAGGCACTCTGTGTTCGAAAAGCATAGGGCTTCGGTGGGCAATGAAATGAAATTTATAGCGAAATAGTCTTTAAATTTCGCAATGTTTTAAATGATCGCAATGTTTGAATCAGTTTTAGTTCGTATCTCAAAAACTATTCGACCAGTCAACAAATGCACCCGATTTTTGTACTTTTTTGGTCAAAATTACCTTATATACTGAGTTTTATCGAAATTGGAGTTACCAAAAATTTTTCGATATTTTGGAATTTTTTTAAGGGGTACCCCTTTGAAAAAATCGAGAAAATCGGAAAAAAAAATTTGCTTTGGAATTTGATAAAAGTCGGTGGATGGGGTAATTTTGATCCATAAAGTATAAAAATCAGGTTAATTTAATGATTGGATGCAGAGTTTCTGAGATATCGCAATATTTGGATCGATTTTAGTCCGTATCTCAAAAACTATTCGACCAGTCAACAAATGCACCAGATTTTTGTTCTTTTTGGGCCAAAATTACCTTTTATCCTGAGTTTATCAAAATTTTTGTCACATACCTGTGTAATTCAAAAATTTTCCAGCCCCCGTGAAAGAAAACACCCCACTACCCAGAATTTTCTCATGAAAACGTTTTCCTAAAGAAAGTACACATATCGAAAGTCTTTACGGTGAGGTATCATCTAGTATTTTAGCCGTACAAGGCTTGTTATCATAATATATCTAAAGCTGAAAGCGCAATTTTTATATTTGGAGAATCCTACAGACCGATCAATGTGCAACTTGTATTAGAATTTTTGAAAAAAGGAAGTAGCCTTCAAATGACTTCTCATATACAATTGAGTTCATTCCCGAATTTCGTGAAGAATTTAATTGATTAAAGTAATGTAATAAAACATTACTAAATTTCTTAAGAATAAACTTTTCAATATCCATAAATAATTACATTGAAAATCTTATTTAGAAAATGTTATTTGATTTTAAATTATCAATCAGTACAGTTACAAAATGTAACTAACTACAAATGTAATATACAAATAATGAAAATAGTAATGTTTGTCTGGATAATTCAGTATTCCATTGGGATTACAGTAGAAGGCATCACGGATATATCACATAACCAGATGGACATTAACTGTCATATGTATAACATATATATAAAGTAACATTTCCCTCACATTTATGTCTGTATGTATGTATGCATACACACAGAAGTACAGAAAGCAACAGGACATAGAAATCTCATTCGAGTTGTTGCAGGAGTGTAATTCGTTGATATATCTTTCTCATATATAGATGGTAGTGATATGTTCTTCCTTTTAGTTAATCTAACTCTATCTGGATGTGTAGAGTATATTGTACTAGAAGTATTGTATCAATGTTCAAGTTGTATATCTAGAGTTGGGATTTATATGCATAATAGAAATATCTCCATCATAGAGCCTAAATGGCCGAGCGATCTAAGGCGTTTGCCTTGGACTGTTTGCCCATTTAGACTTAGGTTGCGGGTTCGAATCCAGGCAGTGACAGTGTGAACAATTTATAATTAATGGGAGTGCAGAATTGATCACATTGTCGTCGCTTGGATAAGAACGAAGTAATCGACATCAAAATGTAACTGTAAATATGTTATTTAAATAAATAAAGATTAATAAATAATGATGGGGGGTGGCCTCTGTTATAGGCGTATATGTCAGAGAAACGAAAGTTAAACCCCATTATTATTATTATTATTATATCTCCATCATATTTAGAAACATACCTATAATCTTAAATGTATGCATTGGACATTCCCACCAAATTTTTATCATTGATCCTAGGTTCGTTTAAAACTGAAGAACGCGTTCCTCACTAAGTATGAAATTATTTGCCTCACTAAGTATGAAATTATTTGAGATTTCCGTATCAAATTTTCAGGGTGGATTTCATTAGAGCTTGGGAAAATTGGAGGACAATTAAGAGTAGTTTTTGAAATATTGACGCCTAAAATAAAAAATATTATAAATGCGAAAGTAAGGATGTTTGTTTGTTTGTTTGTTACGCTTTCACGCTAAAACTAACGAATGGTTTTGAATGAAACTATACAAAAATATAGCTCATACTTCAAAATAACACATGAGCTATAATTTATAAAGATATATTTAAAAAAAATCTGACATTTACTATTTTAAATTTTTACAGAAATCTTTCGTTTATGGTTCAAAATGATGATTATAGATAGAGCAAATCTATAATCATAATCTTGAACCATAAATTAAAGTAGGTATTCAGTAAAAATTTAAAATAGTATATTTCAAACTCATTTTACAAAATGTAAAACTGTCCACATCAAGATAGGTGTAGGCTGTAATGCGGTGTGTTTTACTTTCAAGCCCAGTGAAACGGGCAGATATCAAGCCAGTTGAAGAATATAACTGACTTTGTTCTCGATGATAAAACAATAAAAATGAGACTAGTAAACCATTATGACGATTATATTGTATTTTCCAGTAAATTTGGATCTAGTAGTACTAAGTCATTGACAGACTATAAAAAATTCATTAGTCGTTTCTAGCATTAGCTTTAAGGTACATGGTTATCGGGGTACTGTATCTTACCCTATTTGTTGTCGATGTTATAATCATACAAACCGAGCTCAATTTTGGTATGGATGTACGTATAGTTTGAAAAGAAGTATGAGATAATGTTTCGTACCATATATGTCTGACACCAAAATGAATACTATAGTTGACAGAAATGCATCAGGTGATATGTGGTTTAATGGAGGTATATTATATCGAAAGTTACATGATATAAAACTAAAACAGAAAATAAATTATGTATTTTTAATACATTATATACATTAACTGAAAATGTATGAAAGGATATACATTACCTATGTTTTAGTAGAATGATAAACTAAAATTCATGTCTGAAATTAAATAAATAAAAATGTTGAGTCAACTGATAATAATATTATTAAGCAATATGTGTTTGTTTTATTTTTAACCTCCGAATTAAAAAAAGGGGTGTTATAGTGTTTGTCTGTATGTGGCATCGTTGCGCCGAAACGGATGAATCGATTTTAATTTTTTTGGTTTCATTTGAAAGGTAATTTAACGGTTCTTAGCTATGTTTCAAGTGCAAGATTATTACTAATTTTAGCAGATCAATAATTAATATGGAAATGAATGGTCAAATATACCTGGCTCAATCCATTTCGAAAAGTGAAATGGTAAAATAATTAGGTTATTCAAAACAATAATACATAAAAAACAAAAAAAACTCAAATATTTTAATTTCAATTAAAATATTTCCTAAACTTTATCCCAAAAAAATGATAGCTCTCTAAGTATCCTTTTCCTCTCATCTGATGCCCTTGACCATCACTTTGATATTGATTTAAGAAAAAGTGTTATAAGTTTAAAGTGTTTACCTGTGCGTCTGTGTGTTTCTCAGTGAAGGTCGAACCGCCTTGATTGAGAACATTTTATAGCTAAGTTTCCAAAAAACGGTTTTTGGTAAATTTCTCTTGTTCGTTACCAAAAATTAGCGTGACAAAACAACCCATCTATTTCAGTACTTCAAACAAAATTAGTAAAATGTCCACATGAAATTAAATTATTTACTTGATTTAAAAAAAAAAAATTACAGTTGAATTGATTTAAAAATTTTGTATCAAAGTGAACATTTCTATTTGGTGTAGTAATTTCATTGACATTCTGACTGATTCGAATGACCTGTCCAATGAGCTAGTATTAATACCGATAAGGATTACTACACATAAGATTGCTTTATCGTATAAACGAATGAACGAACGTAGAACGTATATTATGGCAATCAATGTTGGGTGTATAGTATAGATATAGATGGACATTACAAAACGACACAAAATGTCAACAGACATTGACTGATGATAGGGATAGTGATCAAACCATTTGAAAAATCAATCTTAAAACTGACCAACTGAATAAAATGAAGAAAAAAAAAATCATCTTTCTTTAACGTTATACGTCTAGAAATTTAATTAAGGCAGATTATCGAGGTATATATATTTTACCATTTCATGTATCTTGTTTTATTTTTGAATATAAATCTACTTTGATACTTTGATTTAAATTATTAAAAGTATTCTTAGGATAATAATATTAAATAAAAATTTAAAAAAAAAAACAAAAAAAATCCAACAAAAATGAACCATATTTCTATAACGGATTAAAAAGTATAAAATAATAAAAAGCTATTAAAATACTTGTAAGATTGGAAACGAAAAAACATGGGACGCATGTAGCAGGCACTACACTCTTTACAGCTATGTATTCCATTCGCACCATGTTTTTCGTGTCCAATTTTACAAATATTTTCATAACTATTTATTATTTTATACTTTTTAGTCCGTTATCAAAAAGGTGGTACATTAAAATATTTCACATATTTTTTCTGCGCTTTAGTTTTATGTGAATGCATTGTCATCCACTTCTGAGCTTTGATCCAAGCTCTGAGTCTCTAGCTTGTCGGGTATTTAGTTTAAAATCAATTTCAAAATTCCATCCGAACCCTAAAAAGCGTTTCTTCATCTTTCTCACCTTCTTTTTGTTCTTCTGCTTCTTATTTCACATTTTCACGCATTTTCATCCACTTCTAATCTATGATCAAAATTTCAAGTCTGTATCTCATCGAGAAGGTAGTTTAAAATCAATTTCAAAAGTCCACCCGGACATACAAACGAGTTAATAAAAGATGAATCGATTTTGAGATGTCTATAATTTAATTTGTTTTAGAGATAAGTTAATCGAAAATATTCTTAGCTATATTTCAAGAAATCTACTCAACCGTTAGAAGATCATCGCCTCTTTTCTAGTTGATACGGGTACGGAATCCTAACTTTGTACTTAAAATGTATCGAACAATCTCGATCAAATTACCATTCAAATATAAGAAAAAAAATCAAAATCAGTTGATCCATTTGGAAGGTACGATGCCACAAAATCTTATGTGATCGATTCGTTTGTAGTATCGTTATGTCTTAATCGTGAGTATTCTCACCTATATTTCAAGAATTTACTCAACCGTTTGAAGATCGTCGTCTATTTTCTAGTTATTATCCGATACGGAATCCTAAGCTCCGCTTAGTAGCTACGAGGCCATGGACAGGCACACTCTTTTTGAGCACAGTTTTTTGAGATTTCTCCAAAAGAACAATGTATTTTATATTGATTTTCCATGAAATTTGCATGAATACCTAGTCTGAAATTTTAACCACAAATTCTCTGAGTAAAAGTCTATTGATAAAAAAATTTTTAGCCTTAAATTAAATTTTGTTGTCATGCTTATACATCCTTAAGGACTGAAAATAGAAAATAAGATCCAATAAAAACTGAAAATAGTTTAGTAAATCTAAATAAGTATTGCCATTACAACACACTCATTAACATACAAATATAATCAACATCTCATTCATCACAGAAATAAACTGAATTGAAAAATCATTTTCACTGAAAAATAGGTAAATTTTATAAATGACGTACCATAAAACATTCGTTCAATATAGTTTCGAATACAGCATAACAAAACGAACAAAAATAAACAATCGAATATAATATTCATTTCAAAGCAATCTTACATTTGCTTTTCACGGCTATTTCATACGCCATTTTCTTTCTACAGCTGTCTTGGGAAATTAAAATATTAAATGATAAGCGTTCAACATGAAAATCAGATGCTTCGAAGCAACTGGCGTTTGATAATATTATAAGAAATTTCTATTCTACTTTCAAAGGTGGGTTGGTTATACATATATATACTCTCTACTAGAGGTGTATTATTATGTTCTGTGTGTGTGAAAAAAACGGGATGAAAATAAAGTATTATTTGAGAGTATGGGAATGATGATTCTGGAAAAGATGGGTGGTACTGATTTGTCGATAAGATAGACATATTAACTACTACTGTTGGCCGGATGTAATAGACTTAGAACGAAACAAAATCGAAAATCGATTTTCTTTTTCCATTGTTTGGTTAGATACAGAGTGTTATTTTATAAGACTCATTTTTTGGTTGATTTTCTAGTTAGTTCATAGTTATTCTTGATTTTTCCTTTTGGATTATCACAAATTAAATTCGGTTACTAGTTCACTGCACTTTTGCCTTTTTCCCTACTATATCATAAAATTTCTCAGCATTGTCATGCCACAGAACTCATTATAAACATTTTCGAGACTCTCTCAATCTCTACATATTGGACAAATTTTATTCCCGTTTCCATCTTTGTTACTGTCCCAATTCCAATTTCCTAACGTTATTCTTGTCATTTTACGTCTGTTTTCTCTTTCACAGTACTCCAAAGAAGTCGCTTCCTTCTCGTAATGATGCAATTGTCTAAAGTTCTGCAGCGTCCGTTTATTCTCCATGAAATTAATTATATTCATTATTTCCTCATCATCCAATTCCTTCCTTACCTTGTTCATTTTCTTTCTCCATCTTCTTCCATAGTTTTGCCTTCCATTTGTATTGAACTTAGCTGATTTTCTAGATGTTTTTTCCACCAGCTATTAACCCCTACTCTGTCACTGTGTTTATAGTTTAAAAACTCTGATAAGTTTGTAATTTGTGTTAGAATATGAGATAAAAACGTACCGTGACATACGCAACATAATCTAGAAAATGTATTTTCGACCTTTTTATTGGGTAGCTAAAAGCGTATACCGGTAATATCTTGGTTTGTTTACAGTGAAATAATAAAAGATACTAGTTCGATCCGTGACTGAAAACAGTACTAAATTTCAATAGTAATTTACTTTTTATTTATAGGCAATTTTATTACAAATATGACATACAAATTACATATTGAACGAAATTAAATGTAAATATTGTTTTTCTAGCCTGTTTTTTCCAGAGCAAAACATTTTTTGCACTTAGACCGTAAGTTAACAATATTCCTAGTTTTTCTGAAGTATACTTTCTATATATTTTTCTACCTTCATTTCCGTACGAATTAGCAAACTTTCTACCAATATATCTGGATTCAGCAGAGGTTAGATATCGACACGTTGTGGATTACATTTCGTACAGTCGTTTATTATTCTCTATTGCTAGTATGCTTATAGTATTGTAAACTAAATTATTGTCTCTTCGGGTGTTTCAGTCAATATTTTGTCTTTCATCCATTTAACTTAGGTGAATTTCTCAAAGCAATCCATTTCCGTCCATTGTCATGCCTCACACAGAGGTTTTATATATTTTAATTTAAAATTAGTGTTTTTTAACCCTCTATTTTAATAATTTTAAGCAATTCAATAAATTATTCAAGCATGTAGATTAAATGATAATAGTGATTATATAAAAATATTTATTGTATATACTTATATAATATGTAGGCCATCCAATATCACTTGTGTGTATAAAACAATGGTATATGTACAAATATTGGTTAGTATTATTTACTGTAGCATGAGTGAGATGGCACTTGTTGGATATTGCATATCCACCTGCAGGAGTTTTTCCCATTAGTCTCCTTTAATGAATGACCGGAAAACGAAGCCAATTTTATTCTCTCTTATATATATATACACCCGTATATACCGTAACACCCGTACTTCGTTATGTACACAGGATTTCGAAATACTGAAGTTAAATTCAATACAATTAATAATTAAGGTGAATATTATGGGATGTTTAAGCATAGCTTAATTCAGTGATAAAATTTGGCTTAAAGTAATTCCAGGAATTAAAGTACATAATTCCAATGCAGGTAATAAGTTACAATGCAGTGTTTCTACGATATCGAAATGTTTGGAACGATTTTAGTCCGTATCTCAAAAACTATTCTACCAGTCAACAATTCCACCCAATTTTTGTACTTTTGATTTCAAAATTACCTTATATACTGAGCGTTATCAAAATTGGAGATCAAAAATGTTTTTGCAATTTTTTTAATGGGTACCCCTTTGAAAAAATCGGAAAAATAGCAAAATAAATTTTGTTTTGGATTTTGATGAAACTCGGTAGATGGGGTAATTTTGATCCAATGATCAATTCAATGATTGGATGCAGTGTTTCTGAGATATAGTCATATTTGGATCGATTTTAGTCCGTATCTCAAAAACTATTCAACCAGCAAACAAATGCACCGGATTTTTGTACTTTTAGGGTCAAAATTACCTTATTTACTGAGTTTTATCGAAATTGGAGATTAAAAAATTTTTCCGACTTTTTGCAATTTTTTTTAAAGGGTACCCCTTTGACAAAATCGAGAAAAACGCAAAAAAAAAACTTTTGTTTTGGAATTTGATGAAACTCAGTGGATGGGGTAATATTTATACAAATCAATCCAGTTATATTTTAAAAAATGTTCTGATTTTGTAGTTCTGATTTTTGTAAATGTAATAGGTGGTAGTATTTTATTCAATATTTTACGAACACTGTTTATAAGATATCAGTCATCACTACCACCATCACAATACAGAGGTGGCAAATGGATAAAAAGGGTGTTAGGTGGATGATGATAAAATCTTTTGTTTCTGAAAATTACTTTGTGTGTTTATTTTTGGTTGCTGATGATGGTTGGTTCGTTGGTATGTAGTTGGTACAGCTTTTTTTTTCCTTTGTTTTCATTCATTTAAAATGAAAAAAATTCAAACAATTGACCTTTAAATGAAAAAGTTTGATTCATTTCAATGCTTTTTTTTTACGCTTTGATAGAAAACTTGTGCTTTTTCACCCTAAAAATAGTGCTAAGAAATTATATGTTTTTAGATTTTGAAGTATGTATCCACTTTGGTTTTGTTTTAGCACCATTTAAAAAACTGTTTTTGTGGCAATTCCTTGGAAACAGTCAAAGTTTGGTGAATAGAAGCAGGAAAAAATATTGTAATTTCTGAAGAAAAATGGAAAAATTTTATAAAAAAGTCAATGATAGTCAACTCTCTAGAATCGTTTATTAATTTACTTTTTTGGAGATTCCTGTAACTTTAAAAGGAAAACCCAGATATATAATTATCATAAAAAATCATTTTATCGTTAAAAAGCTTGGGGTGCTTTTTCAGATATTTTTTAACCCCTTTTATTATATTTTCTCAATCAAGCTTTTTGATCTGATATCTAGGATCTTATTCACCACGAGCTGCTTAAAATTTGAATATTAACAGGTTTTTTTGTTTCTTCATTATAGAAATGCGAAAAACAAAAAGTTTATTTAAATCAGGGAAATATTAACATACTATGAGAAAATTAAAAGTAGAACAAAATAAAAAAATAACATCTTTAAGAGAAAGAGGAATATTTCTTTTTAATGTGGAAAGAGTTTTATGGCGACATAAAAGCTGTCTAAAATTGATGGAACAGTAATTAAGAGCACAAATCAGTTGACGCATAAAATATTATTATTCGTTGTGTGCGTAGTCATGGTAGGGACAATAAAATCGATGCCAGCGCTTCCAGTGAAAAATTTTGACGTTAAAGGGGGCTGTTATGACTAATTTGCAGTTCTTTACATGTTAATGTTATAGAAATGTCAAATTAAAATTATTGAAAAACACGAATTAATTATACTTAATGCATCAAAAATTGTGAAAATAAGAAATCAAATTTCACAAATATTATTTTTCAAATGTAAATTATCCTAATTATTTATTTAAATTTGTGAGACAATAATATTAAATTTCCAATGTAAGTCTTAAATGCAATCCATACAATTATATATGCATCCATACAATTCTATAATTAAAGTAGTGTATCGTTACCATGGAAACGAAACTCACGCACGAAGCGAATATGGAATTGTTTGAGGATAGTTTAATATACGACATTTGGTCACTAATAAGCAGATGCTCTCACGAAAGTGAAATTATTTTTGGAAAGTTCAATAATTAAAAGAATAGTCAAGCTCAAATTACTTAAAACACTTCTAATAACTGCACTGTGATTTTTTTGATTTACACCTTGAAATTAAAACGTTGTTTTGGAAATAAAAAAGAACTATATTGCAAATCGCTGCTTACTTTTAAGAGTATCTAAATTAAACACTTACATCACAACATCCTTAGTCAAACCAACATTTATTAATAATTAATGGTATGTATTATATATGGATACCCTCAAGAAAATAAATAAGTAACCAAATAACAACATAACAAGAAGAACTTATATTTTGCAACTAAGAATATAAAATTACACCCTACTACACCACTTGGTCGACTTAACTAATCATGTATCATGTTATATTCGTATAGTACAATTATCTTGGGTTTTCATTAATAAAAAAAATTTACAAAGTAACAACCAATAAGGTAATCGTTGTAGCTCTAGCTGTCATTTATTGGTGGGTTTTATTTAATTAATTAATTTTATATTCACAAAAAAATAAAAAAGATGTTACTTTTTTATTCAATAACAACTTTCTAACATAAAGTGTTCATCTATCGATTACCAGCTTTGGAATAGAGTGAGCTTTTCATTGAGCTTGAAAACCTAGGTCAAGTTTAATGTCTGCATAAGATGTACACCTACACACCCAACATTTTAAGTATTTTTATCGAAAAAAGTTAGTTATCGAGTTTCAAGCATATGACAAGCTATAATCCGTATCAGGGTTTTTGCGAATATTCGGATTCGGTCTCGAAACTTGGGTATGAACTTGGGCATGTGCATCTATGCGATATCCATTTTCATCACCGCCACTAGCCAGAGCTCTTAGTTAACAGTTATTCAGTAATGTGGGCTTAATTTATGAACGCCAGCGGAACAGACTGCAGTCTACACTAATGCACTGTAATCGTATTCTATACAAATTTTCTGTGTCTTAAGATCCGCCTCCGCACTCGCGGATGTCAGCGTTCAAAAACACATAGCTATGGTATGGTGCGGACATGTGTGGCCGCAGTGTTATGCAAACAAAAGCGTAAAAATTTTTCTTGTAACGTAAAAATGTTCTTTAAAATAGATACAGAAAATTTTTTCCTTATATACAATTATATATTTTCTTGATAATTGAAGTTAAAATTTTTCTGAGGAGAAAATGGCAATAAGTTTTTATGTCCCACCATATGTTTTCTTCTTATTTAATCATCAAACATTGATGTTTCTACAAGTTCAGCTTATCTGAATTTTTTAAGAGATGTAATCAAGAGATGATTGTACTATAATAGTAAAGTAATATATAAATAAATACTTACATTATACTTATACTTGTTGAACACATACACCACTAATGCATTTTAACGACACAAATCGTTAAATAAAACCATAAATAAAAGTATGTCTGTTTATTCTATATAACGCTTGCTTGTGTTCATATAACGTGTTGTATGTATATTCCTAATTGATGTTTTAAAATCATTAACAATTTAATTGGAAAACATTTTATAAAACATAGTTTCATGGTCTATATAATAAAATGTTATATACTTTAAAATATTTAGTATATTTAAAACATCGTACTCGAAATTACCCCTTTATATGCAACTTGTATGCTTCTATATACTCACATATATAAAATATTTGTCCAACCGTGAATTTTTCAGCATCTACACAATGTGTCAATAAATATTTAATGTATTTGAAGAGTACTTTTAGTATTTATTTTTAGGGTCAGAACTTTTATACCATGTATATATGAAATATTATATTACCTGCATCCCCCGACCCTATGGTTGGAACGGTAATGAAAAAGCACCATGGCTCCCACTCAAGAAAAGCTTGCGAGGATGTCATACCAAGAAGGTCTTAACAGATTAGGAGATAATCTGAAAAACGAACAATTAAAGGCATGGACCAGCTACTAGGGGGGGGGGCGAATCGCCAAAAACCTGTTCGGTGAAGGAAACTCGCTCGGTAACAGAGCCGAGGAGATCTTGAAACTAAACAGAGCTGATATTAGAGTCATCGTAGAGTTACTCACAGGGCATGTTAACCTGAACAAGTTCCAACATCAGATTGGAAAAGACAATCTCCCGCGTGTGACAGATGCGGAGAAAATTCAGAAGAAACATCGATCCACTTTCTCTGTTACTGCCCGGCGCTCATACAGCAGCGAAGGAAATGGTTTGGTCCGGCCATAGTCGAACCAGAAGAAATTAGGAAACTCAGCGCTAGACAAATCCTGGGTTTCAGTACATCAGTTGGTTATAATAGCCACTGAAAAGCGTAGCGGGGATATAGTACAAGGGTCTATTTGGCTAGGTGTTCTGAACCATTGCTTCGAGGCCCGATGCTCGAGCATGGCCCGCTAACCTCCATATCCATACCCATATATGAAATATTTCAAGGTATACTAAGTTTTGTCTCAAGTTTGTAACGCTTAAAAATATTGATACTTTTGTTTGAAACATTTTTTCGTGCCTATTGTACAAAAGTACCTGTATACTGAGAAAGTGAGAGATACTCTTATAACTTTGTGTGTAAGATTGGCTATCTCTCCTTACTTACATGACGTAAAAAAACAAACCATTCTGCAATCAACACTGTCTAAACATGATATTTCAACAACTAACTCAATCAATTGGTTGTTTTCACTTGTTTAATATCATAATCGTACTCAAAACCCAACAAGTACTATTTTCAGAACAATTTTAAGTTTTCCAAAAAAAGACTTTTAACACACGCATTTTTTAGCTTGGTAGGTATTTGTGTATCTATGTATCTATGTTACGGAATCTTAAAACGTGATTTTCACCAACTTCAAAACATCGGATTGAGTTGAAACCTCGCACACTTATCCAGGACCGATGGAAATATAATAATTTAATTAGTTTCTCCCACTATCTTGATCAAGATCTTCAGGAATAACGATTAATTTAAAAAATATATGATGTTGGAAGTACAGATAACATTTCATAATTCTAGCAGCACTAAAAAGTAGAAAATTGAAATTATTTATACCTTATTTTCAACTTAAATGATAAATTTTGTTATAGCTTCGTAGCTGAGCTAAAAATTAGAACTTATTTGCTACTTTTTAGCTCAGCTAATGCTTTTATAGTTTTTTTATAACTAAATTTATATACCTTCTTAAATTTTTCAACTTTAATGATGAATTTTGTTATAGCTTCGTAGCTGAGCTAAAAAGTAGAACTTTTTTCCCCTTTTTAGCTAAGCTATTGGTTCTATAGCTTTTTTTAGCTATAAAACCTTTTACTATTGGTTATATAGTTTTGTAGCTTTGTTAAACCATAATGGAGTTCTTTGCTCTTTCCCATTTTTCTCGAAACGTCAAAGGTAAAGTCGCAAAATTATTTACGTGAAAAAGAGGTAAAATTAGTACTTTACATACATATTTCTTCGAATATCGACGTCTGACAATACTAGAGACATAAATTTAAAAGATGTATCATCGAGTACCTACACTATATTCAACTGACTTGGTAGATGCAACAGTAAGCCATTGCATACAATAACGTAAAGTAGAAGGAAACATCTCATAGAATGAGGTTGAATGAATGCTATGAAGAGTATGAAGTCGTAATTTATGTGTGTGTACTCAGAGTAAAAGAGAGCCTTATAGAAAGCAGTACTAGTACACAACTAATACTGCTGAAGTTTTAAAAAGTTTTATATCGAATAAAAAACTCAATAAATTCCATTTGAAATAAATAGGTTTTGTAAAGAACTAACTGTAAGTATACACCTCACAATACAGCATCACTAGCTCGACCCGTGAGGAATTAGGCTGTGCTATACCCTTGGCTAAAACAGGGGTATACTATAAAAAATTTATAATTTATTTTCTTTTTATTTATAGGCAATTTAATTACAGATATGATTTACAAATTACATAATCTGCAAAATTAAATCTTAATTTTATTTTTTTAAGCGGTTCATTTTTAAACATTGAACTATTTTTCGTCATTATGAAATATGGAGATATCGCGTGTACAGGAAAAAACAAGCTAAAGAATTTATATATATATATATATATAATGGTTTATGAATGGATGGAATGAAGGTATACAAGCTTGTTTGTTGTTGGTTGTTTATCGAAATGGGTTTGGGAGTTATTGGTTGTAGCTGGTCCAACTCTAAGCCAACTGTACATGTTGTATATAGACCGAATGGAAGTACGAAGGTATCATCAATACAAAGAATTGATTCAACTATTCATTGAAGAAATGGAAAAACTTGATTATTGCGAAAAAAAAGTATATATATATATATTTAGAAATCACAGAATTATATACAAGAGTAAGTAAAAAAAAAGTACTTTCTTCTTATTTATTTGATTTAAAAAGAAGTAATAATAATTCAATTATATAAATTAAATTAATTGATTAAAATTATTAGTGACTTAAATAATGAATTAATATAAAGAAGGCAAAGAATTATTGGCAGAAATTGTTATAAGTTGATCATTTTTACAAGCTTTTATGAAAACTGCAATGTATTTTCTGTATGTATGTATGTATATAAAACTATATATGTTTGTATGGATGGAATTTTGACACTCAATTTTGAAGCAGTTATCCTACACCGAACGAGCTGAAATTTTAGCCTGGGACAACATTGACGTTTAGAAGTTTCTATTTAAAATACTGCGTAACATAAAAAACACTTATGAATTAATTATGTTTAATAAATTTATTATAAGTATATACAGGCTTCAATAAATTTTTTTCATTCTGAATAGAAAAATTCGAATTAAATAGTTTTATAAGTACCTTGAAACTAATAAACAAAAAGCATACTCGTTAACCACATAGAAAATGGTTAGTCAATTCTATATTCTCTATGAATTCAAAGTCCGTTCGAATTTTAACCAAACCAGCGTATCGTTATCCATATACATACACAAATAAAAGTATACATAATATAAAGTTGATTCGAAATTACCCGTACAAACTTGGCCTGGATATGAGTTTACTCCAAAACTGGAAAAGAAAATCGAATGAAACCAGTCCTTTGTTTTTCCTAAATAAATTTATTGTCTTAACTTAATATACGTTTTCATTTCAATTACGATTCATTATTGTTTCGGGGAGACAGTAATAAGTTTGACAAAGGTACAAGACATTTTATCACATTAGTTTTTTAACAAACTGTCCGAAAAAGTTTAAAATGAAAAGGTCTATTGTATCTTGTATCTTACTATCTCCGTTTTTTTCCCGCCCACGCGAGAATTAAGATTTAATTTTGCTCATTATGCAGTTTGTATATTGATTGCATCTGTAGTATAATTGCCTATAAATAAAAAGAAGGTAAATTACTATTGATATTTTGTATCACTTATCTCTATTCTGTTTTTAGCCACAGGTAGCGAATTTTTTTTAGCCACAGGCATCGGAATATATTTTAGCCACTATGGAATTTCGCACGAGACGAGCTAATATTACTTATTTGTTTTGCTGACGTGGTGTACTAAATGTGCCTATGTGTTGCTCACTTTCTAGAGACAAAAAAAGGAGATTATGGCATTTATAATTTATAAGACTATTTTTTTCTTGTTTTGGTGTGCAAGCAAGTGATATCCGCAATTTGTAAAACCATTTTTGAGTCATCCTGTTAAACGACAATATAAACAAAATATATGTACATATAAAATAGACAAGAGAATCAGTCCGTTGTTAGTCAGTGTACCGTTAAATAGACTTTCGAGTTGTGTGTAATGAACAGCACTATATCCATGTAATGAGCGCCTCTAGTGGCCAACACCTCAAATACAACAACAGTTCGAAAGAATCCATACGTACACACATACCAACATTTCAAACAGTACTACTCACATTCATTACTGTACTAACATCCACAATCCACAAAATAAGTGAACATTATGTATACTTTTGACTTCATAAAATGAATGGAATATAAAAATACAAACATTCCAAAACAAATGGCTACTGGTACAACTACTAAGCGGAGATGCATAGGAAAAGTTGGGAAACAGCACCGATTTTGATGAAACTTTTTGTAAAGTGTCGATATGACCCCAAGAAACATTCAGTCAACATTACCTAGTCATAAAGGGGCAGAAGGCCTCAGCAGGTGGCATATGTAGTTTTTTTAAATGCTTATTCTGGCTTAAAATTGTCATTTTGTAGATAGTTTTGGTCGCTGAATACGAATCCGATGTCAGATTACATGAATTCTGCCACGCTTTCAAAAAACCATGTCATTTTGGATCCGAAATTTAATTTTTTTTTAACAAAAACGAAAAACTAAGTATTTATCATCCAAATTGTTATCTAGGAGTTCTGATTACGAAGGTCTGATGTCAAATTAACAGGTTCGGTCATGTATTCCAAACATCGTGCCATTTTTGGCCAAGAATTTCTTTTTAAATTTAGTTTTTAACGTTCCAACTGTGCTCTAACAGGTATTTTTGCTCGCTCATTACGAATTCAATGGCAGATTACACGGATTCTGCCACGTCTTCCGAAAACCATGCCATTTTTTTCCAAAAAGTACACACATAGTTACCACACTCGGTAATCATACACTATAACTGTAACATATGTGCAGTTTTGATCGCTCGTAGCTCGAAAACTACTCGTTAAAAAATTTTGTGGCCGTGAAAGCGTTTGATCAGGAGGATGTGAACATTTTGGGGGCGGTTTGGAAAAGTTTCTATATAAGTTTTCTATCTTATCGTGCAGATACCTTTTTTAAGGATTTTTTTGATTATTTAATCTTTCAACAAACTTGCAAGAAATAAAAGTCACTATTTCAATTTTGAATAATACCTTTAAGTTCATTTTATTTGAAAATGATTATAAAATACGTACTTGAACGTTTAATATTCTCGCATAGAACAGCAGTTAGAAATAGTCTTCTATAGCTTTGCTACTCACAGCAGTTTTAGTGAGGTGTGTACAGAATAGTTACATAATATTATGCTACACGTATATATATGTACAACAGATAGCTTTAGAAAAGAAAGCAATAACGGACTACTCATTCCTAGTTAACTACTACGATTACAATATTTTCTATGTAAAAACACAAAAAAAGTTATCACTGTTGATTGAGGTTTGAATTTAATTTTTATATTTTAATCCTGTATTTTCTATTCCCTTTTCTAAATATATTTACTACTAATCTTTATTACACTGTTGATTGAAACGAATGCGGTATTTTTTTTGTTTTATCCCTTATACTATTGATCTCAGCGCCTCAGTAATATCTTTAAATTAAGTATAATGCTATTGTATGCATCTGTTTAACTTCTCTGATTTGTTGAAATGAAATGAGAATTGGTGAGAGTTCATTATAATTTCTTTTTTGAGATTTCACGCGAGGAGTAATCGTCATAATTTCAGATTACATGGAAAAAAATTATTCGTATAGAAGAGAAGTCCGAGATTCGTATAAGAGATTTATCGTATAGAGCAGGCATAGAGAATCAAATATTACCTTATAAATTTTTGTGAAACATTTGTTGACAGTCTTACGAGAAAAAGTAAGACTCTACCAACTTTTTTTCAATTATACTATCAACTATCGATTCGATGGAGTAAAAAAACTGAAAATTAGTTTTTCGTACTATTCAGGTTTCTGTTTTATATAGGATACGATTTTTAAATAGGATATGATTGGTACTATGATTGGTACTTCTGCTAGTACTAAAAAAAGTACTAGCAGAAAACTTGTTCTGAACCTGGCACAAAGTATATACTTTGATTTAAGACAATATTTTTTTGCTATACATTAAAAAATCAAATACTTATTTTATTGAATTAAGTATTGAGATCGTTAAGAGTTAAATCTTTACCTGCTTTTATTATCTTTCTGTAAAAAGTGCATAATTTATTTTCAGCCAGTGGAAGGACTACATTAACTTAAAATTTTCCAAAGCTATTAAGCTACGTCCATCGAATCACGGAACACCCTGTATATAAAATGTCTTTTTTAGTCGTATTATATTAGAAAATATAAATTTACGCATTATTAATTCTTGCTCCAAATTTTGTGGATTTATGAACCTCGAATTGGGGACTTCTAGAACATGTGGCGATCTTGACGAGTAAGCACGCCATACAATTAAAGAATTGAATATTTATAAACTCATCTAATTTTCTTAGCAAGCAAAGTATTTGATAAAAATATAGTCCTTAAAAATAATATTATACTAATAATTTTTTTTATATAAATAAATACTCTTCAGATTTTTTTTTGTTCATTATGAAAAGTATCTTTGACGAACTGACAAATCAATTTTTGTTTTATTTTTCAACAGTTATTTAAAACTGTCAACTTCTATTAAATTACCACTTTGATAATATATATATTTATACGTAAAGAGAGTATAAAAGTATAAAATGAAAATATTTATATTGAAAATAAAAATAAAGACTTATTAAAATTTATACAATAAAGACCTTTTATTTATACAACAAATTGACATTAATGCAATTTAGATCAGAAAATAAACAAATATTCTTAAAAGATTTGTGATATTATAAAATAAATAACAATAGAGTTATTTTTTTAAATTGATAGAGGGTTTATACAATATAAATTTCGATTTATAAATACGTATTTCGAATACCAAGTAGCCATCATCAGTATTTATTAGCTTATCGTAATTACTCTTACTGTATATGTCACTCATTGCTAATTTGGTGGCGAACTGCACAGTGCAGTCCGCCACCAAATTCCAAGCCAAGCACTGGAAAGTAGTTATTGCAAGTGTATGTATGACACGTGGCAGGTATCAACTTAAATGGAACTTGGAACAAATAATGAACTTTGTAAAAAGTTTAAAATACTTTGAATTGGACCAATTAATGTTCAAAGCAAACATAAATATACAAAATATGTATTCACTTATGAAAAATAACGATACATTCACAGCAAAACGTAAAAATATTGCAAAACACTATTACACAGATAAACCAGCGACAATTCGATGGATAACTTAACAGATGATATTGATAACTAATGATTGATAAGGGCACGGGGCGATCACTTCGATTGATTGTTCACTAAAGGAGTCGATTTGTGCAATGGTCTGTACGATACGCCCTTTTTTTGTAGAATGAGGAGGGTCACTTTCGTTGGCCCTGCCCAATTTTTGAAATAAAATGAAGATCAACGCAAACATTGTTTTTACTAATGAAAGTCAAAATAAAAGTTTTCCCGACTTGAGTCAGATTTGAACATGGGACCTTCGGTGTGGAAATCCGATGCGGTGCCACGCCGACACCACAGTTATTGATAAGAATGTCATAATTATCATTCAAGTCAGAATGTTTCAAATAAACAACTTTACCAAAATTTTGTTCGAATCATCAATATTTTTGAGTGTTAGAAACTTGGGACTTAAATTAGTATACCTTGATATATATACAGAGTATAAAAAGTGTGTGGGAAGCAAGAATACAAATAAAATAAAAGAACTCAATAGTTTTTCCATTTTGTGTAACAGTTATTATTATAACAATAAAGGAACAAGAGACGCGTCTGACATTTAAATGAATTGACATCGAAGTACATCATAACGAATCAAATGTGTTTAAGAGTTCTTCAAGAAGAAATCTTTGGACGTACAATTCATACATAAAACTTGTCGTTTCGTTCGTTTTTTACTACAACTGCTACTATCATATATACAGTGTGTCTCTGGATAAAGGTATGGGTATGGGTATGGGTATGGAGGTTAGCGGGCCATGTTCGAGCATCGGGCCCCGAAGCAATGGTTCAGAGCACCAAATAGACCCTTGTACTCTATCCCCGCTACGCTTTTCAGTGGCTATTATAACCAACTGATGTACTGAAACCCAGGATCTACCAAGCGCTGAGTTTCCTAATTTCTTCTGGTTCGACTATGGCCGGACCAAACCGTTTCCTTCGTTGCTGTATGAGCGCCGGGCAGTAACAGAGAAAGTGGATCGATGTTTCTTCTGAATTTTTTCCGCATCTGTCACACGCGGGAGATTGTCTTTTTCCAATCTGATGTTGGTACTTGTTCAGGTTATTATGCCCTGTGAGTAACTCTACGATGATTCTAATATCAGCTCTGTTTAGTTTCAAGATCTGCTCGGCTCTGTTACCGAGCGAGTTTCCTTCACCCAACAGGCTTTTGGCGATTCGCCCTCCCTCGTAGCTGGCCCATGCCTTTAATTGTTGGTTTTTCAGATTATCTCCTAATCTGTTAAGACCTTCTTGGTATGGCATCCTCGCAAGCTTTTCTGGAGTGGGAGCCTGGATAGAGGTAACTATACTTGGATAGAGGTAAATTTTCTTATTTTGCATTTTAAGAAAAAATCATTCATTATAAAAAATTTTGCTTATTCTGAAAAGTATGTAGAAATATTTAAAACTCCTAAATAATGTACAGGGTAGCCAAAAATTTGGTATCACTATTTTTTGTTTTTGGTAAACTACCACCCATCCTTTTTATAAGAAAGTTGCTCGAAACTAACAGCTATGACTCAAGAGTCAAATTCATTACTGGATTTCAAGAAGATCTTTCCTTTGACTATTCCATTCTTAGTGGATGTTTATTCCAGAAAATAAATTTTCTTCTTAATTTTCTAAAATAGTCCACAAAAAAAATACACTAGAATAGTACATGTTAATTGATTTATTATTATTTTCTTTCTTACGTTTTTCTTGTAATAACAACTTTTGTTCAAATAAAAAATGATGCTTTAATTAAAGTAAACGGTTGATAATTTGTATAGAGTCATAATTGTTAATTGCGAGCAACTTTTCTGAATAACATTTTGGCAACTTATAAAAAGAAAGGGTTAGTTTACCAAAAAGAAAAATAGTGATTTGAATTTTTTGACTACCCTGTACATTATTTAAAAGTTTTAAATATACCTACATGACTTTTTTTCTTAAAATGAAAAATAAGAAAATTTACAAGTATAGTTATCTCTATCCGAGGACACACTATATAACGACGTCTGTCTCGGATATTGTTGCTGCTGTTGCGATGTTATTGTCAACGGCGTCATATTCTATTGACTTGTTGTAATATTATGGGTGCTCTTATAATGTTGACTTCCTGTTCAAGAAATGTATTCTCTCTTCATATTATATTTTATTGATTTATTTGAAACGTCATAACGAATTAATAAATAGATATCCTTTCATTTATTTCTCCTTAAAAGCATAATGGATTAATTGTAAATAATATTAAAATGTAAAACGCGAACTTTGGAACTTTTCACATAAAGAGTTCATTAAAAAATATGGATTATGAAAACATAAGTATTGGAAGGGAATTTTTTTTGTCATTCTGAAATATTTATGTTTTAGTTTTTTAATAACTTTAACTAACTCATTTTTTCCATTGCTTATTTTTTAAATTATATACAAGGTGTAACAGAATAATGGTAACGAATAACGAATTTGATAAAGTTAAACAAATAATTACCGTTTAAAACTTCTCTGGTCACAATTTTGGAAAAACTTAACACAATTGCGCGACAAAAACCTCAATCAAAAAGTAGACTTTAAGTTGAATTGAAAACCGGATATTGGCTTTGAGAATTTATACGTTAAAATTTCTACTACATTTTCCGTAAATACAAAATATTTCAAAAACCGTAAATTTTAAGTGAAGTTGACTTCAATGAAATTCACTTTTTTAAATATTTAACTTGGGAAGGTTTTAAAATCGATATTAAATTTATGTATCATGTGAAAATATCGGTAGTGTATAATTAAACCATAATATTGAATTAAAATTGATACAATTTTAAAATCAATTTCACTTCCAACTGAAGGTACTGTTGCTAATTTCCTCATATAGCAACAGAAACAAACAAAAAATTAAACATTAATTTGATATACTCGCACCCTTTTGCATAAACAAAAAAAAAAGGAAATTAACACAAAACCAAAATTTATAACATATTTGTATCATTTAATTAAAATCTTGTAAAAATACTTCCTTCGTGAAATTACAAAATAAAACATAAAAATTTTAGTCAAGTCATACTATTGCACATAAGGTTTTATGTGTAAATGGTATCGTAGTACCTATTTAAAATATGTAATGTTTACATTTAAATAATTACAATGGAAATGAATGGCCAAATAAACCTGGCACAAATCATTTCGAAAAGTGAAATGGTAAAATATTAGGTAATTCAAAACAATAATTCAAAAGAACAAACTCAACTTAAATATTTCAATTTCAATTAAAATATTTCCAAAAATTTGTCCCAAAAAATGATAGCTTGACTCTAAGTATCCTTTTCGTCTCATCTGATGTCTTTGACCATCACTTTGATATTGATTTAAGAAGAGGAGTGTTATAAGTGTCAAGCAGCACTCAAAGCACTATGAAACTGTACAGTGTCATCGCGACTCAAGGAGACTAGAAACAGTCTAAACAACCTGGCGAGGCACAATAAAGTCAATATTACCTGGATCCCCGGACACTCTGGTTGGAACGGTAATAAGTGAGCAGACAAGCTGGCCAAACTGGGAACCACCATGGCTCCCACTCAAGAAAAGCTTGCGAGGATGCCATACCAAGAAGATCTTAACAGATTAGGAGATAATCTGAAAAACCAACAATTAAAGGCATAGACCAGCTACGAGGGAGGGCCAAAAGCCTGTTGGGTGAAGGAAACTCGCTCGATAACAGAGCCGAGGAGATCTTGAAACTAAACAGAGCTGATATTAGAGTCATCGTAGAGTTACTCACAGGGCATGATAACCTGAACAAGTTCCAACATCAGATTGGAATAAGACAATCTCCCGCGTGTGACAGATGCGGAGAAAATTAAGAAGAAACATCGATCCACTTTCTCGGTTACTGCCCGGCGCTCATACAGCAGCGAAGGAAATGGTTTGGTTCGGCCATAGTCGAACCAGAAGAAATTAGGAAACTCAGCGCTAGGCAGATCCTGGGTTTCAGTATATCAGTTGGTTATAATAGCCACTGAAAAGCGTAGCGGGGATAGAGTACAAGGGTCTATTTGGCTAGGTGCTCTGAACCAATGCTCGATGCTCGAGCATGGCCCGCTAACCTCCATACCCATACCCTCATACTCATCTGTGCGTCTGTATATTTCTCAGAGCGATCGTAGGCCCTAAACGGTCTTCATTGAGAATATTTTATAGAAAAGTTTCCAATAATCGGGTTACAAGGAATAAATCGCATTTGTCGGGAGTTTTTTAAATTTTGTTTTCTATTGTTTTAGTAGTTTATTAATTAAAATTTGAACTTTATAGTTGGGAAATGGCAGGTTTATGATTACACTACACACATTTGACAGCCAATTGCTCAAAGTGTAAAAACACTTCGTTGACACCGAACTACTATACTTATAGTAACGGAATTCTAAATCACAAAAGCTATAACTGAATATAATACTCCCCGTGGATAGGTGTTGTGTATCATAAATTAAAAAATATGTGATTTACTACTAATACTAAAAAAAAAAAAAAAAAATAATAAAAAAACACCCATCGATCTTAAATTAACTGTAAAAATATAAACTCAAATCAAAATAATGATTCGAATGTCACTATTAATTTAAAAAATATAAAAATATATGATTAATTATTTTCTGTAGAGAATCCATTTATTTGTTTGTTTTAAAAAGGATATGACTTGTAATTATTCATTATTTAATGGAAAACATATTTACTTCCTCTTAATATTATTTTTTGTTTTATCCCTTATATGTTGTATGGATAATAAATACATGTTTCGAAATAAATGAAAAAAAACACGACATAAATAGTAAACCGATTTTGATTGTAGGTATTCCAAAAAAATATTCATAACTAGCTTAATACCTGTCCGCTTTGCTGGACTTAAAAGGAAAAACCACCACTTTATAGCATCCACTTCTTTTGATCTTACTTATCAACCTTTCATAGTACTCTAAGGAATTGTTTTACACATCTAAAATATATGCAAAGTTTTCAATTTTTTAAAGTGTAAAATAGTCATTATCATTCTGTATATCAGGAAAGATGAGATAAGTATATCAGAAAAGATGTCCATTAATTGTTCGACATAATACTTTTACAAACAGAAATTAAGTACTAGGAGATAGATCAGCATAAATTGCATTGATATAACTCCCTCCAAAACTAAATAAGTATTTAAATTCTTTGTATACCTTTAACTAAAGTAAAATTTTTTCATAATTTTAGTATATTTATTTTTTGCAAACAGAAAGAAAAAATTTTAATAGAAAATAAGGGTAAATTTTTATGAATCAATTACAGTTTATAATAAAAAAAATGTTTGACGGTACATACTCACTATAGAAAAATACAAAAACGATAGCACATTTTAACCTGGGAAAACAAACAGATTATATCAATTAAGATAGTAAATTTACTTTATAAGATTCCATTAACTTCTTAATAGATTCTTTATTTTCGAAGAAGCTGTTTTATTGAATATTTTGTTATAGAAAAATCACACTGAACGCGATGGTAGTTTTACTATATTATTTGTTCAACTTCTTAAGGTGATTGTAAACCTACAGTATTGTAAAAAAGTTTTGGTTTATTGCACGGTACATACGTATAAACCAAATAGATGCTTTGTAGTCAAGTAATGAGCTATTTTTTGCTTTACAATACCACGCAACTACAAAAATATATAACATATTATGTGCAAGAGCTGCTTATAAATTTGATAGTATAGATAACTCTCTTCAATCATCAATACTCTAACTATAGTCATCTCTGTTCATCAAATGATAAATCTTCGATGAACCAATAATTAAATTAATATTTTGTTTTTATATTATCGACAACCTTATTTTTTTATGGAATTTATATTAAACTACAAGGTTGTCTAATTATTTTAGATAGTTTTTTATCACACTCACTAGATTTTTTTATATAGAAATATCCAATTGAAAAGCATAACTTATATGATTCATCATTTTTTCAACCAACTTTGAACGATAAAATAATAATAAAAAGCCCGAAGATCTAGGAATTTTTTTGTGATTTTTGGAAACTTTGTTAATCAAAAATTGTATTAATAAAATGAAACCGCCAGTATTATTTAATACCTGCATATCCCCTTAAAAGCACGTAAATAAAAGGTGTGAAAAACATTGATTCATTAAACCTTGAAAATTATCTTAAAAGAAAACCGTAAAATTTTGTAAAACTTTATTTTGCCAATAAATTTGTTCATGTATAACTTTGTTTCGAGACGCCTGATATGTATTCGATATTAAGGATGTATGAGCATGGTAGTGGGGGCACAAATTTAAAATAGATATTTTCAATTTTGATGATAAATTTATATTATTGCTTGACGATATAAGACGAAAAGTAATAATAAAATTTTTCGATATCTGGCTTAATTTTCAAAATATCGAAAATTGAAAATTTTGTTTAATTATTTAGCTTTCGATATTCCGAAAACCAAGACACATATCGAAAAATTTTATTCTTATTTTTCGTCTACATTCATGAAGTTAGAACAAAATTCATCATCAAAGTTAAAAATAAGATAAAAATAATTTCAACCCTTAATCTACCCTGCTCTTACATCCCTTATATTATGGACGGTGACACTTAGTTTTTTTCTTTTCTAATTCATTGCTAATATGTTTACTTTCTATTAAAAAGTTTTTTTTAAATTTGTTTTCATTCATTCCAAATGAAAATTATCAAAAACTTCCAAAATATGTCGTTTTTTGAGATTCCTCCATAAGAGCCAATGTATTTTATATCGATTTTTAATGACTTTTTTCTTAAAAATTTGCACGGTTACCTAAGCTGAAATTTTAACAACATATTCTTTGAGTACTACCTACAAATAAATTTTGAGCCTTTAAATCAATCATTGTTTTCATGTTCATACATCCTTAAACACGGTATATTCAATGCGTGTTCGTATATAGACAAAACATTGCTTAGGTTATAATGTATGGCCTGTATGGTTGATATTATAGCATTTATAAAGCTCATTTTATATTTGAATTGTATAAATATATCCAAGTATATATATTATTATTATTACCACAGAAATTTCTTTAACTCATCGCGGTGCGATGCGGTGGTAACATTTATGTATGTAATATACTCTATATATTACGAAATGTAAGTAATATAATATATAGTCGTTTATCGTAAATACACTCACTCACTATACTTACTAGTACTCGTCATCATTACTCGTCACAGACATAATATAGATGATGGGATCTATTTCTGCCGTTCACATTTTAAAGCTGCCAATCAATTCTAGAGCCGTCACCCGGGGCTCAACAGACTTCACTAGAGGATTATCAAAATGAAAATATTTAAATTTATCCAAACGATCGTTGTATAACCAACACTACTACCCAAGCTGTGTTGTATACCGGGTGTCAAAAAACTTTGCTAAACGATCGAATAAATTCAATTCAGTCAGAGCATTCTGCTTACTTACTCCTGATTTAAAACCAAAATAACTCTTATTTTTTTGAAATTTGTGGTTGAAATTCGTTATATCTTTATCTACTTTTATTATCTTTTAGATTGAAATTTTTTATATCTTTATCTACCTACTCTTATGTATTTTAGAATTATAATTTTTCCAGATTTTTTCAACGTTTCCACCGTGAAAAATTATTTTTTTTTCAAGTTCTACAGAAATTGTGAGAATTTCTCTTATCACAAGACTAAAGGTATAAGCAAAAAATATTCGCTTCTGAAATTTCCGGGTCTGTTAAGTCGCATTCAGGAAATTAAAAACACTTGTGATAGAATAATTGCGTAATCAAAGTATTTTTAATTAGGTAGCGTGTTATTAAAAAAAATTTGTATAAATTTATGTAGAGGTTATGATTAACAAAATGAAAGAATTGTCTGTCATTACGCAACTCATGATTACCGAACGATTGACGCGAGTGCTAACAGATTAAACAAGTTATCGAAGATTATAAGAGTTATAGGCAAGGGTTTATTCTTCCCTAATCAGGGTGCTTGTTTTAAGTGAGAGCGCTTTCTGTAATCTTTGACGAGGTAGTTTCAAATGAATTCCACTGCGTATGACTTTTAAATAGATTATGGCCCTCGGGAAATATCAGAAATTGAATATATTTTTGGTATAGCAAGTGTTTGTGTTTCGTTTCAAAAGGATGGAGCGCAATTTTACTGCACGGTAGTAAATTTGGAGTAAGATTGGAAAAGGAACTGAAATAGACTGGGTACTAAAAGGGGCTGTTTGAAACGAAAATGTACCAACCCAACCCAACTCAACCCAATCCAACCCAACCTAACCCAACCCAACCCAGAAAAAACTGTAACGATAAACGAATTAAAAGAATTAATATTTTGTAATACATAAGTATATAATGTTCTAATACAAAAAACTTCTGAAAGTTTGAAGAATGTAATAAATAGATGGCATATACGTCGATTGGGAAATACTTATGCAGTGAATTACCTTCACATATCGGTCACTGATTTTTTAATTTTTTTTATTGACACTAAATTTTGGAATTACTGGACAGTTTGTTTTGTTAAATATTTAACATTCGATTCAATCAATTCCTGAGTTTTTGTAAACCTGGTATATATATGTAATACATTACGTTATATTTTCTCTGTGAATATGTCGAGATCCTATGTTTAGATATAGACATAATGAAGATACTGGAGGATACAACTGAAAATATCCTATTCAAGCGTACATACTCTCTGTACTGACTATATAAAATACGATATTTAAATATCACACTTATTTTCTCTTTGAATGGTGTAAGTAAACCCTATGTTTGGTTTAAATATATAATATAATAAATTATTGCAAAAATGCATTTTTCTTTTATTTAAATGAGAGTAAACTGCAATTTTAAATAATTTTTATCCGCTTAAATTGTCTGTAGAATGATTTTTTTTTTAAATGCATTTATTTTATCATCATTTTTATGATTCCTTATTTTACTCACACTATTCAGAAAATTATTGCTTTATTATTGTAAACCTTCTCTTACAAGAATGTAATAGTAATGATAACTTTTAATCACTTTTTGATATCTTCAAGGTAGCAAAAACAGTTAAAATCTAATGAAACGACAGCGGAACAATATGCGGAAGAACTCTTGCGCCTTCACTACATTTCGGTACATCGTGAAGTGGGGTACAATTTCACCTACATGAACAGAGAGCACAAAACGTGGCAAAAGTTCACTACCACATCCAGAAATACGCTAGATTTAAATTCCACCGGATATCTGTCGGATTTAATAGAAAGAGGGTTTCAAATTTTGCACAAGTTATTAAATGAAATTATTAATCACAAGCAAAGAAGTGATATTTTTCTGTATGTATTTTATCATTTCATTGTTTCAACTTAAATGTGTCGGAGCCACTAAAATGTGCTAATGTTAGTGCCATACTTAAAAGTTGCACAGGCTTCAAATTCTTAGCGATAATTTTGGTAAACTCAGCGAAACAAATTTATTGCACTCCGCCAAACAAAACCTCATCCTACTTTGAAACAGACACCCACATCTGGACAAGAAAAGAAAAATTGACATTCTAGTAAATTTTCTTTAACCCGTCAGCATTCCCATTAACCGTTCGGTAATCCTTAGCCCCGTGATGGGAGCGATTTGATCACGTGTTCTGCACATCCATTAATAATACTGTAAATATTTATTGAATTAGTTTAGTAAGTTTTGTACCAGTAAGAATGCTTTCAATAAAAATTATTATATGAATAAATCATTTAAAAAATTTACTTACAACAACGTCATCTGTCTTAATTAAAATGAGTTATTTATTATTATTATCACTAAACCGTGCAGAGCCAAATATTTGTTTTTGAACATTTCGAAAGGTAATACTTTTCTGCTTACATCTTAAGTTTTGTGATGAGAGAAGTTCTCTTATTATCTAAAGGGCTTGAAAACCACCTATATCATTTGAAAAATAAAAGTTATTTATGTTTTAAATCGAGCATGAACAAAATGCTCATAATGGGTTAAAATAGAAGCTTTAATAACTTTGAAATTGTAGTTATTATTTGAAGCTTAGTAAATTTTGGTCAAAATATTTGTTGCACTAATTTTGATCTAGTGTAGAGGAAATAAATGCTGGCATCTTGAGGTATGTACATAACTGCAGGTTTCTAAAATTTTTCGACCGGAAAACTAAATATCAAATTGTATCTAAACTAAATACAAAATTTTTCACTGAAGCACACTGTATTTATTAAACATACACCTAGTATTATATTCATTGAAGGATAGATAGGAATACAGAATTAATTTAAAAGTTTTGAATGTCGACGACTGCTTTAATAATTTCCTCAAATGTTCCTGTTATATTCTCTCACTCGCTAGTCACTGAATAAAATAGATTTTATATTCCCCAATTGTATATATATAGCAGCAGCAGTATGTTGTGATAGTTAATTCGAAATCACCATTAAAAAAAAAAATTCTTAAAAAAATTAATTGGAAAAAATCATCTACAATACAATTGCGTGATGACAGTTATTTCATTTATAGAACGTTTTTTCATCGCGTTCGGGAATATGTTTTTCAAATTAATTATTTTAACAATGTATTTTTTTTTCTTACATTCAGATTTTTTCAATTAAAAAAAAATAAGGGAATTTTTTTTCGTGCGGTTTTCTATGTGTGTGTGTGTATATTAATTAAATGAATTATTTTCAATTTTTTTTTATTGTACCGTCCATGAATATTTTTAAATACCGCTCAAAGTATGTTGGTATACTGTGAAATTGCATAACAATTTTTATACCATGTATATATGAAATATACATAGTATATTAAGTTTAGTCCCAAGTTTGTAACGCTTAGAAATATTGATGCTACGAAGAAAATTTTGGTATAGGTGTTCATAGAATCACCTAATTAGTTCATTTCCGGTTGTCCGTCCGTCTATCCGTCTGTCTGTCAACACGATAACTCAAAAACAAAAAGAGATATCAAGATGAAATTTTTATAGCGTACTCAGGACGTAAAAAGTGAGATCGAGTTCGTAAATGAGCAATATAGGTCAATTGGGAAAAAAATTAAAAAAATTGGCGATAATCTTCAAAATCGATTCAGTTTGGAAAAGGCATGACGTTTAATTTTAATATATAAATAATTACTATGGAAATGAATGGACAAATAAATCTGGCTCAATTCATTTTGAAAAGCGAAATGGTAAAATGATTAAGTAATTCAAAACAATAATTCAAAAGAACAAACTCAAATCAAATATTTCAATTTCAATTAAAATATTTCCAAAAATTATAGCTCTCTAAGTATCCTTTTCATCTCATCTGATGTCTTTAACCATCATTTTGATTATAATAATTTAAGAAGGAGTTTTGTAAGTTTAAAATGTTTATCTGTGCGTCTGAGTGTTTCTCAGTGGCATCGTAGCTCCAAAACGGTCGAGCCGCCTTGATTGAGAACATTTTATATAGCTAAGTTTCCAAAAATCAGTTTATAAGGAATAAATCGCATTTGTCGGGGGGTTTTTGTAAATGTCCACTTGTTTTTAATTTTACTCTTTCCTATCATCACTTGATCAACAGATTGAAGTTGAATAATCTCAGAATCAATATTATTGTAACTTGGTAAGTGAATATCTCAATTTTAAATTCTATAATCCATGTTCAATATGGTGCCTTTTATAGAAAAATACAACAAGTGTTCATAAATTTTAAAAATACAATAATGTTTACTTTGGAAGAATGTTCTAATTTAAAAAGGTATTGGAATTTTATTAAAACAATGTTGAATTATTTTCATACATTATTAAATTTTGTTTACCATCTACTCTGAAATCACAAATTTTATTTATTGGTATGAACTTATTAAATTTTAACCGAAGTTGATATATAAAATATCAACAATCTTTACCTAAGAAGTACAATGTATTTACATACATAATACAAAACTAAATTCATTTTAACAAGTAACAAATTTTCTAAATACACCCAAATTTATCGTATTTCATCTTTGGTTAAGAATTTTGATTGTGAACTGTTCAAAAGTGATACAATTTTGTTCAAAAGTGATACAATTAATTGCTTCTCTCTATATATTATAAATGCGAAAGTAAGCATGTTTGTTTGTTTGTTACGCTTTCACGCTAAAACAAGCGAATGGTTTTTAATGAAACTGTATTGCAATATAGCTCATACTTCAGAATAACACATGAGATATAATTTACAAAGATACATTAATAAAAAAAAAATTAAAACTTAATTTAATTTAACATTATCATAAATTACAGATTTCTGTAAAAGTAGTCATTTGACATTACCATAAATTACAGATTTCTGTAAAAATAATCAAAATAAAATATTTCATGGTGATCTTTTCCGATATACTCAATGAATAATTGCGACTATTGTACATTTAAAATCAACCGGGTAAAAATAGAAAACCATATATTTTACCTGTGTAAAACAATCGAGTGTTATCGCAAGGGGATAAACGAGATTAATCTTTACTTTTAAACCCAGCGAAGCGCTTGGGTATCACTCTAGTCAAAAATATAAGATAAACAAATACTATTTTCCTTGTTCTGTGCTTCAAATACTCTAAATTAAACAATTCATCTTTGCTAATAGCTTTATAGATAAAAAATTCTACTTACAGGTGGAAGTTATTGAGAAACACTTCCGCCTTCTCTTATCAATAGTAAAAACTTCAATCATTTCAAGAAAAACTTGCCAAATTATGTCGCCTTTTTTACTAACGACATTGAACAGTAAAAACTTGTGCGTATTTATTTGACCATAATTCTTAACGAAAAACTTCTGCAGTAAAGTCAAATACAACAACTAAAAAAACTCTCAAATAAATTATAATTATTTTCATTTAAAAGAAAGTTTATTTTAAAAAAAAAGTTTCGTAATATAATGTTATCTTAATTTACATTTATAGGCAATAAAATAATTGATTTATATTTTTTTTTTCTCTCGAACAAACGCTTCATGCAACACCAAAATAATTTAACTTTTGTAGAGTCGACGACTACCAATCTATATGAATAAGTTTTTATTTTTTTTGTTCATGGATATTTCTGTTATCCTTTAACGTTCTTTCTTTTATAAATAAATATGTATTGATTTCAGACATTATTTATGTGTTTTAATATAGTAAGTTTTGAGGGTTAGAGATATGTTGCTTATATTAGTCAAGGAGCTTAATGATTTCAGTTTTTTTTTAGGTTGTTTTTAATAAAGTTTGATAGGAAAGTATTGCTGAGCCCATATAGTCTCCATATCAAATAATATTTCAACAATTCAACAAATACAATAAAAGGCCTGGTTTCTTTTTTAAATCTTTTATAGAATGAACATAGTACAAATAACAAAAAAAACTTTTAACAAAAAGAATACCGACTTCAAAAGGAAAACTTTTCCCAAATATATTAAAATGCACTAAAAAGTAAAAAAATAATGATAATATAATGTAGCTAAATTCTTGTTATTTTTGGAGTCGGTGTCAGCCAAGAGCTAATTTAGAAAACTGTTCTGTCATGAGATGTTTACTTGGCTGACACCGACTCCAAAAATAACAAGAATTTAACTACATTATATAATTGTTATTTTTTTACTTTTAAGTGCATTTTAATATATTTTGGAAAAGTTTTCCTTTTGAAGTCGGTTTTCTTTTTTGTTAAAAGTTTTTTTTATTTTGTGATTTTTAGTGAATCTGAAGTACACTCACTAACTTGTCACTAAAAAAAGAATCATCGAAGTGAGACTGAGCTATTCGTCCTCTTGTCGTGCAAGCTTAATGCAAATTTAAGACTTTTATGGTTTTCTCATGGATGCCGTTGTCAGAACTGAAAAGGTCCAAACGGGAAGCACCAGCTTTCAAACAGATAAAGAATCATCAAAATCGGTTCATCTAGTCAAAAGTTCTGAGGTAACAAACATTAAAAAAAAAAAAAATACACTCGAATTGATAACCTCCTCCGTTTTTCTTTGAAGTCGGTTAAAAATAGTTTTTATCGTTATATTTGAATAGATACTTGGTTCGAATTATGTATATTCCGTCTTCTCCAGTTACGATTTTTGTCACGTGGACAACTAAGAGTCTTTAATGTTTGTCGGGCTAGATAAATTGATTCCCTTGCGCCTAGACTAGTAGGTTATGCCCAAAAGTTGTGTAGAGTGTGGTATTTAGTTTTACGGTTGTATTTGTTGTTTATATTGGTTCTGGTTTTTATATTATTTGTTATGTGTGTTAATATTAAAACACAAATCATATTGTTCTTTTCGATCGCCGATTATGTATTACAATAACAAATACGATAGAGGATATTTGTCATATGTATTATAAGGTACAAAGCGTTGGAAAATTAGATTTCGATTTATTTTTGTGAATTTGTCACATTAATTTCAATAAAAACATTCTCGATGAAAATTGTTAGCCAGAAAAATGCTGAAATGTGTCCTAAAAGGTTGTAAACTGTAAATTTCTTCAAAATCGAAAAATTGACGAAGAATACCAACCAATTTTTTCACAAAACAATTACAACGATAACACCCCAATAACACAATAACACACTGGAAGTACAAGAGATAATTTTTTGCACAACGAAAAGAAAAAAACAAGTCAACAAGTAGTTCACACAGCGACTTCTAGGATATTTCGAACCGTCACCAAATTAGCAACGAGTAACATACACAATAAGAATAATTACGATTAGCTAATTCATATTGATAATGGCTACTTGATAGCCAAAATACGTATTTATATAATGCAAAAATTGATCTAGGCAATAGAAACAAATCGAAATTTAATTCGAAAAATCCTAGATTTTTTAACTTTGATAATATTTAGAAAACATAGGAAAGTCAAATAAAAATATTCCATAAATTAGAATTTTAGAAATTTGTTTGAGAAATTCTCAGGTTAAATCCTTCACTTTTTAAGTAGTATTTTATATTTATTTAAAGGATGTGTATTCGTTGTGTGCGTAGTCATGGTAGGGACAATAAAATCGATGCCAGCGCTTCCAGTGCAAAATTTTGGTGATAAAGGAGACTGTTATGACTAATTTGCAATTCTTTAAATGTTAATAGAAATGTCAAATTAAAATTATTGAAAAACACTAATTAATTATACTTAATGCATTAAAAATTGTGAAAATAAGAAATCAAATTGCACAAATATTATTTTTCAAATGTAAATTATCATAATTATTTATTTAAATTTGTGAGACAATAAATTATTATTAAATAGTAAGTCAAAAATGCAATCCATACAATTATATATGCATCCATACAATTCTATAATTAAAGTAGTGTATCGTTACCATGGAAACGCCTCCAATAAAACTCACGCACGGTGCGAATATGAGCATACAATGAATGGACAACACATAAAAGTATACGTAAACACTTCTACTTTATAAAAATGGATTTTAAATTAGATGTAAATTTAAAAATAACAATCTTTTTTCTCGTATATATATATATTTTTTTTATCTATTTGGTATGCGTTCGTCGTCATCTGTGTACTGGCCACAAATCACTCAGTCAGTTTTTGATATAGAAATATATCACACGTTTCCTACAAATACACAACCATGCACTCATTCATCCTTCAAGAAGCTTGTGAAAAATTGTGAATATCATATAAATATTTAGAAAATATTTTTATGTACATATGTATGTTTTGTGTTTTGTCATCCAGTATCAATCACGACGTAGAATGCAGATCTTTTTAAAAAATCCAAAATAAATAAACCAAGTATGTTATCCTTTTAAATTTGGGTCATACTTTTCAAATTTGTGATCAAAACTAACCTTACTATAATTGGTTTCAAGAATATGGAGTCCTGGTTACGGAATTAGGCACATAAGCGATAGCTAGCGAAAAACTGGTATCAAAGCTAAAAAGAATGACCCGAAATTAGTGAATTTCAAAAAAAATTCCAATAAGATCGGATCAAATTTGCTTGTATTATCAAAAAAATCGAATTTATAAACTTCATGACGTCATCGGAATCTAAAAAATTTTATTTTACTTTATCACATCCAATTTTTATTCAATTTTGGTAAACCAAGTATGTAATCCTACTAAATTTGGGTCATACTTTTCACATTTTTGATCAAAATTAACCTAGCTCTTATTGGTTCCAAGAATATGGAGTCCTGGACCCGAAATTAAGCAATAAAGTAATAGCTAGCGAAAAATTGCCATCACAGCTGAAAATAATGACCCAAAATTAGTGGGTTTCAAAAAAAATTCCAATATGATCGCATTAAATTTGCCTGTACTATCAAAAAAATCGAACTTATGAACTTCATTACGTCATCAGAATCCAAAAAATTTAATTTTATTTTATCACATCCGAATTTTATCCAATTTTGATAAGCCAAGTATATAATCCTACTAAATCTAGGCCATACTCTTCAAATTTGTGATCAAAATTAACCTAGCTCTTATTGGTTTCAAGAATATGGAGTCCTGGCCCCGGAATTAATCAATAAAGTAATAGCTAGTGAAAAACTGTCATCACAGCTGAAAAGAATGACCCAAAATTAGTGGATTTCAAAAAAAATTCCAATAAGATCGGATCAAATTTGCCTGTATTATCAAGAAAATCGAATTTATGAACTTCATGACGTCATCAGAATCAAAAAACTTTCATTTAACTCTATCACGTCCAAATTTTATCCAATTTTGATAAATCAAATATGAAATCCTACTAAATTTGAGTAAATCTTTTCAAATTTGTTATAAATTAACTTAGCTATAATTAGTTTCAAGAATTTGCACTCCTGGTCCCAGAATTAAGCACTTAAGTGATAGCTAGCGAAAAACTAGTAACACAGCTGAAAAGAATGACCTAAAACCGACATAACAGTACCTTCATAAAAGTATCTTTTTGAGAGACAGCGAAGTAGATCGCACAAAAAATCAGTCGATCAATGACGTGAACAGTCTTAAATAATAACTGAACAATAATAAACAGTATTTGATACATGGTAATACGCATAAAGTTTTTCAAGAGGCTGACTGCTGAGTAGGATTTTGTGTATGAGTGAAAAGTGGAAATAAAGGATGAGTAGAAAGTTGAAAATGTCCTGTTGTTTTACAAACTGGATATACATAAATATATAGATATAGTAGAATTTCTATTAGGGGTGATGTGTTTTTCTCTCGCTGTATATATATATATATATATATTTGTTTGCTACAAATAAAATTGGTTTGAGAAGAAGATAAGATCGAGTGACCTGCGAATCTTGTCATGACACACAAATCACGTCCAAGACAAATGTTGGCACAAGCACACCGTCTGCAATAGACGAGAAAATGGAAATGCGGGATATTTCGAATACAACTTGAGTCGATCGAATTCAAATCATTTGCTTCTATACATACAGTTTTATTATACCATGTATATATGAAATATACATAGTATATTAAGTTTAGTCCCAAGTTTGTAACGCTTAAAAATAATGATGCTAGGAAAAAAATTTTGTCATAGATGTTCACTAAATCACCTAATTAGTCCATTTCCGGTTGTCCGTCCGTCCGTCCGTCCGTCTGTGGACACGATAACTCAAAAACGAAAAAAGCTATCGAGCTGAAATTTTTACAGCGTACTCAGGACGTAAAAAGTGAGGTCAAGTTCGTAAATGAGCATCATAGGTCAATTGGGTCTTGGATCCGTAGGACCCATCTTGTAAACCGTTAGAGATAGAACAAAAGTTTAAATGTAAAAAATGTTCCTTATCAAATTAAACAACTTTTGTTTGAAACATTTTTTCGTAAACATCACTGTTTACCCGTGAGGGCGCCAATTAGGCGGAAATTTTATAATATGTACTATACTTGATTATCAGTTATGTATGTGTCACATGTTTGTATGTGTAATGTGATAAAGAAATCAACACTGACTATGCATGGTATTTCAACAATTAACTCAGTCAATTGTTTGTTTTCACTTGTTCTATTCTATACTGTGTTACATATACGATTTCCTTTTTCTATATTCTGTTTGCAAAATGTTCTTTCTACTAAATCTTTTATTGGATTTATAGTACTAGCATCTACATTCAAATACTCATACCCCCAATTTAAATATCTGAACCACTCAGATATATATTTTATTACAGAACCGTCACTCTCATGGTGGTAGTTTTAATTTTTATGATTTTGGTAGTTGTTTAAATTGTCATCGTTAATTATTATTGCACTAGAGAGACAATCAAATATATTTTTATATCATACTTTTATGATTGGGTAAAATATTGTACCAATAACACAATCAACCACCGACCGTTCGTCAATTCTCTGATTTCTCGACAGATATTGCTGTCTATGAGGTAGTAACTATTGGTATAAGAGCCCATAGCACATAAAGACTCCCCCTCGAAAACTTCAAAATTATAAAGTGAAAATGGTGGAAAAACAGGTTCAACCCGCCAGACTAGTAAAAGTTTGTTAATATTTTTGAATTTAGATAAAAGAATGATTTTAAAGAAAAATTTTTTAAAAAAATTTGCCTGGTTGACAATTTTTTTTGATTTCTTCTGACAGACCTTTTGTTATCAATTTTTGATGTGAAAACTTCTTTGGCACGCAGAGCACTTTTTTTAGGGTGAACAAAAATCATGGAACTCGCTTGTTTGTAATTGAACTCCTCCTAAACGGATGGACCAATTTTGATGCAATTTTTTGTGTGTGTTCCGGTAGATGCAAGGATGGTTTAGATTTACCATTAACAAATTTGGTAAACTAAGAAACATTTTTGAGGGTTACGCACCAACTAAATTAAAACCCACGAAATAAACGGCGGAAACCAAAAACATTATATCTTACTATTCAAATGCATTTATTTGCGCTCCCATTATATTTATCTAGAATTGTGAACAGCTATTGAAATAGAATTGAGCTATTCTTTATTATTATTCAGGTATTGAGAATAGGTAATTATGAGAGCTATATGCGAGAACAGCGAACTCTACTTCCGAAGGTTCCAGCCAAGCTGATGGTTTATTTAAAGTGTTTCTACTTATTATTAACAATTTCAATGTATCTAACTCAAATAAATAACTTTTCTTACTATAAAATTTTATGAAATTCCTAAAAAATCTAGCGCAATTAAGTACGATAAGATCTAATCTAGTTCGTAAAGTTTTTGTCAAAAATAATTTTTTTTAATATCCTAGGGGTCTATACTAGTGGTGATTATATGCGTAAATAAGGTTAAAAAAAGAAATAAACTGTACTTGTAATCAATTGTAATATTTTTGTAAGTAATAAATTAATCCGACATAAAAATATTTATATTCGTTGTGTGCGTAGTCATGGTAGGGATAATAAAATCGATGCCAGCGCTTTAAGTGAAAAATTTTGGAGATAAAGTGGGCTGTTATGACTAATTTGCAATTATTTACATGTTAATGATATAGAAACTGTCAAATTAAAATGATTGAAAAACACTAATTAATTAAACTTAATGCATTAAAAATTGTGAAAATAAGAAATCAAATTGTACAAATATTATTTTTCAAATGTTAATTATCGTAATTATTTATTTAAATTTGTGAAACAAGAATATTAAATTTTAAATGTAAGTTTTCAATGCAATCCACACAATTATATATGCATCCATTAATTCTATAATTAAAGTAGTGTATCGTTGTCATGGAAACGAAATTCACGCTCGGAGCGAATAAGTAATAATGAAATACACATGTTTGTATGTATATATTGTATTTGTGTCACCAGAATGTTAGCTACTACTAGTTGCAGAAGATTCTGTTGGTAGGGTGAATTGTATAATGCATGTTTATATTGCGCCCGTCACTTGTTACGTTATTTATTATCGTCGATGTTGTCGCCACCTTAAATTTCACTATGAAAATACTGCGAAATTAGTTCATTACTGTAAAACCTAGATAATTTATTCAGTTGCTATTTAGAAAATTGTTATTTATTACTCTGGCAAAAAATTTTTTTCAAATTATTATTTCTGAATGAACTACTTATCATCGTTACCGATAACGAATAGAACTGTGGGTAAAAATTGAACTCACATGGACATTTCGGGCCTCTGAGCAAGCAGTTACTGTGTTGAGAAAGTGATGTATACCTTCGCACTTAATGTTTTATATTTTAACTTGTTTTACAATTTTAAGCTAAGAATTTATTGATTTATTAGTTGATTCCCAAGCAAATTCTTAAAATATCAAAAATATAAATGTCTAATAAAAGTCATTTTATGTACTTTCCCAGGAAGATAGAAGACTGATGAGTCCCATTTTGATTTATTGATGTTATTGTGTTTTATTAAATCTATAAAAAATTCTTCTCTCAGAATTCTAGAAATTTGAAACATTTTTTGGAAATAAGAAGTACTTATTTATATTTTATTATTTCACAAATACAATCTGAATTGAAGTGAGTGTTGTCATTTGCAACCAAAATTTAGTTACAAAAATCGAAAAATTAAAGAAAATGAAATAAACTGCTCACTTTTTGCTATAACCTGGCGGAAGATGTTTCTTAGATGTCAAATATCATTCGTAAACCATGAATTAATACGCAAATGTTTATATTTGTTAATAAATCGACTAGAAAATTAATAAACTGGCAACTTGTATTACGAATATGTGCGTACTTGTTAAATAATCGAAAAACTATTAAACAGGTATTACATATACGTAATACAAGTTGCCTATTAAGTAATTATTTAAGTCAACTTTAATAAGATCGTTCCATTTAATTAACAACTTCAAATTTTTATTTACAAATAGAAACATTTGCATTACTAACTCATGGTTAACGAATGATATTTGTGAACTAACAAATACAGTCTACCAGGTTTTAGCAAAAAGTGTGCGTTTTATTTTCCTTAATCTGTTACAGACTGTACTAATAGCAAACTCAACTGGTTTTGTATATCATATACGGTGCACAATAAAATTTTCGGCAAAGTAGGTTTTTACTAGTAAAATTATGAATTGGTAGTAATTTCAAATTAAGAGAATTCCTTATTTACCTGCAACATTTATATATTTGTTCGCATATTCCTTGTACTTGTACGTGTGTATTGTATTCTGTGAAGACAATCCTATTTATCTATCCCTTAACCATTCATTCAATTCTTCTTCCTACATTTTTTTTTAAACTTGATATATTAGATGTGTATGGTTTTAGATAGTTGTATGTATAAACATGAATGTATACGTGTGTGCAGTTGTCACATTTGATTCATCGCTCGAATTCTCCTTTGTACATTATTGACTTCAATACTATCGAAGCATTTTCTGTTCATTTATATTAAAACATATAATAAATAGGTTATTCATCTACTTTTAATACAATTATTCATATGCTTATAGTCTAAGAGACGGTATAAGGTCAACCTTCACCCATCTGATAACCAGATGTAACATATTTTTAAGACACGAATTAAAAAAATTGGTGTTATAAGTTTGACGGCTATTTGTGTGTGTCTGTACGTTTGTCTGTCTGTGGCATCGTAGTGGTTAATTGGATGAACCAATTTTAATTTTTTTGGTTTCATTTGAAAGGTAATTTAACGGAAAGTGTTGTAAGCTATGTTTCAAGTGCGAGTTTAGAGTCCCGTCTCGAAAAAACTAAAAAATTGGTTATAATCTTTAAAACCGATTCAGTTTGGAAAAGGCATGCCGTATAATTTTTAACATTTGAAAAATTACTATGGAAATGAATGGTTAAATAAACCTGGCTCAATTCATTTTGAAAAGTGAAATGGTAAAATAATTAGGTAATTCAAATCAATAATTCAAAAGAACAAACTCAATTCAAATATTTCAATTCAATATTTCCAAAAATTTTTCCCAAAAAATGATAGCTCTGTAAGTATTCATTTCATCTCATCTGATGTCCTTGACCATCACTTTGATATTGATTTAAGAAGGAGTGTTATAAGTTTAAAGTGTTTATCTGTGCGTCTGTGTGTTTCTCAGTGGCATCGTAGCACCTAAACGGTCGAACCGCCTTGATTGAGAACATTTCACAGCTAAGTTACCAAAAATCGGTTTACCATAAATAAATCGCATTTGTGATTGATAAACACGTCTATGATAGCAGATCTATCGAAAATTATTATTTTCGTTATTGACTATTTTGGTTGTCAGATTGGTGTAGTTACCTTATACGATATGAAGAGGTGAGTCAACTATAAAGATAACTACACCGATCTGTAAAATGAATTAAAAAGCGATGGATACTGAAATTTGCTCTACCATTGAAAACACTCTCTTAAAATTAGCTTTCCAAATTTGTATCCTTGAACAAATGACTTACCTAAAAATTCACTCGTTTCATGAGTTACCAAAAGATTTCACCGAAAAATAATTCTTTTAAATACTGATATTGAGTACTCTACTTCATTTTGTAAGCTTCTCTATAGGGATTTTTATCTGTAGACATTTTAAGTACTAATAAATTCCACTCAATTTCCAATAAATATAATAATTTACTAAAAAAAGGAAAAAACCAATAAAAATGTCAACTAAAAAAAAAATTAAATAAAAAAATAAAATAAAAATACTCTCTCTCTACTCAAACACAAATACAATTCCATCACCCGAAATATATTTTTTTTTATTACACAAAAAAACTTGCGACAAATCAACAGCGTCAATAGGATGCCGTTATATTTAGTGATGTGGTGGTGACATCTGCTAGTGAAAAATGTCATAGCAAATATACCCGACAAGCATTCAGACAGACAAACAGACATAGAATATATAAATGAACATAGATTGACAGTATATGTAGTAACAAAATACTACCTCTTTTTGCTAACTGAATTCGAAATATATATATATATATATATATATTTGAGGCGGTAATGTATGTCAAATCCAATCTGTTGAAATGGGCAAGAATTATCTTTTGATCGTCTAAGTAACATCTCATGACTAAGTAACACAAGCAACAGATGTATAATAGGTTCATTAAATATTGACCTTTTTTAAGACACTTCAAACTAAGTCCTAGAATTGAATTCAGACGCATGTGGAAAGCCATATTTGAAAATTTCTACAAAAAGCTGAATAAAAAAAAAGTAATGGCTTCTTTTGTTCAAATTTCCAATAAATGTATCCGACTTACTTTGGATTTCAATAATGGGGGTCTTTATCCAAAAAATTTTTGTCATTGCTTCAAAAGACGTTTGTTATCGTGCCAAAACATGGTATGAAATCAATTTTGTGATAACATCAATAACTACGAAAATATGATGAATTTAAATGTACAAATAGATAGAATGGAAATAACACGTAGTGACGTCATAACCAAATCAATAGATTTTAATTTTATTTCAGATCTTACCATTAATTTCTCGAAAAGATACGTTGAAATCGATATCAGAATAAAGCCCAATCTGAACCCAACCAAAACATCCGCATTTAATCGAATCATTGATAAAATATTAAAATACTTGCAAGAAAAGGATCCTGTTCGTTACCATATTTTAAAATGTGGTCCTTAGAAGAGGCTAGTTACCGTTGGTATGGAAAATAACAGAATATTATCAAAACTTTCCGAGAATATGATTCTAAACAGACTTCAATCAATTTTAGACTCTAAGTCTCTCTTCTAAAATCTCTAGAAAACAACATTCCACAATTGGGATAAAATAATGTGCGTAAAAGATCGTGTAACGTCATAATGTTAATTAATAATTGTATACAGTGTATATTCATTTAACATTATTACGTCACGACGATGTTTTACGAACATTTTTTTGTGTCGTACGTTTTCGTTTCTATTTTGAAGAGTTTTTTTAAACTGTCTGTAACTTTAACAGTTTTGTTATAAAACTTATATATGACCTGTCCATTTTTACCAAAAATATCCCAATTGTGAAAGTTTCGATAATGTTCAGTTATTTTCCAGTTACAGTTCTTTGTTGCAGTTCTTTTAAAATTTTACCAGTGAGTAGATTATATCCGAATGTTTCGTTAGGTTCGTATAAAAAATTAAATGATCTTTCTCAGATTAAAAAATTTTCTTCAAGAGATTGGAATATTGTCCGCAGATGATTTGCATACAAGCCTACCCTTTCTTGTCTGCTTTTAGTCCATGTTCCATTTCATTTTCTTAAACTTTCTTGAAAACTCAAATTGGTTCACTCAAAGTGGATCAACGATCAATATTCACCGTAATGGCTACAGATAAATAAACAATATACGTCTGTCCATTTGAATATTACAGAAGCGGGTTGAGATAGTATGGTATACAACATCTTTGTATATGTATGTAAAGTGAACTCCAACGTCTTCTAAGGCGTTCATACCTATAATTCGTATCAACATTATATGACAGTAACGATGCTGGTATAAATTCTCCCATGGGATGTGTACCGTGTGAGATATATCGCATGACGACGTGGGAAACCGACGCCAAGCGTCACATTTGCATTAGCACTACGAAGGAATAATGTGGTATGGAAAGTATATATATGTTAAATACAATTCAACACCACGATTTCAACGACAACGATGATGACTTCTGTACACTAAGTCTGAGTTCTTAAGAAAGAAACTTATCTCTTGTAGGAAAATCGGATGTATGTATATGTATAATGTTATAATGAAAGATAAAGTGATTATATACCTTTCTCTAAGAAATTATTTATTACAATTGTATGTATTTTATTTGTTTTGTACGATGAGTATGAGTATGAGTATGGAGGTTAGCGGGCCATGCTCGAGCATCGGGCCTCGAAGCAATGGTTCAGAGCACTTAGCCAAATAGACCCTTGTACTCTATCCCCGCTACGCTTTTCAGTGGCTATTATAACCAACTGATGTACTGAAACCCAGGGTCTGTCTAGTGATGAGTTTCCTAATTTCTTCTGGTTCGACTATGGCCGGACCAAACCATTTCCTTCGCTGCTGTATGAGCGCCGGGCAGTAACAGAGAAAGTGGATCGATGTTTCTTCTGAATTTTCTCCGCATCTGTCACACGCGGGAGATTGTCTTTTTCCAATCTGATGTTGGAACTTGTTCAGGTTATCATGCCCTGTGAGTAACTCTACGATGACTGTAATATCAGCTCTGTTTAGTTTCAAGATCTCCTCGGCTCTGTTACCGAGTCAGTTTCCTTCACCCAACAGGCTTTTGGCGATTCGCCCTCCCTCGTAGCTGGTCCATGCCTTTAATTGTTGGTTTTTCAGATTATCTTCTAATCTGTTAAGACCTTCTTGGTATGGCATCCTCGCAAGCTTTTCTTGAGTGGGAGCCATGATGGTTCCCAGTTTGACCAGCTTGTCTGCTCTCCCATTACCGTTCCAGCCAGAGTGTCCGGGGATCCAGGTAATATTGACTTTATTGTTCCTCACCAGGTTGTTTAGACTGTTTTGTACGATACTTGACACTAAATTATCTTACAAGAAGTGAGTAAGGTCAAATTGGATACAAATTTGGTAAAAGGTAGTTTTTAACATGTTTGATCAAAAGCGTCAATAAGCAAAAAAAATTTTTATACATTTAACATTAAACAGCCTAACCTTCTTCTAAACTACCATCAAAAGAAGAAGCTTGCATTTTTGAATATAAGTGCGTTTTGACATAAATTTGAAGTATTCATAGTTAAAAAAATATTGAATTTCATTTAGGGGATAGTAAAACATTAAACACTACCTTCAAAATCACTTTTTTTATGCCCTTTCAAATGAAATGTCACAACTTAGGGGGTGCCATATGACATTTCCTGAGAGCCTAAATGGCCGAGCGGTCTAAGGCGTTAGACTCTAGCCGTTCGTCTCTCTAGACTTAGGTTGTGGGTTCGAATCCAGGCAGCGCAGAATTGAATAATTAATGGGAGTGCAGAATTGATCACATTGTCGTCGCTTGGATTAAAACGTAGTAACCGAATCCACCCACTTCAAAATGTAATTGTAAATATGTATGAAGTTAAAATAAATAAAGGTTAACAAATAATGATGTGGGTGGCCTCAGTTATAGGCGTATATGTCAGCGAACCATTACCATTACTGACATTCGCTTATAAGGTACTATTTTTGAACTTACCCCTCAATATCTAAATCTACGTATTTTCATTCAAAATAATAATCACATCGACCAAGAGTTATTAAGGGTGGATACTTTTAAAATAAACACACTGTACATGATGCTCCGATTATCACTTTACTAGTCATAGTAAGCTCACACTCCATATATAAAATAGAAAAATGTTAAATGTTGGTTTTTGACAATAGCAGAATTACGTTAGAACTTCTATAATAATTAAAATTAAATTAGTTTATGAAATAGCATTTCAAATATTTTTGTTTTTTATTTAATACATTCATTATTTGTATCTAATTATTTATAAATTTTTACAATATGTTTTAATATTTATAACACATTTCAATCATAATCAAAAATTCTCTTTGTTTGTGACAAAAATCAAGTTGTAACATGGAAAAAAATTTGTTGAAATATAATGTTTTTGCAATTAATTGAAACAAATAATGACAATTTAAATAATCAATTTTATCATACATATAATAATTCATAATTATTTTAAATATTTTATTTTAATTTATTTCAAACAAAAAAGATGTTTCTTTTTTTTAACTAATTTCTACTTTTTTGCTACAGATAGTTACAAAAGTGTGTTTTTTGTGTGTGTGTGTTTAAAAGCGTGTTTAAAGTGTTATTTTTAAAATAAAATTGGGAAAAATTTTACCAAATGATTTTTCTGTTAGAATAATTATACCATGGATAATTATACATATGAAATATAGGAAGGTATACCAAGTTTAGTCTCAAGTTTTTTAACACTTAAAAATATTAATGTTATGAACAAAATTTTGGTATTGGCATTCATAAAATTACCTAATTAAGCCATTTCCTGGTTTCTGTTTGCCTGTTTGCCTGTTTGCTTGTCTGTCTGTCTGTCTCGCCTGTCCGACTGTCATCACGATAACTCAAAAACGAAAAGAGATATCAAGTTGAAATTTTTATAGCGTGCTTAAGACGTAAAATGTGAGATCGAGTTCGTAAATGAGCAACTTAGGTCAATTGGTTCTTGAGTCCGTAGGACCCATCTTCTAAACCGTTAGAGATAGAACAAAAGTTCCTCATAAAAAATTTTTCTTATAAAAAAATTACCATCTTTTGTTTGGAACATTTTTTCGTAAACATCATTGTTTACGCGTGAGAGCGAAAATTATATAGTATTTATTATACGGAAATATCAGTTATGAATGTGTGACACGTATATATGTGTAATGTGACAGAGTAATCAGCACTGACTATACATGATATTTCAACAATTTACTCAGTCAATTGTATGTTTTCACTTGTTTCTACTTAATTTAAATATAAATAAAAATTAATAAATCAAAATAATTAAAAAAAAAAAAAAAAACATTTGCTTTTGAAATTCACTACAATTAATTATAGTTATTAAAATAGTTTTTTAAAAGTATAATATTAATATCTAGCTAGAGACTACAAAGCTACATTTTTAACAACATGAATTATGATGATCAACAATATGAATTTAGAACCATAAAATTTAAATAGATAATAAATAATAATATGTAAATATTTTTACTTTAATACCTACTATGAAATTAATGTTTTTATTTGCGGTAGTTATTACCAAGTTAGTTTTATATTTGTAATATATATAGCACGGTATACAACAATAATAATAGTAGCGATGCGATATCATGGTTTTTTGTTGGTTAACAACACTAATGAATAACCAAAGTTAGAAATATAGTTTTAGTGAATAATATCCTTTTAGTAAAAGTACACACGTTAGTAAAAATTTGCATCAATCTAAATAGAAAATTACCAGATGTGTTAATTATTGATTTTATTATCGCTATTTCGTAGTAGAAAGAAAAAATAAGTCCGTCCATAAGAGGTTCTTGTTGCCTAAAACTCACATAAGGAGAATAATGCTTGCGCATCTTTTGTGATACTAGCTTTCGAAGCTAATTGACAGAGATCTATATTGGTAAACTGTCTTAGTTTAGTAAATTTCTATAGGCAAGGTCACTCTAAAACATCTTTTAGTTAACTCATACAGGCAAGATCAGTCTAATAATCAGTTCTTTTATATTAAGGAATTCTTACTTTTATCGTAACAAGAATGGCTTGAATATCAAGAAAAAGTGTTTAAAAAAATACTTGGAAGTTTGCACGTGCAAAAAGGAACGCGGTAAAACAGGGTGAATGTGTAAGAACAAATTTTCAACTTTTGCGATTTTTGAAAATTTTATTTTATTTTTTGTGTATATTTCCTTCGCAATAGCTGGTAATGATTTTTTTTAACTTAAACGGCAAATCAAAATCTAAATTTAGACATTACTAACAACCTGGCTACTCATTGAATGTATGTTGTAGACCGTAAAATAAACTTTGGAGTAGATCTATTTTATACCAACTGACATCGAAATGGTCTCCAAAGTTGATGCTGCTATCTTCCGATTGTAATACTTTTCGAGTTAAATTTGCTTAATTGATTCAATTAGAAACAAATTGATGCACAGGAAAGTTGGACTAGGAATATCAAATCAGAACATGTTAGTTGATCAACTTGGATGTTTCATACCTTTATTGAGACTTTTTCAGCAACTACAAGTTATAATAACCAAAATCTACATATATATATATATATATATATATATATATATATATATATATATATATATATATATATATATATATATATATATATAAGCAAAATACCACTAGTTCACTGATTCATCACAATATCTCTAAAAATAAGCAAATAATTGGCTTGAAATTAAGCATAGTTTCTCTTTTAGCGATATAGACGCTCACTAAGAACGGACTTTTGGATATTAAACTCCTAAGGTGGTGAAAATGGGGATTAACGTTTGTATTAGTCGCATCAATGAATGTTTTTACTCAGAAGTCCTCGTAGGAGTATATAATTTAAAATGAGAAACATTTGCTTGGGAGTAAATAATCTGGACTGGGGGAAGCTAATATCCGACTGATATACTAAGGCCTAGCTTAAATCGTTAATGATAGAAGTTTGAAATTTCGAGAGAATATTGATATTATACTGTCTTTGTAAATTTTGAAAGGATTTTTCGAAATTCATCCCCTAAAGGGGTGATGAAACAGGGGATGAAAGTTGAGTTCACTACTTAATTGGACGTTTCGTATCAGTAAAGAGACGAAAGGTCCAATTGGATCAACTGTAATGTTCTGATATTTGATATTTCCAGTAATTCAATTTATTTAAATACGTTTCGTTTTGACTGTGATAAAAATTTTTATACCATGCATATATGTAATATGCAAGGTATACTAATTTTAGTCCCAAGTTTGTACCGCTTAAAAATATTGATGCTACCCACAAAATTTTGGTTTAGGTGTTCATAGAATCATCTAATTAGTCCATTTCCGGTTGTCCGTCCGTCCGTCTCTGGACACGATAACTCAAAAACAAAAAAAGATATCGAGCTAATTTTTACAGCGTACTAAGGATGTAAAAAGTGAGGTCGAGTTCGTAAATGAGCATCATAGTTCAATTGGGTCTTGGGTCCGTAGGACCCATCTTGTAAACCGTTAGAGATAGAACAAAAGTTTAAATGTAAAAAATTTTTCTTATAAAAAAAGAAACAACTTTTGTTTTAAACATTTTTTCGTAAACATCACTGTTTACCCGTGAGGGCGCAAATTAGGCGGAAATTTTATAATATGTACTATACTTGGTTATCAGTTATGTATGTGTCACATGTTTGTATGTGTAATGTGATAAAGAAAACAACACTGACTATGCATGGTATTTCAACAATTCTTTCAGTCAATTATTTGTTTTCACTTGTTAAATATTTGTTTAGGCTCAATTTTTTTGAATCATCAATGTACCATACTAAATTATATTATATACAGTTAAAAAAAAACAACATATATAACAAACTAAATATGAATGGTTGGTCTTGGGGTAGTATGGTTGTTTGATGAGGTGTAATTTTTTATATTTTATAATATATGTAGTCAAGCTTTAGTAGAGTGGTAGGTAGTCTATGTATGTTTGTATGTATGTATGTATGCATGTAATATATTATTTATTTGCATAACAATATTTCAAAGCATCAGCAAAACTATCAATTATTATTCGTATACCAAACACAACTATAATTAATATCCTCCTAAAAGTTTGGATTATATTGTTTACAATAGGGAAAAGAATAATAATAATAATAATGAATTCTAAGGCAGGCAAGCATAGTGTACTTTACTTCAACCAACCACTAGATATAGCTAAACTGTTACATATCTCCAACAACAATCATCTATCATATTTTCTGAACATTGAAAATATTATGGTAAAGCCAGTTTATGTTTGATTAATAATAAATTATTATTAACAATAAATGGATTAAATTTATTTATCCAATTATATTTTTTGAATACCAACTGGTTTAATTCTCTTTAATATACAAATCTAGTGTAAAAGAGTTCGAACAATTGATGTTTGATTTTATTAATTTAAAATTATTTAAATTATATAAGCTTTTTATAAAATTTAAAAAATAAAAATTATTTAGGTTTTACAAAATTCAGTACAACCGAACATAGTGAGGTACTCTCTCAGTGAAGATATTCACTGAATCTTAAATTTGTTACCTTTTTAACCTCCGAAAAAAGGAATGTTTTAAGTTTGACTAGTGTGCCTGTCTGTGGAATCGTAGCGCATAAACAGATGAACCAATCTGGATTTTCTTTATGTCAAGTTAAAGTTTAAGGTTCCATACCCGAAAAATCGGTTCAGTATGGAGAAGGCTCTACAGAGAAAGGTAATTTAATGGAAAGTTTTCTAAGATACGTTTTAAATGCCAGCATAGGGTTTCGTATCTGAAAAATTTGTCGTGGGTTTTTTAAATTTTGTAAATTTCACTTGTATTATTATTCATTTTCATTTCTATTTTAATAATTTACTTAAAAATAAGGTTTGGCCCCTAAAACAGGAGCACGTTCGCATCCATTCAAGTTGAAAATTTGGTACCGGTACCATTTTGTAAACTGGCAATATATATTTAAATAATTTATAGACGAAATATTTAATTTTTATATTTTATTTCCATGGAGATTTTGTTTGATCGGTGTAGATTGTCCAACAGCTTTCATTAATTCAAGTTTTCATAAAAGTAACTTTGATTTCTAACTATGCAGTTGTTATAGTTGTTATAGTTATAGTTGTTAATTTGATTTAAACAATACTGTTACAAACTCTTGATAAGTTGATTTGATGTCGTAAAATATCGCATCTTTAAATTCTAATAACTTGAGACCGTGTCTTTTCCTAGACCCAATGTCAACTTTTATTCAAAAACATCGACTATCTTCATCTTGTATCGATATCGTTTCAACCAGCTCAATAGATACTCAGTTTGAAATTAAAAAACATTCAATCCACCCTTAGTATTGTAAAAAAGTTCTGGTTTTTTGCACGGTAAATACATATAAACCAAATACATGCTTTGTAATCAAGTAATGAGTTATCTTCAAAATACAAAGTCAACTATAGTCATCTTTGTTCACCAAATGATGGATCTTCGATGCTACAAGATTGTCTAAATATTTTAGATAGTTTTTTTTTCACACTCTCTAGATTTTTTGATATAGAAATATCCAATATTCATAATTATTTCGGCCAACTTTAAGCGATAAAATAATAATAAAAAGCCCGATGATCTAGGAATTTTTTGTGATTTTTGGAACCTTTGTTAACCTTTGTTAATCAAAAAATATATTTATAAATTTTTTATTGAAATCCCTAGTATTATTCAACCCTTGCATATCTTCTTAATGTTTTATTTTTATTTGCTTTTTTGTCTGATAATTGAACAGGAAAAAAAGTTAATTATAACGTGGGCCAACTATAATCATAATAAATATAGAAAATATTATATGAATGAGTTTTCTATCTATGTATATGTTTGTATTATTATACAAACACATACACATTCAATAAAATTTTATACGAAGAGAAAGTCCTTAATTGCGAATAAACATTTTGGAAGCATTATTATTATAATAATAATGGTAAATGTTTACATACAAATATACATATATACTATCTTTTCAAATACATGTACAGCGAAAAACATGGAAAATATACAATTGACTGTAATAATTTTCTATACCTCTCCTCGATATTGTAGAAAAAATACAAAAAAAATACAAAAATAAAACAACATATACACCATTCAGAGAAATAAATGCACATATATACAAATTTATATAGAAAAAACAATTCTTGTGTAGTTTGTGAGTCAATCAGTCTGTGAGTTCTATGTTTTATGTAAGTATTTACTTATAAAGGGAATTTGATAATATTGAAGGGAAAATACTTCTATTTTCACCTATCTTTTTTTTTATCCAAGGTATAAAACATGGAGAATATAAAAGTCAATTAGTTGGGTCGAGTCAAGAAATATGATCAACTATAGACATCAAGTTAAGCTGCTTTAACACGCGACATAGGGTTAGGAATTGTTTTACACAGGCAAAAATATATGCACAGTTTTCAACTTGAAAAGGGGTTAAATAGTCATAATATATTAGAAAACTCTGGTTGAGCAGGTGACCAAAAATTGTACCTCATTCACCCTTTTTAGAAATCTTTAATTTATTCTTTACATGTAAAATATATCTTTATAAATCATACCTCATATTTTATTCTGATATATGAGCTATATTATTGTAAATTTTCATTAAAATCCATTCAGTAGTTTTTGCATAAAAGCGTAACAAACAAATTACTCCCCACTGTAACACCACTTCAGATATAAGATAATATAGATTTCAGGCTCTTTGGTCAAACTTTTCGACAACCGGATGTGATAAAGCAACTATGTGCCGTGATTCATTCGAATTCAATGCACCAAAAGCTTTCGAAAAAGTCGCGATTATCGAAAAAAAATAATTGTTGTACAGTGTAATTAGATATATCTCTCTTTTTTTTACATTTGGAAGTAATTTCTGTGCAAAGTTCCATTACAGGCCTTTTATTTCAGTATATTACCTCAGCGTAGTAGGTACCTTAAGCTAAGTACCGATTGTCGCATTTAAGGAGTTTGTTTCCATACCGTATTGTAAAAAAGTTTTGGTTTATTGCACGGTACATATATTTAAACCTAATACATGCTATTGTAGTCAAGTAATGAGTTATTTGTAGCTTTGCAATACCACGCAACTACAAAAATATGTAATATATTGTGTGCAAGTGATACTTGTAAATTTGATAATATAGATATCTCTTTTCAATCATCAATAATCAAACTAGAGTTATCTCTGTTCATAAAATGATGAATCTTCGATAAACTCATAATTAAAATAAAATTTTGTTTGTATATCATCGGCAACCTTATATTTTTATGATATTATTATTAACTACAAGATTGTCTAAATATTTTAGATAGTTTTTTATCACACTCTCTAGATTTTTTGATATAGAATTATCCAATTGAAAAGGATAACCTATATGATTCATCATTTTTTCAGCCAACTTTGAACGATAAAATAATAATAAAAAGCCTGATGACCTAGGAATTTTCTGTGAGTTTTGGAAATTTTGTTAGTTAAAAAATGTATTTACACAGTTATATTGAAATCGCTAATATTATTCAATCCTTGCATAACTCCTGAATGTTTGAACAACTTTCTGTACAAATACAACACAACATTCAAAATACATCGATTGATAAATTGCATGTAAACAAGAAAATGTAGTTTATGTGAATGTGCACACAACACTGAGAAAATAAATTGGTAGATGTGTATGATGGTGTTTATGTTTTCAAAATATATTTGATCATTTTTACGTTCATTTTATTTATTTATTTTTTTTGTTGTTGTATGAGAAAGTTTTTGCATTTTCGATTGTTTTGAAGAAGTAGGTGATATATATATATGAAGAAAATGAAATCATAAATAGAACAAAAATATCATAGATAGATATATAAAATTAGTTTCTTGAATGTTTGAACTTTTTTATGATATTTTTGACTCTATAATCAAATCATTTCATAAGTAACATACATGTTGATATTGTCGATTTATTTATATTGCAACGAAAAAGCATTTTAGATATTTTAAATGTTTTACAAATAAAGACTTTTTAAGTCAAAATGAATCGAAGAATCGTAGTTTTTCGGTTTTACGAGTAATGCTATTGAGTTGTATAAAAGAAAGAGCCCGTTACATATACAAAAAGGTATGTTAAATTATCATTTGATTGATTTTTTTTTTAATACTTATGTCCATTTACATTTTTATTACGAGCTAGCTGAATCCTGCCACGCTTCACTGTGGAACATGATGGTTGCATCGAAAAAGATGAGAATTACTCAGTAAATTTCATGAAAGTAGAGAAACTCTCAATAAGATAATTCACAACTTTAAAGCTGCTGAGCTGATTTTCAAAACTTACATTTTAATGAACACATCATGCGCTTTTATTTGATAAAAGACTTGGGTATATTTGTAAATTCAAGCCTTACCTTTGTCTGTGTATGTGCCTGTCTGTGGCATCAAAGCGATTAAACGGATGAAACGATTTTAATTTTTTTGTTTTCATTTGAAAGGTAATTTAACGGAGATCGTTCTAAGCTATGTGTTAAAGTGCGTGTTTAGAGTTTCTTACACGAAAAAACTAAAATATTGGCGATGATATTCAAAATCGATTCAGTTTGAAAAAGGCATGACATATAATTTTAACATATAAATAATTACTATGGAAATGAATAGTCAAATAAACCTGACTCAATTCATTTCGAAAAGTGAAATGGTAAAATAATTAGGAAATTCAAACAATAATTCAAAAGAACAAAGTCAACTCAAATATTTTAATTTCAATTAAAATATTTCCAAAAAATGCTATCTCTCTAAGTATCCATTTCATCTCATCTGATGTCTTTGACTATCATAACTTTGATATTGATTTAAGAAGGAGTGTTATAAGTTTAAAGTATTCATCTATTGCGTTTGTGTGTTTCTCAGTGGCATCGTACACCCTAAACAGTCGAACCGATTTGATTGAGAACGTTTTATAGCTAGGTTTCCAAAAATCGGTTTACAAGGAATAAATCGCATTTGTCGGGGAAATTTTTTGTAAATTTCACTTCTTTTGTTGTTGTAATAACAAAATTTATTTTCTTTGTGAAGTGTGATTGAAAACATAAACCGTATGGGAATTTATTTATATAAATTTTTTTTTTTGAAAATAACGTGAAAAATACGTTAAGTTTCATATAAGTGGGTGGGTAAGAGATTTCTTTTTTTTTTTTTTTTGAAACGAAATGTGCGTTTATGACTCCTTGGGGATCATCCATCACTAAAATGCGTGTGGTATGATGACTATATAGGAACATATGCCTTCTTTACAGCCTCCACCATACACAAACAAGAATACCTACCTATATACTTCAATGAGAGTTTCATTGATCACATGACATCATCATCATAGAACGGCACCACCATCGCGCCAGGTCGTTTTCTCAATCACCTATGGGGGTAGAATAACATACTAGAAGAACGGATACCACTTTACCATATATGCATGCAGCATGCTAAAGAATGTATTTTATATTGGGTGTCACAATTATTAAAAAAAAAAAAAAGAAACAAACAAGCAAGTAAGTAACACATTATATTGTTTGAACACCCTACATATATCGAGTTAAGTATGAATACTTAGTTTTTATAGTTTAAAAAAGAATAGATAACATTTTGTTTGGGTTGGGTTGGTGGTTGTATATCGTGTCAAAAAGAATTATTTGTTCGATACCCTGTATAGTTCAGGCAGAGAATTTCATCCGGTTTTTCAACGGGTTATTTAAATAGTAACTTTCAAGAAAAAATTCTTTGGAAAAAATCGGAGTGTAGGAACAAAATTTCAATAAAAAAGCAAAAACTATGGGATTGTATCGCTAAAAAACTTGAGACTAGCTTGATCCGTCAAAACTATTTAAGTTAATTTTTGATTGGCTAACTACAAAACGAGATATTTAATTGTAATCATTAAAATGGTACATCCTGTATATCGGAAAGTACGCACCGGATCGAAAATTGGTAAAAAGCTTTTTCGTTCGTCTTGCTCAGCTTAATTCACTAGTATACTTTTCTACTATCAATTATAGAACACCCTGTATATGGGATGTCCCAAAATGACCTTGTACGAAAGCAGATCGTTTTTATAGAATGAAACTCATCCTGTATATCAAGGTAAAACAAACATCCGGTATAATGTTTACAAATGTTTCAAAAGAATTTTACAATTTTAACTGACGGTGGCCTGAAAATATAACGACTTGATCAAAGCGTTTGCATTTACAAATATTCTCACTTAATTAAGCTTTGATTAATGCAAACTTAATATTTCAAAAATCATCAACCGTACAATATGTAATCATTTGAAATTGCTTAGATGATTTTGGACACCCAATAAACTTTGGCTACATGTATGTGAGTTCTAAGTGTATGTGTGATGATTGCTTTGCCACTATAAAAATAAATTCACTTGGGGCATATGACTCAAAACGGAAAAAATGTCATTATACTATTTTTCTTTTCTCTGTCGTTTGTTAAGAAAGTTTCTTTTCGGGTATAAAGACCGTAATGTATTTTTTTTTTAAATTATTGATCACGTAAATTATGAATTATGTAACAAATTAATTAATAATTTTTGGAAGGGGGATAAGTGAGATCAAGAGAGGCGGAGGCTATAACATGGTAATACGAAGCGGGCGGTATCTAGCTAGTATTTTATAAAAAACAGGCCCACAAATATTTTTATTTGAAATTACATCCTTGTATTTTTTCTATGAGATACTAATATGGTACTCTATATAGAAAAACACGAATGTCTCGAGAGGTAGATGGAAGCCCGATAAAATAGACAGGAATTCAAATAGGTTCTTATTAAACCCTTTGTTTTTGTAAAGATTCAAACGGTTGAAACGCCTTTAAAAACTGATTTAGAGAAAAATTTTCACACTAAATTTTTTCAATCAAGTAGATTATCTCTTCGATTTAGAGAAAAATTTTCACGCAAAATTTTTTCAATCAAGTAGATTATCTCTAAATATTTCAAAATGTAACTTTACTCCCAATTTAAATATGTGTACATAAAATTTTGTGTTCATGTTAAAATACACGATGTATTGAATTAGCTATTCGCATCGTGCGTGAGGAAACGTTTCCATGGTAACGAACTTTAATTATAGAATTGTATTATATATATACAATTATATGCATATATAATTGTATGGATTGCATTTATGACTTACATTGAAAATTTAATATTATTGTCTCACAAATTTAAATAAATAATTATGATAATTTAACATTTGAAAAATAATATTTGTGCAATTTGATTTCTTATTTTCACAATTTTTAATGCATTAAGTTTAATTAATTAGTGTTTTTCAATAATTTTAATTTGACATTTTCTATAACATTAACATGTAAAGAATTGCAAATTAGTCATAACAGCCTCCTTTATCGCCAAAATTTTTCACTGGAAGCGCTGGCATCGATTTTATTGTCCCTACCATGACTACGAACTCAACGAATTGCAGTAAATTGTAAATATACAGAAAAAAAGCTTTTAACTATTGCTTGAAAATATGAAAAAAATTAAGTTTTTTTTTTTAATGAAAATATGTAACTTCTTTTTGTAAACATAACCTAAGCCCTCGTATTTCCTATATTATTTAAACACATGTTGCATTATTTATAATATTAACGTAGAACATTTTAGCCGTTTATATTTTATCTATAAATATACACGTATCTCTATATATATCCTTTGTATAATAGAGATATACACGTAACACTTTCTATACATCTAAAATGCCTGGAGGGAAATTAAATACTTATTTCAACTAAAATGATATCGTGTATTATCCGATTGTATACCCTACAAGTGTAACATGCAGCAAAATCGAAAACACGAAAATTTTTACGATTTCTTGCAATTTCCTTAGGGATTAAAAATTTTTTTCATTCGAAATTCGATAATATTGAATTTATGAGGCTTATTTGACCCAAAAAATTCAAAAATCGGGTTTAATTTACGAAAGGGCGAGTAATTTTTAAGATATCGCTCATTTCAAAGCGATTTCATGCCATATCTCGAAAATTACTCACTCAATCGTCAAATAAACCCGATTTTCTATTTTTTTGAGGTCAAAATTATCATCTAAACTAAGTTTTATACAAATCAAATAAAATTTTTACGATATTTTGCAATTTTCTTAAGGGGTCTTTCGAAAAAAACGAAAAAATCGCTAAAAAAATATCTTTCGAAATTCGATAAAAATGAGTTTATAAGGCTTATTTGGTTTTCTATCCCTGGCAAAGGAGGACACTGAAGGTAGGACTACTCGAACCGTTAGTAAAAATAATTTAAGCTTTTAAAAGATATCTATTTATTTGAAACGAACAATATTTATTAAAACACAAAATTTGTAAAGTTTGTCAACATTGAAATCCTCTTTTCGAATCAGAATCAGACAGTGAATATGCTTGTTAATATTTCCCATTACATAGCATACACAACACACATCTAGACCTATGTTATGTACAAATTTAGTAGTATCTATATACTTTGTGTTACTGAAGAACGCTATAAATGAAAAGCAGCAAGTGTCAGATCAGATGACTGTTTTATGCCTGTAAGGAAATTGGAAATTTGGAATACGTTCAACATAATAGAAGTGTGCCGTTCATTTACAAAATAACAAATTGTATATATTACAGGATGTGTTAAAATTTTAACATTTTAGACCAGTGCCGAAGCATTCAAAGATAGTAGAAAATGAAAAAAAAAATTACAGTAGGATGAAACCCATTAGAAAAGCAGGGGAATATGATCAAAATGAGAGGAAACATAAATTACGGTCGATCCGAGTTCGGGAAGTGGGAGGGGGTGAGCTTTTAAGGGTAAAAAATGGTTTATCTTGATTTCCGGCAAAACTACAAGTCCTATGGAAAAAAGTTAAATGGCAAAGTTGTAGGCAATAAAAAGATCTACAACTTTTGTATTTGCAATTTTTTCACATAACCTCAAAATTTAGATGAAAAATTCAAAAAACTAAGTTTTTGGTTTTTTATTTATATCTTTTTCAAAAAAATTTTTTTTTCTACGAAATTTTGTGAAAACTTACCTTATTATGTCCCAAATACACTGTAATTTATTTGATTAAAAATATTTATTTTTTCGCTTCATTTTAACTTAATATCAAAAAAGCACCCTAATTTTTAATCGAAAATTCTGACGTCAAAATATCAGCTTTTTTCAAAAAGTTTGGGGGCTTTTTGTTCCTTGAAATATCTACTTTCTGATGGTGTAAAAAAAAATATACATTACTATAGGAAATATTCTTAGAAAATGAAAAAAATTGAAAAAACAAATTCGAAAATTTTTTAAAAATCATTATGTACAATTTTGAGGTATTTATTAAAATTTACACTTTAATTACTCAAAAAACGTAAGATTTCATGTTTTATTGATAAACGAAAAAATTGCAAATTAAAATATACTTCTATAATTAACAAACAAAAAAGTTAATAAAGTTAATATTTAATAAGACATCTACAATATTTTGAAAAAGTTGTAGAATCTTCTTTAAATAATATTTGTAGATGCCCATTTATTGCTGTTTCAAGATAATTGCCGGAAAAGGAAAGAAAAGTATCGTTAATTCTATATTAGACGCGAAAAATTTGTCAAATTTGGCCAATGTTTTTTACAAAAAAGATGAAAGTAAAGAAAATATAAAAAAAAATTGATTACAATTAATCAAATCTATTTATAAATGTAAAAAAGAAAAAATAACACTGAATCAATTAAGGTTTCAAAAATATCAATTGGCAAAAATTAAATCATTCTTCATTTTGGCAAACCTCCCACCCACAGAAGGAGCAGCAGAACAACATTATTACAGAGCATATTATCAACTTCAAACTTGGTTGGGTAACGAATTGACAGCAACAGATTGGGGCTGGAAGCAACATCAGCGTGGCATTATGCCCAAATTTACAGAAAAGGATTTAATTCCGGAAGTATTGCTCAAAACTATTTGCTGCAGCTGTGAAACTGGATGTAACAGTTTAAAATATGGCTGCCGAAAACATGGTTTAAAATGCACAAATTTATGCACTAATTGTCATGGTTCTGAAAATTGCTCCAATATGGAAGAAAGAATCTACGAGGAAGTAAATGATTCAGAGGAAATTATGGATGAAGAACCAATGCAGACTGGAAATAACATTGGAGACGAAGATGATGGTCTTGAAGATTTCGACGATCAACTAGAGTTGGAAAGATTTGTCGAATCTGACGATGAAGAAATGCCTCCAACGAGACAAAAACTAATGAATAACTGATTAGAATTTCAGATAAGGTATTTATAAATAACAAATTTAACGTTTTTAAAAAAAAATTTAATGAATAACGTAATCAGAATTCAGTTTCTAAATTCAATAGTACGATTTACATGTATATTTATTTTGTATGAGATTTTCTATGACATGAATGTAATTTGAGTAAAATAAATAAACTTTTTAACTAAAAAAAATTGCAGCAATCACATTTTTTGATGAAATTGTACATAGTAATTAAAAAAAAAATTTCGAATTTGTTTTTTCAATTTTTTGCATTTTCTAAGAATATTTCCTATAGTAATGTATATTTTTTTTTACACCATCAGAAAGTAGATATTTCAAGGAACAAAAAGCCCCCAAACTTTTTGAAAAAAGCTGATATTTTGACGTCAGAATTTTCGATTGAAAATTAGGGTGCTTTTTTGATATTAAGTTAAAATGAAGCGAAAAAATAAATATTTTTAATCAAATAAATTACAGTGTATTTGGGACATAATCAGGTAAGTTTTCACAAAATTTCGTAGAAAAAAAAAATTTTTTGAAAAAGATATAAATAAAAAACCAAAAACTTAGTTTTTTGAATTTTTCATCTAAATTTTGAGGTTATGTGAAAAAATTGCAAATACAAAAGTTGTAGATCTTTTTATTGCCTACAACTTTGCCATTTAACTTTTTTCCATAGGACTTGTAGTTTTGCCGGAAATCAAGATAAACCATTTTTTACCCTTAAAAGCTCACCCCCTCCCACTTCCCGAACTCGGATCGACCGTAATTTATGTTTCCTCTCATTTTGATCATATTCCCCTGCTTTTCTAATGGGTTTGATCCTACTGTAATTTTTTTTGGTTTCAAAAATTATCTACTCTGGTCTATTTATCAATTATTCAGTCATTTATATTACAATACTTACAAAAAATTGTAATATTACAATACTTTAAAAAACATTAGTATCTTTTAAGAGAACGGACAGATTACGATAAAATAAATTTGATTTTGTTGATAATAAATTATTAATAACCCATTCCTTATAATTGGATAATTCCTTGTCTGTGTTCCCACTCAAGAAAAGCTTGCGAGGATGCCATGCCAAGAAGGTCTAAAGAGATTAGGAGATAATCTGAAAAACCAACAATTAAAGGCATGGACCAGCTACGAGAGAGGGCGAATCGCCAAAAGCCTGTTAGGTGAAGGTGACTCGCTCGGTAACAGAGCCGAGGAGATCTTGAAACTAAACAGAGCTGATATTAAAGTCATCGTAGAGTTACTCACAGGGCATGATAACCTGAACAAGTTCCAACATCAGATTGGAAAAAGACAATCTCCCGCGTGTGACAGATGCGGAGAAAATTCAGAAGAAACATCGATCCACTTTCTCTGTTACTGCCCGGCGCTCATACATCAGCGAAGGAAATGTTTGGTCCGGCCATAGTCGAACCAGAAGAAATTAGGAAACTCAGCGCTAGGCAGATCCTGGGTTTCAGTACATCAGTTGGTTATAATAGCCACTGAAAAGCGTAGCGGGGACAGAGTACAAGGGTCTATTTGGCTAGGTGCTCTGAACCATTGCTTCGAGGTGCGATGGTTGAGCATGGCCCGCTAACCTCCATACTCATACCCATACCCATGTCTGTGTGATAACTTTTTGTCTTTCCGTATTTTGTATTTAAAAATTAAAGAAAGAAAAATTAATTGAAGAAAGTTTCTCGCGAGTTTGTTTGTCAAAACGGTAGGTCCCCTTCAGAGGAAGAAATGAAAAAGATTGCCTTGCACCCACCTTTCTTCTAGCTGCGTTTGTTAAAAATATCATTTTTCTTTGAAATTATGTCATGTGAGCCGTGGTAAATTTTCAAACATATTTCAACAGCGTGTGCATTTAGCTTTTAATTACTTATATTTAAAATTTTAACGATTTATTAAGATTTCGTTTGCGTGGCCCAACTACTTAATGCCTGATTTTTTGAGACGTACTTAAGCCTAATTGCATAAGAAAGATACTAATTATTATTGTTATTTAAAAGAATGACGATCTTTTTTTCGAGACGCACAATTATTACGAAACACATATTATACATACAAACGATAAATGAATGACAGTTTAGAGATACGAAACGAGATAAATGAATGCATGATAAGATGACAAACACTAGATAGATGTACATACTAGCAGATGAATGTTGTTTATGTTTGTTATGTAACATTGTACTACGCTGCGCGTACATCAGTTATTTGATGACTTTATTATGATCGTCATCATCATAAACATAACAAATGAAACCTTATTTTACTCATTATATACAGGGTGTTTTGTGACTCGATGGCACTTGTTTAAGAACATATTCTTTTTAACTCCCGAACCAAAAAAAAGGAGTGTTATAAGTTTGACCGCTAATTGTGTGTGTCTCTCTGTGGCATCGTAACGCCTACACAGATGAACCGATTTTAAATGCGAGCTTAGGGTTCCGTACCCGAAAAAAATGGGTGGTTATGACATATAAATTCCAATGGAAATGAATGGTCAAATCTATCTAGCTCAATTCATTTCGAAAAGTGAAATGGTATAATAATTAGGTAATTCAAATTATAATTCAAAAGAACAAGGTCAACTCAAATATTAACTGATAATAAGATACATTGTATAGAGTAAATAAAATTGGTATATACCTCTGTTTGTGGAAATTTCCGTTTTATATCGCAAAATTCTTTAGAGCAACAACAAAATATTATTCCAGAATTTGAAAATTAAAATAAAGTAAGTATTTTGAGACCACATTGGGATAAATTATTTCAAAGAAGTTGTTCACAATAATATAACTATATATACTATAACGTGTTTTCTTTAAATTAGTACAAATTATTACGTTCATATAAAATACACCGTGTAGCAATAAAATTTTGTATTCTATGAACGTAGATCAATTTTCATAAACTGTTACAAGTGCCTTTAGCTACACATTATGAACAATTCACTAACTAAACTGTACGAAAATGGTTGTCTTTATTTATTCCTTTAAGATGTTTTGTATTTATTTAAACCTTTATAATATTTTCTATTAAAATTGGACATAATGTAATAGGGCTTTTCATTTACAAAATGATTCTTTTTTGTTTCGAACTGTTTTTAATCAAGTAAAGACATATCTTATATCTTCTATCCTTCTCAAAAAGCGCTGCTTGAAAAAGATAAAATATATTTAACTTTCTTAGGTGTAATAGTTTTTTGACAACTGTCCGAAACAAAAGTAAATCGATGAAAAGGTCTATTAATTTGTTCATATTTTTATTGCTTGGCAACACATTCAGCGATTGATTTTTAAATTATAGATAATTGATAAGTGACCTGAAGGCGTGGCTTAAAAAATGGCTACGTATTGTGTACAAGCAAGCATTTGACAGTTTGTTTACCTTTATTTTTTAATTAATCTAAATGAAATTTTTAATTAATTCCGATCAAATTCAGGTCAGAAGAATTTTAGAAAAGCTGAGAAAATTATTGCAGCTAGTTTTTTTTTATATTATGTGGTAAAAATAATGAAAATAGTGATGTTGTGAGTTTCTCAGCACTGTATTTGCAGAGTGTTAATTTAGAAGATCGACCACATGGAATAAATGGATCAGTGACAAAAAATGGAATAACTTACCAGTTTTGTTCATGAAAAGCGGGTTTAGGTGAAAAATGCAAGCATGTCGCGTTTTTGAGCTATTTTTTCGAAGCTTATTACTTTACCGAATCTTATTACCTTTTTTTGTCATAATATATTAAAAAATGATTTTTTTTTAGAATAGCCACGTTTTTTTCTTGTACTGCCTTGAAAAGTTCCAAGATGGTGAAAAAATAAAAAAATAAAAAAAAATTAATACTATGAACAAGTGCAATTAGGAATGGCTGTGATAATAATAAAAAGAACAACATTCATGATATATTCGTCCTTTAAAAAGCAAGTTGTATTAAATGTTGATTTGATAATGTATTTGGAAAAAATAATACAAGAAAGGCAATTATTCTATTTATTCCTTAAAACTGCACATTAAAACTAGTTTGATATTAAGCCACCAGATGTAGTGACCAAAGTAGTCCGTTATCAATACTTCACTTTTATTATTTAAATTTTGAATTATATAATGTAGTGGAGTCAATGAGTGTTTTTACTTGGAAGTCCTCAGGAACAGCTCCGATTTTGATGATTTTTTTTTCAGAACGATTCTTTTTGTATATTATTTAAAATCAGAAACATTTCAGATGGGGGAAATAATCTGGAGGGGGAATAGCCAATGTCGTGACTGATATATCGACTTCCTGCCTAAATCGCTAATGATAGAAGTTTGAAATTTCGAGAAATTATTGATTTTAAACTGTAAATGTCACATAAAAAAGGATTTTTCGAAATTCATCCCCTAAAAGGGTGAAATAGGGGATGACAGTTTGTATGAAAATATATAAAAACCGTCATTTTTGAGTTCATTTCTTAACCGATTTTAAAAATTCTTTCACCTATATAATGCTACATTATCAGCAAGTAAAATGGGCTATATTTTATTTTCAAAAAATTAAGGTTCCGTACCAAAAGTTAAAATCAATTAAATACTGAAACCGACATTTTTGAGTTCACTACGTTACCGATTTTAAAAATTTTTTCACCTATAGAATGCTATATTATCAACAAGTGACATGGCCGAATATTCTTTTCAAAATTATTCGGGATTCGCACTAAAAGTCATGGTCAGGACAATCCATTAAATAGTGAACATAAGGGAACTTAAGAGAATTGAAGACTATAACGTGGATAACTACTAGTTATTTATATTGTTTAAACAATATTTTTGCAACTTATATAAAAAAATTCATTCTTGCGTGATTTTTTTCCACGCACACCAAAAATTGATTTTATCTTTTAATGCGGAACCCTAACTTTTTTGAAAATAAAATACAACATATGTTATTTGCTGATAATGTAGCATTCTATAGGTGAAAGAATTTTTAAAATCGGTAACGTAGTGAACTCAAAAATGTCGGTTTCAGTATTTAATTGATTTTAACTTTTGGTACGGAACCTTAATTTTTTTGAAAATAAAATATAGCCCATTTTACTTGCTGATAATGTAGCATTATATAGGTGAAAGAATTTTTAAAATCGGTTAAGAAATGAACTCAAAAATGACGGTTTTTATATATTTTCATACAAACTTTCATCCCCTATTTCACCCTTGTAGGGGATGAATTTCGAAAAATCCTTTTTTATGTGACATTTACAGTATAAAATCAATAATTTCTCGAAATTTCAAACTTCTATCATTAGCGATTTAGGCTGGGAGTCGATATATCAGTCACGACATTGGCTATTCCCCCTCCAGATTATTTCCCCCGTCTGAAATGTTTCTGATTTTAAATAATATACAAAAAGAATCGTTCTTAAAAAAAAATCATCAAAATCGGAGCTGTTCCTGAGGACTTCCTAAGAAAGCCTGTTTTATGTATTCATTGACTCCACTAATGAGATCAGATTTATGTGAAAAATGTTTGAAAAATAAGTTGAATAAAATTAACCTGTTTAAGATAAAAATAGTAAAATCAATAAAAAAATTTACAAATGGGACAAAAATACAATATATCTTCTCTAACTATAAGTGATGATGATAATAATAGACAAGCTAAATGATGCTTATAAATATTAATAACAATATACAAACCATAAAAGCATTTTCATTAACTATATAATTATATATATAATATGTATATTATGCCCATTTTATATAATATTAACTATATACAATCTTTTGTACCTATATAATATACAGGACGTTCTGTTATAGATAGCAGAAAATATACATATACAGAGTGATTGAAATAAGTGTTAGAACAGAAGGGAGTTATCCTTCGCACTTAAATATCATAAAATATTCTTAGAAAGATGTTTCCGAAAAAATTCCTTCGGAATACAGCCGTTATATTTTTATCCGAAATATTTGTGAGATGTTTATATGTCCATTGTATTATTCTATCTTACGTTTTAGATAGTGTTCTTCTATCTCTAACAATTTACCAATTGTGCACGAAATTTTTAACCGCTGTAATCATGAAAGAAGCGGCCCTTTTCGGGCCGCCAATATAACCATTTTTAATGTTTTATTGTCAAGAATTAACTCCTTTAGAGGTGGACACTTACTTTAAATCATCCTGTACACACATACGTGTATATATTGATGTGTGGTACCTATTTATATTTATAAATATATACAGTATGTCAAACAAAAAGTGATAGATAAGATTAGAAAAAGACGATAACCAAAAACGGGAATATCCCTAAATATTTAAGAAACAGACGAATCTATCTTTCAATCTTTACAGATTTTTTACGAGCAAAAATGAAATAGAGACAACAGCAGACTTTTTGGGGTAACAATATGGTCAAAATCAGTTTGACTCAATTTTTTTTCTCACAATACTTGGCAAGACTACGACTAGTCCGTGGTCCAAGGCCATGTTTCATTCTTGAGAAACCGTTACGACGAACTCAAAAATGACGGATTCACTTTTTAATGGATTTTTACATTTGGTTTGGAACCCATATTACTTGCTGATCATGTAGAATTTTATAGGTGAAGGCATTTTTAAATCGGTTAAATAAAGAATTCAAAAATGAAGAATTGTATACATTTTCATACAAATTTTCATCCCCTATTTTATCTTTTTGGGGATTAATTTCGAAAAATCCTTTCTTCAGTGGCACCTATAGAACAAAATCAATATCTTGTCGAAACTTCAAACATCTATCATAAGCCATTTAGCGCTGGGCGTCGATATATTAGTCGCGACATTGCCTATTACCCCTGTAGATTATTTCCCCCCTCTGAAATGTTTCTGATTTTAAATAATATAAAAAACGAATCATTTTGAAAAAAATCATCATAATTGGAGCTGTTATGGAGGTCTCCATAAGAATGGCTATTTTATGAGTCCTTATCTGAATATGTTATCAGATTTTAAATTTTCCTCGGATCAATCTTCGAACTAGAAATAGAATTTAGTGGGCTTACTGTATACAGCATGTATATACACACATAGAGATGTGTTTAACAATTTGGTCGGTCCAGTTATTACTAATGAGATAGGGTATTTTAAACACGTTTTCCCGCCCAATGTTGTGTTTTAGCATTTTAATCAAATTTGTTAAAATATTACATATACACAATATATACGTATATTATATATGTAAGTTTGTGTGTGGGTTATGTGGTAGAAAACTGAAATAAATAGGTACATGCATGGAGGAAAAAGTACCCCCAGGATGAGAGGGAGTATTCCATGGGACCGAATGAGCATATGCAACAAACCACTAATGAGCTAAATTAGTTAATGTGGCTTATTGCAGGTATAGACAAAATCAATCGTTGATTATTACCAGTGCATATCAAACAAATTTTAATTATGAGAAAGTTTTAATCATTGTATTACTAATATATTTCGATAAATTTATATTTATAAATAATAAAACAATCAAAAATTAATTCTTGATTGCGTTAATTATTTGTATTTATTTTAAACCGTACCATACTTTAAAGCTCAAAATTTAGAAAGGCAATGTGTAGATTCTTTAAAAACATATTATCTCATAAATCAATTAGTTAATATTTAGATAATTCGGAACAATTCTCCTCATTGATACGATCACTGATCAAAATTTTCGGACTTTTTTCTGTTTTTTGGCACAACTTTTTTTGCTTGTATCGCCCTCCGGTCGCCATTTGTGCTAGTTTTCGACAATATTTTCTAGAAAACTTTTTTCATAAGATTCACTAATTGAAACTTTCTGAAAATTTCTATATTTCTCTCCATCTTTTATATTTTTGGAGAAAATTTATACCAAAGTTTTGCCCTAGTTTGGCCCCTTACGAGAAAACAATTGTTGGGTACGAAAATCAAATTAGGAAAATTAGCTGGTGCTTACCTTATTATTATTCCTTGGAAAACATAACTTTATTTAAATTATTATATTGGCGCGATATCGTCCATAAAAACACATAAAAATTTTATATAACACGTATATTGTTTAAACTGGTTTTTAACTCAACGATCAAAACGTATATTGATTAAACTGGCTTTTAACACACCACAATGATCAATAATGTATATTGATTAAACTGGCTTTTAACACACCACAATGATCAATAATGTATATTGATTAAAGGTGTGTCTAGATCACGCACATAATTTGCGCATTGTGCGTTTGTGTAGGCACCAGTGAAAAGGGAATGGTTTAGGGATCCGTACCATAAGGAAGGTCCATACATTACCCCCCACCAAAATGAACATTTTTCAACTGCAATGGATTGCACCTTTAACCATTTAGACAATTGTGAAATCGGCGATTGGCAAACCATATTTAAAAATTACAAATACAAATAAAGATGCTATAGCGATAGCATTTGGCACTTTTACAAAACTCGAAATTAAAATTAAAATAAAGCACGGGACAACATTTAACAGGAAACGGGACACAGGAAACACTAAGTGGACTGTATAAGGTTACGGAAGGACAGGGAGTATCAACAATTTACGAACGGGTCGGGTGAGATGGCCGGAACTAGTTCGCAATTTAACGATGCGAACTACTCCATCTTTCGCCGGCAACAGGGCAGTAATTCTTGCCAATGGTCATTTGATCGGGGGCTGGTTTTCGACCATGATAACCACGACATCACCCACTTTTACATTCTCAACGTGATCCCACCACTTTTGTCGTTGAATTAAAGTGTGCAGATATTCACGGGACCACCGTTTCCAGAAATGTTGGGACACTTGACGCAATAGTTCCCACCTTGGGATACGATTGGAGGGTACATTGGTAATGTCTGGTTCAGGGCGAGACAATAACGGGGCTCCGATCAAAAAATGACCAGGAGTTAGGCAAGAAATATCGTCAATGGGACAAGAGGCAGAAATACCCAACGGACGTGAGTTCAGGATGGCCTCGATGCGCGCAAGAAGGGTACACAATTCTTCGTATAGCAAGGCTCTATCAGATAAGAGACGTTTTAAGTGGTGTTTAACCGACTTTACCCCGACTTCCCACAAACCACCGGCTGACGGGTTGGCTGGAGCGTTAAAAATCCACTCGATTTCCCGTCCCAAAAGGTAATCCGAAAAAATCTTACTATTTTCTCTGACAAATTGAAAAGTTTCTTCCAGAACTCGAGACGCACCTACAAAGTTCGTACCTTGATCAGAAAACATAGTTTTGGGCAAACCTCTTCTCGCAATAAAACGATCTAGAGCGGCAAGAAAACAGTCGGTAGAGAGAGATGATAATAGCTCAAGGTGAATAGCTTTCGTTGAGAAGCACACAAAAAGGGCAAAATAACACTTATTAATTGGACTATTTCGTCGAGATCCATCTTTTATGGGATATGGTCCGGCTAGATCTACCCCAGTATGAACAAAGGGTCGACCTTGAACGAAACGTGACGCAGGCAAACTGGACATAAATGGTTGCTTAGGCTTGGCAATAAAACGGACACAACGAGTACATTTGAAAATGATTTTACGAACCAGTTCACGCACCCGAGGGATATAATACGATTGTTGGATAAGACACTGGACAATTTTATTACCACCATGTAGGCTGGTAATATGAAAATGTTCCACAATGAGCTTAGAAAGATGACATTTGGCAGGTAAGATAAAGGGATGGCGAGCATCATATGACACTGGAGCTTCAGCTAAACGACCCCCCACTCTGAGGAGATCATTATCGAGAAAAGGTGTTAAAGAGGGAAACGATTTAGATCGAACTCCTTGACGGACAGAATCTATTTCGTGTGGCAAATAAAAATGTTGAGTGATTTTTATTAATACTATTTCGGCGTTTCGAAGCTCGGCGACAGATAAACACTGGAAATTACGTTGTTCCTTGGGAAGCGAAGTGTTTCTCCTAAATCTCAACATCCATGCTATAACTCGCTTGGCTCTAACAAGAGATGAGAAACGTTCTAGAAGAAGAACAACACCATCATCTCCACCTGTAACATGGCCTATCAATGATGGGTCAACCTCTTTTAGGTCGGGCAGGTCAGGAACCGAGGCTACTTCTTGGCTTGGCCATAAAGAAAAATCTTCGCGCAAAAAATCGGGACCTGACCACCACAACTTATGGTTTACAAGCTGACTTGGCATACAGCCACGACTGGCAATATCGGCAGGGTTATCAGCTGTTGGAACATGGAACCATTGAGATGGTAAAGTCCAATCTAAAATGTTAACAACACGATTAGCAACGAAAACCTTGAGTAGATGAGCAGGGGTTCGTAGCCATGACAAAACTACCATTGAATCTGTAAATAGGTAAAGCTTTTCTATATGAAGACGAACGCGGAGTGGCAATAAAGATTCTATAATCTTAGCAAGCATGCAGCTGGCATTTAACTCAAGGCGGGGAATAGTGACTGGTTTTACTGGAGCGACTTTAGTTTTAGCACGGATCAAGCTAATCAACACGCGTTGATCCGAACAAACGACTCGCAAATAGACAGCAGCAGCCATTGCAGAGCTAGAGGCATCAGAAAACCCTACAAGCTCAGGTGGATGAATGTAAGTGTCGAGAATATCACGTGGAATTTGATGGTTTGAAGGCAAGGCATTTCTTTGGCAAACTGACTCCATTGATCAATCATACGAGACGGTAAAGGATCATCCCAGTCGATTCCTTGTAGCCAGATTTTTTGCATCAATATCTTCATCCAGATAACTACAGGTCCCAAAAATCCTGGTAAATCATAGGTACGGGCAATTTGTGATAAAACTTGGCGTTTAGTGGTGCAATTAGGGATGGTTTCAATTCGATAGCAAAATACATCATCCTCAGATATCCATTGAATTCCAAGAACTTGAATAGTTTCAATGTCACCAAATTTGTGAGGCTTTTCCTTATATTCGTGAGGTAGGTCACTTAGAACGGCGGCATGAGAGCTTGCCCATTTTCTTAACTCAAACCCAGCCGTCGATAACAAAGCAGATAAGTCGGCACGTAGCTGACGGGCTTCAGCAATGGAGGAAGCTCCGGTACACACATCATCGATATACATGTCAGTTTCTAGAACTTTAGCAGCAGTCGGATATTTAAATCCTTCGTCTTGAATTAATTGTTTCATCACACGGAGGGCATGGTAAGGCGAGCTAGTAATGCCAAAACAAACACGGGTTATTTCATACTGTTGTACAGGTTGAGAGGGATCGAAACGCCACAATATCTGCTGAAACTTACTATCTCTTGCATCCAATTTGATGGCTCTATACATTTGTTTTACATCTCCTGTGATAGCAACTCGGTGCAAGCGGAAATTCAAAATAATATCGTTAATACTGTTTTGAAGCTTAGGACCGGCTAATAAAGTCTCATTTAAAGAAGGGAAGGTGGCATTGGTTTTCTCAGCAGGGTTAAATACAACTCTAACTTTAGTTGTGGAGCTATCTTTCGTAACTCCATGATGGGTCAAAACATAAGACGAGTTCTTCTCGGCAAGTACCATGTGACCAGAACTGAGGTAATCTTGAAGATTTGCATGGTACAAATCTTTAAACGTAGGCTGTTTTTCTAAACGTTTTTCTAGTTTAGTTAGACGATTTAGTGCAGAGACACGGTTATCACCTAGCTCCGGAGCTTCACCATTACGAAATGGCAATCGTACAATATAAGCTCCATCGGAATCACGGCGATGAGTTTTGACAAAGTGTTCCTCACATTTAACATCTTCTGGGTTCAACGGAGTTTTGACAGGCAATTCTTCAACTTCCCAAAACTTCTGTAACTGGTACGAAAGGTCTGTGTCGGAGTGCATTATCCAATATGATTGATACTCATTCGATGACATCGATGGACATTCACCCATAACAAGTGTTCCGAACATGGATGGAACCAGAGAGGGATGACCTGGAACTACAGGTTCCGAAGTCAGAAGGTTGGCGTAATGTTGTGCTCCGATGAGCATCTCAACCGAAGCAGGGCTATAAAACTGAGGATCGGCAAGTTGTAGCTGAGAAAGTTTATTGACAATATTTTGTACAACTGGGACGGCAGGAATTTTAGTTGCTATGGTTGGTAACACAGCCGCTTCAACGGTGATAGAGAACGGACTATGTTTTGAGTTGACAGTACAAACAACAGTACCTTTGGCTGGTTGGGGTTTCCCGGATCCTATACCCGAGATGCGAATGTTAGACGCTGTCATTGGTAAAGTAAGGCGATCCCTTAGTGATTGGGAAATAATATTGATCATACTTCCTGGATCGATTAAAACTCGGACATCATGATGATGACCAAATACATCAGGAATACTAACTATAGCAGTTCCCAATAGGATTTGCTTATGCTGATGTACAGACGGCGAAGGCATAATATTACCTGACAGTGCAACGGTAGGCTCACTGGCAGATGATATAGGAGGAATATTGGCTTTACTATCATTATGAAGCATGGTATGATGGGCTTTGGAACCACAATGTCTGCATGAAAATTTAGAAGAACATGTCGATCGAGCGTGTGGTCCAAAACAGGAAAAGCATAAAAGTTTTTTACGTAAAACTTCATAGCGTTGCGAAATAGTCATATTACCAAACTGATTGCATTCTATGACTCGGTGAGATTTAGCACAACATGGACAGGTGTGGTTCAAATCTGCAGGCTTGGAAGAGGTTGATTGCACACTAGGCTTCAGCGGAGGAGAAGCATGAGCAACCATGGCTCTTTTAACTGGAACTTTCATAGAACCCATCGGCTTAGGGTAATTTGTCTTTGCTGACGAAGAGTTAATTACCTCACATGTAGCAATACGCCCTTCTACAAATTTACGGATATCGGCATAAGTTGGTACAGTAGGATCGTTAGCTCTTGTATCCTCAAAAGCTTGACGTGTTTGAGGATCAAGCAGCCTAAGAGCCATGAACGAAATAAGAAAATCCGAAACACTAGTTAAAGCAAGGTTGTTTAAAGCTTCCACTTGAACATTAAAATCTTCTAAAAAACCTTTAAGTTGACTTTCTTGCGTAAAAGGTTTCACAGAAAATAGCTTCTGACACACATTAGATGCAATAACTCTTTTGTTTGTGAATCTAGTGACTAAAGTTTTGTAGGCAGTTTCATAGGAATTTTCCGCAAATGGTAGACCTTGTATGGCAGTCAGAGCAGTGCCGGAGACGGAAGAACGTAGATAGCTATACTTTTCAATTGTTGAGAGATGGCCTTGATTATGAATCAATGTATCAAATAATGATTTAAATGAATCAAACTTTTCATAAGTCCCATCAAATGTCGGCAGAGTGATATGAGGCAATTTTGGTTTGATTGTTGGGGCGGAAGGAGTTGAAACGGTTTGTGGTTCAGGCCAAGAAGCCTCCGCAGCTCTAACAGCATAGAACAAATTGTCAAATGCCTGTGAGGATGCTAAAACGTCTGATATTCGATGTTCTACAGCTGCTAAGGCGTTTGTTTCTAATATTTTATTCTGAACGGCATCGAATTCGGAATATGCTTTGTCCAACGTTTTACATCTTGCTTTAAATTGCCTGCATGTGTTTAAATCATTCAAACGTGGAATTAAATCGAACGCTTGTTGTATACTTTGAAAATATCGTTCCCGCCTGGCAATTAAAACCTGGAGATCGGAAGCCGCTTTTTCCTGACTAGTAGGCATTTTGATGGTAAAAAGGGAAAAAAAAACAAAACAATTTGGAAAACAAAGTTTAAACAAGAATAATTTAATCAAACCACCTATTTATCAAAAATCGTTTGTATTTTGTTCTTGTTTCAAATAAATTTAAAATTAAATTTCAAATAAAATATTCAATTTCAATTTCAAATTAAATAATGGTAATTAATGGCAACCAAACAATTAAGTAAATGTTCACTCTGGCATGGCAATAATGTATCCCAGGGAATAACAATAAAATGGGAACGGGATCCGGCTCGAAGGACCAAATAATGTTGGGTACGAAAATCAAATTAGGAAAATTAGCTGGTGCTTACCTTATTATTATTCCTTGGAAAACATAACTTTATTTAAATTATTATATTGGCGCGATATCGTCCATAAAAACACATAAAAATTTTATATAACACGTATATTGTTTAAACTGGTTTTTAACTCAACGATCAAAACGTATATTGATTAAACTGGCTTTTAACACACCACAATGATCAATAATGTATATTGATTAAACTGGCTTTTAACACACCACAATGATCAATAATGTATATTGATTAAAGGTGTGTCTAGATCACGCACATAATTTGCGCATTGTGCGTTTGTGTAGGCACCAGTGAAAAGGGAATGGTTTAGGGATCCGTACCATAAGGAAGGTCCATACAACAATGATGTTTACGAAAAATTGTTTGAAATAAAAGTTGTTTATTTTATTATAAGGGACATTTTTTTCTTTGAAACTTTTGTTCTCTCTCTAACGGTTTACAAGATGGGCTCTAAGGACCTCGACCTATGATGTTCATTTAGGAAACTCGATCTCGCTTTTAACGTCTTGAGCAAGCTATGAAAACTTCAGCTTAATATCTCCTTTCGTTTCCGAGTTATCGTGTTCACAGACGAACGGACGGCTGGACAACCAAAAATGGACTAATTAGGTGATTTTATTGAACACCTATTTCAAAATTTTGTTCGTAACATCATTTTTTTTAAGCGTTACAAGCTTAGGACTAAACTTAGTATACCTTGATATATATTACATATATACATGGTATTCAAATTCGAAGACTTAAATAACCTAAAAATTACACTCTGTGTCTAGAGCTCGTAACGCCGAACTGGCTAAGGCGCTTGGCATGAATCGAGACATCTCTTTAATTGAGAAGTTTGTTATTACTATGGTTACTCCTTGAAATAAAACTCATGCACAGAGCCAATACTACATAGCATGACTGTCTAATATACACATAGAGTACCTCTGTACTTCTTTATATACCATGTGTGTTTGTACCATCTAGGCATATACATATCTGTAGTATGACAGAATACATCCGTTTAGTAATGCACCTAAGCGAGAGGTATTATAGCCAGATCCTCTGTTGTATGCATGCAGAGAGTGGGAGTTTTGTTGCATACAAATACAGTAGAACCTCGATAACTTAAACCTCGGTAACATAAAAACCTCTGTTACTTCAAAAAATACTATGTTCCCTTCCCATCAGAGCCCAAAACCTCTATAACTTAAAATACGCAACCTCTATAACTTAAATAAATAATCTCTGTATAGGCCCTCAGTAACTACATAGAAACATGTACATACCTCTATATTAACTAGGGTACATAGAAACATGTACATACCTCTATATTAACCTTTACCTAACATAGACCCTTGATAACTTAAAACCTCTATAACTTAAAATATTTTGTGTTTCCCTTGGACTTTAACTTATCGAGGTTCTACTGTATTATTAATTGACTAAAAAACTCCCACTCTCCAAGCGTTTTCCAACTAATGTTCAATACATGTACATAATACCTCTCGCTTAGATGCATTACTAAACGGATGTATTCTGTCATACTACAGATATGTATATGCCTAGATGGTACAAACACACATGGTATATGTTTTGTATATACACATATAGATATTCTAAGTTGGTATACAAGACAGTAAATCTGTAGATTTTACGTATATGTATACACAAGCCTTATATTTGATAGGGTTCTTTTTTATGAGGTATAAAAAAATCCACTTGACCTCGACCTCTTTGGATACTCCCAATATATGTATTTGTTGTATTAAAATACTTAAATTTTTTTCATTCTTTTCTATACGTTGTTATTATTGGAACGTCATTCTGTTACTCATTTTAACAACAAAAACATGAAAATATATAAAAATATAAAATTGGTATCCACTCTTGCTTTTTACGTGTATACTTTTTATTTGGTTACGATCAAGTGTATTGTACTCGAATATTCATAAAAATTATCTAGACTACACAATAATTATTGTATACTTATTTGAGTGTTACTTACTTTTTCTAATTTATGAAATCTTTCGCATATTTTGATTTAATATGGAAATGATTCCCTTAGTTTCTCATTTGGAGCAGTAGTTTTTTGTATTAGGGTTGAGATAACACCAGTTTAACTTATTTAAAGTGAATAAATCAATCAATCAATCAGTACCTGTTTTCCCGTGGGGATATAGGGCTGCCACAAACTACATCCATCATACACGGTTCTGAGCATTCTACTTGATTTCACCTCAGCTCTTGTTCCTTGTTGACCAACCTTTTACAGGTTGTCTTCAGTCTTGTTCTTTTCCGGTTTTCTTGAGGAGTCCACTCGAGTGCTCGGTGACTGATGATGTAGTTTGGCCTTCTTAGCGTATGGCCAATCCAACCGAACTGTTCTTGATAGTCTAATTTACAAGACTTTGACTTGTTATTCTCAGTCATTCTTCAATAGTTATTCTGTGAGGCCAATGAATTTTCAAAATCTTTCGAAGATATTTGTAGATAAAAACCTGCAACTTACTTGTTATACTCTTTGTTACTTTCTATGTTTGGAAATAATATAACAGTACAGACTTTTCTAATTTATATGGCCGCCAAACAGGAGGTGCGAGTTGTACAAATATTCTTTTGATTTCCTTATTCTGATTGCGACATCTTCGTCTGTCTTTCATCCAATGCCTATTATTAATGCCTAAATATTAAAATTGGTCTATTTGTATTTTGTTGTTCACTTCTAATGGTTGCTTGTTTCTGGAATATATTTTCATGTCTTTTTTTTTTTTAATTTATTTTAAGGCCTACACTAATCCCATAGGTATGGAGATCCTCTGTAAAATCTATATCCTCGAGTCTCTCTACCAATCCCCATTGTAGACCTTTTGGTTTATTTGTGACCCATTTCGTTACGTTATCCAGGACGAAGAAGAGAACCGTTGACAGTAAACATCTTTGTCTGACACCAACTCCATCTTCAAATGAGTCTGAGAGTTTCCTTTCACGAATTACTTGGCTTCTGTAGTCTCTATAAATTTCTTTGATTAGATTCTTTGTAATCTTCTATGGTGAATATATACCACTTTTTTAATGTAAAAGCCAAATTGTACAAACTCAAGTCATGCCGTGGAAGCTCAATTTAAAACGATTCACTTTCCATTTTTACTTACCCAACCACACCGCCAATCGAAAACTTCTTAAACTGATTTATGAAAATAATATATGACAGAAGTTTTACAACAATTTTTCTAAAATTTAAATAAGATAGATATAATTTCTATATTTACCTATTGATACTCAAAGATACTTATTTTGTTTTTATTTTTATTTTTTTATTTAACTTGTTGGATTTTCAAATGTAACTTATTTCTTTTGCAACAATAGGGAAGTAAGTCATTGTATTGTAATATAAAAATATATGAAATACATAAATATATACTTTTGTAAGTCTATATATACCTTTATGAACATAATATACATGTACCTAAATATTGTATGAGTATATATATAGGACAACTGAAAAAAACTTGAAATGTTTGAATAGACTATTTATGAGAATTGTGAAACTTATTTTTCTTAACTTTTTTTTTATGAAAAGTCGAGTACAACCTGAAAACGTCAATATATGTTTATTTTTATATCAAAGATATATAAAAAATATGCAGTTTTATTATGAAACAGTATGTGATTTTCTATAAATAGGACAATTTCTAATTTTAAACATTTCTTTATAATTTTAAACTTTTCATATAATGACGTGGTAAATCCAAGGGGAGTATTTTTTTTATAATTTTGAAATACAATAGCCTATAGTCAAGTTGCTTCTTTTGAACAATATTTCAATAAAACATTTTTGCAGATGCTTGAATCCTTAGGTTAAACTCGATCTTACTACAATTACCGCTAAAACACAATTATTGTAATTTTTGGATTCGAAGAATTCCTGCTTCGTGCAAAGATCACTTTCCTATTGATCTTTTTTTTCGCTGAAAACGATGTCCATTATGATAAAGCTGGAGGATTCTAGTTCGGGGAAAGGGAAAAGTAGGTGTTAAATGATTACTTTCCTTTCAGGAATCGTCTTCTGTGATTTTCAACTCTTGAAAGTTTAATACTACTCCGATTGTGACGCATAAAATATTTTTCTCTCTTGATAAAGTCTCTTTTTTTCCTTAATTTCCTTAAGATTATTGCCGAACCTCTTGTATGGAATACAGCTGGAATTTCTTTCAACATATGCCGTTGGACTGATTCATTTTTTGTAAATATTGCCTTTAATTAAATTACTAATGACGTAAGAAAAATGGGAAAGTTCGAGGACCAATTGACCAAAATTGTTGCAAATTTGCGAAAATCTAGCTCCTATCAGGGCAAACATCGGATAACAAGGATCCTTCATACAGCTTTTTAAAAATCTGATATAACAGGTTTGGCTATATAAAAATATTTGATCAGAAGCACTCTATAATCATCAAGTTTGTTGATAGGAAGATTTTAGGATATAAAAAATATTATGACTGCTCGTAAATTTGAAGACCACAATTTCTAGTCAAACTATCTTTTGTTTGCGTCCGGTCCCGTAAAAATCGGAATTGTAGTGTGAAATTCCGACCTCAAATGCCCTTATTTCCTCAACCATACACTTCCTCAAACATACAAATTACGTCTTCAATTGAACCTTACCAAAAAGCAGAGTGAATCACGTCTCTTGGTAAAAAAAAACTTCAAAATACAAAATAAAATAAAATAAAATTTAAAAATCAAAGTAGAATTGAAATCGAATCAGTAAACAAAATTAATGAGTGCAAAGTGTATTTTGAAAAGTGTGACACAAAACTTGATATGAAAATTATTAGACAATAAGATTATTTATACATTTCCTTAAATATTTACTTTAGTGATTTCATTTTGCTTAAGTTGCATAAAGAACACCACATACTTATATACTTGTGAAAATACACAAAGAAAGGCTCATCGATCCGAAGTATTATTATCATACAGGTTTTTAACTATACAGTTAAATGGTTTTCTTTCTTTAGTTCTTGTTGAGTTTGCTTGCGTTGTCAGTACTTCTTCTTGCACAACAAATCTTATATCTATCTACCTTGTGCTGCTGCTTAGTAAAAGATTGTTATTGTCGTTAGCAATTGTTGTATACGGGCGTTGGTAAATATTTTATCACAAACCCCCTGAATTTTAACTCATACCAACTTTTCTTTTTTTCTGAAGCAGAATATTGTTTGTACAATGTTTGTGTATTCTATATGTACATATATATGTGTGTTAAGGAATGCAAACACTTTCAAAAGAACGAATTGTTTGAATAAAATTTGGTAAGGCACTCATACTTTGTGAAGCCAAAACAGAGCCAAGCTGTAATTTTTTTATTAAAGTTTCAAACTGAGAGACCAAATTATAGAACACTTTTGTAAGAAAAAGACTGTAAGGGAATAATAAAACAATATTTCGCCATTTTCACGTTTCTATTTCGAAAGAGGTTGAATAGTATTTAAGTTTTGAGTAGAAGAAGGAAAAAATTTCTGAAGTTTAAGAATGTATACTATATCGAAAAGTAGATATAAGTCATAAGGGTTGCATGTAGTAAAAATAATGAATTGTGCACCTGATTTTCTAAGTAATTAAGACAATTTTCTGCGCTTTAGTAAGTATTTTATGTATGTGAATTAATTTCCGTGAGACACACAAAAATTTGAGGTATGACGTATGTGAATAGCTTAGAAAATTAAGGTCCGAAGTCTGTTCACTCGATAGCTCATCATTTTATTCAAAACTTAAATAATTTTCAGACTTTTTGAAGCCCAAAACAAGGGCAAGGAATAAGCCAATGTCGAACAGTCTAAAAGATGGAATAGGTCAATCGTAGTAGGTTAGATTAGGTTATATTGGCTGTCCACGGGAGATACACTTAGGCCATGGGGTCCATTGTGATACCATAAGTGTTTTATATCCTTTTTCCCTAATAACTCTATTTATCCGGTATTCAATTCTTATGAGAGGCTGAGTGCACCGCCTTCATGCATATACCAAACACTACACCAGCCCATCTTAACCATTAATTTAATTAAGTTTTTGTTGTGACGGCGGAAATCCCGCTACTCTAGGCATATCGCGAACAGAATTGGTTACGCTTGAACCAACTGAGCTACAAATGGACATGGTCGCAGTAAAAAAACTTAGAGTATATTGGTCTAATCTGTACATACCTTCGGTAAAAAACCTCAAGCAAGAATTTGTAAAAATGCAGTCAGTCTGAAGAGAGTAAAACCTCTTGTAAGAATGCCTAAAATACATATCAAAGGGAATTGGACAGGTACTTCTAGATTTTGACACAAAACGATAGCAGATAGTTAAAATTTAGAAAAAAACCCACTTTCGAATGGAGTCTATGATCCCAATTTTACAATTTTTCTCTACAGTTATTTGCAGTTTCGGAAAAATTTGAATGTAATTAAAAATATTGTTTTTTCTTAATGGTAAGTACATTTTGAAACACTTTGTATTTATGTGGTATATATGATCAAATCATATATCATTAGGTAAGAGTTAAGTGGGGGTAACGACACGAATTAGGTGTGTTCAACAATGACATTATCTTCAGATAGATAAGAAAAGGGATTCGTATATATGTAATATATACAAGTACATATATACAAATAAAGATGAATACATATATACTTATATACATATATATATATAACGTTTCTTATATAATATAATAATGTAAACTTGCGTCTTACTTAACGATTAAACAAATTTCTAAAATTTGTAATCTGTTGTAAAAACTAAAATGTCTTGTCATAGATATGTTATACTACCGTACATATAGGATATACTAAATTGTTACCCGCCCGCTTCACTGGGCATAAAAGTAACCACCGCTTTTTAGCCTCCACACCCTCTTTTTGATGTACACAGTTTTCAATTTTATTAAATGTAAAATAGTCATAATTCATTGAGTATATCAGCAAATTTGTCCATGATTTGTTTGACATTTACTATTTTAAATTTTGACAGAATTCTTTAATTTATGGTTCAAAATGATGATCATAGATCTCTGCTCCATCTATAATCATCATTTTGAACCATAAATTAAAGATTTCTGTAAAAATTTAAAAAATGGTAAATATCAAATTTAATTTAATTTTTTTAAATATATCTATATAAATTCTAGTTCATGTGTTATTCTGATATATCAGCTATATCAGCTATATTGCTGTACAGTTTCATTTAAATCTATTCGCTAGTTTTAGCGTGAAAGTGTAACAAACAAACAAACAAACATGCTTACTTTCACATTTATAATATATAGGGATAGTTCTCCTACTATGATTTAAATAAATCAGGTTCTTCTATATCAATTAATATGTATATATTGTGCTTTGTGCTCGCTATGTCTTTATTTTGTGAGTACGTGAGATTATAAATTTATATTCTGTATGTTATGTATTTTACCTATGTGTGTAGCATATTCAAATTAATAACTATTAAACTTAAATCTAGGTAAATGAATTGTAGTAGTTTCTCATGAGATTAGTTAATTTCTTTTTTTCTCAAATGAAATTTTCTGTTTCTATACCCAATATGCGGCTAACATAATGATACATCATAGAAATGAATCCTTTCACTAACATATTGTTCTCAATGTTTTTCTAATCTAAAATCTCAAAAGCTCATTTGTTAACGTGTTTTTTCTAGATTTGGAATCAATTCCTCAAATCTTCAAACAAGTTAAAGGTGTGAGAATTGTTATACCTATGTTTTCTTCTAAGCTTGATAGGGATAATATTGCTCTTTCAAGCTCCCATAGAAAGTGGCAAGTTGTACACTTTCTTTGAGCGTTTGAATAATAGATTTCAAAACTTTAAAATACCTGTTTTCAAGTTAGCTATTGAGATTTGAGATACCGTCTTTTTTTTGTAAAATTGCAGTCAGATCAAGTCAAGACGGGCTTATAAGAAAGAAGTCTAAGTTTTCGAATGAGTCAAATTTCAGTGCGACAAATGTTTCAGAAGATACAGGATTTTCAGTCCCGAAGTATTAGTTCTGCTTAGAAATCAAATAACCCAAAAAGCTCGTAAATGAACTTTTTAAAGCTCATTTTCATGAAAAAACATTTTGAGTAGTCTCAGTAGATTTGACATACTGGAATAACTTTTCAGCCCATAAGGTGGCAAAGAATTATACAAATTTTTGAGCAATAGCTTCCAAGCCAGAAAGTATAAGTTTTCAAATGAGCTTATAAGGTACCAAATTCGATGATTTTTCGCGATAAAATTTTATGTTTTATTTTCCCATAATACTTTTTATGAGTATATATTCTTTAAAATTTAATCAATCATTTGAATACTTTGATTTATTTGATAATTATATCAACATAATCAAACATTAAACATAAATCCAACTCTCAAAACAAATTACGTAAAAATCTATTGAATTTCACCCTGAAATATTTATACAATTCAATATACAATATATATTTTTTCCTGTAAACATCAAAATAATTAATAGAAATTCCTTTCGAAATAAATATTTCAATCAAAAGTGATAATAGGTAATTAACCAGTAATGAATATGTCTGCTATATTTCACTATGTCGAATGAGAGAAAATGAAAATAAGAAAGGAAGCCTGTAGCGGTATATCATTCAATATCACACACGTATTAAAAGCTGGAAGAAATCATTAAATACATATATCTGAATGTGACAATAGTATAGAAAAGAGTATGGTAGTAATTATGTGACCGCCACTGGCATCAAGAAAAAATTGCGTAACGAAGAAAATAAGCTATGTATTTTCTATCGAATTCATTTCTCTTATTTTATTTTATTCCATAATCCTCGTTATAAGGATAAATAGTGTAATAATATCCTGTTATAAATGTTTATAGGTATTCGACAGTGAAATATTCTTTTCAATAAATAAATAAATAACTTCCACTTTCTAATACATAACCTGGAGTAAGGAACTACAAGCGCCAATAGTGCCAATGACGGAAAATTCCAACATATCTTTACGTTACGACAAGCGCCAATAGTTTATTATTAACTCAGTATAAGGAACTTAATGACTGAAAATCAAAATCAAACTTTCCAACATATCTTTACGTTTCATGACCAGGGCAACGTATTAACACCACTTTTTGATTATTGCCTGTGTGTATGCATTAGTATGTGTTTGTTCAGGGATAATTTTTTAAGCTAGGAACGATTTCTTATTTACCCGTCAGCACTCGCGTTCATAACTTTTTCGCTGCTTATATATAACGAAAGTGAGCAAAAAAAACTTCCGAAATTTTTGAGTATGTTCGAGAACTTTCGTTAGTTTAATTTAAGTCGTTTTGTGTAAATTAAACAAACTTGTGAAAAGAAATTTAGCGAAATTAGTTTAGATTATTTCTCACTTTTAAGGAAAAAAAGTCGTAGATGAGGAGCTGCGTTAGCTAAGTGAAATCCCTCAGAGATTGAAAAAATAACACATTTTCCCGAAAATCGAATATTGCATTTTCAGTTTTCCAAGAGATTTTATTACGAAAACTAACGCCTAAAGCAAAAATCTCTGTGCTTTTTTGCTTAAAAGCAAAAGGTTTTAAGGTTTTTTTAACCTTCTTTCGTAATTTGACAGAATTAAAAATTTAAAAATGCTTAATTGAAAATATTTGTTAAGGAATAAATATGTTATCTCTGTTAGATGTGAAATAGGTAGTAGTTACTTTTAATACCATAAAATGTTACAGAACCTATTCGAATATTCACCCTTTTTCATTTTATCATGAAAATTTAATGATTAAAATGTTTTGAAAAGTGTACAAAGATTAATGAAAACCATTATATAAGGAAATCTTTTAATTTCATACAATTAATTTTCACAAACACAAACTTTTTGAAATGAAAAGAAATTTTATTATGTATAGTACGTATGTTATATAGAAGAATAAAGCGAACGAGAACGTAATAGAATGTTTGAGAGTTGTAGTAATTCGAACAAAAAAACATTATGGAAACAAGTTAAATGAATGTTTTTTAGAACAGATTAAAGAAAATATTCTCTAAACTAAAATTGAAATGACAACGACATATTGATGTTCATATATTATATAATAATAATCACGTAATTTATAAATAATTAATTAAAATGGCATCATGTAAATTAATGCTGTCTTACTAATTATTTTTTCTTTAAAAGTAAAAAAATGAATATAAATCAGAAATTAGTATTACTTTTTTTTTGGAAGTAAATACCCAAACAAACAAATACTCAAAATATTTCCCAAAATAAAAATTATTCTATGACATATCCATTATCTCACCTTCTGGCGCGATGGATTTCACTTGCACCCCCATGTCTTGAAGAAAAATACACTCAAAAAGAACAAAATTTATTGTCCTCCTGAACTCTTTTTCACCTTAGTCCCGTACGACAAAATGCATGTCCCACCATTATTAAACGTACAGTAAGCACATTTACGCATCTTTGTTTCTCTGTTTTTCTGTTTTTGTCACAGTCCACAGGCCACACATACTACTTTTGTACCCAGGCCTTTGTTCTTTTAGAAATGTTTTTGTGTGCAGTATCGACCTGGATTTATTAAAAGCTACCTCTGCGAGGGTCACATTCTTCTTGATCTTATGTGCACATCTACCGCCTTCCATTAAAAGAGCTCCAAGGTATACATATTGGTTCACTTGTCCCACTATGGTGTTATTAATTCTTAACTCGAAATTGCCTTTTGTTTGCTTATCACCATTCACTTTGTGTTACTTGTTTCTATCTAGAAATAGTTCAAAAAGATTTCAAAAACCCTAATTTTTTTTAAATTAAAAAAATTATTAAACTATAACTTTTAGTAATTATTAAAAACTTCGGTATGCTTTAAACTTTGGCTACTTTGGCTCTTTTAAACACTTTATAAACAAAAGATACCATTTTTGTTGAGCAATTAATTTTTCTTCAAAAATATGTGTTATTCATTTTATTCATCAACGACTTATAAAATTAGGAAGAAAAGAATTTTTTTCAGTTCTTTAAATTTTGTCATCAATATCTTCAATCAATCTAGTAATTTTATAAATCTAGCTTAATATTTTTTTTGTGGGTCTTGAAGGGAATATATTTTAACAAAATGCATAATGCAGGCCACAGAAATGCTCATCTTAATTTGAATAATGCAAATTCTTGTATTCCGTCCTGTATCTATTACTTATAATCTTAAAATATGATAGTTAAGTTACATAAATTTTCAAATATTCAAATGACAAATCAACGGTAAGTTTTTAACAAGTGTTTGGTACTATTTGCTTTAGTAAATTCAAACATTCATTTATAATAATATATGTATGACTAAAATATTTAAACTAGAAAACTTTTCTTCATAGTAAGTGTGTAGCAATATATTATTCGCATCGTGCGTGAGTTTTATTGGAGGCGTTTCCATGGTAACGACACACTATTTAATTATAGAATTGTATGGATGCATATATAATTGTATGGATTGCAATTATCACTTACATTGAAAATTTAAAGTTATTGTCTCACAAATTTAAATAAATAATTATGATAATTTACATTTAAAAAATAATATTTGTGCAATTTGATTTCTTATTTTCTTAATTTTCAATGAATTAAGTTTAATTAATTAGTGTGTTTCAATAATTTGACAGTTTCTATAACATTAAGATGTAAAGAATTGCAAATTAGTAATAACAGCCTCCATTATCGCTAAAATTTTTCACTGGAAGCGCTGGTATCGATTTTATTGTCCCTACCATGACTACGCACACAACGAATAGCAACATATAGAGCTTTTAGAGATAGCTTAAACTAAAGAGTTTTAGAATACGTACATACGTTACGAGCGATACGGTGATGATGAATTCAAGTAAGTAAGCATATGAGTTGAGTATGGATGAAATGTTGAGAGTATAACAACATTTTAAAGCTAAAAGATACATACGAATCAATTTGGATTGGGTATATTTGCGTTTATAAATGTGTAAACGTCACTTAAATGGGTAAATACAAAAGTTAAATAAAGAGATATTCTACTAGTTGTCTAGTTCTAAGAGTGTTATGTATATATACATACAAATGTTTAATGTGTATATATACTTATAAGCAAGCATTCCTACTTGTATAGTCGAATGAAGGAATACATAAAATAGCCATTCTTAGGGAATCCTTAATTACGGCTCCAGTTTTGATGATTTTTAACTTCCCGCTAAGAAAATAGGGAAGTTATTGTTTTCACCCCGTTTTGCCAAAATCGAGTTTTCATCAGATCTCGACGTTTTAAGGTGTCAGGAAGCTTCCCTGACTACTTCCGCGAGGGTGTCTGTATGGCTGTATGTATGTATGAGAGTGTGTGTGTGTGTGTGTTTGTGTGTGTGTGGATGTATGTAAACCTCTCATAACTTTTGAACGGCTTGTCCGATTTGATCTCGGTTGGTGCCATTCGAAAGGACTTGACCAAACTTAGATTTTGAGGCCTTAACTTAGATTTGGACCGATAGATTTCGAGAAATCTCAAAAAAACTGCAAAAACAAAATTTTTTTTTAAGTGGTTTTTTTTTAAATAACTTTTAAACGGCTGTATCGATCAATTCCAAAAACTAATCAGCTCTCAACATCAAAAAACCACGTCGATCACCACCAGTCCGGTCAAAATCGGTTGATTCGTTCGTGAGTTATCGTTGACGAAAGAAAACCCAAAAAAGCGTTTTTTCGGAATAACCTCAAAATTTTTTGTTCTATCAATTGAAACTTAAAGATACTTCATGAAGCTTCAAAAACTGCGTCGAATGTCACCAACCGCGTGAAAATCGGTTTATTCATTCTAAAGTTATCGCGATTTGAAAATTTAAAAAATAGTGTTTTATCAAACGTCTATGAAATTTTTGAGCATGTTATTATCTTATTCTCTCTATTTCCAATACTCCGTGCAAAAATTTTAGTATGATTGTAAAAATTTAATCAGATTTTAATCTAAGATCACATCTAATTACAATAAAATGCGAGTGGATATAACATCAGAATAGATAAAATTTTTTACACGTTATGAGTCAATACTTAGCGGGAAGTTGCAGGGATGACCTGCAGGGTCAACCGTTTTCCAAATTTTTTTTTTCATAATGATTCTATTTGTATGTTATTTAAAATCAGAAACATTTCAGATGGGAGAAAAATTTGGAGGAGAAATAGTCAATGTCACGACTGTATATCGACGCCCTGCCTGAATCGCTAATGATAGAAGTTTGAAATTTCGAAAAGATATTGATTTTATACTGTAGGTATCGCGTAAGAAAGAATTTTTCGAAATTCATTCCCTAAAAGGGTTGAAATAGGAGATGAGTGTATGAAAATATATATAAACCGTCATTTTTGAGTTAGATACTTAACCGATTTTAAAAGTCCTTTCACCTATAGAATGCTACATTTTCACCAATTAATATGGGTTGAATTTTATTTTCAAAAAAATAAATGTACGCACCAAAAGTAAAAATCCATTAAAAAATGAAACCGTTTTTTTTTTTGAGTTAAGTAGTGAACTCAAAAATGACGGTTTATATATATTTTCATACAAACTTTCATCCGATATTTCATCCTTTTAGGGGATAAATTTCGGAGAATCCTTTCTTATGTGACACCTATAATATAAAATCAATATGTTCTCGAAATTCCAAACTTCTATCATTAGCGATTCAGACTGGGCGTCGATATATCAGTCGTGGCATTCCCCATATTCCCCCTCCAGATTATTTCCCCCATCTGAAATGTTTCTGATTTTAAATAATGTACAAAAAAGGATCATTTTGATAAAAAAATCATCTAATTTGGAGCTGTCATTGAGGACTCTCGAGTAAAAACATTCATTGATGCGACTAATATACTAAATATGTTTGTGGATGTTTCTGTATGTATCTATGTATCTATCTATATATCTGTACTACTAACTATTCGACAATATATATCTAAATAGGATGTCTCAAATAATTGTGCAATCAACAAACCTAGAATATAGCCTCTGGTGTTTAAATAGATGAAATTAACTGTCAAAGAATGTTACTCGACTCGAGTTATTGTTTGATTTGAAAATATTTCATTTTATGCGCATTGAGTAATGCTTTCTGTAGCTAATTACTACACGTCATAATTAGCTACAGAAAAAATAACACCATAACCTTGGAAACTGAAATTTATTTTAATCGAAAAAACAATACTTTTGTAATAATAATTAAATCTGTACGATTAATTAACAAGAAAATAATTCTGATTTGGATTGGCTTCCGATTAGAGTTCATTGCTGACGTTTGATAGAAAATTTGAAAAACCTGATTAATTTTATGATTTGTTTATACTTTTATAATAAAAATAATAAAGCATCAAAAATCATGACAGGAAACGAAACACCTTTATAAGAGCCAAGACAAGAGTTACGGATGTCCTTGGTAGGTCACATGATTAAGAGTACTCAAAAAAAGTGGAGTTAAATTCTGATTCACGGGTATCCCAGAGAAGGAAAAAGGAAGACAGTTTAAGAGATGGGAAGAAAAACTGAAGCTCACAACGGGCCCTTATTGAAGAAGGGTTGCCAGAAATAGAACATAATAGAAAATGTTAGAGGAGGCCTTTGACAAATGGCACACTGAACTTAGAGATTGATTGATTGAATAAAAATTATTATAATAGCTTTTTATTTAACACGTTGGTAATTTTAATTTACAAATTCCAATGTTTTAAGTTTTCACTTCCGGCAACGGTACCCATGACTGACTATATTTATTATTGTCTCAATCGATGTTCGTTATGAAGCCAAAACATTGCCTGCAATCAATTTTAAGATAATATCGAAAACTACGAAAATATTAAGGCTCTTAATGTACAAATAGAATAAGGCTCTTAATTTTATCAAGTGGTCAAAGTTCTCAGCAGCTGCGTTTTTTCAGACTGATAGCTTTAATATGACGTTTTCGTGATCCTATGAGAAAGCAGTACTTTCGGAAAACGTCGTAGAAAAAATTTTTGTAGCCCCGAAAAAAGAAAATCACTCACGAAGTTTCAAGTATGTATTAACTATTTTACAAAGCACCTTTTCTATCCCACGGTCTATTGTATTGTCATCGGTTCTAAATAAGTGTACGAAATTTCAATTCAACTGGACGTTTCGACGTGGGTAAAAATTACGTTGAAAGATTCCGTTCCAAAAGGTAATAAAAGCGTGTGAAAAAGGGTATGTACTGAAATAGTGCTGTATTAAGCCATCCTGTATGCATGATGTAATTTAAGTGAAGTCAACACTGACTGATTGTTCTGATCTTATCTAATATGTTAAATAGTAAATCCGGATCACTTAATCTATACCTATGTATACGTATAGTAAAATGTATACATAGTATTATTATTATCTATTATTTACCATCCTTGAGAAGTTACTTACATATAGAAGAACATTTGGAAATTTTAAACTTTTGTTCTGTTGGTATTGATAATGTCTTTATTTTGTGTGATTTAACAATAAATTGTTTCGATTTCAAACTGGATTAATCTATTTAAAATTACATTTCAAAAAGTTACGAACAGAACTTACGATTCAATAAAAACGTAATAGTACAATTAAACTAAATATCTACAAGTAAAATTATCAAAATTATAAAACCCCCGACTAATGCGATTTATTCCTTGTAAACCGAATTTTTCTCAATCAAATCGGTTTGAACGCTTAGGGGCTACGATGCCACTAAGAAACACACAGACGCACAGATAAACACTTTAAACTAACACTCCTTCTTAAATCAATATCAAAGGGATGGTCAAGGATATCAGATGAGATGAAAAGTATACTTAGAGAGCTATCATTTTTTGGAACAAATGATTGGAAATATTTTAATTGAAATTGAAATATTTGAGTTGACTTTGTGCTTTTGAATTATTGTTTTGAATATCCTAATTATTTTACCATTTCACTTTTCGAAATGAATTGAGCCAGGTTTATTTGACCATTCATTTCCATAGTAATTATTTATATATTAAAATTAAACGTCATGCCTTTTCCAAACTGAATCGATTTTGAAGATCATCGCCAATTTTTTAGTTTTATCGGGTACGAAAACCTAAGCTCGCACTTGAAATATAGCTAAAAACACTCTTCGTTAAATTGTCTTTCAAATGAAGGCGCTACGATGTCACAGACAGACACACATAGCGGTCGTAACACCCCTTTTGGAGTTAGGGGGTTAAAAATGTCGACCACTCAGGTGACGTACCTAACCAACTTTTTGGGGTAGTATTTTCTGGAATTTTTTTTTCTTTCCTAGAATGTTTCACAAAACCACTGGTTGAAGATAACTTATAAAAAAATAAACACATTTTTGTTTATACTTTTGGAGAAAATGTACACTAAAGTTTTTTCTTATGTTCCGCTCTCACGGGTAACCAGATTTGTTTTTTTATAAGGAATAACTTTTACATTAGAATTCGTAATTTTACTGGCGTAGCTTTAAAAATAAAATAAACCGAAGTTTGCATACAGTATATGAAAAGAAAAAAAAATTAATGATATTACATCTGTCTAAAAAACAAATTTTTACAATAAAGATAGAAACAACATTTCCAGTTCTTACAATTTTTTAAAGTATCTAAATAAAAGTTTTGTTAAAAATGTAAAAAAAAAAAGCACTAAAACTAATTTCAATAGAATACGAACACACATAAACGACATAATAAAACAACTAGAGTTTGCTATTAAAATAATTGTTCAATGAAAATTTATATAAAAAAACGAAATAATAACAAAAAAATAAAAAGAAGAAATTCTATTTACAAATGAAATAAATGTGCATAAAATACGTATTAATATCAGAAAACGAGAATCTGTTGATTGCACAGCGCCCAGCAATGCTAGTTCGTTATATGCTTTTCACATCAACACTCAATTTGTATTAAATCGGTCGGTGTCTCAGACCACCCGCAGAAACAATTTTAATGCTGAAAAAATAAAGAATGCACAAAGTTTTCTTTTACATAAGATATACTCTTTAGAATGGTAGCATTTTCGTGTTACGATTGGAAATAGGAACTCACCAAATGGATTTTTCTAAGTGGAAATTATATAAGACTTTGTCCTTATCAAACATTTCTCGTCATCCATAAACTCATTTATCCTGTCCTATTTTAAAACTAGAAAATGGTTTCCTCGTCCAGCCTCCAACTTCCTCTTCCAGTCAAGACCAGAATAAGATTTTTTAAAGCGGATGTTACTATTTATTTCAGATACAGATTTTTATTACATCAGCCAAAGTCAGTCGCATACTCGCTCATTCCCTTACATTTCCGATTATAGCAAGGCTTATTTAAAGGCTTAAAAAATAAGCTAAAACTAAAAAACTAAAACTGATTCTACAGATTTAATATGGAAGGTAGCGGTGGTCTGAGTCATCGTATTTATAAGTAACCATTAGTCGAGGAAATAAGGCATTTTACTCCGGAATCGATCTCTGTAGATACTTAAAGCATAAAGTGAAACATAAGTACCCACAAACCACACTCTTTTTATTTAAGATCTTAAAAAAAAAGTTTTTCAAATTTTGGGTGATTCTAAGCAATTTTTGATCCATAACATCTTGTATTTAACCTATTCGTTTTCGTTATATAACCGTTTAAAAAAGTAAGGGTTTTTGCAGAAAACTCGTTATTAAAGAAAATAAAGATTATTTTGTGGGTCTGGTCAAAAATTTCATTTGAAGACCAAAAAAAACGCGAATTTTACCTAATTTTCGTCAAGAAAAAAATGAAAAACTCTTGAATCTGAAATTGAGACTAAAATATGCTTTTTTTTTTCTAAGCGCTTACCAATATATCGAAAACGATGATGTTAGGTAGAAATGTTAAAAATAAAAAAGTTTTAAGAATGATCCAAAGTATAAAATCATTTAAAATCAAATTTTATACCAGAATAACAAAATAATCTATACTTTCGTCCATAACGAAATTTTCTCAAAAATCCTGTTTTTTGTTTTTTTGTTTTTGCAAACTGCTTGCTTGTATTCGAAAACGGCGAGGTTAGGTAAAATATGTTAAGGGCCAAAAAGTGTTTGTTTAAAGAGAATGTGGGCGTAAATCGAAAAAGCACAAGTTCGCATGCTTATGGTTTTTTCAGTAAATTTACACAAACATTTTCCACTTACTCTAACAAAATCTACTAGCAAGGAATCGAATCCTAGGTCAGACAGTTTATAAGTTTTATTTCCTCGATTACATCGTATCTCTCGTATCATGTTCGGTTTATATGATAGTAGCCGTAGCAAAGTGTGTTCAAACACACTTTGTATGTGTACAAAAGCAACGACTGTAAGTAAAAAAAACAAAATGGAATTGAATGGTGGTATCATCAAACGGTCGTATGGTGAATGTAGTCGATGCTGTTATTTCCAATACTCGATGACATACTTGTCGATTATCATAAAATTTCTTAAAAGTACCATTTAGATAAAAAAGGCTTAGCGTATTGTCTGTTTAGTATGGGGTGTTAAATGAACTTTTTTTTTTGTTTCTTTATTTTTCTTTTATATTTATTGTCGTATATCTCTTTTTCACTATTTTTATTTTTATCGAGCAGTTTAAAATGTTATAAAATTATTTTTTTCCATTTTTTCCACTCGTCTGATTTTAATAAGCTATACGTAATCTGAAATCGCTTTACTAATATAAATTCATACATTAGCATGGTACCCGCACGCTTCACTGGACTTAAAAGTAAAAACCAACGCTTTATAGCCTCCATCTCTCTCGATCCTACTTATCCCCCTTCCATAACACTTGAAGGGATTGTTACGCAGCTCAAAGATATGCGATATTTGAAGACTAAATTTTTTAAATTATAAAATAATCCTTATTCATTGAGTATAACAGAAAAGGTGGCCATGAATGGTTTGACCTTTATTATTTTAGATTTTTACAGAAATATTTAATTTATGGTTCAAAATGATAAACATAGTTCTGCTCTGATAATCATATCTATAATTTTACAATTTATAGCTCATGTGTTATTCTGATGTATGAGCTAAATTGCTGTACAGTTTCATTAAAAACTATTCGCTAGTTTTTGCGTGAAAGCATAACAAACAAACAAACATACAAACATCCTTACTTTCACATTTATAATATATAGGGATAGCGTTTTTCCATTACGGACACTATATTTCAGTTTGAATTAAACAAATTGAATGAGATATCATCAAATTTTGTTTTAATTTTGGTATTCGATAGTATTATGTATGAAAAAAATGTCTAAAATGCGACCATTGAATTTTCGCAAGTTGCACTCGTCCGAAAAGTTCAATTTTCAATGATAAGTACACATCAGTCGATTTCAACCTGTATTTAAAAAAAAATAATATCGTCAAATTCAAAAAGTGCTATGCGCGATATATATTCAGGTTCCTCTCAGTCGTTGGGAAATAAAATATCTGGAAATTAAAGTATTATCAAATCGGGATTTTCTTTGTAAATTTCACTTGTTCATTTCAATTATTAATACCAATGTCGACTATGTCAAACTTTATGATAAGTAATTCTTAAAAACTACAGCTACAGAGGCGATCAGATGATTCGCCTCGTAAAACTAGTAGGTAAAGATCATCAATAAAATAATAGGAAAGAAAAAAACGATGTTCGGATAATGATTATAGTCATATGAGAAATATTGATTATGATTCGTGTTAGTGATGACAAGATATAATACGTCTATTTTTAGCTCAGATATGATATATTTCTATTTTTTTTTTTTATAAGAAATCAAGATAAATACGTTATAGTTTTGATCGATAGATAGTATTATTTACCCTGACAGAGAAAGCTTTTACGATGATTCGCTTACTGTATTTTACAAATAACTTAATAATGATTATATTTATTGCAACATATAAAGCTTTTTTTTATTTATTTTATCCAATGGTACAGAACGATTTAAAGTACTTTATAATCTAGTTATTGAAAATTCGTTTATTAAAACAGTTCAATGAAAATGTGTATAAGTAGTTTTTTAATGAAGCTCTCAAAAATGATTTTCTTTTATGATTAGTACATCAGTCTAAGCAAAATTCTATTTGTACCAAGCTATGTTCCTAATATTTTGTCTAATCGCTATATAAAAATTAGTCTAATCGCTGTATAAAAAAAAGGTATTATATCTCTCGTGATATGTCAAGCTTTTAAGCCCTGATACATTGTTTAGCTTTATTCACTTTGTTTTTCTTTCATTGTTTAGCTTCATTCACTTCAATCGCGACTAAAAAACAGGGGTGTTATATACTAAACGTGTCTGGGCAATCTGCTTTTCTGTCTGTGGCATCGCGGTTCCTAAAAGGTTGAACCTATTTTCCATTTTGTTATTTCAAAGGTAATTAGATCTGGAGTTTTGTTCGCTATGTTTCTAGCGTCAACTTACAAAGAAGGGTGGTATAAGTTTTACATGTTTGTGTACCTGTGTGCCTATCTGTGGCATCGTAGCTCTTAAGAGGATGGAACGATTATGAATTTTCCTGAATCGAAGAAGAATTTATGAGTTTTTAATTTCTTTAATTTACTATAGTTTTAATAGCTACGTTCATAGCTTTTGCTTTTGCCACCTGATAAGGACTGTAGCAATAGGTAAAGAAAATTCAGGTCAATGTTGGCAGTTGATTCTTGAGATTTATAAGAGAAAAAGTATTTGAAATAATGACTTTGTTTATCAATTGAGTCTATAATATCAACAAAAAAAACCAGCACTTTTTTAATATAGAAAAATGTTTGCATTCCATGTGTATGGAATATAAATTATTTTGGTAACAAGTGGTAACATAGAACAGATTCAATGTGTTACCATGACAACCCTCAGATAGAGATTATTTTCTTCTGTGTTAATAATAATATACAGAATGGACGGGCAACAAGTATAAAATATCAAATATTCGTATAGAGAACGTTGTTCGTTCCATTCTGACATCTGATAGGATAGATATGCCAAAAATATATAAGTACATACATACAAAACTTTATAATACACGTACACTTCGAGTCAAAAATATTCAACTTATTAATTTTCATTCAAAAATGTGTGGAAAAAGAAATCAAATTTATGCTAAATAATCGGCTGATTTTCGTAAAATATCAAAAACTGAGTTGGATCGGGATGAAAGTATACCGAAACTTTGTGTCATACATGTATTTTTTGGAAAATATTTCATCCTCAAAGCTGATGTTAGATTTTCCAATATTTTTCATCGATGTACATTTACACATAGCAATTTTGCAAAATTTCATCATTTTCGGTACTATTAAAGTTTCTGAAGACCTAGTATTTCCCTGGAAACTAACTCTCTCTTCCTTTCAGACTCTTTTGGCTGAGAAGGGATACTTCGAAGTCCCTTGATACCTCCTCAAGGCCAACTGAGACAACGGAATTCCTCTTAGCAGATTCTTTTGGGAGTCTCACATTGTGTTCTTTTTTCTATGTTAACCTCAACAGTCATGATGACGCAGTCGGTAGCTCATCTGTCTGGCAACCCAAGGGTCCGCAGTTCGATCCTCAGTGGGTGCAGATTTTAAATATCTTTTTTTTCTCTTTATATGCTCATTTCAAATCGACTCTAAATTCTGTGGTTTGATGAAGTGAGCATTCCTACCATAATGGCTGCCAGCCAATCAGCGAGACCTTCCTCTCAAGATATTTTGACCAACGAGCACAGACCGCCATCAGTATCATAAGGTTCATCAAGAGTGTTGAAAGTGCACGTGGCTATAATTAACTTGGATTATCAAATCAATTATATTTTTACGTAAATTAGTGTCATTTATTTATTGTTTTAATTTTACTAAATAATAAACTTTTAGAGATAATATTTACTAGACTGATTCAATATTTTAAGATGCGATATGCCTCTACATATTATTAAAACAGTTTACTATAATAGTATGTGCTTGGATTATGGATGTATGTACAAGTAAACATACATTTACTATCATTCTATCCTATCTATCCACCATCCAGTGTTGCCAACTCTCAAAATTTTTTCCCCCTAAAGCTCCAACCAAAAACCCCTAAAATCCCCTAAAATACAATTGCTGCGAGATTCCCTTAAAAAAAAAAAAAAAAAAAAACATTATTATAAAAATATAAATAAATGTTATTAATAAAATAAACAATTAAGTATTATTACATTAATTACATAATCGTTTATAAATAATTAATCAATAATCAAATACCAAATTGAATTATTTAAATAATATAATTATTCGTTTTTTAACCTGAAAACCTTAAAAAAGTGAATATTCGAAGTTGAAAAAAAATCCCTAAAAATACCCCTAAAAATATAACACCCCTAAAAAAACCCCATTAGACTTTTTAAACCCCTAAATTTAGGGGGAAAACCCCTAAGTTGGTAACCCTGCCACCATCGTGTCTTTATACTTTCTCCTTTGAATTACAAGTCGTAGTAGTATCAAGTATCAAAATTCACCACAAGAGAGAGAGTAGGTGTTACTAAATTGAAGCTTCAGAAACATGTAGCATTTTTGTATATATATGGACAACACAACAGACTAGTTAGTAGAGGTGAATATCATCATTGTAGATAAATTATATGACAGACATTTGATGAGGTTCAACGCGTAAAATTGTAATGGACTGTATGATGTTCAACATGCGTTTATACAGAATGTCAATTATGGTAATAATGAGTAACAAAATTTATGGGATTACAGAATTATTATGGGAAAAAATGACTTTTGTAGAAGATAGTTCTTAAATAGTATCATTGACACTTTTGATCAAAAAAGTTTAGTGAACGAAATATTTGGGTTCACTGATCCCCTGTGTCCATATGAAGTATAGATTTAGAAAAACAGTCAACGTATATTATACTATGTATATATGAGCTGAATGAATGAATGTAAATGAGCATCATAGGTCAATTGGGTCTTGGGTCCGTAGGACCCATCTTGTAAACCGTTAGAGATAGAACAAAAGTTTAAATGTAAAAAATGTTCCTTATCAAAAATTAAACAATTTTTGTTTGAAACATTTTTTCGTAAACATCACTGTTTACCCGTGAGGGCGCCAATTAGGCGCAAATTTTATAATATGTACTATACTTGATTATCAGTTATGTATGTGTCACATGTTTGCATGTGTTATGTGATAAAGAAATCAACACTGACTATGCATGGTATTTCAACAATTAACTCAGTCAATTGTTTGTTTTCACTTGTTTTTATTTTAAAATTCGTTTAAAGTTCATATAGAAAAAAAGTTAATTTTGATGAAATGTAGAAAATATACGGCAATAGGTTTTCGGGCGAAAGTTAAACCGAAGACAAAGAAAGTACCCCAAAAAAGCAAATGATTAGGCAGTAGCTATCAACGATAAATACCTTCCATAGATACATTCGTCAATGGATCTCATCCAGCTCAAATTCTTTGTCCTGTTCCAGAGGTCATACTATAATGCTAGAATCTAAAATATGCTAGTTATTTCTTTTATTAAACTTTTATTTATCAAACAAAAAAGCACAATACTAGTATCCCCTTCGAAATCGATAATCTGTGCTTCATCTGCGCCTCAAAAAGATTGTCTTTCATGCCTCCTTCATTCATTTTAAAACCAAGTAAAATAATTTGTTTAATACCCATCTTGTATTCGTTGTATGCAAAGAAAGTGAAAGGGACAACTAAATCGATCATCCTAAGATGAAAAATTCTCACCTGAAATTTGGTAGGATTGATCAAAAAGTCCGTATAAATGAAATGGAGAGGAAAAAAACAATTAAAAGAAACTAATTACACTAAACCTACAAGGAATTACCACAAAACCACTATTTATAATTAATTACTAATACAGTTAATTAAACGAAAGGAACATAGTTCCTACCAGGTTTCCCACGACACTTTTTTTTGTACTATGTTTGACTTGATTATACAGGGATGAAAATTGCATTGTAACTGATAATAACCAATAAGGTTGGAATAATTTCAACAAGTTTGTACTTTTTGTAAATATCGTTATTTTATAATGAAAATGTTATTAACAACCGCATCTCAAATTTTCGTTTTTAATAAAATGACTTGCAAAAATTAATTCAGGCTTTACACCTCTTGTGGTGTACCATTAAAACTTTCTAATGTCCTTTTAACACGATTGAAGGTAATGTTTTTGTTTGTTCAAAAATTTCATAAAATATTGATAATGAAATGATAACGTTGATCACAATTTATTGTCAATCAATAACGAACGGTACAACCGATAGATATAAAATAATATTCTCTAATATAACATGACATGCGGTTGTTTGGCATGGATAATGATATTTATGATGGTGTGAAATTTCCCACAGAATTATTATTACACTTTTCTTCTCTTGTATGAAAAGAAAAGTATAGCATGAAATATATTTTATTTATGGTATTCAGAGTGATATACTTATATGTGTCCTGTCTCTACCACGAGTATGTTGCTCGGAGAAGAGGAATCTTCTTCTTCAAAAAAAAGTGAGATAGATATAATATTATATTAATATTGAATAGTATTCAATTTAGATAGATGATGGACAAGCTTAAAATGAGATAGATTATCCTGTCTTTTCTAAAGATGTATAACAACAGAAGTGAACGACATATCATCATCATCGCTCGTAGAGCGTTACGAGTGAATTCTGCTGAGGCTGCTGCTGTTGCTTGCGATGATAATGACTACAATATAATACACAAAACATTCAACAAGGTCTTTTTTGTGTACAACATAGTGTACCTAAGTGTGTGTAATTGAAATAGGGTTGTCCAATAGATTTGTTTACTAAATCAGGTATGATCGAATACTTCATAGTATACGAGCTCAAAACGCAAAAAGGTACCTCACCGAACACCTCAAAATTTATAAAGTGAAAATGGCTGAAGAACGTGTTGGTTAGGTTAGGTTATATTATCTATCCATGAAAGACACACTTAGGTTATAGAGGTAATTGTGATAATACAACATGTTTTACCACCTTTCAGCTGTTAATTTCATTTATCAATTCCTCAGTTATTTTGAGAGACTGATTGCACCTCCTTCATGAACTTTTTTTGTGACGGCGGGAATCGAACCCACTACCCTAGGCATACCGCGAAGAGCTTTCTGTTCTTTTTTTTTTGATAAATTCAAAAACTTCTAAAAAGTAGTTATAAAATTTTACCAGCCTGGGAGGCGCAACATGGGAGGCGCAGCTATTTGTGCTGCAAATATAATTTTTAGCATTTTCGTATGGCATTGTTTGTATGGATACAGGTTTTCGCTGGACAAAAGTGTCTTTTTAAAAAAGGTTCGTTTTTCAAATCCCAAATGGTATTAGTTTTTGACATTTGGAGTAAATATTAATGACTACTAGTACAGCAATCTGTGCAAATATCTAACACTTGTTTTCCATTATATGATGTAAGTTTTTGTAAAAATATGCTTATTGAGTTTATTTTTGCAATATTGCTAATCTCAGTAGACCCCAACCTTTCATTTTGAGTATGCCTTCAAGTATATCGAATGTATACGAAAAATGTGATTTCTTCATCAGGTAGCGTTTTATATTTTTGTCCTTACTCTTACAACTAGGTACTTGAAAATGGACCCCAGCCTTCCATTTTGAGTATGCCTTCAAGTATATCGAATGTATACGAAAAATGTGATTTCTTCATCAGGTGGTGTTTTACATTTTTGTCCTTACTCTTACAACTAGGTACTAAATTTGCAAACTTGAAATTGAAAATGGTAATAAAGATGAGAATTTAGATGTGTAACAAATATTTTGGTAAAAATCACGAATTTAAGCGAAATAATTCTAATTTTTCCGTAAATACTACACAGGTAATTTTTAACTAATTTGAGAAAATTAATAATAGTCCGCTGAAGGGAATTTGTCGGACACTAATGTTTGCCTTAAGTTTATGTTATTGAATAAGCTTTTCGCATTCATTTGTTGGTAAAAATATGAGTCTTGTTGAATGTTGGTATTTCCTTACTACTACTTTCCGATAAGCTATTATTCTGATTAATTCACAGCAATTGAAAACCCTCAAACCAAAATATAATAAGTAATACAAAAAAAAAAGATGTATATTGAATTTTCTTATTTCTCATTGAACATGACTCAACATATGAACGAAAATTGTATTCTATTAAAACATAGTCTCCATAATACTGCATGTATTTACTTACAACTTAATACCTAACATCCATGAGTTCTGTAAAATGTAGTAAACTTAACGCGTTGTTGCTATCTATGTAAGTTATGGAAAAAAAAAACATACCTAGAGATACTTATTAGATTTTCAAATTCTTGATTTTCAAAGAATTGGTTGGCGGCATACATATTTGAAATTTTATTCAACATTCTTTATCATCTTACATAACTAACTACTTTATTTTTCAATTCTAAGAACTACTTCAAACCTACTTTTTAAATTTTTTGGTTTTATTTGAAAAGTAATTTAACGGAGAGTGCTCTTGGCTCAAGTGCGAGCTTAGATTTCCGTACGCGAAAAAAAAAACTAAAAAATTGGCGATGATCTTCAAAATAGATTCAGTTTGGAAAAGGTATGACATATATAATTACTATGGAAATGAATGGTCAAATAAACCTGGCTCAATTCATTTCGAAAAGGGGAAATGGTAAAATAATTAAGTAATTCAAAACAGTAATTCAAAAGAACAAAGTCAACTCAAATATTTCAATTTCAATTAAAATATTTCCAAAAATTTGTCCCAAAAAATGATAACTCTCTAAGTATCCTTTTCATCTCATCTGATCTCCTTGACCATCACTTTGATATTGACTTAAGAAGAAGTATTATAAGTTTAAAGTATTTATCTGTGCGTCTGTGTGTTTCTCAGTGAACCGACTACTTCATTGAGAACATTTTATAGCCAAGTTTTCAAAAATCGGTTTACAAGGAATAAATCGCATTTGTCGGAGGCGTTTTAAGTTTTGTAAATTTCACTTCTTTTTAAATATAGGTCAGCCATTGACAAGTCGATATTATGTAAAAATCAAACACTTTTGTATACACCGTGGAACTTGTTCTTACGACAGCATAAGTAAAAGATGATAAAATATTTGTATATGTACACTTAGTTGTTAGTTTTTAGAACTGGTGAAGATGTTTTTATTTGAGATTTCATACTTAAAGATAGGTTGAATATTATAAAATATACGAAGAGAAAAGATGCTAAAATCTCTGCTACCCGTTGGAATATATTGTCGTCGATGTGTGTTGTCGTCCTATGTTAACGATTATTATGTTTATGCTATTCTAGTAAAACTACTTTAAAGTAACTTATTAATTCATAATATGTTGTTTCCCTTTACAATATTTATAAACAAACTTAAATAAAAAGATAATAAAGTGTTCAGATAAAACTTAATGTTACAAAACGTATGTTTTCTACATAACCCACATCTAAAACTTTTCAAACAATCGCGCTTGGAGAAGAACTTAATGGATCAGTACCTACACAAGAACAAACTAATTACCTTTTCAGTATTACATACATAAGATTGTAAAAAATATGAAAGGTACGCGTAATGATAAGGAAAAATTTATTAACTAACTAAATTTTAAGCGTGATCATGATTCCAATCATGTGATTGAGATATTGACCTATTTGAAGAAATAGACCACAAGCCAATGCTGAAATTTTTATTCGGGTGATGTGACCCAAAAGGAATTATTTTGAAAAAGATGTTTCTAAATGTAAAAGTAACTTTAAGCACCATTATTTACGACATTGATGACATTCGCGTCGAATACTTATGCAGAGTTAGCATCCAGCAACGCTGTACATATTTGCTGGTACAGGGGTGAGATACCAAGGGGTATGCCATCCATATTTTCATTTGTACCCATCTCTACCTCGCAAAACTGACGCCATGGTGCTTAAACTTTACATACTGTTCTCCTATCAACAAGCATATCAAAACAGTTTGGTAAGCCAAAGTTCATAATTTCATTTATAATCGTATTCGTTATGCCTTACCACATTCAGTAGCTGAACCTTCTAAGCCGTGCCATGAAAATTACTTTCATATTGTCTTACAAAATCCCAAATTTGACCCCAATATTCAAGTTTTATTTGACGATTGAGCAAATAGTTTTCACACTCACACCCACACCCACACCTTCATCCACACCCACACCCACACTCTAACCCACACCCACACCCACACCCACACCCACACCCACACCCACACCCACACCCACACCCACACCCACACCCACACCCACACCCACACCCACACCCAACCTAACCCAACCTAACCCAACCTAACCCAACCTAACCCAACCAAACCCAGCCAAACCCAGCGTAACCCAGCGTAACCCAGCCTAACCCAACCTAACCCAACCCAACCCAATCCAACCCAACCTAACCAAAAATTACAAAAATTGTGTTTTTTTGAATTTTTTATGATTTTTTCGATTTTTACAAATTGCAAAAAGTATAAAAAAAGTTTTTGTTTCCGATTTCGATAAAACTAAGTTTATAAGGTAATTTTGGCCCGAAAATTACAAAAATCGTGTTTATTTGACCATTAAATGAGTAATTTTCGAGATATTTTATGAAATTGCTTTGAATTGAGCGATATCTTAAAATCTATTTGCTCTAATAAATCGTCAAATAAAACTTGAATATTTGGGGGTCAAATTAGCCTTATAAACTAAGGGTTCGTATAACAAGGCTAACTTTTTACTTTATTTTATAGCAAATAAAAGCTGATTCACAATCCAAGCCTTGGTAAACCTGGTAAACCTGGTAAACTTTAATCGTATTCTTTATGCCTTACCACATTCAGTAGCTGAATCTTCTAAGCCGTGCCATGAAAATTATTTTCATATTGTCTTACAAAATCAGATCCCTATTTGGAATACTTGAAATCCTTCCGTATCCTTTTCTTTTCCTAGGTGTGTCATAGATTTATTCAGTTAACATGGCAGAGACAAACTTAGTTACTGCTTTAAAAATGGAAAACAAATTTACTGTTGGCAGCTATGCTTTATTTTTACAACCGATTTGGATACAAGTGACATATAACTTCCGTATACCGATTACCGATTAAGTTTTACTGTAAACAAATATTATAAAGAAACAACTAAGTCAATTTAACATAGGTAAGTATAATATACACTGTGTATCAAAAGTAACGGCACGGTCTAAGAATTCTTCAGAGAAGCTTTTTTTTTGTTTGAAATGTAAGTTTAAGGGCTTAAATAATTCTATTAGGTGACATACAAGTGTAGTCTTGAAATAACACTGGAAGGGTGACCTTGAAATAACCAGATCCCACATAGGGGGAAAGTTTCAGGTCTTAAAAAATACATTTATGTACGAATCGGCGATAAACATATGGGTTTGCATTTGAAATTTTTAAGTTGTCTCATGGGACCTTCCATGACCATTGAGCTAACTGAACTAACTGTGTGTACGGTATACCTGTAGCTATACTCATAGCGAATTGATGACATAAAATTTAAGTCTACCTAATATTATTTTTTTACATATATTACATATAGTCTAACGCGCCCGTAGAAGTTTTCACTTTAAATTCCGGGATCCATAAGTTTTAATACACCCGATATAAATATCAAGTATGAAAATACTAAAACGGATTTGATGGTGCATATGTTTACCTATAGCAAGTGAGTGAAAGCACAGCATAGGAAGAAGCTAACACGAATGACAAGCCAGTAAACGAAACTAGACACGTTAAGGTGGATTTAAGACGTTATGTTAATCTCTACAAGGGTTACTACTACTTTACCATCCAACGCTTTATGACATAGTCACTTATCATTTGCATCAAACATTGTTATATATACCATTAAAATTATATAACTATATTGTCATAGCAGCTCTAAGGCTCATAAAAAGTATATATATGCAACGTTTTACATTTACTTGACGTACATGAAGAGTTTGTTTTTTTAAATTTATTTTATGTATTAATCATTATGTACTCAACTATTTTTTATATAAAACGTGAACATATAAATTTAACTTTTAATACTTATTGTCATTGATAAATACGCCTCTAAAAATGTGCGGTTTAATTGGGTTAATCCTGCAAAGTTTTATCGATAGCAATTATTGTTAAGTGAATCTTTCTAGATGCGAAGTCACATTAAAACAAAATGCCAATGAACCCAATATCATAAAGATTTCTATTAATTTAATTGAATAACAAAGTATCCTGGGATCAATAATATTTGACTAATTTCTTTAAATTTAGATCTCGTGGTTCTATTTTGATAAAGCTAAACTTTCTTGATACGTGAATTATTACGAATTTTAAAATCGTTTTCCAGTAATGCAAACACAAAACGAAAATTATCCTATATATTATTTCTCTAGCCTATTTCTTATAGCTTCTGTACGATATGTTCCTTATTCCGCGATCAAATTCCACAATTTTCCCCTTATTTTAAAGCTTATTGTGTTGACTACTGATGAAAAATGAACTCACGATCTAAAAATATACCGCTTAGAACAAATCAGGCCAGAGAAATAACATTAAGATTTATTTTTGTTTCTTATATAATTTGTATTTCATATCTGTAATAAAATTGCCTATAAATAAAAAGAAAGTAAATTTTTGTATAAATATATAATATTTCTCTCGCCTGGTTTTAACAACGGGCAACACACTGCGAAATTGGCGGAAAGGTCGAGATAGTAATTTCGTTATTGGTGTTGCTCAACATTCCAAACCAAATATATTGTTCTCGTACAAATCGATCGAGAAATTTACGCCCCATAAACCACCTTTTTTCTATGTAGGACTGACCTTTGCAAAAAGCTGTGGAAAAACGTGGAAAATCGTTGATTTTTCCGAAATCACCCTTTTTTCTGCACATATGAAAAATTTTATTCAGCAGGTAGAAAGTTAAAATTCGGCATTGCTGTACCCAAAACTTCAACCAACTTGATGGGACTAATGATGGTATGACTTGATGGTATCTTTACTTAATGTTTTTCCACAGTTTTTGTACTAAGGTTTTACTTTATGCATAAGGATTGATTGATTTTTATGTATAAGTATATTGAATTTTTGTTGTTGTAAAGAATGTAAAGTGAAAAATAACAAGTTAAAAGTATTAAACAAAATATCAATTTATTATATTAATAAAATACATAATTTAAAATGTAAAGAGTATGAGATATATATTATTTATAAAACAAACTAAACAAGTACTGTGTTATTATCACAATAGCGATATGTGATTTGTCACTAGTTGTTTTATACAATTCTTTGAGTATAGAATGTAACACAATATATACACAAGTTCCTTTCTATCTAACTAAAGTCACCTTACCTACCACCACCCAACAAAATAAAATAGAACATACAAGAGCATAACATTCATTCGACTAGAGTGACGTATAGGCCCATTTGCTTGAGATGGCAGCAATTGGTTAAGGTACTTCTTTCACCACCCTTGATACTCACACCTAAAAACTTTCATTATTTATACACTCTGTGTGTGACTTTATGTAGTTTTGTATAGAAATAACTTTTATATATAGTGTTTTATGTAAAAGTCAGATATCAAACGAAATATCATTTAAAAATTTATATCATCGCACAAATAGAACCGACGGGAAATGTTCCGGGTGCAGAACCCAAAAAGCGAAATTGATACATACTAAATTGAAGCCATTTTGATAGTCATCGCCCCTTTTTGAGTTATTCCGCGTACGGAATCCTAAATTCGCACATAGCTTAAACATTCTCCAATAAATTACCTCTCAACAACGATGCTACATGCAGGCAGGCAGGCACACGTATCGGTGAAACTTATAGCACACCTCTTGTTCGAGGGATTAATGTTCGGGGATTAAAAAATAATAGAAGGCTAGTTTTTGGCGAGCGACTTTTAGGCTACATCCCGGTTGCTTATCATCTTCCACCTCTTGAAAGGATAAGAAAAGTTATCTTATAATTTTCTAAGAATTTTGAAATCGTCCACGGCGGTGTGTAAAAAGTTCGAAACCATTTCTGTTTGTTTTTTCGTATTCTCGTACAAGATTTTTAACCAAGTTGCGCTGTATCGAAATACTGAATTCAGTCAAAATGGCTCGCAGGAGAGAGCGTAAAAGCACATTTTACAGAGAAATAAAGCTTTAGAATGCAGTAAGTTTTTATTAAAATGTTTCCAATTGTCCAATTGGCTTTAACTATTAGTGCGTAACTTGTTTAAAAAATATCGAACCTAAATCTGTCAAAACCGAATTCTAATTGTGATAATAATTAATAATTATCAATTAATTTTAATAATAAATTTAATAAATGTAGATAACGTTGTTGTACGTACCTTTTTTTATAATTCATTTATATTATAATTTTTATTGAAAGCATTCTTACTGGTACATAACCTACCAGTAAGTATATTTATTGTCAAAATGAAATCTTCATTTTTAATATACTAAGAATTAATTCCATAAATATTTACAGTATAATATGATTATGATTATTTTAATTTTTGTTCAAGAATTATTCACTAATTCAAATTCGTGTTCGGTATATTAAAGAATATTTAACGCGCAGAAAATTCGACCCATGGAAAGTATTCGTGACCAATCTCCCATCATGGAACTAAAGATTACCGAACGGTTGACGAGCTAAACAAATTTCGAAATATGAATGACTTGATCTGAAGTTTATATAAACAATATGTATGAATGAATAGTCTAAAGCGAATAACAACTATTCATCCATTCATTCCACATATCCAACTCTACAAGTTCCATTACATTAGAACTCATTCCATACAATAATTTATATTCGTCTTTCTTGTACACATATACACATTCAAGTAAAATACTATCCCGCGCAATATTTATACCATACATATATACATTGTATGTACATCATCGTACAGTTTAATCAGGCAGGATTACCCTGTCAACTTTACAGATTACATCAAGTATTTTTCATTTATTTCATCCTGAAAAATTTCTGTTTACATTTTATGGCTTGTTTTTGTTTATATAAGTTTTCTCTTGTGTTTTAGTGATGTAATTTTTGTTCTACTTTACCGATACGATGATGCTGCTGTTGTGTATACTGTGTTATAACGTCGACGCCACATTTTCTCTTTTCGATCTCTCTTTTGCATCACTATATGTTTTTTCCTCGTTTTTTATTTATTTGACGATAAATTATTATATTAAGATAAATCCACTTTTTTTTTTTTTAAAGAAAAAGTTTTTTTTTTTTCTGTGTGTGGATACGTTTTATTTACACAAAGAAGAAAGCGTATACACTTTTTTATTCTTAAGTATGCCTGTGTAATAAAAACGTTATAAATTCAAAATCTTTCTTAAGCCTTAATCTCCTAATTCATTAGGATTTTTGTTTCTGTGATTGTTCATTAATGGTTGCAGTCGTTTTATGGTTTTATTTTCAGAATGCTTTCACAGATTTTTACACACAAAGAAATACACAAAATACACTACCAAAAACATTATGAAGAGTTTAGATATAAATACATAATTTTAAATATATTGCTATTCATATATATTATTTGTCGCCCTATTTGTAACTCAAAATTAATTTAATCAATAGTTAAGATGGGCTGGTGTAGTATATGCATGAAGCAGGTGCACTCAGCCTCTGAAATTGAGGAGCTGATAAATGATATTATCAGCGAGAAGTTGGTAAAACACATGAATTGTATAACAATGGGCTCTATAGCCTAAGTGTGTCCTTCGTGGACAGCCAATATAACCTAACCTAACCTAACCTAACCTAACCTAACCTAGCCTAGCCTAACCTAGCCTAACCTAACCTAACCTAGCTTAACCTAACCTAACCTATATATTATTTCTCTAACCTACTTTTTCCTGTCCACGCGATATATTCCTTATTCCTTTATCAATTTCCATGATTTACTCCTCATTTTAATGCTTATCGTGCTAGCAAATTATGTTAAATAGACTCAAGGGCTTATGTTAAATGTACCCTTTAGGGTAAAAATAGCTAGGGAAATTATATTAAAACTTAATTTTATTTATTTCTAGAGTGATATCCACCCACTACGTTGGGTTTAAAAGTAAAGATTGATAAAGATTGCTCTCGCTTATCTCCTTTCTATAAAACTCGAAATGATGATAAGGATTGTTTTACACAGGTAAAATATATGTAAGGTTTTCTATTTTTTTTAAATGTACGATAGTAATTATTCATTGAGTATGTCAGAGAACATGGCCGTGAAATATTTCTTATTGACTGTAGAAATCTGTAATTTATGGTAATGTCAAATGACGACTTTTACAGATATCTGTAATTTAAGATAATGTCAAATTAAATTCATTTTTATTTTTATTTATTTATTTTTTTATAAATCTTTGTAAATTATATCTCATGTATTATTCTGAAGTATAAGCTGTATTTCCTGTACAGTTTCATTAAAAACCATTCGCTAGTTTTAGCGTGAAAGCGTAACAAACAAAGAAACAAACATGCTTACTTTCGCATTTTTAATTTATAGAGATTGAGATGTAATTTGTATACCATATCTGTAATAAAATTCTCTATAAATAAAAAGAAAGTAAATTATCACTATATATTACTTCTTTAACCTATTCTACAGTTCTTTTTCTATTCCCAGCCAGAAATTGTTACAATCATTGACGGGTCAATTTTTTTTAATTGAAGTGTACATGAATGCACATGTATGTACATATCATCAGCATTTAAAGAAAACTATTTAACAAAAGTTTGATTACCATTTTAAATTTGTATTTGCGATCTTTGTTTTTGCATAAAACACAATCTTCTTTACTTCATCTTCGTTTTTACTCATAGAAAGATAGAAAGATATATATAACAACACCTTCAATGCTTCATCGTTTGTTTGTTTTCTCAGGACACAAATTCCCATTTTCTTCTGAATATTAGTATAGAGTTGGTCTAATCTTCTACCTTCATTAAAATGTATGCATTCAGTAAAGTTATTTGTTAAACTTGTTGGAGACTGAAATGTTGAAAATGTCGGTGATACATTGGATAGTATTTATTATAGAGCACAAACTCGAATTTTTAATAGGTTGTATGAGGCCCATAATTATGAAATTAATTATTAATTATTTAAAAAAATTTAGAACGTGATAATCAAAACCATCAAATCTGAAAAGTTCTTTCATCGAAATGATTTTCAATGGTAATGTAGTGTAACACAAAGTTTCGCATTGAGCTATTTGACGGTATCCCAAATGTACACACATATCACCAAATAGTTTTTCTATAAGTCCAATCATTAAATTAACCTAATTTTTATACTTTTTGCATCAAAATTACCCCATCCACTTTCATCAAATTCACAAAACAAAAATTTTTTCCCGATTTTCAGGATTTGTTCAAAGGGGGGGGGGGGGAGGGGTGATTATAAAAAGTTTCGTACACATCTTTTATCCTCTTAAAATTGGGCACAGAGGATCCTTTGATTAAGCCCCTACGGACACATTTGTGGTACTGCTCTTATTAGTAGGTATTATTATTTACCCCGTTTAGGGAACTATAAATTAATAATAAATATTCAATTTTTTTTATATCTCTAATAGTTTCAGAGAAAAGCTCTGGAAACCTTACTACACAGTGCCGGCCGACAAATTTTTTTTTACATTTTTGAAATCTACATACTCTGAAAGGTAAAATCTGAAAATTGATAGTGAAGTTATTATTATTTTAATCTTGATTCGATTACATTAACTTCTATTTATTATTTTTTTTGAAAAACAAAAACAAACAAATACATGTAATACATAGTTTTATATTCAGGTTTGTTTAAAAATATATTTTTTTTAATTGAAAATTTGTTTGTATGTTAAATTTAGAAATGAATTTGAGTTAAAAAATTAATTTTCCACAGTTTTGTTGAACGTTTTTCTAACATCATACTATTTAATTTAAGTTAATCCATATAAATTATCCTTTATATACAAACTCTCGCCGGCAGTATGTTGACACCACGTAAAATGTAAAAATTTGAGGAAAAGTTAAAACTATTCTGATCTAGATTCGATTTCTAACTTCTATTTATAATTTTATAACTTCTTAATAATATCTTATAACTTCTATTCATATTTTTTTTTTTTTGAAAAAATGCAAATATAAGTTAAAATGGTTTAAATATTCCATATAATGCATAGTCTTATATTCAGGTTTGTTTAAAAAATTTTTTTTTAAATTGAAAACTAGTTTGTTAATTAAATTTAGAATTGAATTTGTGTTCAAAAATTATTTTTCCACAGTTTTGCTGAACGTTTTTCCAACATTATACAATTTAATTTCAGTTAAATAGTATAAATTATTCTTAGTATACAAACTCTCAATGGCAGTATGTTGAAATCATTTGGATAAATAAATAATGAATCATTGTATATAATATTTATGTATAATTGTATGTAATGTTGTAATGTACATTGATGAAATACAAGCTTTCATTATTGTCGTAATTTTAGGAAAAGTCCTGTTATTTATAATGGGGCGCAGAAATTTAATCAAAAATTAAAATGGTTTGGTCTCCAATTTCGATAAAACTCATTATATAAGGTAATTTTGACCCACAAAGTACAAAAATCGGGTACATTTGTTGACTGGTCGAATAGTTTTTGAGATACGGGCTAAAATCGATACAAAAATTGCGATATCTCAGAAACTCTGCATCCAATCATTAAATTAACCGGATTTTTATACTTTTTGGATCAAAATTACCCCTTCCACCGAGTTTCATCAAATTCCAAAACAAAATTTTTTTTTGCGTTTTTCTCGATTTTTTCAAAGCGCTTAAAATAAATTGCAAAAAATCGAAAAAATTTTTTTGTCTCCGATTTCGATAAAACTCAGTATATACGGTAATTTTGACCCAAAAAGTGCGAAACTCGGGTACATTTGTTGACGGGTCGAATAGTTTTTGAGATACGGGCTAAAATCGATCCAAATAATGCGATATCTCAGAAACTCTACATCCAATGATTAAATTAACCTGATTTTTATTCCTTTTTATTTCAAATTCCTTTTTATGAAAAAAATTGCATAATTCATTTGATGATTAATTTTTAATAAAATATATTACTGAACTGTATTTAACAAACAACATATTAATAACCATAATTATTCCCGCACATGAATGAACAATTCACAGCATACAGAAAAATACTTCTACTACCGAGTGTGAAAAGTATTGTGATTCAAGAGATTATGGGCTATAGGTAGGCGAGAGTTTACGATGGAAGATAAGAAGAGGTAGGTAGATAGATATATAATAGAACTTATGATTATATTAAAGTGGTGTTTGTGTAGATGAGCGATGGTAATATATGGATTGTTTTTTATATATTTTTATCCATGGTGTGTTATGGTTGGTTATAATATAAAAGAATCGTATAGTAAGGTACGTAAGTATGTACATTTATACCGGGTGTTTAGTTTTAATTCAATAATTATACCATGACCTGCTTGAAAGATAGAAGTTTAAAAAAACATACATTTAATAAAATAAAGTTCGAAAACTAAAACTCCGACAGTTACAGAATCGCGCTCTTAAAAGTATGAAAACAAGAAATATGTTAATTTTGAAAAATTGAAAAATATGACCCCAATTTAGTAGGATTACATACTTGTTTTATCAAAATTGGATAAAATTTGGATGTGATAGAGCAAAACTAAATTTTTTGGATTCTGATGACGTCATAAAGTTGAAAAATATGATTTTGTTGATAACACAGGCAAATTTGATCCGATCTTATTGGAATTTTTTTTGAAACCAACTAATTTTGGGTCATTTTTTTCAGCTTTTATGTCAGTTTTTCGCTATCTCTCATATATATGCTTAATTCCGGCACCACTACTCCACATTCTTGAAATTTATTAGAGCTAGGTTAATTTTTATCACAAATTTGAAAAGTTTGACCCCAATTTAGTAGGATTACATACTTAGTTTATTAAAATTGGATAAAATTTGGATGCAATAGAGAAAAATGAAATTTTTTGTATTCTGATGACGTCATAAAGTTGAAAAATTCGATTTTTTGGTTAAACAAACAAATTTGATCCGATCTAATTGGAATTTATTTTGAAACCCATTAATTTTGAGTCGTTCTTTTTATCTGTGATGTCAGTTTTTTGCTAGCTATCACTTATATGCTTTATTCCGGGACCAAGACTCCACATTCTTGAAACCTATTATAGCTAGGTTAATTTTGATCACAAATTTGAAAAGTATGACCCAATTTTAGTAGGATTACATTTTTGGTTTATCGAAATTGCCAATATGGTACTTTTTGATAACTTTTAATGATTAGCGAGTATATTAATAATCACTTGTTATCCCCAATGAAATTTGGCGGTGACAAATTGAGATTAAACACCCAGTAGATCTGTTTGATATTAATGCTATAACATAGAATATCGTAGAATTCAAAAGAAAGAGAAATAACGTCTATTTAAAATTGGAAAAGATAAATTATTATATGTTTGTGCAGTAGAAAAACTTTTTCCTAAAGTGTGATTTATAAAAAAAAGAATGTTTTGGTGTTTAAATGGTAAATGGCTGGCGGTATTTTTTCATATATTTTTTCATATAAATATATATACAAGGTGTTCTTTTTAAGTTGACATATGCTTGAAACTCGAAAAAAAACTTTTATCTCTTATCGCACATTTTTATACCATGTATATATGAAATATACATAGTATATTAAGTTTAGTCCCAAGTTTGTAACGCTTAAAAATAATGATGCTAGGAAAAAAATTTTGTCATAGGTGTTCATAAAATCACCTAATTAGTTCATTTCCGGTTGTCCGTCTGTGGACACGATAACTCAAAAACGAAAAATGATATCGAGCTGAAATTTTTACAGCGTACTCAGGACGTAAAAAGTGAGTTCGTAAATGAGCATCATAGGTCAATTGGGTCTTGGGTCCGTAGGACCCATCTTGTAAACCGTTAGAGATAGAACAAAAGTTTAAATGTAAAAAGTGTTCCTTATAAAAAATTAAAAAACTTTTGTTTGAAACATTTTTTCGTAAACATCACTGTTTAAACGTGAGGGCGCCAATTAGGCGGAAATTTTATAATATGTACTATACTTGATAATCAGTTATGTATGTGTCTCATGTTTGTATGTGTAATGTGATAAAGAAATCAACACTGACTATGCATGGTATTTTAACAATTAACTCAGTCAATTGTTTGTTTTCACTTGTTTCGTATCAAAATTGATATTTCGTTTAATTGTTTCTGCGAAATCTATGCACTCTTCGAGAAAAATCTTCCAATAAATCCAATAAAAATGGTTTGTTTTTCTATAAAGACCAATTTTGTTCAAACTGAATTAACAAATGCACAAAAAGCTGGATTTTGCTATCAATTACTGTCTAAACTATTCGTTTTACAACAAATGTTTCAAACAAGAAATGTTTGTGTCTAACAAAGGTTTTAATGTAACCAGGTAACTTAGACCAAATTCGTTAACGGTATAAGATGTGTGCCTTTGAAACTAACACTTTTCGGTTGAAGACACTCTGTATATACCTACTAGCGTAATTTCGCATTTTTCTTTTTGTTAAATTTTTGGTATTCCAGCCTGATCGTTTTAGAATACATTTAAAAATATTGAATTTTAGTTTTTTTATATTTATTTTATAGCTTGGATAATTTTTAACAGAAAATCATTGAAAATAATTCCACACAAGCTTCCATTGTAATGTGCATCTGCTTATTTTCGAAATTTCAATTTCGAGTAAAATATAGGAAAGAACATCCTTGTCTATATTGGCTGAAGCCGGATTGAATTTTGTTGAGCATTGGGACAAAACTAGCATTTACTGATCGGATGCATAGTTTCTGAGATATCGCAATATTTTGATCAATTTTAGTCCGTATCTCAAAAACTATTCGACCAGTCATCAAATGTACCCGATTTTTGCACTTTTTGGGTCAAAATTACCTTATAAACTGAGTTTTATCGGAATTGGACTTAAACAAGATTTTTCGATTTTTTGCAATTTTTTTAAGAAAAAATCGAGAAAATCGGAAAAAAAATTTTGTTTTAGAAATTGATGAAACTTAGTGGATGGGGTAATTTTGATTCGAAAATCTTCATTTCAAAAAAGTTTCCCACCAAAAAATCAGAAATCCATAAAATTATGAACAAAAGGGAGAATAAGTGAGGACTAAGGGAGGATTAAAGAAGAAAGAAAAGGAGGCTAAGTGACGACGTGATAGTCATTGTTTTTAAAGGAGAAATTTCCCAGCAAAGAGGCCAAGTATCTGCTAGTACTATAATATAATAGTAGATAATACTGTTTATAGACTTAATAGAAATAATGACCATATTCATAGCGTTAATCATATCCTTTTCTTAAAAATACATAAGATAAAATAAATGAAATAGCTTCGTTAAAAATTCAAATAATCCAATAAAACGATTATGCATACAAGTTAAAAAATTAATGTTTCGAGATAAAAATGAGAATAATCAGGTTACAAGACAAAAATAAGCAAAGCATCAAACTATACGTGTAAATTAAGCTATTTCGATTAATTAAAATAAATATCACAAAGTAAAACAGAAAAAAGAACAAGCACAGTGTGAGAATTGAACAAAGTAAGTTATACAAAACAATCTCGTTTCAATTTTGTTTCTCACTTTTTGATAATCTTAGTAATTTTCTTAAATGATCCAATTTCAAAAAATATAAGGGAAGAACTAACAGAAGAAAAAGATATATACAATCATAAAAATAATTATACAACCCCAAAAAATAACCATTTCTATTAATTAGATTCTATTAAACTAAAAGAAAAACATACGCTTAAATACAATAAAAGCACATGGATAATCTAAATAGAATGATCTTCATGAACATAGTCAAGGAAACGATGATTATTTTTCATATTGCTATGTACACACGAGCCTTTTCTCAAAATAAATTAATGGTGAAAAATAGTGGAAGTTAACCTTGTGAAAATTTAACAGCGATATTAAACAGATTGCAAATTGCACTTTGTACATAAAAAAATTTCATTTGATTTTATTAAATATAAGTCGCTTTTGAAGCTTTTGAAGGACCAATGGAACAGTTCTTCACGGAATAGTCGAAAACATGTACCAAGCCGCTGATATTTTATTTCAATAAGTACAGAGCTTCGAATAAGTCTCGGTTCTGCGAACTAAATCTTCGACTTAAAAGAATCCCTGCAAAAAATTTGCTGCCTCAGTCTCCTTTTCCAGAAACGTTCTAGTACTAGAATTACGGTGGAAGCCTGCGAAGTTAAATTGATTTTATAAATATAATCGAAGACAAACAATGAGAATTCTAAGATATTTCGAATTTTGTTCCAATTAGAATAGATCAATTTTCATATTGTATAAATAAGTATTTCGACTTCCATGTAGTCATCATCAGTATGAATTCTAAATTACTTTTATATTGTCCGTTACTCATTGCTTATTTGGTAACGATTGGCACAAAGCTGATTTGTTGTGTTTCAATTGATACTTTTCCAAGTATCTTAAAAATTTTGACGTCGACAAACTAACTTTGATCAGGTGATAGTGTTTGACCAATGAGCGTGATTCTTATAGGCCAATGATATCTATGGTAATTGTACTATAATCATCTAGAAAAATAGAGATCGTGCCAAAATTTAAACATGAGCTGAAAAAGCTCATTTGAAAACTCACCACAAAATCGTAGAGCAGTTAGGTAGACACGCCTAAAGAAAACCACTCACGAAGGTTGCTGAACAAAAAAGGTGCTGTACCACTGACTATTTGGACTTTTTACACTGATGTTACTGCACTGTGGAATGCTATAATCTCACAAGAGTCTAGCAATTTTGAAAGTACGAGACCAAAACTGTATTCATCACCAAAGCGTTAGTCATTTTAAAGTAATTTTATAAATGAAGTCTCGTCAACTCAGAATTACAAATGCTAATGGTGTGGCCTCACCTTTATCCAAATCAACAATTCTTTTTACCCATTTCTTAAGGTGGAGAACATTCAATCTTTTTACTTAAATACCATACTAAAAAGAAAACTTAGATAATATTTCGAAAGCATTCATACATATAGACCTTATACCCACACACACATATACAATTTCAAATACACACAAGCACATAGATATCTCCTCGTATAGGTATTATAGTTATGGTCGACGATGGTGGTACTGAACCGTAATCCTAGTAAATTCATCCCTAGCATCTGATTACCATAAAGAGATATCTAAAGCGGCCATGCATATTGGTAGTAGTCGAGTTCTTAATACCGCCATGAAAGTATATCTTCAGCTATACTATCAGCTACTTGTAGGTATATACGTTAATAAAGAATTGTTTGTAAAAGACCGAGGCTTTAATTTTCTAAAATAAACGATTTTTGTTTTTAAATCGAACTTCCTTTTCTGACATGCATACGTCTATGATATCGTTTGCAAGAGGAATCATTTCGTTAATTCGGTAAGTATGATGTTTATATACTAACGCCATATGTTGGTGCATAAGTGGACGATGTGGGTAAGTAAACTAAGTTCGAAACATTAACGTGTTGTTCTACTCGTTTCTCGAAAATCTCACATAAACATATTCACGTAACACTAACGACTGTATCAAAGGTACAGCCAATCCAGGATTTTTATTGACAAAAAATAAAACGACCGAAACTTAAGATTGTATGTTAGTATTTATTTCGGCAAAATCTCAAACCTTTCGAGCAAATTGTCTAAGAGAAATTAAAAAGGGGATGTAAAGGAGTAATGTGGCAAAGATCAGAGGAAATCTTTGATCTATTGAGATATTCTGCAATATAAAGGACAAAAAACGTACTCGAATCGTTGTCCCAAATATTATTTTATCAAATTAATTATTTTTTAAAAATTTTTATGTTTGAAGTAACCTCATTTTTTAAACAAACCAATTTCAAGTATATTTCGGATAATTAAATATTTCATTGTCAGATCGTCTATCATTATAAGGCCGTGTCTCGTAAAATGGAATGCCATAGTGTTCCAACAAATTTTCCTCGAACATTCTTAATGCCTCTGTACAAGATATGCATATACAAATCTGTTCTAGCACATTGACGACTGGAAACTTTTGTGATGAGTTTTGTGAGAGAATAAGGATATAAAACTATAAGTGTTATATGGTAAGAAAAGATAACAACTATAAGAATCAACTAGCTATCTTTAAAAGTAAAATATAACTTATCCATATTATGTACAGAGTGAGCCAGGATAAAACCAACGTATTCTAAAATAAACAAAAAAATACTATGTAGACTCCGTTATTGGTTTTATTTATAACTTTTTTTTTTTTAATTTGAAAGCTTTAAGGTAGTTTAAAGAAATTATTAAAACGAGTAACGGAAAAAACCAAAAAAAAAAAAATTTCTGTAAGACAACGTAACTTTAATTTCAAACTTTGATTAATAATAACAGTAACAGAAAACAAAGATACCGGCTAAAATGGGATTATTTCATAGGTATCACATCTAGCGACTTTAAAGATTGTTATTTTAACAAGCTTGTGCATTCAAGTAAAATTAACATTATTCAACAGATGGAGCTACAGTGACACGGTTACTTACATGCCAGAAACATTCGGATTTTTCAATATCAAATAAGTATCTTGCTTTTTTCAATATGTTTATGCACATTTATTTGAATTAGTTGACATTTAGATATAGTTTTTAAAATACTTTTTTGTGACAAGTAACAAAAATCTGTTAAGTATGTAGTTCCATTTTTAAAAAATAGTAACCCATATATGATCATAAAGAAGGACCTCGCGTAAAAAAACGCCTTCTCCCTAAAAATGAGCCTAAACGTCTTTTCGCATTTTTGATTTTCTATTCCATTTTCGAAATATAAAAGAAAACAATCATCCTGTATAGTTTATAATACCTATTTTATTCTCAATGAGGTTTTACAATAATGGACTTGGGATACTGTAATGACTCAATTCAAAATAATCGAACGAAAATTATATCTCTTTATGTTCTATACTATTTTCTTGGTATATATAAGAAGAAAATAGTGGATTGTATTTATCCATTTTCTAAATAATAAAAGTTGTGTTCAGAGCAATAATTTTTATTACATTGCAAATATTGAAATTCAACAAGCAAGCATAAGTAGTGTTATAAAAAGGACATAGGAAATGTTTTCATTGCAAGTATAAAAATCTTTATGCAATTGTTCTTTATACAAACAATATTCATTTATAAAAAATTGCTACTTGCAATTTATCGAGCATATCTAGCAAAATAGTTAATCTTACAAGGTGTATTAAATTCTTCGGAAAAACATTCCAAGAGAATGATGAATCTGAATTATGGTCTTAGTTTTTGGAACTATTGGAACTATGATCCTTATCGCACGTTATAATTTCTTTGCTCAACTCAAATACACTTACCTTCCTATGTTAGATTTCATCTACTCAGAATGAGACTTACTCTAGCCAGATAAACTCGTGCAACCAGTTTCAACTGAACCAAGATTTTGCTTTACCTTCCTCTACGTAGAGCATTGGCTTTATTAGTGTGACTCTGCTTTATAGATCTCTCTAAACGTGTATATAACCTATATTTTGAATTATTACCACTTTCAAATCACCAGATCACTCATTTTCAAATTCATCTCGAAATGTTCGAATGAAAAAAATCAATTACAATCTTACAATTAAAAATTATAAAACAATATTTCCAACAAAATCAACTTTCATAATAATAATAATAATTAAATGTAATTATCATGTAATAAAACAATAATTGAAAAGTTTTTGACAAATAATGTACATAATCTCACATTTTATCTTTAATAAAATATATGTATATATGTTTAAAAGGTTGTACTCGTCAACCCAACCTTTTAATGTCAAAAACTTTACACTTTGCCACTCATTTTTCTTTTTAAAATTTTAATTTGTGTTAAATATAATAAAAAATCTATGTAAAAATCACCGCAGTCGTATATACTTTTACATATAAATGTATATAACAATGATATATATATATATATAGTAAGTTAGTTCGTACTCAAATGGACCTTCAACTATTGTAATATTTTGCTGTAAAAAGAAAAGAGTTAGTTTGAAAAGAATACAAAAAAGAATGTAAAGGAATATATTCTACATATGAAAGGAACTGGTAACAATAAATAAAAGAGTAAAATAGGTAGTAGAATGGTTACACATTTAAAATGGGATGATAAATATAATGCTCTATTAATCATTTTCTATTATCATATCACAATAGGGGCAGTGAGCCAGGGAGTCACCAGTTACAAATACCACCTCAACCGTTACCTTCTAACTGCTGTGGTGGTAAATTCTACCTACATCTACTTTCTACCTATTCAACCTGCTCTTTTACAATAATAACACTATCTTGAGGCTAGTAACTCACACATATATCACCTATATACAGTAAACGAATGAGAAATACTTATACACTTTTATTTTATAGATGATTTAAAAATATTTTTGTATAATGTTATAGTTTTACAAAATAATAAAATTTGAAAAGTGTGACTAAATTTAGTAGGATTACATACTTGGTTTATCAAAATTGGATAAAATTTGGTTGTGATAGAGCAAAATTTAATTTCTTGGATTCTGATGACGTCATGAAGATAAAAAATTTGATTTTTTCATAACACAGGCAAATTTTATCAGATCTTATTGGAATTGTTTTTGAAACCCACTAATTTTGGGTCATTCTTTTCAGCTTTCATGTCAGTTTTTTGCTACCTATCACTAATGTGCTTCATTCGATGACCACGACTCCACATATTGAAAAATATTAGACCTAGGTTAATTTTGATCACAAATTTAGTAGGATTACATGCATGGTATATCAAAATTGGATAAAATTTGGATGTGATAGAGCAAAATAAAATTTTTTAGATTCTGATGACGTCATAAAGTAAAAAAATTCGAATTTTTTGATAGCACAGGCAAATTTGATTCAATCTTATTGGAATTTTTTTGAAACCTACTAATTTTAGGTCACTCTTTTCAGCTGTGATGTCAGTTTTTGGCTGGCTATCACTAATGTGCTTTATTCCGAGACCACGACTACACATTCTTGAAGCTTATTAGAGGTTGGTAAATTTTGAAAAGAATGACCCAAATTTAGTAGGATTACATACTTGGTTTTTCAAAATTGGATAAAATTTAGATGTGATAGAGCAAAATTAAATTTGTTCCCTTTAGATATTTAGTTTAATTGAACTACGTAAACATTCATAAAAATTTGCTGCAGTGAAGATTCTAATGAAGTGGTTAGCTGATTTGAAAATTTACAATACCCAACTTCTTATTTATTGCACTTTCTTTCCCTTTCCATATTTCGATTTCTCTGATTCATACATTTTCTATTGTTTTAGAAAACTAAATACATATATAACTGCCATGCACGAAAAAAGAAGAATTAACGGTGACGTTGTTATAACATTAACATTACTGACAATAGAGTCATCGTTTTTGTATATAACAACTATTGTATTATTTTCCATATAAAATATAAAACAAAAACCATCATATATAATAATAAAATAATAGAAGTTTGATTGGTTTGAAAGCGATATCGAAGACATATTGTTACATCATACACAGGACCGGAGACATTAAATTATCGAAGATGGGGTTATTACATTACGACAATATTTTATATTATTTAAAATTACTTACGCAAAGCAACAGATCACAAATAAATCAGTAGACAGTATAATAAACACTCGACAAATATTAAAACACACTGGTTAACATTAACGCAACAAAATTTGTTTTCAAAATTGGTTTCAACTTCAAATTTTCAAAATCTATGTTCTGGGGAATTATGACAATTATTCGAAATTAATGAAGTTAAACTTCATATTGGTCCTGTATGTCTGTCTGCCTGAAGACACGATCAAATTTGCTCATTTAGCGGCATTTTGTAGATTTCACCTATCTGAACAAGACCAACAATGGGCATGGAGTTATGGACGTTGAAATCTCAATAATGCCTACGTATATATTATTTCCCCAGCATGTTTTTTTCTCTCCATACCTTATCTACCCTATTCCTAAAATTCCACGATTTGAAAACAAGCTACACAAAATAATTTTAACAAAAAAAATATCTATTTAAATAAGTTAACTATAAGTTAACATCATTATTTGTTAATCTTTATTCATTTAATTACAAACATATTTTACAATCACATTTTTGATGTAGGTGGAGTCGGTTACTTCGTTCTTATCCAAGCTTCGCTGCCTGGATTCGAACCCGCAACCTAAGTCTAAATGGACAAACAGACAAAGACAAACGCCTTAGACCGCTCGGCCATTTAGGCTCTCCTCATAGTAATTTAATCAAAATTTTGGAGTTTTTCACCACTTTTCTATGACATTTGCTTGTGTTAGACACAAGTACCAATAGCTTCGAATGCAGAATTCCCACGAGTCGAGCTAGTATAATTTATTTTTATATTCTATTTGTACTCAATGTAAAAGAACATAGTAATTGATACGATAAATGTGTTTTTCAAATATCTAATAAATATTTTTGCGTTCTACGAGTATTATTTTATTTGTAAGTATAAATGCAAGTGTCAAAAACACTCGAACCCACTCTTCAGTCCACAAAACCAAATATTTTTGGATTAATTTTGGAAAATACATATGCTTGCTATGCAAGGTGTTATGCGATAATCCAATATATGCATAACTCAAAATTTTTTACATTTGAATCATCATCTCAATTGTGACGTTTTCCTCTGCTGGCCAGGAATTTGCAACACGAGCAAATCTGACCGAAATCAGATTTCCACAAGATTGATTAGTGTGGGGTTCTTTATATAAGCGTTTACATTTACCATAAATCATGATCACTCTATATTTATTTACTAGATATATAATAATAATATGTATTTGTTTTTTGTCATAATCTTTTACTTTAACTAATGCCAAAATGTCTGTCCATCATTTATATATATTATACGTTTTTCTATGTTATGATTATTTGTATTGTTCTTCGTCATATCACCCTTTCAAACTGTCAACAAAAATCCCAAAATGTCTATCAAACACGTTTTAAAAAAAAAATTTCTTCGCAATGTGATATAGTTTTTCTCTCCTCACTATGGTATGGAGTTTTTATTTAATTTTAGTAATAATACTGCAGATGTTGGACAATAGTTTGCTGTATTTTTTTTCAGGAGATACATCGGCGTTATCTTTACGAAATAACTTTTTATATTCTTTATCGGATGACAATCAAGACCATATGTTTACGATAAAATTAATAGTTCCAGTTCAATGATCTCTAATAGTTTCATATTGTTTTTCTCAACATTTCCTATCTATTTTTTTTTTTTTCATTTGTAAAAGGTTGATAATAAATAACCAAAGAAAAAAGTTTAATTGATTGACAACTATATGATAGTAATAAAGTTTATTAAAAAGTGTTAATAGCGGCATCAAAATGTCGTAGTTGTTTCGACTTGTATTTTCAGTTAAATTTCTATTACGAAAATTGCTAAAATTTTTTTTTTGTTACTTTTGGCAATTTTTCATACAAGTTTGTATGCAAGTTTTGTTCCAACACACTCTTGTTCTTGTGAAAGAATAAAACAAAAATTTGACTTCTAAAATTCATACCTTAAATTTTTAGAAAACTACCTTGTAAATGAATAAAAAAAAACTTTTAACAAAAAGAAAACCGACTTCAAAAGATAAATTTTTCCAAAATAAATTAATGTGCACTAAAAAGTAAAAAATAACGATAATATAATGTAGTTAAGATTATTGTTATTTTTGGAGTCGGTGTCAGCCAAGCTAATGTAGCAAACTGTTCTGTCAGAGTTGTTTCCTTGGCTGACACCGACTCCAAAAATAACAATAATCTTAACTACATTATATTATCGTCATTTCTTACTTTTTAGTGCACATTAATTTATTTTGGAAAAATTTACCTTTTGAAGTCGGTTTTCTTTTTGTTAAAAGTTTTTTTTATTTTGAGATTTTTAGTGAATCTGAAGTGCACTAACTAATTTATCACTAAAAAAAGAATCATCGAAATCGGTTGTCGTGATATTGAGTTATTCGTCCTCTTGTCGTGCATACTTAATCCAAATTTAAGACTTTTATAATTTTCTCATGGACGCCGTTATCAGAACTCGACCAAAATGAAATGGGAGCACACGGGAAGCACTACCTTTCAAATAGATAAAGAATCATCAAAATCGATTCACCCAGTCGTTCTGCGTTAACAAACATAAAAAAAAATACAGTCGAATTGAGAACCTCCTTTTGTTTTGGTTTGAAGTCGGTTAAAAAGAAAGCGTACAAAGGTACGAAAGGAGCATAGTTCTTATTGGGTATCCCATGACACCTCTCGTATTTTATTAATTTATTTTTTTCCTGTTAAAAGGTACTATTATGCCTTTAGTTTTAGTTTGGAAGCAATGATGATAGTCATTATTATATTAAAAGTGGCTGGCGTGTATTTTGTGTTTACTTGTGACTAACTTCGAATAATGGTGTAACATTTAATCCCAAAAATATATTCGAATAAATATCTATATATTAATATAGATATAGATATTTGTATATCTGTTTGCTATAAACAAAATGCTTTTAAATATGTATAATAAAACAAATTGAATAAAGAAGAAAATAATAATAGAAATAACCATTCAACTATTATCTGAAGTTATATACAAAAACTACTACAACACACAATGTATGAGAAAGATCTAAAAACTTTCTAGTTAACTGGATATAGAAAATATAATACATAAAAATACGTCAATCAGATTAACTTTCTTCATAACCATCAACCCATTTAATAAGTGTATAAAAGTCGGATGTGGACACCGCATGACTTTCTTGTACACTTGTAAATTAGTTAAAATGAATTCAAGAATTATCAAAAAAAAGATCAGATGATATTTTCTTGTTTCATAGTTTTTAGAGTGTGATTGCGTAGTCGTCGGGGTTTTAGTTTTTGAATTTAATTTTGCGAGATGGTATAACAATATATATGGTTTTGAAATGTGCAAGTCAAGCCCTTTCATTTCACACTCAGCAGGGTATTATGTGATAATTTATGCCCTTTGGAGGACTCAATTTATTGTGACGTCAAATATAGCCAGTGGACGATAAAGACGCTACCAAGAATATCTCATTTGCCAGATAATAATAAGTTGTTAAGAAGTAATGATACCATTCAAACAAATGATGATAACCCAACCCAATCCAACCCAACCCTGATATCGTTGTTACACCTACAATAAAACAAGTGAAAACAAGCAATTGACTGAGTTAATTGTTGAAATACCATGCATAGTCAGTGTTGATTTCTTTATCACATTACACATACAAACATGTGACACATACATAACTGATAATCAAGTATAGTACATATTATAAAATTTCCGCCTAATTGGCGCCCTTACGGGTAAACAGTGATGTTTACGAAAAAATGTTTCAAACAAAAGTTGTTTAAACTTTTGTTCTATCTCTAACGGTTTACAAGGTGGGTCCTGCGGACCCAAGACCCAATTGACCTATGATGCTCATTTACGAACTTGAGCTCACTTTTTACGTCCTGAGTACGCTGTAAAAATTTCAGCTCGATATCTTTTTTCGTTTTTGAGTTATCGTGTCCACAGACGGACGGACGGACAACCGGAAATGGACTAATTAGGTGATTTTATGAACACCTAAAATACTATGTATATTTCATATATACATGGTAAAATATTAATATTAGTTTTTTGATATTTTATGCCCTTTGGAGGACTCAATTTAATGTGACGTCAAATATAGCCAGTGGACGATAAAGACGCTACCAAGAATATCTCATTTGCCAAATAATATCTACATACCATTCAAACAAATGATGATAACCCAACCCAACCCTACCCAACCCAACGCTGATATCGTTGTTACACCTACACACTACAAAAATCGCACGGTATATAAAATAAAATATCATAAGGTTACGCATCATCGATTCATTGGTTTTATTTAGATACGCATTTGTTTGCGTTTCTATTTTGTTTTGTTATATAGAAATGTTGGAATATGTTGGTTGTTGGATGGAATGTTGTTGGGAGATTTTTAGAATTGGAAAGTGGTGGTATGAAGTTAGATAGATGATCTACATGGATGAACAACAAAACTATATATGTTTATATGTATGTATGTACATTTGTGTGACAGACTACTCTGCACTTAACAACGAACAAACGATGAATGACGCCGCCAACTAACCGACGTAAATGTACACATATACATATATAGGGGATGGACAGACGACGTAACAGTGGCCAAAGTGAACGGACGACGGGCCGCCAACCGTGACATATTTATGTTACGAATGTTACTATTATTACAATACTATCCTATCAACTTCATACCACTCAATACATACAAAATATATTATACACAGTTATATACATTTATACATACATAAATGTCCCTGTTGCTTGAAAACAAAACTTCTCAAACCTTTTTACGAAAATACAGGAAGGCATTAATAAAATTAATTTTTTACGCCCGTGACTAAGAAATTTACTTCGTTTAGAATTGATTAGTGGAACATTTTACGTGGAGAAGTTAAAATCGTACGCATTTTTCTTATTTATTTTGCTTTTCAACAAATCAAATTAGCCAAATTACTGCTAAAATCTAAACTAATAACAAGTTACGATGGTAATTTTTTTAAGGTTCTAGATTTCTCAGTAATTCAACATTGATTTTATTTCTTAATATATATTTTATTTTGAGTACCGTGGTATTTATTTGAATAACTATATGCCTCAACTGGAAGTCTAAAAAAATGCATTATTTTATATTAAACGATTCTTTTCTCATAGTTGCAAAAGTTTTCATGCCTTTTTAATAAGAATGTATACCATTAAAAGAAATAGTAGTGAATCGTTAAAAAAGTTTACACGACCATTACTAAACATGTGTTTAGTTTTTAATATGATTTGACAAAAATGATGGAACAACTTTTGACATCGAATCAAAATTGAAATCGACTAAATTATATATCCTTTTTTTGACATATAAGGAATAATGCTTTCGCCACTATTCTGACTACTTATCCAAGCCTGGATCAGAAAATTAAAGGTATTCAATTTAGTCACCACTGTTTGGTAGTTAAGGGATTCTATGCTTGTCATGTATAGCAGTAGTTGAATTTCGTAATATTTCTGAATTTCTCCCTTCAGCGTGGGTCTTCGTGGGTCGTGGGAGTTATTGACTTTCACCCTGGAGTTTAAAAAGGCACAAAGATGTCAAATTTAAATTACACGATCAGGAAATTACTCATAGAGTAGATGAATTTTTCTGGAGGTGTACTGCAAGTGGTACTATCTTTTTGAAACCACATTTATTATTATTACAAATTTATGCCCAAAAAACTGAATATTTCCTGATCCCATCTCATTTAATTCAATATTTAAAACCATATTCTGAGATATAGTTAACCGCAGGACTTGCTAAGCTATCAGTATTTCGAAGTACTTTTCAATAAGATAAATCTTTGAACGGAAAAACGAAAGATGATAGATCCTATCAGTGAGAAAAGGTTTTCGCTTTTATGGAGACGAAAATATTTAGCAGAACTCTCCACTTACGAAATTATAGTCGCGAGTATGAAATTTGTTAGGACTCCAAAAGACCTGATGACCGGGAAATCATTCATCAATAATCCGAAAATATTCTTAAAAGTTTGTGCGACATCTTATACACATTATGGTTTAGATAGATCGTTGTAGATATATATTCGCATACATTGACTCATCCCGTGCACATACGCCACAACCAAAAACCGTATATTCAACAACAGTATGTTTTATCTTTGTCTTTTAATTTGTTGCTATTCTGTTTGTTTTTATTGAACGAAAATTCTGATTTATCGAATGCATTAAATATTTTTGTGTGTTTCTATACAATTGTTTGTTAAATCAAATTTTCTTTCCCTTTTTTTTTGTTGTTGTTGAAGGAATGTATAAAGAGGACTTTTATGTTTTTTTCTTTTAATTGTATGTACTCGTTTTATGTATTTACGAAACTAAATGTAAGCAATAATTTATGATTAACCTAAAATGGTATTTATAATAAAAAATAATGTTAAAAGTTTATCATTAGCTTCAATTTAGTCTACATATGTTCGTATACCTAACATCTAACTAAATTACGAAGATTGATTGCAGTTTGAAGTTATATAGATTTTGAAAAACTTCTTCAAAGAAATTTAGGAAACCTATTAGAGCTGGGTTAATATTGAACACAAATTTGAAAATTATGACCCGAATTTAGTAAGATTACATACTTGGTTTATCAAAATTGGAAAAATTTTGATGTGATAGAGTAAGATTAAATTTTTTGGATTCTGATTACGTCATAAAGTACAAACATTCGATTTTTTTGATAACACAAGAAAATTTGATCCGATCTGATTGGAAGTTTTTTTGAAACTCACTTACTTTGGGTCATTCTTTTTAGCTGTCATATCAGTTTTTCGCTAGCTATTATTTATGTGCTTAATTCCGGGACCAGGACTCCACAGTATTGAAACTTATTAAAGCTAGGTTAATTTTGATCACAAATTTGAAAAGAACGGCCCAAATTTAGTATTATTTCATACTTGATTTATCAATATTCGATAAAATTTGGATGTGATAGAGCAAAATTAAATTTTTTGGATTCTGATGACGTCATAAAGTTCAAAAATTCGTTTTTTTTCGGTAACTCAGGAAAATTTGATCCGATCTGATTGGAAGTTTTTTTGAAACTCACTTACTTTGGGTCATTCTTTTCAGCTGCGATGCCGGTTTTTCGCTAGCTATCACTTATGTGCTTAATTCCGCGACCAGGACTCCACCTTCTTGAAACTTATTAGAGCTAGGTTAATTTGGAGCACAAGTTATGACCCAAATTTAATAGAATTGCATACTTGGTTTATCAAAATTGGATAAAATTTGTATCTGATAGAGCAAAATTATATTTTTTGGACTCTGATGACGTCATAAAGTTAATAAATTCGTTTTTTTTTTAGAATACAGGCAAATTTGATCCGAATTTATTGGAATTTTTTCTGAAACCCACTACTTTTGGGACATTCTTTCCGGCTGCGATGTCAGTTTTTCTCTAGCTATCACTTATGTGCTTAATTCCATGACCAGGACTCCACCATAATTATTAATATTCGTACAATTATTTTTTAGATACAATTTTGATTTATTAACATTCGACTAAACTAATGGTATGTTTTTGAAATTGATGTGATTTTTAAACCAACTTTATTCACTCTGAAACTGAATTTAACAGATTTTTAGTTTATGAATATTTGAAATTCGGTTTAACCTACTTCTTACTTCAGCAAGTATAACTGTCTTCGAAAGAAAATTCAATACTCCTACTAATAATATTTTATCTGATATGCAATGTAATGAAATATTTAGTAAAAAAAAGACTATACTACAGATTTACAGATTTACCAAAGTTTATATAATCAGTTATAAAAATCTTAAAAAATGCATATTTTTAGTAATAAGCATATTAAAAATGGTAATAATCTTATATAGTTATATATACAAGACGTCTCAAAATAAAATCCTATTGTTTGTTTTAAAAAAAACTCAATCCTAAATATCTCGAAGAAATACTTGATTTCTATATTATGTACTTTTAAGAACAATAATTTATTCCAAACACGTTACAACAATTAAAAAATCACTTAAGCAAAACTCTCTTGTTTGCAAAATCTTAGCAATCTTAGCCCCTCAGCGTCATTTGACCTGAAACTCAACCCTTCACTATCCATCTAAATGAATTAATTTTTCAAATTTGCAAGGTTTCCTTAGTTTATTTTCCAACTTCTTCCAATAATTCGCGAGTTGAAGTTTGTAAGTTTGCATGACCATCCACTGCCACCCATTGTGGTTCCAGTGTTAGAAGATCCTACGTGTGCACTTGCCAGTTACGAGGTTTGGTTACTGTATATGTACTTCTATCCTTTCTAACACATTTTACGACTCATATAAGCTCAGGAGTGTCCTGAATGGCTTAAATTACATTAGTGAGTGAAAATATCCCTAACTTTTCTACTATAATTTAGTTTTTTGTCGAATGTTTTTGAATATACCACATTTTTCCAGAATTTTCTAGACTTCTAGAGTATATTCGGATATTTTATACTGTTTAAAAAGAACTACGAAAAAGATTGTAGATAATTTTCTACATTGTTATTATATTGAAACACTGAAAATTGTTAATTAAGAGTATTCATTATCGATCTAGAATATTCTATATATTTCTAGATTGATCGAGAAAGTGAAAGTTACGATTGCGCCGTATTTTGACCAGAGCAACGCTGGGTTTCGCTGATAGTTAATATGTGAGTTATATGATAGATAAACAAAATTTCACTGGTAAACAAAATTTGTTTTTTTTTTTTTTTTTGCCACATTGATGCGAGAGACATTTCTTATAGTTTTGGAGGATGCTGAATTCGAATTCGAATTCAGAATTGCTCTAATACGTAAGGTTTTCAAAATATTTTTAGCTAAAAGAGGAAAAAATTCGTTTTTTTGTTATATTCGAAATTCCGTAACACCACTATATATTTCTTTTTTCATATGAAAATTTGAAAGACTTCCTTTTCTTTCCCTCTTCCTTTAAAACACTTTTTGAATCATTCCGATATCCTTTTTGCTCTTCGAGAAATCATATCACATTTATTATAGTTAAAGTACCTATACATTGTATTACTACTAATATAAATATTTATGTATAATTAATTAATTGTATACTTATATATTTATATATTACCTATTCTATTTCTTGGAAGAAGATTTTGGAAAAATTCAAAAAAGCTTTTGAGGGGAAATTAATGGTATTTTCTAATGGCGTAAATTTTTTCGTGAGAAAAAACTATTAACCGGTGAAATATGACCTCGAATTAAGAAGAAGAACAAGTTTTTTCCATGTTAAGGGACGAATTTCTCGATAACGTGACGTGATGAAGCAATTTTGCGCTCAGATTCATATTCAGCAAGTCAAGTAAGTAAAGTCATGCTTCTGTGCCAAAATTGTGTTGACCAGTGTTTTTAGAATACCTGGTACACTTACAGATATAGATAATAACATAAAAATATATATAATATATACAGATCCATTTTACATATTATTATTTTTACTATAGCATATAAAATACCGCATTGCTGTTACACTAAATGCATTCATAGCACAAATATTATATTATTATGTGTGTAATGGATGTGGAATGTAGAAGAAGAAACTAAAAGAGACATACAGAACAGATACAAGAACAGAAACAGTACACAAACAATCATATACAAAAAAATTATATATTATATTTATATACAATACGAATGTATGTAAGTATTTTATACATAGAACCACAAAAATAAAAACAATAATATTTTCAAGTTGGTACAACTACTGTTACTGTATAATAATAATGCTGCTGCATTCATATCAATTCGTTTTCATCTCTCAAGATTGAATAATATTTTCCAAACGAAATCATCTAAAACTACTTGACACACAAAATATAAACCATACCAAAAATAATCATAAATTTACAGTAAATTAAGCAAATATATTATATATATATAATATAATATTATATTATATATACATACATATAATACATACATATAGCTATAATAACATAACCATTCTATGTATATTGTACCTATAATATACCACAATATATTTTTATGTAAGTATTATATGTATTATGTTATTTATTATATTATAGTTTGTTCAAATTTTAAATCGTGCTACGAAATCAAATCATTCAATAAGGTTCAATAAATAATTGGCAATCACAATATCTATTAATTTTCAAATGAAGACGATATAAGGTCGATCTTCACTCATCTGATAACCAAATAAGACATACTTTTTACGAAATTTTATTAATTTTTGAACACTCATATCATAATTAAATGCAATACTAAATCTCGGAAACTCTCGGGACAGAGTTTAAGAATAATAAAATATTAAATTTTCAAAATTTTCTCAACGTTTCGTTGGTGTTTATTTCCAACTTCTTCTGGAGATATGAAACATATTTCATTACAATAATTACATATTTTTCATTAAAATCATTACATTTATATTACTGTTTGAGTTTAATATTTGTGTTGCTAAACCTGTCATCTGTTACTCCTATCATAGTTTTTCTATTGAAAAATATTCATGTCTATTTGAATTAAATTAATTTTAATCAATTGGAAGCAAGTCCATACCATTAGATTCGTAATTAAATTAGATTTCTTCTGATACCAATTTCGATTGATAAACAGGTCGGCGTAGTTACATGTATTGACTTACCAGTGCATGTGGTCTGTGCATTTACATCGATCAGCTAACCAATCGAAATTGGTTTCAAAAGAAAGATAATTTGAAAATAAAAACCATGAAAAAAATTACTTAACATTAATTTAAAATAGCCTCGTTCGAAAAACAACGATAGATATGGCGTCTAAGACAATTTTAATTTGATATTTTAGGCTCAAAAATTAATTTTATCATTTAAATATGCAGTAGTAACAATAATGATACCTACATATTATGAGATTATACAAGATGTGTTAGGAATTACTTAAATTTATTTTATGTCTTAAGAGATTCACAAATTTTATAATAAACAAGAGTGATACCCACCCGCTTCGCTGGGTTTAAAAGTAAAGATTGATAAAGATTGCTATAATATAATTGCCAAAGCCATAATTGAAAAATATGAATTTTTTATTCATGAACACCCCCGCAACCCCCCTTGTGGGTGGAATTTCGTAAAATCCGTTCTTAGCTGACCTCTACTTGGCAAAAGGAATATTCCTGCCAAATTTCAAGTCTCTAGGTCTTATAGTTCCAGAGATATCGTGATGAGTGACTATCTATATCTATAGAAAGTCTCCTATATATATATAGATACCACAAAAGTGGTATACCTAAATTTCATTGAAAAGTTCTCTTTATAGAATAAATTCAATTCGATTTAACTTTGAATGTAGCAAATGGTTAAAAATCTTCGTTGCTATGAATTGTACGCACCAAGACTTCTTTTATACACTTTTCAAAACTACAATTTTACATTCTTGAATATTGAAATTGCATATTTACAGTTTACAAATAACTGTAATTAATAGTTTTACTTATTTATCGTTGAAATTACTAATTTACTGTTTTTAATTTGTTTAACACCCAAGGATTGGAAAAATTAAAGAAACAATAGGTTTATCCAATCTCTGCTTCTACCATCTTATATCTATTATCCATTTTGGAGTATTTCTGTCATAAACAAACAACTCATGCTGTCATCTCTTCAAGTAAAACAATGCCTGATAAACCTAAACGATATTTTTGTTATCTTTACTCCAAAACACGAAGACAGGAACACAAAAAGTGAGACACACTGTATGAAATAAAAAATACAAAAAAAGTTATATTTATGATCACGCTTTCTGAAAAAAATAATTTTGTTTTATTTTGTATACAAATGATAGTTTTCTTTTTACAACTATAACCGCTCATAGACGGATACATGAACCATTCTTATGTACATAATAATGCGGTTATAGAAATTGTTGTGTGATTTTTTTAGCTAAAAACCAAAAGTCATTCGTAGACATACAAAACTGTGTTTTTTCTCATCGGCTGTCTATTTATGAAAAAGAAAGATGTAGACAATCGCTGTTTTATTAAATGAAAATTGATTCCAACAATTCAACTGGAATTTTTCAACGAAATTAATTCAGCAAAGTGTTGATTCATTCAATTTTTGATAATGGTAATAGATAAAAAAAAATCAAAGATGAAAAGTTTATCTTTATGAAAAAAATCAACATTTTTCGTCAGAAAAATTTGTATTTAGTTTTCATTTTCCACCAAAATTACGAAAAAATGTTTCCAATAAAAGTTTTTAATAACTTTGTAATTAAAAATTTTTCTCAACTCTCGTTTAAGGTATGAACATCAGTCGATTTTTCAACGACATGTAAGTCAACGTCATATAAAGCCTCTTCACAATGTCCCAGTCTAAGTTCTCCAACTCTTTGTTCGATGAAGAATTTTTAAAACTAAAGAAAATCATTTTAAAGTGTACACATTTCTGGTTTTTCATAGAATGAAAATTTCTAACTTCTTTAAATATATTTTACATGTCTATATAAAATCTATGAAGCACCCAAAAAAATCACACAAGAGCAATTCTTATATATATCCTTTACTTACTATATGTTTAACTATTATAAACAACCAGAGAGCGTAATATTGAATCGCTGCGCGCTGCGCCAATGTTATGTCGTTCCTTACTTGTTTTTATAACTAACTGTCAACTTTGATGAATGAGTTACGGAGGCTTTTATTATTTTTTTTATACTTCTTTCCACAGCATATATAATTTATATACATATTCGTCCTGCATTCACCATCCTGCATTATCATTCGTTTTTCAAAAAAAATAAAGTTTTGTAAACAAGATTTTTGAAAAAAAGTAAACTGATTTTGTTTTAGAATTGTGAAGAGGTCTTTTAGTTATATTTGTAAACATTTGGGAAATTTTAGACACTTAATAATTTCCTAAAGTTTAAGTTAAGTGAGTTTACGAGAAAATTCACTTTGGAGAAAAATTTTGTAATGAGACTGTCAGTTTGTGACGGAAGAAAATAAACAATTTTTTACAATCTACCAATACTATTGATAGTCAATTTAGATCCTAAAAGGTAAGAGGTAGAATAACACTTTCAATTAGAGAATTAATCCTCATAAAAAAGCTAACATTTTAGAAAAACTAACCTCGCTAGTTATCGGAGGAAGTGTGACTTAAAAATGCGTCATTATTGAATATAATCGGAAGAAGATACGATAGCTTTAGAAAAATTTTTTAGACAAAAGTTATATAAGGTCATTCGCCTGTGTTAATAATTTTTAAGGCAGGTAAATTTTCAAGATGATTTGAAGATTAAGGACAAATAGCCTTTCCACTAGAATTTCAATCCAAAGTCATGGGTACAGATGAGTGTTTTCTAAAACTCAACTTCAACTTTTCTAAAAGCTAAAGCATTTTTCTGTAACTATCATGTTTTGTTTTGATTAAATTCAAATAATGGCATATAAACATTTGTTTGTTAAACTATAAAATGATAGATTAAAAAATATTATTACTTTTCAAACCTTTTAGGATCTTAAATGACTATTAAAGAGATCACAAGGTCCAATTTTATATCGGAATATGATATCCCCCATCAAGTTCTGCAACTTTTGTTTAAGTTATTTTTAAGTTGGTTAACCACAAAACGAGGCCACCTGTACAGACGCAGGCAACAGAAAAATGTATATAATTACTAAGTAAGCGTTTCTTTGTTAAACAAAGCGAGTAACTTTTCACAGTATGCCATTTATTTGAATAAAAGGCAAGACATTTCATACACTAAAAATTTAGTGGCAGACGGTTTCCTCGTGTACAAATTTTAGCATGAGAATATTTTTTTTTACAAATACTAACTTCTTATTATAAATAAACAACTATTCTAGACTTTAAATAGCAATATTAACTATCAAAAAGAAAACCTCAATATAGTTTTGAATAACTAATATCATAACATAATAGATAGGTTATATAGGTTTTACAAAATCCATAACTACACACTACAAAGTGTACACCTAACACCCGGTCTGACACATAAATGGCGTCGCTAGTATTAAATGCATATTATTTTTATATAGTACCAACCTTCAAATGATTCGTGTCAAAATTTGACGTCTGTAAGTCAATTAGTTTGTGAGATAGAGCGTCTTTTGTGAAGCAACTTTTGTTATTGTGAAAAAAATGGAAAAAATGGAATTTCGTGTTTTGATAAAATACTGTTTTCTGAAGGGAAAAAATACAGAGTCCGGAAACTCATTATCAAGCCAAGTTTTTGCTTCCACTGTATTTTTTCCCTTCAGAAAACAGTATTTTATCAAAACACGAAATTCCTTTTTTTCCATTTTTTTCACAATAACAAAAGTTGCTTCACAAAAGACGCTCTATCTCACAAACTAATTGACTTACAGACGTCAAATTTTGACACGAATCATTTGAAGGTTGGTACTATATAAAAATAATATGCATTTAATACTAGCGACGCCATCTATGTGTCAGACCGGGGACTTATCAGCCAACCTATTATATACATGGATTCAAATCTGATATTCGAGTTTAATGGTGTTTATTATAGGAGGTTTTTGGTTGCAAATACCTATATATCTATGAGTTTATACACACTAGTTGTACGTATTATAGATAGAAACACAATTGACTAACCAACTAAAATATTATTGGTTTAACTGATTAAATATATTGTTATCATTATTATTAATATTATATATACAGTATGTGTTATCTAAGTTATTTATTATTACAGTCACTTGAATTATATTGAATTTTTAGACCAAGAATAGAATACGATGTTTCAACGTGCTGTTCTGAATATATTATGGAAAATAATTTAAATATGCTTTTTGAACCAAGAAAGTTCACCTTTTTGAAAAAAGAAACTTATTGAATTCAAAACTATTCATTTTTTTATAGTTTAAAATTAACAAAAGCAAGTGAAAACAAACAATTGACTGAGCTAATTGTGGAAATATCATGTATAGATAATGTTGATTACGCAATCGTTTGTTTTTAACGTCATGTAAGTGAAGAAAGATAGCCACTCTTAGAAAGCCATATATATATATACATGCCACACACATACCTGATATTTCCATATAACACACACTATATAATTTGCGCCCTCACGGGTAAACAGTGATATTTACGAAAAAATATTTCAAACAAAAGCGGTATATTTTTAAAGGAAATTTTTAAGGAATATTTTTTACATTTAAACTTTTTTCTATCTTTAACGGTATACAAGATTTGTCCCACGGACCAATTGACCTCAATCTTACTTTTTACGGCCTGAGTGCGCCATGAAAATTTCAGCTGGATATCTTATTTCGTTTTTGAGGTATCGTATTGTCAGTCGGGCGGTCATTCAAACGGACAATAGGGAATACATTTTATGGTCACCTGAACCAAAATTTTACTTTAGCATCAATATTTTGACAAACTTGGGACTAAACTTAGTTACCTTCACATATTTCATATATACATGATATAAAAACACGCTTTTGTAACTAGCTGAACTAAAAAGTAGAAAATAATTTCTGTTAGTACAAAAAAAAAGAAAAAAGAATGATAAAAAAAAAATAATTTTATCGTATTTTTTTAAACATAAAACGGCTACAGTTTTACGTTAAAAAATTATAAACTAAAAAGAAACTTGTTCGTCCATTTTATATAGTATTTCTGCTTTTTTTCTGTTTTTTTTCAAGACTGTTTTTTTCTATCCAAGCAACATCTTCTTTATTTCTTGCTGGCTAATGACGAAAAATAGACTAACGGTTTAAAAATTTATGGCCTAGGAAAACTAAGCAAAAGAAACAATATTAAGATTTAATTTTGTTCATTACGTAGTAAAATTGCCTATAAATAAAAATTAAGTAAATTATCACATATATATACCAGTTCGTTTAGCCTTTTTTCATTAGCCATGGGTGAGCACTGTGAAATTCTGTACGGGTCGAGGTAGTTTTAGTATATTAAAATTTTACTATATTCAAATCAAAAGTGAATCAACAACATTCATATATACAACAATAGTAAACAATTCAATGTAAAACTAATATTACTAATTAACCATTTTCACTATCCAACATTTATTGTCACTACGATAGAAAATTCTACATGTTCATACAATGTTTATGGAGATGGTATCATACATACGTCCCATACGTGTCTACCTTCACTCACTCACTCACTCACTATTCATCAACTATTTGTCGGTTTGTTATTTATTCAACAAATCAGATTGTATTTACAATGCAAGTATTTATTTTTGAAAATTGTGGTTGGTTTTTAACTAAATAAAAACATATCTACCCCTATTTTTATTTTTATATATAAATATTTAGTTTTAGCTCAATTGTCTGCGGCTTCGCACACGACAATTTTTAATATAAAACTTTTAAATTAGCATCGTAATAAAATAGTTTCAGAATAAGTAAAGTTGGAAATTACTTTACTCCTATTTTGCTCACTCTATCACGATATTCCTGTTATAATACGTATTTACAAAATGGGCGTTGAAGCAACAATTATCATTAGCCTAATTTATACTAAATCGCTTTTTAAACTTCTCGGTATTATTTAAAATAATCAAAGTAATAAAAAAAATTAATTAATTGAAAAATCACTTCCGATATATGTAGAAGTGTATTTAAACAATTTTGTTAAAGAACAATTGCATGTATGGAACACGAAGATGGATACGTTCAGGCAAAAACGAACTGAAGATGCAATTATTAATGATTGAAAATAAGCCTTAACAAACCAAAACTTGGTACACCAAAGCTTGCCAAAGCCTTGTCCCAGGCTGACGAATAATTTTATTGATCCATGAGAACAAAACAATCTTAAGAAATAATATTACCAATAGTTATTCACTTTATTTTTATTTATAGGCAATTTTATTACAGATATGATCTAAAAATTACATAATGAACAATATCTAATCTTAATATAGTTTCTCTATCCTACTTTTTACTAAGGGGTGCATTTTTAGACCGTGTGTCTATTGCTCGTCATTAGCCAGGACGATAAGCTCGAGATTGGCGGATTAATCATGGAATGTTTTAAAGGACTGCGAAAGATCTCGTATGAATAGGCTAGATAAATAATATATATGATTTGTTTAAATTGCTGTTGAGATAGCAGATGAGAGAATGCCGTTGCGTGTAATGACGTTCTAACCTACAAAAAGCAAACATACTGGTTCAAGACTTTATTTAAGCAAAACTTAGTAAAAGCCTGTTGTATCGAGGTTTGTGCATTTTCAACTTTCATTACTTTAATGTCTGCAAATAGCTTTGAATAACTATACTTGCTTTAATCGTTACTATTACAAGCTATTACATATATCTATTCGCTCCGTGCATGAGTTTCGTTTCCATGGTAACGATACACTACTTTAATTATAGAATTGTATGGATGCATATATAATTGTATGGATTGCATTTAAGACTTACATTGAAAATTTAATATTATTGTCTAACAAATTTAAATAAATAATTATGATAATTTACATTTGAAAAATAATATTTGTGCAATTTGATTTCTTATTTTCACAATTTTTAATGCATTAAGTTTAATTAATTCGTGTTTTACAACAATTTTAATTTGACATTTCTATAACATTAACATGTAAAGAACTGCAAATTAGTAATAACAGCCCCCTTTAACGCCAAAATTTTTCACTGGAAGCGCTGGCATCGTTTTTATTGTCCCTACCATGACTACGCACACAACGAATACTTGCTTTAATCGTTACTATTACAAGCTATTACATATATCTATAGTTCATTGCTGCAGCAACAGTGTCAGATGGTCTCTGTATATGTTTGTATGCTATATTATTATTTATACATGTATGTTTGTTATACAATATATATTATTGCTTCAAACATTGTTTCAAGAGAAATCAAAATAAATGGAAGTATGTTGTAAATATAATCTAAATAAATATTATTAGTACAATGATTATTCTTCATTTATCTTTTCAACTGTCATGTATTTTAGTATGTTACTACTCATCATACTCATACTATCCAAGTATTGTTTGTTGTTTCTTTTTAATATCATAAATAATACTTGTTTGTATGAAAAAAAAGCATGACTTATTTTTAACAAATTTTTACAAGCAATGCAACTTTATACGCAAATTCATTTAATTCTTAAAGTTGATAACCTTTGGAAAGTATTAACTATACCTAAAAATTTTACAGACTTAGAAAAAAAAATTTTTAGAAAAATTCTACTTTTTTAATCCATATATATTTTAAAGTAAAACAAGTGAAAACAAACAATTGACTGAGTTAGTTGTTGAAATACCATGTATAGTCAGTGTTGATTTCTTTATCACATTACACATACAAACATGTGACACATACATAACTGATAATCAAGTATAGTACATATTATAAAATTTCCGCCCAATTGGCGCCCTCACGGGTAAACAGTGATGTTTACGAAAAAATGTTTCAAACAAAAGTTGTTTAATTTTTGATAAGGAACATTTTTTACATTTAAACTTTTGTTCTATCTCTAACGGTTTACAAGATGGGTCCTACGGACCCAAGACCCAATTGACCTATGATGCTCATTTACGAACTTGACCTCACTTTTTAGGGCCTGAGTACGCTGTAAAAATTTCAGCTCGATATATTTTTTCGTTTTTGAGTTATCGTGTCCACAGACGGACGGACGGACGGACAACCGGAAATGGACTAATTAGGTGATTTTATAAACACCTATGACAAAATTTTTTTCCTAGCATCATTATTTTTAAGCGTTACAAACTTGGGACTAAACTTAATATACTGTGTATATTTCATATATACATGGTATAAAAAGGCTATCCGTAGAAGCAATATTTCTAAAGATATTTGGCTGAAAAAACTTGTTTCATCATAAATAAAGCACGAATTATTTGTCATTGTAATAGAAATATTAATTATTTGAACACAATAGACTTTTCCAGGGCCGGATTAACAAGTAGGCAGAATAGGCAGTTGCCTGGGGCCCCCGATTTTAGGGGGCCCCCGAAAAATGAAAAAGACTTCTAAAATTTTCTTACAAACATAAAATTCTAGAGAGTGAAAGAAAAATATAATCAGAACTTGTAATATTTGGGGTTGCGCAGGGACAAATAGGACACAACTAAACAACGTACAGGATAATTTAGAAATTTAATTAAGAATTAATATACATAGAAAAATGTTCGTATTAAAGTTCATCAATATTCATGAAATAAAATCACATCAGTGTTCATACTAAATTAACGCATGTAATACAGTTTAGATACGCTGCTATACAACAACCTCAATACAGTTTAGATACGCTGCTATACAGCAAACACAATACAGTTTAAATACGCTGCTATACGCCAAACACAATACAGTTTAAATACGCTGTTATACGCCAAACACACTTCAGTTTAAATACGCTGCTTTTCGCCCAAACACAATACAGTTCAGACGCGCTGCTATACCACATACACAGTAACACTTCTTACTCACAACTTCCCGCAGCCTGCTTGTCCACAACCTTCGTCAACAACACTCGCACTCACTGACTCCCCGCAGCCTGCTTGTCCACAACCTTCGTCAACAACACTCGCACTCACTGAGATACCTTCTCGCTTGTGTCCAAACTCAGACTGACTGTTGTTACACACGCTTATTGAGTCAGATTTATTGAACAAAATCGATACTGATGATATAATTGATGAATTTGCCGAAAACAAATGTAGAAAACGACATGTTTAAAATGTAGATAGTAATTTTATTGATATTATTACATTGGGACAATAAAATTTTTATGAAAGATAAAAGTTTGTATTTTTTAATCGAAAAAAGAAGGGAACGGACGTGAAAAAAAAGGGCCCCCAAATTGATGGTTGCCTAGGGCCCCGTTGAGGGTTAATCCGGCCCTGGACTTTTCATAGCTCATTTCTGGCAACCGAATAAAGATCGGTGAAAAAACTTCACTTGGATTGTTTAAGCAGAAAAAAATCTTTATTTTTCTTGGATAAACCGTTTTATGCTTCGTTATATTACTTTTTTAGATTGATACATACAACAAACTTATATTGGGTAAATTAATTAACAAATAATTTGTTTTTATATTTAGATTAAACACTCAGAAAAATTGGATAAAGTAAATGTATATAAGCGAAATAATAATATTTTTTAATTATTTTAAAATGAATTGAATTGGAAACTATTAAATTAAATTATATTTATAATATATATCTATATATACATAGAGAGAGTAAATGTACATATACACATATTACTAAGTTTATAAAACTATTTTAAAACTTTACTAGAATTTCTTCAACATATAAATAATTTCATTAACAGCAGCAGAAGTAGTAAGTAGTAGTTATCTCTTAGCAAAATTAATAATAGTGAATTAAATACTTTAAAACATCTTATCTGTTAGTTCTTATTTCTTATTTTTGTGCTATTTAATAATTATGCATTCTTTATGATGATGATGAGGATTTCAGATTTAATTTGTGAAAATGAGAACATTTTATTTACCTACTATACTCACTCATCTACTAAAATGAAATTTTAATTAAACAAAATGAAAAAATATATATATATTTCTTTGTTCATCATATTGAAATAATTAGATTGGACTAATCGCATATAGGAAAACAAGTGAAAACAAACAATTGATTGAGTTAATTGTTGAAATACCATGTATAGTCAGTGTTGATTTCTTTATCACATTACACATACAAACATGTGACACATACATAACTGATAATCAAGTATAGTACATATTATAAAATTTTCGCCTAATTGGCACCCTCACGGGTAAACAGTGATGCTTACGAAAAAATGATTCAAACAAAATATGTTTAATTTTTGATAAGGAACATTTTTTACATTTAATCTTTTGTTCTATCTCTAACGGTTTACAAGATGGGTCCTACGGACCCAAGACCCAATTGACCTATGATGCTCATTTACGAACTTGACCTCATTTTTTACGTCCTGAGTTTGCTGTAAAAATTTCAGCTCGATATCTTTTTTCGTTTTTGAGTTATCGTGTCCACAGACGGACGGACGGACAACCGGGAATGGACTAATTAGGTGATTTTATGAACACCTATGACAAAATTTTTTTCCTAGCATCATTATTTTTAAGCGTTACAAACTTGGGACTAAACTTAATATACTGTGTATATTTCATATATGCATGGTATGGTGCAATAAAATACTTTTGTCTAGAATTATTTTTCTGATACTATTCTGACCTTTGGCACCTAAAAACAGGTACCAAATATTAGGGTCTAGGAAAAAAATTTTCACGCAGAAGGTCCATTTATGCGATGAAGAATGATAATTTTCTAAAAAAAAACATGTAATTTCATTTAAGGTAGTACCTACACGAAAGTGATATTTCAAGAATTTCTCAAAACTCAGAATATAAAATATTTAATTCATAATACACATGCTGTTAAAATTAGAAGATGATTTACCATGCCATACATGAGATATTAGCAATTAAAAGTGACGCAATTTGTACGTGTACATGGGAGAAGCGTATAAAAATACACAAATTTACAAATATTATATTTATTTATCAATGAATGACGTTCACCATCTCTATGAAAAACTAATATATGTATAATGTATAATGTAGAATACTATATTTAGAAAATATATAAATAAAAATAAAAATTATTTACCATATAGTTTCGATAAAAAACTTAAATAAATAACTCGTTTTAGCGATAATTTTTGTGGAAAGCATATAAAAACTAATGGTAAAGGTATATATCAAAGTATGTGTGTGTATACGTATAGAATATATAATAGTGAGTAACTACAGTCTTGTGAAAATAATATATGGTATATGTATAATAGTCATAGCACAGTTAATGCACTGAATGATAGTATTAGTCCAAAACTTTTTGACTGGACTGTCGCGGAGGAACTACCTTAAATAAAACAGAGTTGATAACCTCTGAAATGAAAACATTCACACATCAAAAAATTGAATCTTGTTTTTGTACTTGATTTACTATTCCGTTTTCAAAATTTTGGGCTTGCCCGAGAAATTGAGAATTTTGATAACGAATATTTATTCTAGTTTTCTTTCTAATGGAAAAATAAGCTGTTATACTCATTATTTATAAAAATTAAACATTTATTTTTTAGAAAATGAGCATATAATAATCAGAACTTAATAAACTGTAAATTTAAATGTAACGTGGCCATTATGGCCATGTATAACTTACTTCCCCCTATAGCTAACTGTTTACATTTTCAGAAAGTGAACTGATTTTAAAACAAACACATCAAAAGTTCCAAAAGTTATCTATGGATATGGTGTAATTCAAAATATCGAGCGTCTGACTCGAAACACAAACGTATTCTTTTTTTAAAGTTTTCAGAAACCTTTGTCCACATTTCTGGGCTTCTTCCTCTACCTTTCCCAGAAAGAAAATTTTCTTCAAATCAAGCTGTATAGCCGTAATATTCCGTGTTGTTTCATTTTGGCCTGGTTTAACTTATCCACGGTCGTTTTACAAAAGTGCAAATTCCACCGTATTCGCAGCAACAGTTGAAAGAATAGATAATACGTTCAAAGAGGCCAACGAACGCAGCTATTGCGGGCAGCAACTAAACGCGTTATTTTGTTTTAAAATGAAGCCGAGTTAAGTAACTTGAGAGTTTCTAGAAGTGTATTTACTGTTTATCAATGGCAAAGAATGTTAACGGACACTAAGACAAAAAAAAAATATAGTTTTAAAAATAGAGGTCGTAGTCTTTGAAATCGGTTTGAAATTCTATGATTGAATTAATGTTTTAAGGAGAATAATGCTCTTTGTAGCAACCATTCAAAACAAAAACGATATAGATTTAATGAATACGTGGTATAGATATATAGATATTTCGTGTATTTGCTGTCTGGATACACACACAACATGATTCAAGCAGATAAAACAATGATAAATTTATAAATTAATTAAATTTATCATCCCTAATCAAAATCTAATATTTATTTATATTTTATTATTATAAAATATATATATTGTGTTATCTATTATCATAATAATAACTTTACATATACATACAATTGTAATTTACTATATAATTACAAAAATAACATATTATTGTTATAATATACAACAAACAAATATAACATTAGATGTAAATCAATATTGTATTTATTTACGTAACTGCTAATACTATTTTTGATTTGTATACAGGGTAGTCTGTTCAAATTACTGCTTTTTTTTCTATGTATTCTAAAGAGGAAACTACTGGACCGAGATTTAAAAAAATCTTTCACCAACATAAAGCTACATTATCCTCTCGACCAATTGAAAACTCTGCATCCAATCATTAAATTAACCCGTTTTTTATACTTTTTGGTTCAAAATTAAAATCGATCCAAATATTGCGATATCTCAGAAACTCTGCATCCAATCAGTAAATTAACCCGATATTTATACTTTTTGGATCAAAATTACCCCATCCATCGAGTTTTATCAAATTCCAAAACAAAATTTTTTTTTGCCTTTTTCTTGATTTTTTCAAAGGGGTGTATTATACCCCTTAAAAAAAATCGAAAAAATTTCTATATCTCCAATTTCGATAAAACTCAGTATATAAGGTAATTTTGACCCAAAAAGTACAAAAATCGCATGCATTTGATGACTGGTCGACTAGTTTTTGAGATACGGACTAAAATCGATCCAAATATTGCGATATCTCAAGAGCTCTGCATTCAAACATTAAATTAACCCGATTTTTATACTTTTTGGATCAAAATAACCCCATCCATCGAGTTTCATCAAATTCCCAAACAAAATTTTTTTTTTTGCCTTTTTCTTGATATTTTCAAAGGGGTACCCCTTAAAAAATTTTCAAAAAATCGAGAAATTTTATTTATCTCCAATTCGATACCACTCAATTTTGACCCGGTGAATTTTGATGACTGGTCGAATAGTTTTTGACATACGGGCAAAAGCCCTTAGGGAATGAATTTCCAAAAATCCGCGCGTGTGCTGGCGGGATACAAAATATTTTATTCATTTAGAGATCACACCTTGTTCTCACTTGTTTCGTCTTATATACCACCCACAACATAGATAACATAGATAATGCCAATTTTAAGGATAATCCCACTACGTGCTGACGTTCAACTCACTTACCCAAACGTAGAAAATGCATTTCTTAAGAATGTATAAGTACTGACTTTTTTCACTAGCTTAGCTCCCTATCATGGACAGAATGTTAAAAAAAAATTTTCCTGCCACAAACTTCCAGTCCAGTTTAATGATTGAATGAGTTTTGCCAACCTGTACAATGATAACCGACAATGATCAACAATAATGATATAATGAATATATTCTTGTTAAAAACTAAACTATAGATATTGTTTGGCATTGATTAACTGTGTTAAGTTTTTCCCATATCAGATAAAACTATTGAAAACAATTCCATTGATCCAAACAATATAAAAACATGTATTAACGTTGACTTTCCCTCTATATATAGGTATACTAGAGTGATAACCACTCGCTTCGCTGGGTTTAAAAGTCAATTTTGATAAAGATTGCTCCCGTTTATCCCTTTTCTATAACACTCGAAATATCGGTGGGGATTGTTTTACAAAGGTAAAATATATAATTTTTTTTAAATGCATAATAGTAATTATTCATTAAGTATGTCAGAAAAGATGGCCATGAAATATTTTATGTTGACTATTTTTACAGAAATCTGTAATTTATAGTAATTTCAATTTTTTTTTTTTAATATACCTTTATAAATTATATCCCATGTGTTATTCTGATATATCAGCTATATTGCTGTACAGTTTCATTAAAAACCATTCGCTGGTTTTAGCGTGAAAGTGTAACAAACAAACAAACAAGCATGCTTACTTTCGCATTTATAATATATAGGTATAAAATATATACATTAGTAACCAAATATAAATTTACTATTCGTCCGTAAATACGTCATTGATTTAACGCCTTTATGTGTAACAAATGGTGCCTTTCAAATGTGTGTTCGTTCGTTTGAGTTGAGTAAAAACGCAATGTGATTCTTATCTTAAATCACATATAAAATACATAGGTAATATGTTTTATATATGTATATCTTTATATGAATTTATGTACGCCTTATTTGGTAAAGGATGATTACTACGGCCAAAGTTTTCTTTTATTTAATAAAACATTCCACAAATTACAGTTTTTATTTTATTTTTGAAGAGTCGAAAAATAGGTTTGTGAAGATGGCACCCCCATGACCGAATTTTACGTTCTTTGTGAGCTTAATCGTTTGACCATCGTAGGACCACTTTTGACCACCCTCAATTTTCGTTTGACCACCCTCCGTTCGGAAAATATTGACGATTCAAAATTTTATTTCTCGTAGCCTCCACCATAACCAGCATAGGGAAAATAACATGGTAGCACCCCCATGAACGAAATTTAATTTAATTGTGAGCTCAATCGATTCTAAATCGTAGGACCACTTTTGACCACTCACAATTTTCGTTTGACCACCCTTCGTTCGAAAAATATTTAGAAAAAACAATTTTTTTTTTAACGAAAAACAAAAAAGGCTGGATTCTAATGAATTACTACAAATTCTGGGGTGTTTTTGTGCTCAATCGTTGGAGAATCGTAGGACCACCTGGGAATATTAACAAAAAACGTTAGACCACCCTCCGTTCGAAAAATATTTAGAAAAAACAAATTTTTTTTTAACGATAAAACGTTCCCTCCACCATCCAAAGATTGTAATAACGACAAAAACAAAAAAATCGATTTTCTACTAAAGGAGTGAAAAATTTATAGATTTTTTCATCCAAATCCATTCAAAATCGTAGGACCACTTTTGACCACCCACAATTTTCGTTTGACCACCCTCAGTTCGAAAAATATTTACAAAAAACGAATTTTTTTTTAACGAAAAAAAATGAAAAATGAATTTTTATATAAGCAGCAGGAATTCTGGGGTGTTTTTGATGTCAATTGTTAGCGAATCGTAGGACCACCCCAAAATATTCACAATTTTCGTTTGACCACCCTTCGTTCGAAAAATATTTAGAAAAAACAATTTTTTTTTTAACGAAAAACAAAAAAGGCTGGATTCTAATGAATTACTACAAATTCTGGGGTGTTTTTGTGCTCAATCGTTGGAGAATCGTAGGACCACCTGGGAATATTAACAAAAAACGTTAGACCACCCTCCGTTCGAAAAATATTTAGAAAAAACAAATTTTTTTTTAACGATAAAACGTTCCCTCCACCATCCAAAGATTGTAATAACGACAAAAACAAAAAAATCGATTTTCTACTAAAGGAGTGAAAAATTTATAGATTTTTTCATCCAAATCCATTCAAAATCGTAGGACCACTTTTGACCACTCACAATTTTCGTTTGACCACCCTCAGTTCGAAAGATATATAAATATTAAATTCATAATCGTCTAATCGTTTGACCATCGTTGGACCAGTGTTGAAAAACCTGAAAATTCGTTACCACAAACCACAAACTTTATTGGACCACTCTTAGTTTGAAGAATTCTGGTGGTGAAAATTGATACTTTATATTCTTATATTTTATTTATATCATAAGCAAGGATGTTAATGAATACAGTTTAGATTCATTAATTAGTGAAAAAATAATGTTCGGAAAAACTAGTTATACTTTTTTACACTTATTATCTATATTACGATAAAAGTTAAGCAACAGCGATAATTAGTATTAAAAATTTGGTTTTATGGTGGTTTTTTTTATTACTTTTTACAATTAAATCAACCAATGTATTTCATAAACGAAAGACTATAAGAATTACTTTTTATAAAATCCATTAAATTAACAGGAAAAAGATAAGCTTTTGCAATTAAATTATCAAAAATGCTTTATAAACGCAAGAATTTATGAATGATTTCTTTAAAAAAATTTTAAAAAGAAGGTTCCAGTTTGTTAGTCATTTCCACTCCACCTTCGAGGTAGACTTTTTTTTAATGTGGTATCCCCAATAGGCCTATTCCAAATGAATCTAAGATTATGAGTTTTTAAGACTAATAGAATCAAATTAGATCCTTTGTTGCCATAACAACGTTTTTGTTTTCTGAAATGTTATTCTGTTAGTTAGCGTTCTTATTTAAAATTTTAAATAAATGTCTAAATCTTATTTTAAAAGCGGATTTTGAGAATGTGTTTTAGATTTGTCATTTTCTGATTTCAAATTTTGTTTTGATGTCTATGTTTAAATAAAAATTTCTTTGTTGAACAAATTTTCATTTTTTGGCCTATTATTGCACAAATGTTAAAAAACTTAATAAAATTTTAATTTATTGTGCGTACACTTAACATAGTGGTGTACGGTTTTCTAGCAAATACTTTAAAAGTTTTTAAATTTTTTAATACTGGAACTTGATAAATGTGTTCGATTTTTTAAACTTCTCTAATTTATTAGAAATAGTGCAACACTGATATTCGTTTTTCGTTAAAAAAAAATTGTTTTTTCTAAATATTTTTCGAACAAAAGGTGGTCAAACGAAAATTGTGAATATTTTGGGGTGGTCCTACGATTCGCTAACAATTGACATCAAAAATACCCCAGAATTCCTGCTGCTTATATAAAAATTCATTTTTCATTTTTTTTCGTTAAAAAAAAATTCGTTTTTTGTAAATATTTTTCGAACTGAGGGTGGTCAAACGAAAATTGTGGGTGGTCAAAAGTGGTCCTACGATTTTGAATGGATTTGGATGAAAAAATCTATAAATTTTTCACTCCTTTAGTAGAAAATCGATTTTTTTGTTTTTGTCGTTATTACAATCTTTGGATGGTGGAGGGAACGTTTTTTCGTTAAAAAAAAATTTGTTTTTTCTAAATATTTTTCGAACGGAGGGTGGTCTAACGTTTTTTGTTAATATTCCCAGGTGGTCCTACGATTCTCCAACGATTGAGCACAAAAACACCCCAGAATTTGTAGTAATTCATTAGAATCCAGCCTTTTTTGTTTTTCGTTAAAAAAAAATTGTTTTTTCTAAATATTTTTCGAACGAAGGGTGGTCAAACGAAAATTGTGAATATTTTGGGGTGGTCCTACGATTCGCTAACAATTGACATCAAAAACACCCCAGAATTCCTGCTGCTTATATAAAAATTCATTTTTCATTTTTTTTCGTTAAAAAAAAATTCGTTTTTTGTAAATATTTTTCGAACTGAGGGTGGTCAAACGAAAATTGTTGGTGGTCAAAAGTGGTCCTACGATTTTGAATGGATTTGGATGAAAAAATCTATAAATTTTTCACTCCTTTAGTAGAAAATCGATTTTTTTGTTTTTGTCGTTATTACAATCTTTGGATGGTGGAGGGAACGTTTTTTCGTTAAAAAAAAATTTGTTTTTTCTAAATATTTTTCGAACGGAGGGTGGTCTAACGTTTTTTGTTAATATTCCCAGGTGGTCCTACGATTCTCCAACGATTGAGCACAAAAACACCCCAGAATTTGTAGTAATTCATTAGAATCCAGCCTTTTTTGTTTTTCGTTAAAAAAAAAATTGTTTTTTCTAAATATTTTTCGAACGAAGGGTGGTCAAACGAAAATTGTGAATATTTTGGGGTGGTCCTACGATTCGCTAACAATTGACATCAAAAACACCCCAGAATTCCTGCTGCTTATATAAAAATTCATTTTTCATTTTTTTTCGTTAAAAAAAAATTCGTTTTTTGTAAATATTTTTCGAACTGAGGGTGGTCAAACGAAAATTGTGGGTGGTCAAAAGTGGTCCTACGATTTTGAATGGATTTGGATGAAAAAATCTATAAATTTTTCACTCCTTTAGTAGAAAATCGATTTTTTTGTTTTTGTCGTTATTACAATCTTTGGATGGTGGAGGGAACGTTTTATCGTTAAAAAAAAATTTGTTTTTTCTAAATATTTTTCGAACGGAGGGTGGTCTAACGTTTTTTGTTAATATTCCCAGGTGGTCCTACGATTCTCCAACGATTGAGCACAAAAACACCCCAGAATTTGTAGTAATTCATTAGAATCCAGCCTTTTTTGTTTTTCGTTAAAAAAAAAATTGTTTTTTCTAAATATTTTTCGAACGAAGGGTGGTCAAACGAAAATTGTGAGTGGTCAAAAGTGGTCCTACGATTTAGAATCGATTGAGCTCACAATTAAATTAAATTTCGTTCATGGGGGTGCTACCATGTTATTTTCCCTATGCTGGTTATGGTGGAGGCTACGAGAAATAAAATTTTGAATCGTCAATATTTTCCGAACGGAGGGTGGTCAAACGAAAATTGAGGGTGGTCAAAAGTGGTCCTACGATGGTCAAACGATTAAGCTCACAAAGAACGTAAAATTCGGTCATGGGGGTGCCATCTTCACAAACCTTCGAAAAATGTATGAAGCCTGATCAAACTGAAAAGTAAAAAAATTTAGCTTAAAATATTTATAGAACTTTTAAAGTAAGAATAAACGGTATCATCGGGCAATAGTTAGTAATTCTTTTTAACACACTTAAAAAAAGAACGGATTTTTCGGCAGAATCTTAATGGGAACAAGTGAAAACAAACAATTGACTGAGTTAATAGTTGAAATTTCATGTCGAGGCTGACTTGATGACACTGTATCATTACACATACATATTAACTGATATTCCCATACCATACTATTAAATTTGCGCTCTCACGGGTAAACACTGATGTTTACAAAAAAATATTTCAAACAAAAGTTGTATATTTTTTTGTAAAGAACACTTTTTACATTTAAACTTTTGTTCTATCTCTAACGGTTTACAAAATGGATCCTGCGGACCAAAGACCCAATGAACCTATGTTGCCCATTTACGAACTCGACCTCACTTTTTATGTCTTGAGCACGCTGTAAAAATTTTAACTTGATATCATTTTTCATTTTTGAGTTATCGTGTTGACAGACAGGCGTACAGATAGACAAACGAACAGAAGGACAGGTAGACAGACGGACAGACAACCGAAAATGGACTAATTTGGTGATTTTATGAACACTTATACCAAATTTTGGTCGTAGCATCAATACTTTTAAACGTTACAAACTTGGGACTGAACTTAATATTCTATGATATATTTCATTAACGATATATATAAAATATATTTATTTATATTTTTTGTATTGTTTTTAAATATTCTAAATAATAATAATAATAAAAATATCGTTAATGACGATCAAATAGTCGAATAGTATAAGAAGGTGAGTTGCTTTTCTTGCCACAAACCCTAAACAAAAAAATACGCTGGCCACACTTCCAAAATTTTAAATCCTAAATTTTCAGAGAATAGTAGTGCTATAATTTTTTCCTCGAATATCTTATCTTTAGAAAGTGCCATCTTTTTAAAACATATTTTATAATAATACAATGTAAGGTACTTTATCTCTACAAAGAAAATAAACTACAATATATTTAAAACCTGTTGGATTATGACCTATTTTTATTTGCGTTAAAAAGCATATAATTTATTGGTACATTTTACTGACATCTTTAGTATCAGATTTTACGTACCTACTTACTATATGTACGTTTATCAAATTTAATTCTATCTAATAATTGTGTATATTCGAAATAAACGTGAATAAACATTTACAATCATGAAGGTTATAAGAAGGAGAACGATCGCTATAGAAAATATTGTCCCCGAAATATGGATAAAACAAGTGAGGCGCTGCGACCGCTAAGTAGTATCAATAAAAGCGGGCTGTTGTGCGCTAATTTGAAATGATATATCAATTTGTACATTATGCAACTAACTTCATCTACTTGTACTCATAAACAGCTAACTTCGCAGATACTACTTCTTGATGACAGCGCGGCTGGTGGCTGAAAAATGAACTATAAATTCTACAAATTTTCAGGGACAGACGCGCTAATGCTTTAACACGTAGCGATCGTTCTCCTTCTTATAACCTTCAGGTTTATAATACTTTAATTCAAGCCAGAATATAAATTTAATATAAAGTGAAGATAGCAACTAACTGAAATAATTGTTTTAATTCTCTGCATAGGCTAAGTCTATTTATGATTATTGTTAGTTAATATACTAAAAATGCAGTCAAAAGATAAAAAAAATTCCAAAAAACATCATACAATAACTAGCTCGAATCGTGGGGAATTTTGCAGTGCAGTACCTGTGGCTAAAACAGACTATAGCAATAATAAATAAGTGAATAATTGGCTTTCTTTTTATTAATAGGCAATTTTATTACACATATGATATACAAATTACATAATGAACAAATTCAAAACTTAAGAACTAGAGAAAGCCTGTTTGTTCCTAAGCGGTACATTTTAAGACCGTAAGTTAAGAATTTCTGAACTTCGTATGGAAATCTTAAATGATGTTTTAAGAATTGCTAGCGCAGGAACGTACAAAAAAACTTCTCTATCCATATTCTGCATAGCTTATTCATGTGAATAAATATACATCATTGAATTCAGCACCAACCAACCAACCACTATCTAATACAACATTACTATACGAAGTATATCACAACAAACAGTGCTGACATCTTCCCGCTGTGAAACCAAACAATAATTTCTTTTCTATTCTTAACAATATAAATGATTTTCATCGTTCATTGAGAATATTTAAAAGATGTTTATTATACTTTATGTCTGTTTATATGTTTGCCTAAACTTCTTCCATAACCAGAGAAGAAGAAAAAACATCAACAAATAATACGACCACCTATTTACATGTAAATTCGTCTCTCTAATGATGACTTTCGTGTTTTGAGTATAAAAAAAAGTTGTTTGTTATATTATGTTATTATCATATCAGTTATAATTCAATTAAATTTAAATAAACGATTTTTTATGAATATAATTTTATTATTTTTTATTTTTTTTCACTGTGTTATATGCTTTAGAAAAATAATCATTATGTTCTATTTGTTATTAACAATATAAATACTTTCGAAAACATGTATTTTACTTTTATTTAGACTGACTACGGTGATGAATATGTTATTTTATTGAATAAATTTATTACAAACGATCATCGTTTTTTGTTGTTGTTGTTATTATCATTTTATAAGTGATGAGAAAATTCAAATTTGATTTTCTGTGTACATGCTTTGAATATTTTTGAATAAAAAATATATCCATCATTATGATTCTTGTCCAGGCTGAATATTTAATTATTCTTGTGTAAATAGAAATGTTTTTTATATAGAATTTTAGGGGTATTCTATTTTAATAGTACTCGTAGTTTCATACAAGTACGCATTTAATAGTTATTTTTCCTCTATGGAAAAAAACTTCCTTACTGCTACCAAAAATCAACAAAAACTAAATAATACTTGAAATTAAAGAAAATATAATTTTATCAAAATCTTACGAATTACGGGATTGTTCAAGAAGCTGTTACGACCAAAATACGACAATAACTCCTACACATTGCTAGGTGAGTTATAAGAATTTTTTAAAATTTTGCTTCGTATAGTTTTTGGTCTTACGCATTTTAAGTACAAAGTATTATTTTTATTAAAATTTCCACTTTTTCTCCATCAAGATATTTCGAAACAAACGAATTTTCAAGTAAATGAACTAATAAAAAATTACGAAAATAAATTTTTGCTTTTATGAACTAATTTTTGAAAATCCATACATATACCTACCTTTTAAAAATCTGAGTATCTGAATCTATTATTAAAATGAGGATTAGCGTCGCTGTTCTCAAATAAGCATTGAGTTTAGAAAATAATAAATTAATTTAGGGAATAATGTTAAAAAAATCTTAGTCGCTTTGAATGATCCTGTATACCGATTGACTAGTATCATGATACGTTATCATATCCCTATCTGCATGTTTTCTTATTATGATATTCTTTAATTCTCATTCCTATATGCATATATAAACTCAATCTCACTTCAACATTGTGACGTCAACAAAACCACAGGGTTCTGTTCGGTGTACATACTTGTTCAGTGTACTCTTTGCTTTTTCAGTTCACCATAACACATTTTAATGGTGGTGTTTTTATGTGTGAAACATTTTATACATTTGTACGAAACAAACCTTTCATTCAGTATTCTTCTTTCTTGTTAGAGAATTTAAAAAATGCTTGCAATTTACTCTATAAATTTTGAAAATTGAGTGTTTTTTCTTCCATAGAACCCTAAAAATTATTGTACGCTTGACTACAATGAAAAAAAAAACTTCTTAAATACCTGTGCTATCAATAAAATCGATTTTATGAACTTAATGACGAAATCAAAATCCAAAACATTTATTCCGCTCTATCACATCCAAATGATATCAAATTTTAGTAAAGCAAGTGTGAAATCCAACTAAATTTAGGGCATACTTTTCAAATTGGTGGTCAAATTATACTTATTTTAACAGGTCTCAAGAAAGTGAGACCTTGGATCGGAAATTTAGTACAAAGGTGAACGGTAGAGAAAAAATAACAACGTAAAGGAAGAGTTCGACCCAAAATAAGTGGGTTTCAAAAAAAAAATATTATTCAAATCGGATAAAATTTGGCTGTGTTATTAATTAAATTGATTTTTTATCTCAATGACGTCATCAAAATCCAAAAAATTTCATTTTGCTCTATCACATCCAAATTATATCCAATTTTGATAAACCAAGTATGGAATCCTACTTAATTTGGGTCATACTTTTCAAATTGGTCAAAATTAAACGTTCCTTAATAAGTTTTCTGATAGTGTGGCCCTGGATCCCAAATTTAGCACATAAGTGAACGGTAGTCTCACAGATGAATAGTTTGATCCAAAATTAGTGGATTTCAAAAAAAATTCCTTTCAGATCGGATAAAATTTGGATGTGTTATCAATAAAATCGATTTTTGAACTTAATGACGTCATCGAAATCCTAAAAATTTACTTTTACTCTCTCACATCCAATCTATATCCAATTTTGATAAATCAAGTACGGATTCCTACTGAATTTGGACCATACTTTGCGGCAATTTGAATTTACAAAAAAATCAGGTCAAGAAAATTTTATTCATAACAATATGAATCTTTTACAAATTCGCGAAGAATATCTTCAAAGGTTTTAAAAAAAATAACCGATCAGAAAACTCAATATTTTTTAAAATAATATGGAATTTTATTTGGTACTCTTTTAAAATAATATGTTTGTTGCTTTCAGTATGGATATAAATATAATGTAAAAACCATATTATAGGATCTTGGATAAAAAAAATAAGAGAAAATTCATTCATTCTTATTCAATATTATTTATTATTAATGCAAACCAAAATAAGAAACGTATCACCGTATAGTTCAAGTATCCATTTTTTACTATTCATATTATAGACGCTATTATATTATATTTACCCTGTATTATATATATATAAAACTATCAATTCAAATGATCATTATTTTTTCTTTATTTTATTTTTTCAAGAGTTTTTATTTAGTCGTTACAGGTTACAAATATCACATTTGTTGATATTATGAAATTTTACAATTCTGGTGAGTGTAATCAGCTATTTTTGAAATTTATGTTTCGATTAGATCACCAATTTAAAATGATAACGATAAATCAATCATATATCATCATGTTAATGTCAATTATGAATAGAATCATTAACAAAACAATCATTTATTTTATAACTTAATTTAAGCAGTAATTAAACATTACGTGAAGCTGAATGTGATGAACATTAAGCAATTGATTTGTTGACACTATTCAATCTGTAAATATTCAAACTACTGTCTTTGATACTGTAACTTTCTTTCATCCCTGTATCATTCCTCTTTTCTGTTTTTTTAACCGACTTCAAACAAAAAAGGAGGAGGTTATCAATTCGACTGTACTTTTTTTATGTGTGTTAACTCAGAATTTTCGACTGGGTGAACCGATTTTGATGAGGATCTATTTGAAAACTGGTTCTTTCTGTGTGGTTCCATTTCATTTTGGTCCAGTTTTGACTACTGCATCCATGAGAAAACCATAAAAGTCCTTAATTTGCATTAAGTATGCATGACAAGAGGACGAATAACTCAATATCACGCCAACTGATTGCGACGATTCTTTTTATAGTGACAAATTAGCTAGTGTACTTCAGATTCATTAAAAATCACAAAATAACAAAAACCTAACAAAAAGAAACCGACTTCAAAAGAAAAACTTTTCCAAAACAAATAAATATGCACTAAAAAGTAAAAAAAAATAACGGTAATATAATGTAGTTAAAATTATTGTTATTTTTGGAGTCGGTGCCATCCAAGCTAATATATCCAACTGTTCTGTTAGAATTGTGTCCTTGGCTGACACCGACTCCAAAATTATCAACAATTTTAACAACATTATACTATCGTGTTTTTTTTCGCATATTAATTTGTTTTGGAAAAGTTTTTCTTTTAAAGTCGGTTTTCTTTTTGTTAAAAGTTTTTTTTTTTCAATCCGAATTATATTTGGCAAATTTTATAAAATTCTTACTTAAAAAAACAGCAAAATTAAACGAAAAAACTACAATATTGCTATAAGTAGGGAATGTAATTGGATTACAATATTAAAAAGGTTTAAACTGTTGGTGGCGTAAGTTAGTATGTGTTGTGTGTATAAAACGTACAATATCGATATCTATAAATGAAAAGATTTAACTGAAAAAGGGTGGTAATGTAACGACATGGGACACTGATTGTTGTACGTATAACAGTGGCTAGTAATAAATAACATCACGTCACTTCCTACTGGTTGGTAGCCGCGCCTTGTTTTAATCTGGTTCCGGGTTTGTCAATTCAACTCACCATTTTCTCTTATTCAACAACAAATGCCAGTGTACATATAACCTAAAAACCTGCAAGCAACAAACTGTTGTTATAACAAACATATACCCTCTACCCACTTTTTCATGTATAATTATATTCACCCACATACAAAATATTGGGTGGCTTAAAAATGGAAACAGTCTTGTTATAATGTTCTGTGATTTTTTCAAACACCTGTATTTAATGTTATCTGCGCTTCCACCATTTTTTTAGTTAATCGTTAATCCTCAAGATTCTGGTCAGTACATTGTCATCGGTCCTTGATAAGTGAACGTAGTTTTAATTCAATCCGACGTTTTGAAGTTGGAGGCAAACTCGTTCAAAGATTCCGTTACATAGATACATACCAAGCTAATAAAAGCGTGTCAAAAATGATAAAATTGATGAAGTTCAAGTCGCAAAAACCACTCCATCATAAACAGGCCACTTAAGTTACTTTAAGCTCCTCCCCCCACTGAGTGTTTTGTAAGCCGCAATCTACTTGCTCTTACGGATACATGTTTTTATAAGTGTCACTCTCAATTTACCGTGTCATTCAATTTATGTTTACTGAGCTTGTTAGGTAGAATTAAGTTGCGTGGAAACAAAAGCAAAGCATTGATGAGGCAAAAGTGACTCAGAAGTAGTAGAAATTAAAAAAAATTTAAGAAGATAATTATGTTTGTAGGCGAATATAATAGACTAGTGTAATATTTGCCAAATAAAAGGTACTTTTGCATCTAAAAGTATTTTGAATCCATATTGAGTATTAAAATACCTTCATTTTATTTTGGCCCGAAATTTAAAGTATAAATGTGCGTTGTTTTTACATGTATCCGGAACAGCTAAACAGAAAAATATAAACATATTTAAATCATACTTTTTAAAATTTTTAACAAGAGTTGTTATTAAAAATACTTTAGCACAAGTGCTTCGCATATCTCAGTCTTCATTTAGACGAATTCTCGCAAACATGGTCTTGTTCTTGATAACCGAAAGTCAGTTTGATTTTTCTATTGCAAGTTTATTCTTGGTAATTAAAATGAACTTAAAACGCTAAGCAAGACGCTTTAATGTTGTTTGATGCCTCTTTTTTTTAGGTACACCTTATAAAACATACATAACAATATATAAATATAGAATCGATCATTGCAATAGATAGTAACCCTTAATAACCCTATAAAAAATTCTCCCCAATTTCTAACTGTATTTTACTCTTCTATAATCTTAAATTTAATCTATTGATATTAAACTGCCCAACAACACTAGAACTATCTTTTATATTTTGTTTTATGGTACTATATATAGTAATATCCACATATATTATTTGTAATTAAAGAGACGTCTTTCCCTCATTGGATTGGTTTTTTTTTTTTATTTATTATACTGTACTTTACATTTAAAGAATACTGGTACTGAGATTGCTTAAAATATAGTTTGCGATGTGAAATAAATACATTATCGATTATTCTTTTGTATTAAACTTCCATAGAAACATAAATTATTTAAATCACTTCAACGCCCGAATTTTCTATAGAAATATCTAGGACACACATGATTGAATTATCAGTAGAAACTAGTGTATTACTCATGATCATTAGATTGTGAAGCTGATAACTGATAACGATTTTAAAACTGAAACTTCATATTTGTATTACTTTATTTCGAAAGTTTTTGTAAAACGTTAAATTTTTCAAAATAAATTCATTGATATTTGATCCCCAAATGTAGCTTCAACTCTACGTTTTTCCAACGGTTCGATAAAGATTAGATTTTATAGCTCTTTTTATCGCTCTTTGCGGGTCGGGATGTAAAATAAATACATAAATGTAACAAGAAAAAATGACACCAAAAATGAACAATTTTCACCAAGGTTACCTAGGAATTTAAAACTTTTTCAATCGATTTAGCTTGCCACGAATTTTGAGAATATAAAAAAATATTTTTAGAATTTGTCAATTTGTATTTTTTGTCAAAATTTTATGTTTTTTGATTAAAGAAAATGAGTTGCAAAAGTGGGTTATCAGAAGTTAAAGATAATTTAAAGTAAGTACCTACATGAAAATTTTATGTTATGTTATTATAAATATCCTGATCAAACCAAATGTAATGTACGCACTTATTAGGTCGACTGCCAAATCAGAATATGCCTTTTTATGAGAATATTACAATTAATTCATACAGCAAAAAGTAAAAGTAGCTATAAAAATAAATTCTTTCAAAAATAAAATAAGTAGGTAATTGATTTATAAAATTAATACCTTAAATTTTCTGAAAAATATCTTGTAAATAAAAAAGTATACGCCACATTTATAATGTACGCTGATACGAAAGGGACATAGTTCCTAACAAGTGTCCCATGACACCTCTCGTTCTTTTTATTTAACACAAATTTTAACTTTTTGTCAATAAGATAAGTAAAGAGCCATAATGAAAAGTTTTTAGTCGAATTCTGAAACTGTAAATACCTACAAAGGCCTTTTCAAGAGTCAAATATTTGTGTTACCAATAAATCTATGTTTAAGACAACCTATACATAAATTTAGTATTCAATGAACGAGCGAATTATAAATTATAAACATAAAATTTTTCATATTCGGAAAATATTGATAGACTCATCATAATTATCCATCCAATCAATCAATAATATATTCAACAAAATAATATACAATTTGCAGTATGGAACGATAACAACTTTTTTACAATTACGTAGTATTTGTTAAAAGTAAAATTTTGATGTATAATTGCTACAAAAAAAAATTATATACTATGTACTTGAAAGTCAATATAGTACATTGATATAAATGAATGTACAATTATTACAACTAAAACCGTTTACTGAACATTTTCAGCAACAGTTTTGAATTATCAACGTTGATTCGTTCATCGTCTGACGCCATTTATCTATTCGAACATATAGTAACTCACTTGTACAGTGTTGCACTTAGTCAACTTTAAAAAATATATATAAATACATATAAGCTTTTGATAATGCCATATAGAACGGTACTGCGAAGTTCAATGGTTTTTATTGCAGGAATTCGTTCAATGGGTTATTCAACAAAAAGGAACCGCGAACTGCTATGAAATGAGAAAGTGGAATTTGAAGATAGGAGTGAAAAATCACCCTTTTTAGTTTTTTCTGAGTATCTCCTAAAAAACTAATCACTATTTCAACAAATTTTATCTAAATTTTTTTTTTGCTTTTTTGTCGATATCTTTTTTTTGGGCAGAGTTAGGGATAGTGATTGCAGACAAAAAAAAGTAGATTAAATTTCCTTTTAAACGGTATACTGAAAATTATTTTTGGTAAAAAATGGACTGAGATAACCATTTCAACCTGCCATTTTATTGTAAATATTTGAATATTTGAAACTCGAACTTGAAACTCAGAAGACTCTACATAAAATTACCGTTTTTCTAAAAGCTTTTTCTAAACTGAACCAATTTTAAAAATCGGTTCATCCGTTTGGGCACTACGATGCCACAGACATGCAAACACACAGACAGACACACACATATACCTCTCAAACTTATAACACCCCCTTTTTTTTAGTTCGGTGGTTAAAAATTGACCTTGATATAGGCATTTCAACTGGCTTTTTTTCCACATTTCATTCCTCCTTCGAATTTTATTGTTTAACTCAATGAAAAAAGGTATTCTTCGCTTATTATTAAGGAATATATTTCATATTTACAGAGTATCAATATAAGGAACAAATTTTTAAAAAACATTCAAAATCAACTTAGAAACGAGCTCGAGAAATGAGAATAATCTTTTTGTAATATTAAATCACACTATATTTTTTACAGGACAATATAAAATTACATAAATATAACAGGACGTGATTGCGTTTTCCACTGAAGCGCCTCTAGCCACCAAGTGTGACTGTACAATCAACAATTATTCTATTTGATATTTATATCTGTATGTATATATCTATAGTCACGCTGAGTGCGCCAATTATAACTAAAGCAAAACAAAAGCCACGTTAGTTGTTGATGATGATCACAACAAAACAAGAGAGAACAAACATAAAACAGAAAATAGGATAAAAAAAATAAATTCAAAAAAAAAAAAATACAAAATCGAACCAGCAAGAAGTCTCGCCATTTGATGACGCTATTATATGTATGGAATTACATGCTACTGGTATTCTGGTATGAGTATTATCGTGTTTTTGTGTTTTTTTTTTTCTACTACGATATAAGTACTACTGTCCTTGATAGATTGATGTCACTATGAGTACAATCTGATTAGAAAAAATAAAAATACAAAAAGACGGCGTTATAACAATTAATCAATTTGATTTTTAAACCGTGAAGTATTTTACTCTTTTTATCTATCTTCGTCTACTTGAACGATATTGTTAGAATTTTAGAATATATCAATCATGTTGATTCCAAAAAAAGATGTGGTTTTTATCTTCTTTTTTTTTTATCTTATGAAATGTGAAATTTAATAACATACATAGATTATAGTTGTAAATCCAACAAAATAGAGGGTATGCAACGTTTGGAGACTTTTGCTTTCGAACTTAAAGAAAGCCTCAACTTATCATGAAAAAAATTGATTGATCTGTTCTAAGTATATAGTTCTGGTCTTGCACATTTGTTTCTGGGTCCTAGTTTTGCTTCTACACAGTTATTGCTGTTCGCACAGACGATGTTACAGTTTAAAGAGAAACTCATTTATATATTGTGAACTTATTCCCTAGCTCTAAGCATTAAATTAATAAGATTTAAGTTTCAGGTTGGAAGTTATTGAAGGCGTCTTGTATGTCTAGAAAGATTTTCAAAGTGTCTCCTCTTTAAGCCAATGATTTCCTCTATTGCTACTTTCCCTAACGATACGCTTTAATATGCGTCATACTTTTTCGTGCCTAAATGTATATCCAAAAACCTTTTCAGTGTCTTGTGTAAAAAGTATCTTCTGAGACACGTTCTTCGGTCAAATATCAGATATCTCAATTTTGTAGGAGTCCTTTAGTTCGGTCTAATTGTTGTTATAGTTTTGCATGCATGGCTTTGATCACAGTGGCTGAGTTTTGGTTTTGTAACAATTTAAATGTGAGATGCTCTTGGTATATTCTATTTTCAATTTTTTTCGTTCAGTTTATTTATTTAGCTTTTCCTTTTTGAGCTACATCATCCTGAAAAAGAGTCATAACTTAAGTGACGTTAATCTTTTTCGTTTCATTTTTATCGAAAGTTGTAGCTAGCAAACCGTAATACAACGTGTATTTTCAATTAAATTTAAAAGTTATATCTGAAATTTTATATTTAATCAAGTAGTTAGCAGAAATTGTGAGGGAAGGTAACGAAGCTACATAAAATAATAAGCGAACAGAGTAGATTATAATAATAACATGACGATATTATTACCTTATAGTAAAATAGAGACTGTTATTGTCGTTTGTTATCAAATGTTATAGACACACGAAATAAGTTATCGCAAACAATATAAAATATATTGAACCATATATATACTCACAGCTTAGAAGGAAGCAACTAGATTGCTTCTTGCTTCTATGTTAGGTAGGATTTTCTCTACATTGCGTCACCAACAACGTTAAGAAGAGTGTTGTACATGCCAGCTGCAGGACGTAAATAATTCATAAATTTTCTACTCCTCGAGGTATGCTCTTCAGTAATGGTACCTACTTACTTATATACTTCTTACCATATTATACATAACTAAATATACATTCATGTTTAATTTGAAAATCTCTTTGCATATCATATATTTCATAGATAATGTTGTATTCAATATACCGAGTAGGTCGCATGAAACTCTTTTAAAATTTATGAAAGTTCACGGCAAGTGGGTCGAATAGAAATTTAGATTCTCTGTATTCTAGGCATCAATGGGTCACGTTGATGCCCGAAAGAAGCCGACGTTAGGAGGACTTTCTATACAGGGTATTTCAACTATTTATTATCTCAGTCAATTGAGTTGTTGAGTTGTTGTTGTGTTTTTTACAAAAATGGACAGATTGCATTTTAGTTTTATAAGAAAACTGTTTTTATTTTTTTTTTTCATAGGTACTATTTTGAAAGTTACTTACAGTTTTAAAAAACTTATCAAAAGAACAAACTACATAGCACAGGCTGCCCAAAAAACGTTTGTAATCTGTGAATTCTTTTTAAATTTTATTCATTTTAAATAACTTATAATTAATTATTCATAGCTTTTAAAACAAATTTCGAATATTATTAATGATAAAGAATTTAAATAAAATACAAAAATTGATAATTATTTTTTATTAAACAACCTAATTTTTTTTCAAATTTTTGTTGTTGTTTTATTTTAATTGTTCCAAGTTTACGGAATTCTAATTCTTATCGTTTAACTAACTCTGTAATCTAAATAGAAATATAATAAAAGTCTGCAAAGGCAAAAAACTGATCGGATATTATTCAACAAGCCATAAAAATGTTGCATGTGTTTACTTTGAAATTCAATATCATTGTAAATTATTTGCTCATTTGGTAACGAATCATATACATAACTTTTATGTATAAATGTCATACATAATGTAAGTAAGATTTGTTCACTATTCTTGAGAAGTTTAGATGGAGAAAAATTTTTATATTTTCTTCTTGCACCAGTAACGACTTTACACTTGTATGTAAAAATATACTACCGATCATATAAAATGTACAAACATTTAACCCATCTAAAACTTTTTGAGCATATGTTGTCAGTACTTAGTTTCCGTGTAAAATTCAATCAGTTTTTGTGCTTAATAAAACATAAAAAAAAGGTAGGACAAACTTTTTTTTCATTTTCAACGCCGTTAATTTTCGTGTAAATGAATTGAAACTTTTTTCATTTCCAAGGTTTTTACTTTAAAGAGTGTAAAATTTTTCAGTTATTTAACGTAAAGGATGTATGAGCATGACAACAATGTTTGATTTAAAGGCTCAAAATTTGTTTGTAGGTAGTCTTTTACTCAAAGAATATGTGGTTAAAATTTCAGCTTAGGTATCCGTGCAAATTTTTAAGAAAAAAGTCATTAAAAATCGATATAAAATACATTGGTTCTTATGGAGGAATCTCAAAAAACGACATATTTTGGAAGTTTTTGATAATTTTCATTTGGAATGAATGAAAACAAATTAAAAAAAAACTTTTTAATAGAAAGTAAACATATTAGCAATGAATTAGAAAAGAAAAAAACTAAGTGTCACCGTCCATATAAGGGATGTAAGAGCAGGGTAGATTAAGGGTTGAAATTATTTTTATCTTATTTTCAACTTTGATGATGAATTTTGTTATAGCTTCATGAATGTAGACGAAAAATAAGAATAAAATTTTTCGATATGTGTCTTGGTTTTCGAAATATCGAAAGCTAAATAATTAAACAAAATTATCAATTTTCGATATTTTGAAAATTAAGCCAGATATCGAAAAATTTTATTCTTACTTTTCGTCTTATATCGTCAAGTAATAATATAAATTTATCATCAAAATTGAAAATATCTATTTTTAAATTTGTGCCCCCACTACCATGCTCATACATCCTTAAATACTCGATTTCAATTAGCCAAGGCTAATTTTAGGCCGTGTGTTTCGTCATTAGAAAGCACGGTACACTTTAAAGTGAGGGGTGCATCATGGAATTTGATAAAGGATAAAAGAAGATTACCCAAGAAAAAAAAAAGGCTAAAGAAATAAAATATAAGATAGATTCAATTTTTTTTAAATTAATGTGTATGTGATATAGAACTAACTCACTAGTGTTCAACCTTTGGTAGGCAGTATATTTACTTCGTACTAGGTCTCAACTTCATTCAGCACATAGATAGATACTTCGTTCGTTTGGGTAGATTTACCTAGACGACACACACAACGATGCCATTGCCTTCTTGAATGACTTTCAATATTGTTATAGGGAATTTAAATTCAAATATTCAAGAAATGTGGTAAAAGAGTCATCTGAATGTGATCATAAAAGTGGAAAATTAGATAGATCTTTCTGTATATGCTGCTGCTATCTATTATTATTATATCAAGAGACAGTTTTTTTTTTCTTTCAACAATATTTAAATTTAGTATTTAGTTTCTTGAGGTAATATTATTATTATGTTAAATAAAATATACGTGTAAGTATTGTCAAGAAATCAAACAAGTCTGCACAAAATCATCTAATAAAATATCAAACTGTTATATTAGCTAAATTAAATTCGTTTATATGTTTCACGTAAAGCTCTCCTAAGCACAAGCAACTCAAATAACTCGTTTGGGGACACTCATTTATTAAGTAAGATTTAGACGTTCTTCCGTAAGGTTCAATCTCGTTTACCAAAAAATAAAACGTTATTAGAAAAGGATCAGTTACACTAAAACTCACAGATGTAATTTAAAGAGTTTTATTCTTTAGCATAGAGAATCTTGCGTAGGAGCGGGTTTTACCCCTCTCCCTCCTACCCCCACATAAGCACATGAATAGTTTTTTAAAAACCCGTCTCTTCCCATAATGCCCCTAAATAGTCCCTTGAATGGTCACATCGGAGGTTCTAGGGGCTACAAACTGGCAAGCGTTACTTCAACTGCCTGCAGTCAACAAACACTTCTGAACACCCTGTAGTCTAATGAATCTTTCTTGCATATGCAAATGGAGAATTTAGGGTGTATGAAGAATTTAGGATGTATTGTTATTTTTGGAGTCAGTGTCAGCCAAGCTAATGTAGAAAACTGTTCTGTCAGAGTTGTTTCCTTGGCTGACACCGACTCCAAAAATAACAATACTTTTAACTACATTATATTATTGTTATTTTTTTACTTTTTAGTGCATTTTAATTTGTTTTGGAAAAGTTTTTCTTTTGAAGTCGGTTTTCTTTTTGTTAAAAGTTTTTTTTATTTTGTGGTTTTTAGTGAATCTGAACTAATTTGCACACTGCACAAACTAATTTGTCACTAAAAAAAGAATCATCGAAGTGATACTGAGTTATTCGTTCTCCTGTCGTGCATACTTAAGGCAAATTTAAGACTTTAATGATTTTGTCATGGATGCCGTTGTCAGATCAGAATGAAATGGGACCAAACGGGAAGCACCAGCTTTCAAACAAATAAAGAATCATCAAAATCGGTTCACCCAGTCAAAAGTTCGGGGGTAACAAACATAAAAAAAATACAGTCGAATTGATAACCTCCTCCGTTTTTGTTTGAAGTCGGTTAAAAATAGAAATTGGCCTCTATTTGTTCGTTTTTAGATTTTAGATTTTGTTTTGGAATTCAATATTCTTGTATTTGTTGTACAAAAAGATACAGAAACACAACAAGTGATAACATAATAAATGAATAAATATTTGTGAAAGTAACGATAAATGTTTCTCACAATGTTTTCCAACAGTATCAACTTGTAATATCCATCTATTTTTATATTTACCTAGAATTTATAATACAATATACTACACTATATCTATCATATGATACAAGCTAGAAAAAACTCGGTAAATAATGTTGAGAGAAATTACTTTCAAAAATTTATTCGTCATATATTATGATGTGTATTATATATCTGTTTATGACGTTAGTCATTTCCAAAATATGAACGATGATTGTCATAGAAAATAGCACACAAACACACAAATATTAAGAACCAAGTAGTTCGTCTATCCCTCGTGTTTTTCCTTATTTTAACTCTGTTAAATATTATAAATCAAATAGAACTATATAAGATGTTTTTGTTTTCGATTTGAACTAATGTCTATACGTTTTTGTAAGTAAAAATACCTCTTTTGTGTTTTTTTTCTTCTAAAAGTTTGCATCAGAAAAACGTTCCATGACACACATTTTAAGAAAAATGTATTTTTAAACTGGAATTTAGTATTTCTTTTTTAACTTTTCATTTTCTTCATACATTTTCTTTCAAAAATGCTCCCGTTTTAGGATCACTGAAAGTATCGTATATCCAAGTTTTTGCAGCTTCGAAAGCCCTGTGCGACCTTTATAAAATATTTTTTATACGTTTCTAAAATAAACATTGCCACAAAGTACCTATATCTATTTCGGCCAATTTCTGGGCCTCTTCGATTCCAACGATTTTTCAGAATCCGAGTGCCTTACCAATAATGACTTTGTTAAGTTTACACAGATATTTTAGTGATTCAAATGCACTCCAAAACAGTTTTGAAGTTTATTTCAGAAGAATTTATCACTTTTCTATGAACTGAAACCTGACTCTCTGATACAATATTAAGTTTTATGTTTTTGGTTTTGCTGAAGTTGTAGCTGCACATTCATTTTGGGCAAACAAAATTTTTTTTCTTTGGTCATATTCCTCCAAGAATATCGAGACGTGGTTACCAAGGCTAGCATAAATCCGTTCGCAATCGATCAAAGTATATTCCTGAAGCTACTCTGCTTTCGGTTAAAAGGCTGTTTTTTAATTATGTTCATCTTTATTTCTTTTTTTCACATATATCTTCAAATTTTCCAAGACAATAACACAACTTTTTTTTAAATAATTTCAGATTACAATGTTTGAAACAATTTTCTTTGATTTTGATAAAGTTATTAAAATGGTTTGTACATTTACGCCTGATTTCGAACATATTGTAGTTTCCAAAGAAACATTTGACAATAATAACCTCCCAATTACATTTGAGTAAGTGTATTTGTTATAAGTATCAAATTGTGTAAATTTTGAAATTTTTAAGAACATAAAAGAGAAGAAATGGAGAGTTGACATAATACAACATCGGTTTTTCGAGTTCGTTGTGAATACTTTTGGAAATAGCTTGCTTTTATACAGATAAGAGCATAAATACTATTTTTGGACGTACAACTTTATTTATTACCAGAATGTAATACTTTAAAGGGTGTACGAACTACTTTGGATGACGAGTTTTTATCCATTATAATTTTATGCGAGCAAAAAACTTATACAAACTAAAGAGTTAACGCGAAAAGTTATAGTATCGTCTGAAAACGTTATTTCATGGCTGTTGTTGATGACAATATAGTATAAAAAACTAAAAATAAAATTAGTTTCTTACAAATAGTAATTTTAGTTCTATGCTTTAATTTATAATTTGATTTGGATGAGATAAATGATAAATAGTCCAAAATTGTTTTACTAAATATTTTTTTACAAATGTTTTCCTCAATACTTTTGTGTTTATATAGATAAGGATATGGCCAAGTACAACAAAAAATAATATTTTCCAAATAAATTTTCTTTTCAAATATAATAAATTCGGTTTTAAATAAAATTATTTTCAAATAATTAACGATGTTAAGAACGTACATTCATCTGACTCAAACAAAAAAGGAGTATGATAACATAAAAGTTCAAATGATTTAAGAAAAAAAAAAACTTTCAACAAAAAGAAAACCGACTTCAAAAGAAAAACTTTTCCAAAACAAATTAATATGCACTAAAAAGTAAAAAATAAAGATAATATAATGTAGTTATTGTTATTTTTGGAGTCGGTGTCAGCCAAGGAGACAACTCTGACAGAACAGTTTGCTACATTGGCTTGGCTGACACCGACTTCAAAAATAACAATAACTACATTATATTTTCTTTATTTTTTTACTTTTTAGTCCATATTAATTTGTTTTGGAAAGTTTTTTTTTTGAAGTCGGTTTTCTTTTTGTTAAAAGTTTTTTTTATTTTGTGATTTTTAGTGAATCTGAAGTACACTAACTAATTTGTCACTAAAAAAAGAATCATCGAAATCGGTTGGCGTGATATTGAGTTATTCATCCTCTTGTCGTACATACTTAGTGTAAATTTAATATTTTTATGGTTTTCTCATGGAAGTCGTTGTCAGAACTTGACCAAAATGAAATGGGACCACACGGGAAGCACCAGCTGTCAAATAGATAAAGAATCATTAAAATCGGTTCACCCAGTCGAAAGTTCTGAGGTAACAAACACAAAAAAAAAAATACAGTCAAATTGATAACCTCTTCCGTTTTTGTTTGAAGTCGGCTAAAAAATACTGTTTCATCAAATTAATTTCGTTGAATTTTAGGTTTGAAAAGTTTGGCCAAAAAACAAGATTATAACAAGACTTTGACGTCTATATTCTATAAAACTATAAAAGATAGAGTAGGTAATGGATAATTTTTGATTTTATATTGCTACAAAATTAATACAGCTATCGGATCGAGTTTCTAATAGAGGCAGGAGTGGCAGAATGGATATAAATATCTACAAAAATTATTCTTTTACTTTAATAAGAACAAAAACAATGTAAATAATTTAAAAATATAGTATGAAAACAGTCATAACAAAATGAAATTGTAATGAATCATCTACAAGAACCAATATGAAAGAATTATTGTTTGTAAATTGAAGCATAAGAAATAAAAATGAGGTACTGTTCTAGAAAACGAGACGGAACAAGTATATATTATTTATAGTGAAGAACATTTTCAACGTCAATGATAACAAGAAATTGCCACTTTAGTATAATTCTGAGTGTCAGGACTACAGATTCATTGAAAAGTCCCGATAAAAAATCCAAGCAATATGGTACGTGGAAAAGATTTCTGGGGTAGCAAAAAATAAAACGTAAAAGAAGTTTTAGGTGAAAATTGTCAAGAATTTTATCCTCGGCAACTTGTATGGGATTGATTTTTGCGATCTTTAACTCGAAATATCTAACCACGCTGACACGCCACCAGATGTGACTTTTTGGTTTATACAAATATTCAGCTTATTCTATTAGATTTCGAGGAGAAACCCCAAGATGACTGGAGTATAAATCTTATAGAAGAAATATGTTACTCATTATCCATTTAACCGGCGGCTTACATTTTTTTGTCCCAAGGAAATAAGGTAGGGATAATTTTTGTAGAAACACTTTTTTTGAACGCCTTTTTAAACGGTATTATGTGACTTATACTGTAAATCGTTGAAATATGCTGTAATTTTTTAAGATAGAGAACATAAGGCGTCGTTGTTATCGATTTCATTGTATAGGTAGAAAGTAGATAGAAAAATTTTATGAAAAAGATATGGATACAAAACCACTACTTAGTACGCCTTTATTTACGAGCATAGAACCAGTTTTTTCTAAAGCTCATTTTCTTATAATGAATGGTATGGGTATTTTAAAGAATGAATATTTATATCTACAATTATTTTATAACAAAACTAGAACAGCAGACTAACAATTTTAAAAAAAGTAAATAACTAGTTATCCTTTCGATATAATAAAAATTGAAGTACTGCGGTATGCACTCCTGTACTCATCAATTCGTTTGCCTTTTCAAAAATTGATTTGACGGTATACGAATAAGTACATATTACTAACATAATACGAAGGCTAACATAATTTAGTTAAATGATCATAGAGATAATAAAATCATACATAAAGGTCTGCGTTAAATCACTCTTTACCGCCTTCTTGAAGTTTAGTGTCAGTCAATTATCTCGATTAATATCGATTTTTTGAGAAAAGGTTATGACAAACATTATTAAGAACAGTTATAACTTTTCCTTAAATCTTTTACTCAAATTTTCCATATTCAAAAATTGACAGTTTGATAATAGCAACTGTTTTGCGATTAGTTTTGTATATTTTCCCCAAGAGTTGATGATATTTAGGCTGAAAATCACAAATTTTCTGCCCTCCATTAAATATGGTTCTCGATAAATTTTATCGTAGTCATGTTAATAACTTCAAATCGATATTTACCGTTATACCATTTGATAACGTTAAATCGGTATTTACCGAGATTAGAATTTCAGGGAGGAAACTTGATTTAAGTAGCCTGGAGGTATGGAGGAAGGCGTGAAAGTGGGGATGTTAGCGGGTAGCTCACAGCTAGTATTATTATAGATAAAACTGCATATTTTTTAACCTTATTTTTGTTAACATATTTTTTAGTACATTTTATAATTTCAAACATTGGAAACAACTGAATGAAGTTTTTGTTCTGTTCGATTTTATTGTTGTTTTTTAACAATTGATACAAATAAATATACAATCTTTATTGATGTTATTTTGTGTATTAAGTTTTTTTTATTTTATTCCAATATATAATTCATATATAAAAGTATAACAACATAACAAAAATAATATAATATAGGTATATATGTCACAGTCAAAACTATTAACCAGTCAAAAATACTTTTACCTAAAAAAAAAACTGGCAAAATACTTTTGACTGCACAGGTTGGTCAATAGTTTGCAATCACTAGAGAGGAACCATCATGAATAGCTTGGTATTTAATAACTCTGGTCACAACAACTCGGTCAATACAACTCTGATAAAAACAATTTGGTGCCAAAACAACTCCGATCCAAATAATTCGGTACAAAACAACTCGCGTTGTTGCCCTACGGCTGCGTTGTTATTGTTTATTTTTGTATTATAACTAATACAAAGGAAAAATTGCAAGTACTTACTTAAAAAAATTGACAGTAAATTAACGAAAAAAGACAGTTACCTTATAGTTTTTTTTTCTTAATGATTATTAGCTTTAATTGAAGTTAAAATAGTTGAAATGAAAGTAGGCAAAAAAAATCAGTTAGTCAATACCACTTTTCACTCATTGAGAAAAAGTATTTTTTTCGTACGGTTGCGATCAAAAGTACTTTAGACTGATTTTGCCAGTTAAAAGTAGTTTTGACCGGTTAAAAGTTTTGGCTGTAACACATATAATTTTTATCATAACGAAAAAACTTTGATTTTTATGTTTGCAATATTCTACATTATCTAGTTTTACATTCAGACTGCGATATCAGACAAATTCTAGGATAGATATCCTACACCAGATATCTAGTGGATCAAAGTAGAGTCCTGGATTCTGTGTCTATTTAGTTGTGACACTACTTTCATGTAAGTTATGAAGTTTTTCTGATATATCTCGGTCTGAAGGAAAATACAGATAAAAAAATGAAGTTGAGTTCGTAAATGAGCAACATAGATCAAGGTCATGGGTCAGTAGGACCCATCGTGTAAAGCATTAGAGATAGAATAAAAGTTTATGCTTAAGTTAAATGCTCCTTATAAAAAACTAATCAACATTTTTTCGTAAACATCATTGGGCTGAAAATCTTTATTAAAAAAATAATGCAAGTACTGACATTCAACATTTTCTATACAGGGTATTTCAATAATTAACTCAGTCAATTGTTTGTTTTCACTTGTTTTGTATCAAAGAATGACTCTCGTTTAGTTTGAAAATGATGTATCTAGATTTTTGGGTTCATTACAACTGAAATAACATAATTTCGGGTTATGAAATTATTTATCCCGATTTCAACATATAAAGTTTTTTGTTTTTTTCTATTGTCGTGTTATTTTATTTTATATAACTTTTTTTTTTGTATATAAAAGTTACAAAACCGATTAAAAATATAGTTCACATAACATTTAAAGTGAACATATTATTGTAAAAAATTTTAAATGGCTGTTTATTTTTTAAAAGTATTTTGTGCTGGTATTAAAAGGATTACATCAAAATACAATAAATGAAATACAACCTAATTTTATCTAAATTACTCAATTTGAAATAATAAATGAATAAACGAATCGGGATTCGTTTATTTTTGCGTTGACATAACTCTGATTTACAATTTAGTAATTTACAAATCAAGTTCCAAAAAAAATTGAACGTAAATTTGTTTTCAGTGTATGTGTGTGCCAATTTAACGATTCCATTTATGGTACATAAATAAGTGTATTTTAATCTCAGCCTGAATTACGATTGGAGTCATCCAAAAATCAAATCCGATTAAATCACTTTTCAAACAAACAAAAATCAAAATCAGTTCACCCGTACACAGATATACACAGACATGTTAAACTTATACTCCTTTTTGTTTGTCGGGGGTTAAAAATAAATTAATATAAAATATATATTTAGAGATTTTTAGTGAATCTGAAGTACACTAACTAATTTGTCACTAAAGAAAGAATCATCGAAATCGGTTGGCGTGATATTGAGTTATTCGCCTTCTTGTCGTGCATACTTAATAAAAATTTAACGGTTTTCTCATGGATGCAATTGTCAGAACTGGACCAAAATTGAATGGGAACACGTGGGAAGCACGAGCTTTTAAATAGATAAAGAATCATCAAAGTTCACCCAGTCGAAAGTTCTGAGGTAACAAACATTAAAAAAAAAATAAAAAATACAGTCGAATTGATAACCTATTCCGTTTTTGTTTGAAGTGGGTTAGAAATAAACTTACAGTTGCCCAGGAGCACCCATTGTACTTTAAAAGCACTTTTAAATTAATTTAACGTAAGAATATTTTTTAATAATTTTTTTTTTGCATTTTCAACTACCAAAAGAAATTCAATGATGCTATTTCTGTAATGTCTATAAAATTAACTAAATAATTTATTAAGCAAAATAAAAAAAAGTAAGGAAAAGAAATAAATACATTCATCTAAGAATGTTATAAAATTGCCTGTAGAGTAGAAGAATATTCATTATTAAGAAAGCTTTGATTCAACAGGAGATTTCGTATCTGGTTTTATATAAAGACTCAATGTTCACAATGTACAATAAAAAACGTATAGCATAAAACAAATATATCCTTACACGGTAGAATATATTGAAATACACAGAAGAAAATATCTTATCATAGCGCCCATTCAGTCAGAGCCAATAATAAAAATATTATACATTGTATACCAAATAAAAAAAATTTCGTTTCTTAATAAAATTGATATTTTATTAAGGCTTTTTGTAAAAATATGGTGGGAGCGCAAATAAATGTGTATATTTTCAGATATGGAAACATCATCAGTCCTTCCAGTCTTATCAGTCCGAAAGTGGTCTAAATTATGTTCAAAATTTCTGTTACATACTAACAAAATAATATACGTATGAAGCTAATAAAAGCGTATTAAACAATCATGTAAATCCTGTGTCTATAATTTATCAAAAGCTAAAATACGTTAATTATTTTGACCATAAATTTGAAAAGTATGGCAGAAATAGGATTCCATAGTTTTGACTTTGGATGTGATAGGGCGAAATTAAATTTTTTTGAATTTTGGGGACGTTATTAAGTTTATAAAATCAAGCTTTCTGATAATTCGGGCCAATGTTATCCGAGCTTTTTAAATCCACTAATTTTGGATCAAACTTTTCATCAATGACGTTAGTTTTTCGCTACCATTCACCTATGTGCCTAACACCGGAACCAGATCCTCATATTCTTGAAAAATATTTACTAGGTTAATTTTGACCACAAATTTGAAAAGTTTGACCCAATTTTAATAGGAATCCATACTTGATTTATCAAAATTGGCCAAAATTCGGCTATGATAGAGCGAAATTAAATATTTTGGATTATGATGACATCATTAAGTCCAAAATATCAATACCACAGACAAATTTGATCCGATCCTATTTGGTGTTTTTTTTCAAACACACTAATTTTTGGTCAAACTTTTCTTTTTCTAACTATTATCTATGTATCACATAACATAAACTATCAAAATACTTATAAAATGCCCAAGAATATTATATTATATTTTTCCTTCCTACGTTCTTGGCTGCACATGGGTATATTTCCATATACTCAATCCTTATGTGCTCAAATGTAGTACGCCATCGATATGATATACCACATAAATTAATTTGTTAAATTTATGTGATACACAGTGTATACTCTTTTTTTATATAATATACAATTTATAAAACACGCGGTGTGAATCATTCGCGTTTTTTTTGTGTCGCTTAACGCTTAATCCAAACTGTCATCATATTTTATCCTTGTAAAGTGAGCTGCTATTTTTCGATTTAATCTTCTTTTTATTTTATGTTATACGTTTATTTTTTCTTCTGTGTTTTCATAAGCACGTATTTATCTTTTTTCCTTTTTAACTAAAAAACAAGAAATTCATTATACAATCACTAGATAATTTTTTTTTTATATTTCATTAACTGTAAGTGCAATACAATTTAATTTATAAAAATAACTAGGTTAAAGTAATCAGCATTTTTTATAGTCTTAGATCTGGCATAAGAAAAATAATTCTTTTTCCGTCAGCCGCTTGATTCTTTAGTACCCTGATAAGAGATTTGCTCACGCGTTTTGCAAATGCGTCTTATATTTCGTGGGTTATATACAGGGGCGTAGGAACGAAATTTTTGCTGGGTGGGCAGGTTCGAAATTTTTTTTTTTGCTGGGTGGGCAGAAAGGTCAATTGTTAGTGAAAAACTATTGTTTTGCCCTTAAAATTATCCTACACGAAATTTTAATAGAGCAATAAAATTTTTAATCTTTTCAACAAAGGGGCATGGCCCACCCAGGGAAATTCCTGGGTGGGCAGCTGCCCACCCTGCCCATACGGCTCCTACGCCCCTGGTTATATAATATTCTTTAATTTACTGAGTTTGAATTTAATAGGTGAATACTGTTAATATTTATTGAATAAATTTTTTGTATATTATAAATGACGCTTTTATATAGAAAATAAATATACTTATAGGTTATGTACCAGTAAGAATGCTTTCAATAAAAATTGTAATATAAAAAGTCAAAAAAAACTTTACTTGCAATAATGTCATCTGTATTTATTAAACTTATTATTAAAAGGGTCTAGCCGTTTTAGCATATGAAAACTGCACTCGCGTCTGATGAAGGACTCTTACCTTGTTTATATTGTTCAATTAAAATAGCCATACACTTAATCGGATAATCCTAACCTCCACAGTAAGGAAATACAAGGGATAACAACCCTGAATGTAAAATTTTTTCAGTACTTATTGAAGATCTTCACCAGATATGATAATTGTTTTGAGTGAAAACACGTCGATTTCGATATCGAAATGGAAGTTCAAAAATGGTACCTACAGAATTTTAAGTCTCACCCCTACCAACCCCAACTTTGAAATTTTCAATAGCAACCTCTACCTTGTGATGCCTCATTTTAAAGGGCATACAATTCTTCTGGGAAGTTCATCATAAGAACCAATAAATCGATTTCAATTTTATTATCATGGTTAAAGAGAGAATCATAGGCCCTTTCCAATGGGGTATCACAATTTACTGAGTTTATTGTTGAAATACCATGTATAGACAGTGTTGATTGTGCAATCGTTTGTTTTTTACGTCATGTATGAACAGAAAGATAGTCAATTTTAGACACAAAGTAACAAGAGTATCTTTCTCTACGCTTCCTCAATGTACATAGTAATAAACAAACACATACATATATACAATACACGTATACATGAAATATTTGTTCTAACCTAGTTTGCCCCATCACGAATAAACAGTGATGATTACGAAAAAAATGTTACAAACAAAAGTTGTTTATCTTTTTATAAAGAATATTTTTTACATTTATACTTTTGTTATATCTGCAACGGCTTACAAGATGAGTCCTACAGATCCAAGGCCCAATTGATGTTGCTAATTTACGAACTAATTCTACCTCACTTTTTAGGTTCCAAGTACGCTATAACGCTATAAATTTCAGCTCAATATCCTTTTTTCGATTTTGAGCTATCGTATTTAAGGGCAGACGGACAGACAAACAGATTTTATAAACCCCTATACACAAATTTGGTTCGTAGCATTATTATTTTTAAGCTTTTCAAACTTGGGACTAATAGGACTGAGTCTACCTTGATGTAAATGGTATCAATCTTAGATACTGGTTATTCCCAGTATCTTAGAATAAAATAAACGATTGAAAAATAATGTGATAGTTAAAAAAAAAATTAAATACAGTCATCAAAAAATGTTTCTTGATATAATGGTGATTATAAGTGGCATATGAGGTGATTACTTAATGCAATAAAATTTTTAGATTTAAACATTCACATGTCGTGTTACCGCGTCTGTTCATAAATTATTACTATCTATATTGTCAAATGTACCTACGGATGTATCGTCATTTTAGTGAGAAATTTTTCAAATTATTCAGACTATTAAGAATGATTTATAACCTAATTTTTTTTTTGAACGTAAACAAAGATAGTGGTCTCTCATACTAGCACAATATACTTTATGGGCTTCCTGTTGCTTAAGGAAGGAAACATGGTGTGACAATGTGAGTTATTTACATGTCGAAAATAAAAATAAAAATAAGTCTTTAAATTTAAACAATAAACACAAAGATTTATATTTGACATTGTTGCTGATAAACTAGTATACGTAAAGATTTCACATCTATAAAAGTGAATGTTTTTATAATATACATTCGTGTTTCTTTTTAATCAAAAAATATTGTTATTCGACAGATATGACACGGTCCAGAAAAATAAGATTCATTTCGAATGACATTTTATTAGTTTTAAAATAATATTGATAATATTATGAGTTCTACCGTTCGTTTGACTGACCACAATATGTATGTGTACACAACTACTATAACCAATCCTGAAATGATTAGCTTCAGTATATTCAGAGAATTTCTTTGGATTGGCTCTCCCATTATTACTAAGAAAATGAGTTCCCTTATGTAATTTTTGAACCATTTGGAGCTTTTAAAGAAAAGTATATATTCCTTTGATGTTATTGGTTTGTTAAAAGAGATTGAATTTCTTCTAGATTAATTAATTGTTCTAGAGGTGATTATTTCCCTACAGTATTGTAAAAAAGTTTTCATTTATTGCACAGTACAAAAATATAAATCAAATACATGCTTTGTAGTCAAATAATATGTTTTTTTTAGCGTTACAATACCACGCAACTACAAAACTATGTAATATATTGTGAGTAAGTGCTGCTTATAAATTTGATAATATAGACATCGCTCTTCAATCATCAATACTTCTTAATACGTCTCTGTTCATCAAATGATGGATCTTCGATGAACTCTTAATCAAATTAAAATTTTGTTTTGATATCATCGACAACCTTATAGTTTTATGGTATTATTATAAACTGCAAGATTGTCTAAATATTTTAGATAGTTTTATATCACACTCTCTAGATTTTTTGATATAGAAATATGAAATTGAAAAGGTAAACCTATATGATTCATCATTTTTTCAGCCAACTTTGAACGATAAAATACTAATAAAAACCCCGATGACCTTTTTTTTGGTGATTTTTGAAAACTTTGTTAATCAAAAAATGTATTTATAAAGTTTTATTGAAATCTCTAGTATTATTCAATCCTTGCATCCCTATCAAGGAAAGGAGTGCTTCCCTAAATATAAGGGCAAACACATTTCATAAAATATGGGTGTTATCATAAAAATTATCATAAATTATTCAAAATCTATTTTTAATATTTTTATATATAATAGATATTTATTTATTCGTTATTTTAATATTCGAAGTATAATCTTAACGAAGTATATACACTCGTAAATATTTTTGAATTTTATTAAAATTTGGTAAATGTTTGGAGAAATATAAAAAATTTTTTATGAATTTTAAAATAATATCAATACACTGTGCTTATTTATCCGCATGGGGGATTTATAAAATGTTGATGAAAATGTTTAAGATAACATACTTTTCACAATTTGTGAGTAAGAGAATGTCGTAACTTAACGTTGCATAATAAATTTGCACGATTTAAGCTGAATAAAAGCATACGCATACAAATATACATTAAAAAGGATAAAGTTTGCCAGAATCGAAAATCATACATGTCTTGACTGTATCTAGCGGGGAAACAATTTGACAGCTGACTGATACACAAGAAATGGATAAAATCTCACCGATCTTTTCTATAAAAATGTCAATGAAAAACTTTCAGATTACGCATCATTGGATCCAACGACACGACACGACTTTGATGAAAATACCAAAATCATTTTTAAAATCAAATGTCATCAAATTTTTTTTTCAATTACTCCAACATGAAGGCAATCCATATGATTTTTGTGGATTTAAATTCAATTTAAAGCTTATTCCCTTTCAAAAACACCAGTTAGAACGTTCCTTTTTAGTAGAACAATTGTAGTTGTTTGGTTTGGTTCCTAGAATTCAATCTTGTAACGAAATCCTTTCGAATGAAAAACATAAAACCATTGTCTTGTTTTGGGCTTGATCCACTTTCCTTTCTTTATTAAACCCAATGTCATTTATGTTGTAGAAAAGTTTCTGCACGTTTTATATCAAATTGTGTTGCTTCTGTATTATGCTTAAAAAATAATGGGGAGAATGTAGAACAATATCAAAATTTTCATTAATTTTTGAAAAATACACATAGAGTAATCATGCTCTATAGTACTTGCCTTTTGGTAAGCAAATTTTGTCTCTGTATTTCAATATCTGTTGAGAAACTATCGAAATCAATAATGGATATTAATCGAACTATTGTTTTAACATCGTTACACAATACAAGAATCGAAACCATTTACAAAACCATAAACATGGGATGAAGAAAGTTACAACCGAGTTCAGTTCAAGTGTTATACAAATAAACCTATATAAATATTTATCAAATAATAAAATATACGCAGTATAAACATGTATAGAAACAAGCAGTTTACAAAATACAGCGGACAAGTAAAAACCAAAACGGTTTGGTGTGTGCAATGCATATTATAATATTGTTTTCTAGTCAACCGACTACTTGTATAAGTACTGCCAAGTGAAGAACGAAAATGATATAGTATTTAAATTATTTATATTAAGTCCATTTTACAATATAATAAAGTAATACAAGTGAAATTTAGAAAATTTTAAAAACAATAAATTTGTGAAGGTACTAAAGATATTATTAACTTTTTAACTTTTTTATCCCCGAACTAAACAACGGGGTGTTATAAGTTTGACCGCTATGTGTGTGTATCTGCGTGTTTGCCTGTCTGTGGCATCGTAGCGCCTGAACGGATGAACCGATTTTCTTTTTTTTGGTTTCATTTGAAAGGTAATTTAACGGTGAGTGTTCTTAAAAAACTAAAAAATCTGGCGATGATCTTCAAAATCGATTGAATTTGGAAAAGACATGACATATAAATAATTACTATGGAAATGAATGGTTAAATAAATCATTTCGAAAATTGAAATAATAAGGTAGTTTAAAACAATAATTCAAAAGAACAAAGTCATCTCAAATATTTCAATTTCAATTAAAATATTTCCAAAAATTTGTCCCAAAAAATGATAGCTCTCTAAGTATCCTTTTCATCTCATCTGATGTCCTTATGACCATCACTTTTGATTCAAGGAGTATTATAAGTTTAAAGTGTTTATTTGTGTGTCTGTGTGTTTCTCAGTGGCACCCTAGACATCGTATTAATAAAAAAACGCAATAAAATGATAATTTTACATAGTTTTTTTTTTTTTCGAATGTAAACTACATTCCTAATATAGTCCATTACCACTTTTTTTTTTTTATGTTCCAGAACCACAAATATAACAAGTTTATAAAATTTGTTTTTCCAAGATTCTAATAATAATTTTACTCATAGCGATTTTCAAAAAAAATTTAATTTATAGAATTTATGGCGTTTTGAAGTTAAGTTGGTCTTTAATTTAATTCATTTATGATATTAATATTATACCCAGTGTAAGAATGACTTTAATATAATAAATACAGATGTATATAAGTATATATTTATATATTTAACATGAAAATATAACAAATCTACGAAAAAGCAATTTCATTTTCTTTGTCTAATGCGGAAAAACAATATTGGTTTTGGCATTGAACCGAACGCGAAAATACCAGAATATACAAAATACACATACTATATAAATAACCAACATGTAGAGAGTATAATAACTACACTATTTTACTATTATTTTTCATATGTACTTTAATATTTTATTGTAATTGCAATACATTAGGTTATATTTGTATTTTTTTATATTATTTAACCTTAGACGAAATTATGTAGAACTATACGTTTATATGAAGAAAATATAATTTAATATATTGGAATATTTTGTATTCGTTAAATGTTTTCATTTTGATACAATATATAACAAATATCAAATACAAAATGGTACTAAAAGTTGTTTGTTTCTCTACAGTATTCTAAAAAAGTTTTGGTTTATTGCACGGTGCATACGTATAAATCAAATACATGTTTTGTAGTCAAATAATGTGTTACAACTATACAAAAATATATAATATATTGTGTGAAAGTGATGCTTATAAATTTGAAAATATAGATATCTCTCTTCAATCATCAATGCTCAAACTATTGCCGTCTCTGTTCATCAAATGATGGATCTTCGATGAATTCATAATTAAATTAAAATTTTGTTTTTATATCATCGATAACCTTATATTTTTATGGTATTATTATAAACTAAAAGATTGTCTAAATATTTTAGATAGTTTTTTAACACACTCTCTAGATTTTTTGATATAGAAATATCCAATTGAAAAGGATAACCTATATGATTCATTCAGCCAACTTTGAACGATAAAATAATAATAAAAATCCCGATGACCTAGGAATTCTTTGTGATTTCTGGAAATCAAAAAATGTATTTATAAAGTTTTATTGAAATCCCAAGTATTCTTCAATCCTTTTATATCTCCTTAACCTTTTACTCAGAAGATAATTAAAAGGTACTTTATAAATTGTGAAATGGAAAATATATTTAAAGTTCTAGATGAGAAGTCAGTAATTACTTTTGCAAAAATTACGGATTTAACTATTTGTATTAAATTCATCATTTTGAATGAATGTAAAAAGGAATTTTGAATTTTAAACTTACTTTTACTCCTATTCACAGTCGACTCTTATATAATGAGAACTTCTCATAAGTCCTCACTGAAATATAAAGTGTTTCTTAGTCTTGACTCGACTTCCTCTAACAGCAATTGTATGTATAACATATTGATGGATTAGCAAGTTTTTAAAAGATCAAATGGTAGAATTCGAAGTTTTGAATGAAAACAGAACAAGAAGTAATCAAGAGGTTGCATGGTGTGATGTCTTTTCTTAGATACTTAAACCGGTTATCCGTCGTTTGACGTCTTTTTTCGATTGAAAAATACATGAATTCTTGTAAAATACAAAATATAACAAATGTTCAACTTTTATATAATTTAATAGACCCTAATATAACCTCAATATTTCATTAGCCTTAAATTTCGCAAAAATTTTCATGGTTATTTGTCTTATATTTCCCCAAGTTGTCAGTAGTCACCTGCACAATTTGAACTATAATCCTGTATAATCCTGTTTTTAGGAAGCTGCAAAATTTGTATAATCCTGTTTTTAAGAAGCTGCAACATTTCAAGCCGAAAACATTTCCAAAGATGATATATCCCTTTAGTTTAATGATAGACTACAGTTTAAATACAATTCTTATTTATCAACAGAAAACAAATCTTTTCAAAAGAATGAAATGTCGTTCACAATTAATGTTTCCAAAAATGTTAGTATTTTATGTTGGAAATCGGTTACACATGTAAACGTGGTCTACATTTTGATACCATACACAACGACAAATAGATATTAATATTAAAATTATGTATATAGTAAACATTATACTGCACAATATCATTATGAAAATATTCTTAATAAATCAAATAAAAAAATTCTTATATTACATATTTTATTCATGTGTGTATATTACAATATATATTTTATTTTATAAAAATTATTTATTATCATTTATTGTATATCAAAATTTATTAGTTTTTCGATAATTTTTATCATATTTATATTTTGTTGTCGAGAATAATTGCAAGGAACAGCAAAAACAAACAAACACAAAAATTATAACCAAACAACATCAAAATAAATAGAAATATATCATTTATATGATTAAAATATATATTATATCATTTATTTTATTCAGTCATATAAATTACATATATTCATTCAGTTAACCTTAGGAACAAAAATGTATGATAACATTTTGAAAGGAGTAGTAGCTTAAATGTTGAATTCATTATCTTTCATGTTCTTACTTACATCTCCTAAATCTGACTATAAATAAAATTAAACTATTTTCAATATTTATTTAAATGTGTAAATGTTAAATTACTACAGTACTAAGGTATATAAAAATGAAAAAAGCAATTAAAACGTAGTATATTAGGTTAAACCATAATCACATTATATATTGAATTAAGAAAGTGAAACACTTGAAATAAGAAAATGATATACTTAAAGTTAGTATTTTTATTCTCCAATATAGAAAACAAAACTTTTCCTCACTTTTTATGTCCTGTGAAAATTTCAGCTAGATGTTCTTTTTTTTCGTTTTCGAGTTATTGTGTTTACAGACAGGTGGACAGATGAACGGCGACAGAAAATGCTTTAATTAGGTGATTTTATGAACACCAAAATTTTGTTGGTATCATCAATATTTTTAAGCGTAGCAATCTTGAGACTATAAATAGTATTCCTTGATATATTTCATATACATGGAATAAATATAATCCCTTAAATCAGGGCTTCTTAAACTTTTGTAATTCACGACCCCATTTATGATTGCGAGTTTCTTGACGACCCCATACAAATATAAAAGAAAAATAAATTAATATTTTTTGATGATTTATTTATTAGGTAACAATATACATATACATATGAAAATATATAAGTTTAGAATTCGTTTTGAAACATACAAAAATCTAAAATTAAAAATTGCACAAAAAATTATAAAATTGTATTTATTATAGTTTCAAAAATAAAAGTGGATTCTGACCGTCTTAATTCTCTCGAATATATTCAAGTAGTTGCGTGGTAAGTATTAAATTAAAGTATAAGTTAAAAATTTAATGAGATGGATGTGCCTGTTTTTTATTGCATAACAAATCAAATCTTGGTGGAATGTTTGAAACTGCTGGACGTAAGACCTCTTCAACATTTTTTATCGCTGAACGATATTGGGATTTAATATGTGTTAAAGCTGTTTCTTCAGCAATAATACCTAGAAATTTTGTTGATAATTATTTCTCGTGATTATTTCGTTAATTCCAATAACATTTCATAATTCATAGTAAATGTTATTCAAGTTATTATAATACTCTTAATAGAAATGCAGGTACAAACAATCTTTCCGAACTAGAAGATTTTATGATATATTTATCTACGATAATTGTTATTTTATCTTTATAACAATAATTTAAAAAACTTTTTCTGTTAAATTGTATTTTTACCTCTCGCGACCCCAGAATTTTGCTACGCGACCCCAAATGGGGTCGCGACCCATAGTTTAAGAAGCCCTGCCTTAAATGAAACGGTTGAATATTTAACACCAATGGAAAAAATGGTTTTCTTGATTCAACTTTGGCGTTAAAATTTGAAACGTCAAAATTTTCACAGCTTTTTCGAAAGGAAAACTCTACGCATTGATAATTTTCTCATTAGATAAATTTATAAGGAAAGGCTTGATAAAAATCTCTCAAGCTTCACAATCGTTTTGAAATTGTTTTCAAATACTATGCCTGGTACTTCTGAAAGTCATTGTCTAGTGAATTAATTCACTTTGCTTTAAGTTGTTGATACGCCACGCGTGTTGCGCCTCACTCACACACCAAATCAATTTTTTTAAAGTCATCTAGGAAATTAGTTTGAAAAATCAAATATAAAAATAAAAAATAATAATAAATACAAATGGAGTTATTATTTTAATGTTGCATGTTTATGATATTTAACTATAACAGAACAGACGCTTTCTGACACTGTAATAATTTTAATAACAATCAATGTGCGTAGCGTATTTGTAAGGCTGTTTCCTCGCATAATCGGCACAATCTCAGAAAATTTAAATTTTTTTTAAACTTATTAAGAGAGTTGTAGTATTGGTAGAATAAAAGATGTTACAAAAATCGGCAAATGTTACAAATCGACATGTTACAAAGGAAAATGAACGAAACCGCTCCCATTTTGCTAAAACCACATGAAATGTATTTCTTCCGTATCAAATATCATTAGTAACGAATGACTTAGTAGCGCATATGTTTTATTTCTTAAGTTCACTTAACAAAGTATTATTTAGGCAACTTGTACGACGTAAATGTTAAGTGTAAGTTGTAAGTCAACTTTAACACTAACCGTTCGGTTCCATTGAAGTAGCACTTTATTATTTATAAACAACTAGAAACATTTGCTTCATTTTTGTGGTATTGTAAAGTTCAAAATAACGTGTTATTTGAAGACAAGCATATGATTCTCTATGATTCTCCCCGAATATAAACCAAAACTTTTCACAAGACTGTATAGAGACAACAGCCTTAAATAATGCTTCACCAGATAAAAACAACTATTATAAATGAATATAATATATATACATACATATACATAAGGTACACAAAAGATAAGAATATTTTAATGAGGTAAAATATGAATTTAAAATCGGAAATAGAAGTTATTTAGAGAAATATACACATACAAAAATATTTTTCAAATAAGTATATATACTTTTAAAATTATTATTATATTTTTTTCTTTTCAAAAAAAAAATGGCAGTATATTTAATCAAAAAGAATAGAATAGATTCAATCCATCATGTAGATTGACATGTCATGGAATACAAACATAGGCGTTATATTTTGTGTATATGTGTATGATGTGCGTTATTATATATAGGGTTTTTTGAATAATATTTATAGGTGGTTGATATAAGTTGAGTATAGAAATACTGCATACATATTTAAATAGATAGGGTGTCTTTTCTTATTTTACATATGCTTGACACTTAAGGAGATATACAAGGATTGAATAATACTAGGGATTTCAATAAAACTTTATAAATACATATTTTGATTAACCAAATTTCCAAAAATCACAAAAAATTCTTAAGTCATCGGGCTTCTTATTATTATTTTATCGTTCAAAGTTGGCTGAAAAAATGATGAATCATATAGGTTATCCTTTTCAATTGCATATTTCTATATCGAAAAATCTAGAGAGTGTGATAAAAACTATATAAAATATATAAACAATATTGTAGTTTATAATAATACCATAAAAATATAAGATTGTAGATGATATAAAAACAAAATTTTAATTGAATCATGAGTCCATCGTAGATCCATCATTTGATGAACAGAGACGACTATTGTTAGAGTATTGATGATTGAAGAGTGATATCTATATATCGTTTTATATATATAGTGATATCTTGAGTGGGGTTGGAACCCGATATTTTTTGATTGAAACATTTTCGTTTTTCTATATATTTTATTTTTGGAGCACTCTATATATAAAAAAATAGAAGAAAAATATCATATGTCTAAAATATACGTTTTTGTCTGAAATATTCAGTATATATTCAACACTTACGTGCTTCAGATGCACGATAATGATGAACTATGAGAAAGTTTATGCTCCTCCAAAATGTGGATGAAACTCTTAGACCGTGAGCGTGAATGAAATGAAATTTCTATGATTTGTTTTCCTGCCAGTTGGAAAGTTAAAAATGGTTTGTTTAGTTTGGTACTAAAGAAAAAGGAGTTATTAATCATGTCTCGATTGCTGAGTTACGTAAATCGAGTTTTTCGAGTTAAATGAAAGTCGGTGCCAACACAAAACGTAAACACTGTCAAAAGAAAAAAGTAATGTAGTGCAATTTTAATTGCACTTATTTCTTGTAATACCATGTCTGAAACCAAAGAAAAGTATGTAACAAGACAATAAGCGTATCGAAATCTTTGCCAGTGTTATGTAAACTTTGCCATGAAATAATTTGTTTACTAAGCGTGTATTCTATATATTAAAATGAGTCTCCACCATGAAATTTTCATCGTTAAATTTTGATTAAAGAAACAAAACAAAAAAATCAAAAAATTAAAAACAAAATAAAACGAAAACTTTTTAACAAAGAAGCAAAAAAGAAATAAACATGAAAGATCATTTTAAAGTGATAACCTCAATGTAAGAGATAAACTTAATGGTATAAAACTCACTTAATGATAAATTATTCTAAAACTTAAATTCGTGATAAACACCTTAATAATTTTTATGACATCAAAATAAACAATGAATAGAATATTACACAGTATAAGGTAAATGTTGCATATTACGGGATGTTTTGTTCCCAATCAGCAAACAAATTAGAATGTGCGGCAAGGCACATAGTTTCAAAAATCCTAAAAAATATACTACTATTACCTAACGTTCAGCAAGAAAATGTTTGTAATAAATCAATGAGCGAATTGATCGCTAACTTCTTCAATCGGCACGAGTATTTAATTAGATTAGATTTGTTCCAAACTAGATTTTCTTTATTGTTTTTAACCCCCGAACTAAAAAAAAGAGTTATATAAGTTTGACCGCTATGTGTGTGTGTGTGTCTGTCTGTGATATCGTAGCGAACGGATGAACCAACTTTAATTTTTTTGGTTTCATTTGAAAGGCAATTTAACGGAAAGTGTTCTTAGCTATGTTTCAAGTGCGAGCTTAGATTTTCGTAAACGAAAAAACTAAAAAATTGACGATGACCTTCAAAATCAATTCAGTTTGGAAAAGGCATGACATATAAATAATTATTATAGAAATGAATGGTCAAATAGACTTGGTTCAATTCATTTCAAAAAGTGAAATTGTAAAATAATTAGGCAATTTAAAAGAATAATTCAAAAGAACAAACTCAACTCAAATATTTCAATTTCAATTAAAATATTTCCAAAAATTTGTCCCAAAAAATGATAGCTCTAGGTATCCTTTTCGTCCCATCTGATGTCCTTGACCATCACTTTGATATTGATTTAAGAAGGAGTGTTATAAGTTTTAAGTACGTCTGTATGTTTTTCAGTGGCCTCTTAGCCCCTAAACGGTCGACCCGACTCGATTGAGAACATTTTATAACAAAGTTTCAAAAAATCGGTTTACAAGAAATAATCGCATTTGTCGAGGGTTTTCTTAATTTTGTAAATTTCACTTGTAAAGGCTGTGTTATTATTTAAAGTTAACCATTTATTTAGTGAACTATCCCGTTATAATGTACTTTTACCTTAATATACATATTTTGGGTAGAAAAATAGTGCGTTTTATAGCTATAAACAAAGTAATTAAAATAACCATAAATTTTGTTTATTCGAATAAATGAATGAATGAATATCCCCGTCATCTAGGTAGCCGTTGTATATTATTAGATTGTCTTTTATATTATTAAAGTGGGTCGTTAACTCGTAGAGTGAGAGTAGGAAGGAAGACTTTCACTTTTACATATTTTATATCTTTTCCTATTTTAATTACACCCTAACATGTAATAAAAATGTTTGAATTATTTTTTATACCGGATAATTTAAACAAATGGTATCTTTGAAATTTTGAAAAGCCTCAAAAATTTTGCCAATAAAAAAAGCATCTTTTGACCATTTCTCTTCTTTCGCGTAGCGATAAGTGCTTGTTTACCGACATGTTTTCTTTCCAACTTTAAATGATCACCAAGTGACTGCAAAAAATGTTTTCAGAACTCATATGATTGCTCCATTTTTGTCTTGCAATATTACAAGCTTTGGTATTAATCTAATTGTAAGAATTTCCATTTTAAAGATAGGAAATTGCAAAAAATCGACCAAATCGGACCGGAAAAGCTATGAGAAACTATGCATCCAATCGTAGATACACCCGATTTTTTTATGGAAATCGGAAACCAAATATTTTTCTCGATTTTTTCTAAGGGGTATCCCTTAAAAAAATTCCAAAAAATCGATAAATTTTTTTTGCCTTCGATATCAATAAATTCATAATATAAGGTAATTTTGACCCAAAAAATCAAAAAATCGGGTTTATTTAACGATTAGATGCGTGGTTTTTGAGATATAATCCAAAATTGGACCCGAAGAGCGATTTTCTCTGAAACTATGCATCCAATCAATACATAAACCAAAATTACCTTATATACAGAGTTTTATCGAAATCGGAAACAAAAACATTTTCCCGATTTTGTCATTTACGAAATCGAAATAATTTTTTTACGTCTTGAGCACGCTATGAATTCAACTTTATACCTGTATACCCTTTATACCTTTATACCTATTTTATGAAAAACTATACAAAAATTTAGTTCGTAGCATCAATATTTTTAGGCGTTACAAACTTCATACATTCAAAGTAAAGACACAATATATGACAGTCAGAATTTTGTTCGAAAATATATGTTCATTAATTTTGTTATTAATCAACAGTTTTTTTTTTTGTATATACTAAATATTGATGAAAACCGGATGTATATAATTTTTTACTATATACTACAATAACAAACTTCCTGCAAAAGATTCAATCTTTCATTGCTTTTTGTTTTTAGATATATACCATACTCTACTAAAGAAGCAACATGTAATAAAAACCAATACGTAATCAAAAAAACTACGCATTCATGCTCTCTCTCCCTATTTCATAAAAAAACAAAGTGTAAAGATATATAATACAATAAATAAATACCGAAAAAAAAAACACATTTGATGTAATACCAAATAAACATATTTCAAATCCATTGAAATTTATGATTTTCATAATGACAAATCAATGGTGCTGAAATATTACGGATTAGAGATGGACTATTGAACAGCTAGAATAGCTTAGCTAGGCAACAACAATACAATAACAATTTCTACACCGGGAATATACAACACACTCATAGAGTTAGATTATTGTATTATGTTTAAAAAAATATATATATATATAATTTTAGGGGGAGATGATGTGCACAGATACGGAAGCCTGAATGGCTCACTGTCAATTTATGAGAAAGTGGCGCTACACTAGCTTATTTGTTAAATGTGTATTACCCACAAGTATAAAACCAACTTTTAAAAAAGTCACTAGTTCACTTTCAACAAGTGTATTTGTGGTATTATGGAAACGAACCTTCTTGAAGATGTCAGTTGGTGATGACTATTCTTTAATTAGGCACTACCGAAACTGTAAACTGGAATTATTAATAATTCTATGTGTGGATTTAATAATAATATGATAATGTTTATAATTATACCATGTATATATGAAATATACATAGTATATTAAGTTTAGTCCCAAGTTTGTAACGCTTAAAAATAATGATGCTACGAAAAAAATTTTGTCATAGGTGTTCATAAAATCACCTAATTAGCCCGTCCGCCCGTCTGTGGACACGATAACTCAAAAACGAAAATAGATAACGAGCTGAAATCGAACAGCGAACTCAGGACGTAAAAAGTGAGGTCAAGTTCGTAAATGAGCATCATAGGTCAATTGGGTCTTGGGTCCGTAGGACCCATCTTGTAAACCGTTAGAGATAGAACAAAAGTTTAAATGTAAAAAATGTTCCTTATCTTTAATTAATTAGAAAACTTTTGTTTGAATCATTTTTTCGTAAACATCACTGTTTACCCGTGAGGGCGCCAATTAGGCGGAAATTTTATAATCTATATATATAAAAAGAGAGTGTTTGTTTGTATGTCCCCGATTTTCCCTAAAACTAACCATTGACCTTCGGTAGGGGATTATGTCATTGAGTAGCCCTTAGGCTCCCATTGTGAATAAGGGAGTTTGGTGGGGGTGGAATTAAAAATGATCTAGGAATTCGTAGAAAATAGATTTAAAAAATAGTTCTAATAATTTTCAATAGATGGCGCCACTGTCAATAGTACAATTTTCACTAGATGGCGCTACTGGCGCAAATGTCTTTCGATTTTTTAGTTCTAATAATTTCCAATAGATGGCGCCACTGTCAATAGTACAATTTTCACTAGATGGCGCTACTGGCGCAAATGTCTTTCGATTTTTCTAGAAAATTCTGGAATGTTCCATGGATTTCTATCGAATTTTCTCGAACATTCTGGAATGTTCTATGGATTTCTATCGAATTTTCTAGAACTTTCTCGAATATTCTCGAATGTTGTATGGATTTTTATTGAATTTTATCAAACTTTCTCGAACAATCTGGAATGTTCCATGGGTTTCTGTCGAATTTTCTAAAATTTTCTCGAACATTCTGGAATGTTCTATGGATTTCTATCGAATTTTCTAGAATTTTCTCGAACATTCTGGAATGTTCTATGGATTTCTATCGAATTTTCTAGAACTTTCTCGAATATTCTGGAATGTTCCATGGGTTTCTATCGATCTTTCCCTTACTTTTCCGTACACACAGAGAGTGTAGACATAATATTGGGATCGGCCAAAAAAATCTTACTGTTCCGTACACACAGAGAGAATCTAAAAAAAGTCTTTCATTTAACAATTTTGATATTTAAATGTGCAAAAACAACCCAGCGAAGCGGGTTTAACAGCTAGTATGTACTATACTTGATTATCAGTTATGTATGTGTCACATGTTTGTATGTGTAATGTGATAAAGAAATCAAAACTGACTATGCATGGTATTTCAACAATTAACTCAGTCAATTGTTTGTTTTCACTTGTTTGGCTTATATAGTTAGTTCAAAATTTTCTTTATTTAAAAAATATATTGCTTTAATTGTTGATGTTTTTCTTTTGCATTTGCACATTTCTAATTTCTAACCTTTAGAAGTATTATGACGTTCAAATTAGAAATCTGCACATGACAAAATGCCGAGATCTCAAAAAGGTTCCTTTCCATATTGCCACAAGTCACAAGTGCACTTAATGAAAGTGAATTAAAAGTTGGTTTTATACTTGTGGGTAGTACACATTTAAAAAAAAAATCTACTGTAGCGCCACTTTCTCTTAAATTGACAGTGAGCCATTCAGGCTTCCGTAACACAGGAGCTTATCCACCGCACATAATGATAGCACACAGTGTTGATAAAAATGTTAATTTAATTTTTTTTATTTTTTTAAAGATTCGAATTGTATGCATATGTAATTAAGTATGTATGTTGATGCATTTTGATTATTATAAGCATCGTTGTATTGTATTCATGGGAAAATTTATGCATTGCATCAGACATTTTTAATAATAAATAGTACATTTTTTTGTAGACGAAATAAATTTATTGATTTTTTAATGAATTTTAAGGAGCTTTATTATCATTTGTTTTATTTTTATAGATACCCTGTATATATGAAAATGCTCAAAAACTTACTTAACGTGGTTGACTCTACATGCCTTTATCCTTTACAATTTCAAACTTTCTATGCCCTACAAGACCGTAAAAGAATTGCTTTATAATTTCACAACTTGATGTACAAAGAACTGATAGTCAGAAATGGATTCGAGAAATATTTGCAAATTAAGCTATGTAATTGATTTGGCTGCCGTTTGCACTGTTTGTATTCGTAACGAAGTCGAAAGCTTTAATCATTTGTTATTTATTTGCCCTGTGTATGAGTATGAACGTGAAAGTCGCTTCAAAAAATTCACTTTCATTGCCTTAAACTTGTATGACTTGCTATACGGTAAGAATATTTCCCATAGTAAAAAAACACTTTAAAGCCAGCCCTGTTTCCCTGTTAATAAGCTTCATTGCAGAATACAGAATAAATTTATTATTGTTATTATTAAATTTAATTATTATTGACAAAAATTGTATAAAAACTTAATTAAAATTCTAAATTAACTTTAATTATTTATCAAAATAAATTTTGTTATTGTTTAGTGAAGTTTGAAAATTAAATTTTTATATATTACCATACCAAAACTTTTTAACAATAATTTTCTAGAACAATTGGTTTGATGGTGAGGTCTAATTCAGTGGCTAGTTCGATCACCATAGCATGCGACAGTTAAAATTTAAACAGAAAAATTAGTAATCTTCGTTGAAGAATCGTTATTAGATGAATGGACCAGGCAAGCAAAAATTTACTATAGCTCTTTCGATATCAAACTAAGGCTAATAACCTACGGTTAAAAAATCCATAATATTATTTATCTAAATTGAAATGTCTTATACTAAAATTTATCGTTATATAAAAAATAATGCAATGAAAGTAATTTGTTATATATTACTATTTTTCTCAAATGTTATTACCATCGGAGAAAATTTTCTCTTTTAAAGTAAATATCAAAAAACCTAGAAGGCATATTCTGATAAAAACCACCATAAATATACAATATAAATATATAGTCGAAAAAAGGAATACATAAAATAGCCATTCTCAGAGAGTCCTCAATGATAGCTCCGATTTTGATTTTTTTTTTTTCAAAATGATTCTTTTTGTATATTATTTAAAATCAGAAACATTTCACATGGGGAAAATAATGTGGCGGGGAAGAGGCAATGTTGCAAATGATATATATCGACCTCCAGCCTAAATTTCTAATAATAGAAGTTTGGAATTTCGAGAAGATATTTATACTATAGGTGTCACATAAGAAAGGATTTTTCGAAATTCACCCTTTAAAAGGGTGAATTATGAAAGTTCGTGTGAAAATATATATAAACCGTCATTTTTGAGTTCGCTACTTAAAAAAGCTAGGATTCTGTACCAAAATCAATTTTTAGCTGTAAGAATTTTTAAAATCGGTTAAGTGGTGAACTCAAAAATGATGGTTTGTATATATAAATTCATACAAACTTTCAACCCCTATTTCACCCTTTTTGGGGACGAATTTCGAAAAATCCTTTCTTATGTGACACCTACAGCATAAAATTAATATCATCTCGAAATTCTAAACTTCTATCATTAGCGATTCAGGTCTGGTCGATATATCAATCGCGACATTGCCTATTTTCCCTCCAGATTATTTCCCCCATCTGATGTTTCTGATTTAAAATAGTATACAAAAATAATCATTTTGAAAAAATCATCAAAATCGAAGCTGTCATTGAGGACTCCCGACTAAAATCATTCATTTATGCGACTAATAATTTCTATCTATAATATATTTTTATACCATAAGACAAAATTATTTTTGCAATATTGTTAGTAAATTCATTTCACATACATAGAACATATTATGATAGCTGCTAATTTAAAAAACATATCACGAATTGTAATATAATTGGGTACCAGTAGTAGTAGAAGTAGTAATATAGTAGCAACACCCGATAACAGCATTTCCTCATCTTTACCAAAGCCAAGAAAATAAATATACAATTCATATATATAGAAATTTTAACAAATAAATCACATGTACTCTCAATCCAAGCTATCATGACGTTATCAAGTGGTAAGTAATGGGTTCGCACTGCGTCTTGTTCCCTTGCCAAGGGCAGTATGTAGCTGTGTGTAGAAGACGTCACCGACTGACGCCTGCCTATATATATGTGTATATATGTATGTATAGTGTCTCTGTCCAACACAACTTATAGAGCTTTACTAGTATAGTGGTATATTCCCTGAAGGCCAATTCCCGTAATGACACTACACTTATAGTTAGTAAATATGTAAGTGTGTGTGTTTATACTATTTAGTTCTTCGTCAACTAAAACATTTATCTCCTTATAATAAGAAAACCCATTTTCTTCATCACCCAAAGAAATATTATGTGTGTAATCTGGGCAATAAAGTAAGCTACCGTTTTCCAATTTTTTACTTCAATGCTACTGGATATGAATAAATGAAGACCGTCTATGTGGAATAAATGTGGAAATGGGAACCATCATGAATAACTCGGTCTTTAATCACTCTGGTCAAAACCACTCGACCATTACTATTCTGGTAAAAACAACTCGGCCGAAGCTGCTCCGGCCAAAACAATTCGGTGAAAAAACAACTAGCGTTCACCCTGCGACTACGTTCACTCACTGATTCACAGATTGGACACGCTTTTGGCCACGCCTTTAATGTGATCCAGTAAAATTTAAAGTTAAAACCTCAATAAATAATTAAGGATGTTTAAGCACGGTAGTGGGGATGGTGAATTAAGTTATAACTTGACAATATAAGATGACAAATGATCAAAAATTGAAAATTATGTTTAATTATTTAGCTTTCAATATTTCGAAAAACAAGATAGATATCGAAAAATTTAATTCTTATTTTTCGTCTACATTCATGAAATTATAACAAAATTCATCATCAAAGTTGAAAATAAGGTGCCAATAATTCCAACCAGAAGTCTAAACTTCCCTTAGTACTTTTACTAACCTGAACTAAAAATCAAAAAACTATAAAAACAACAACGCCAAATAAAAAAATGAAACCACGAGATGAAACAATTCTTGCTCTCAGGAGAGGTAATCAGAATAGTACCAAGCTTTATCACAATCATGCTATTTCCTACTAGATTTCTATAACCTAGAGATGTGTGACAAATTTTTATCATTAGTTAGTTTAGTTGTTTTAAGTTTACCTAAGCCAAACACTATATTATTTAAACTATTATTTATAACTGGTAAATCCATTATAATAATTTACTTTAGCCTTAACTTTAACTATCTGGTCGAATGTCACTTTTAATTTGTGTTATTAGTTAAATTCTGGTACTCTCTTTCTAACTAAACAGCAACCTTCTAATCTCGTTAACACTCATTTGCATTTATTCAATATTTAATTATAAAACTTTCTGTCTATTGCCAACATATCAGATTTTTTATGAAACAAGTGAATATTATGATAAATATTTATTTATTTATTCCACATAGCATCAAATATATACTGCAATATTTGTAGAATTCTATCTTCGAATCAAAATACCTGGAATGTTTTGTCGCTTCTTGAAATAATCATTAAAAAATCAAAATAATCATAATCATTAGTTATACTGTAAATATTTATTGAATTAATTCTTTGTATAAAAATTGACTATGTTATTTAGGAAGTAAATATACCTGTAGATTATGTATCAGTAAGAATGCTTTCAATAAAAACTATAATATAAATTATAAAAAAATTTACTAACAACAACGTTATCTACATTTAATAAACTTATTAGAATTAATTAATAATTAATTTTAGTACAATTTTTATCAATTATTAACAGACCCGAAAATTTCCAAAGTTAGTGTTTTTTGCTTACAATTTTACTCTTGTGGTGAGAGTAATTTTCACAATTTCTGAAAAGCTTGAAAAAAATATTTTTAAAAACTGTAGATAGGTTGAAAAATTCCGCAAAAATTCATAATTCGTGAAGATAGAAAAAGTTTCAACCACATATACCATTTGGAAAATAAAAGGTATTTATGTTTTAAATTGAGCGTGAGCAAACTACTCATAACAGGGTTAAATAGGAAGGTAAGACTACATCCGAAGTTAAACATAAAGATCCATCGAAATATGAAGTTATATAAGAAGGTTAAACAACACCATATGAACACGCATATGAAACAGTATGCTTATTTCTTATCAATTTTTAAACGTTAATTTTCTTTCTGTTCGTTTAACTGCAATGTCAGCCAAAATGAAAATGAATTGATGTCCTAAGATATGCTTATGTAAAATTGACAGAGTAATTTTTGTATCATTTCAGTACATAAATTATAGTTAAAATGGTTTTCATAGTAAAACTTGAAAATATGTGTAGAATAACTATGTTGAATTAAGTGGTGAGAAAAAGCTCCAGGGTTTTAATGTCTCGTCATTGCATACAAAGAAATTAGAAGTGGTGGGTATGGCTTTTAGAGGGAGGGCTAGTTATTGTTTTCAAAAATTACTGGCTCTATATACACCAGCAGAAAATTGTTCTGGTGAAAGCTTTTCTTGCTTAAATCGGGTGAAAAACTATCTGCGATCTACTTTAAGTAAAGAAAAGCTAAGTTCTTTCATTCTTTTATGCTAAGAGCTAGAATTACTGAGCAAGATTTCATATTTCAAGGATAAAATTTTAAATTTTTTATTGCCATCATAAAACGGATCTTTGCCAAATAATTAAGGTAATACGTAAGCAAGTTTATGTTGACAGTTTTTCTTTTCGTGAGATGATCTTATGTTTATGTTAAAGGTTCGATAGTTATTGATTGATATAAAGTATTCGGATCATTTAATTAATCATTTGACTTTTTTTTTGACTGAATTCAGAGTCAAAATCGGTCGATGTTTTTCATAATTGTCTTTTTATGGTTTCTGATGATTTTACTTCCTTTATCAAACGCTTGAATTTTTTTTAGCAACTAACTTGAATTTTGGCAATTTATTCTGACATACCTGATATATATTTTAAAATAAGTTATTGATTTCTTTTTTTGGGGCGAATTAAAAAACTTCTACTAAAAAGATAATATTCACATGGATGAATATATAGATAAATAGATGATAGACTTTGGTTTGAATATGAATTGATAATTACAATTAAATTAAAGTTGTTGAATGCCAGAAGCATCACAACTACCTTACTTACTCATTCCCTTAAATGTAAAAACGTTGGCAACTGTAAAGTAGTTCAACATGTATATAGATAGATAAAATGCATATTTAACTATTTTGTCCTTCGGTTTTACATTTATATTTTATTCAATAGAAAATTATTATAAAGATTAACTACTTCAAGTGCAATGCAACATGTACAATAGACTACTAGTTTTAGCATAAATCTATTATTACAAGTGTCATGTAACCATAGTTTAATACTATGAATCATGTAGGAGGCGTGATATTTGAAAACTTTTCATTTTTTTTTAAGATAGATGGATATTCTTTATATTGATTTGTCCCTTTGGACTTATCACAATTTACATTTTTATTTTATACATTCTATTACCATTGCAATAGGTGCTAAACTTAAAATTATAATATATTCTATTCAAAAGAAAAAACTAAACAAAACAAAAAATAAATTTTTTTATACTATCCCAACCCACTTTAAATATCTATTTCCGGTTTCTTCATATTTTTTCCAGAAGTGGCAGATTTCATAACTCACACACTTACCTTTTCTATTTCTTGCCTTGTTATTCCGTAGCACTTATTAGAAACATGCTCGAAACTTTCTCCTTTTCTACATAATGGACACATTTTGCTTTTTCTTCTATTTTACTGTCCCATTTCCAGTTTCCTGGCATTATTCTTGCCATAATGTGCCTGTTTTCTCTTCCACAGTACTCCAAAAATGCCACTCCCTTCTCGTAGTGATGCAATTCTCGAAATTTTTGCAGCGTCCGTTTATCCTCCACGAGGTTAATTATATTCTTTTTTTCCTCATCATTCAATTCCATCCTTGCCTTTTTGATTTTCTTTCGTGTATTTTCACCTTCTTTTTCCAAATTTACTCCAAGCTTTTCATTAAAAAACTGCATAACATTTTATCCTTTGAAACTCCTTACATTCTAGAATTTAGAAAAAATACAGCACTTATTAATGGCAGATAAATAAATATCATAAAAAATATCACTATTTTGTTCCGGTAAAGGTAATACTACCTACTTGAGTTACAGCTCATTGGAGGTAACGTTTTGGAGAGTTGAAAAAAAAGAAGTTTGCAGAACTATCCTTGCAGTTTTTCTTACCTAATAGAGACAGTTTTATGCTTAGTGGTTCTTTGTATAATAAAAATAAACTTCAAGTAAAAACCAAAATATTGATATATGGGCATAAAAACACATTCTTAGCAACTGTTTCTATTTTTTTTTCGATATCTCTACCACAAAACCAAATATTAAGAACCGGTCCTATTTGTCAATTTGTAGGAGGTTGAGCTTAAGGTCCAGATTTTGGTTAAGTATCTTAGCCGAATGTGACCCATGTGACCCATCATCCGGTATGACTTAATGTAATGATCTTAAATGCGACACACTGAATATATGTGCCCTGCTTAACGATATCAAATGTGTGCTTACATTAGAAAAATAATAAATTTTAAAACAAAACAAAATTAAATCACATCTGCAACTCGAAAGTTATTTTTAAACGAAACATCAACCTAAATCACCTGTCGATGTAATGTCACAAATGTAATAAATCACCTGTAGTATACTATCAGAATCTTGTGTGTCGCAATAAATAGGTAATGTTGGGGTCGTATAGTTTGGTTTTTTGGTACATTTCACAATATATAAGACTGCTGACTAGATAGTATACCTACTACCTACGTACTGTAGAAACAAGCAAGCAGATTTATTATAGCAAGGCTAGCATCAGTGCCAACCAACTCAAAGTGCAATGGAGTTTATCAGTCATATCCGTTGGTACACATATAATACATGAATGTATGTAACTCAGTTAAATTTATTTTGTCTTAAACATTTCATACGTCATCAAATGTAAAACCGAAACAGTATTTCCCGTGGACCCACTCTACTTTCGACCTAGTGATAAGCAAAGATTTCTAAAACACAATTCTTCATACTTCTGAGGAGAAAATCTGATCAATTCTTTAATATCATTTTCTCTCCAAGAATAGAAATGAAAATAGAGTACAAAATTTTGTACTAAGACAAGAGAGGTTCCTATTTTTGGTCAGTTTCTGGTTTCTCTTGGTTGGATGAATTAGTATACTAGATTTTTATTAGTAAAAAAGTTGTAGTCGCTTGATTAGCTCAGTTGGTTAAGGCGTAAATTAATAGTTTGAATGGGCTGGTGTAGTACATGGAATATGCATGAAGGAGGTGCACTCAGCCTCTGAAATTGAAGAGCTGATAAATGAAATTATCAGCGGAAAGGTGGTAAAACACATATATGGTATCACAATGGGCTCTATAGCCTAAGTGTGTCCTTTGTGCCCAGCCAATATAGTATTGATTTTGATCCCAAATTTTTCATTTCTAACACGCTTTTGTATGTATCTATGTAAGGGAATCTTTGAACGTGATTTTCACTCACTTCAAAACGAACTGTTTGTCCGATTATCCTGATCAGGTTCTTCAAATTAACGATTTCCATATCGGAAAATAAGTATATTTATTTGCGTTAACACACGTCTACTACAATGATTTTACTCCAGGCTCTAAAATTGCAAAATTTTTACAATTGCCTATTGATTTTTGTATTTGAAATGTGAAGTAAACATTATTAAAGATGAATTGAACTATATCTATTTCATATGTAGGATATTCGTTCGTTATTCTCTCGTATTTTGGATGACTCCCAATAGACGGCGAATCAACCAAACTACATTATACACATACAAATCGAAATATATATATATACTGGGCCAGACACAACTATAACATAATATAACATGACTGAATCATGGTGCCAAGAGGTGTAGGTATATCTTCTCCCTCTCTGTTCGGTACATTACAAACCTCTTTGGTGTTTTACAAGGTGTTACGAATCAACATATTAAATTATGTAGAACCATTCTTTTATGGTTAACAGTTATTGTTTGGAAAATCAATCCAAGCTATCCTTAATTTAATATGTCTTCAGAAAGGTGCAACAATTATGCTTGCTTGAAAGAAAGTATTTAAGTTATATATATTTAAACCATTAGAAAACCTAAAATTCATTTACTAATCCAACCCGCTAGCCTACCACTGCTTAGCCCACATGCTAAACAAAAATTTTACTTCTACCTCTTGGGCTGGCCTTCAGTCTACCCGTGCTGTTGTATAATAAACAATACTATTCAAACACCTGTTCATAATTCTAGACAAATATGGTGGGAGCGCAAATAAATACACAGTACATAGTAAGATGTAATATAATACACTACTTATCTGCGTTTCCACCATTTATTTGATGGGTTTTTATTTTTTTGGTACAAAACTCTCAAAAACATTCTATTGTGAGCCAAATTGAGAATCTGAACCATCTATTGTGTGTGTATTCGTGAATAAATAAGGATCTAAAAACGTTCCGCTTAGGCCAAAACGAACTAGAGAAATAACAATAACTTTTCATTTTGTTCATTATGTAAGTTGTATATAATATCTACTATTGATACTGATTTTAAAAAAAAAAGGGTAGTAATTTGCATTTAGTATACGATTGTCATTTCAGGTCAACAGTTTGACTAAATTATTCTCACCTCCTCGTTGATGCATCAACCACCTTGAGGTTTTAAAGCGTAAATTTTCACAGATATTGGAAAATGACTCTCTCTCGAGACACTCAATAAATTGGCGTACATGAATATTGTAAGCACACATACATACCCCTAAATCTTATATGTGGTAATTCTACAACTGCATTAACAATATACAACTCTACGACAATATTATGTGTATATAGAATTGTAAACGTGTTTTCATATTGTTATGATATCCACCATAATGTAATACCACCGCTGGTCCATTTTACTACTAATATATGGGATGTACCATAATGGCCGCAATCTAATAACACATTGATAAGAAGAATGAAATTCTAAGCAGAACAGTTCCTGAAAATGAAACAAGTGGATGTGGCTTATTGTGTGCACTTGTTTCTACAAAAATTCTAGAGGCCCTGTGGGATAAAATAAAATTATCGTCTACTTAACCCTTTATTGCTAGTGAGCTGTGAACAGATTTTTATGAATGTTTGTGAACAAATTTTTCCACCAATAGTGGGACGATTTTAATTTTTTTTTTTTTTGAAAACGTACACTCTCTATTGATCATTTAACAAAGCACCCGTTCTGTCCCATTATCTATAAGTCATTTTCTTAACCAATCAAACGAGGTCCTTAATGAAGTCTTCAATTGGACGTAATCCCTTCAAAATCTATGCTCTCTGAAAGTTTCTGGATCTTTTCATTTTATGAAATTTGTGAAACAGCTTTAAGCATATAACAAAATGAATTAATATCAAAGATTTCTCTCGAAAAATTTTTCCTTCATAACTAATGTTTAAAACTCCACTCGCGTGTGTAATTGTAAGTAATACGCACAATATACTAGTTGCACAATATACTCAGTATTTATAAACTCCCTGTACATAGATACTACTACGTCTGATGTTACTACAGTTGGTTGTACTTAGATGTCCAACCGTAATTGACAATGGTAATGAAATGCTGTTTCTTCCACTTTTCTCTCTCCTCGTACATAGATAGTTTGCTTATATCTATTCCCATACTAGAATTTCGAAGTTTGTTTATCATCATCATCATCAGTAGACCAATATTACATATAACAATACATATTTATGTACGTAAGTGGATTAAATTTATAGAAATATGAACAATAACCATAATAACAATTGCATATAATAATAAAAGAGTTGATTTAATTTAATTATTTCGTTACGAAAATTATTATTCGAAGAGCAAATAGATTAAAATTATTAAATTTAATTCATTAAATTTATTACTCGAGTAGAATATTTGTTAGGTCGTTCTTTACGAGTTATTCTATTCAAAAATTTCATGTTACGAAATAAAATTTTAATCCTTTTACTTTACGATAATTGAAGGGTTTAGTTTGCTTAAAAGCATAAAACGTCTTGCAGACATAGATTAAACATAATCTGCTGATTACTAAATAAATTTTAGCTTCAACATTCATCGATCAGAATTCAGAATTCGAACAAACGAAAAGGGACTAATTCGATGATTTTACGAAAACCTATACCAAAGTTTTGTTTATACCATCAATATTTGTAAGTGTTACAAACTTGGGACTAAACTTAATATACTCTGATATATTTGAAACACACAATAGGCCACTTTTATCTATTATGGCTAATAACTCGTCAGTTAATCGATCAAAAAATAATTTAAGAAAAATTGTAGAGTTTAATGGGGTACATTATGTTCTGCTATCAGATTAGACACAGTTTTTCGGGTGGCTTTAATAGTAAATTAAGAGCCTAAAAAGTAAGACATAGCTTTCAGTGGCTATTATAACCAACTGATGTACTGAAACCCAGGATTTGCCTAGCGGTGAGTTTCCTAATTTCTTCTGGCTCGACTATGGCCGGACCAAACCATTTCCTTCGCTGCTGTATGAGCGCCGGGCAGTAACAGAGAAAGTGGATCGATGTTTCTTCTGAATTTTCTAAGCATCTGTCACACGTGGGAGATTGTCTTTTTCCAATCTGATGTTGGAACTTGTTTAGGTCATCATGCCCTGTGAGTAACTCTACGATGACTCTAATATCAGCTCTTGTTTAGTTTCAAGATCCTCGGCTCTGGTACCGAGCGAGTTTCCTTCACCCAACAGGCTCTTGGCGATCCGCCCTCCCTCGTAGCTGGTTCTTTAATTAGAAAGTTGATACTCATAAAAATTTTAAATTATGTTATCATTGCATTTATGAATCGAAACAAAATACGCTTAAAGCTTATGGATAATTTTAGGTTTAAGTCATAGACACAGGCGAATGCCGTCTTCTAAAATAAATAAATAATTATTAATATTAATAATAATAACAAAAGTTAAATGATTTGAGTTTATTGCATTCAAAACAATGTAATACTTGGAGAGACAGATGTTTAATTAATTTTGAACGCCCAAAAATATTACAACAAAACTTAGATAGATTTTGTTTCTACACTGGTTCTACAGAAATTATTGTTGTTATTTTGTGAAATATAGATGTGTGAATATATACCATGCGCTTTTCAAATTGTTTCATGTAGAATATTTATACATGTCGCTTCATAATTCAATGATACGAAATTTTTTAAGAATTTTAACTTCATTTGATATAAATCAAAATTACAATTTACAATAAAAATTACATTATAGAAACAAATAGAAAAAAATGTAAAAGATTACAATTGAAACTAAATAAGACTGATTCAAGAGGGCATAATTTAAAACTAATAACAATTTCAAGCCCTACAAACCTTACAGAAACTTGCAAGCCTTAAAGAATGAAAAATTTTAATAAAAATGACTGGATCCTATTAAAATAGCGTCAACCAAAAATTATTGATTTCACCTTGAATTCAATTCAGATTTTAGCTTGAAAGACTTTTTTTTTGCCATTCATAACGAGGGTAGTTGTCCTTTAATTGACATAAAGTGATAAAGTTAAAAAATTATATCACTAATAGCTAGGTATCATATTTGGCTCGAACCACTAATTTTGGCTCGAACTTTTCAGCTTTGATGTCAGTTTTTTGCTATCATTTATGGGCTTAATTTCGGGACCAGGACTCCAAATTCTTGAAATCTATTATAGCAAGGTTAATTTTGACCACAAATTTGAAAAGTATGACCCAAATTTAGTAGGATTCCATATTTGTTTTATCAAAATTGGGTAAAATTTGGGAAAGATAGAGAAAATTAAATTTTTTGGATTTTGATGACGTCATGAAGTTAAAAAAATTCAATTTTTTTGATAACAGAGGCATATTTGATCCGTTCTGATTGGAATTTTTTTGAAACCCACTAATTTTGCATCGTTCTTTTCAGCTGTGATTCCAGTTTTTTGCTAGCTTTCACTTATGTGCTTAATTCCGTGACCAGGACTCACTCTATCGAAACCTATTAGAGCTGGAATAATTTTGATCACAAATTTGAAAATTATGACCCAAATTTAGTAGAATTACATACTTGGTTTATCAAAATTTCAATCATTTCACGATTTTTTCGTGAGTGATAGATAATGTATGTTGATGCCAAATTAAAAGAACATGTGGAAGCTTATAGTTTTTGGGCCCGCACAAAAGGGGATGCTCATTCTTATTTTGAGCTCAATGTCTCCCTTGATTATATCCGAAAAAATTCATTTTAAGACGACATTTTACCTGTATGGCTATGGCCTACTTCATGACGAAATTTCTCCGACTATTCTCTCACACCCTATACACGAATGTTTGTGTAATTAAATCGGTATCTATTTAAAACTAAAACAATCGGTATATACACACTATATGTATGTATTATTTATTAAATTGTTGCAGTGGTTGTAACAGGTTTTTGGGGGATGTATTTATTATAGTGTTTCCTTTCCTATGATGTCTTCCTGTTTTATCCTCTCTCCAGAGAGCAACAACTAACATCCCGCTTCACATTATTACAATACTCGAAGTTGGTGCAGTTGTATGTTGCTTCTTCATATAACAACAGAACAAGTACATAGATAAGACGTATGTACCTCTCTATACAGGGTGACTACTTAAGTTGGCTACATATGGGAAATTTTTGTATTATAAGGATGAACACGAATATCGTAACAGAATTGGTCTCAGAGGTACCTAGTGCAACGATATCATCGTTGCCTCCTGGAATTTTCGAGAAATTCGTCATATAATCAGTGCAAACAGGGGGCAGTTACTATAGGGTTTTTGGGATCGTTGAACATGATAACGTGACAGAATATGTCTCAGAGGTACCTCGTGCAACGGTACTCCCGTCGCCTCCTGGAGTTTTCGATAAGTTTAGTCCAAACTCGTTACTTGAGAGTTTTTGGTATCGCTGAGCACGAGGATCGTGACAGAATTGGTCGCCTTTTGGAGTCTGGACTGGTTGTAAGACGAATTTCGTGTTCAACGATCACCAGGTACCACTGAGACTAATTCTATCACGATTTTCGTGTTCAACGATCCCAAAAACCTCCTTGTAACTACTTTGGACCGATTATATGACGAATTTCTCGAGAACTCCAGGCTGCGACGGTGATACCGTTGCATCAGGTACCTCTGAGACCAATTCAGCGACTCCAAAAACCTCCGTGTAACAAGTTTGATATCATTTTCATCACTATTAACCGAATTGTGAATTAAATATTAATGGTCAACTTAAAATTCAATTATAAAATGCATATTAATTATGCTTATGGCATATTTTTAATTTCTTATAAATTAGACTAGGTCACCAAATTTCCTGACGTGCCGATAACCACATTCAAATCCGACTTACTGCTCAAAGTTTTCGAACTTTATTCCTTCGTTTTTTTCATCTAATAGAAAACAAGGAATTCTATTAATATTAGTGTGTACTTTCATTCACAAAAGAAATAATTAAAGTACTGTTATCAGATTCCTGATTTTCGAATGGAAAAAGATTGATAAATACAATTTAATATAATAATAATAATAATAATAATGGGGTTTAATCTCCGTTTCTCTGACAAATACGCCTATAACAGAGGCCACCCACATCATTATTTGTTAACCTTTATTTATTTTAACTTCATACATATTTACAATTACATTTTGATGTGGGTGGATTCGGTTACGAATCAGCACAAGCGACGACAATGTGATCAATTCTGCACTCCCATTAATTATAATTGTTCACACTGCCGCTGCCTGGATTCGAACCCGCAACCTGAATCTAGATAGACGAACAGTCCGTGTCTAATGCCTTAGACCGCTCGGCCATTTAGGCTCTAGCAACAGCCATACCACGTTGAAAACACCGGTTCTCGATTGATAAATACAATTTATCAATCATTTAAACCATCCACACAACAGTACTTATATGTTTCGACTAAAACGAACGGATATATTGAAACACTTTGTATATAATGTTATTATTCTATACACATGAATTTAGATACATTCAAAGAAAATTCTAGAAAGCAATGAATAACATGACACTCTCTCTACCTACACAATAATAATATTATAACAACATAAAACTAGTGCCAACTATTGAGATAACCGTGTATTACACCAATATTCAACCACTGTTACATTTATTTATTGTTACAATAGAAATATGAAGTAGAATGAATACTAGCTAGATATATATACTTTTATGGATGTTGCTAAAAAAATCATGTTTTCATAGGTCATCTTTAAATCGTGTATATATGCATTCTCATTAATGCACTTTAGACACAGGTTAATTAATTAATACTCATATCCGTATTAAATTAATAAATTAAAGCTGTTAAATTTTGCTTTTATAACATATAAAATCTATATTGAAGTGTTTTTAACCCCCGAACTAAAAAAGGGGTGTTAAATGCATCGAATGCCAAAAATGGTATCAAAGCGCCTACACGGATGAACAGATTTTAATTTTTTTTTTGTTTCATTTGAAAGGTAATTTAACAGAAAGTGTACGAGCTTAGAGTTTAATACCCGAAAAAAACTAAAAAAATGGCGATGATCTTCAAAATCGATTCAGTTTGGAAAAGGCATGGCATCTAATTTTAACATATAAATAATTACTATAGAAATAAATGGTCAAATAAACCTGGCTCAATTCATTTCGAAAAGTGAAATGATAAAATAATTAGGTTATTTAAAACAATAATTCAAAAGAACAAAGTCAACTCAAATATTTCAATTTCAATTAAAATATTTCCACAAATTGGTCCCAAATAATGATAGCTTTCTGAGTATCCTTTCTCATCTGATGTCCTTGGCCATCACTTTGATATTGATTAAAGAAGGAGTATTATAAGTTTAAGGTGTTTATCGGAGCGTCCGTGTGTTTTTCAGTGATATCGTAGCCCTTAAACGGTCGAACCGACTTGATTGAGAACATTTTATAGCTAAATTTCCCAAAAATCGGTTTACAAAAAATAAATCGTATTTGTCGGGGGTTTTTTAAATTTTGTATATTTCACTTATTAAAGATATGTTCATTATGTAATAAGGCTAATTTTTTAAAATTAATTTAAAAAACTAATATTTATGACTAAAAGCCAAAGTTATGACATTTGCCTTGTTATTTCTTGTATATTCTAAATCTTAAAGCACCAAATTTTCAAAAACTTTGGTATATATCGAAAAATTTTTACATGTTTTCATATACTCATTTTTTTGGGAACTTCCTTAAATACTAAATAATAATAAAAATAATTATTATTAATATTAGATATTTTAATATAAATAATAAAATAATATTTGTTATTCCTTGATCTTCTGCAGAAATCGCAAATGTGATAACAAATTTGTAAAATATGAATAACAAATTATTTTTGTATCGATTTTTATAAAACCGGACACCACAATTTATTTCATATTTAATAGTAATAAACAATTTAATAGTCAAATTGCGTGTTAAAATTTTATTTTAAATACACAAAATAATACACAGTTTTCGCTTTACGTTATATTTTCGGGTTCCGTTTCATTTTATGCATAGATAATCATAGCAATAACTTTTCATTTAACATAAAAGATTAATTTTTATGATGGATAAATAGCTGATACCAATATCTGTTGATAAAATATTTACAATACTTGAAATCTATCACCTATACGCTATTTTACGATTAAATGATTTCTTTCTTAATCAGTCTATTTTTTTTTTCTTTTATGTACGCACCCTTCCATCACTAAAAGTTTGTCAGTACATTTCTGAAACACTCTTAGGCTGATTGTAAAGCATTTACACACCAAAAATTGAAAAATGATGCTTAGTTTAATTAAGATTTGGTCGGGGCTGGCAAAAGCAGACGTTATTTTTAACCTTGGATGAAGTTCGGACAAAATTATAAGCCCATGTTTGGTTTATTTGATCTGGTTGAACTTTTGGCAAGGACCAGAACCAAATGTTGATTTCCAAATTTTGATTGCCCAATTTCGATTTGATCATCAAGGTTAGCGGTTCGCAACATCTATTTTGAACATATTCTTAACCATCTAGCTGTTTTTCTAGTAGTCTGAAACTCGATGTATTTGAAAATAGCATTAGACCCCTTTTAACTTTATAAATGGTTAATTAACAAGAATTGGGACCAGACTTGAACGACATACATAAAATAGAATATACCTTGAACTAAACGTCGTAGTGGAAACAGCTGCACCATAGTGATTCTATTTATTTATTCCATTTTCTTAATTGCAAGTGATCAATTTATCATATTTTTATATCACAAGAAAATGATTTTAATTTTAATACACAAATGAATGTTTTTATTTATATACATGAGTTATTACATTGTTAATTAACTTGAGCGAAAGTTGCTGTTTTATAACACAAAGCTTTTAATTTGAGCTTTAAAAAAAAGTTTTACTATCATTCTTTGTGACAGATGGTTATATACTAAACTAACAAAAAAAATCACCTACATTATTATTTAATCCCTGAAACAGACATATTATTTTTTTTAAAGTTTTCATAAAAATATTCCGTAGTTTTTATAAATTTAATACTAACTGTCTTTTCAAAAAAAAAAATGCTGTTTATGATGTGTGTTTTATATGGTTTTAGTACACAAATATTCGTGATAACCTTTGGGTAGATTAAACCCAGTGTGTACGAATATGCCTTTATATTAAGGCACCTGTTGTATTCACTTTTCAATTGATACTCATAATTATGAAACTGAAATGAACGGTCCAAAGTAGCAAATAAACAGAATACAAAACCGAATCAGAGCTCTTTTTGACATTGAAACAATATTGTCTTGTAGTTCCTGAGGGAATGAATGTTCTTTGGTTTCTTTGTAAAAACAATCTTTTCTACTATTAAAATTAGTTTCCGCAGATTTCCGTAAAATAATGTTACTGATGATCACCTTTGAAAATTCTCAGGGAGGTTGAAGTGTTTTTTCAGGGAGGATGAACAATTTTTTATAGCGTCCCTAAGCTTCAAGTCTTTGTGTTGGGTTGGCGAAAAAATAAGCCAAGAGTTATATACGAACTCGTATAAAAGGGTTCCGTCATCAGCACTAATGAAGGTTTTTCCTGACGGTCTTACTTAAGATGATATATTGAACCTTCAAGTAATCCCTTCAATTTTAATTGGAAAAATATAGATCCGAAATAACTTTTTATAAATCTGATTTTCGCGAGTTCCCTATATACTATAAATGTGAAAGTGACGATGTTTACGAGAAAACTAGCAAATGGTTTTTAATGAAACTCTACAGCAATATAGCTCATACATCAAAAAAACACATGAGCTATAAATTATACAGATATAGATATTTAATAAAAAAAATTAAAAAATTAAATTTAATCTGACATTTACTATTTTAAATTTTTACAGAAATCTTTATCATTTTGAACCATAAATTAAAGATTTCTATTAAAGTTTAAAACAGTAAATGTCAAACGATTTATGGCCACCTCTTCTGACATACTCAATGAATTATGGCTATTTTACAATTTAAAAAAATTGAAAACTGTGCACATATTTTAGATGCGTAAAACAATCCCTTCAAGTGTTATAGAAGGAGGATAAGTGAGATAAAGAGGGTGGAGGCTATAAAACGTTGGTTTTTACTTTTAAGTCCAGTAAAGCGGGACAAAAAACTTACTTCAAACAAAAAAAAACTATTTCAAAACATTTAAATATGCAACTAATAATTAATCTTGAGTTAACGACAGTTAATCGACTTCAAATTTTTATCATAACTGTTTTGTAATGCCTTTTATAAGTATAAAAGAAAATAAAATAATATTCTGACATTATACTCATATATCGAGAATACTTTTCTTATAATATATAACATAAAAATGAAATATCCACTTCAAACATCATAAAATAAGGCAAATATAAACAAATCGGATAGAAATTATTTTAATTATTCAACATTTTAAAAGTATTTTTACTTTATAAAATGTTTACTACATATGACGATCTTATCTTGTTTGAATATTTGAATTCATATCACAGAATATCAATAAACTTTTCGTGAAGAACAACATATATTATATATAAACGTTTTTTAAACTTTATATTCATACTGTACGAACATTTTAAAAAGTTCATATTTACATGAATATGAAACAATAAAACTATTAGTAGAACTCCCACATAATTATATATAACTAAATATTTAAGGGTGGTATATTAAGGGTTGGTTATACCACTAACATTCTTTCATTTCTTTTCAACATGATCTACAGTTTAAACTTCATTCAATAAAGCATCTTGTATCTCAAATTTTTTAATTTCAGATGAGCAAAATTATTAAAACTTACCAATTGCACTATACTGTGATAGTTTTAGTTAACCCAAAGAACATCTCTAGAAATTCTTATTGCATTTGGCATGGCAAGTAGCCATAAGGCAACTTATCTTAAGCCATATTTTTTTTACAAATAAGTTGATAAGTACAGTTAGAAGTTTCTAAGGAAATTGGTTGAATAGTTGAGTTCTATTTTCAAGACATGTAGAGCTAATAAATCCCAAAGTAACCAGAATTTTTGACCGTTTAAAACACGAGATAATTTCACCTACGTTTGACCAATTTACGTCAAAATTAATATCTTGAAAACGAAAATTAATATCCAAAATTTTTTTATATTTTATTCTTAAAACATTCTTTCTAATCCTCATGCTTAGAATTTTTTAATATCATAAAAAAATAGTTGGGACGACAGTGAATTTTACATGCTTTGAGTGGGCAAATCGTGAACTTTGTAGCTGATTATCTGGCAATTAAAACGACCAAAAATTCTATAACTTCGGGATCTTGAAGCTAACATTATTCTCAGTCTGTGGAAGAAAAATAGGCCAAATCTGTCGACAAGTTCATTCCTGCTGGAAATGTCTTGTAAGCATATACATTGAACCTTTCATTAAAATAAATGTTTTACCGACTTGTAAAATTTTACACTAATTAGTTATTACGATAACTAATAACATAATTTAGAAATATATTGCTCAATGGTAACATTCGCTGCCGGCTACTGGGATTATTTTTTTTCTAGGGTCCTGAAATTTCTTACTTTTTTGTAATGTTGATAGCAAATATGTATTCATTCGAATACTACCTTCCATTTTCGAGCCCATCAATAAGCAAAAAAAGTCCCAGTGATGCACTAGCTAGCACACGTAATAATAATTGCTTGGAAAACGTAATTGCTTGGAAAATTCTATCATGTACGTGAGCCTGAAAATAAATATACAACTACAATTAGAAAGCACCCGGTCAGAATAGACCAAGCTACTTTACATACACATTTACAACAGAAAATGATAACACCATTCGTTATAATAATTACAACAATTCCTCAACTCACCTCTCTCCTAAATAGTAGTAAAACTACTAAGCGGAAGGAAAAGTAAATTTTAATAATGATCATCATATGTTGTTTTAAAATGTTGTTTATGTTGTACACACGTACATATATGAGTTTAAAGTATATATAGTAGAGTATATATACATGCATTATATACATATATATACATATATATAATAATATATATTATTATGTCCTGACATTTGTTGGTACTAAACACATTTTAATAAACTTTTACACAAAATTATTTTAATTACAATAAATTAAAAACTCATATTACATTCCATATACTAACTTTATATTAGTATCTAGTAATTGTCAAATATTATTTTGTCATCATGTTTTTCTTAAAAAAAAAATAATTTTGTACCTAAACCCTTCAGCACTCGTGTTATGGGCATTTTGCTCACGCTCGATTTAAAACATAAATTTTATATTTCAAATCGTATATTTGGTTGAAACTTTTCTGTCTTCATATAATCTTATCTATTTTTTCAACCTTTCTATATAGTTATTAAAAATATATATATATATAAGTCCTTCAGAAATGGTGAGAATTTCTCTGATCACAAAAGTGAAGGTGTAAGCAAAAACATTTCATTTTTTTAACCGACTTCAAACAAAAAAGGAGGTTCTCAATTCGATTGTTTTTTTTAATATTTGTTACCTCAGAACTTTTGGCTGAGTGAACCGATGTAGATGATTCTTTGTCTATTTGAAAGCTGGTGCTTCCTGTGTGGTTTGGGTCTAGTTCTGACAACGGCATCCATGAGAAAACCATAAAAGTCTTAAATTTGCCATTAAGTATGCACGACAAGAGGACGAATAACTCAATATCACGCCAAACGATTTCGATGGTTCTTTTTTTAGTGACAAATTAGTTAGTGTACTTCAGATTCACTAAAAATCACAAATTAAAACTTTTACCGACTACAAAAGAAAACTGTTCCTAAACAAATTAATATGCACTAAATAGAAAAAAAAGAACGATCATATAATGTTGTTAAAATTATTGTCATTTTTGGAGTCGGTGTCAGCCAAGCTAATGTAGCAAACTGTTCTGTCGAACTTGTTTCCTTGGCTGACACCGACTCCTAAAATAACAATAATTTTAACTACATTATATGATCGTTATTTTGTTACTTTTTAGTGCATATTAATTTGTTCTGGAAAAGTTTTATATTTCGGTTTTGTAGTCGGTTTTCTTTTTGTTAAAAGTTTTTTTTTTTTTTTTTTGGTTGAAGGTGAAGGTTGATTGAATAATTTTGTTGTATCTGTACCCAAACTATACCCAAAAAGTATTTATTCTCTTATCAAAATAATACAAAATATTTTTAATTAATGAATATAAATATAGAACGAATTATATATTATACCGACTATCAGACAGTTTAATAAAAATAATATAATATTCACTGTCAGTTAATGCTAACAATAAAATTGATAAATCGTCAATCATAAATAGTCAATGCCATATGACAGTGGTGAAAAAATCCAACAACGAATATCAATCAATTAGCAATGTTTTTTCATTGAAAATATTTCTTCATAATTGACACATTAAAATAAAATTACGATATTTCTTCACATTATTCACAAAAAATAATTAAATTTTTGTGTGTACCGGAGTATATATTGCACCTTTGAAATTGCATTTTTTATGACAGAATGACTGCTGTATTCATTATATTGATATTAAAGAAATTAATTTTGATGCCATAATATAATTTCAATTTGATTCCTTTAATATCCCATAATATTAAATCTTTTACTGGAAACATAAGGAATTTTTAATTCAATTTTAACGAATTATGAAAATAGCGTAGAAAAGATGACAAAAAGTAAAATTAAATTAGCAGAATCATTTTGAACTATTAATATAACATATATTAGGCATCGAGATGTTGTGTTATCCCAAGAAATTTATGATACTTATCTGTAGTGTATTGAACTAATATGAATACACAATTTAATCCCCTCCGTATGTTCATACCTCCCACATCTAAGTGTCTCTATATTGGTGAAATAATTTGATAAATATGTAATATTTTCTTTTTGTCTTTATTTATAACAAAATAGTTTTTAAAGTATTGCCTAGCCATCTATTAGAGTCATCGTAGAATTATTCACAGGGCATGATAACCTGAACAAGTTCCAACATCAGATTGGAAAAAGACAATCTCCTGCGTGTGACAGATGCGGAAATTCAGAAGAAACATCGATCCACTTTCTCTGTTACTGCCCGACGCTCATACAGCAGCGAAGGAAATGGTTTGGTCCGGCCATAGACGAACCAGAAGAAATTAGGAAACTCAGCGCTAGGCAGATCCTGGGTTTCAGTACATCAGTTGGTTATAATAGCCACTGAAAAGCGTAGCGGGGGTAGAGTACAAGGGTCTATTTGGTAAAGTGCTCTGAACCATTGCTTCGAGGCCCGATGCTCGAGCATGGCCCGCTAAACTTCATACTCATACTCAAACTCATTGCCTAGCCAATTAATGAGTTTAATGAGTTTTATTGGTCTGTGAATGGATAAATCCTTCTATTTTTTCCATAGTTACATCTCCCGAATTACGCCTCAGATCGAAATTTGGTAAAGAGCTTTTCCATTTGTCTTGATATGCTTAATTTACTGGTATAATTTTCTGCCATCAATAATAAAACACCTTGTATATAGTGTATTAATATATTTTGAAATAAACAGCAACTTGGCTAGACTAGTTATTTAAGACAATTATTTTTCTGATTCGGATGATATCCACTTCTATGCTTCCATTATTATAGTATAGTAGTAGTTAGATTGTCTGAAATGTAACTTGTTTTTATTCAAAAATAAACACCACATAAGGACCCGAACAAGATGTCAGCAAATATGATTATAATATATTATGACAAGCAAGAGCAACCAACCAAATACGTACTTTGTTTAACATATTATATTTTAAACAGTTATATGATGTTATGGTATTTACTTACGTAACATGTTATAGTAGTAAAACGTGTAATAGTTGGAAAATAAAAAATAAAAACGAAGCATTATGTATGAAAAGTCCATTTTATTTATGTTTCGTTGAATTTAAACAAACTATATGCTGTAATATGGTTAACATATTTAAAAATAGAAATAATAAATTTTGTAAATACAATGCCGTATAATATTATGACTAATGTTATTCCAAAAACAAAAATTGTTTTTATTTTTCTATATTTTAAAATTTAAATTTTTGTATCTATTTTCATAGAATATTTGGAAAAAAAAATCATATTTGATATTTCCTACCAGAATGCATTGAGAACAGACGTGAAGTAAGGTGTATTCGTTGCTATATCCTACTGTAATATACTAGTTCCACTCGTACGGAATTCTGTGGCTTAAAATTGGCTAACGAAATAATATAATAGCAATATTAATTTACTTTATTTTTATTTATAGGCAATTTTATTACAGATATGATTTACAAATTACATAATGAACAAAATTAAACCTGTTATTTCTCTACCCTATTTTTACTAAGCGTTACATTTTAAACCGTGAGTGACCATATTATTTTTCGTATGTAGCCAGCATCATAAGCATTAAAATGAGGGTCATGGTTTTGATAAAAGAATATGAACGATATCGCGTACCCAGGAAAAAAAGGTTTGCAGCTAATTTAATAACTCGTTTTGTAGCTAGCCAATCAAAAAATAACTTAAAAAATTGTAGAGTTTGATGGAAAAGGGGAGAGGCATGATGTTCTGACATCAGATTGGACCAAGTTCTTCGTGTTGTTTAAATGGTTAATTTAGATCCTAAAAGTTAAGAGATAGAATAACACTTTAAATTAGAAAGTTTATCCTCAATCAAAAACATTTTTATTAAAACATTTTTTCGAAAACCGTCACTTTTCGGAGGAAATGCGAAAAAAGTTATCAAGGACACTAAATTCATTTGCCTGTGTTAATAACTTTTAAGTCAAGGTAAATTTTACAAGATAATTTGAAGATCAAAATCAGTTGACCTTGAAAAATCTAGGACTTAAATTGACTTTAAAACTCTTTAAGGACCTAAATTGACTGTTAAAGCAACCCGGAGAAGTAGGTTCCATTCGAAGTCTGAAAATGATGCTCTTCCCCCCCCCCTCATCAAACTCTGAAACTTTAAAATTCATGAAATCCAAACACCGATGCGTATTAACTAACCAGCATCTGTAAGAATTACTGAGAAGTGCTGTAAGCACCAATTATTCACCAATTTTTAAAGAATTATGAAGAGAAGTAAAATATATATATGTTTAATTTGTAAGAATCAATTGTCAAATTACGGGGTCATATCATAATCGCTCCCTTTTTTACATACCTTTTAAAAACGAATTTAATTTCGAATCGCGAAAAATTTCAGCTCACCCTGGAATAAGTTTGTTCAATTTTAACACTAGGAAATTAACTTAGTTAATGCAGCATCTGCGTTATCGGATTTGTAAAATACTTTACTAGCCAATTGGCACTTACTCCAGTAATCTTAGATTGTTTTATAACAAAACATCTGACACTGCTAACAATTTTTTAATTTTCAATATTGGTATTTATTTTTTCAGTTGCTAAAAAAGATAGTTATGAAGATGGAATGAATTTTTATATTTTCTATGAACAAAAAGAAAATAATATATTCTCTCGTCACAATAGCATAGAAATAATACTACAAATAGAATTTTTAAATATATATATCATCTGACTGACAGATTTAGACTATCAAATACAACTTAAGATCTCACTATATGAGATTATTAAAAGCGGATTTGTTTTATTATAGTTAGCTAGAGCTACTATTCTGTATAAAATAAAGCATACCTATATATATATATATATATATATATATATATATATATATATATATATATATATATATATATATATATATATATATATATATATATATATATATATATATAAAAGTAAGTATTCGTTCGTTTAATATAAAATAAAAATGGTGGTTACTCGAATAAAAAAATAAATACACAAAAAATAGGAATATATTATTTAAAGCTACTTTAACTTTTGCAAACAAGATGATATAATATTATACATATAACGGTACAACGATATTCAAACATTTTCATATTATATAATACATCTAGTATACAGAATGTTCGATTTACATCTAGGCATATAAATATCACGAGTATGACAGAATATATACGTTAAGCAATGCATCTAAGTGAGAGGAATTATATACATGTGTTGAAGCTTCAATATGCGTTGAGATAGTTGTAAGACGCTTGGAGAATGGGAGTTTTTTAGTTGAATAGATGAACTACAACAGATAAGCCACGATACAAGTCACTTTTGCTATTTCATATAACACCTATAATAAATTTTACTTAGATGCATTGCTTAACACATGTACTCAGTCATACTCGTGATATATATATGCCTAGATGTAAATCGAACATTCTGTATAATTGGTAATAAAGATATTCCTGTATAATTTGTTTTAACAACGAAATAGTCTTAGATCTGCTTATCGAATGACAGCTTTTTTTGTGAAATATTAAATGTTTACAAGTATTCCTACAATAGATTGCAAAAATGTGCAACAGTTCGTTTGTCTGTTATAGTTGGATAAAGAAATACATAAAATAGCCATTATTAAGGAGTCTTCAGTAACAGCTCCGATTTTGATGATTTTTTTCAAAATGATTCTTTCTGTTGATATTTAAAATCAGAAACATTTCAGAAGGGGGAAATAATCTGAAGGGGGATAGTCAATCTCGCAACTGATATATCGACGCGCAGTCTTAAGCGCTAATGATAGAATTTTGAAATTTCAGGGGATATTAAGTTTACACTGTGAGTGTCATTTAAGAAAGGATTTTTCGAAATTCATCCCCTAAAGAGTGAAATAGGGGATGAAAGTTTGTATGATAAAATATACAAACTGTTCCTTTTGAGTTCACTACTAAACCCTACTAAACCGATTTTAATGAACTTTTCATTTGGTCACCTCGTTTTCGTTGAATAAAAAAGATTAAAGAACGACCATAGAATGTGTTGATATTGCATATCTCACATGCTTACATGACGATTTCTTCCAGTTTGATCAAAATACCAAGCCGCGTTTGTTTCACAAATGTATATAATACTTGTCATCCGTTGACATCATTGTACATAACGATAAAAAAGAGGTAAATATTCGTATTATATAACGGTGTGTGTACTGATACATATATATTATAATATCATATAGTCTTAAATTCAACTAGACTGACTCACTATAGTATTCTCATTTCACATCGCATCGTTATATATACAGTGAAAAGGGATTTTTTTTAATGAATACGCTACCGCGTTTCAAACAGAGTTAATTATCTTCCACTTGAATTTATTAACGAAAACAAGATTAAATAAAAAAAAATGTATATGTATATATAATAACGTGAATGAATGGATGAGAATTATAATTCAACATTCAACTTAACAGAAAGCTATGCTAAGCTGCTACAGCTAACTAATAGTTTATATTTTATTCCTTTTTGAAACACATACTTTACTTATTTTTTAATATCATTTAGTTTTATGGTGATTTTTATTATGTACATTAATTAATGTCAAATGTATCTTACATCAATAATAAGTTATCAATTTTTATTGAATATTTCAGTTGATTGATTAGAACCACCTTGGCATGATCCTATATTCACCAAAATCATCATATTTTAAATAGCAGCTTGTGCTACCACCTACGGACAAAATTCCCCGGGTAAAATATTCATACGACAATATTTTCGCGTACAAAATATCTCATTGATGAAAGATTCCCACGACGAAATATCTATTAAAAAAACCCACACAAATATTAGTATAAAGTAAAATTTACCGCCGTAATGGAACAAATACTAAATGGAAGAAAAAAAAGTCGCAGCGCAGTAACTGCGTTAGCTAAGAGAATTCCCTTAGAGGTTGAAAATAATAACACATTTTGTTTATCGGTACCCGTGTTTATCGGTTGATTTTTCTCATTAACGAACTTAACCTTTCGAATACCAAAACCCTGCTTGATTTTATTCAAAACGGACTTAAATTGCGACTGCTAGAGAGTTTAAGGTCATTTTTGACATCTACTAGGTAGAATCGATCAAGAAATTTTTCCAAAATTCCATAGTACAAAAGCAATAGCTCCATTTCCTTCCGCAATTGGCTAATAATATGTTAATTAATTAATTATTATATAAATTATTCAATAATTATGATAAAAATTTAGTTTAGCGACTTTTCTTTAAGTGATGCTCCTTGAACGTCAGGAAATCAACTAAATTAAAACGTTTTTACGTATAATATGAATCATTTTCAGTTTTTCTTCAAGAAGAGAAAATTATTGCAATTTCTCATTGTCCTGTTTACTTTTTTGGTTACGGATTCAAACACTACATAGAACCAGCTTTTATATGAGTACCGTTCGCACCAATCAGATCCTTCTTCGCAGTTAATATGACCAAGTAAATTCATATACTTTTACCAAATGCTACAAACCGTGTACATTTGTTTGAAGTAGGCAACTTGCGTAGCCAATATGTAGATTCTCTGCCAATGCTAACATATTATATCTATAATTTTATAAACTATAAAATATAATTTATAAATTTCATTAAATATTAATTATTTAAATTGTACTTGTTGCATAATTAATAATTACTTTTTCCACATAAAAAAATTAAATTTAAAAACTGTTTTATCAAGTACACTCACTATATTTTTAATTGGATAAAGTATATAGGAAATTTTGCATATTTACTATTTTATTTTTTTTTATTTTTTATTATGTAATGATTTTTTATTAAAATGATGTTTTGAATGCCTTTGTGTTTACAAATAATAAAAATATATATCTAGAACATTTATCGTATAACAACAACTACTTGTTTTTCAAGATTTAAATTTTCAACATAATAGTTTTCTTTTATAAATAATATTTTATGAATGATAAATTTTTCATACTTTTGTTAAGAAAATAGTAATAAAACAAAAAAAAAAACCAAACTCTTTTTCTCATTATATTTTAGAATTTCTGTAAATGAGAAATTATATTGTTTGTATTATTATTATTGCTAGTTAATTTACTAACCCTACCTTCTTTATTTTTATCTTTTTGTGAATACGATTTGTTACATAATTGCTTCTTAGTAGGTTCAATTAGACCATGGAACAGAAAGGGTTCTTTGTAAAATGATTAATACTTACTTTAAACTACGTGCGTGGCTTCCTTTTGGCGAACGCCATATTTAAGTTTTCGGTCTGAAACAACTGCAACGTAGCAGAGAATTTGAAATATGTATGTATGTAACAAAAATGAAATATGCATGTATTGAAAGGCAAAAATACTTAGTACGGCCTGTTCGGGGTCGTAGACAAGCTCTATATTAGGTAATTTGCATCCGTAGTCAGAAGCGCAAACAACTGACACCTATCTCTCTCATTTGTTAAAATTTTCAAAAAATTTAAAAAAACTGTATGTGATGTTGAGGTAATCAACATCAGACAGTCGCTTAAACAGCTCGTCAATTGTTCTTCAATTCAGCTGTTCAATCTGGCCACAGAATGATCTGATCCGGGTTATTCTTAGCGTACTTGTACTACCGTCGAGACGAATCGGAACTGTGCCATCAGTGCCCTTAGTAATGCGTTCCTCAGATAACCACTTCCAGATCACGTTGTGTATTGATTAAACAATTGAAAGTGACCGACTTGCATGAGCTTTGAACCTTAAACCTATGGATTCGAAGTCAAACACTCTACCAAGTCTACCACAGCCACCGTTGGAAATGACAGAAAAAACATATCATTTAAATTTGATTTTTGCTCAATTGGTCTATAACTGACTTAGATAAGCGCTAAAATTGTACAATTAAGTTTGTTTATTTAAAATTATGAAGAAAAAAAAATTTGTATAATTGATGATTTTTTTGTAATTTCCAAGAAACCCGGCTTTTGATACGAACTAGGGTACTTTGTATCCGTACTCAGAAGCGCTAACAACTGACACCTATCTGACTCATTTATTGATAATTGCAGAAAGAAAAAGCGTAGAAATAGAAAAATATAAATAAGAAGCAGTTGATATTCCCTTCTGGTATTGTTAATTCGTACACGGTACAAGTACTTGTTTACACATCACCACAAGTCATATTAACTAATCATTTAACCAAAAAGTTTTTAAAAATATAACATTATTTTATTTAATGTTTATTTTATATTATTAATCATTAATATTACATGAATTACATGACAGAACATAATTTCCGCGTAACATGAAATATTCAAATAAAATTTTTGGTATATGCATATATTAAAACTACGTTTAAATAGTGTGTTACGTTTAATAATAAAATTAGAATACTTATATGTATTATTGCTATCAATAGTCAAGACAAAAAATTTGATTTAGGCACCACATAACTTCCTTGCACCTTCAAAAACTAGGCAAAATCGATTTACGAAGAGTCAAAATAAATACTTCTATGTAAATCTAAAAATTTTATAACATTACAAGAAGTCCATAGTTAATAACATTCTGCGGTTAGTGGGATTTCAGGTATCTAGGTTTCGAAAATTTTCGTTATCATAGTACAACTTACATGGCGGCAGATTCCAATGAGCGCTTTGAATAATAAATACTTCCGCTGAAAATTCAACACCGAATTTTTCTACGATTACAATGTTCATTATAGAACTTTAACATTCTGATTTCTTTGCTGGTTGGGAGGTAAAACGAAGAAAAGTGTAACAAAAAAAAAACGATACCAAAAACCGACCATTTTCTGGTGAAAAACAAAAACCGACTATTTTCAGGTAACCTAAGTAGGTTACCTAGGAAACCAAAACTTTTTCAAGCGATTCTGCTTGTCATGAATTTTGAGAATATGCTAAAATATTTTTAAAATTTGTCAATTTGTATTTTTTTACGAAGGTACGAAAGGAACATAGTTCCTACCGAGTGTCCCAAGACCTCTCATTCTTTTTTAATAAAATTAGTCCCCTACTTCAATTTGATTGAATAAAAAATATGACCAATTCGCGTGATTTATTTTTGTTAATAATTTTCAAAAATATATTTTGTGTTGTTCATGATTTCATTTATTATCCTTATATATTTCAAATTTAATTTCAATTAACACCGCATATTTAAAAACAAATATAACAAATATAATACTGAATACATTATATAAAGTTTTGCTTACGGTTGATTTAAATCATAAATAAATATTATTTTTCAATATGTGATTGAGACTTTTTCTACCTTCATATAATTTTATCTAAACTATTACTAAAAACTTGATAATATGCTCACGTTGTGTGAATGAAAAGCATTCAAATCTAAGATACTTCTCAGATTAGATTCAGAATATCAAACTAAAGGTGTTTACCAAATATGATTTTGTGTCTAATGTCTTTTCGGATGATTATGGACATCAATTACATTAGTCAATCAGTCGATAAACATTAATAAAATTTATTGTTTTTAAAATCTGGAATACAGATATTTTGAATATGAATTAATTTCGAATACCATGTAACGATAAAAGTGTATATTATGCAATAAATAATGGTTCTTTTTTAAACCTATAAATATTATGCAGTATGAAAATTTTACCATAATTTATATGTTAGAAGTTATAGTAAAGTTGTTGAGAATTTCAAATTTAATAATTAATATCTAATTAGTCATAAAATATGTTAATATAACTTTTATAAATATAAAAACTTTTAAAGGTGAGAATTTTATCCGCAATATCAAATTATTTATAGTGTCGTAATCATAATAAATATCAGTTATGTTAATAAATCTACGAGCGAGTCGATATAAGTATCTGCAAGAATAATGAAGAGGTAACAGTTATTGAAATGGATATAAAGTGATTTAGTTTTGCGGATTGAATAAAACAGTGATAATTCCTTCGTTCTATCCTTAAAGAAAGCAAGCATATCTGTTTAAACGAGTTAAACACCTTAGTATGAAAGTCTTTAAATAAGGATAATAATTATTTAATTTGGTCATATTTTGATAGTTGTATAGGGGATTATTAGTCTCGCTGGCATTTGCAGGTGAGAATCAGGCCAACCCTTTTTGGAGACCTAAGCTGTCAGGCGCGGTTAAAGGTATTCATTAAGATAGAGTGACATCGTAGTTGGGAATGAATGAAATATAAATGAGGTAGTTAAGTAGCATTGAGAATAATCATTAAGATAACTAGATGGATCAAATCCATGCTCTAAAATGTGTAAGCAGGTCTTGGAATATTTAGTTTCCTTACTTATTCTTTACTTTTAATTGAGAAACAATGTAGTTTAAGAACATTATTTGAAGTTTGTTTGATAAACATAGAAATATAGGTAGGAGTTTATTCAAAAAAACCCTGCTAAAAAATTTTGGTACATTATTTGAAATTGTTTGGTAAACATAAAGATAATGTTAGAAAGTTTGATAAAAAAAACCTGCTAGGAAATTTTGATTTTCTAGCTTTTTCCACTATATTGGCTGTCCACGAAGGACACACTTACGCTATAGAGCCCATTGTGATACCATATATGTGCTTTACCACCTTTCCGCTGATAATTGCATTTATCAGCTTCTTAATTTCAGAGGCTGAGTTCACCTCCTTCATGCATATACCATGCACTACACTAGCCAATCACAAGTATTAATTAAATTAATTTTGTTGTGACGGCGGGAATCGAGCCCGCTACCCTAAGCATACCGCGGACGGAATTGGTTACGCCTTAACTACTACTAATTAAAATTTATTTTAATTAAAAAAATGTTTGTATCCAAAAGTTTCAAACATCGAACTATGTACTAACCTGTAACAGAAAGTAATAAAACAGTACACCTATGTCATAAAATAAAAACCATGTGCACTTCTGATACAAACCCCACATCTTTATCAATGTGATGATATATATATTATAACCAATGTTTTATATTCACCTGCACTAAAAAAAAAAAAAGTGAAAACAAACAATTGACTGAGTCAATTGTTTAAATACCATTCATAGATAGTGTTGATGATTCTATCACATTACACACACATACATATAACTGATATTCCCATAATTACATAATATACAATTTACGCCTAATTTGCGCCCTCGCGGGTAAACAGTGATATTTACGAAAAAATGTTTCAAACAAAAGTTGGTTATTTTTTTATAAGGAAGGTTTTTTACATTTAAAATTTTGTTCTATCTCTAACGGTTTACAAGAAAAAAACTCAAGTTGACCTATTTTGTTCATTTACAAACTCGATCTCAATTTTTACTTCCTAAGCACGCTATAAAAATTTCAGCTTGATATCTTTTTTCGTTTTTGAGTAATCGTGATGACAGACGGACAGACAGACAACCAAGAAATGGACTAATTTGGTGATTTTATGAACACCTATACCACAATTTTGTTCATAGTATCAATATTTTTAAACGTTACAAACTTGGGACTAAACTTAATATACCTTGGTATATTTCATATACATGGTATAATCATAGAATGAATATATAGGGAAGAAAAACTTGAAAGAAAGTACTGATGTAGTTAATATAATTTTATAGTCATTTGTTGAAGACAATTTGTACAAGGTGTTGTTTTTTCATATTTATATATTGGAAGAAGTTTTTAGAATGTACGTGAATTGTATTTTATTCTTAGTGAATAATATAACTAACTTAAATGTTCCTTACATTCCACACCAGAGTTCACCCATTCCATATAATGCACATGTCGGTATAATTCTCCTACATTCTTCCTTATACTTGTTTCTTTTTAGTTCCTTAAGTTGAAAGTTTACTTTTTTTTTGTTTAATTTTTAATGGAGTTTATTACTATACACTTGGAGAAGGGAAGCAAATACCATGCAGATGGTATATATTCCAATATTAAATATAATTGAACCGTTCTAATAGAATTTGTGATAAGTCGCCCTTATTTATCTTATATATTATTTCGCTAACCTGTTTTTCACTAGCCACGTGATATCATTCTTATTTCTTTATCAAATTCCATGCTTTATTCTTCATTTGATAGGTTATCGGGCTGGCTAATGAGGACTAATAGACTCAAGGTTAAAAATGTACCGCTGAGGAAAAATAAGGATAGAGAAATAATATTAAGATTTAATTTTGTTCATTATGTAATTTGTATATCACATCTGTAATAAAATGGCCTATGGATAGGTTAGGTAAGGTAATAGTGGCTGTCCTGGGGTGGGACATACTTAGACCATAGGGTTCGTTGTGAAACCGAAAAAGGGTTGACTCATTCCCGGTCACTACTCTATGAACCATTTGGAGAGTTTAAGAACAGCAGGAGAGCTTTGACGACGACGGACTCCAGGTCGGAGAGGTCGAAAAAGAGAGACTGGTCAAGTAAGTCCATTTCCTGCAGCTGGGCAGTGGCAGAAAAGGTGAGACATTGTCTCCTTCCCCTCACCACTGTCACAGTTCCTGCAGTAGTCGTGATACACTGCCAGGCCCAGGCGTTCAGCATGCCTGCCACCCAACCAGTGTCCTGTAATAGCCGGAACAACTTTGCGAAGAGAGGTACTTGGAAGTGATATAAAGTCTTCGGAACGCCTGCGATTGTACTCAGACCATATCGGTCTTGTAGTACCACAAGTACGTTCCTTCCTCTATCTAAGATTGGGCCCTTTTTAAGATATCCTCTTTGAGGAGCAACTTGCAATTGGTAAATGGAACTCCCGGATATTTATTGATACTTGTGTCCGGCAGCATTGTGCCATTTCTGGCAAGCTCGTTGGCTTCGCAATTTTCTGGAATGTCCCTGTGTCCCGGTACCCATACTAGATTTCAATTTTTTGTTCCACCAGCTCATTTAAGAACGTACGGCAGTCCTGTGCTACCTTTGACGTTAGATAGACTGTGCTGAAGAATTTAAGAGCCGCTTGGCTGTCGGTGAAGATTGTAATGTCCCTGCACCTAAGGGTGTTCAGTCTTATAAAAAAATTGCCTATAAATAAATAGAAAATAAATTATCACGTATATATTATGTCTATAGCCTATTTTTGGTCAAGGGTACCGCACAGCGGAATTCTCTCTGTAGTGTAGAATCTTACTAAAAGGTGGGTAGGTTTCATTTGTTAAGACGTATCGAACTTTTATGAAGGAGTGCGTACATGTTGTGCCTGTTGGAATGTTTTGAAAATATTATGATTGCAGAACGACGCTCTTAAGTTTTACATAAAAATTACGAAAAGCACATGTGTATATGAGCACCGCAGCAACAATTTCTTTTAAATACGTTCATATTCTTGTACTAGTTTTTCTTTTTTTTTGGTTTTATATACTTTTTTTATGTGGTAATTTATTTACTTTACAATAATTATCAACAAACCTCATATTTTATTCTCAACTTTTTAATTTGTTGTAGATATTTTTCCTTTATTTTTTTTTTTAATTCATACTTATTTTTTTAATTTAAAGCATCTTATAGTCTAGTTCACAATTTGAAAAGCGTGTTCATTAGAAAAGTTTTTTTCAAAAAAAATAAAAGATTGTCCAGCAAAGCAGGCAATTTTTTTATGGTTACAAATTATTTCAGATGATATATCTGCCCTAAAAGAGACGGATTAACAAATTTTACACCCGTAGGCAGTTTTAAAAATTAGCGCCGCCCATAATGAAAATCTATCCATAAGGATTTTTTTAGTTCGTTACATTCAAGTTGTTTTTTCTTAGAATCTGTAAAATCTCGTTGTGTGTTCGGGGCAATTCTCCGTTGTTAAATAAGAACTTTTCCGCATCATCGAAATACATCGTTACTAACATATTTGCACTTTTTTGGATTTCTTCAGTGTTAAAAATTAATAAAATTACTTAAGAATAAAAAGCCTTTTATATTATAAACTAGCTGTGAACTACCCGCTTTGCTGGGCAACATCCCCACTTGCACAACTCCCTCCACATTTCCTTGCGTGGGATAACAGTTTTGTAATGTACACGTCATGCTCTTTTATTTGATACCCCACTTAGGTATATTTGTAAATATTCGATAATTCCTTCCCACTTTCTCGCTACACCTTTCTACCCTCCAAAGGTTAAAAGTAGATAAAAACAATAGATCTTTGAAGCTGGTTGTATATCGTGTCAATATTTTAGCTTAATCGATGCACAACTTTTTTAGTTTTTTAAGCATATCCCTTTCAACCCCTATTTCAACCCTTTACTCTACTATAATATGGATGTATTATACATAAAAACCTTCCTCTTGAATCACTCTATCTATTAAAAAGAAACCGCATCAATATCCGTTGCGTAGTTTCAAATATTTAAGCGTACATAGGGACATAGGGACAGAAAAAGCGACTTTGTTTTATAATATGTAGTGATGATGTGAAAGTAAGGTTTTTTTAGTTTCTACGCTTTCACGCAAAAACTTCTGATTGGATCTGAATGAAACTCTTCAAGAATATAGGTCATACATCAAAACAACTTACTTAGTTTTAACTTACTTTGTTTTACAAAAGTTTTTAGGACCTCATCCACATTTGGTCATTCTGCCAATCTGCAAACAATTTTTAGCCTCCTTCGAGGCAGAAACAATGTACTCAAAGAAGTCACCACTATCTTATAATTTATGATAAATAATGGATTGTAAAAATATAAAAAAGCTTACTTTATACTTTAGAAACGTATAGGTTTTTTGAACAGATTATTTTCGTTTCTTGACCAAGTTTCTAATAAAATGTAAATTTATAATATATTATATTATATTCACTATCAAAATATATACAAAACACATTCCCTATGCAAACGTCGTACACGTTTTGTAAATGACGTATATATTATAATTAAATAATTAAAATTCAAAAATGACAACCAAATGTATGAATAACTACTTGCTACTAGTGGTTGCTTATGTTATATCCTACGAAAATGATAGATAATATCAAATTTATTTTATACGTTTATATATATTTCCATCCAATTTTCAATCTTGGATATTCAAATAAAGTCTAAACTTTATACAATTACATTCCTCAAATTTACCTACTTAAGATTAGTATTAAACAAGTGAAATTTACAAAATTTAAAAAACCTCCGACAAATGCGATTTATTCCTTGTAAACCGATTTTTAGAAACTTAGCTATAAAATGTTCTCAATCAACTCGGTTCGACCGGTTTAGTGGCTACCATGCCACTGAGAAACACCAGGAGGCACAGATAAACACTTTAAACTTATAACATCTCTTCTTAAATCAATATCAAAGTGATGGTCAATGACACCAAATGAGATAAAAAGGATACTTAGAGAGCTATCATTTTTTGGGACCAATTTTTGGAAATATTTTAATTGAAGTTGAAATATTTGAGTTGACTTTGTTCTTTTGAATTATTGTTTTAAATTACCTAATAATTTTACCATATCACTTTTCGAAATGAATTGAACTAGGTTTATTTGACCATTCATTTCAATAGTAATTATTTATATGTCATGCCTTTTCCAAACTGAATCGATTTTGAAGCTGATCGCCAATTTTTTATTTTTTTCGGATACGGATACCTAAGCTCAAGCTAAGAACACTCCCCGTCAAACACATAGAAACACACACATAGCGGTCTAAACTTATAACACTCCTTTTTTAGTTCGGGGGTTAAAATGAACAAAAATTATGAGCGAATTAGCGACCGTAGGGCAGCACCCTTTTTGTTAAATGATTAATACAAAAAGGCTTTTTTATCGATAAAAGTTATTTTTCGAGTTTTAAGAGTACAAAACCGAAATAGGGCAGACATTTTATAATAAGCCTGATTTTATACTGGTATTCGACACATATATGGATGGATTTATGTATTTCATAAGACGTATTTTATATAAAGTTCAGCTCCTCCACTCACGACAAGGATGAATGAATGAATCATTTAAATATGATATTCAAGAAAATCAAATAATCCTCACTAGACACCATTCACTTACTTTAATATATTATACAGAACAGAACAGAATAGTATCTAATGTACTTACTTAATGTACAAAACTTTAATTTCAATGCTCTCTTAAAATAAATTTTTTATTACGTAAATATTATCAAAGATACTAAATGAAAAATCTAGGATATTTCGTAATGTATTTCGATTTTTGCTCCAATTTCCATGATTAATTTTTGTATCATATAAATACGTATTTTGAATATCATATAGTCATCATCAGTATGAATTAGCTAATCGTAATTACTCATTTTATTATGTGTAACTCGTTGCTAAGTTGGTGACTGTCTGCACCGAGTAAACACAAATTAGCAACAAGTAACACTCAATATAAGAGTAATTACGATTAGCGAATTCATACTGGAGATGAATATATGTTAGTCGAAATACGTATTTATAAAAAATGTATGCAACACCATTGCTATTTTACAGAAAACGCAGCAGAGCATATTTTCGGAAATCTGTGTTATTCAAATAGGGAGACTGTACGATGAGAACCTTAAGCATAAATTTCTGTTTCCGCGACCTGCTTTAACTCTATTGAGGACATATAAAGGATTTTGCTCTGGGTGCCCAAAACAATTAGGCAATATGGATTCCGTGTCTTCGTAAGAAGTCGTTTATCATTACAATTGGGCTAGTTTGAAAGGTTTCAATAAATTAAACTTACATATGTTTGTGAACTTGTTATGCTTTGTATTTTATTTAGTCAGTCTGCAAATCTATTTTTTAGACTAGTATCAGCAATACAAAAATTTATTTTTATTACTCGACTGCATGATGGAAAAGAGTGGTAATGTGTTTATCAATCTCTATATGTATGTATATTAGTTTGTTCCTTTCTGCTAAATTACTGCAAGAAAAAATTCACAATTATCTCTTGCTGTAATGCAACATTAGACGCATTATAACGTCACAAATATTAATTTTAGAAAAAAATGTTTAAAGTAAATGTTTTAGGAAATTTGTATATTTAAAAGTTCAGTTATTTTCATTTTCTTGTTTTAGTGGAGTCAATGAATACATAAAACAGGCTTTCTTAGGAAGTCCTCAGGAACAGCTCCGATTTTGATGATTTTTTTTTCGGAACGATTCTTTTTGTATATTATTTAAAATCAGAAACATTTCAGATGGGGGAAATAATCTGGAGGGAGTAATAGCCAATGTCGTGACTGATATATCGACTCCCAGCCTAAATCGCTTATGATAGAAGTTTGAAATTTCGAGAAGTTATTGATTTTATACTGTAAATGTCACATAAAAAGGATTTTTCGAAATTAATCCCCTAAAAGGGTGAAATAGGGGATGAAAGTTTGTATGAAAATATATAAAAACCGTCATTTTTGAGTTCATTTCTTAACCGATTTTAAAAATTCTTTCACCTATATAATGCTACATTATCAGCAAGTAAAATGTAGCAATTCTATAGGTATAATAGGTTGGCTGATAAGTCCCCGGTCTGACACATAGATGGCGTCGCTAGTATTAAATGCATATTATTTTTATATAGTACCAACCTTCAAATGATTCGTGTCAAAATTTGACGTCTGTAAGTCAATTAGTTTGTGAGATAGAGCGTCTTTTGTGAAGCAACTTTTGTTATTGTGAAAAAAATGGAAAAAATGGAATTTCGTGTTTTGATAAAATACTGTTTTCTGAAGGGAAAAAATACAGTGGAAGCAAAAACTTGGCTTGATAATGAGTTTCCGGACTCTGTATTTTTTCCCTTCAGAAAACAGTATTTTATCAAAACACGAAATTCCTTTTTTTCCATTTTTTTCACAATAACAAAAGTTGCTTCACAAAAGACGCTCTATCTCACAAACTAATTGACTTACAGACGTCAAATTTTGACACGAATCATTTGAAGGTTGGTACTATATAAAAATAATATGCATTTAATACTAGCGACGCCATCTATGTGTCAGACCGGGGACTTATCAGCCAACCTGTTAGAATATAGCTATAGGTATGAATATTTCTATAGGTATAGAAATATAGCATTCTATAGGTGAAAAAATTTTTTAAATCGGTAACGTAGTGAACTCAAAAATGTCGGTTTCAGTACTTAATTGATTTTAACTTTTGCTACGGAACCTTAATTTTTTTGAAAATAAAATATAGCCCATTTTACTTGCTGATAATGTAGCATTATATAGGTGAAAGAATTTTTAAAATCGGTTAAGAAATGAACTCAAAAATGACGGTTTTTATATATTTTCATACAAACTTTCATCCCCTATTTCACACTTTTAGGGTATGAATTTCGAAAAATCCTTTTTTATGTAACATTTACAGATTAAAATCAATAACTTCTCGAAATTTCAAACTTCTATCATTAGCGATTTAGGCTGGGAGTCGATATATCAGTCACGACATTGGCTATTCCCCCTCCAGATTATTTCCCCCATCTGAAATGTTTCTGATTTTAAATAATATACAAAAAGAATCGTTCTGAAAAAAAAATCATCAAAATCGGAGCTGTTCCTGAGGACTTCCAAGTAAAAACACTCATTGACTCCACTATTTAAACAAAAATAAGAAGACATATCGGTCAAATAGTCAATAAGTAAATCATAGTTGTATAAGTCATAAACGTTTAGTGATATAAAAAAAATTAGTTATATAATTATCTACAATAAAGGTTATTACCATTTTTTGTCTTCAAAGTACACGGCTTTGGAGATATAATCTAAAACGGTTTTTCTTAAAATGGTGACACTTCCCCCCCCCCCCGGTTTTTGTAAGGATTTTGTGCATTTCAGTACGTGATACTGAACCTATTTAAATAATAAAATAGCTCGTATACTATAATACCTCTCGCTTAGATGCATTACTAAACGGATGTATTCTGTCATACTACAGATATGTATATGCCTAGATGGTACAAACACACATGGTATAAAACCTGTATTAAATTAATACACTTAGAATAGCCAAAGCCTATTATTTTTATGTATTTTTAATAAATGATAAAAATTTGGCAACATAGCACTTTAGAATCATTTGTAATATATATGTGATGTTTTACATAGAATACGTATGTAATATGGGCCTATATATAATCTATATTTCAACTATTATAGAATTTGCATATTCAAATTTTCTAGTTCCGTATTTCGTAGTAGTCGACTATATATACTATTACTGTATTATATCTGCTGTTTAACTACTACAATAATATAACAACACTATATAGTATAATCTATCATAGAATCTTTGAATTATTATAATGTGTTCTCTAGAGTTTGGTTTGTTTGCGTTTGTTTTCAGTATCTAAGTTTCTAAGTATGTATTTATGCATGGTTCTCATAATAAAAGAGAGTGTAGTACCAAAGATCAAAATTTACATTAATGTATTTTTTTAAATCATTATTTTTAATATTACACCGAAAATAGTCTACGTTTTTTAGTAACTTGTATTTTTTTCGAGAATATAAATATTGAATAACTATCACATCCACTTGCAGAATAAACTGCTGTCTTCAACATGTAATCTTTTCAGTTCAGAGACATTGAAAACCTTATGTTTTTCTTAAAGATATCTTCTGCTTTGAATACGTAGTAATACCTTCAACTTTTGGTTTTATTAGCTCGCAGTGAATGATACCTTTGTCTATGAGACCTATTTTCCGCGCTGTACCAACATTAGTGATGGGGACAATGTTGTATTTTGTACATCCACGTAAATATTCAACAAAATATCCACGTTGGGCCAGCGGGAGTTGAACCACCCCGGGATCAAGGGATCATATCCACATTTTAACTACGGAATAGTGATCAGTGGTCCCAAAAAAACCCTGAGTATACTTTTTTGGTTCATTTTGTTGAATATTTACAGAATATTGGTATTTTGTAGCAGCGGGGCGAATTTCTAAAGGAGGCAGGGAGTATATCGTAATTCTGACTTCATAATAGTGATCAAAGACCTCGAAAATCTTCATGTATACGTTTCTGGCCCATTTTGTTGAATATTTTCATAATATTTTTAAAAATCAATTCAGAAATGGATTCTAATATTTGACCTATTTGGTCCATAGCATTAGATTTTGCTATGGGACCTTCCTGAGTAGATTTAGATGTATGAACCTTCCCGAATATTAAAAAAAAATTGACCCGATAGGTCAAGGTACACAAAAATTCTTCATTTTATACTTTTTTCATCTAAAATGATTCGTCTTTAAAATAATTAATAAATAATAAAAACCACAAAGTTCTATATTTTCATTGTTCGTAAAAATAATTTCCAAAAACTGTTCCTAAAAATACTCACAAGAGTGCCAAATGTATTTTTGTTTCAAAATGACAATTCAACTGGAGTAGGTGCATGGATAGATTTTATTTTATAATAATAAATAGTAAAATACTTTACTAGGTCACCACCCAAACTATCAAACTAACATTTCATTATAGCAATATTCATTCCATTTGCAAAACATATAATAATAAATGTAATATTATTGTTTGTTAGGCAAGTAGTGAGGTAGTAGTGTTATTTTGTCTGTTAAATTTTTTTTTTTTAAATATTAATTATTTTTAACTGTTTATATCATAAATGTTTGCGTGATATCTCACCATCGCATCGTTTTCCAACTTCCATCGTAATATATAAATAAATTTTTTAGTGGTGAGAAAACACTTGTATATAAATGGTGCTATACAAATCATGTTATTTTACGAATATGATTATTTGACCGAAATTTTAAACTGTTAAAAACTTTGTCTATAGATTCTTTAGATTAGGATTCTTAAATTTTTTACTCCAATTTTCACATGGTTAATCGTTATAGCCTTTTGGATTCTGAAACAACATTAAATATAAATTTAGATTCACTCACAAACTCTTATTTTGCTGTTGGACGTTCCTTCCTTTATATATTTTTAGAAGTGTGTTTTTCTATCATTTTCGAGGTTAATTTCTTTCAATAAGCGTTCATTTTAACGTTTCGATATTTGACTTGCCACATACTTTATTTTCGAAATGGTAAAGTTTTCCCCAACCATTTTTCTAATGTCCAATAACCTACTGCTGAGTTCTATGAATAAGAGCTTTAGCCAAAATTTGTTGTAAACGGTTGAATTTTTAGTTTTTTATCGTTTTTAACGTTTACCTGTAATACCCACAGATAGCGCATAGTATCAATATTTTTAAGCATTACAAACTTGAGACTAAACTTAGTATACCTTGGTATATTTCATATAAATGGTATAATATCAGACAAGAAAAACAATGATACAACATCCTAAAAATAATAATTATTATGTCCATACATAAATATTAATTTCATACAACACAAAATGGTGCCATCAAACACAAGTGATGACAACTTAAGATATAAATTACATTTTTATCACTGTTATATATATTTTTTTTTTTTTAATAATCAGGCAAACATTATCAGTTTGTTGAACTATTAATTAAAAATATGTAACAGTTAATGTGTTTTTTTTTTATGTTCACTTTTAAATTTGAATCAGATAAGTATATATTCATCAATGTATCATTCTTCGACATGAAAGTTCTCGACAATATTATTTGCACATAAGCAATCTTACCGATTTTTTTATTTTTTATTATGTTATCGAATAAATATGCCATTGAAAAGCTCCAATGGGAACTAAGTCTATAATCAAAGAAAATAGGGTGAAATATTATAGGAATGTACATCAAAGGTAAATAAGGTTTTATGGGCATATGCAAACAAAAATAATTTTAATTCCATACTATCATATTATTACCTTACTGTGCACCCAAAAACTTTAAATCCATACGTGCGGTCATGCAGTGTGTCACGAATAGAGGTATTATGAATCTTAAGAAAAAAAAGCCTTCTTTGGCTTAATTTAATTTCGCTCATCATGATTAAGCGTGATTGTGATAGAAATATCGAGAAATTAGTAAAAATGAATTTAATTATTTTGATTATTGCTCTGCTCTAATATTTATACTCTCAAACATCATTCAATAATCACGTAATCAGACTATTTTTAATTAGTTAGTGCAGTAAAAATCTTTATCTCTATCTCTATATATTATAAATGCAAAAGTAAGCATGCTTGTTTGTTTGTTTGTTACGCTTTCACGCTTAAACTAGCGTATGGTTTTTAATGAAACTGTACAGCAATATAGCTGATATATCAGAATAACACATGAGATATATAATTTATAAAGATATTAATAAAAAAATTTAAAAATTAATTTAATTTGACATTACCATAAATTACAGGTTTCTGTAAAAGTAGTCATTTGACATTACCATAAACTACAGATTTCTGTAAAAATAGTCAGTATAAAATATTTCACGGCCATCTTTTCGTATATACTCAATGAATAATTACGACTATTATACATTTAAAAAAATGGAAAACCATACATATATTTTACCTGTGTAAAACAATCCTTACCATTATTTCGAGTGTTATAGAAAGGAGATAAGCGAGAGCAATCTTTACATTTAAACCCAGCGAAGCGGGTGAGTATCACTCTAGTTTTATATAAAATTATGTAGAGATTATGATTTACAAAGTTAAAGAATATTAAACTTTTCGAAATATTTGACGCATGAGTAAATCTCCCAACAAAACAGTAATAAAATCATGCAACTAAAGATTATCGAACGGTGGACGCGAGTGTTGACGAGTTAAGATAAAATACTAATAATAAAACAACGCGATAATAATGGAATAAAAAATGTAAATAAGTGTTTTAATTAAACACTAGGGAAAAAAAATGCATTACAACTTATTTATAATACGTAATAAAATAATTAAATTACACCTCTAACTATGCACAAACATACATACATACACGTAATCAAACTACTTTTATAAGTTTTTCGTAGGCATTTACATAATTCGCTTCGTTCTGGAAAGTCTAGTTAGTTTATTCTGCTTAGTTCATTTAATGCTTTATAGTAACATAAGGGCACAAACTGATCATTTGGAATAAATTTATATTATACTAGTAGATACCCACCCGCTTTGCTGTTCAATTTCTTCTTTTAAAAACAAAGACTATCACGCTATATAGACTATCACTTATCCTCTCTTTTGTTCACAATTTTATGGATTTTAATTTTTAGGTGGGGTCTAACTTTTTAGAAAATGAAGGTTTGCCTATGATACTCGCTGACATTGTAGCTTCTATAGTTCAAATCATTATATTAACCTAATTTTTATACTTTTTGGATCAAAATTACCCCATCCACTGTGTCTCATCAAATTCCAAAACAAAAAATTTTTTTTCTGATTTTCAAACTTTTTTCAAAGGGTTAAAAAATTCCAAAAAATCGAAAAAAAAATTTTTACCTCCAATTTCGATAAAACTGAGTATATAAGGTAATTTTGACCCAAAAAGTACAAAAGTCGGGTGTATTTGATGACTGGCCGAATAGTTTTTGAGATACGGACTAAAATCGATCAAAATATTGCGATATCTCAGAAACTCTGCATCCAATGAATAAATTAACCTGATTTTTATACATTTTGTATCAAAATTACCCAATCCACCGAGTTTTATCAAATTCCAAAACAAAATTTTTTTCCCGATTCTCTCGATTTTTTCAAAATTGCAAAAAATCGAAATAATTTTTTTATCTCCAATTTCGATAAAACTTAGTATATAAGGTAATTTTGACCCATTAATTACAAAAATCGAGTGCATTTGTTGACTGGTCGAATAGTTTTTGAGATTCGGACTAAAATCGATCCAAATATAGCGATATCTCAGAAACTCTGCATTCCATTTCCACCTATTTGTGCCATCCTTGATAGATTAGGTTGCCCAAATACAGAGATTAGATTAGATTTATTCAATTGACTAGACTTTACGATGAAAAACAAAGTATAAGAGCTTGTGGCGTACGCTTCGTTTAACTACCGATTCTTATTCGTAGTGATTTTTCCATGTTGAACTTCTATAATACAAATTATTTTATTTATTTACAAGCATATATGTTATATATTTTTTGTTGTTTATATATCATATTAAAATAACATAAATATTAATTACGTTATCTATTAATTAATCATTTTCTCTCACTTATACCTTCTTACTTTCCTACCTGCTTGCTTGTACCTTGTACAATATAATTTCTACATATATGACTTCTATATACACAGTATTATATGTGTTGGCATAATAAACAAGCATGTTTATATTATTAAACATATTATATTAACATATGAGAGTCGTAACGAGGGTATATAGCGCCTGTGGCAAGAATTTAGGTTGTGCCTTATATATATGGGGATTGGCTCTAACGATTTTGATTGGCTCTAACGAAATTTCGTATACTGATCGTATTTAACATCATTTAGGTTTCAAGAATATGGAGTCCTATAGTCCCGGAATTAAGCATATTAGTAATAGCTAGCGAAAAACTGACATAGCTTATAAAAAAATGACCCCAAATAAGTGGATTTCAAAGAAATTCCAATAAGATCGGAGCAAATTGCCTGTGTTATCAAAAAAATCGAATTTGTTAACTTTATGACGTCATCAGAATCCAAAAAATTTAATTTTGCTCTATCACATTCAAATTTTATCTAATTTTGATAAACAAAGCATGTAATCCTACTAAATTTTGGTCATAGTTTTGAAATTTGTGATCAAAATTAACTTTTCTCTGATAGATTCCAAGAATATGGAATCCTGGTCCCGAAATGAAGCACATAAGTGATAACTAGCGAAAAACTCGCACCATAGCTGAAAAGAATGACTCAAAATTAGTGGGATTCAAAAAAAATTCCAATAAAATCGGATCAAATTTGCCAGTTTTATCAAAAATATTTCATCCAGATCTGTTCAGGCGTGATAGAGTAACAAACATCCAACGTACCATCCAGCTAAACTTTTACGAATATAATATATATCAGATTTATAAACTATTTTGTAAGATAATATTTCATTAGTTAATATTTCTGAATAAATTCAAACAAACAGAGCTGCTAATCCTCTTATTGGAATAAATAAATACTTTTTTTTAAATGCAATAAGAGCTCTTCTATCACCCACAACAGTAAAAGTATTTTATCATTAAAAAACAAATGTTATTAAAATTATTCTTTTCAAGCTTTTCAAGTTTTTCATACATTTCTTTCTTCTCTTCAACCATTCCACACAAATGTATGTTCACATGTTATATATATTTGTTTAATGTTATTTCCAAGGTGCGAGCAAATAATTCACATATTCACACTCCATAGGAATTCTTCTTATATACACACACACACACATACCTATAAACAAGTTAAAATAAACAATTGATTGAGTTAATTGTTGAAATACTATGTATATACAGTGTCGAATACAAGACCATGTAAGTTTTAAAAAACAAAAATATATTTATTAAGGTGTTTGGAAGTCGTGATAAATGTTGGTTTTTTAGTCAATAAGTGTATTTAACAATTTTCCTCAAGCTTTAAGCTTTAAAATCATCCAAAATTTAGAGCTGTACATGAAAATAAAAACTTTTTTGGTAAAAACACTGACTTTGATCGTTAATTTCTCCTAAATCATACAGAGAAACGATATGAATTTTTCACAAAAGACGTATAAAAAAAAATATTTCGTTTTTGAGTTATAGTGCTCACGGACAGATGGACAAACGGATATAACGGAAATGGATCAATAAGATGATTTTATGAACACCTTTAATAAACTTTTGTTCGTCAATATTTCTGATCGTTGAACTTGGGACTAAAATTCGAATACCTTGATATATAATGTCTTGTATACAAGGTATAATAAATAAATGTAAAAGTTATATACAAAAACAATATACTCGTATAGATAGGAACGGAAATATGAGGTCTACATATTGAGACATCCTTATAGATGTATACTTACCTTTAAGGATGTTCTTGAACTTGAAGAAAATGTATGGGAGTCTCTTCAAGAACATATATAATCCGTGGAAAAAAATTAATTGAAAAGAGCACAAAATTATGTGGTTTTTGAACGCTATAGGAAAAATTATTCAAGTTTTTATAAGGCAAGTTCTATGCGACTCGTTTTACATTTACAATGCTTGTAAAAAAAATCTTCAAATTTAAGCCAGTATTAAACCCGATAAAATTGAATTTTAAACAAATTTAAATATTGTTTAAACAACCGGTACGGAGTTCAATTTATAGATTTGAGTTGTGAAAGTTTGCGCTTTTAACATGCTCAGTATATAATGAAGTGTTTTATAAAGTTTCCAAAAATCACAAAAAATTCCTAGATCATCGAGCTATTTATTATTATTTTATCCTTCAAAATTCGCTGAAAAAATGATGAATCATATAGGTTATCCTTTTCAATTGGATATTTCTATACTAAAAAATCTAGAGAGTGTGATAAAAAACTATCTAAAATATTTAGACAATCTTGTAGTTTATAAATAATACCATAAAAATATAAGGTTGTCGATGGTATAAAAACAAAATTTTAATCTAATTATGAGTTCATCGAAGATCCATCATTTTATGAGCAGAGACGACTATAGTTAGGGTATTGATGATTGAAGAGCGATATCTATATTATCAAATTTATAAGCAGCACTTGTACACAATATATTATTTATTATTGTAGTTGCGTGGTATTGTAAAACTAAAAATAACATATTATTTGACTACAAAGTATGTATTTGGTTTATATTATATATGTACCGTGAAATAAACCAAGACTTTCTGACAATCATGTAGGGAAAATGAACCAAACACCTGAAATAAGTATTCGAAATAGACCGTAAAATTGTCATTTGTTTATAAATAACATAATTATGGCAATACAATTGGTTTCAGTTAGAAGCCGATTAACAAAATATACAATTTTGTTCCTTAAGATTATAAGAACTTGTATTTTATAAGTCATTGAATAAGCATTATTTTAAAGCAAATAGTTAATACTTCAGATTTCGGTCGTTTCGTACTAGTCACTACCAACCTATGAATATTATATGTGGGACGGTAAAGAACCAAAAAACAACATTCAGAGCTATAATAACATTACATTATTACATGGAAATGATATATAGATATATATATATAACGTGTAAATATATATATATCTGTAGTAGTTACATATAACAGACATACATAGCTCACATATACGGATTACCAACATAATAAATGTGAAATATCTCTTCACACACACTTGTGTGGTTTCTTCGCTTTATCATTTATATTAGTAATACCAACATAACAGTAGAATTTAACTCGTCTTTCACTTTTTTTATTTTATCTTTTTCTATTCTTTTTTGGTTTTTGTGAATTTAGATTATCTACTGTTTATTTATTTTTCAAATAATTTTACGTAATTTTCTAGGGAAATATACAAATAACCTTAATGGTGCGTCCTGTATAAATATGGTGGGAGCGCAAATAACTGTATATTTTTCAGATATGGCAATCTTTATTCCTGAAAATGCCAATCAGGATAATCAAATAAACTTATTAAATTATTATATTATTGTATTTTCATCGGCCCTCGATAAGTATGCCAAATATATAGTTTATCCGACGTTTTGAAGGGGGTCAAAATAATGTTCAAAATTTCCGTTACATAATAACATACTAACATACCAACATACTAACATACGTATGAAGCTAATAAAAGCATGTTAAAAAAACCAAATTTCGTCGACCTGTATAATTATCAACAAGTAATAGATGCAATGCAAATACGTAAATGGAAGGAATTCGACTCATAAGCGACAAATATATATATGTATTTGTTTAATATTTTTGCAAGCTTTAAGAATTAACATAAATATTTAGTTACGAATTCGCTCGAATTACGAATGATCAAAACTTGCGATTCCCTGCAAAGAAAAGTTTTCTATATTTTAGGAGCAATTTTCCTAATAAATTCTGAATCCAACACTGCTTAAAGCATTATACGGTAAAGCATAACTTCCCCATATTTGAAACTTAAGCTTCGACAAGAAACTCCCTTCTCCTTTAGGAATAAAGTTTTGAATGCTAAAAATTATATTGAGAATTTTTAAGAACTGGAACAAGTTAAGGGCCAGAGTTTGCTCCCAATTACACGCCAAAGACATTATAAAAGAATTTATGAAAATAAACAGTGACGATCATGTTTAAATAATAAAAATGTTATACAAATATTATATTATTATAACAACCCAGCTATTTTACTTTAATAAAATGCCATTTATAATATTACCCACAACAGTTCACAAGACGAAAAATATTTTAACAGTGTTTATATAGCATAATAACACACATATGACTTGTAAGAATCTACGTACTTACTATACTACATATGTTACAAAATTTTTTATATATTTGTCACCATTTTATTGTAAGAATCGTTAATTTATAATAAATATAGTCAGATTGTAAACTATCGATAGATTGTTTAAAACAAACAAGATTTGAACTAACACGTTTTATTTTCGTTAGATTATAAACTAACAATGGTAGACTGTTAGTTTAAAATATAACGACCTTAAATCGTCGTCAGTTTATAAAAACATTGCAATCTATCGTTCAATCACTACATAAAGCTTTCACCAGAACTTATTGATATATGCAACATGAATTTGAATCCATAAACCTACACTGAAAACAAAAATTAAAATAATGACAACCTCATCTCGAAGTTGGGTGTTTCATATTGAAATAAAGTAAAAATACTTTCAAACAATTTCCTAATAATTTCCTACAAAATCACTGAAGTTAAATGAACAAAGTCATTACTTCTGTGGATCATCATTGACTACTAAAAGCATTCTTTTATAATCTATAAAGAAAACAGAAAGTTCGTTTGTAAATTTTATTCTACGTTCACAATGTATCGATAGTTAACAATCTGGTTAGATTTATTATAAACTAATGATTCTTACAATAAAACGGTAACATATATAAATGATATAATTCTTAATAAAATGTATCGTCTCATATTCCACACTTAAATATGACAAAACTATTTTATATATAGCTATATATGTTCTACTACCTTAGCAATTTAATAAGCTTTAAATAAATGCTTATTTATTTAAAAATACATATCATATCGTTATGTTTATATTTAAAAAATATTTATTCTAAAAACACATTTTTAAAATATAAAATATATTTGGTTAAAACTTAAAGAAATTTTATCGAATAAAGTTGTATTATAGAAAGCGGAACGGATTTCCAGAAAAATCCAAATCCAGCTAGTTTATTTTCTAGAAAAATTTTCCATACAGTGAGAGACAGTGTGCAGACCTTCACCAAAATATCAAAGAGTAACTAACGCTATAAGAGTAATTACGCTTAGTTCTATTCATACTAATGATGACTACCTGATAGTTGAAATACGTATTTATATTATACTAGGAAATTGACGCAAAATCGAAATTTAATTCTATTCAAATGAGATTGCAAATTGATGTTTTAATTTGGTCATTTAATCGAAATGTATCCTGGGTAATATTTCATGAATAAAGCAATGTAAGATACTTTATATACATAAAAGATATAATGAGTTCACTCTAGTGACACTAGTTGAGACTATACAATTTAAGAAAAACAATGTACCACAACTACCTCTGTTAGGATTGATGTAAACTATATAGAAATGCTGTATACATTTACAAAGATAAAAACAGTCAACTGTTGACTGAAAAGATGGTTTTTACTTATTATTTTAAACGCACTTCAGTTCGTCACCTTTATAAGAAAATGACATGAAATAAAAATGTGCATGGCCGTCACCAACGAGAGAGGGTACGTAAGGGCATCTGCCTCCCTCTAGAGATTCACAAAAGTGGTTAAAAGCATCCACTTGCTTCAAACAAGTAAAATTATACTGAATACAAAATATCAGTTATCGGATGAGTTTATTTTGAAATTAGAACCAATCAAGCTACCTACAAATTTTCAACTAACCATCTTCTTGCACTAATTTAGGCTCTCACGAGAAAAAAAAAGTTATTTACGAAAAAATGTTTCAAATATGAACAATTATACATTACATTTAAACTTTTTTTATCTTAGGGTTTACAAAACCCAATGGACTCATGTTTCCAGTTTTCGAATTCAAACTCACTTAGTGGGTCCGGAGCACGATATTAAAAAAAATTCAGCTCAGACAGACTTAAATAAACTAATTAGTATTACTTATTGTTGTTGTTTACTTATAATTATGCATACGATATTTACATCATGGTCTACTAGATTATTTTTGATGTAATATGCTACATACAGGCGTAAACTAAATATTGACAAATATCTTGTCTAGTAATCTTAATTAAAGAGAATTGAAAAAAATACACTCGAACTAGGACTCGAACCCGGACTTCTTGGATTCATGTCAAGCGACCTACCAATTAGGCTATTCGAGTTCTAGACACGAATGCAATTTTTTCAACCACTTATATACATAATGGATAAACAAATTAAAAAATTCATTGAGTTGAAAAAATTGCATTCGTGTCTAGAACTCGAATAGCCTAATTGGTAGGGCGCTTGACATGAATCCAAGAAGTTCCGGTTCGAGTACTGGTTCGAGTGTATTTTTTTCAATTCTCTATAATTAAACTAATTAGGTTAATTTTATGATTATCTATATCAAAATTTTGTTTGTTGAATCGATATTTCTAACCGTTACAGATAGGGTACAAAAACTAAATAAAAACAATTTCGATAATAAGTTTTTGGGAAAGAGGCGCTTATGCGATGAAAGAAGGGAAGAGGAATAGTAGAAAAACAAATTTTTCGGTAAGGCGCCCACACGAAAACACAAAATCAGTCCACGATTCTCACTAGTATAAGTCCGGATTTTAATGTCTGTGACTCCCCAACCCATTATTTTTCTCCACTGAGTAAAAATTAAGTAATATGAATGCTAAGAACAAAACATTGGTGCTTCTTTTATTATTTTTTTTTTTTTTTTTGCTGATTTAAATTATATCAAACCTTGGCTACACAGTATTTTCATGTACGTTATACCGATACCAATAACAATAAAATACACGTGTGCTTTATACCATTAACCAATGATTATATTATTAATATGCATCTTACATCCCGAACAGATCACACACCGAGATACCATCCTTATATTCAAGGAAGTATTACTACATCTAACTATGTTGCTTTCGGAAGCAAGCAAAACCTAAAATTATAATAGAGATTTTGGGTTCCATGTTATGTTATGGTATGTTGTAATCGAGTGTCGACCATCGTAGTAACTATACTTCTAGCACTAAAGATGCCACTATAACGAACGCTACGCTAGTTGATTGTTTAGTATGATATACTCATAATATGTGCGGGGATTTTAGCAAAACATTAGATATTAATTAACATTTTGTATCTCATAATGAATAGGAAAGAATTGTATGATTTTAAAAACGCTTGTAAAAACGAAAATTCAATGAATTGAAGCTATAAGATATTTCGATACCCAAAAAAATTAAAATTAACCAAAAAATTGGAAATTTTATTTATCAACTACCAGATACCCGCCCGCTTTGCTGGGTTATTTCTCCTTTTTAAAACAAAGACTATCCGTTATACCCTTATAGACCGTTATACCCTTAAAGACATTATAACCCTTACTTATCCTCCCTTTTGTTCACAATTTTATGGATTTTAATTTTTCGGTGGGGAACTCTAACTTTTTTGAAAATGAAGTTTTGTCCTTGATATTGGTTGACATAACTTTCTACAGGTCCAATCATTGAATTATACTTTTTAAACCTGATTTTTATACTTTATGGATCAAAACTACTCCATCCACTGAGTTTCATCGAACTCCAAAATAAAGATTTTTTCCCGATTTTCTCGATTTTTTTAAAGAGGCTAGAAAAATTGCAAAAAATTGAAAATTTTTTGTGATTTCCAATTTCGATAAAACTCAGTATATAAGGTAATTTTGACCCAAAAAGTACAAAAATCGTGTGCATTTATTAACTGGTCGAATAGTTTTTAAGATACGGACTAAAATCGATCCAAACATTGCGATATCTCAGAAACGAAAAGCGGTTTCAGCTGTGCGTTAATCGAACTGTCAGCATCCATTCTTATATATATGATCAATCATCCTTTTATACATCTTTTGTGAATAATGCATATAAATTCTCTGAACGGTTTATAGGAAATTAACTATCAAAGTCGGTGTTTTTACCAAACGGAGAAGAATTTTTATGCGCAGTTCTTAATTTTGATATGAGTTTAAAGCTTACAATTTTCTTAAAAACACAATTTATAATTCATTTAAAAATATAATTTTTTGTTCTTAATAGCTTTATATAATTTTATTTTTGTTTTTTACATCATTTTAAAATCGCGCAGTTCTCTGCCCCATATAACTGTTACGTAATGAAAATGAAATATTTAATCCACATAAAGTACCTCCACTCTAATAAATGCCACAAATGGTATTAATATTCATTCTAACAGAAACATTATATTAAATTCATTTATGGTTTACGAAAATGTTAAATTATGGAATCAACAAGGAACAACTCAAATATTTGGTATCAACAGATGTCTGAGCTACTTGTCAGATATATAAGAATTGAGTTTTGTTCCAAATCTTAGCAAAAGATGATAAAAATACTTAGGTAGCATGAAACGAAAATTTCAGCATTAATCGATTCTTTTAATCTGTACTTTTTTTACTTTTATCATGACTTAAGGTCGTTCAAAAGAAAATGATGACACTACGTTTCAAATTTTGAGAATGGATTCTGTTAAAAGCTAGTAAACTTGGATCAAAATTAAGAGTTTTTAAAATAATGATGCCTAAGGATTGAGAGAAAATCACTTATACAAGAAATTATAAAACAAATGCCATTCATGTAGCTAAGGAAGCTCAGGTTTATGATATTGATTTGATTTTCTGTATTATTATTTTTTTTAAATCAGTATGTTATAAAATGATCATTTATAATTGTAGTTCAAGGACATTATTTATGATTACAACTTTTCAGTCTCTTTTTATTATCATTTTAACTTTACTGGGAATATAATATAATAACATCAGTTTTCATTTAATGGTTGAAATAAATGTGAAATTTAATTTGAAGTACTCTCTAATATTCGCGACGTACACATTAAAATTTAATTGTTTTTTAAATTTTACATATTGTATATACCGTGTGTTTGGCTTGATATAGTTAACGTGGAAATATAAAATTTGTCTGTAACAGTTTTAGCCATGTTTCCATGGCTTCTAATTGTCTTTTTCATTTTAAATATCATTTATTTTTCTGCCTTGAAAACGTGTATTTCTCAGAAAAAAGATATATAAGATTAATGCAATTTTCTTATTTGTTAATCTATTAAATTTTTTTGTAAATAATTGATGACTTTTAAACAGTCCGCCCTCGTAATTAAATCGAATCAAAATACTAAAGAAACACTATCATTCTTCTGGATGACCAAATAAGAATCAAGTTCCACCGGAATGTCTTACAAGAAGATAAAATTCATTAAAAAGTTAGGTGACATATCTTGTTATGTCTACCACCTTTTCAATTTACATAAACATATTCCCTATTCAACTATACTAATTATATGTAGGCTTCTTTCATTGTCTTTAAACTTAAACATAATTATTTCATTCTTATCACTATCAAAAATAAATAAATTTTTACAAAATATATATATTTTGCATTATTTTAATTTAAGCCTCTATAAAATAAGCCTCTAACTCACAGAGAAATACATACACCCACGTTTAAAAATTAACGATCGATTATATTACAATTATTTTGAAATTTATACATTTTATATAAATTTTTAGCAAACATAATACAAATTATGTTGAAAATTGACAGTCGTTAATATATTTAAGCAAGTCATGTTCATCAACATACTTATTAAAATTAAATAAATATAATACTTCCTACTTCGAAAACTTAATTTATCATTATTAGAATTCGAGTAATTTATCGAATTATATGATTTACAAAGAATCAAATATAATACTAATCTCCTTACAGTTTAATCATTAAAAAATGACCTTATCTTAAATGACCTAAACGATAAGAGATAGGATAACACTTTAAGTTAGAAAGTTGATAAAAAAAACTAACATTTTCATCCAAAACATTTTTTCAAAAATTGTCAGTTTTCGCAGGAAATGTGACTTCAAAACTTTGTCTGTATTGTATTTAATTGAACATACTAGCCACGGAAAAATGCTCTAGCCAAAAGTTGTGAAGGCAATCGAGGGCATTCGCCTGTTTCCATGACTTTGACCTACAATTATCGAACTTTAAGCATATTTTCTTTAGATTAAATGCAAAATAGACATTTTTTTAAGTTGCATGTTTTTTTTTAAATTAATTATAGTATGTATGTGTAATTTAAATTTCATAATTTTATATTGAAATTATTAAAGTGTGTATAAAAAAATGCCATCTATGAACAGTAATCAGAAGGTACCAAAGATCAGAACCACTTATTTAATAGTTTATTGTACAACTTTAACTATTATTACATAGGTGACGTTTTTTTCGAAAAAAGTTTAGGTTCCTAGATTACGGTGTTGTATCCGAAGCTATATTCATAGCATGTTGATGATGCATACATACATACATACATATCATATAACGCGTCTATAGAAGTTTTGGTTTCAGTGTAAATTTGACATTTGTTTTAAGTTCCTCAGAATACGTTATTTCGCTAAATCGATGGCAGTGTTTCTTCATTAGTGTATAACAAAACAAAAATCGAACAAATATTTTCAAATAATACACGTGTTTCAAAACTTGTTTTATGGAAAATACTTTAAATATGATATTATTTATTATGAATTATAATAACAAGCAAGCTGTATAGCATTGGTCATTTGGTAGCACACGATTTTCGACCACAACAATATGTCCATATAAACATACATACAACATATAATACATATATAAACAAAACCGCCAAGTTGTTATTTACGACCCTCCTATACTAACAACACCATCTTACAATGTTAAATACAAATACTAGTAGTTAGTATATGTAAACATATTTACTTACGTGAATAAAGGGTGTAAAGATTAGAGAAAAAGCTTGGACCTAGCATAGACTTCTGATTTGTGTCCTAATTACGGTTAGCTTCAGTTTATTAAGTTCAGTTTTCTATTTGATATGAGCTTCCTAAAACAACTTTCTGACAAAACCGTTGCTGTAGTTGTACCCTGCTGGCGTTACTTGTCATAACTTCAAAGCGTATTATTTTCATTGTCCTTGGAGCAAATTTCATATTTAATATAATGTTCCCTGGCAAGATATTTCGAGTATGAAAGCACTTGTCGATAGATTTGGCCATTTTTCTTCACAGATTCAGAATAATGTTAACTGTGAGATCTCGAAGTTTCAAAAGTTTTGGACGTTTACATGGGCCTCTCAATTATTTTCTACGATATTAAAAAATTAATTTAACCGATTGGAGAAAATAGGAGAGTTGAAACGAATGCTACTAGAATAAAACGAAAGTAAATAAACAATCAATTGACTGAGTTAATTGTTGAAATACCAAGAATAGACAGTTTGTGAAACATAAAATTCTATCGAAAAATATTTTTTCCATAGTCTTAGCATAGAAACTAAGTATTATGTATTATGTTGGAAATATCTCAATCAATTTTTGTTTAATTTAATTTTTCAACGTCTAGAATTAAGCCTAACAAAATATAATATTTTTAAAAACTAAAAAACACGCTTTTGTAAGTAACTGAACTCAAAATTTATTTATTCTACTTATCTATTCTATTCATTTTATCATACAAAAACGAGGAGTGTTAGATTTCAATTATTGTAAATATTTTTGAACAGATATTGGTAAAGTTATTTTCTACTTTCTATTTCACCTAACTACAAAAGCCTGTTTCTTTAATTTTTCTACTTTTTAGTTCAACTATAGCAACAAAAGCAAGTTTTTTAATTTTTTTAAACGTTTATTTATTAATATTATGGTATGTTCCTTGCGCTTCCACCATCAAAAATTTTTCTTAGTTTACCGTTAATCCTGAAGATTCTGACCAAAATAATCGGACAATCTTATTAAATTATTGTATTTTCATCGAGACTTGATAAGTCTGCGAAGTTTCAATATTATCCGACGTTTAAAAGTAAGTGAAAATCAAGTTTTAAAAATACATATAATTCCACCCTTAGTGATATTTCAAAATGGCCAATTAAAATCGCAAATTCTAATCAAGACAATTGGAATTTTAAAATTTTGATTTTGTATTCGCTCCGTGCGTGAGTTTCGTTTCCATGGTAACGATACACTACTTTAATTATAGAATTGTATGGATGCATATATAATTGTATGGATTGCATTTAAGACTTACATTGAAAATTTAATATTATTGTCTCACAAATTTAAATAAATAATTATGATAATTTACATTTGAAAAATAATAATTGTGCAATTTGATTTCATATTTTCACAATTTTTAATGCATTAAGTTTAATTAATTCGTGTTTTACAATAATTTTAATTTGACATTTCTATAACATTAACATTTAAAGAACTGCAAATTAGTAATAACAGCCTCATATAACGCCAAAATTTTTCACTGGAAGCGCTGGCATCGATTTTATTGTCCCTACCATGACTACGCACACAACGAATTGTAACATCCAATAAATACATTTGAACTTTACTTTTCTATCTAGGAAATATTTTTGTATTAATTATAAAAGGAGCAATACAAATCCATAAAATATAATTAAAGCTATAAATCATACACAATTATTCATCCTGTATATCTTAAGTTTTCTCGTAACAGGACTTTATACCAAAGACTTACTGACCAGGGTTAATAAAGCTATCATAGTTAGGAATTACAACTGTGGTTATTGCTTTACATGACGTTATAATATTGGAGATACTAACTATTACTATCCTCTATCTATGTATAGAATGGATATTTATTTTACCTCAATAGACAAATTGTGTGTAATGTAAGACCGCCCGCATCGGCATCGGATTGGTATACTTAACAAATATGTTCTAACTATAAACATCTTACTACTCTACCCACTTACCCACTTGTACACGAATTAGTTATGATTTTCAATCTATAATAATATGAGTAAGTAATAGAGAAGCACATAAGTTCCCACTTATCAGGAAAAATTCTGGATTTCAGTTCTTAAACAGCTGAAATATTAACTTTTGATACCATACATGTATGTAATATGCAAGGTATACTAAGTTGAATCCCAAGTTTGATGATAATGATGCTATGAACAAAATTTTGGTATAGGTGTTTATAAAATCACCTAATTAGTCCATTTTCGGTTGTCTGTCCGTCTGTCCTTTGAGGTTTCCCAAAATTTAAAAAAGCCGTATCGCAATAACAGCGTTAGCTAAGCGAATTTCCACTTCGGAGGAGGTTATCAATTCGACTGTATTTTTTTTTAATGTTTGTTACCTCAGAACTTTTGACTGGGTGAACCGATTTTGATGATTCTTTATCTGTTTGAAAGCTGGTGTTTCCCGTTTGGTCCCATTTCATTTTGGTCCAGTTCTGACAACGGCATCCATAAGAAAACCATAAAAGTCTTAAATTTGCATTCATTATGCACGACAAGAGGACGAATAACTCAATATCACTTCGATGATCCTTATTTTAGTGACAAATTAGGTGTAATTCAGATTGACTAAAATTCACAAAATAAAAAAAAACTTTTAACAAAAAGAAAACCGACTTCAAAAGAAATACTTTTCCAAAATAAATTAAAACGCACTAAAAATTAAAAAAAAAAAAGATAATATAATGTAGTTAAAATTATTGTTATTTTTGGAGTCGGTGTCAGCCAAGCTAATGTAGAAAACTGTTCTGTCAGAGTTGTTTCCTTGGCTGACACCGACTCCAAAAATAACAATAATTTTAACTACATTATATTATCGTTATCTCATTAACGAATTTGACTTTTCAAATACAAAAAACCCTTCTTGATACCTTTTTTTCAAATCGGACTTCAATTGCAATTTCTAGAGAGTTTACGGACACATAAACGTATGCATCGTTATATATGTATTTATTAGGTAAGATCGATGAATATTTGAACAAATTTTTCTAAATTCCATCATCAATACAAAAGCAACAGCTACAATTCCGTCGGAAATTCTTTCTATTCTACATAAAATTTTCCTTTCGAATTCAAACGATTTGTACTTCTCTAAAGAGAAAGGGATAGGAATTATTTTAAATTCTGTTTAGGATCCATATGTTTCGAGTATTAAGATTTAATACAAATATTATATCCGAACATTTATAGGATGCGGTTTAATATTTTAATGTATTATAAACCTTTGATGTTAAATATAAACTGTCATGTTGTTATCAATGAAAAATAAATCATGAAAATATATCTTTCTTTACGCTCACACGTAAATTATAACGAAAACAAATCAACATGTCAGAACAAATATGAAATTTTTCACGTACTTATTACAAATTTTATGAATTTTTGCTGTAAAACAATGTCATTACGTTTCACTCTTTACTCAACGGGCTTTGTACACCGTCGCTCGAGCCGCCATCAAGTCAGTGATATAATATGCAAAATATGAGATTTTCTTGATATTTTGAGGTTATTTTGCTATGTTCAGGATTCGATAACAAGCTAGGTCGATGGCCGATTTTATTCGTCTCAACCCGCTCAATAGATTCAAAGATATTCAAAAAAACGTCACCAAAAAAATAATGTAGTGATAATTTGCTCCAAAACCGTGCAGAAAGTCGTGCGGTCGATTCGGAATTTTTCGAATTGATAATCAATATTCGATATATTTACTCAACTAGAAAGGCTTTTTAAAAATACATATATTTGTAAAGGTTTGACTTTTGAAGCCTTTTATTGTCTTTGCATTACAACATGTACAAACTATGCGGGAAAGTATTTTTTGTTGTTGCGAATTTAATGTATTGTATAGAAGTATCATCTCATGTACTGCGTTTATATAAAATAAATGTATGGTCACAAATTTTAGCAGAATTATTCATATCATTTTAAATAATTAATAGATTTTACATGTCACTTGATTCTCCATTATATATACAATATAGGTCTATTCCATTACCAATCCATTGGGTGTTTATCTATCTCTATCTGACACAAAACAGCTACTATTATAGATACAGATTATAATAGAACAGATATATTTGTCGAAGCCAGCTATACTAAACGATGCCGTTCAACTAGTGACCTGGAAGATACCCACCCATTCAATCAAACAGCTAGGCTAATTACTTGAATCGACTGTCTAGCCATGTCATTTTAATTTAGTTCTACTTTCTTCCACCTGGCACTAAAGCCCACTCACTGACAATATGGTAACCACAAGCAACAATTTGGTGTTTTTTACACCAACCAGTTGTCAGATATTTCTTCTTTTTTTTTTTTGTCAAATGGTCACACTTTCGTATGAATAGCCTAGAAGTACTAGCCAGCCAGTTCATTAAATTTTGTATTAGTCGCTACAGCAGCTATTAATTGGTTTGTTGACTAAATTCTTTTATCATTTCTAGTAAAGAATTCACACTGTACGGGCAGAAAAGTGAACGTATAAAATTTCTATTTAAAAAAAGACGAAAATATAAATATAAAACTTTGTTTTGTGAAAAGAAGATGGACAACAATCTTCGAACGCTTATAATTTCTTCGTTTTTTCATCAATTTTATTTTCACTTTCAAATTTTGTCATGGTATCAAGTCTAGTTTTACATTTTTATGTGTAATATGGCAAATTCGACATCAGGTAACTACCATATTAAACGGCTAATTAAGCTAATTAGCTGTGACAACTACATTCTATTATAGAGTTCATATATTATTCAGATATTAACTCATTACATAAAAGATTTTAAATAAATTATCAATTACATTACATTAGTTTTCAAACAAATTTCTATTATACATCACAGTGTCATCAGTATACTAGATGATCAGCAATACATGCATAAATAATAATTACTTCCTTAATGTATTCCTTATTTTAAGAATTTCCCTAAAATCTCACTAAAAATTCATTCTTAAAGGTGGCTACACAATTTCTTCTAAGCTTGGCAAGTTTGCATGATCAATCTTTTTATACAAACAATCTTGAATGTCAGTGGGAATATTATGCGCAAGCAACTGTTTAAGTTGCATGAGAATGGCTAACACACTTGGCATGAATCTAAGTTTTCGACTCTTGGCGCGGGTTCACCAAGGTTTCGACTTTTAGTGCGAATGTATATTTTTTTTTAATTTACTTTAATAGACGAATCTTTTTAGACGAAAAAAGAGTAAAATGAGGAATTTTTTTGTACTCAACCCATTAAGCCAACTTTAAACTAATTTTGGAAGGTGCAGAGATCATAATCTACATCTAATAAGGTGCCGCTAAAAAGTTTAACCAATTATTAAAATCCAGATCTAGTTTGACTTTTGGAAAGTTAAATTGGACTTTTGGTCCGCGAGTTTGGTCACTAGTGTGCCACATAGGAACACACATTTTCACAATATTGAGTCTGGTAATCGACATATTGAATTTTCATTTCAGTAGCACTCGCAAAGTAACGACAAATCGACTGTCGTTAGAATAATGAAAATCGGCCGGCATGTTTGGACTCTAATGTGCCATATAGGAACACACATATATATGTAGGCTGATAAACACATTACCACTCCTTTGCATTGCTAAGTCGGGTAAAAAAAAAACTAAATACCTTCATTCAACTATCGATTTACATTTATTATCTTATAATAGGAACTCCAAAAAAAATTTCTCATTGATAATAAAGCTACGCTAGAAACCTTTAAAGTAACTATTAGCAATCAATTAGTGGAAATTTGATAATAAACTATAAAATATTACAATGATTTAATTTATTTGGTATAATATATTTATTATTGAACAAATCACTGTGTAGAATAGATAATAAATGATAAATAGTAATGTATAAAATGTAATACCTATAAACGATAAAATCGATTTTGTATATTATATTCACGTTATATACATATTATAGATAGGTATTATATATATAAAATCAAAACTATTTTAAAACATAATGTAACCATTCACCCGACCACTTATCTATTTATTTTTGTTATAAATATTATAACAATATAATGTATGATAGGTAGGTAGTAGGTATTATTACGATTACTAAAAATGTATCTACACATTATGTTTTGTAATTTATTCTCTAAAATTGATAACACAAAAAAAAATATTTTAATCATGTTTTATTTTAAATTATAATCTGTTTAATTTTTTTTTTTTATATTTGTAAAAACTCGTTTATTTTAATAATACTGAAACTTAATCATTATTATTTTGATGCCATGTATATATGAAATATATCAAGGTATACTAAATTTAGTCCCAAATTTATAACGCATCAATACTTTTGATGATATAAATAAAATTTTGGTATAGGTGTTCACAAAATCCATTGTCGATGGTCCTATCGTCTGTCTGTGGATACAATTACTCAAAAACGAAAAGAGATATCAGGCTGAAATTATTAGTAAGTAAAAGGTGAGGCTAAGTTCGTAAATGAGCAACATGTTTCAATTGGGTCTTATAAACCGTTACAGATAAAGCAAAAGCTTAAATGTAAAATACTCCTTCTAAAAAAAAAAAAAAAAACTTTTGTTTGAATCATTTTTATTAAACATCACTGTGTATCCGTGAGGGCGGAAAATAGGTTCAAATTAAATAGTATGCATTAAATGAGAACATCAGTTATGTGTGTATGTGACATGTATCTAAGAGTGGCAATCTTTCTTTACTTGCATGACCTAAACAGAAAAAACTCTTACGTAATCAATCACTGTCTATATACATGGTATTTCAACAATTAATTCAAGTGAATTGTTTGTTTTCACTATTTTGTTAGTAGAATCAGTTCGTACAAGCATGTGTAGGCAAGTATGCATTTCTTACGCGTTTACTGAGCAAGATTTTATCCTTACATGTCTGAGTGCATGAAAACGCTTTTTTATTGACAGTTTTCACATACATATAATGTTTTATTCTGAATCACTCTAGATTTTTTTGTTGTTGAACATATAGAAATTATTTTCTACTTTTTAGTTCAGCTAGTTACAAAAGTATGTTTTTTTTTTAGTTTTTAAACTATTATTTATTTTATTTTTTTTTCAGTTTTTTAAACTATTACCTTTTTTCAAAATTAAGTATAAATATATGGTGGGAGCGCAAATAAATGTACATAAATTCCTATATAGAAATCCATTTGTCTGATTACCCTGACCAGAAGATACTGATCAGGGTAATCAGCCAAATTTATTAAATTATTATATTATCCTTGATTTTAGGGAACAAGATATTACCTGGATCCCCGGACACTCTGGTTGGAACGGTAATGAGCGAGCAGACAAACTGGCCAAACTGCGAACCACCATGGCTCCCACTCAAGAAAAGCTTGCGAGGATGCCATACCAAGAAGGTCTTAACAGATTAGGAGATAATCTGAAAAACCACCAATTAAAGGCAAGGACCAGCTACGAGGGAGGGCGAATCGCCAAAAGCCTGTTGGGAGAAGGAAACTCGCTCGGTAACAGAGCCGAGGAGATCTTGAAACTAAACAGAACTGATATTAGAGTCATCGTAGAGTTACTCACAGGGCATGATAACCTGAACAAGTTCCAACATCAGATTGGAAAAAGACAATCTCCTGCGTGTGACAGATGCGGAGAAAATTCAGAAGAAACATCGATCCACTTTCTCTGTTACTGCCCGGCAGGAAACTCAGCGCTAGGCAGATTCTGGGTTTCAGTACATCAGTTGGTTATAACAACCACTGAAAAGCGTAGCGGGGATAGAGTACAAGGAGATAATAGGAGATAATCTGATAATCTAGTCTATTTGGCTAGGTGCTCTGAACCATTGCTTCGAAGCCCGATGCTCGAGCATGGCCCGCTAACCTTCATACCCATACCCCATGCTCATACCCATATTATCCTTGGTGAATGTGCTAAGTTTTAATTCAATCCAGAAGTGGGTGAAAATCACGTTCAAAGATTCCCTTACATAGGTACATAGATAAAAAAAACACAATACTTCAACTAAATAAATTTTTTGATAAATGACACTAAATAATTTCGTAGAAAAGTACAAAATATTATAAACGAACTATCAAATAAGAAAATTTATTACAAATATGTGCATTTAATTTCCCGTAAAATGTATTCATTATAATTTCCATTTTAAGTAGAATTACAATTTACCTTCCTCATAAACTGTTAAAAAGAAAAACCAACACCCAAATACACAAACAAACATTTACATTTATTTTATTTCTTATCAGTTTGAAATAAATCCATATAGCAGCAGCGGCAATACAGATATGAACTTTTTAAAGTTATTCATAGTGCATTCATCGTGGTTGTCACTTCCTTATAAACTGTTCAGAAAGTAGTAATAGTATCATTGTGTGACATCACCCCCATTCACTTCACGAAGTGAAAACAATTTCTATAAGTCAAGAACAATTGCATAAAAAGCCTCACCTAGTTTAATTGTCTTTTTTTGTGTTACCGTTTGTCACTCAACAATTTTCAACACCGATGTCTCTAAAATTGTTAATGCATTTGAAAATAATTACTGTTTGCAAAGATTAACATTAAGCTTAGCGCAATATTGTCAATAGTTGCTCATTGCACGGGCAGAAAACTAAAGGACGCAAAATATGAACGTTTAAACTTCTTAATTAAACAAAGATGAAGATATAGATTAGTGACGTCGTTGTCACTAACTTTGTTTTGTTAAAAGAAGATGGGCAACAATCTTTGAATGCTTATACTTTCTACGTTTTTTAATCAATTTTAATTTCATCTTCAAATTTGTCATGGAATCAAGTCTAGTTTTTCATTTGAATGCGTAATATGGCAAATTCGACATCAGACAACTATCGTATTGGCAAGCTTAAATATGGCCAATGAAATTTAAACTACCCTCATTAGAATATATCCATAGGAATCGTGAAAAGTGAACTGAAATTGTTGGTAATATAGGTACCAAATATCATATTTGATATAAAGTATTATTATATAATATGCCATTAAAGTTTTTGAAGCGCTATAGAAAAAAATACCACTACTACGCTATAGAAAAAAAATACAATACTAAAATTTTGAGAAGTTGTTCTTAAACATGTTAAGAACTTTTTTAAAGTATGTCTGAAAATTGTGTAAGTTTTTCAGAAAATAAGTTACCGAAAATTAACATTAGATCCTATGGAAATTAATAAAATCACGATTATTTCTTGCAGTTTTTTCTAAATATTAATTGTAATTTTCTTTTTTTAAAGTTTAGAGTATTTTTTATATTAAATTTAAAAAAATATAATAATAATTATGTTATCAAGTGATCATAATGTCCAACAAATTCCCTGCTACGTTTTTTCAGACCATTAGCTTGAATATGACGTTTTCATAATCATTAGAAAATTCATCTTTTTCGAAAAAAGCCTTAGAGAGAAATATTAACATCATAAATTTTCAGGCTTGTTCGTAAACTTTCGTTAGTTTACTATAAATCGTACTCAGTAAATTAAAAACAACTTGTGATAGAAAAGTCTTAAAATCGGATAAAATGAATATAATTTTAAAGATGGCTTTTCTGCTCGCATATCGCTGAAGTTATGATTTACAAAGTTAAAAAATGTTTAACACGCGAATTTGTTGACGCGTGAGCAAGTTTCTCATCACATGACTTAAGATTACCGTATGGTTTATACGAATGGTGATGGGTTTCTGTACTAATTCTCAGCAATTAAGGATAGACAAAAGTCACCCTATAATATATATTTAAAGATATAAAAGCTAGCGTGACATTTTTCTCAAAGCGTACATACATATGGTCACAAATAAAGTCATTATTGACTTGATATTTTATTACAATTTTTCACAATCTCATATAGATAACCACGAATTAAGTTATTGACTATATAAAATTTAATGGGTATAAATATTCTAAAAAGTTTTCTAATAATAATTATTGAATGATAATATTGTTTCTGGTATGTGCATTTTCTAAGTAATCATAATACTTTATATAGATAAGATTATTAGAAAGTTATTTTGTAGTATTTAAATTTCTAAAATAGAGTAAAGTGTTTTATTTTGGTGACAATGCTCATTCGATTACCATTCAGTTTCTAGGTATTAAACACTGCCACGTATAAGACACCAACTATACGAAGACACCAACTACAGGAAGTTATTGTAATGGGTCCGATTTTCGAAATCGAAATTTTCAAGATATCTTTTCGTTTCATGGTTAGGACAAAGCATTAATACTTATTTGGAGAAGAAGTATGTGTGTGTATGTGTTTGTACTTATGTACGTCCGCCCGAAGATATTTTTTTCGTTATCGATACCGCGCGAACAAAAAATGATATCGACTTCGTTGAGGTGTTGATCGAAGCATATTAACAGAAATATGATCTGAAAGGAATTTATAGGGTTTTTCCCAACTATAATTTAAAATATGTCCAGGGAAACTTGCAGAAATCAACCAGTTTTTCCTACATTAAACGTAATATATATATTTGTATAATAATAGGTATTATAAATTATATCGTTGTTATTTCCATGACAACAAATAATTATACGAAATAAGTTGTAACCATAACACAGTAAAGTTAGTTATGTATGAACAAGTGATTTACTGGATATAAATTTGATCGTAACATACATAATTTATCAATAATAGAAATTATATTATATCGATCAATAATAATATAATCAAGCAGAATATTGTCACTAATAAAACAAACACTATTGCTTACTCAGGAGCGTTGAATTCAGTTTTTTAAGGAGTCATGGTCAATCGAAAGAATGGACAACTGATATTTGTTTCAGGTCAAATTTGTAATACATCAAATTTTAAATTCATACAAAACTATTAACTTTATATTTATTTATATGAAAGTTCGTTATTTTTATACAAAATAAAATTTTTGATTGTATAGCGAATAATACGAAATAGAGATTAATGCTTTAGTCCATCTACTGAAGAAAAAAAAACTATTAAATAGTGAATTAATAAATCCAATTTCGATAAACCATTAATCCTACTAAATTCAGGTCATACTATTCAAATTTATGGTCAAAATTATCCTATCTAAAATAGGTATCAAGAATGTGGGATTCTGGTCCCAGTATATAGATGAATGGAAGCGAAAAATTAACATCAAAGATGAAAACTTTGGTCCAAAATTAGTGGGTATCAAAAAAAATTAAAAAAAGATCAAATCACATTTGCCTATTGCAAAATTAATCTATAATAGGTTTCAAGAACGTGGAGTCCTGGAGTACCGTTATATCACCGCTGAAAAATTTGACCCATAATTCAAAATCAAGACCATAGTATTTGCCATGGAATGTTAAATAAGAGGTGATAAAAATGTTTATAAAAAGTTTAAAACTAGAAATGAGAATTTTTCAAATGGGCTATTGTGGTTTCCAAATTGAAATGATTTTATGCAAAGACACCTAGAACAGTATTTCCAGTAATTACGCACCTGATACTATACCATTTAGAACAGAAAGAGGTACTACCTAAACTATAGTACACTATAGTACCGTCTAGACATGGTACATCGAATTGAATGCATGCAATATTCAAATGTACTTGAATATATTACATAAACTAGATATATATGTACACAAGATTTTAAAATTACAAATATTATAACATTGTCCTAAATTATCACTTTAGGTATGAGCGACCAGAGAAGCGTGCAAAAGGTTGTAATGACATCTCCTTGTCATGAACGAAAAAATATAAAAAAAAAAAAAACAGATTAAGAAATCAAAATTATTAAAATTACTGTTTGAATTAAAAATTGAATTGGCTTAAGGTCAATTAGTTAGAAGACCAGAATTTAACGCCTTGTTTTTACTCGAATGGTTGTGTTAAACAAAATGACAATTCCTTCAGATTTTATCTCTAGAATGATGATGATAATCTTAACTTGCTCACATACCGTCGGGAAACACAGATGGCCTTACGCAATGGAATCTGTTAATCCATTAAGACAGCATCACTCGCCTAATATTTCTTAAACATTACAAACTTGATCGTACTCTCGGCAATAAAATTGCATTGAAGATCTTCGTAAAGATTCTGTTTGTAAAAAAAATCGATCAGTGATAAGAATTTTTTTTTCATTTTCTAACTACTTTACTTTTGAAAAATTAGTATTTTTTTTCAAAGGCTTATATATATCGAAAACGGTGAGATAAGGTAAAAAATGTCAAGAGTCAAAAAGTTTAGAATGGTTCAAAATTTAATATCATTAGTGTCCGACCGAAGCTTCGGCTTCGGCTTCGGCCACCTTCGGCCAAAAAAACCACCTTCGGTCAAACATTCGGCTTCGGCCTGAATTCAGGCCGAAGCCAAAGCTTTGGCCGAAGGTTCTTAGCAAACGTCGTAATTGAACGAATTGTTCTAAATGTTATTATTTTGAAATAAATTTCAAGGTATTTTTTTAATCATCTTTAGATTGACTTCTAGATCAACTTCTCAAGATCATAACCTCTAAATCAACTTCTAGAGATCAACTTTAATATTAAAGTTTTAAAATCATGTTTTTAAACCTTCGGCTTCGGCTTCGGCCGAAGGTTGTGGCGATAGCCGATTAATCGGTTTCGACTTCGGCCAAAAATCGACCTTCGGTCGGACACTAAATATCATACAGTTTTTAAATCAACTTTTTTAACAGAACCACAAAATAGTCTTTATTTTCGATAATAACGAATTTTTGGTATAAATTGCCATAAGTCATATGTTGCATGGAATCGTCCAAAATATAAAATCTGATGGCTTTTTAATTAAATTTTCGACTGGAAACATAAAATAAAGATTATTTTTTGGTAAAAAATGTCGAAGATTAAAACTCGTACAAAGTCATATATTCTTAGAGAAAATTTTTATGGATTATTTTTTACTCAGAAACTTGCTGTTTTAGTCAGAAAGACCGCTAAACGGAGATTTAAGTGATAAAATTTTTCATGATGTTATAATGTTCAGATTTTTGAAATCTGCTGTGAAAATATTTATAGACAGAAACAAACATCATTGTAACCGACCGACTAAAGTGAAGAGAGCTTTACATTACTAGTTCAAGCCAGAAATATTTTAAACTAAACCCAACCTTCTACATCCTAGTGTACCTGATGTTTTATGATAGTTACTCCAAAAAGCAACAATTTTCTAAAGGCACTATACTTTTGACTCTAATTAACAGAAGGAATTATTGTATACAATAATGAAATAATTTGTTTAACACCATATCCTCAGGTAATAAAAACGGAATATTTTTTTCTCTATTTCAAGAAATTTTTCAAAATTATTAAAGTTTTCATAAACATGTTTCCTTTTTTTTTAGCTCGATAATTCCATGTTTTTTGGCAGGCTGGCATTTACATTTATTTTATCAACGCACTAATTATATAAAGAGAAAAGTGATTCTTTGTTTTTTTTATGTAATGGATAAACTCAAAAACTACTGCACGAATTTTAAAAATTGTTTCACATATAGAAAGCTACATTATTATTCAGCAAAAAAACATGAGTCGTATTTTTTTTTTTTTTAAATAGGGTCCTGCATCAAAAATTAATACGCCAAAAGTTGTGAACAAAAGTGGGAATAAGAGGAGTAAGGTCTATAAAGCAGAAATCCAAAGTTGAAATTATCTATCGAAACGGGTGGGAAATTACTAGTAGAATAATTCTACTAGCTAGTATAATAGAAATTCTGAGAAGTTCCTACTAATTTCTGATGGGAATAGTTTTAACCGAATATATTATTCCATTTAAAAATAAACACGCTAAGGTTATACGCGATACGCTAAGTTTATCGAATCGCGAACAATCTGTATAAATGAAATATTGATAAAGAGACCAGTGAATTCAGTTGAAAATATAGCTTTAAACGGACTGTTCTATATAAAAATATAGCTGCAACATGTGTCAGAAGTATGGTTTATTTATTATTTGAAAATTTGAAAATAAATCCATTTAAACTACTAATACAGAGATCATTTGCAAAACTATTCCCAAAAAATGTTTGCTCTATTGTTTTCCACCTTGTAAGGGATGTTAGTGGAAGTTCTATGATTATGTTATTATCTTAAAATTTTGGCTGGTTTTTTTTATAAAAATATTGTTTAAAATGAAAAAATAAATTTTACTAACAATAAATTTATATTATTTATCAAATTCTTTGAAATTATTTCTCCTAGTTCTCTTAAAAAATGTTAGTTTTTTTTAATGAGAAGCAACTTTCTAATGAAAAGTGTTATTCTATTCTCTCTTACCTTTTAAGATCTAAATTGACCATTGAAGCAGTTTGGAGAACTAAGATCTGAATGTCAAAACATAATGTCTTCCATCAAACTCTACAATTATTGTTATTTTTTTATTAGCTAACTACAAAAAGAGATATTACCCATAATAGATATTCCATCCTGAACACCCGTTGCTATGAATCCGCCCTCTTCTTGCATGTCCTCGAACAGGAGTAGTATTAGTAAACATTCAGAAAAGGAAACGTTGAAATAAAACCAACTCGATATTATTTAAAACAACAAATAATCTGATTATTTAATAATATAAAAATTAATACACACAAAAACAATATCATATATTTACACAATTCTCTTTAAATAATTATTTTATTAAGCTTGGCGCTAACAGTTCCGGTTCCGGTGATTTCCGTATTAAATTTTCAATAGAAAATTTTGTTGAATTTGCTATTTTTTTTCCAATTAACGTTACTGATTTGTCACTAACTTTATTTAAATTGATTAATTGTTCATTATTGTATTTGTTGGTATTAACTGTAGAGGGAGTAGTTTCTGATGGTAAATCTTCTGATTTTCGTACTAATGATTGTGTTCTAGATGATTGTGTTCTATTTGAGGTATCACAAGTTGACGAGGAACCAATTTTATCCTGAAATTAAACAGAAGCAAAAATAATTAAAAAATTCAAAATATAAAATTAATATTAAAATAATTAAAGACGGAATATTTGAAAATTCCCATATTCAATTCTTCTGGAGGAAAACTTGAAAGCTCATGGGTAGTTGCAAGCTCAAATTCTGAGACTATAGTTTATTGGAGACTCAAAATCGGAAACTTTGAAAAAAATTTATAGTATCTAGACTTTAGTTTGAAATTTTTTCGTACAATCAATAGTTTGATAGAAATATTCGACTCAACGGAAGCAATAACTGAAAAATAAAATAATTATAAAAACAATCACTTACTATTGAAGGTTTCGAACATTTCACACCATTATGTAATTGTTTTCGTGTTCTTCGTCGTCGATAATTGCCTTTTTCGAACATATTAATCGCCGTTGGATCCATCATCCAATAACTACCTTTACCACAACTCCCCGGTTCAATATTAGCAGTTTTATCACGTGGTACTTTAACAAAACAATCATTTAAACTTAAATTATGTCTTATAGAGTTTTGCCATCCTTGCTTATTATCGCGATAATATGGAAAGCGATCCATAATAAATTTATAAATACCACTTAATGTTAATCGTCGTTTAGGTGCGGAATTAATTGCCATTGCAATTAATGCGATATATGAATACGGTGGTTTTTCTAAACGAGGTTGCATTGGTCGATATGTTAATGGTAACCATAATGGTGAATGACCGTATAATTCAGTAAAGCGTCGATATAATGGTGCTGATTGTTGTTGATGTATTCCTAAGAGCTCCATTTGTAATTCCATTTGTTCCAAATTGTAGTATGTATCCCATTGGTGTTGGAGAATAGAGTAGTTTGATGGTAACATGGTTTATATAATCTGAAATTAACAAAATTTATAAATTGGATTATAATATGGCCTTTCTTGGATCTATTATAGATTCTGTACCGTTTTAATTAAATAAGTCAAAAGATAGTTAAGATAGCAATTTTCACTAATTAAAAAATTCCTGAATTCCTGTTAGTAGTGATATAATTGAACTCTCCACTAAAGCATTGCTTTTTAAAGTTATGGATATAAATAGTTAATTTACTTTCCGATTTTTTCCATTTTTTTCTGATTTTTTCAAAGATCAAAGATTTTTTACCCCTTAAAAAATTGCAAAAAATCTAAAAAAATTTTTTAACTCCAATTTCGATAAAACTCAGTATATAAGGTAATTTTGACCCAAAAAATACAAAAATCGGGTTCATTTGTTCACTGGTCTAATAGATTTTGAGATACCGACTAAAATCGATCTAAATATTGCGATAACTCAGAAACCCTGCATCCAATCATTAAACTAACCTGATTTTTATACTTTTTGGATCAAAATTACCCCATCCACTGAGTTTCATCGAATTTCAAAACAAAATTTTTTTTCGACTTCTTGATTTTTTTCAAAGGCGTACGTACCCCTTAAAAAAATTGCAAAAAATCGAAAAAAAAATGTAACCTCCAATTTCGATAAAATTCAGTATATAAGATAATTTTGACCCAAAAAGTACAAAAATCAAGTGAATTTGTTGGCTGGTCGAATAGTTTTTGAGATACAGACTAAAATCGATCCAAATATTGCGATATTTCAGAAACTCTGCATCCAATCAATAAATTAACCTGATTTTAAATTATATCATGCGTAGTTTTGTTACTAGCGTCGGCCGGCGCTAAGATGTAAAATTCGTATATTAGTAAAATGCCAAAATAAAGGTTTTCTTATTATAATCATACATATAATTACATATTTTGTCGATTTGCACCAGGAAATGCTTGAATTTATCTGAAGCTCCAACAGATACTAATTCAACAAAATAGTTTTCGCCAAAACATTTTATGGCACTAAAAAATAGTTTAACTAACATGGATAAAACAAATATGTCATTATACAAAAAGTTTTTCCTAAAGACCTCAAAGAATTTACCCAGGGGTGAATCTACTGCAGGGATTTTTGGGCTGCTGCCTAGATCCCAGTGAACACAAAAGACCCCAATATAATTTATTGTCCTATTCCTTTCCTATACCGTATACTTGTATCACTATAGAAAACAGTTTTTTGACAAAATGGCAATCAGTTGAGTAATTAAGATGATCCCTAAGCAGTATTAGCCCAGGCTCCAAAAATGTACGATCCGCTCCTGAATTTACTAAAAATAAGTTATTTAATTTTTTTCGAACTCTTCTTTACAATAATATCGAAAACCATCAAACCAGAAGTATATTGTGGTAATTTATTTTCCGATCATTGTTATTTCGAAACTTTTTGAACGCATTTTTTTACTATAATTCAAAGGTTTTAGAAACTAGTTTGGTTATTAGAATCGAAATATATTTACCCTTAAACCAAGATATTATAATATAATAAACTATTAAGATTATATAATCTAAAATTATATACTACATCGATTTCTTCTGGATATATACTCGACCACAAACTTTAAAAACTAATCTTTAAAATTAATTTCACTTTAAAACACAAATCCAATAATGATCTGTATGAATAAGTGATCACTGTGACAATAAATTTTCAAATAGAATAAAAATATTAAGTTTATAATGGATTTACCTTTTAAAAAATTAATCGAAAAAGTATTTGATAAAACGTTAAAAATTTATACACACAATAACAATAACAATAAAAACCAAAAACTATATAAAAATATTAGAAAATCATCTCAAAATGTGTAACTTATATGAATTGCATATAAAACCTTTAAAATAATTGAAAATTGAATGCACAAAATGTTTAAATAAAGAATTTCAATTTTAAACTAATCAACTAACAGTAATTTCATAGTGTTTTTAAAAATTATAAAAGAAATTTTATTTGATATATAATAATATATTCCTCTCATTTTTACTCTTATTTTTCGAATTATTATTTTTGTTACCCCCACCACTCACTCATTCATCACACTCAGTCACATATAACACATATATATAATTAAAACAATTATATGAATTCACTAATAAGATTAGTGTTTGTTTAATTTAGGGATGTTACTTTTTACTTACACACAACACAACACAACTCAATATTTTTATTATTATTTGTTCATCTTCTTCATCTTGAAAATCTCTTGAAAACCAAACAATATTATATTATGTTGTTTGTGGTAGTGTTTTTAAATGGTTTTTAAATTCTATATAGCAGGGCTTCTTAAACTATGGGTCGCGACCCCATTTGGGGTCGCGTAGCAAAATTCTGGGGTCGCGAGAGGTAAAAATACAATTTAAAGATAAAATTTTAAGATAAATACAATTTATAGATAAAATAACAATTATCGTAGATAAATATATCATAAAATCTTCTAGTTCGGAAAGATTATTTGTACCTGCATTTCTATTAAGAGTATTATAATAACTTGAATAACATTTACTATGAATTATGAAATGTTATTGGAATTAATAAAAAATATAAATTTATTTTTGTCAATCTCTAAAAGCCGAAATAATCCCTAGAAATAATTATGAACAAAATTTCTAGGTTTTATTGCTGAAGAAACAGCTTTAACACATATTAAATCCCAATTTGATTTGTTATGCAATAAAAAACAGGCACATCCATCTCATTAAATTTTTAACTTATACTTTAATTTAAAACGTACCACGCAACTACTTGAATATATTCGAGAGAATTAAGACGGTCAGAATCCAAAAGTGGTAATAAATACAATTTTATAATTTTTTGTGCAATTTTTAATTTTAGATTTTTGTATGTTTCAAAACGAATTCTAAACTTATATATTTTCATATGTATATGTATATTGTTACCTAATAAATAAATCATCAAAAAATATTAATTTATTTTTCTTTTATATTTGTATGGGGATGGGGTCGTGAAGAAACTCGCAATCATAAATGGGGTCGTGAATTACAAAAGTTTAAGAAGCCCTGCTATATAGTAAAATAATAATAATAATATATAATATATTATATTTATCTGTTATGTGGCTTCACATATCTTCTGCTTCAGCTTCAGCTTCTTTCGTTAGTTTTATGATTGTTTTAACACATGGTGTATGTTTAACTTATACACTAATTAAAGGAATATACATACGATATATATTTTATTCATATTTGTTAAAAATTCTACAATCATTGATGGAATTATATTAACACACTTTTAATCATTATGTAACGGAATCTTTGAACGTGATTTTTATCCACTTCAAAAGGTCGGATTGGATTGAAACTTCGCATACTTATTAAGGACAGATTAAAATAAAATAATTTAATAAGTTTGTCCGATTATCCTGTTCAGAATCTTCACGATTAACGATTAAGTACAAAAAAAACTTTGATGGTGGGAACGCATATAACATTTAATAATATTATTAATGAATATTAGTTTACAAAATTAAAAAACTCGCTTTTGTAGTTAAACTAAAAAATAGAAAATAAATAATAGTTTAAAAAAACCCAAAAACACACTCTTATCAAAGACACACTCAAATTCAAAATAATGGAGTGACTAAAAAAATCATTTTATCGTAAATATTTTATTGATAGATTTAAGTAAAAGTAAAATCCTTATAAAATATCCTAGGAATCACCTCACGCTTTTTCAAATGGTTTTTTTTCCTATTCTGCACTTTTTTTACTTAAAGAAACATACCCAAAACGATTCTTATGGTTTTCTCGAAGACGCAAACACAAGTTGCCCTCCGTATATATAACAAAATCGTTGGACAGATATCACCCTTCAAATATCTAGGGGCACTAGTGTGTAATAGTTGCGATTCGGCGAAAGAAGTGCTATCAAGGATTTAATAATCCAGCGGGAAATTTATCAACATGAAGAAGTTCTTAATTAGACGTAACCTAGACTTAGGTCTTAGAATCCGAATGGTACCCTCAACCCCAGTCGATTCGTCTTAACGTTGAGAACTATCTTAAGTGGGATATCGTTCCATTACATAAATACATACCAATCTAATAAAAGCGTGTTAAAAATGTTAGTGTTGTTATAAATATATTTTATAGTGTAGATAAACCTTTATGAAAAATATTATTTTATAGAACATTAATGCAATGAATGCATTTTATACAACAACACACCTCATTGAATGTAATAACCATGACAATTTATAAACAACAGTATCGCAGTTAAATGCAACTTCAAAAAACCCCAAAACTATAAAATGATACTAAATAAACAATTAATATGTCAACTTAACGATATTCACTACTACACTTTATTATTATTATTAATATTATTATATTACTTATATTAGTTTTAGAATTTCATTTACGTTTATGATATTATATGGACATTTATAATTTAGCTACTATTTAAATTACCTTACAACGAAAATGTGATAGTTATCGCATAGGTAAGTAAGTGGGATAAAACAAATGCTATGAGTAAATACTGAAACTGTTACTTCCGGCAGTAATTGATTTAGCTAAATCTTTTATTTAAGGCAGTAATCGGTCTAGAAATTTAAAGAAATCGATGTTTTTGCATATTATAGGTTTGACTCTTAAAAAAAATTTTCGGAGATATAGCGGATTTTCTAGTAACGAAGTTTGAATTGATCGCTCTGCACTGCGAGCTTCTGCTGCTTCAAAAGAAGACAAAGTTCGGTTAGTTGCAGGATGGATCAGGGATCGCTGATGAGTCCAAAGTAAATATTATTTTCCGAGTTACTCTGCCGGAGTTGTCTCTAAAACTTAAAACCCGTTTTTCTTGAAACTACATTTTTGGAGGTGGTTGACTTGATATCTCAAGTTCTACTTAAGCGATTTCTTTAAAAATTGGTGGGAATAACAAAGGCCATCTACATCATTATTTGTTAATCTTTATTTTATTTAATTACAAACATATTTACAATTACATTTTGATGTGGGTGGATTCGGTTACTTCGTTCTTATTCAAGCGACGACAATGTGATCAATTCTGCACTCCCATTAATTATAAATTGTTCACACTGCCGCTGCCTGGATTCGAACCCGCAACCTCAGGCTAAATGGACAAACAGTCAAAAGCAAACGCCTTAGACCGCTCGGCCATTTCGACATTTTGGAATTTAAAAAATGGCCATTTGAGAAGATCAAAAAAGGGGCCAAATGAATTTTTTTGTCATTTCGACATTTTATGCTTTTTTGCTCGAGGTTCAGACGATAACGACAGTTTTACTAGTTAAGCATTGTTCAAAGAAAGTTTCTCAATTTTTGACGCATTATAATGAGTATATGATTGAATCATGATATATAAAAACAGGTATGCATATAATTAATTATAAACGAATTCCGTTAATATAATTATATACTATTTATATATATATATGTATAACCATAATTCTATATAACAAAATTAGAATTAAGGTTATTTATCTTAACAGTGTATAAATGTATTTGAATTACAATAAATATATTTTATTATTAATCTATTAAAAGATATAAATCCCAAGATATAACAAGTGAAAACAAACAATTGACTGAGTTAATTGTTGAAATACCATGCATAGTCAGTGTTGATTTCTTTATCACATTACACATACAAACATGTGACACATACATAACTGATAAACAAGTATAGTACATATTATAATTTCCGCCTAATTGGCGCCCTCACGGGTAAACAGTGATGTTTACGAAAAAATGTTTCAAACAAAAGTTGTTCAATTTTTGATAAGAAACATTTTTTACATTTAAACTTTTAAACTTTTGTTCTATCTCTTACGGTTTACAAGATGGGTCCTACGGACCCAAGACCCAATTGACCTATGATGCTCAATTACGAACTTGACCTCAATTTTGACGTCCTGAGTACGCTGTAAAAATTTCAGCCCGATATCTTTTTTCGTTTTTGAGTTATCGTGTCCACAGACGGACGGACAACCGGAAATGGACCAATTAGGTGATTTAGTGAACACCTATGACAAAATTCTTGTCCTGGCATCATTATTTTTAAGCGTTACAAACTTGAGACTAAACTTAATATACTATGTATATTTCATATATACATGGTATAAAAATAATAAGTTATACTATAAAATTGAATTCATTCTATGAATACAATTTTGAAATGTTAAAAAGAAACAATAGAAAACAATTAAAATGTATATTTCATATAATATTTAATATTTCATATAATATTTAATATTAATGAATATTTTGGTCAAAGATTTAATAATGTTTAATTTTGTTTGAATGTGTAACATGAAACACTTTTAATAAAATGTCGTTTATATGTCATGTAATTGTATGCGTTATTGTAAATATTACCTAATATAAAAAAAATGATATTTTATTATTTTATATGATTCTTATTTCCTTAAAAATAATAAAAATTTATATAATTGTGAGTTATTTTTTAACAATATATTATTACAGGTAATATAAAAAGTGTGTTTATTTGTTTCTGAAGTCAAAAAATTTTAAAGTTTTTGATTTCCTATAATACACTTTTGTAGAATATATATTTTTATTATTCATTTTTAATTTTTAATTGCAATTAATATTTATTTATATCACCTGTCATCATAATTATATTGTAAAATTTTTGAAAAAATTATTTTATATTAAGTCGAGTGGTACCTACTCAAATTCAAATAATTTAAACAAATTCTAAGGCATCTTTTTTATTCTAATTAATATGGTAATTAATATAATACTTATAAAATAATTAGCAGATACCCGCCCGCTTTGCAGGGCGATTTCTCCTCTTTCAAACAAAGACTTATAGCCCACACTTATCCTCCCTTTGGCTCACAATTTTATGAATTTTAATTTTTCGTTGTGGAACTCAAACTTTTTTGAAAATGGAGTTTTGCCCATGATACTCACTGACATTGTAACTTTCTGTAGGTCCAATCATTAAAGTAACCTTATTTCTAAACTTTTTGGATCAAAATTACCCCATCCACTGAGTCTCATCAAATTCCAAAACAAAATTTTTTTTCCGATTTTCTCAATTTTATCAAAGGGGTCAAAAAATTGCAAAAAATCGAAAAAATTTTTTAACCTCCAATTTCGATGAAACTCAGTTTACAAGGTAATTTTGACCCAAAAAGTACAAAAATCGGGTTCATTTGTTGACTGGTCGAATAGTTTTTGAGATACGGACTAAAATTGACCCAAATATTGCGATATCTCGGAAACTCTGCACCCAATCATTAAATTAACCCGATTTTTATACTTTTTGGTTCAAAATTACTCCATCCATCGAGTTTCATCAAATTCCTAAACAAAAATATTTTTTGCGTTTTTCTCGATTTTTCAAAGGGTGGTCGAATAGTTTTTGAGATACGAACGAAAATCGATCCAAATATTGGGTTATCTCAGAAACTCTGCATCCAATCATTAAATTAACCTGACTAACAATTCAAACTCAAATTACTTCTAATACAAATTTTTAAAATAAAGTAAAAATAAATTAAATATAAATAATAATCTCCTTAATGTCGTTAGAGCTATTGTGTTATCGATAAAGATGATAACTAGACGTGTGTTTAGGCTATCGATTCCATATTGAGGTCGATTTAATATTTATTATTGTTATAAAAATATTCAATTTTGAAAAATTTATATAAAAATAGTGTACATGAGCATCTAGAATTACTGTCAGTCAGGTTGACGCCACAAATACTATATACCACTTTAATAAATTCATGCAAAAACAATATAATAATCTATCAATGTTTTGTGTTAACCATTAAATTTTTTAAATTAATTCAGAAGAATTAAACCATTTTCAAATTTCTGTTATATTAATATATTAATGTGAAAGTAAGGATGTTTGTTTGTTTCTTACGTTTTCACGGAAAAACTACTGAATGGATTTGATTGAAAACTACAATAAGATAGCCCATACATTAGACTAACACAGGAGTTTATAATTTATAAAGATATATTTTTTTTAAATGCAGTGCACCATCTGTGATCATAAATTTAAACCATAAATTAAAGATTTCTGTAAAAATAGTAAACGCAAAAATGTAAAAGTGGTAAAAATACAATTAATGGCCATCTGTTCTGATATACTCAATGAACTATGGCTTTTTTTATACCATACATATGAAATATATCCAGATATACTAAGTTTAGTCCCAAGTGTCTAACGCTTAAAAATATTGATGCTATGAACAAAATTTTGGTATAGGTGTTCATAAAATCACCTAATTAGTCCATTTCCGTTTGTCTGTCTGTCTGTCTGTCATCGCGATTACTCTAAAATGAAAAGAGATATCAAGCTGAGATTTTTATATCTGAGGACGTAAAAAGTGAGATCGGGTTCATAAATGAGCAACATATAGGTCAATTGGGTCTTGGGTCCGTAAGACCCATCTTGTAAACCGTTAGAGATAGAACAAAAGTTTAAATGTAAAAAATGTGCCCCATCAAAAAATTAAACAACTTTTATTTGAATAATTTGTTCGTAAACATCACTGTATAGTATGTATTATATGGTTATATCAGTTATATGTGTGTGACATGTAAGTATATGTAATGTGACAGAGTAATAAGCACTGTCTATACATGGTATTTCAACAATTAACTCAGTCAATTGTTTGTTTTCACTTTTTACATTTAATTTTAAAATATTGAAAACTGCATATATTTTACCTGTGTAAAACAATCCCTATCCCTATTTCGAGTGTTATGGAAGCGAGATAAGTGAGACCAAGAAAGGTGAAAGCTATAACACCTACGGTGGTCTTAATTCCAACGAAGTGGGCGGATTCAAGCTAGTTTTTTATTTATATATATTATTTTTTTCCAAATTTATAGTTAAAAAAAGCAAGTTATTGGGAGAGTAAATGAACTGAAGACAGTCATTGGATTTTACGAAGTTCTCTGTAAGTGAAATGGCAGAAAAAAAGAAATACATTTTTATTTTATTGTTTAGTGTAAAATGTCAACAGTACACAAATAATAAATATAATAGTTTTCACGCTTGTAATACCAAATAAACAAATTTTTATTTTCTAAAATGAAAACTAAATATTTAAATGTGAAATGTTATTCATATCAGATGTGATTTTACATTCTAGATGAGATGGTAAGCCAACAACAGATACTGTGACTTGGTTTGTTAGTTTGTATAATATACTTAAACAGTTTCTTAATTTATCAACAAGTACACTAAACTAGATGACAAATTTAATAGCGTCTAACACGTCTTTGATCACACCTAATAAAAAAAAATACATTTTAAACAAGTGTAGTTATTATTCTGTGTGTTGACCACACACCGATCTTTTATATTTATTTTATTTTTAAAATTTATTTCTTATTTTTTGAAATTCTAAAACACACAAAATAAACATACAAAATGCTACGTCTATCGTAATAATATACAATAAAACTCCGATTTCACCAATCATTTCATTTCGATTGTAGACACATACAATACGCATAACGATATATACATAATAAAGTTTTCCGCTTTGAATTCCAAAATTGTAACAGGCGCCAGAAATATAATGAGATCATGTGAGTGCACAAATTGGTTTTTATATAGGTATGATTATACCCTGTATATTTGAAATATGTATCAAAGTATATGAATTTTGGTCCCAAGTTTGTAACACTTATTGGTGATACGAACAAAATTTTGGTATAGATGTTCATAAAATCCGCCTATCTTTCAACACCATAACTCAAAAACGAAAATGTTAGTTTGAAGTTACTGATATCACATTACACATGTAATATGGATTAGTATGGTAATATGTGATAGACAAAAATTAATTTTTTTGGATTCTGATGACGTCATAAAGTTAAAAAATTCGATTTTTTTGATGGCACAGGCAAATTAGATCCGATCTGATTGGAATTTTTTTTGAAACCCACTATTTTTGGGTCATTCTTTTCAGCAGTGATGTCAGTTTTTCGCTAGCTATCACTTATATGCTTAATTCCGGGACCAAGACTCCACATTCTTGAAACCTATTAGAGCAAGGTTAATTTTGATCATAAATTTGAAAAGTATGGCCCAAATTTAGTAGGATTACATACTTGATTTATCAAAATTGGATGAAATTTGGATGTGATAGGGCAATATTTAATATAAATATTATCGAAGATAATAAATGAGAACTCTAGGATATGTCGAAATAAATTTCGATTTTTGCCCCAATTCCTAGATCAGTTTTTTGTATTTTTAAAATACGTATTTTCGACTACCAAGTAGTCATCATCAGTAAGAATTAGCTAGTGAATGTTACTCTTTGCTAATTTGGTGGCGGACTGCACACTGTTACATTCGTGTTTTTACAATTTATACTGTTCACAGTATCTGTCAAATTGTAGTGTCAGTGGCGCTAGCCAATCAACTGCCATCAGTTGACTAGTCTGGCCAATGAGCATGATACTTGTGCGCAGGCCCATTCGAGTATTTTTTGACGTTTAAAATAATAAATTACAAATCTAACCTAAATTAAAAAACTATAAATAAATCATAAAAATAAATAATCCTTTATTTTTATAACGTATTGACAATTTTTAGAAATTCAACCTTGATTTTGCAATTTTTATTAAATCCGAATTTGGAATAGGTCCTTTGTCCAAGTTCATTGCTTCATTACCCATCTTTTGAATGAAGATGCTTTCATAAGCGTCTAATTCGCAAGGATTGGGTACTGATTTTAAGAGCTTAAGGTTTGATTTGTCGATTTTGTGGTCGTTTTCGATAACGTGAGCGGCTACACATGATTTTTCAATTCTTCCATATTTTAAATGGCCCATATGTTCTTTGAATCTTGTGATAATTTGTCTTCTACTTTGACCTACATACTTTTTCGAACAATTTTGACATCCAATGCAATATATTCCCGATTGTTGTTCCATGTTGATTTTATCTTTGGGATTTCCAAAGATAAAATCAACATGGAACAACAATCGGGAATATATTGCATTGGATGTCAAAATTGTTCGAAAAAGTATGTAGGTCAAAGTAGAAGACAAATTATCACAAGATTCAAAGAACATATGGGCCATTTAAAATATGGAAGAATTGAAAAATCATGTGTAGCCGCTCACGTTATCGAAAACGACCACAAAATCGACAAATCAAACCTTAAGCTCTTAAAATCAGTACCCAATCCTTGCGAATTAGACGCTTATGAAAGCATCTTCATTCAAAAGATGGGTAATGAAGCAATGAACTTGGACAAAGGACCTATTCCAAATTCGGATTTAATAAAAATTGCAAAATCAAGGTTGAATTTCTAAAAATTGTCAATACGTTATAAAAATAAAGGATTATTTATTTTTATGATTTATTTATAGTTTTTTAATTTAGGTTAGATTTGTAATTTATTATTTTAAACGTCAAAAAATACTCGAATGGGCCTGCGCACAAGTATCATGCTCATTGGCCAGACTAGTCAACTGATGGCAGTTGATTGGCTAGCGCCACTGACACTACAATTTGACAGATACTGTGAACAGTATAAATTGTAAAAACACGAATGTAACAGTGTGCAGTCCGCCACCAAATTAGCAAAGAGTAACATTCACTAGCTAATTCTTACTGATGATGACTACTTGGTAGTCGAAAATACGTATTTTAAAAATACAAAAAACTGATCTAGGAATTGGGGCAAAAATCGAAATTTATTAGGGCAATATTTATTTTCTTGGATTTTGATGACGTCACAAAGTTAAAAAATTTGATTTTTTTGATTACATAGCCAAATTTGATCCGATCTTAGTGGAATTTTTTTTAAAACCCACTATTTTTGGATCATTCTTTTCAGCTGTTATGTCAGTTTTTCGCTAGCTATCACTTATATGCTTAATTCCGGAACCAGGACTCCACATTCTTGAAACCTATTAGAGCTAGGTTAATTTTGATCATAAATTTGAAAAGTATGGCCCAAATTTAGTAGGATTGCGTACTTGATTTATCAAAATTGGATAAAATTTGGATGTGATAGGGCAAAATTAATTTTTGTGGATTTTGATGACGTCATAAATTTAAAAAATTCGATTTTTTTGATGACACAGGCAAATTTGATCAGATCTGATTGGAATTTTTTTAAAACCTACTATTTTTGGGTCATTCTTTTCAGCTGTTATGTCAGTTTTTCGCTAGCTATCACATATTTCCACCGTCAAAATTAGAAACGTAAGTTTCAAATATTTTCATACAATCACTTTTTGCACAAATCTTTCAATATAACATACTATTATTATATTTTCATAGCAAAAACCATTTACAATCAAAATATAGAAATTGGTTTTAAATAAGCGAAAAAGTAATTGCGCAAAAATTTTATATATGTACAAATAATATTATTATATTCAAAAATTTCTTATCCTTTAAAATATTAAATTACTACATACAAACACAACAAATTTTTATTTTCCATGGTTCCGGTTATTTTAATTTATAAATTTGAGTGATATTATTATTTATGAAGTAAAACACATAGTGTATACAGGGTGTCTCGGGATTCGAAGTACAAAGCTTAACAGTGTATCCTTAGTCAAATGTCACCATAACAAGAATATGGCAAAAAAATTACATGATCTACCAGATTAACTGACATAACTCGGTCTTACCTATTAAGTTTTGGACAAAAGTATATAAATGGCACTTTCGACTTAAAATAGTCCAAAGAATACGCTCTTAAGACAGCCTGTATATAGTATTTTAATACATTTATGCATTTTGATAAAATTTTTAATTGCCTTTACAATAAACAAATAAAATTACAATAATTATATTAGTCAACGATATTTGACACTTGTCGGATTTAAATTTAAAAATATTTATTATTTTTTTATTGTTAATACACCTTGTAATTAAATATTTCGGTAATATTGTATTTATTTTACAACATTTATTATGTAAATGTGTAGTGTAGCAAATACCATCGATAATACTTACATATTTTCAATTATTTTATAGGGCAGGAGATCGATTGTTGGTCAAATACTCAATTCTAATTGGTTTTTCCATGAGTGTGATGTGTGTTATGTGTTCAAGTCACTTTGATAAGCGAGCATTCAGTTTTATTACAATTTTTTGTAACGGCTCTTTTTATTTTTATTAATAATAATATTTTAATATTTAATTATTATATAATAATATTTTTATTAATAATAGTATAGTCAAAAATGTAATAAACTGTTCAGGTTTTACTAGAACCTGGTGCGAAACGTTTCTAAGATGTCAAATATCATTTTCTATTTGTTGTAAAAGTTGACGTAAGAAATTAATAAATAGGCAACTTTTATTACATATATGCTATAAATGTATAATAACGTAATACAAGTTGCCTATTTATTAATTTTTTAGTCAACTTTTACATTGACCGATTCATTTAATAAACAATTTATTGTTTACTAACTAATAGAAATGTAAGCGGTTTATTTCATTTTTCTTAACTATTCAATTTTTGTAACAGCTTTACTGTCTGTACTATAAATAAATATATTTATTTAATTAATATTCATAAATAATTAATATTAAAGGTAGAGAACTGTTATAATCTTTCACATGACCACCGATTGTTTCTTAACAACAATTTAGGTTCAAATTTTTATTTATTTATTTTATTATATTTTTTATTTTTATTTGTAAAATGATAAATTGAAATTATAGACGAAGAACTATTAAAAATTAATTTGTGTATCATATATGTAATAAAATTGCCTGTATATAAAAAGACAGTAAATTACTCACTTAAATATTATTTCTCTAGCTTGTTTTTAGCCACGGGTGACAACCCGCGGAATTCCGCTCGGGTCGGGATAGGTAGGTAGTTTTATTTAACTACTTAATACGAAAATATTAAAAATATAGTGATGTCATCATCAAATTGATATGATAAATAAATTTATTCATTAATTTTAATTCGATAATTTGCAATTAATGATGGGTAGGTACTATTTAAAATTAAGTCCCGCCTTTATAACATATATTTTTTTTGTTATTGTATAAAATTTGTGAAGAAAGTACATATCATTCATTACCACAAGTAGACCACCCACCATAAACGATCATCGGTTTGTACGACAATAATAATAATGTTTCCTGTAATGATGATATTTAAAACATAGCTGACAGTTAAAACATTTGTAGCAATAAAAAAGCTTGTTTCTTCTCTGATATTCTTAAATAAACAAATAATATATTTATTATCCAGATTGGATTAATTTACTTTAAATATTAGGCAATATATATCTATAAAATTATTGAATTTTTACTGATATTAGGTATCTAAAATACAAGATTAATTAGAAATTGTCCGATGAGGGTATTACAAATCCCGAAAGCACAATAATCAAAATATTCGAGATGGATTATCCATAAGGCAAAGTGGTACAAAGAAATTAAACAGTTGATATTGAAATTTGTATCAAGTTATTCAAATTTAAGATGATCTAATTCATAAAATTTCTATAAATTCTGCAAAAATTTTAATAAACAAGTGAAAACAAACAATTAGTTGAGTTAATTGTTGAAATACCATGTATAGACAGTGTTGATTACTCTGTCATATTACAAATACATACATGCCACACACATATAACTGATATACCCATATAATACTACAATTTGCTCATAATATGCGCTCTCATGGGTAAACAGTGATGTTTCCCAAAAAATGTTTCAAACAAAAGTTGGTTATTTTTTTATAAGGAATATTTTTTACATTTAAACTTTTGTTCTATCTCTATCGGTTTACAAGATGGGTCCTACGGACCCAAGACCCAATTGACCTATGTTGCTCATTTACGAACTCGACCTCACTTTTTAGGTCCTCAGCACGCTATAAAAATTTCAGCTTGATATCTCCTTTCGTTTTTGAGTAATCGTGATGACAGACGGACAGACGACAGATGACAGTCAGAGAACCGGAAATGGATTAATTAGGTGATTTCATGAACACTCTCACCAAAATTTTGTTCATAGCATCAATATTTTTAAACGTTACAACCTTGGGACTAAACTTAGTATACCTTGGTATATTTCACATACATGGTATAAAATGAACAGAAAACAGCTCAAATCTATACTGTATTCTTAAAAAGGGCGTTAAGGGCGTTAATACACGATGACTAGAAGAATTACTAGAAAGCATATACACGATTTTAAGATAATCCTAAAAAAAAACATGATTTTTTGGGAACGCTCTTGTATAGTCTGTCCACAAAACTTGAGTCTTCTAACGCAGTTTTCATATGGATATGATTTCCTGGATTAAGAACACTCTGTAATTATATTTATATAGGAATATGAAAGAAAATAATAAATTTTATTAAAACTTCAATTTGTAACAAATATGTGATTTACACAAAAATAATGTTGAAAAAACAAAAATGTTTGATTCTCAATGTTTTTATAATATATCCTTCCTATTCATTTAAAATTTAAAATACAGTTGTAAAGATATGTTTTGAAATTACTATTTACATTTACATTATATTAATTATTTTTATTCATACAGTATACGTAAGTCTACAGCTTTAAATTATAATAGTATTAATGTTAAATACTACACAAATTATGTTGGATATGTTTGTTATTTCTTAACTAATACATGAACTTATAATAATAATAATAACATGTTAAAAAAGAAAAAATAACATGATTTCTACGAAATGTAATAATTTTTTGGTGTTATGTTATAGAAACAGTCGTAGATCAAATAGAAGACCGCCTGTGAAAACATCATGAATGTCACTTCAATCCAACAGTTTGAATGATGAATCTATAGTTATAGTGTTTATAAAATACATAAAAGTATCGTATATACACATTTTTCGTTACACATTATTATAAGGTAAGTAGCGTATTTTAAAAATATTACTCATATACTAGCATGATACCCGCCCGCTTCACTGGGCTTAAAAGTAAAAAAACACCGCTTTATAGCCTTCATCTCTCTTGATCTCACTTATTCCCCTTCCATAACACTCGAAGGGATTGTTTTACACTGCTAAAATATATGCTCAGTATATCAGAAAAGATGGGCATGACTTATTTGATATTTACTATTTTAAATTTTTACAGAAATCTTTAATTTATTGTTCAAAATGATGATTATAGATGGAGCATTAAAACGTCAGATTAAATTTAATTTTTTTAAATATATTTAAGTTATAGCACATGTGTTATTTTGATGTATGAGAATAATTCTTTTAAATTACCTACCTTATTAGTATATGCTGAGTTTTCCAAAATCACTGTTTACAAATTGGAGGGTACATTCCTTGCAAAATTTAAAGACATTTTTCCTTTGCCGTTAACAGCTCTTTAGCGTTATTAATTACGATTGAAGGTAGGTTTTCTTTCCCTATCACCGCGCCTTGTTTATGAACAGCCTGGCCATGTGACAAGGGAACCCTCTCCTCTCTTCATTTCAATGGACAGTATCTTCTTGCATTACTAGCAAAAATTACGTGAAAAATAAATATTCTGAATAATCCCAATAAAAATGGAACGATTTTAATAATTATTATAATTTTAATTTGGATTTTGGCCCGTCGCGTCGCATTGATACCTATAAGTAACTATCGCATTGATACTTATATGTAACATAATAGTAACTTTTGTTTGAGATAGGCAACTTGTCTGTCGGAAAGGCAGTTCAATGGTGTAAACTTAATGAAGTATAACCGTCACCAAAGAAGGGAGTATCGCATTGATACTTATATGTAACATAATAGTAACTTTTGTTCGAGATAGGCAACTTGTCTTTCGGAAAGGCAGTTCAATGGTGTAAACCTAATGAAGTATAACCGTCACCAAAGAAGGGAGTATCGCATTGATACTTATATGTAACATAATAGTAACTTTTGTTCGAGATAGGCAACTTGTCTGTCGGAAAGGCAGTTCAATGGTGTATACTTAATGAAGTATAACCGTCACCAAAGAAGGGAGTATCGCATTGATACTTATATGTAACATAATAGTAACTTTTATTTGCGATAGGCAACTTGTCTGTCGGAAAGGCAGTTAAATGGTGTAAACTTAATGAAGTATAACCGTCACCAAAGAAGGGATTAATGATGAACAATTTTAAATAAATAGACTTATGAACAATATAATCTAGAAACTATCGCCTGAAAGTACGAGGTAGTTTTCGTCAAATCCGGTAGTTCTAACTTTTTGTAGACTTGTTTATGATTTTGGAACAATGAATAATTCAAGTTTTTTACCTCGAGTACGGAATCCAACGTCAAAAATAAAAAGAAAAAAACCGTGAAAATATTGGCTTTTTCAGATTTTGGCGATTACAACCTTAAAGGACTAGATTTTAATTGTACCTTACCTAAGACTTTTGCTACAATACGAGACTAAAATTGTCTCTGTAGACCCAATAGTTGCCGAGATCAAGCCTTTCAAATTTTAGGATAAAGCCTTGAAAAGAGCTACCGGATTTGACACAAGCTCTGATGTATAAAGTTACTGGACTAATATGCGGAAACAATGAAATTTAGTATACGTAAGCGTATTGGGTTTTTTGACATCATTTTACCAAATAAAGCAGGAAAGTGAAAATTAAAATTTCTCTTATTTCGATTACAAAGATTTTTTATTTAGACTAAAATAGTAAAAACAAGGATTGTGTTGGATAGTTAATAATTCTTTTATTGTCATAATAACTTAAAAAATTTAAAAGTAAAATAATCACAAACTAAAAAAATAGTTTATACACAGAAATTATCAACAAATAACTTACTTAATAGAAAAAAAGTCATGAAAAATTGTTTAAATTTATTTTTAACTTATTTTACACATAATACAAGTTATTACACACATCCCCTTACATAAAAGATAAATTGGCTGCATTTAGCTGAACTGATCAGTTTTCTCAAAGAAAAAATAGATTTTCCGCAGATAGAGTGCCGCTGTTAAGTAAGCGCTCACCAGCAGTCAATTGGGCTGGACGCCGAATAATAAAATAACATGCAAGATGATAAACGGTTTATATATCAACTTGTTTTCCTTATATTATAACATAATTTTACATGAAAACAAGCCGAAAAATGTGAATATAGCGTGATTTCGATTGACTCCCAACCTCAACGGATATTAAGACGTCACAACCAATCACAAGCCGTTTTTTTTATTAAATGGGATACCTATTTTTTATTAATAGTTAATAAAAAAAATTAAATTATTAATTTAAAAAAAATTACTTTAATATACTTTAGATGAATTATTCTTTCATTTGTGGCCAAAAAAAAATTGATGCAACTTCTTTATTTAAGTATGCAACATACATGAAATCTTATTTACGAATTAGTATGGCGTAATGTATCAAAAACTTCATGAGCGGAGAGAATAATTAAGCCTTTCCTCAACACCATTACAATACATTACAATTGGCTGTCAGATAGTGGCAGAAAAAAAAGGAATCAATTTTTTACTGTCTGCTAATAATTACTGGACATACATTCAGCCACAAGCAACAAAAAAATGTATAAAATAACATGCATAACTTATTAATGCATACTTAAAAATTAACTTTTATTTGTAAAACAAAGAGAACAACTTTTTACAGTCTGCCATTCATCTGAATAAAAGGCAAGAGGTTTTCTCACAATGTTTTCTTGTGGTACAGACTTCAACATAAAATTTCATGGATGTTACAAAATTAAATTAAAAATTTGACTATTCACTGATTATTATATTTGTTTCACATTTTCTTAACACGAATATATTATTGCACATTCCAGCAACATAAAGTAATTCAGTTGCGTTCATTTCAGTTGTGTATTTTTCAAATGATTTTTTTCCATTGTGGCATGATTTCAATACATAATAAGAAAAATAAAATAAATTTCTAGCCAATTTAACAGTCTCGATCCTACTCATTTATTTATAAAAAATCAAAATAAATGTAATGATAAAAAAATAAAATTTGAACCATAATACTTTCCATAAAACAGTATAGTTTAAAAACAACAATACATAAACACATACTTTGCTCCTCAGATATTGATCCTGAAACACACACTACCTTGAGCATTCTTACTTAAGGAAATCAAAATTTTTAGGCTAATGGATCTTTTTTCATTAATTCAATATCGGCTTTCACCATATCTTCCACCAATTCAGTAAACGTTACTTTCGGAGACCAGCCTAGTTTCTGTTTAGCTTTGCTCGCATCTCCTAGTAATGCATCCTTTAAAAAAAAGTTAATATTATTGTTTCAACTTTTTATTGTTTCGAAAGAACAATATACAGGGATAACCACTTTAATACATTATGGCTAATAGCTCGTTTTGTGGTTAACCAATCAAAAAATAACTTGAACAAACCGGGTTGCTTTAACAGTCAATTTAGATCCTAAATGGTAAGAGATAGAATAACACTTTGAATTAGGGAATCTGGATATGGGCGCAAGTTAATGTCCTCTATTACCCTTGACAACTTTTGGTAAAAGCATTTTTTATAGTTAGCGAGTTTTCTTTTGATTACTTGCAATAATGGAATATTTTTAAATCGAATTTCCTCTGAAAGATGACGATTTTATAAAAACTGGTTTTGATGAAAAATGTTAGTTTGATTTAACCGATTCTATCTCTTATCATTTAAGATCAAAATTGACTATTAGATCAACCCTTAGAACTAGGTTCAACCTGATGTCAGAACATGATGTTCCCCATCAAACTCATCAAACTAATTTATTGATTGGTTTACCACAAATATATTAAAATGGTTCACCCTATATATTCCATACTTACAACTTCAGTTGGACGGAAATATTTTGGATTGACTCGAATACGAATTATATTTGTATCCTTTTCTTTCCCAACTTCATTTATACCCTCACCTTCCCAAACAATTTCTTTTGATATAAATTTAAAAGCTAATTCTACAAATTCTCGTACACTGTGATATTCTCCGGTAGCAATAACAAAATCCTCTGGTTTATCTAGTTGAAGCATCATCCACATGGCCTAGACAGAAATACTAAATGTAAATCTTGCAAGTAAATTTTTCAATTTGTAACTTACTTCAATATAATCTTTGGCATGACCCCAATCACGCTTTGAATCTAAGTTACCTAATTCCATACAATCTAATAGTCCCAATGATATCTTAGCGACGGAACGTGTTATTTTACGTGTTACAAAATTTTCACCACGGCGAGGACTTTCGTGATTGAATAAAATACCATTGCATGCAAACATATTATATGCCTCTCGATAATTCACTACGATCCAAAAACCATACATTTTTGCACATGCTGCAATAAATAAATAACGTATGTCGTAAATTTTTATTAAATATCATGGTCAGACAAGCTATCACAGGACACTGGCTGGGCGGCAAGCATGCTGAACGCTTAGACCTGGCAGTGTATCACGACTACTGCAGGAGCTGTCACAGTGGTGACGAGGAGGAGACAATGTCTCATCTTCTCTGTCATTGCCCAGCTCTTGTCATGAGGAGATGGACTTACTTGAGCCAGCCTCTCTATGACGATCTCTCCGATCTAAAGTCAGTCGACGTCAAAGCCCTCCTGCTGTTCTTAAACAGCTCCAAATGGTTCATGGAGTAGTGGCCGGGGATGGGCCAACCTCTTTACGGTATCACAACGGACCCTATGGTCTAAGTGTGTCCCACACCAGGACAGCCACTCTAACCTAACCATGGTCAGACAAATTTGGATTAATTTAAGGACGCGCAAGTAAACAAGTACTACTTCAAAGGGCAATAAACATATTCTAAATCTTACCATACGGAGAACGAGGATAAAAAGGTGTATTTTCATTTTGTGGCGTTTCAAAAACTTTTCCATATAACTCGGACGTAGATGCTTGATAAAATTTCACTTTACTATCTAAACCACAAGTTCGTATTGCATCAAGTAAACGTAAAGTACCAAGTGCATCAACTTCAGCCGTATATTCACTTAAATCAAACGAAACTTTCACATGACTTTGTGCAGCTAAATTATAAATTTCCGCCGGTTGAACTTTGCTAATAATTTTTATAAGGCAACTAGAATCAGTCATATCACCATAATGTAAGATCATTTTTTCTTGTCGATGTGATTTTGGATCAGCGTATAAATGTTGTATTCTAGATGTATTAAAAGTACTAGATCTACGAATAATTCCATGTACTTCGTATCCTTTCTTCAATAAAAATTCAACCAAATAAGATCCATCCTAAGAAAAATAATCAATCGCTAAGAATCCAAATTCTATACGACAAAAGTACTTTTAAAATTTCGTAATTACCTGACCGGTAATTCCTGTAATCAAAGCTTTTTTTATTCCTGAATCTCCCATTATTAAAATATTTGTAAACGTAGTGCGAGTAAATAGTAATTAACAAACACTGCCACGAATTAAATAGTATTTGAAATTATAATCATTAACAAATAGTTTTTAATCACTGTTTTTTGTCCTTATCAGTTATGGTAAGCTAGGTATAGCCACGATTACCAAAATAAATTTTAGAAACTTTGTTATTTGAAAATATAATAATTATATATAATTTATTCTCCAATTTCACATAAAAACTTATCCAAAACTGATAAAACAATATTTATATTTCGCTGTTTTATCAATGTTGGCAAAAAAAAAATTCTAATGCAAAACTAAACTACTCATTAACATTTTTTTATCAAATATTATTTCTATAAAAAAAATGTACATAAACTTGTATCATTTATTATTAAACTTAATTTTGAAGTTTAAATACAGCGGTTTACGTCATGGTTTATATGCTTTATTTTGACAATTATCATACTCGCGTTTTTTTATTAATGTCAGCATACTGCCCAGCGAGAATTGTCGTCATTATACTGAGCAGTACACAGGTTAAATCGATGTATGAGCAATTTACATAGTTTCATTTCAGAGCTCCTATAAAGAAGAAAATGGACTATTTTGTTTTCGAAAAAGCTTTTCAGATAAAATTAATTTATCGTATGAGCCAAGTCTAGACGTTTTCATTTAAAAAAATATGTCAAAAAAATATTCAAGTACGGAAATGCCATGTATCTACTATTTTTGTCAAACAGAGCAGTTTGACAAAGAAAGGGTAGTTACTGTTTACTGTCAAATTTGCTTAATTAATTTGAACTACAAAAAATAGTACTTATTACTCTTTAATATTTTATTTCTATGGCTTAAAAACAAACGCCATGTTTAGTTCAATCGAAAACCACTCTCCATGTTTGGTCCAAACATAACAATCTGTTGGAAAATCTTACAATATTGGGGTTTCCAGCTAAGATTTTAGCATAACAACGTCACAAATAACTATCTTTATCGTCTTTAAAACAACTATATTTTATTTACATAATTTTGAGCGAATTTTCGATAGTTCAAAACGTCACTTATTTATTTTAGAATTTTTTTGCCATATATAGAAGATTTATATTCTAGAATTACGAATAACTTAAGCTTATCTAAATGAGCTAATATAGAGAGCTAAATATCTTGATGATGCCGCCATAGGTGCTGCATGCTGCTACAAATCTAGTGGAGGATTTCAGATCTAAGGCTTGCCTAAGCGTGGCGCAGCTCAGTTTGAACAAATTCGTTAAACAATTACGGTAATTTTGATATTAACTGAGTTAGTTAGAATATTTATTAAAATTTAAATATTTCATAATTTTCGAACAGTGAGATTTTGAAAAACGCGGAGAGTACGATAACTATGGCGCCACGATTTGACGATGGAATATGTTTTTAAAATAGTAAAATAAATCGAAACCGAAGTGAACCTTTTTTCCATTTTCGGCTTAGTTTTCGAGATATCGTAATCGCCGCCCTGATCAGTACATTTAGTACTTTTATATATAATGTTGTATGCGTATAAATGTGCTATACTGTGCTTTATTTTGCTTTGCGTATAAATGTGCTGTACTGTGCTTTATTTTGTTGAATGGAAACATCCAGTAGCACATAATTATCAACCATTTTGAATTATACGTCAAATCGTCAGTTGTCAAAAATAATTTTCATCGACTATGAAATATTTACGTTGAATTGAATGGTAATTTTAAAACAATTTCCTAATTATGGATTCAAAAATATATATATTTGTAGCAATTGTCATTTTTCAATTTTCATCTACATTTGTAAGTTTTCTCAAATGTTTTAAAATTGCAAATAGAAATAATAACATATAAAAATTTGTAGGCCCAGTCATATGAAAATAATAGATGTACCTGTGTTTGTCCAAGTACAGCTTCGGTAGTAAACAATACTCAAAGTTCACTTTCATCGCGAAAATTATATATATCAAGTGTACCACCAAATAAATGGTAAATGTATTCTTATTATTAATAAATGGAAAAATTTGTTGACATATTTATGATCATTTTTTAGCAATTGCGTTGAAGTTGTTTTACCACAAGTAGTCGAAGTAAAAGAGAAAAGCAAAGAATTTTGTCCATTATGTGATTGTCGATACGAAAACCGAAACACCACTATTATTAAGGTATGTAAGACGTTAATAGGGCATTCCACTATTTTTGAAAAAGTACTTCAAAATGTTGATTTTGCTAATAAAAAGCCACCAAAAATTTATTTCGGAAAAATACACACGCTTTCTTACCAAAAACTTAAATTAAATTTTAAACCTTTTTTAAACTGTCAAAAACGCGGGCATCCAATTTGATGACGTAATATGGGTATCACTATACGAAATAACACAAATAAGTTTGACAGATATATTCATAGACATCTGAATATAATAAATATAAATACTTATTATCTATGAACTACACTGTCTAACTGAACTAACGGATGGTCTATGACTCATACCGCTATGACATCACAGCAGGGCTTACCCGCGTTTAGGTCACGTGATATACAGTTTAAAAATTACGATTTTTAATTTTAATATTTTAAAAGAAAAATGTGCTTTTATGACTCGAAATCAGAATATTTAAGTATATTTTTACATAATTTAACTTTTTTCAAATTTCAACATTTATTTTTGACTAACGATAATACCCTATTCAATTTTCTTTCATTTAAAACAAATTTATCAGAAGAAATACTCATCTTATTTTTTTAAAGGTGGTCGTAATTATTGTAATATGGGTCATATCGTTATTGGTAATATACATGTTATTCTTAATATGTTTGGATCCATTACTCAACAAGCGGGTTAAAGGAAATTATCAAGAACATACAAACGAAGATGTAAGTATCACGTTTTGATTTTGGCGTTTTTAAACTTATTACTATTTATCTCTGCCTGCAACATTGCAATAAAAATTTCGGTCAGTATTAATTGAGTTAGACGAAATTGGGCGATAAGGTTTTCGGGAATAAAATCGTCGTTGTTTTTTTTGAACGATTTGGGTGAGACTCCAAAGGTTGTGACATTACGGTACGCCACGGTGCTTAAACATGCTTTTACATATAGGAGCACCTTTTTAACATGATTCCTGGTGGATTATTTCAGCCAAATAATTTTAGATAGTAGTCTGTTAGTTTTCTAATAAAAATAAATATTATTTTCGATTATTTTGGAAATTAATTTCAGGATGAAGCTACAACTGGTGCTGGTGGAAGTACAGCACATCCTATGGGTGTTCGAGGTAATGTATTGAACAGGGTTGGCCATCAACAAGACAAATGGAAGAGACAAGTAAGAGAGCAACGTAGAAATATCTACGACCGTCATACAATGTTAAACTAATTTTTTATTTTTCTTAATTGTAAATGGATGTTGAAAATTTTAATTTCTAAAGAACGTCGTTCATTTTATTATAACTTATTATAACTTCCATAGTATTGTTTTTGTAAATATTCTATATTAAAATAAAATTATTTAAAAAATCATTCCATTGTTTGATTCGGGGGTTAAAAATCAAATCAAAAGATACGAGATCGTGAAACAAATAGTAAACTCAGGAAAAATATGTTTCCATAGTTACAAAGTACAAAAAGTAGTTTTAAAGATAGAAAAATTTATCAATTTTCTAAATTATTTCATTACTTTTATCATTTAGAAACTATTCTGTAGATTGATAGATTTAATAAAATTTAGGGAAAACTGTATTTTAAATAAAATATAAATAAAATTATTTGTTTTATCATCAAAGTAAAACAAATGACTGTTAAAGTGCAATCGTTGAGAATAAGTAAGTGTCAATAAGTCTCTCAGAACGAAAATTGAATTAAATCGTAATTTGTTTAATTTAAAAGTAAGTGTTTAAATTATTTACCATTATTTTATATAAATTTCAATAATAGAATTTAAATCTATAAAGGAGGAGTAGCGATAAGGCCGTTTTGTTGTCCCAAAAATAAAACATTGTTATTTTTGAGATAGATAAGATGCGTAAGTAGATATTTTGTAACATTGTAATTTATAAATTTTGTGTAATATGAAAATGAATGAAAATATATTCTCTGTTTGGTGGCAAATTGCCATTATATGAAAGAAAAAACACAATTATTATATTTTACGGACCTTTTGCAAGCTGCTGGCAGTTGAGTATGTAATTCGAGATGTGCAAGATAACTTTGGGTATCTTGTATCTGGCATATTCATTTTAAAATGTAGTTTCGTAACAATTATCAAGAATTAAACAGCTTCTGTCAGGTGCTAAAGTATACTAGCCAGTATTGGGCCATTGCCACTCGCCCTTTTTTATTTAAAATTCATATTATGGTATATGCTAAAATATACAGGATATCCTTAAATTCTAGGACCGTCCAGAAACTATAATTCCTTACGAAATTCTGAGATGAAAAGCCCTTTGGCGTATGGTCTTAAAAAACTAGGGCTTTTTGATTTAGAATTCCATAAGAAATGCATAATTTCTGAGTAGCCCGGTGATTTAAGGACAACTTGTATACTGCTGAGTTTCAAAATTAACGAGTTAAAAATTATTTTTGATATAAGAAAATACTTATTTTTTACAGTAGAATTTTCCGTAAGTAGCATTATGTCAGTTGCGGATAAAAAGTCATTTATTAAAGACTTCTTTGCGGGTGGTGTAGCTGCAGCAATTTCAAAAACTGCTGTAGCACCAATTGAACGAGTAAAACTCATTTTACAAGTTCAAGAAATATCCAAACAAATATCCGCAGAAAAAAAGTACAAAGGTAAATAACCATATAATTAATTAAAGAACCGGCTTTTATTAAAGTCCATTATTTTAGGTATTTTGGGTACTGCTGGACGTATAGTTACCGAGCAAGGTGTATTGAGTCTTTGGCGTGGAAATTTAGCAAATGTTTTACGATATTTTCCTACACAGGCATTGAATTTTGCTTTTAAAGATGTGTACAAAAACTTATTTTTAGGAGGTATTGATAAAAAAACTCAATTTGGCCGCTATTTTTTGGGAAATTTAGCATCCGGTGGAGCTGCAGGTGCTACATCATTGTGTTTTGTTTATCCTTTGGATTACGCAAGAACTCGGTTAGTGATTTTTATTTTTCAAAGTAGCTAAAGTCTTAAATATAAAGAATTTACTTAATTTTAGTTTGGGAGCTGATGTTGGTAAAAGTGGCAAAGGAGCCGGAATAACTCCTCGTGAATATACTGGTCTCATTGATTGTATAGTTAAAACTGTAAAATCGGATGGACCAATAGGATTGTATCGAGGATTCATAGTATCCGTTGAAGGAATTATAATTTATCGAGCTGCATATTTTGGTTGTTATGATACAGCAAAAGCAACATTATTACCAGAACCCGCCAAAACTCCTTTTTGGCTTAGCTACCTTCTAGCACAAGTAAGTAAATTTGGTTGCAGCTAATTTTTGTGCCTTTGTTAAATTGATGTATTTCAATTGCAGGTCGTTACGACGTCTGCAGGATTAGTTTCTTATCCATTTGACACAGTACGGAGACGTATGATGATGCAATCTGGTTTGAAAAAAGAACAAATGACTTATAAAAATACTGCTGATTGTTGGCGTAAAATTTTTGTTCAAGAAGGACCACGTGCTTTTTTTAAGGGTGCTCTATCAAATGTGTTTAGGGGTATTGGCGGAGCATTAGTATTAGTCGTATACGATGAAATAAAAAAGTTTATCTAATTTTATCTTTGTATTAAAACGCTATTTAACGTTTCATTATTTCTTCATTATTCGTTTCATTAGGTGTGTTCATATTATGTAATTTTCAATAATTGTTACATTCAATGTATTATTAAACAACTATTAAAGTAAAACTCGAATCTCAATCTCAAATTGTCTTTTTTTAATTTTAAATGGAAATTGAACTACTGGTCTTAAATAATAAATAGTATTGCGGATCCTAATCGAGAATTATTATCAGAAACTACGAGTTGGTTTATAATTAATGCGCTTTCCCATCTGTATTGTGTATACCGTGGACGAGAGTATACCGCACACGGTATGTTACATTTCTGTAGAATACGCTTTCCCATCTGTATTGTGTATACCGTGGACGAGAGTATACCGCACACGGTATGTTACATTTCTGTAGAATACGCTTTCCCATCTGTATAATGTATACCGTGGACGAGAGTATACCGCACACGGTATATGTTACATTTCTGTAGAATACGCTTTCCCATCTGTATAATGTATACCGTGGACGAGAGTATACCGCACACGGTATGTTACATTTCTGTAGAATACGCTTTCCCATCTGTATAATGTATACCGTGGACGAGAGTATACCGCACACGGTATGTTACATTTTTGTAGAATACGCTTTCCCATCTGTATAATGTATACCGTGGACAAGAGTATACCGCACACGGTATGTTACATTTTTGTAGAATACGCTTTCCCATCTGTATAATGTATACCGTGGACGAGAGTATACCGCACACGGTATATTTCATTTGCTTCAAATAAGCCTTCCAATCTATATTGTGTATACCGTGGACGAGACTATACCGCACACGGTATATGGGCTCGACGGCATAAAGAGTATACCGTGAAAAAGTATACCGTGCACGGTATAAGGGCCCCACGGTATAAAAGGGCAAAAATAATTTCCGCCCGGAAAATAATTTCCGGTATACCGTCTATACGGTATATCATCTATACGGTATACCGTCTACGGTCTAGACCGTCCACGGTATACCGTATACAGTCTATTTAGACGCGGTATGAAATTATTTTTGCCCTTTTATACCGTGGGGCCCTTATACCGTGCACAGTATACTTTTTCACGGTATACTCTTTATGCCGTCGAGCCCTTATACCGTGTGCGGTATAGTCTCGTCCACGGTATACACAATATAGATTGGAAGGCTTATTTGAAGCAAATGAAATATACCGTGTGCGGTATACTCTCGTCCACGGTATACATTATACAGATGGGAAAGCGTATTCTACAGAAATGTAACATACCGTGTGCGGTATACTCTCGTCCACGGTATACACAATACAGATGGGAAAGCGTATTCTACAGAGATTTTTTGCCGTGCGAGGTTTTTAACCGCACACGGTAAGCTATAACACACGGTATGCGTTTATACAGAGATTTTCAAGCCGTGCGAGGTTTTTAACCGCACACGGTAAGCTATAACACACGGTATGCGTTTATACAGAGATTTTCAAGCCGTACGAGGTTTTTAACCGCACACGGTAAGCTATAACAAACGGTATGCGTTTATATTGGGATTATTAAGCCGTGAATGGTTCTATACCTCACACGGTAAGCTATAACACACGGTATGCGTTTATACAGAGATTTTCAAGCCGTGAATGGTTCTATACCACACACGGTAAGCTATAACACGCGGTATGCGTTTATACAGAGATTTTCAAGCCGTGCGAGGTTTTTTACCGCACACGGCATGTTATAATAGACTGTATACGTCTAGATAGAACTTGTAAGACTTGAAATTGCTTTATACTGCACGCAGTGAGCTATATCTCACGGTACATCTATATATTTAACTTGTGGAGCCTTGTATGCTTTTATACTAATTAATTTCAATAAAGTAAGTAAGGAGCTTCGAATTGATAATAAAAATTGAATAATCTTCCACAAAAAAAACTACATCCTCGTAGATGAATAAAGTACAACATAATGTACAACTGATACAAGTCACAGTATTTTACTATGACTTGTGGAGTGGAGCACAAGTCACAATATTTTACTATGACTTGTGGAGTGGAGCACAAGTCACAGTATTTTACTATGACTTGTGCAGTGGAGCACAAGTCACAGTAGTTTACTTCCTAGTAGACATAGGGCTAGTTCGACCACATAGGTACTAACTTTCCCACCAACTAACTTCGGTACTAAGTACAGCTACGGACATAAATGCCGTCTTCTTTTGCCAACTGACAGTGTAGAGAAATAAGACGACATTTCTGACCGTAGCTGTACTTAGTACCGAAGTTAGTTGGTGGGAAAGTTAGTACCTATGTGGTCGAACTAGCCCATAGAGCAGACTGTCGTAAGTCTGATGTAGTTTTGACAGAATACAGCAGAACTACGTCAGACTTACAGCAGTCTGCAGAAAACGTAACATTTTTAAACCAGACAAATTTGAATTTAATACCTATAAGTTTAGTCAAATTGCGAGCAGCAATATTTCATATCGTGTACGATTCTAGACCGCACGGTATAAGGGCTCGACGGCATAAAGAGTATACCGTGAAAAAGTATACCGTGCACGGTATAAGGGCCCCACGGTATAAAAGAGCAAAAATAATTTCATACCGCGTTTAAATAGACCGTATACGGTATACCGTGGACGGTCTAGACCGTAGACGGTATTGTGCGGATAGCCACGTCGTTTAAAAAACGAATATTTTTTCGCTTTGAACTTAAAGAATTTTGAATGTTAGATACTTATTATGACCAACTAAAAAAGGTTTAATAACTCTACAAAATGTTAAGTCGTGTTACGTGTGTTATTTAGTCGCGGTTAATTTTTAAATTATATATTAGTTAATTTTAAATCCAGGAGAAGCTGCCATCTATAACAGCTTTTTGTAAATCTTCATTTATGTTTAGAAAGTATTGCCATCTGTAAAACTGTCAAAAGTATATGAATCAATATTGTTTTTAGAATATCCTATTTTATTATTTAATATAAGAATTATAAGTGTATTTTATTGATAATTAAAAAAATTATGGCTACTGTTGGAGAACCTTTAACATTAGCCCGAGGTAAGTTTATATATCATTACCATTGTATGTGATTTTTAATTGAAATATTAATTTTTCTAAGATGTGAAACGCTCCATTGAGCTGCTCGAAAAACTTCAGAAAAGTGGTGAAGTGCCAGCTACAAAATTAGCAGCACTTCAAAAAGTATTACAAAGTGATTTTTTAAACGCTGTACGAGAAGTTTATGAACATGTCTACGAAACTGTCGATATTCAAGGATCGCAAGATATTCGTGCATCGGCGACAGCAAAAGCTACAGTGGCAGCTTTTGCAGCTAGTGAAGGTCATGCCCATCCAAGAGTTGTTGAACTGCCAAAAACAGAAGAAGGTTTGGGTTTTAATGTAATGGGAGGTAAAGAACAAAATTCACCAATTTATATATCGAGAATTATACCTGGTGGAGTAGCTGATCGTCATGGAGGATTAAAAAGAGGCGATCAACTCTTATCCGTTAATGGAGTGGTAAGTAATATATTAATATACAGGGTGGGCCATTTTAATGCATTATGGCTAATAGCTCGTTTTGTAGTTAATCAATGAAAAATAACTTTAACTTTAAGCAAAAGTTGCAGAGTTTGATAGGGGATATCATGTTCTGACATCAGATTGGACCTAGTTCTTCGGGTTACTGTAATACTCAATTTAGATCCTAAAAGATAAGAGATAGAATAGCACTTTAAATTAGAAAGTTTATCCTCCTAAAAAAGCTAACATTTTTTATATTTCTCGAAATTCGTTAGCTATAGAAAAATGTTTTAACCAAAAGTTGTCAAGAGCAATGGGGGGCATTCGGCTGTGTTCATAACTTGTCCGAAATTCTAGTTTCAAGGTCATGTGCCTTTATTTTACTGGTCGGGTGGTATAATTTTGTTTTCTGATAGAGTGGTATAATTTTTAAGTTTATTCTTAAAAGACTCAGTGAGGCAAGGTCTTCCTCCAATCAAGTTTTTTGATTTTGTTCATATTTCTCTAGTCTTCAATTTTCTATATTCGGAAGGGGCATGATACTTTTTGAAAACCTTTTGTAGTTTTTGATACCCATAAACTTAATTTATATAAATATATTTATGATTTTTATTTCAGTCTGTTGAAGGAGAAAATCATGAAAAAGCTGTTGAACTTTTAAAACAAGCACAAGGTTCTGTTAAACTTGTAGTTCGATACACTCCAAAGGTGTTGGAAGAAATGGAAATGCGATTTGATAAACAAAGAGCAGCTCGAAGGCGTCAATTTCAATAAATAACGACAAATTTCATAATTATGTTAACAATTCATTTTTAAAATATTTATTACATGTATGAAAATGATTAATTATTATTATTATTATTTATACGAATAGATTCTATAATTCATTTATTTCGAATAAAACGACATAATCTCGAAAATTTAATTAATGTTTAAAGATCAATTTGTACTTAAGTTTATCGTTGTACACAATATTGTTAAATAAATCGTTTAATCTACTTAAATCTATTTTGATTTGCATTTCTATTTAATTTAAAACCTACCTATCTTCTTTATGTTAAAGTCAAAATAAATATAAAAGTTACTAGTCTTAAGCCTCAGAATGTAGGAATCAAAATTTAGCAGCTTACCTTTCTGTTATGTCTGTTTCGAAATTAAAAAATCTTTTCGAAGTATTTATAAACTTATTCAAAATATATTTTATAGCAGCAGAAGTATTTGAATTCCATATGAAAATACGGTTTTTTTAATTGAAAGGCATTCAGGCAAATATTCGATTTAGGCTTAGGTACATTCCTGCCCAACAAGTGTGCAAATTTATTTCGTATTTTCTTGTTTAAAATCTTAAATGAAGTTAATATTTTATTAAAATGAAGCCGAACAGAAAAAATATAATACGGAAATAAAATTCGGAAAGGGGTCATTCATGATATAAAGATAAAAGGTATATTTATTCAGAAGAGATTGAATAATTCGTTTCAATAGCTTTACTATATTGAATTTAATCAAGAGTTTATTTATTTGAAACTTTTTACCTCAAGTGTTTAGATAAATTATTTGTATTATGTAAGTACGCATTTAAATTTCAAAATCATCATCAATTTAAATTCGAAACTATATAAATATTATCGAAGATAATAAATGAGAACTCTAGGATATATCGAAATAAATTTCGATTTTTGCCCCAATTTCCTAGATCATTTTTTTTGTATTTTTAAAATACGTATTTTCGACTATCAAGTAGTCATCATCAGTAAGAATTAGCTAGTGATTAGATTAGATATCAAAATAGATTACTCTTATTATGAATGTTATTCTTTGCTAATTTGGTGGCGGACTGCAGCTTAGCGTACAAAAGTCTGAGGATGCAATTTAATTTTTTAGTTTTTTAGAAGGAGTTAGCCATCTTGTAAAAAGGAATGCGAATGATTTTTACGACATAAATTTTCTACAACTTTTTTCTTTAACTTTTAGTCGTAAACTTAAGCAAATACAAATATACAAATATGTAATCTTTGATTAAGAATTGTCATAGGATTTTTTTAAACTTTATCCTTCTTGCTATAATAAATAAAACCTGAAAAATTCCGATTAAACGACGATACCTGAAACATCCAAAAACGAGAACAGTTGAAATAACATACCTTATGTCTTTATACCATGGGTTCATTCAAATTTAACAAGCTGGTGCCATCTTTTTAATACCTTTATTTTCAAAAATTTCTACACTATTTAAATTTCTATAAATGTCAAGATCTAGTAAATAATTTTATAAAATAAGTGTAAATAAAATTTCTTCATAATAGTTTTTAGTTTATTCTATGATATAATTTTTTTTAAATAATACTTATGTTTTTGGACTTTGATCTGTAGTATTCAAAGGCGTACTTTTGAATAAAATAACAAGAAATAGGAAAAATAAAACATACTTTAAAAATTACTTATGAAATAGTAAAATACGCATATTTTTGAAAACGATATTTAATTAAGTATCTAATTTTAAATACAAATTAATATTTGTTGTATAATTTGCCTTTTTCATATTTTCATCATATTTACTTTTTATAAATACGACACTGGATTAAAAATATCATATTTGTTTGTCAATACCACCACAAAACATACATAAATAAATACCTTATAATAGTGTAGTAGTGACTTAGTGAGTGGGTTGGTGTCCTAAACATTTGCCTGGATCGTGTGGATTTAGTTCATTTTGTTTGCGATTGCTGAAGTGTGTGGTAGTACCTCGATGGTTCGGTAAACCCTTCGAAAAACTAATAAACTTTAAGAAAAACAGACTTAATTTTTAGTGTTCATTTGATATATATTCGACTTTTTATTAAGTAAGTATTTTTAATTATTAATACAGTGATTTTACTACGAAGGAAGTGTTTTTTTTTGTTAAAATATCTCCTCAATAATTTTTGTGATTGAATTTCGACTGTGTTTTCGAATCCTTTTTTAATTTAAAAATTATATATATATTTTTATTATGTGATGATTTATTGTGTAGTGGAAATTCAGGTTTAATTACGAATAATTTTATAATTGAATTGGTAAGTAGATAAATAATTGTAAAAAAATGTTTATAATAAAATGAATTGTCAATCGGTCAGGTGTTTTAAACAGCTGTTTATTTTTTAATTAAACAGCAAACTTTTTTAATTAACATTTATCTCATGATTTACTTCTAATCCAACGTTTATAAAATTTTAAATCGACTAAAAATTTTTTTATTTTTTAATTGTGATTGTATATGTTTTGATTGTGACACTGTGGGGTCTCTAGTATTTCCTGACATTTATTAAGTGCTTTGACCTATTTTTTTTTATAGTCTTTTGATTCAAATGCATTGTTTGAAGTTTTGTTCAAGTTTTTGTTATATGTAAAATGTGTTGTTGATTCATTTTTAATGACTTAAAAAAGTGTTATTTGTAATCTTGTTTTAAAGGTAACATTATTATATAGATATGATTTATGTATTAAGACTTCCTAGTTTTAATATTATTCTGTTTTCATAATCAAAACACGTAATACTAGATGAGTTGTACTTATCGGAATAAATTAATTGTTTTATAAAGTTTATTATACGCAACTAAATTAAAGAAATTAGTAAGAAAATTTTATATATGTTTTAGTTTTAATTTAGTACTAGAAATCATAAATTTATGGGATACATTAACATGGTTTATCCGCGTTAAATGCTTTAGTTTCAATTTGGTACTAGAAATTATAAAATGGGATACATATTGCCACATGCTTTGCTCGAATTTTTAATGTTCGATACTTCTAACTTTAAATCATTAAAATATAATATATTAATGGAGTAATGAAGCTTTTAAGCTGTTTCATTTAAAAATTAAAATTGCAAGGGTCGTTGTTTTCCTGGGAAAAGTTTATTTTTTTTCAAATGAATAATAAAAAATTTTATTAATTCATCAAAGTAGGTTATGTTTTTTGTTGACACTCTAAGCTTGGTGAACCAATAGGGCTTTTCATTTTAAAATCACGATTCACTTTTGTTTCGTACCAAATGATTTATAACCAATGTGATAAAATGAATAACAAGTATCTTCTATCTTAGTCTTACTTATTGCTGCCAGTACGAAAAAATAAACTCTGCACTTGCGCTTATAACATGATGAAAAGGCCTATTCAAACAAGACAAAATTTGTGGGAAATCAATGATAATGTGGGAAAAGTGAAATTATACCTTTTCATTTTGATTTGATACTTAAATGAATTTAGTTGACATTTGGTCAACTAATTTGTTCCACCTCGACAAATTTCAGCATTGAAATTTTAAGAAATGATGATTTATCATTAAAATTTTACATTCTAGCCTAAAAATACTTAAGTACAGATTTAGTAGCTTCTCAAAATGAACAAAAAAAATTCGATTCGGCTTCCTTTTCTCCAGAAACATATCCTTTGAATAACTATACAAAGGCAAATTATCAAAACTGATTGTAATTTTTTGCATAATTACTTACTCAATCAATTTTATGTTTGTTTAAAAATTTCCACGCGTGAACCTCTTTGTGACCTCGCGCCTATAGGTACGTGCCTACTTTGCCTTATGGATAATCACACGTACATTATTTTAAATGCAATTTTTTTTTTGCTTTATTATCAGCTCAAAACGTAAATGTATCATAAAATATTTTATTTTGATATTTTCCTTTTTTAACTCAAAAACGAAAAGAGATATTAAGTTGAAATTTTTATAGCGTGTTTAGTACGTAAAAAGTGAGGTCGATTTCTTAAATGAGCAACATAGGTCAATTGGATCTTGGGTCCAAGTAGGACTCATCTTCTAAACCGTTAGAGATAGAACCAAAGTTTAAATGTAAAAAAAGTTCCTTATAAAAAAATAAACAACTTTTGTTTTAAACAATTTTTCGTAAACATCACTGTTTACTCGTGAGGGCGCAAATTGTATAGAATGTATTATATGAGAATAACAGTTATGTATGTGTAATGTGACAGAGTAATCAACACTGTCTATACATGGTATTTCAACAATTAACTCAGTTAGTTGTTTTTTTTCACTTGTTTCATGTTAATGTTAACATTCCTTTGAAAATTTAATTCCTTCTAATTAGAATTAATGATAATCTTTAACAATTTACTTGCAATTCACATTGAGTTACATAAAATACATTTTCCACAAAGAATTCGTTAGAAAAAAAGTTCTTGCTTGATATTGAAAATGTAATAATAATTAGTAGTATTGGATAATGGTGTTGCTGGTAAACCAGACACAAAACAATTTGTGTGAACATATATTGGTTGGTATTATTATATGTTTCTTACACACTTGTTGACCCACTCATGCCCACAAACCATGCAACAAGAATCTCAACTTTCTCCAAATATATTATATTAATTATTCTATTAAAATATATTGTGTTCGTACTGTTTTTATGTAACAGGTGTAACAAATTAATTGCTGTTATGTATACTTAGTTCAAAACTTAATTATGGAAGTAACTTTTATTTGTTATTATACCGGTTCAATCTGGGTACCTTCTCTTATTCTATCTCTAACGGTTTACGAAATGTATCCTACGGGTCCAAGAATTCATTCAATTTTTTTACGCCCTAAGTACGTTATAAAAATCACAGCTTGATATCTTTTTTTCGTATTTGAGTTATCGTGCTCGCAGACAGACGAGCGGGTGGACAGACATACAACCGAAAATGGACTCTTTAGGTATTTTTGTGACCACCTATACCAAAATTTTGTTCGTAGCATCAATATTTTTAAGCGTTACAAACTTGGGACTAAACTTAGTATATCTTGATATATTTTATATATACATGGTACAAAAATTCTCTTAAGTCTTGGTATTGGTCTTGCCGAAATGGTGCTATATTGAGACTAATTTTACCCATCTTACTTATCTCAAAGTCAGTTCCTCCAAAAATATCAAGATCAAATTATACTAGAAAATTTGCTGTAGTCGCAGTACTTATAATCCTTAATAAAAAAATTAAGAACTTTGTCTTTTCAATGACCCTGAGAAGCAAGGTCAAATCCAATGTTACCATCAGGTTTTTTTATTTGAACCTGTCTTAGCTAGCAGACATTAATTTTTATTGGGAATTTTTTGATGAATTATTGGTGATGATAGAACTTTGTATGTATATTTGAAAGTTGATGCTATATATTATAAATGCGAAAGTAAGCATGTTTGTTTGTTTGTTACGCTTTCACGGTTTTTAATGAAACTGTACAGCAATATAGCTCACACTTCAGAATAACACATGAGATTTAATATGTAACTGAAGTTTCAACTAGTTATTAACTGAAAATTATTAAAAAAAAAATGTAAGCCGCCGTCCACTTTTTTGGCTAAAAAATGATTCTTTATAATGTACTGAATAAAAAAGTATCAGGTCATTTTCCAATTCAAAGGGGGGGGCACCCCCTCAGGGCACTTTGAAAATTTTTAACATATAGTTTTATATAAATATTTACTCTTATTGATTTCCTGATTTCCGCCGTCCACCGATTTTATCAAAAAATGATTCTTTATAATGTACTGAATAAAAAAGTATCAGGTCATTTTCCAATTCAAAGGGGGGGCCACCCCCTCAGGGCACTTTGAAAATTTTTGACATATACACATAACTGAAAAGTGGTCTTCGCCGTCCACCGATTTTATTAAAAAATGATTCTTTATAACGTAGTGAATAAAGAAGTATTGGGTCATTTTCCAATTCAAAGTAAAAAACAACCCCCTAGGGGACTTTAAAAATTTTTAACATATAGTTTTATATAAATATTTACTCTCATTGATTTCCTGATTTCCGCCGTCCACCGATTTTATCAAAAAATGATTCTTTATAATGTACTGAATAAAAAAGTATCAGGTCATTTTCCAATTCAAAGGGGGGGCCACCCCCTCAGGACACTTTGAAAATTTTTAACATATACATAACTGAAAATTGGTCATCAAAAAATTGGTTTATCAAAAAATGATTCTTTATAATGTAGTGAATAAAGAAGTATTGGGTCATTTTCCAATTCAAAGTAAAAAACAACCCCCTAGGGGACTTTAAAAATTTTTAACATATAGTTTTATATAAATATTTACTCTCATGGATTTCCTGATTTCCGCCGTCCACCGATTTTGTCAAAAAATGATTCTTTATAATGTACTGAATAAAAAAGTATCAGGTCATTTTCGAATTCAAAGGGGGGGCCACCCCCTCAGGGCACTTTGAAAATTTTTTACATATACATAACTGAAAAGTGGTCTTCGCCGTCCACCGATTTTATCAAAAAATGATTCTTTATACCGTAGTGAATAAAGAAGTATTGGGTCATTTTCCAATTCAAAGTAAAAAACAACCCCCTAGGGGACTTTAAAAATTTTTAACATATAGTTTTATATAAATATTTACTCTCATGGATTTCCTGATTTACGCCGTCCACCGATTTTGTCAAAAAATGATTCCTTATAATGTACTGAATAAAAAAGTATCAGGTCATTTTCGAATTCAAAGGGGGGGCCACCCCCTCAGGGCACTTTGAAAATTTTTTCCATATACATAACTGAAAAGTGGTCTTCGCCGTCCACCGATTTTATCAAAAACTGATTCTTTATACCGTAGTGAATAAAGAAGTATTGGGTCATTTTCCAATTCAAAGTAAAAAACAACCCCCTAGGGGACTTTAAAAATTTTTAACATATAGTTTTATATAAATATTTACTCTCATGGATTTCCTGATTTACGCCGTCCACCGATTTTGTCAAAAAATGATTCTTTATAATGTACTGAATAAAAAAGTATCAGGTCATTTTCGAATTCAAAGGGGGGGCCACCCCCTTAGGACACTTTGAAAATTTTTTACATATACATAACTGAAAATTGGTCATCAAAAAATTGGTTTATCAAAAAATGATTCTTTATAATGTAGTGAATAAAGAAGTATTGGGTCATTTTCCAATTCAAAGTAAAAAAACAACCCCCTAGGTGACTTAAAAAATTTTTAACATTCAGTTTTATATAAATATTTACCCTTATTGATATCCGCCGTCCACCGATTTTTTCAAAAAATGATTCTTTATAATGTACTAAATAAAAAAGTATTAGGTCATTTTCGAATTCAAAGGGGGGGCCACCCCCTCAGGGCACTTTGAAAATTTTTTACATATACATAACTGAAAATTGGTCATCAAAAAATTGGTTTATCAAAAAATGATTCTTTATAATGTAGTGAATAAAGAAGTATTGGGTCATTTTCCAATTCAAAGTAAAAAAACAACCCCCTAGGTGACTTAAAAAATTTTTAACATTCAGTTTTATATAAATATTTACCCTTATTGATATCCGCCGTCCACCGATTTTTTCAAAAAATGATTCTTTATAATGTACTGAATAAAAAAGTATTAGGTCATTTTCGAATTCAAAGGGGGGGCCACCCCCTCGGGGAACTTTGAAAATTTTTTACATATACATAACTGAAAATTGGTCATCAAAAAATTGGTTTATCAAAAAATGATTCTTTATAATGTAGTGAATAAAGAAGTATTGGGTCATTTTCCAATTCAAGATAAAAAACAACCCCCTAGGGGACTTTAAAAATTTTTAACATATAGTTTTATATAACTATTTACCCTTATTGATATCCGCCGTCCACCGATTTTTTCAAAATATGATTCTTTATAATGTACTGAATAAATTATATCATATTCGAAATTTTAATAAAAAATTTTTTAGTTAAAACTTCATTTAAAAAAATGAAATTTCAAAGCGAACCACGGGGGCGATGGGCCCTCTAAATCGAAAAATGCCTTGCTAGTTAATTCTTCAGGACGATATAAGGAATCCTTTCTTGGCATTATTTATGGACAGCGGATAAAAATTAGGTTCAGAAATGTATATGTAAAAAAATTTCAAGGTGCCCTGGGAGGGTGTTGGGCCCTTTGAATTGGAAAATGACCTATTACTTTTTTAATCAGTACATTATAAAGAATCATTTTTTGATAAAATCGGTGGACGGCGAAGACCACTATTCAGTTATGTATATGTCAAAAATTTTCAAAGTGCCCTGAGTGGGTGGCCACCCCTTTGAATTAGAAAATGACCTGATACTTTTTTATTCAGTACATTATAAAGAATCATTTTTTGACAAAATCGGTGGACGGCGATGACCACTATTCAGTTATGTATATGTAAAAAATTTTCAAAGTGCCCTGAGGGGGTGGCCCCCCCTTTGAATTCGAAAATGACCTAATACTTTTTTATTCAGTACATTATAAAGAATCATTTTTTGAAAAAATCGGTGGACGGCGGATATCAATAAGGGTAAATATTTATATAAAACTGAATGTTAAAAATTTTTTAAGTCACCTAGGGGGTTGTTTTTTTACTTTGAATTGGAAAATGACCCAGTACTTCTTTATTCACTACATTATAAAGAATCATTTTTTGATAAACCAATTTTTTGATGACCAATTTTCAGTTATGTATATGTAAAAAATTTTCAAAGTGCCCTGAGGGGGTGGCCCCCCCTTTGAATTCGAAAATGACCTAATACTTTTTTATTCAGTACATTATAAAGAATCATTTTTTGAAAAAATCGGTGGACGGCGGATATCAATAAGGGTAAATATTTATATAAAACTGAATGTTAAAAATTTTTTAAGTCACCTAGGGGGTTGTTTTTTTACTTTGAATTGGAAAATGACCCAATACTTCTTTATTCACTACATTATAAAGAATCATTTTTTGATAAACCAATTTTTTGATGACCAATTTTCAGTTATGTATATGTAAAAAATTTTCAAAGTGCCCTGAGGGGGTGGCCCCCCCTTTGAATTCGAAAATGACCTAATACTTTTTTATTCAGTACATTATAAAGAATCATTTTTTGAAAAAATCGGTGGACGGCGGATATCAATAAGGGTAAATATTTATATAAAACTGAATGTTAAAAATTTTTTAAGTCACCTAGGGGGTTGTTTTTTTACTTTGAATTGGAAAATGACCCAATACTTCTTTATTCACTACATTATAAAGAATCATTTTTTGATAAACCAATTTTTTGATGACCAATTTTCAGTTATGTATATGTTAAAAATTTTCAAAGTGTCCTGAGGGGGTGGCCCCCCCTTTGAATTGGAAAATGACCTGATACTTTTTTATTCAGTACATTATAAAGAATCATTTTTTGATAAAATCGGTGGACGGCGGAAATCAGGAAATCAATGAGAGTAAATATTTATATAAAACTATATGTTAAAAATTTTTAAAGTCCCCTAGGGGGTTGTTTTTTACTTTGAATTGGAAAATGACCCAATACTTCTTTATTCACTACATTATAAAGAATCATTTTTTGATAAACCAATTTTTTGATGACCAATTTTCAGTTATGTATATGTAAAAAATTTTCAAAGTGTCCTGAGGGGGTGGCCCCCCCTTTGAATTCGAAAATGACCTGATACTTTTTTATTCAGTACATTATAAAGAATCATTTTTTGACAAAATCGGTGGACGGCGGAAATCAGGAAATCCATGAGAGTAAATATTTATATAAAACTATATGTTAAAAATTTTTAAAGTCCCCTAGGGGGTTGTTTTTTACTTTGAATTGGAAAATGACCCAATACTTCTTTATTCACTACGGTATAAAGAATCATTTTTTGATAAAATCGGTGGACGGCGAAGACCACTTTTCAGTTATGTGTATATGTCAAAAATTTTCAAAGTGCCCTGAGGGGGTGGCCCCCCCTTTGAATTGGAAAATGACCTGATACTTTTTTATTCAGTACATTATAAAGAATCATTTTTTGATAAAATCGGTGGACGGCGGAAATTAGGAAATCCATGAGAGTAAATATTTATATAAAACTATATGTTAAAAATTTTCAAAGTGCCCTGAGGGGGTGCCCCCCCCTTTGAATTGGAAAATGACCTGGTACTTTTTTATTCAGTACATTATAAAGAATCATTTTTTAGCCAAAAAAGTGGACGGCGGCTTACATTTTTTTTTTATAATTTTCAGTTAATAACTAGTTGAAACTTCAGTTACATGATTTAATTTATAAAGAATTTATTAAAAAAAAAGTTTAATATTAATTTAATTTGACATTACCATAAATTACAGATTTCTGTAAAAGTAGTCAATATAAAATATTTCACGGCCATCTTTTCTGTTATACTCAATGAATAATATCGACTATTATACATTTAAAAAAATAGAAAACCATACATATATTTTACCTGTGTAAAACAATCCTTACCATTATTTCGAGTGTTATAGAAAGGAGATAAGCGAGAGCAATCTTTATCAATCTTTACTTTTAAACCCAGCGAAGCGGGTGGGTATCACTCTAGTACTTAATAAAATGTCGTAGACGTACCTTGATACACAAATAACAATATAGGTTCTGAATAAATCACTTATTTAAAATACCTATTCACATTTGAGTTGTATATGAAATACCATTAAATAATAATCTACTTCATCCTGGATTTGTTTTTGTTGACATTTATTGGTATAGCCTCCATTATTTAACCTCAAATTGTTAAATTATTTCAAGGTTAAATCAATCAATTTTGTTTATTTTTATTTTCCAAATAATCATCACTTTTTGCAGTCATATTATTTATTATACCATGTATATATGAAATATACATAGTATATTAAGTTTAGTCCCAAGTTTGTAACGCTTAAAAATAATGATGCTAGGAAAAAAATTTTGTAATTAGTTCATTTCCGGTTGTCCGCCCGTCCGTCTGTGGACACGATAACTCAAAAACGAAAAAAGATATCGAGCTGAAATTTTTACAGCGTACTCAGGACGTAAAAAGTGAGGTCAAGTTCGTAAATGAGCATCATAGGTCAATTGGGTCTTGGGTCCGTAGGACCCATCTTGTAAACCGTTAGAGATAGAACAAAAGTTTAAATGTAAAAAATGTTCCTTATCAAAAATTAAACAACTTTTGTTTGAAACATTTTTTCGTAAACATCACTGTTTACCCGTGAGGGCGCCAATTAAGCGGAAATTTTAAAATATGTACTATACTTGATTATCAGTTATGTATGTGTCACATGTTTGTATGTTTAATGTGATAAAGAAATCAACACTGACTATGCATGGTATTTCAACAATTAACTCAGTCAATTGTTTGTTTTCACTTGTTATTATTTATTATTGTGGTGATAAAAAATGTGAATATTTAATTACATTAGTAGTAATTTAAATCATTAAATCTAATTACATTCATAATTTTTTTTTATTTGTTTTACTGTTTTCTTAATTGATAGACTATGCATGCATATATTAAACAAAATATGCCCCAACAAAAAAAAAACTCCTTTAAAAATATTCCAAAGATATTTTATACTATTTTTTCTCTACGCTGCTTTTTCCTGCCCACGTGATATCTTCTTAATTCCATTATTTATCTCTTATTTTAAAGGTTATCGTGCTAATGAAGAAAAATAGACTCACGGTATAAAAATGTACCGCTCAGGGGGGAAAACGACTAGAGAAATAATATTAAGATTTAATTTTGTTCATTATATAATTTGCATATCATATCTGTAGTAAAACTGCCTACTCTGAAAAAATTCTTAATACCAACCGATATAAAGTTGTCTCAACCTCATCGCGTAATCAAATATGACGAATAGTGCCAGGAAAGTGATACAACTACCTTTACGGGGTTGAGTGGTGTAGTTGACACAAGCGCATGAGTTGTTTCTATGAAAGTAATATACTGTCTAACAAAATTCAAATATTCTTGTTTTGAAATGCAACATAGTTTAAAACAATATTTTTTTGATTTGTTCTACCACTCATAAATATTATAACAGAATACTTATGTGATTGTCACAACCACATGAGCAGGTTTATTTAGTTTATTTCAAACAAAATATCAAGATCAAATTATACTAGACAGACCACCGGAAATCGTCTCTTTGGAAACTTGGGATTAAACTTAGTATACCTTGATATATATTACATGTAGGGTATAATTAGTGGGCATAATGGAATTAGCGGAATTTTGATAAATGATGCTATGTATCATCAATATTTTAATTAAGAATTCTTATAACAAAATCGGTAATATGAAAAAATTGTTACTTTTGAGAGATGAGCATTCCAAATTTGGAAACAGTGAATCCAAATACTATGAATACTCTTGAACCGAAAAAGACTCAACGAATATTGAGCGATCTGCTCTTGGATACTGTACTAATATATGCACAATAGATTTCAACGCCAATAAATGATTTAATGGTGAAGATAATCGGAAGCTTAACTTGCATACTTAAACAAAATCCGGTAAAGTTTCACTGTTTTTGGATCGGTAATATTTACTTAAATCTTTTTTTGTAATTATCTATTCTAGTACTTTGCTGATATGAATGTGTCATATGCATCTTTTAAAACAAGTGTGTTAAAAATAATTGGTATAAAAGAAATGATTAGAAAGTTGTTTATAAATAAATCAGTATGTAATTAGTTGCACTTGCAAATAACTATGCAGACAAATGATTGAAGCAAACTGTTTATGTTTGATTCCGGCTTCATATTTTTAATTATTGTGTTTACATAGCAAGTATATTTATTATTTACAGTAAAAAAAAGCCCTACGCATCTCTTAAAAAACGTAGGTGTTGATTGACTTTAATTGTAAATATTATTTTAAATATATAGAGTGTCGACCATTTTAATTTACTCAGCTTTATTTTTATTTAATGAAGAATTTTTGTAAATAATATCTGAGGTAGAATAGTTATTCTATGCGGAGAGAAAGATCACTCCGAGACATTGACTTGGAATGTCTGCCCCCGAAAAATCAACTCATGTTCGTAACTACATAACTACCTTGCTTTCGTTGAAGTCTAATTCAAAGATAAGTTCAGATAAATTTTTGAATTTAATTTCTATCGATTTATCGAAGGCCGCCCATCCGAATAGAACAATTTTTACTTGGTTATATGCACAAGATAAATCGAGAAAAATGAGAGTAGCTTCAGGAGAGATAATAATTATTTTTTAATATCGAGAAATTTTCAAAGATTAAAAATTTTTTTATTTTCTAACGATTTGTATATTTTTGCGATTGCCATATTTTTTTGAACTTTTGAACTAGTAAAAAGAAGTTGGAAACAGCTGTTGTATTCAATATTTACATATCGCAGACAATTATTTACATGAAAGCATTTATATTGACATTCTTCTTTGTCTATTGAACATAAAATATTTAAAACTTAAAAAATAACAGTAATTATTGTCAATCAATCCATCAATTTTGTAAAACATGTCAGAAATATTGATAATATTGAAAATATATTCTTCACTTTTTATTCATAATATATTTAAAACTTGCTGGTATAATTCTACAAAAGCTTTTATCCTTATGCTGTATTTTGGTAAAATTTTGTTTTTTGACCAATAATTGATTTGCTGTGTGCAGAACCAAATTTAGCGCCACGCGCGGACATTTTTTTATCTCCAATTTCGATAAAACTCAGTAAAAAGGTAATTTTGACCTAAAAAGTACAAAAATCGTGTGCATTTAATGACTGGTCGAATAGTTTTTAAGATACGAACTAAAATCGATCCAAATATTGCGATATCTCAGAAACTCTACACCCAATCATTAAATTAACCTGATTTTTATACTTTTTGGATTAAAATTACCCTATCCACTGAGTTTCATCAAATTCTAAAACAAAAATTAAAATTATGATCAATTCATTGATTAACACGAGTATAATACTATCTCCAAAATCAACAAAACAGTTGCTAAATGAGTTATTTAAATAATAAAACTGTTCAATAAACAGGACTTTAATCTTTCGCATATGGATTATAATAATGATTCAGGGTCACGAGACTTGTAAAGACTTTAAATTCCTACCACATATTTATAAGTTGTATAATGTATTGTTTTTTGCTCAAATTGTATTTATCTTATCCTATTCGTCCACCACCACCACTAGTGGGGCACGTGGGTGTGTACATCGTATTTACTTATTAAAAATATTGAAAATAATAATTCTATAATTATTCATTATCAGAGCAGGCACCAAACTGAATTGAGTATGCAAAATAATATGAGCTAACTTTTTTTCAAGTAAACTTCTTGATTTTACCATAGAATATTAATACATAGAGAACGCCATGACCCAAAATTTGCGATATGATGAATGATAGAGAAGACTACCAGTTAGTTCCTATGTATCCTTGTCTAATCTGTATGTCATTGGCTAGATATTGTTTACATTACACAAAATCTCTAGGCATCATATGATTATAACATATGACTATTACAAGGACACATAGGAACTAACTGACTTCTTCTGTCTCATTTATCATATCCCATCCTCTTACAAGCTAGCATATCCCTCGCGTTATCTATGTATAATATTCTATGATTTTTACATATCGAAGTTAAAAATAAGATAAAAATAATTTTAACCTTGAATCTGCCTTTTCGTACATCCCATATATGGGCGGTGACACTTGTTTTTTTTTTCTTTTCTATGTCATTGCTAATATGTGCACATTCTATTAAAAAGTTTGTTTTTATTCGTCTTTTTGTATCCCAAGTGAAAATTATCAAAAACTTTGAAAATGTGTTGCTTTTCAGATCTCTCCGTAAGAGCAATGCATTAAAACTGGAACTTTAATTTTGAATAGTTAATTAAAGACCCCGACTACCGGCCTGAAATTTTGATAATTATGTTACTACATATAATATATAAGCAGAAAATCAACCCTTAATCTTCAAGTTGTTAACCTGAACCTACATACTTAAAATTGATATTAATTTAATTCGCATGCTCACACCGTTTTCCGATATAATTTACATTTACATATGAATTTGACAATCGAAATATCCATTACTGTCAACTTCAACGACGCAAAATAAAAATCCGCTCATTGTTTTTTTCATACTCAAAACCTGGTGGAACCTACAGTCTATATTTGAAGTGTTTTGAAAATAAAAGTTTTCATATATATTATTTATTATCTTTTGATATTGATAAAAAGTTTAATTTTTTTTTTTTTGAAGCCTAATTATTGATTGTACGCAATTTAATAGTAATTATTACAATATGTTAATTAATTTTGATAAAGAAGAAAGAAGTTTTATTTTTCAATATTGCATGTACGGTCTGTTAATTTTTTATACATATAATTAATAAATAGATAGATAATAGATAGTATGTTATCAATTTTTTTTTGCGATTTTCGATTTTCATTCGATTTTCAATTATACATTGCGTTTGATTATACATTTGGGTTCCTACATTCATGGGTATGAGATAGTTCATATGTACATACATAGTGTATAAGAAAGATATACTATTAAATGTTTATGAGTAGTCGTTGAAGAATGAGGTTAGGGTATCTTGCTCAGGTGGTACTTGTTTGTCTAACTTATGCAAACAAATATACAGTTTGGCAACTATCTCATTAGGAATTTATAATATATGGAGCAAGAAGAGTTCTTATGGATGTTATCTTATATATTTAAACGAGCAATTCTTGTATATATATATATATATCAACGATCTTGGAAATGGCTCCAACGATTTTTATGAAAATGAGTATGCAGGGGTTTTTTGGGGCGAAAAGTCGATCTAGCAAAGTTTCCTTTTTAAAAAACGTCGTTTTATCCGTCTTTTCATGAAAAACTGAAACCGTCAATGCAAATTATAACTCTTCCTGACATCTATTGGTGTATATCGTAGTAAATGAAATACAATGCAAATTATAACTCTTCCTGACATCTATTGGTGTATATCGTAGTTAATGATTCAAATTGGTATTTGTGTGGAGACATTTAAAACGGTCTTCTATTAGTGATAAAATTTGTGTCTTTTTAAGAATACCGAGCAAAGCTCGGTCATCCAGATATTTATGTATAAAACAAAGAAAGAAACAGATATGTAGTGTGTGTGATGAGCGCGCAATCCTACCATTTGATGTGTGTTGCTTGATGCGTATATGTCTCATATTCTGAGTTTTATCGAAATTGGAGATTTAAAAAAATTTTCAATTTTTTGCAATTTTTTTAAGGGTAAGGTACCCCTTTGAAAAAATCGAGGAAATCGGGAAAAAAATTTTGTTTTCTAATTTGATGAAACTCGATGGATAGGGTAATTTTGATCCAAAAAGTATAAAAATCAGGTTAATTTAATGATTGTAAAAAATTTTTGTCTTGGAATATAAATGTGAATAGATATTGCGCGGTTGTTGAAAAGCAATACAGACTATAATTTTATGAGTATCTATAGATAAGCAAAATTGTAGTCAATTCAATTTATCACAAAATTATCGATTATTAAATTCCATTTTGACTGGTTGATTAACAGCGTACACGGAAGTCATGTGGTTTAGTATTTTTTATTAGTTTAAACAAATATTTATACAGTGTGTCCAAAGGTTCGTTTGTCGTTACTGTTATTGTTATTTATGTCAAATCAAAAAAATATTTATTTAAATAATTTTAAAATATGTGGTTAAAAAACTAAATATTTATTAATAAATAATAAATAAATAATAACTATTAAATAGTATTTTAGTAGTTATTAGTTAGTTATAAAATTTGCACAGTCATTTTTTAAACAATATACTTTTTAAATGTATAAAATAAATCATGATAATTGTTTTTGTGTCCCAATTGTAATTTTTCCTTGATTATATATGTAAATGCTTACCTAACCTTGATTTTTAATGTTAATTCAAAATTTTTTGTTATTATACAGAGAGTCCCTAACTCACCCGGCCACCCCCGACCAGGCCCATAATTATTACGGACGAAGTGTCTTTATCCTTCTTGATCTGACGCATAGATTTGGGCTTCGTTTTAATTTTTTTTAAATAAACCTATTAGCAGGAATAAACCTTTTATTTTTTTTACCTGCTCATGTAGTTGTGACAATCACACCACTATTTTGTTATAATATTTATAAGTGGTAGAACCAATCAAAAAACTATGTTGCATTTCAAAACAACAATATTTGAAATTTGTTAGACAGTATATTACTTTCATACACACAATTATTCATGCGTTTGTGTCAACTTCATCACTCAACCCTGTACGGTAGTTGTATCATATTTGTGGCACCATTCGCCATATTTGATCTCTCGATGAGGTTGAGACAACTTCAAATCGTTTAGTATTAACAATTTTTTTTCTGTGTAGTCCAACTTCTCTGTGATTCAATTTGTTTATATACTTTTCCTTTTGGAAGTGATAACAAATTTTAAATTACGTCCAATGTTTTGAAATACAAAATTAGTCTTTGTTATTGTAAACGTATTTATTCATAAAATTTTACTTGATTGTGTGTTAATGTCGGATAACCTTTAAGGTGTACCTTCTTTAAAAATAATAAATAAAAAATACTTTCATTGAAATTTTAAATTCATTGTAGTAAATTAAATACACAATTCTTGACCACAAAATTAAAAACAATAGAAAAATAAGTATCTAATCACCTAGTCATCAACTACAGTACTATTACGGTTGTACTGTCGATAGTACAAGTGTCTTGCGTACCAACGCTGCATAATACCTGTAAAAGCAAAAGAGACAGAGGCAACTATGTTTTACTTAAAATATAGGTATTCGTTGTGTGCGTAGTCATGGCAGGGACAATAAAATCGATGCCAGCGCTTTCAGTGAAAAATTTTCGAGTTAAAGGGGGCTGTTATGACTAATTTGCAATTCTTTACATGTTAATGTAATAGAAATGTCAAATTAAAATTATTGTAAAACACGAATTAATTAAACTTAATGCATTAAAAATTGTGAAAATAAGAAATCAAATTGAACAAATATTATTTTTTAAATGTAAATTATCATAATTATTTATTTAAATTTGTTAGACAATAATAATAAATTTTCAATGTAAGTCATAAATGCAATCCATACAATTATATATGCATCCATATAATTCTATAAATAATGTAGTGTATCGTTACCATGGAAACGCCTCCAATAAAACTCACATACGGTGCGAATAAGAAACAAGTTAGTTATAAGCTTACGTTGACTGTACAAGCATTGAAAAACATCATTAATTAATATTGTATTGGATTACCACAAACTACGTTAATTTAAATTATGAAAAACCTACGACATAATTGAAATACACACAATAAAAAAAATATTCTGACTTTGAACTTTGCTTCATATAATATTTATATTTACATATCTAAACAACCATTGCTAAATTACACCAGAAGGTCAGTGTATTCAAATTGGTCAATTGGAATTTTTTTATAACCATATTTCATTATTTTGGTCTACGCTCATATTTACTACAATAGAAATATTTGAATACCTAACACTATTAAATTATCAATTTGTCCAGTTTTTACGTTCCATTGCATATTAGTTATAAAACCAAAAAATAAACTTTTATAATTAATGTGCTATGGAATGTATAAACTGGAAAAATTGATAATTTAAATCGGTATATGGATATAATTATATTTCTAATGGATTTTCGTTCGATATCTCTAAGCATGACGCTAGGCAAATATTCAGATTCGGCCCTATTTGTCAATTTGTAGTAGGCTGAGTTTAAAGTTCTGATTTCTTTTTTAAATAACGAAAATATGAGAGGGTCGTCATCTTAAACACACTGTATGAGCGAGGACAGGCAAGGGTAACCCCTCTACAATTGGATTTACCATTTATTTCGTTGGCTAAGTGTGTGTTTATGCCAAAATATTGTTAAATTTATGCAATTTTTAGGCAAAAAATTCTGATTAGCCCCCCTCTAGTTCAATAACTCCTATGACTATATATAAAAAACGCCTAAGACTATAAATATGGTTCAGCCTTGACGTTAATTCGCATTGGCCCATCTCTCCGACTTAAGTCCTTGCCACTATGAGGCCATTTTTGTTGTTTAATATATTCTGGTGGGTAATAAAAAAACTAAAGTTTGCAGTTAAGGTAGTACCAGCATGAAATCACTTTTCGACAGATTTGGCCGAATTTTTTTTCTCGGGTTTATAATAGCTTTATTTATGAATTCCTAAAATTTCATAATTTTTGACCGTTTAGATCGCGAGATATTTAAAGACAAAGTTCGCAATTTTGAGGGTCATGTCCCATTTAAAGCATGTAAAATGTCCGGTCTCTCCAACTATTTTTTATGATATTATTATATATTGAAGAAAAAGTAGAAAAAAATGTTTATACAATACAATTCTAAAAAAAAAATTTAGAAATTAATTTTCACTTTCGAGATACTAATTTTGACGTAAATTGATCGAAATTGGGACGTTGGCATAATTATTTCCCATTTTAAACGGTCAAAATTTCTGAAACTTTGGGAATTAATAGTAAGCATTATTAAATTCTTAAATTTAATTTTTCGTTAAATTCTGTCGAAAAAAAAATTGTACCATTGCTTTAACATAGAAACTGCAAATACCATGCTGGAACATCGTTAAATTTTATTTTCTTTTTTTTTCAGCACTTATATTAAGTTATGTGGGGTAGGTGGCGTATTGTTGAACGCATATTTTGATACGGTTACCTCCTGTTCTATACAAATGTATTGTTCATGTTATTATGAATAAAATCTTTCTGACGAAACAAAATAGTTGATTTTAAAAATTAGTAATATTGTAATAAATGTTGTAGATGTGTGTGTTGATACTAGAACTAGGTATCTATGGTTGATCAGTTGATGCGACGAATGAAGAATAGAAAATAGAACTTTGAACTGAACATATTTGTATCTTTTTCTCTATGTTATTAACATTCATTAAAATAATCCATCCAATACCAACAAAAAACAGTTTTAATAATAAAATCATAAATGGAATTTTTAATTTTGTGTGATTTTAACAGTCAAATCATGAGCACACTTTAATTTCAAATAAATAATAAATATGTAGGTAAATAAAGTTTAATAAGGTATTCAGTCAGTCAGTTCATTAGGTATGGGCACAATTGATTATTGACCAATGAAGTATACAATTAAAAACTAATTAAAATTTATTTTTATTATTTGCTCATTTAGGTTTCTTTCACACCTTAATGAGTCAAACATTTAAGTGGTCGCTTCAATTTTTAATTTAGCAACCATTTTCGTGGTTGGTCGGGGAAAAATATCAAGAACTGACCCACACTTTTTTGGAACTAACTATTTTCTATACATTTTGTGTTCGAAATAATCAATCAATCAGTAGTTTGTTATTATAGCTTCAGATCTTTGTAGTAACTTGTACAAATGCAGCAATGAATTAAAATATGCAGAAATTAATTCATCTTTATGGACTTTTATATGCACAGCATTTCACAAGAATTCGGAAGGTAGCCTTTTAATAATAATAAAATTTAAGTTCAATAAGTTAGATTTGATTGTATATTATTTTATTTAAAGTGTTTTTTCTTTAAAAGCTTCTTTTTTGTGTCTCTGCGTTATAGATCGCAACTTCTAAAACAATTTTACACTTTTTTTTACATACTATTTTTAAATTTATCTTTTTTGGCAGTTAGTTTACTACAGATATAAAGTTTTTGAAATTCTGTAAACTTAAGATTTTAGATTTATTTATAAATTTAGTTCTATCATCTCCGAAAGTTAGGTAATAAATATTTTACTACAATCTATTCAACATAATAGTAAAAATTGAATGAAATATTGATACAGTAAAACCTCTATAACATAAAAATTTAAAAATTAATAAAGTTGTATGTTCCCTTCCACACAAGGAAATTTTTGCTTATCTGGGCATTGTCTTTTAGTAGGTCTACGCCTGATAATTCTATATGAGTTAGTCTATGTGATTCTAAATAAAACTTACCATTGAAGCAACGAAAAATAATGATACCGTTTCAAACAGCGACATATTTTACGACATCAAAACGATTTTCTTTTAAAAAATGATACCATTTAAAACAAGGCACCGTGTATTAATTCTTTTGAAAAAATATAATAATCATTATAGGCAATACACATTACATAACTGTATACTTTTTCTAAAGAAGATAGTTCTGGTATCGTGAAATATCGCAATTTGTGGCCGAATAATTCGAAAACGTGTCACTACTTTTCATTGAGCCAACGGTTATTTTTGAATCACTTATTAGACTACATTAACCATAATATTGTCATTACAATTGTCGGATTTTTTTTTACATTCGTTTTGCTAAATCGATAAAATTAATCAGTAAGACAACAAATATAAATAAAATGTAAAAACGTTTCTTGAGTTTTTCATGTTAATTTATCGAGGTTCTACTGTATTTTACTGAAAAATTTACAAAAAAGTTAAATTGATAATTTTCATTGAATAAATGAATTAATTATAATTTAATATTTATGTGATATATGAGAGATAAGTATATTTTCTCTGTCTATGATAAAACGTATACGTATAAATAGAATATTATTTAAGTACTTGTTTAGTAACTAGCGACCTTGGATAATACCTTTAAAATTTATTTCATAATGATGATGTAGCAATTAATTATGAATTTTAACAAAATAATTTTATATTTTTGTGTAAAGAACTCAAATATTATTTAAATATTTCCGTATACTTTATTCACGTGGCTTTATTATAACTCAAATAATTACGAAATTACGGCAAGTGAAAATTGAGACCTAGCTTGGTGCGGTGGCGTGACGCTTTTATATGTGGATGGGAGTTAGCGAGTAAAGGAAGTTTATGTAGGTGAGTAAAGCACATCAAATTGAGGCGGCTTAAATGGGACGGAATTGGTGCCGAGCTGGGGGGTTGCCATCTAGGTAATGAGAGTTTTCGAAATATTCTGTTAATTTCAATTTCGAGCCGAATGGTGACAATCCCATCTTTCTAGCATGTATAGAACAGAAAAACGTAATTTCAAGCAATTCCGCGTCGAATGTAAAAAGTCTTTTAGATTAGTATACCTACAACAGTGTCAATTAGTCAGTCAACTTCACTTGGGTTTATATATTATTATTCGAAAATTTGTACAGCTTAAAGCTTCACATTATCTTCTTGTTAGCAATCAAGTTTTAAAAAAATTTTTAAACAATTTTTTACAGTTATGAAATTTGTTTAATCACTTTTAGAATTATGAAATCACAATTTTTACTACTTTATGAATTTTGAAATCAATTTTTACTACTTAAAAAGTTTTGAAATCAAGTTATATTCATTATAAAAACAATAGTCAAGTATCCGCTTCCGTAAAATTATTGTGCAAATTAAACAAGTGTTGCTTGCTACTTATAATCAATCATTCATTCTATAAGTTATAACTCATCGCGTATATTAATTAATTATATTTGGAAGACTGTAGATTAATTTTGATTTAATATGATTAGTTAATAATGAGTGTAAAGCAGCGCTAATTAGTCTTATTAGAAATTTAGTCTAGTTTTTAATGTATTTTTATCAGAATTTCGACGAAAAAGGCAAAAAATCAATACATGCTTTAAGTAAATTTATATTAAGATCAAACTTTAAAAAAATATTGTTCTCTTTACATATATTCCGTTTTAAAAAGCTTAAAAATAAAACTTATAAAATAAATTTTTGTAAAATAAAAATCGGAAAGTATATTATTAGATTTTTAGGATTAATATTTATAATCTTTTAATTATTTTAAAATAATCTTTTGAAATATTTAAGTAAATAAACAATTATTAAAAACAACTTGTTCTATTTAGAACACGGTCTTGGATTTATTAGTTTATTGGAGACACTAATCCGAATAAATATATATGCTAATTAGTAGTACAAAAATATATTATTGTTATCGTTACTTGTAACCATGAAAAATTAATTTAATTATAAACTTTATTAGATTTTTATAAATATTGGTGAAGAAGTAAAAACTTATACAATCCCTGGCATTTGATCGATCGCTTTTGAAGCGGTGCCTTAACTACTAGGCTACTGTTATGTAATTTTTTCAATTATGTATTTATTATTATTCTTTAAAAATAAAAGATTATGACGAGAAAGTTAAGTTTAAGTTCAGTTGCAGCTTTATCTAGTTTATGTATCTGGACTCATACTTCGAAAATTCACCAAAAGAAATCTTATTTCTTTTTTAAAAACTTCTTTGATACATCCCGATATGACTAACAAATGAATAATTTATAGTAGTTTTTTTGATTCGATTATTACGTGCTACTGGGTCGGTTAAAATTTCAATAGTTTTAATGTCAGGTGGTCTTAAGCTGAAAATGATTTAGAGACAATTTAGATCTTTGTAGAGGTAATTATTTTCGATTTATAAACTACTGAATGAAAAAAAAGTTCAAACTTTACATCATTTTAAATTTTATGCTGTAAGAACAAGTGATTTAATGTGTATGTGCTTGGTTGTTTGATTTAATTCTCTTTAATAATACAGTAGACCCTCGACAAGTTCAAGGTAATTAGTAAATTGTATTTGTTACATAACGACATTTTGTTTATACGCTTTGCGAATTTGAGATTTATGAATGAGCTAAGTTAAATGCAAATAAGTACTTCTAAAAGTCAGATTTTGATTCCAACGTCCTCTTAAAAAATGTAAGCACGCGGATTATTCGCTTAATACGGCCAATTCTAATTAAATTATTTTAAAAATTATTGTACTGTTGCACGAACCGAGTGCAACTATTTTAAAATGGATATGTAATGATAGTATATTCTCTTTAAAGTTAAAAAAAATGATATTGAAATATTTGTATGTTTTTATATTAAGTCATGGATTAATTATAATAAAGCAGCAATCTACCTACCTGTAAAACAATTAAAAATTATTTTTATTGTTTTATTTCGAATGGAAGAATAATGTAGGTTATATCTACTTTACTTATAATATAAAAATGATTAATGTATAAAGGTCGCTTCAGATGTATTCATTTCCATTAATTATTAAGGTCAATTCATCAAATTGAAAAACATATTATTTACTGACTTACATCTGTAGACCAAGAGCTTTTTGATCGAAAGTTATTTCTCACAGAAAAAACAAATTTCTCGATGTAGGAATTTTGTATAAACTCAAGTCATTTCTCAACTCCTTTTCTTTTAAAAAACAAAAAAGATAGATCGTAAATAGAATTTTCTTGTAAAAATCGAAATATTTTGAATAGAAAATACCGTTTGCCTAAATGCGCGATTCTTCTCGTTTCTACCCCTGCAAATTTCAATAAATCTCGTCTATGATTCATGATTTTTGTAGGTTTACTTCGATTAGACAGTTGCTTGTAATTACTCCCCGATGGTATTACCTTTGAGATCTTTTCAAAATGTTTAGGCTCTGCGGCAATCTTAACGATTCTGTCATGTTTTTTTATGTTTTTCGGTGGAAGTATTGAGCGTGTATCATTCGCATTATTTTTGTTCATGGTTTAGTTCAGCTGCGTTAGTGCCCTTTTATACATCACTGTGTCCATGAATGTAGCAGAAAGTGACATTTGCCTGTTTTGGTCTAATACAACATTTCCGTAGAACGCATAACCACAATTAAGTTCTGCCCGAAAGTCTACCTAGATCAGTGTTTCTGGTGGACAGTGGGCGATAACGCCCCCTTGTGAGCGCTAGAAGCCTTTAGGGGGAATGATAAGACTAATTTGTGTAGAAAAAATTTAATAGGCTAAGACTTATATGGGGCGTTGAAAAATAATTGATTCTCGAAGTGGGTGGTAGACGAAATATGTTTAAGAACCTCTGTTAGATTGTGAAGTTTCTAATAGGTTTGCCTTTTTTATTGGTTTGTTCAACTGCATGGATTACGGCTTATAAATCGTTGCTACGACGTAAAGGGAGTATACCGTAAAGTTAAAGTGTATTTTCAAAGCATTGAAATATCACTTTACTATATCTGACTCTGTTCCCGTCTTTACGATTACTTAAATGAAATAAGAAAAAGCAGTTAAAAAATGCTTAGCCAATTCATTCTAGATTTAAACAAAATGTTTGAAGGGTTCCGATACAAAATATTTTTACAAATCCAAAAGTATGAATTAAGCTTGAGACTTAACAAATAAGGTTTTATTTAAACGTTTAATTCAACATATAATTATTATAAATACGGAAAAGAATTTAATAGCAATTCAAGGTTTTCTTGTACAATTTGTTACTAATCTTTTATTTACGCTTGTTCATTATTATTATAGTAAAGTTTCTTATCCTATAAGAATATTAACTATTATTTCGTTAGCGTTACGGTAGTGTGATTTCATAACGACATCAACCTCCTTAACTTCATAAACTTCTTAACAACACTCATCGCCTAAGTATTAACTTTTAGTAACTAACACCTAATTTACAAAAGGAAATCAAATTGAATTTTGTTATTTTTTTCCATATTCTAATTAACTTACTTTCTCTGTTACCTTTTTTTGAAATGGAATTAACATAACCTATTTCAAAGTTCAAGTTCTTTTCAAAAAGAATAATATAAATATGTTTGTTAATTATTTTGTTTTTTATTAATTTTAATTTTTGCCTTGTCATTGGAGGAATTAATAGGAAATTAACCAATTTATTAATTTAATATACAAACATTAGCAACCTTTGGAGGTATATTTTTGAATAATCCTATCACATCAACAAAATTGATACTGATAAGCTCTGTAATTTATGATAAAAAATAAAGAATTTTTTAAGTTAATAATTATTAATTTCTTAATAGAAAATTATTTTTTTCATTCCAAAAATTGAAATAAAAAAAAAGAAGATACTTTAACAACAATTTGATGCGATGATGACAATTTTACTTGGGGATACTGACACACAATTCCAGGTCATTTTTTGCAAATACGACAACTCTTAATAGGTTAACGGTTAATTATTGAAAAGAAAAAAATGATGGTCATATTTATAGCGTTAGTCATCGGAACGTAATCACAGGACTATTAATCGAAGTTGTTATTGTTAAAGGCTTTATTTCATACCATTCACGACATCATGTGATAATTTGCTGATCTCTGGGAGTCAGTCATACTCACCAAGATTTGAATTTTGATAATAAGTTAAGTGTTAATTTATTAAACTCCAATAACTATTAATAATTACTTAATGGATGTAAAAACCCACCACAATTAGTTATTTAATTGGATGCATAAAATGTTCCAAGTTCACTTCAATTAAGTTTAAGTGGCAATATTATTTATTAATCGAGAAAGGTGTTATTGGAAAGTGACTCCTGTTTCAAACAAAAATACAAAATTTTTATATGACAAGGTCAAAAATGATCATTTCAAGCTATTTCAAAAATTTTGACAGATTAATTTCTGGTGGGCCGACGTTCAAAAAAACAAGAAAATATCCGAATATTGAATTTCAAATTATAAATGTTTTACACTTTTTATTTAAGTACTCGAAAATATAAGTAATTTCAGTATTCAAGCTAATTTTAAGTGCGTGGTCGCTTAATTCTTTGCTAGGTGAACTTCTTTGCACTTTGGGTCGAGTTCCCACATAAGATAAATTATAAACATTATCATATTACAGTAGAACTCCAATTATCCAAATTAATGGGGACCGGGACCCATTCGGATAATCAAATATTCGGATAATCGGAGTTTTTTTAAAAAAATTGCCATTGGAGAGGAAAAAAGCTACGTTTTGATATTGCACTATTTTTTTGTTGAATTAAATGAAAGAAACATGATATTTTCACATGTTTTAAATATAAATAAAATGTACTTATGTACAAGTTTAGAAATAAAAATCATTGTTTTTTAAACATCTCCGTCAATGTAAGCTGTTTTGCGGTCTTCATCCGTTTTCGGGCAGCCAGGTCACGCATTCGCTTGACGGTGAGCAGTTGCAAGTGGTCACACTCGGGCTGACGCTCCATCCACTTCAAAGCAGTCTCGAGGCCGGCAAATACTTCACTAGCTGATGGTCCAGCGTCTACTTCAACATCAGCAGAAAGTTCTTCTTCCACTTCCACTTCAACATCTTCTCTCACACTTTCAACAAACAATGACATAATTCATACCACGTGTTGTGCCTACACTGACTTCGCGGAGGGAAGGACAATAGTGAGCGAACGCGCAAACACTGGCTTCGCGGGGGGAAGAATAATAGCGCACTTTTTTTGGACAAATTTTTTTCTGAAAGTGATTCGGATAATCGGCGATTCGGATAGTCGGAGTTCGGATAATTGGAGTTCTACTGTATCATTAAATCCGGACATACAATAATTAATAATTCCAGGCCTTTTTCCTCTGAAGATTAAAAAAAGATCCGCTAGATGGCAACACTAGGGGTGTACAAATATCCCTGCCATCTAGAGGGTCTTTTTTACATCATCTTCAGAGGAAAAAGGCTAATACGCTGAGTTTAGTTTTCCTTTAGATCGATGAACCGTCCCGATCCGCTTACAACCTCCCCCCTTTAAAGCCGGAACTGCAAATAATGTAAAATTGAGGTGATATCGTACATTCTAAAATCATAATTTGAACTAAATTAATAAATTGACAATGTAATTCATATTATTATTAGTATTATGCACATGTATAAATAAATATATACTGTATATTATAAGTTGAAAATGAATAGAGGCGTGACACAGAAGAATATAAAACTGCCATGCCATGCCATGCCATGCCAGTGCCACTGTGTAAAATATTTGTATAAGAAGAATATGTTACTAAACACTAACTTTTTAAATAGTGAACTTTCTACTTACTTTATGAAATGCGGACTTTGAACTCAACTATAAATAAACTTATATATATGAATCTTTTTTAAAACGTTTGGTCTTCACTTTATTTTAAAATAAATAATACACAGCCAGCGTTAAATAATAATCAATCTGAGAATACACTTGCCATCTAATATCTATTTCGAAACCATCAAACCTTCAGAACAACTATTCGCTATTTATTACAGAAAAGTTTTGATAAAAATAAATTGGCTACATTCATATTCAATCCAGTCTGGTTGCAATTAATTCGAATAATTATAGTGCAATATGTGCTTGTAAATATGACTGGTCTGAAATGATTTCGTTGTGATTTTGTACTAAAACGGTGGGGCTAGGTAAAAAATGTTAAAGATAAAAAAAATACTTAGAATCGTTCAAAATATAAAATCGAGTAGTTTTTTTAAAATGTCAAGTAAAGAGAATATGGTGTCTGGCAGTAAGGTACTCCTGTCCCACACAAAAAGCACAAGATCGCATGAATATATTTTTGTTGAGTACACTTGAGACAAACATTTTCCACTGGCTCCCATTAAAATCTACTGGCAGGTCAAATGCTTTATTTCCTCCACTATTAATGAAAATCTAGAAACAGTGATAAATAAATGTATTCAAAACTGCCTAATCTTATTGCTTATAGTATAAGTTTTTATACCATGTATGTGCCACAGCCAAAACTGTTACCCAATCAAAAGTACTTTTGACTGCACAAGTTGATCAATAGTGGTTTTTCCTGAATATCATTGCTTAATAGTGCTTTTGATTGTAATCTTGTGGTAAAAAGTGGTTTTGACTGACGCATCTGGTCAAAAATAGTTTTAATCACTAAAGGGGAATCATCATAAGTAACTCGCTATTGTAACTCTGGTCAAAACAGCTCGGTCATTACAGCTCTGGTAAAAACAACTCAATACAAAAACAACCCGGTGCCAAAACTACTCTGGCTGTTCACTGAATATGGTTTTCTAATTACTGAGCGTCCATCGTTCTGATGTGAATTTACCCTTAGATAACACTGGTCAAAACAAATTTTGTCACAGAAGCATGGAAAATACTTTTTGGAAAGTTTTTGACGTGCTGAATATGAATCTGAGCGCAAAATTGCTTCAGCGCGTCACGTTATCGAGAAATTCGTTCCTTAACATGAAACAAACTTGTTTTTCTTCTTAATTCGAGGTCATATTTCACCGGTGAATATTTTTTCCTCACAAAAACATTTACGCCATCAGAAAATACCATTAATTCCCCCTCAAAATCCATTTTGAATTTTTCCAAAAGTATAGAATTAATTAATTAAATATAAATATTATTTATATTAGTAGTAATACAATGTATAGGTATTTTAACTATAATAAATGTGATATGATTTCTCGAAGAGCAAAAAGGATATCGGAATAATTCAAAAAGTATTTTAAAGTAAGAGGGAAGGAAATGGAAATCTTCCAATTTTTCATATGAAAAAATAATTACATAGTGGCGTTACGGAATTTCAAATATAACCAAAAGACGAATTTTTCCCTATTTTAGCTAAAAATATTTCGAAAACCTTATGTATTAGAGAAATTCTGAATTCGAATTCGAATTTCGCACCCTCAAAAACTATAAGAAATGTCTATCGCATCAATGTGACAAAAAAAAATCAAATCTTGTTGACCAGTGTAATTTTTTCGCTAATATGTCGCTGATTTTTGCTTTTTGCTTATGTGTATACGAAAATTATTCTCATCCGGTTATTACCAGTATTATCGTAGTAACCATAATAAGGCTTGCATAAAATACAATTATATCAAGAATAATTCTACAAATTTTTATAAAAATCTATTTTATGATTTATAAAAAAAAATGATTTAAATGTGTCGCGGATTAATATGTTAAAAAAATAAATTTAAAGAATGTATGTCATGTTAGTTTTAGGTTTTAACTTTAAAGTGATAAATTAAATATTGTCTGATAATATTAAAATTTTATTTTTATTAAAACAATTACAATTATTAAAATAAATTTTTTATCTTATTATTTTAAGGAATATACTTGACGTTTGACTCTTTGATGAATTAGATAAAATATAAAAATATAACATTCCTGATAAGACGTAAAATAAAACGGGACGCGTATTTAAATTTTATTTTTTTAAAGAATTAAGTTGTAGGAATTGTTACCAAGAAAGAGAACCACAAATAATAAATAACACCTCCCACGGTTTTATATTCCTATTTTTGGGGGTGAACTAATTTTTATCTCTCCTTGTGGATGTTGCAATTTATTTCTTTTCTTAACAGCTTAGATGATAAAGTCATCAAGAAGTGCAGAATGTATGTCCTTTACGCCCAAACTTTCAAAAACAACTTATTAGCCCACTTCTTCCGACTCTGATGCTGTGTCTAGTAGTACCTTTAAAGGATGGTGATCAATATATAAACCCTAAAATTTTCAGGGAATTTTGAGATTCTGAAAAAGTTAATGTTAAAAATACTAAGGTTAAAACGATACAGGAGGACCGTTACCTATTTAGCGCCAAGTACTAATATTAAAAAAAAATTATATATCAAAAAATTGCTCCTAAGAAGAAGATTGCTCTTTCAGAATATATAATTACTCCATTAAAATAATTAAAAGTTAATTAATAATTCATTATGTATGATACTCCAACTGGGCGGGGGGGGGGGGGTCGATAATACAACTATCACATTACCCACTAACGCCATCTCCAATTTTTGTTAAATGTTAACGATAAAAATATGGAAATCTAAATAATCGGGAATTAAAATGTTTTAATTGTGAATAATTAATTAACTATTAATTATTTTAGTGTATATTCTGAAAGTGCGTTTTTGGAGTAATTTTTATACCATGTATATGAAATATATCAAGGTATATTAAGTTTAGTCTCCAGTTTGTAACGCTTGAAAGTATTTTGATGCTACCAACAAAATTTTGTCTTTAGTACATGTCCTTATTTCAATTCAAGAGATAGAGAAAAGACGAAAAGAGAAAATCCTCCAAATTACGATAGAAGTTTTCACCAAATTACGATCATATGAAATTGAGTGAAATTTACATAAAATAATTTTGTCGCGTTAATTTTGGCACGAGTGTATTTCCATTAGGTTATCTGAAATGAACTTAATTTTTGTAGATACAAATTGCATTATTAATTTGGTTTATCAACTTTTTTTTGCAACTTTATACTTTTTGAAGTGCAATCAATCAAAGCTTAAATTTTATCGCAATGAATTTTTTTTTAGAAGTGGCATTTGCACAATTTTATCTGCATTCTTGTTATGAATCATTTCACTTAGTAATTTGAAATCATTGTTTCTATATTTAAAAATCTATATTTTAAATATATCTTGTAGAATTGAGTGTCTAGACTTTTGAATTGAGTGTCTAGAATTTATTTTTGGAATATATTTGATTGGATTTAGTTTGGTATTTAACTTTATGTGAGCTTAAAATTTATAGAAAAGACGAATATATCGGTCCCGTGAATGTATATTAATTGTCTGTGTTTAAACTCTGACTCCGAATATCTCAAAAACTGTTCATAAAAACTTTGGGTCCATTATCTTCTTTTATCAGTATTTTTAAGACGAACCTTTTTCCAAATTTCAATCAATTTTGACCAAAATCATTTTGCTTCGCTTTTTATCTAGATTTTCATACAAACTTATTGTTTAGACATAAGTCTTATGGGCCTTTATGACTGAAGTCGAATTAGTTTGAACCTTTTTAAATATATCGAATAATATTTTGAAGGCCACTCTAAAATGGGTTAACCAGATGATCCGATTATTATATTTATAAATGGGAAAAATAATTAATTATAGCCTTATCTGTAGGTCATAAAAAAAATCATTAAAATATTTATTTTTGAAAACTGCGTAAAATAATTTTAGTAAGGGAAAAGCGACTAATTTGAAACAAAATAAATTATGACACTACTAGAAGTGTGGTCGATGGGATTTGTAATCCCTAACATAACAGCAACAACCTGCCTTTTCTCAAAGGGATTTTTTTAAACAAATAAAGACTAAAATTTTTAATCATGTTTTATCGCATTTTGAGTCTAGGCTTGGAACCTATTGCTTTAATGTTAGGACCATCTCAAAAGTAGGAATATTATTAAGTGTTTAAAATACCACAACGATTCTAAGCGCATAAACCTTTTTTAAATATTTCATAAAAATTTGCTATTATTTATATTATTTCTCTAGCCTGTTTTTTCCTGTCCACGCTAGATTTTCCTTACTTCTTGATCAAATTCCACGATTTACCACCTCATTTTAAATTTATCGTGCTGGCTAATGACGATAAAAATAGACTCACGATCTAAAATGTACCGCTTAGGAAATAACAGGCTAGAGAAATATTATTAAAATTAATTTTGTTCATTATGTAATTTTATGTAATAAAATTGCCTATAAGTGAAAAGAAAGTAAATTACTATTGATATTTTGTATTATATTATTTCTGTAGTCTTTTTTAGTTTTATAAATGCATGGAGTAAGAGTATTTTTAAGTATTTCGAAATCCCAAACATTTTAGGAAAATTCCTTAGGAAAATAGTGGGATCTATAACGTAGACACGGTCGGTAGATGTAATTAAAAATCAATTCTTTAACTTGAAATTCTTCAAGTTGAATAATTTTCTATTTTCCCCTATCTATTAATCACAGCAACTTTAGTATCAAGAAAGCTGGTTTTTTATTGATTATAGATACCTACGTCATTCGTTGAAAAAAAATGCATTTTTTTGTAAAAATTATTGTAAACATGATAAACATGAAGAAAAAAAAAGGGGCATGTGTGTATTGATTAATAAATATGCATAATCAAATGCAATTTCCTTATTTTTTCAAAAACAGACATAACAAAAATATAATATTTGAAAATAAAATTATCACTTTATATGAGTCATTAAAATTGGTATTGTTTGGTCAATGACCTAAAATTATTTATAATCGCCAAACGTTGGTCTTTTTTACATAATTTATTTACGTTCACATAATTAAATTTATAAAACGATCTGCCAAAAAATTCTTGATTCGATTACATTGTCTTAACATCTGTTTTTACATCATCGATCTCATTAAGGCATAGAGCCTAAAAGGCCGAGCGGTCTAAGGCGTTTGCCTTTGACTGTTTGTCCATTTAGACTTAGGTTGCGGGTTCGAATCCAGGCAGCGGCAGTGTGAACAATTTATAATTAATGGGAGTGCAGAATTGATCCCATTGTCGTCGCTTGGATAAGAACGAAGTAACCGACTCCACCCACATCAAAATGTAATTGGAAATATGTTTGTAATTAAATAAATAAAGATTAACAAATAATGATGTGGGTGGCCTCTGTTATAGGCGTATATGTCAGAGAAACGGAGGTTGGTTAAACCCCATTATTATTATTATTATTAAGGCATAGATTAATGTAACTCAAAGGATGGGAATAAACAATTTTTGGCAGAAACCAGTGCAACCTCTGGGAAAAATGGGAAAAAACACCCCTAAAACTATCCTTTTCACTTCTATATTACTGTTAGAATTATAATGAGGTTTTTTCCATTGGGCGCTTATTAAAGTCAAATACAATTATACTTCGAAAAATTTTAATATCTATGCCGTAACTAACGCTGAATGTAATTAAATAATTAAGCATTGTAAATGCCGTCGTCACGTATCGTACGATACAGGTCACTGCATAGGAAAGGAACGCATGCATAAACGATTCAATTCATTGGTCCGAAAAAAGTGTTTTGGAAAACCAAATTAAACACTTTAATTAATTAAAACTTTGCAAAACTTTTCGAGTGTCTGCTCTAAGTTTAATCTAAGCAATTTTTAGAAATTTTACATTTTATAAAATTGATAAATAGATAACATTTATTCTCAACCTTGAAAATAAAATGAGTGTTTAACCTCAAATAACTATTTCTTATATTATATTTATTTGCGACAATGACATTGAATTCATTCTGTTTGTTTAGAAATCGTTTTCTATTAAATACTACGAGGTGCTAAATATATTTACCAACTGTCATATTTTATATATAATTTCACTTCCTGGTACAAAGGAAAGGAAGTCTTAGACAAGCGCAAAAAAATCGAGACATTTTTTTAATCTCCAATTTCGATAACTCAGTATATAAGGTAATTTTAACCCAAAAAGTACAAAAATAGGGTGCATTTGTTGACTGGTCGAATAGTTTTTGAGATACGGACTAAAATCGATTCAAATATTACGATATCTCAGAAACCCTACAACTGGTGCGAATCATTGTTAATTGTACCAAAGACTATAGGATTCCTATGCTCTTTGAATTGTACATGAAAGTGAAGCTAGAACTACGAACGAGAAGTAATATTACCATTCGAGAATGTAATAAACAATTCGCAGGAGTTGTAAACACTATTTTTCAGGATTAGTTCTTTATTTCTGCACGATTTTCCGTGAAAAGATAAATAAGTAATCATCTATAGTGTGCTAGAAAAATTTATTTTTGTCTCGCGTTAATATTAAATTGCCAAGATAATTTACTTTTTGCATGCAACAACTTTTATTTAACTGATTTCACAAGTTTTTTCAAACTACTTGCAAAATAATCTTTTGAAAATTATTGACACGCACTTTTTGCAAACTGAACGTAGATTATAAATGCAAAAAAATATTATTCATTGATTATTACAAATCTATTTTCAAATATTTGCAATGTAAAGTAAATATTGATTGGAATTATAGGCTTTATCATAAAATTAAAATTATTATTAATTAATAGACTAACCACAATCACATTAAAAATTTATTAATCAAATATTATTAAACAGGGGATAATCCTGATGTCGAATTGGCCATATTACCCATAAAAAGGTAAAACTAGACTTGATACCATGACAAAATTTGAAAATGAAATTAAAATTGATCAAAAAACGAAGAACTTATAAGCAATCAAAGATTGCATTCAAAGGTTGTCCATTTCTTTTTATAAAACAAAGATATCCACGTATGACGTCACTAGTGGGTCTCTTCATCTTTGTTTAGGAATTTTAAGCGTTCATATTGATTGATTTGAATGAATTTTGATATTAATAAAAATAAAATACAGTGGATTCAATAAAAACGCGTCTGAGAAAAGTTAGGAATACAAGAGGTCAAATAATGACACTTGTATTGAAAATATTCCAATAATTCATTGTTTTGATTATTATTCATTATTTAAAAGTTCACATCCAGTCTGTTGAAATTGAAAATTGAAATGTACTTGATACTTGAAAAAAATGCTATTTAATGACAAACTTTCCAAAATTGACAGTCAATTATTCATATAATAAGAAAAACCTAGCCAAAATATTAAGTCATACGTGTTATTGGCTTTCGTGAAAAACGATGGTAAAGTTGCTAGTTTAAGGCGGGATATTACGATTAGGGAAACGAATATGTCAACAATTTTACCTAGACTCATACGAATGGATCGTCCTGTATAATAATTTACGATCATGAAATCACCTACAGCTTTTAATATAGTTAATTAATTTTAGCATTAAGTGATACTATTGTGCTTTTTATGATATTGATAAATAAATAATTAACATTTAAAATTTAAATAAAAAACTTAAAATATTTTTAAAAAAATGTATACTCATTGAGGATTGTGGGTATAAAATATTCATTTTATTATTTTTGTTTTCAGATATTTGATACGTTTAACAATTCACTATGGCAGAAGCTCATTCTGCTGTTGCATTTTCATTTTCTATCACTCACGAAGGATGGGATGTGAATTTCGATCGAGAGGTTTTACATTTAGTTTGGCAATCTGGTATTCGATCATGGAAAAAACGTTTAGGCAGATTTCATGTGAGTATTTTAATTTATTAATAGTATTAACCTCGACTCGCCAGTCTTTATTGTGAATGATAACTGAAATTATTCAGAGATTCGAATAAAATTATGCTACTCACTTTTTCCTCTTCGAAAATTGTAAGCGGGGCGTTCTCTTAGGGTCTATGGAATCTTATGAGTGATTTTTCAATAAATTCGGAAATCAGGGACTTATAAAAAATCAGCGAACTTGAGCTTCAAAAAAGAATTTTTTAATAGATAGAACGAAGTCTCAAACGTATATTTTGAATTATAAGTATGTATTTTCAATCTATGTATGTATGTCTGTTCCTTTGTGGCGCTCTAGAGGCCAAATTCTGAGCCGATTTTAACAATTTTACATCGAGCGATTTGTGTATTTAATACCTATTCAATGATTCCCTTCTTTTGTATGGTGGTCGCCATATTGAATTTACTGCCATATCTTCAGTGACACTCGCGTTTGGCCTGTAGTGGGTTACAAATGAACGCACATGCATACATACATATATAAACTAATAAACACATGAGCACTCCTTTGCGTCACACAGTCGGGTAAAAAGGAGTGCTTGCTTTTTTTTTCGACAAATAGCTGATTCGGTTTTGCCACACGAACCTTGAGCATGTTGTGTACAGAAAAATAAGACTTATCAGCCATGAGTAAAAAACTAATTTTAAATTTGTTTCTCATTTTTAGAATAGCGTACATAATGGAGTTTATCCAGCTCATTTATGGAGTTTATGGATTACTATGGGTATAGTGATGGCAGTCCATTTCTCAGGTTATAAAGTGCCTTATGATCTTGTCACAAAAGTTATGCCATTACTGCCGAGGTAAGTGTAATGAGATTGAAGTGTTATATATATTATTCTACTTTTCTAAAATACAATGACATCACTTATTGAACCATATTCGATTTTGGATGCGTGCTAAAATTAGTCTACACACATTCAAGTAAATCAAACCTGGAAAAGCGATAGCTTAATCGTGGAGTTTTTCACCTGAATTATTTTACTTAAAATTTAATAAATAATTGTAATTTCGTTTTCTTTCAGTGACTCAGTATCGTGGCAGTTAATCGGCTGTGCTATTGTCGCTTTGGCAATGTGGTTAACAGTGATATTTACAATTCGATACACCTTAAAACTATTATTAATGTACAAAGGATGGATGTACGAAGCAAGAGGTGCTGGTAGAAAAATATCATTAAAAACTAAATTATGGTTAGGTATTGTTAAGGTATTATCTGGTTGGAATACACCAAGATTATACAGCTTTCAAGGTTCTTTACCAAAATTACCTCTACCATCTGTACATGATACCACCAGACGTGTAAGTATCTACATGGTGGAACACAATTACTGATCGTAAGATATTGACAGCTTACGGTGACACTTTTTCTTGCTTCTGCCATTATTTTGGCTTAAAATTGTCATCTAGTGTGACAGAATCCGTTAATCTAACATCAGATTCATAATTAGCGACCAAAAATAGCTCTCAGATAACATTTTGGACCATAAATACGTAAAAATTGGGATCAAACATGGCACGATTGTTAGAATACGTGACAGAATTCATGTAATCTGACAACGAATTCATATTCAGCGTCTAAAAATACCTACTATCTGACAATTTTAAGTTAAAATAAACATTTTAAACAAATTTGGGCTACATATGCTCCGCGCTGGATATTGCTGGATGTCCTATGAAGACGTCGCAGTTTCATTAAAATCGGTGCTGTTCCCTAACTTTTCCTTTGCGTCCCGGCTTATTAGTTGTACTAAAATGAAATTTTTGTTTTCTTTTTAGTATTTAAGAAGTGTTCGACCATTAGTTGATGATGAAAATTACAAACGTTTAGAAAATTTAGCACAAGAATTCGAAAATGGTATTGGCAAAAAATTACAACGTTATTTAGTATTAAAATCATGGTGGTCAAGTAATTACGTATCCGATTGGTGGGAAGAATACGTATACCTAAGAGGACGATCACCATTAATGATTAACTCAAACTTCTATGGAATAGATGCTGTATTCATGCATCCATCAACAAATCAAGCAGCACGAGCTGCATCTTTTATAAATTCATGTTTAAACTATCGACGATTAATTGAACGACAAGAGCTACAACCAATTATGATCCAAGGAATGGTACCATTATGCTCATGGCAATACGAACGTATTTTTAATACAACACGTGTACCTGGTGTTGAATCTGATAAAATTATACATTATCAAGATTCAAATCATATTGTTGTCTATCATAAAGGACGATATTTCAAGGTTGTTATTTATAAAGGACGAATTTTAACACCATGCGAAATTGAATTGTAAGTAAATTGAAACATACAATTTTTTCGAATACTCGTAAGTTGTTGTGTAACTTAACTTCCAAGGAAAAACAAACTTATTACTTTATGTCAAATTTGAATCATTTTGAATCGAACTATCCAAAAATATTTGAATTTAAAACAGCTATAGAATTATTTCGAAATTATATTATTCGCACTATGGTATTTTAAAGCTAAGATGTCAGCGCTACGAGTAAAAAAATGTAAACCATATCTGTTAGAGTTAAGGCCCACTAGTAGTCGTCTAATTAAAATAAATTAAATCACGAGTGTTCGTAAATTTTAAACTGCCACTCAATTACATAAATTTTCGTTGAGCAAAAGTCCTTAAATTAAATCACTCAATAATTTTTGGATAATTAAGACCTCTACTGTTATTTGTGTAATGGAAAATAATATTTTTTTGAAATTTTGTTTTTAGACAGATTCAACAAATTTTAAATGATACTGTTGCACCATGTCCTGGTGAAGAAAAATTGGCTGCTTTAACTGCTGGTAATCGAACACATTGGGCTAATACTCGACAAAAATTCTTTAATAAAGGATTAAATAAAGCTTCATTGGATACAATTGAAAAAGCAGCGTTTGTTGTAGCATTAGACGATATTCCTTATGAATTTGACAAAAATGATCCTAGTAAATTAGATAATTATGGAAAAAATTTACTTCATGGAAAAGGCTATGATCGTTGGTTTGATAAATCGTTTACATTGTGTATTGGAACTAATGGCCGAGTAAGTTATTTCTATTTTACAATCTTTTAAATTGATTTTTAGCCGATTTTAAAAGCAATAGAAGATTCTTAATTAAGATTGTGTGCCTTTTTTTTAAAGAAATTTTAATGTGACCATATTCCGTCAAATAATTTTGAATCTAATTCATTGATTATTGAGAAAATAAATTGTTTTTCAAAGCAACTTCTTTCTAAGCAAGCGAACTTTTAAAGCCGTGCAATTATCTGTGCCTTTTGTAATTGTTGGCATCGATGTTATCGTAATTAATTCTTCCTTAATGTGCAGATTTAGTGGACGTCATTGCTAACGCCCGATGCAACGGACGCCTTATTTCTCCGTGATCATGACGTCAGTTGGCTGTGTAAACAAATGCGCTGAGTTTTTGTATGATAATTTAAACTTGTTAGTTTACACAGCCGTATGACGTAATAACATGGCGATTACTAAATGTTGTTAAGTTTTTAAAGTCGGTTGTTTAATTTGTAGAAAATTTAACTATTTTATAATAATTCAAGATTTGTTTCCCTTTTAGATTGGATTTAATGCTGAGCATTCTTGGTAAGCTTAAAATAATATGTAATTAATTGTGCTATTAATTTATACTAATAAAAGAATTTGCAAAAAATTTATTCGTTTTAGAGGCGTATTTAAATAAAATATTATATCTGATATTGGTAAGCGGTGTTAATATTTTATCACCCACAATAGCTTTTCGTTTTGTCTTTATTTTAATACGGCCTGTTTTCCATACATTTATTTTATAAAATCATAATATATAATTTTTTAAAGCATGTATTCTCATGTTTTCGAAAAAAAAAAAAAATTACATATTTTATTAAGTTGGTTATTTCGCTATATATCTTAAGTATTATGAATTTGATTCCTTCTGGGAGTGTTAGGAACTATTGGGAACTTAAAGTCTATATAGAAATTCATTAGTACCTTTCTAAAAAAGTACAAATGTTGATAGATGCATCACACAATAGGGAATATTCATGAAATTTAAATTTAGTTCAAATATTTTTCTTCCGTAACTTTAATGACTGGATATTTCAACTAAACCATTATTTTAGTAATTAATATCATATTAATTACTAAAATAATGGTTTAGTTGAAATGTGCAGCCCATAAAGATACGGAAAAAAAATATTTGAACCAAATTTAAATTTCATGTATATTCCCTATTGGGATGATTTCCAAATTTTGTTATCATTTCAGGTGAAGAATTCTTACTTCACAGACAGAAAATTTGACTGCATTTGAATTGACAAGAGTTTAGCGAATTACTTAATTTGATTTTAGCGAAATAATCACTTAAACAATTAAAATTGAAAATCTTATAGGATAAATAATTTTCATCAAAATTCGTTCATTGCATTTATTTTTAAATTATTTGTACCCGCTATCACCTTGTCAATAGTGGACAACATTTGTAGGCATTTAATTTTTTTATTTTTATCATTGACAATTTGTTAAACTAATCATATTCTAGGGCCGATGCTGCAGTTGCATCCCATTTATGGGAATGGGTTATGATGGAAGAAGCAATGCACAACCGGTAATTCAATACAATTCCAATCAATTTATTCACGTCTTCTCCATTCTCTTGCTTTACTTTTTGTATCTATTTATTTTCTTAGCTTTTTCTGTAGGTATGCAGTTGGTGTATGGTCCTACTTTGTAGGCATTTATTTGTATGGTAGCGGTACTCGCTAATGTATTTATTTATTTTTTTAACTTTATTTTTGCTTTATTCATTTAACATTATAATTATTTGGTTATGGTTATTCGTAGGGCTGATGCTCCCGTTATGGGACATTTATGGGAGTATGTTTTAGCCGATGAACATGTTGACCGGTAATTTTTTTTTACCTTTTTTTAAGTTTATTTTGATTTTTACTATTACTAGATTTTTCGCTTGCATTAGTAAAATATCAATTTGATTTTTTTTCATCAGTGAGTGATCCTGAGTAAATGATTCAGTCAATATAGACGAAAAAAAGGCCGGACCTGGAAAAAATTACAATACTGACTCTGAGGTTATAGATCGTTAGCGGGGCATGTAAATAACTTTAAAAAAAATTAAGAGAATTTTTCGTTCCGCTGTTTTTGAGAAAATCCAAAAAAATGGGAAAAAAAAATTTGGAATGCGTTTTTCTCGGAATCTATTGGTTTAAGGGAAAAGTTTTTCAAATAAAAAATGTAGAAGACATTGTCAGCTACATTTTATGTCATTGGAGCAACGTCATACGAGTTAAATTACAAAAAGCAGGTGGCGTTAAAGTATCAAAAAAGGGTTATTCACGATTTTCATTAAGAAAAAATGATGTTTTTGTAAAAGTGTAAATGAAAAAGTTGTTTGACTCAAAATTAGCTTCAACTTTTATTTAAACAATTTTTATGAAAAACTTACCGTTTCCGAGCTATAGTAAAACAATGTATGTTTAAAATAAACCAAGAAAATAAAAAGGAAATCAAGTACTCCTTTTCAAAATTTTAAAAAACTTAACTTTCAGATTTTTTAGCAAGCTGTATTTCAAAAACGGTAAGTTTTACAAAAAAATTGTCTAAATAAAAGTTGAAGCTAATTTTGAGTCAAACAACTTTTTTATTTACACTTTTACAAAAAAATCATTTTTTCTTAATGAAAACCGTGGAAAACCCTTTTTTTGATACTTTAACGCCACCTACTTTTTGTAATTTAACTCGTATGACGTTGCTCCAATGACATAAAATGTAGCTGACAGTGTCTTCTACATTTTTTATTTGAAAAACTTTTCCCTTAAATCAATAGATTCCGAGAAAAACGTATTCCAAATTTTTTTTTCCCATTTTTTTTGGATTTTCTCAAAAACAGGGGAACGAAAAATTCTCTTAATTTTTTTTTAAGTTATTTACATGCCCCCCTAACGATCTATAACCTCAGAGTCACTATTGTAATTTTTTCCAGTCAAAATGCCAGATTTACTGTACCAAAACAAAAGTTGCATTTTTAACGATAATGCTTTTTTACATCATAAATGCATTCTCTGTTAATTATTTACTTATTTTGATTAAAGACTGATGAAAAAAAGATGCCTGGGGAATTTTTTGCATTTGTAGAGCACGTTTTTCATTTTTTGTAAACACTTGCGAATTAATTTTAATTATAACACATTTTTATTTTTAATCAATTATGCTAACAATCATTATTGTAATAAAATCATTTTCAATCGTAAAAAGTATTTATTTAAAAATGAATATACAGGTACAGGGTGGACCATTTTAATCTATACACCTAAATATCTCGTTTAAAAAAACTTAAAAAGAAATTGCTTGATGGGAGATATAATGCTCTGACATCACATTAGACCTAGTTCTTCGGGTTTATTTAATGACAATTTAAATATAATCTGGCGTGCTCAAGTTAATTCACCTATACTAATTTAATCGTATACGCGTGCGTCTCTAAATTAAGAGCTTATATTTTGTGGAAGTACTTAGGAAGGGGTAAATCTTCCCCCCTTTGTTAACCTGACTCGCTCGAGTTACTCCCCAAATTATCTCTTGGACTCACCTACTATTTGTGCCACTTGAAATAAGTTGCTGGACTCTAGGTCCACTACATATAACTAACCCATTCCAAACAAATGCCAATATATTATTGGATACGTTTTTGCACGGTCCTTATGTCCAGTAACAAATTTTTGATGCAGTGGTATAGCTCGCCTTGGAGGGGTCCTGTATCAAAATTACTTGGGGGATCCAAATGAAGGATAAAGATTTATTGATTATAAGTTATCACTTCCTCCCAGAAATTGAGCTAACCAAACAATTCTAATTAAATATACACTTTTCTTACCTTTTTTTCGGCAAATTGATTTATTAAATCATCTATAGCTGAAGACGATTTCAGTTTTTCTAAAATTTCTGCCTCTATAAACAATAGTGACAAGTCTGAGAGCCGTTCCTGTCTCATTTTTACACACTTTAGGGGCCTCTGCAACCCGGGGGATCCGCATCATTGATACGGCGGTAGCTACGCCCCTGGTTCTATGATTATTAAATTTGATAGTATATTTCAATTTCTTTCATTAACAATTCATGTCAATGCAACTAAACTTTATTATTTTATTTTTTATGATGAATGGATTCAACAAAAAATTAACATATTTAAAAAAATGTATTTAGATATCTTGAAGATGGACATACTGTCGGTGCTCCACAATTATCTCCACCAACACCATTACATTTAAAATGGGAAATAAACGAAGAATGTCAAGAAGCTATAAATGTATCATTACAAGAAACAGCTGCATTAATTAAAGACATCGATTTACGAATATTAATGCACACTGCTTACGGTAAAGGTTTCATGAAAAAATGCCGTGTCAGTCCAGATGCATATATTCAAATGGCATTACAATTAGCATATTATCGTGACGCTGGTAAATTTAGTTTAACATATGAAGCATCAATGACACGATTATTTAGAGAAGGACGTACTGAAACTGTACGTCCATGTACAATTGAATCATCAGAATGGGTCAAAGCAATGCAAGATCCAAATTCAAATACTGAAGAACGTATAGAATTATTAAATAAAGCATGTTTACAACATCAAAAAGGTTATCAAGATGCCATGTGCGGTAAAGGCATTGATCGTCATCTATTTTGTTTGTATGTAGTATCCAAATATTTAGAAGTTGATTCACCATTTTTAAAAGAAGTATTAAGTGAACCATGGCGATTGTCCACATCACAAACGCCACATGGACAAACTGATAAAATGGATTTAAAGAAATATCCAAATTGTATATCGGCTGGTGGTGGTTTTGGACCAGTTGCCGATGATGGTTATGGTGTGTCGTATATTATTGCTGGTGAAGATATTTTATTCTTCCATATTTCAAATAAGATTAGCTCGCCACAAACAGTAAGTTTAAACTGTAAATTTTTTGTATGAACAACCTTAAATCTCTCCTATGAATTTGAAGCATCTCTTAAAATTACATTAGTTAACCCGTCATTACTCGAGTCAATCGTTCGGTAAACTTTAGTCGCGTGATGAGAGATTTTCTAGCACAACCTGAGTCCCTTTAACTTTGTAAATCATAACCTCTGATAATTTTATATAAATTTAAATTTTAATGCACTAGTTAATTAAAAATAGTTTGATTACGTGATTATTGAATGATCTTTGAGAGTGAAAATATTAGTACTGGAGTAAATCTAAGCAAAAAAAGGCTGTTATATGGATTAAAAGTTCGAGCAGTGAAACTTTGGGGTTTTTCTTTTCACATCAAAATAAGTATTTTTTTAAATTTTTTACTTTCCCGGAGTGGTGCAACATGTTTAAAAAACAAAATGGCGTCAAAAATGAAATTTTTTTCAGAAATTTTATCATTTTTATTTTATATTCGCAAAAGGAGGCATCGGTGCATATCCAAATTTGGTAGGTTTGTAGTCCATTTTAAGAACTACTCCTCATAATTTTTTGGTGGGGTTTCGTCTCTTCCCCTCCCAGTTATATATATATGTATACATACATATGGTAAAACAGTTCATTTGACTATAACTTGAAAAATATTCGATTGATTTTAATGAAACTAATATCAATAGTAGGTTTTATTACTTACAACTTTCGGTTAAAATTTTAGCGAAATCCGTTAAATAGTTCGGCCAAAATTTCCAATTTAGGGAATTGTTTAAAATGGCTGCCATTTTATGCCATTTTGTCCTACGAGGTTAAATTTTTTTTTAAATTGTAGCATTTTTTATTATCTTTCGATTTTATAATAAGTGGCTTACCCGTAAAATGACTCCTTGATCCATATTTTTGCGAAAAACGGAAAATTTAACACTTTCTGGAAATAATTGTTTGGGGGGTGTATGGACTGGCTTTGGGGGGTGTTTTTTGCTTTGGCATGAGAAAACTATTTTTAAAAGAGGTCTATTTGGTTTAAAGCAAAATTTTTAAGTTTTAACCCCCGCGCTGTAAGGGGGAAGGGGTGTATGGAATAAATGTATCTTAAAAAATTTTAAAAAGAGGTCAAAATAGTTTAAAATGCTAAAGTAACCCAAAATTTTAGATGCTTTTATTAATATAGCACTTTTTACAACACCCACCCCTTCCCCTCCCGCTTTCATATTTTTTGCAAATTCAAAATTTTTATGACGTATAAAGGTGTTTTTGGGGTCGCTGATCTCGAATTTTGCAATAGATTATCAAAAACAATTGTAATATTTTTAGGGGGTGTACTTATTTGGGCCAAAAGTTCGAGATCAGCGCCCCCAAAACCCCTTCATACGTCATAAAAATTTTGAATTTGCAAAAAATATGAAAGCGGGAGGGGAAGTGGTGGATGTTGTAAAAAGTGCTATATTAATAAAAGCATCTAAAATTTTGGGTTACTTTAGCATTTTAAACTATTTTGACCTCTTTTTAAAATCTTTTAAGATACATTTATTCCATACACCCCTTCCCCCTTACAGCGCGGGGGTTAAAACTTAAAAATTTTGCTTTAAACCAAATAGACCTCTTTTAAAAATAGTTTTCTCATGCCAAAGCAAAAAACACCCCCCAAAGCCAGTCCATACACCCCCCAAACAATTATTTCCAGAAAGTGTTAAATTTTCCGTTTTTCGCAAAAATATGGATCAAGGAGTCATTTTACGGGTAAGCCACTTATTATAAAATCGAAAGATAATAAAAAATGCTACAATTTAAAAAAAAATTTAACCTCGTAGGACAAAATGGCATAAAATGGCAGCCATTTTAAACAATTCCCTAAATTGGAAATTTTGGCCGAACTATTTAACGGATTTCGCTAAAATTTTAACCGAAAGTTGTAAGTAATAAAACCTACTATTGATATTAGTTTCATTAAAATCAATCGAATATTTTTCAAGTTATAGTCAAATGAACTGTTTTACCATATGTATGTATACATATATATATAACTGGGAGGGGAAGAGACGAAACCCCACCAAAAAATTATGAGGAGTAGTTCTTAAAATGGACTACAAACCTACCAAATTTGGATATGCACCGATGCCTCCTTTTGCGAATATAAAATAAAAATGATAAAATTTCTGAAAAAAATTTCATTTTTGACGCCATTTTGTTTTTTAAACATGTTGCACCACTCCGGGAAAGTAAAAAATTTAAAAAAATACTTATTTTGATGTGAAAAGAAAAACCCCAAAGTTTCACTGCTCGAACTTTTAATCCATACAGAAGGCGTAATTTCACTCTACTATAGAGCAAAGTACGACTTATATTAAACTAACGAAAGTATACAATCAGCCTCGACAATTTCCGAATTTAATATTTTTTTGCTTACACTTTTACTCTCGTGATGAGAGAAATTCTTACAATTTTTGAAGGACTTTAAAAAAAATTGTTTTTTAAACTGTAGATAGGTTGAAAAAATCTGATATTTAAATCAAGCGTGAGCAAAATGCTCATAACACGAGTGCTGACGGGTTAAAAATACACTTGTCATCAAAATAATTTCCACTTTCTTGTTAAGTATTATGTTATTTAAATATATATATTTTTTTAAATTTACAGGATTGTCATCGATTCGCTAAAAACATTGAAAAAGCATTAGCTGATATGAAAACGCTATTTTTAGATCACAAACGATCGCAAGGTACTAAATAAATCACAAAAACTGTAAATAAATACAGTGAAAGTTTATAAAAATACAAAAAATAGGAAGTAGGAAGAAAAAGGATAATTTCTAACGATGTAAATATTTCCAAATTGATGGAATTTATTTGTTTGTTCGTTAAGTGTTATAAAATTTTTATGTTTTATTAGAAATATTTTTTAAAAAAATATTGCAAAGCATAATTTAGGGTTTTTTTTTCAAGTGTATGGTGATTTTTTATGTTCAATTATTGTTTGTTTAACTGTCGCAGGGGCGGATTTACGAATTTGCCGCCCATAGGCAGGCATCAAAGTGCCGCCTTTTTTTATAAACAAAGATCGTTTTTATTTATTTGGAAATTGAAAAATATTCAATTTCTCTTCTTTCTCTTTTCTTAATTTAGAGTACTGATACCCGCTTAGTCGTTGTCTACCGTCATTCATTTTAAACGATTCAAATACTTCAGTACAGTCTCTGACATGGTACAGTTGACCAAAACAAGATGTAAGGTTAGGTTATAGTATTTCTGAGAAACGTTCTAAAACTTCTAGGATAGTGACATTCGCGAACATAGTGACTAGATATAGTTTAAGTGAAGTGACGACGTTTTCAAATGATTGTTTCACGCAAAATTGACTAAAATTGAATTGACATTTTTACATTTTTATTAAACAAAAAAATTTTTAATAATTGAAACGAATCTTTTGCCGCCGTAGGCACAGGCCTACTTTGCCTACGTATAAATCCACCCCTGAACTGTTGCTACTAAAAACTTTCTTTTTATTTCTCAATGATCATTTAAAATTAAATTATTTGGTAAAATGTAGATGTAATCACAGTGGTGTTCCTTGGTTTATTATTCCTCAATACGAATTCGAAACTGTTACCAATTCATCGTATTCCAGAAAGAGTTCAAGAAAAATAATTTTATCAAAAATCAATATTATTTTATTTTTAGATTTTTACTTAGTTTTAAATTCTTGAGAATTTTCAAAATTAGTTCCCTGGTAAATGTTGCCTTGGACAGATCGCATTTTCCACTATTTACCACTGTGTGAGTGTGTGTGTAATCATGTATTTAAAGTTTATGATTTGCAATAATTTTTATACGTTGTTATTATGCAACCTAACAATGCAATAAAAGTCAATTCACTATCAAGTTTTAAAACAATTTTCACAATTTCAAAACAGCTTAGTTTGTATATTAGGATGATTTTTTGTTGACTTTGAGTTTAGGCTGAAATAAAAATAGAACGATACTCTGAATAAAAAATTTTCAGTTTCCGTTTCAGCCGAAACTGAGACAGATACCGAAGATTCTTATAATTAACGTTCACATTTTTTGTTAACGTGCAATAATGTACACAATTATAATTAATTTTACGAAAAATATTTTAAGATGTTCCAACGGAGTCTTATCTACTAATAATGTAAAAATAATGACTAGTATTGATTATTAATTATAAAAAAATAAATATTGTGCCAAGAACAAAGAAATTTGATCAGTTATAGTCTTAAATTTAATATTAGATGTATATGTCAACGAAGTATTGTAATTTAAGTTAGGGCTAGTTGGAACAACTAGTTGGTCTGGGTCGAGTTTAACGAGTGTTCCAGTAAGATTTAAATTTGAATTTCAAATAAACAGTGGTTTGTAAACACTTGGAAATTATGTAAGGAACAACACACCCCGTAAATGGTGAAATTTGTATACCCTATATATGAAATATATCACAGTATATTAAGTTTAGTCCCAAGCTCGTAACGCCTAGAAATATTGATGCTACAAACAAAATTTTGATATAGGTGTTCATAAAATCCTCTAATTAGTTCATTTTCATCTGTCCGTCCGTCATCATGATAACACAAAATCGAAAAGAGATATCGAGCTGATCTTTTTATAGCATTCTCAGGACGTAAAAAGTGAATTTGAGTTCGTAAATGAGCAACATAGATCTTCATCTTTCAAACCGTAATAGATAGAACAAAAGTTTAAAAGTAAAAAATTATTCCATATAAAAAAATAAACAACTTTTGTTTAAAACACAGTCACAACATCAATGATAGATTGTCAAAAAATAAATACATAACTTTTGAAATTGTGAAATATTTAATCTCGCATTATAAATTGCATTTAGTAAAAAAAAAGGTGTTTTTTTAAAATAGAGAATTGACTACTACTTTAAATGGTATTTTTTTTAAGATATAGTGAGATATTGGCCATTATCTTACAAATGATGGTGCTCTTCTTATAATTATCATCTAAAATGTATATCAACTATGTAAAATGTCCTTTTTTTTGAACGTATTTTGAGTGACAATTAGGTATTATTATTAAATAAATTTAGTAAACATTTACAAATAAAACAAATTTTTATGCATATTATCACTCAACATAAATGTGTATTTGAAAAAGGGACACTTATTAGAATTTTATAATAATATTATTAAAAATTAAAAAAATGAAATTGTTATTTATTTTAAACTGGAGACAATTTGTAACAAATTATAATGACTTCTGTTGCAAATAAAATAACATTAAATTGTGATAATAAGTTTTACATTTTTTTATTCCATCTACAGTGTATTATTAAGGTTTGAACGTACCCTATTAGTCCCTTGAATATTGACTATTTATTCTGATACACCCGATATAAAAGCATAAAAGAAATTTATATTATAATATAATGGGGAATATTCATAAAATTTAAATTTGGTTCAAATATTTTTCTTCCGTAACTTAAATGACTGGACATTTCAACTAAACCATTATTTTAGTAATTAATATCTTTTTAATTACTTAAAATTAATTAATAAAAGTACAAATTCAGTGAGGGCATTTAAAAATTTCTAAAACGGAAATTCAAATTTTTATACGGACGTGATATCATAGTACGGGCTTGTCAAATCTGTTGACATCCTGTATGATATTAATTACTTACATTTTATTTGGTATTTCATTAAATTATATTATTCTACGGCTTTTTATTAGAAAACTTAATAATAATGTGTGTAAATTTTATGTTGTAAGTTTATTTTTTTAAAGTGTAAATTATACATTGAACTGTCAAAATTTGACAGTTGTACTTATACGTCATCAACAGAGAGCGCCAAAAAACTGCGTTTAAATATCTCAAAATTATAATGTATTTTAAATATTTTTTACACTTAAATACAACATTTTTAAACAGTATTTATATTTTTTACTTTGATATAACGGTGTAAACTAAAAATATTGTCCAGTCACTCCATGAAACTTTAACATTCTTGAGGATCTACACATTGATCTTAAAAAAAAGAAAAATTTTAATATCTATAGAATAACACTTCTCGTAAAGATAACTTACTGTCATATTTGCGTCGTACTTGCCCATCTCTACAAAAGCACCCTACAACACATTGCTTAGTACATATTATATCTTCCCTGTAATTGTCACAAGTCTTAGGGCAAGCTGTGCCACAAGTAAGATACACTTCACCAGAAGGACAATCATCTAGGAAAACAAGTTATTAGTTAAATAATTTTAAGTATTTAATATCTGATCCATCAAGATTTGCCATTATAGATTGGGTGTTTTTAACAGAAAAAAATGAATCGGTGGTATACGCAGTCTGCCCTTCTGAATACCTAAAATAAGGGTAGTTCCTAATGCGATGTGCGAAATTTTAGGTGATCGTAGTTGTTGCTTTTATGATGTATTGCAACGTTATTCTTTTTGAAGTAACAAAAGTAAAATTTTTGGAATAATTTTTCAAGCAAGTTTTTTATTACTTTACAAGAAATTCATTGACATGTTGTGCTTTTATGACATGTACAATGTAGGTATAAATAAAAAAAGAGGGAATAAAGAACGTAGCAATATTATTTTTTCTCTATCTGTTACCAGGTACGAGTATGGGAGACTAAATGAATCGGTGACCTTCGTATCGTCTAACATTTGATTCTGATCAGTAATTATTGAACTTAATTAACCTGCAGATCCAATTCATTAATAGCTATACTATGCTTAGTAAATCCTGAAAAAAATTTATTTCACTTTTTAATTACTACGCCTCCCTCCCCTACTAGGAACTACGAGGAAACTACTAAAACAAACTACTTTCTGCTCTTTCAAATAAAAACCTTTTCAAATGATCCATCACTCGATCACCTTCTTATTAAAAAAACATACACCGCATTTGTCTATATCACCCCTCCTCTGGATCCTCGTTTGGGTAGTTAATAATTGAAAATAAAATTATTAATTTTCACTTACCACAGAATATTGTAACCAAATTAACAGATAGTATGATTAAAATTAATACGGATAAATATTGATTAAAATTCATTGTTTAATATATTGTTTTTTATTCAATTATAATTAGAACATGCAATTTTACTGGAAAATTGTTAATTGATACCTAAACATAGGTAAGTTGATTTTTATTTTATATGTAAAATTTGTCGTGATAAATAAAAAAATAGTTAAATCCGTTTTTATCCGTTTATCCATTTTAATTTTATCCATTTTATTGTCATGATTTATTTTTATTGGATTTCGCATAAATTTTTAGTTATGAATATACCATTAATATTTTTAATTGCGAATTTACATGTTTTGCTTTATATAATCATCACTTTGGGGATAATTATTCCCAAAAGGATAAGGATTCGAACAGGATTAAGGATAAGGGATCCCAAAATGGTTGTAAGAAAATACACTGCTCGATTTCTTAAATGAAGCTACCGTGATTCCAAATTATTGACTAGAAAAAATAGCTGGATATCTTTGCAGATACAAAACAACTACAAATAAAAGTTTTAGGAAAGCAATAAAAAAAAGCACATTTTGAGTTCATGGCACATTCAAGGGAGTGTTTTTAACTCTCGAACCAAAAAAAGAGGAATGTTAAAAGTTTGACCACTATGTGTGTGTGTCTGTGGCATCGTAACACCTAAACGAATGAACTGATTTTGATTGTTTTTTTTCTGAAAGGTAATTTAATGAAGAGTGTTCTTAGGTATGGTCCAAGAAAATTCGGTTCATTTTGGAAGATCTGCAAGGTAAAAGCAGGGGTGTTTTAAATTTTGCAAATTTCACTTTAAATAAGGAGTCAATAAAGAGATGCTTACTTACCTTAATCTTAATATCAAGCCTCTACAAAATGTTTAAAGTGGGGAGGGGGGATAACTCGCAGAATTAATTTAATGAAAAATAGTGACTGAATACATTTTGACATAATAAAATGCTGTTTTCTTACTCGAAAAAACAGTTTTATGTTTTTATTGACTTTATGTCCTAACATAATGAACAAAAGTTTGATTTTCCCAGTGAAGTGGCGATTAAGTATAGATAGTTAAAAAATAAAACTAACAAAATATTGAAAAAATTGTAATTTATTTAATTGAAATAAAAATAACAATATAGATTGTTTTTTTCTTCTTTAAAAACAATATTAATTACATAATTTATCCCGTATTTAACCGTAAATACAAAAAGATTATAAGATTTTCATTTCTATTACAAATGCATTATTATATAATATTTACAAATATTTGTTTAGTTAAAAATTATAACGTTAACATGTTTTATACAAATTGTTTTACAAGAAACTTAAAAATGGTGTTGGTTCGATTGGTGCTTTTAAAGGTGTTCGCTTTCGTTTTTACATTTACTATAAAAAATATAGATGTTAACACCACTTTTACGTTTCGAAAACATAAGAATAATATAGAAAGCTTTTAACATTGATTCATTAAAGATATGTTTCCATAATGGATCAACAATTTATGTTCAAATATTTTCTATCGTGATAATCTTGGATATAGTCCAATTGTCCAAAAATATAAAATTTTTAAATATCATTTTAAACAAAAAAAAGAAATCAAACGAAGGGGTTATTAAAATTTTTGAGCTTCACGTTTGGTGGTAAATATTTAAAATCATTTGGTGCAACGGTACAAGTGCGAAAAATTATGTTGAATGCAAACACCAGAGGTCAACACTGATATCGTTTTTATTACGCATTAATTAAAGTTCGAATTATTTTCGATAGAAGGGCTGCAAAACTTGTTGCAGTTCCAATCCCTTTATAATGTGTAGTGCTGCCGTTACACGACGAAAACATCCTGTATGTTATAAATAGGAAAAAGATATTTCTTCAAATTTGATAAATAGATTGGTTGCCATAAACAATTTTATAGCCTGAAGATGGGAGTAATATTTAGAAAACTACGTATCTTGAGGACAACAAAATTGCAACACAATCAGGTATGTATCAGATATATTTGGTAGTTGTAAAATACATATTTTAATATGTGTTTTAATGCCACCAAATATATCTGATGTACATCAAAGTGTTGCAATTGAATTTTTCGCAAGTATACTTCATTTAAATCTACGCTGAAAGAAGTCAAGACAACATTCAGCGGAAAAGGTAAGAAACGAAACTAACAAGATTCATTATATCTCGAAAACACACTCTTTACAAATTCATTCAGTCCTTGGAATCGCATCAAATATATTTATTTTCAAGGAGTTTGTTAGATTTTTAAATGTCGCTTTAAGATTAGATTCTGATGGTTAAATATTTCTTAATTAATAGTAAATGTTAAATTTTTTGACAATTGGTCTAATTTTTTATAATTATATTTATATATACAATAACAGGTCTATGATCAGAACAAATCTTGGAAATTGATTTGATCAAGAACAAAAATTTAGATAGGCTGCATTTAAAGTCCCTTCTTATTTTCAAAAAAAGTGAGGAACTGTATGCGTGCTAGGAAAATGTTTCTCTCTTGTTCTCAAGGCTAAAATATCTTTGCCAACATATATTCAGACCCTAGACTTGTAAGATAAAAATTTTATAACAAATATTAATTGGTAGAAAAATATTTTAATAGTAATTGTCTAGAAAGAAAGCTTTAGACTTCTACGCCTTTCTGGACAAATTCAATATTAAAATGTAAATAATAATTTTAGAATCTGACATTATTATTTTTACACTTTCTTATATATCTTTTTTTTTAATATAATCTTCATTAAGTCTCTTTTTTATTTACAATATTATTTGTGTTTTTTGTATTTCAAAAATCTAAAAGTAAAAATTTTAAACCTAAATTGTATGTAAACAAAACAAAAATTACTTTGTCTCAATTTTTAATTTACTTAAAATAGCTTTGCTGAGTTAATTTAAATGAAATTCAAACTTCGAAGAATTGCGAATCAATTTTTATGTGTAAGCAGATTAATCCTGGTGTATTTCGGTAAAAATTTTTAGTTGTTATTGTAAAATTATAAGAGCTATAACGTAAGTAATCTCAATAATAGTTGAACTGCCCACCCCTATAAATATTTATGTAAATAAAAGGAAAAAATATTTTTTTCGAATGCTAGAAAAGGTATTTACAATTTGCACAACGCTTTTGACACAAATATTTAAATCAGACTAATATACAGGAAGACGCTATTAATTTTTTTTTATATTGAAACTAATAAAAGTACAATTTAGTTTTAAAATTTTCATACAGTTTTGTTTTTCTATTTATATAAATTGAATATACTGGGTGTTCATTTTAAAACGTTATAAAACTTAATCCTATTAAAAAAAAAAAGGTAATAGAAGTATGTTAGAGTTTGTTCAAAACAAAGGGGCACTAAAAAAGAGAGAGTGTAGATACGAGCACACATACTTATACATCATACACTCTCTCTTGCTCGGTACCACTTGGTGGTTTGAACGAACGAACTCTAATATTTTCTATGAATTAGGAACGACATTATTTTATATTATGGTGCTTAGTCGAGATTTTGTTAAAGTTTTATCTCTTTTAAGAGAAATTAATTTTAAAATAGGAATTTTTGAAATGTTTCTATAAATTAATCCATCTTCTAAGAAATACAAGAAAAAAGCAAAGACAGAAGAAAATGTGCTTTTTTGGAAAAATAAACAGCTTTGTTTAAAAACATTTTTATATAAACTCAATGGGTTTGCCATAATTACAAAACACTCTTGTTTCTAGAATACAAAGTTTTTAACGCCCTAAAATAAACACCCAGTGAATCTAAACAGATATGTGTGATATTTATATATATACTAAATAATTTGTGACTTGTCTAGACAATTTGATTGCCTAACATTTATCACAGGTATCTTTGTTTCTCATATTTCTAGTATGAATAACTTAAAAAATTTGCAACAAAAAAAAAAGATAATCAATCATTTTGGACTTAAAATATATATAATATACATTTTTATTTAACCGGGACAATATGTACATTTCATGGACCAAGAAATTTTTATATATTTATAACGTATCCATATAATTGTGAACTAATAAATTAGCTTAAGACGTCCCTAAAACTTTGTTATACCTGTTTGGATGGAGTGTACAATTATTTTGAGTATGGAACTCGATTTCATGGATGATTTCAATAAAAATAAACTAATAAGAGTTTACAATCACAATTCATCGTTAATCTTTCTGTTCGCTAAAACAATTTCATCTTCTTTTTCATTTTCTATATTATCGGTATCTTTGTTTGGTACAATATTTCTATTAATTTGATAAGTTAATGTTGTTTCTTTGCCTATATTACTCATTTTATGTTTTAAATTTTCAATTTTTTCAATAATTTCTTTTGGTAAATGTGATACATCAATAACGATATCATCATTTAATGATTTCATAACACCACTTTTATCGGTTGTACTCCCTCCTTCAATATAACCTTCGGTTTTCGTTTCAATTTTACCAATCATTTCTTCTAGTAATGAATTCACTTTCTCTGATAATTGTGTAAATTGTTTTAATATATTTTCTTCAACATTTTTAATATCACCTAATTCACCATTTTTGCTAGTTTTTGTGTTACGCAACGGCATATTTGGATTTTTATTTAAGTGTTTTTGTAATTGAGTTAAAAGCCAAATAATTTGTGTTTTTAGTTCACTTTCTAAAACATCGGAAGCACCACTGTATTCTTTATAACATAAACTCAGCATACTTGGTGTGATGTAAAAAATTTTCTCGTTATCTTGAAATAATGTTTCTAAAATAAAATCACGTATTAATAACCATTTTGGATTAACTGGAATTGAATCGTCGTCATCGTATTTTGTTATATCTGTAATCGATTTTTCTGATTTATATTGAATTTTAATTGTTTTCATTCGATATAAAAACACAGCACGAAAATTATCAATAGATACATCGATTGTAGTTTTCATTTTATTACGAATCGTATTTATTTCATCGACGGCAACTTTAATTTTTTGTAAAACTGTATCCTCAGTCTTGCTGCCTTCATTACTAACTGAAGTTAGTTCACCGATGGTAACTTCTAATGTGGGATCAGCTGTCATAGCTAATCGAAGTTTAACTGCATCATCTGTAAATAAAAACACAACTGGAATTTTCACATCATTGACACCATCTCCTGACATCGCAAAAAATGGTGATGTTGCTGCTGATGATCCGGGAACATTATCCACAACAATTCCAGCGATGGCACCAGCTTTTTGAATACGTCGAGCTTTGTTCACAAACATACAATCACCACGTTCCATTACAACAATTTTATTTTTAACTTCTATTGAATCATTTAGTGAGTCACAAGCACGGAATGGTTGAGCTAATACAACTTGTCCAACGACTTGTTGTTGTCCACGTAATTCGGGACCAAAATGACTTGGGCCTGCACTTAGTACCACTTTGAAATCTCCAAATTTAAAATGTACACCTTGAGGTGATGCTTCAGGTTGATCAGCTTGTGCACGAGACAATTGTAACATTTCTTGCATAAATATCATACCATCTTCTGCATCCGAAATAGATCTTGCCTGTTTGAAAAATGATTTAATTAATATTTTTAGATCATTTTTGGAAAATACATGGATCATCCACAAAACCAAGCATGTACTCCTACTAAATTTGGGTCATACTTTTCAAATTTGTGTTCAAAATTAATCTAGATCGAATAGATTTCAAGAATGTGGAGTCCTGGTCCCAGAATTGAGCATATAAGTGATATCTAGCGAAAAACTGACATAACAGCAGAAAAGAATGATCCAAAATTGGTGAGTTTCAAAAAAAATTCTAATAAGATCGGATCAAATTTCCCTGTGTTAACAAAAAAATCGAATTTTTTAACTTTATGACGTAATCAGAATTCAAAAAATTTAATTTTGCTCTATCATATCCAAATTTTATCCAATTTTGATAAACCAAGTATGCAATCCTACTAAATTTGGGTCATACTTTTCAAATTTGTGATCAAAATTAACCTAGCTCTAATAGATTTCAAGAATGTGGAGTATTGGTCCCGGAATTAAGCATATAAGTGATAGCTAGCGAAAAACTGACATAACAGCTGAAAAGAATGACCCAAAATTAGTGGGTTTCAAAAAAAATTCTAATTAGATCGGATCAAATTTGTCTGTGTTATAAAAAAAATAGAATTTTTAAACTTTATGACGTCATCAAAATCAAAAAAATTTAATTTTGCTCGATCACATCCAAAATTTATCCAATTTTGATAAACCAAGTATGTAATCCTACTAAATTTGGGTTATATTTTTCAAATTTGTGATCAAAATTAATCTAGCTCTAATAGGTTTCAAGAATGTGTCTTGGTCCCGGAATCATGCACATAAGTAATAGTTAGCGAAAAACTAACATACCAGCTAAAAAGAATGACCCAAAATTAGTGGGTTTAAAAAAAATTCCACTAAGATCGGATCAAATTTGCCTGTGTTATCCAAAAAATTAAATTTTTTAACTTTATGACGTCATCAGAATCCAAAAAATTTAATTTTGCTCTATCACATCCAAATTTTATCCAATTTTGATAAACCAAGTATGTAATCCTATTAAATTTGGGTCATATTTTTCAAATTTGTGGTTAAAATAAACCTAGCTCTAATAGGTTTCCAGAATGTGGAGCCCTGGTCCCGGAATTAAGCACATAAGTAATAGTTAGCGAAAAACTGACATAACAGAGTTAAATTAACTTACGCTTGAAAAAGAGTGTAATAACTGTATTCTTCCATCGCTCAACGATAAAATATTAATACCCATGTCTTTGACAATACTTAAATGTTTAGGATCCGTAACTTGAAATTCGGCTGCAGTTAATCTTCGATTATATTTTTTCTTTGGACAAATATCATCAACCATATTTCGTAATGGTTTTCGTAATGTTTCTGGTAACAAATGTATTGTGGCTGGACAAACTCGTGCAAAATTCGATTCATCATCTTCGGTCGTATCAAAATTCAACGAAGAAATTGTATAATTTGTAGGCTTTGCTAAACTTAAAGGCAGTAAATGAGCTTCAGTTGTAAAAATAAAATCATTTAAGTCTAGTATTAATTCATTTTCGTCACTAAATAGTAAGAAAAGATATTTAAAAGTTTCAGCTAAAACAAACGAATCCATACGATCCTCATGTAAACCAGTCCGGACATCATTTACGGCAGCGTATCCACAAGGCACTCTTGCATATTTTTGTAAACTCTTAAGTACTTTACGACCTACTTCTAAATAATATGGATCATTTGTGGCACGATGTAGGAAATAAGTAGATTCTAAAAATTCAGGACGTAGAGGATGTTGGCCCCAATGTACTTGGAAATCAGTAGTAAATGCTTCAGGAATGAAATTGTGTAATTGCATAACTTGATACAGCATCTCATGTGTTTCTACAGCTGGTTTAATATCACCTTTTAAAACTTGTAATCCTGGCCAAAATGCAAGTAATGCATCCATAAAGTTTCTCGAATTTGTATGAGGTCTATGCATGTGTACATCTAATAACATTGGCCCTTGGCTGATATACTTCATAACTGCATCATAATGTTTATTAAATCGTCTTAAATATCGATCATCTCCAAGAAGTATATATGCTTTCAAACAATACTCGTAATAAGAATCAATACCAGCTCCAACTCCAGAATCACGTCGAATCCAATCACCAGAATGTACATTCAAAACTGTTCCCATTAAATCGGAACTACGATGACGCATTTTCCATAATTCATCCATAGCACGATGAGACTTTTCTTCGAATATTGGTTCACCAGTTAATCGAGATAATGCAGCCATTTCTAGGATCATTGTTCCAGCACAAGCAGTACAAGTTTCACGATGAGATACTAAACGGTTCATTTTTAAACCATGTTTTAAATTTACCTATATGAAAAATAAAAATTCAATTGGTAACAAAACTTGATTTATACTCTTCGAGTCACGGGACACTCTGTATACCCAGTAGAGTATTTAAAAAATATCACTCTGTAAATTATACATAAATAAAGATAAAAAAACTAGAAAATTTTATTACATACTTTCGCATAAGGAATTCCTGTAGTTGTATTAAAAGCTGGTAAAAGTCGATATCCTAGATCTTTTGCCATATCCAACAGCTCATTTTGATACCATTTCAAAATTCCAGCAGTTTCTTTTAAATATTCGGCAAGAATATGCCCGGATAATAATCCCCTATAAAAAGTATTGAATATTATAAAGTAATGAACCATAATTTAAGCAATATGAAATAATATTTACCCTAAAACTCGAATATTTGTTTCAAATACTGAAACAACAACATCCGTATCAAAGGATACATCTCGTATTATTAATTTCACACCATGTTCAAATTCTTCTAAATCTCCAAGTATCACTAACGTGTCCAATGTATCGATGAGAGTTAAAGAAAAACTGTAAACAATTTTGGTTATTAATTCGTTATATTAATTTTCATGAGCGAACGAACTCTAGTTAAAAGTAATAGTATAAGAGACGGTATAAGGTCGATCTTCAGCCAGCTGAGACATATTTTTTTATAAAATTTATCGATTTAATTAAATTAATTTTAATCAATTTTTCCCGTGAATGGTTCTTTTGCAGGCAAGTCCATCATTTTCGTAATTAAATTATCCTTTTTCTGGTAAGAATTTCGATTGATTAACAGGTCAGTGTAGCAACCTATAATGACTTACCTGTTAACACGGTATGAACAGATCTACACCGATCTGTTAACCAATCAAAGTTGTTATTAGAAGAAAAATAATTTAATTACGAAAATAATGGTATAAGATTGCTTGTAAAAAACCATTCCGAAAATAACCATGAACACTTTTCGATAGATAAGGTATCAGAGGCGTGTTTGGGTTTAGATTGGCTGCCCACGAGAAACACATTTACGTCTTAGGATACCATATGATAATTTCATTTATCAGCATCTCAATTATTTTGAGAGGCTGATTACACCTCCTTCATAGATATACCATGCACTGAACTAGCCCATCACAACCATTAATTAAATTTAATTTTTGTTGTGACGGTGGGAAACGAATTGGTTACGCCTTAACCAATAGACGTGATTATAAATCAATATAATTTCATAAAAAATTTGTCTCATCTGGTTATCAGATGAGACATATGTAGGGGGAAACAATATTTTATTGAAGTTCGACCTTATACCGTCCTCTGTAGTATAAGTAGGAATTCCCGTATTAAATAGGAATTTATTTGTGTCACAATATATTTTTCAAATACCGAGCATCAAGATCTCAACTGGGATTATCAACCTAGAAAGGACCTAGAAAAGATAATTTGGTCTAGAACAAAGTCTAAAAACATTTAGTCTACGTCCAGTATCTGTCAATTGACAATTTGTTTGGTGAAGATTGTCCAAAATATAATATTTAATGACTTTCAAATTAAATTTTTGACCGGACGTCAATTCGTAGTGACGATAAACATGATCTAACAAATTTTCGTTAAAAAAAATGTATAGTACGGGAGAATTTAGAAAGGGAGTATAATAAAAACTTGGTTTTTATAGATTACTTTTTGTTTTTGTTTTGACATTTAAATTTTGTATTTATATTTTAATTTATAACATGTGACGTCACAAAGCTATTGACTCCTCCCTACTCTTTGCCCATTTCGTAGACGTTTTCCTCCCTTAACGTGAGGCGTAATTAATGGATGATCCCTTAAAGAAACGCCTTTACAGTAATGGAAAATTGATATATTTTTACGAAAAAACAAACCATTTTAAATAATTAAAAGTAAAATTGCATTTAATTGAACCAATTTGCATAAATCTTAATAAACTATAATAGGTTCAGTCGATCCGGCGACTATTTGGTATTTGAGTTACAACTTACAAACCAGGATTCTGCTTCTAATGTGTTCACAAAAGAGCGATGATTTTTTATCAAAATTATCAATACAATTGAATTGTTTGATTTTCCGGAACTATAATCTGTTAAATCTCTCAAATTATATTCCCTTTTATAATAGATTATTCAGTTATTCGCACCGTGCGTGAGTTTTTTTGGAGGCGTTTCCATGGTAACGATACACTACTTTAATTTTAGAATTGTATGGATGCATACATAATTGTATGGATTGCATTTATGACTTACATTGAAAATTAAATATTATTGTCTCACAAATTTAAATAAATAATTATGATAATTCACATTTGAAAAATAACATTTGTGCAATTTGATTTCTTATTTTCACAATTTTCAATGCAATAAGTTTAATTAATTAGTGTTTTTCAATAATTTTAATTTGACATTTTCTATAAGATTAACATGTAAAGAATTGTAAATTAGTCATAACAGCCTCGTTTATCGCCAAAATTTTTCACTTTAAGCGCTAGCATCGATTTTATTGTCCCTACCATGACTACGCACACAACGAATACACTCTTTAACAGTTTACAATAACATTATTGTAACATATGGTGCCACCTAGAAGTACGTAATTAATTCTTTGCAAATTTCACCGAAAATCTAGATGATAAAATGACTATTACGTCTTAAATTATAACAAATAAATATTTATAAACTTTTGAAGAATGAATTAATCTATTTATAACTAAAAAATAATCGAAATAACTTTCATAAAAACCAACTTACTTTCCTAAAATATCATCCATATCTCCTCTAGACGGTTGTAGACCTCGATATCGACCCTGACAACTTAACGGCATCAGTTCATCGGCAGGATATGCATTTTCCATATACGCTCGATATGCATGGTAGAACATGTCACGGGATTCCTCCCTAATAATCAATTTGATATAAACAATAACATATGGTTTTTCACTGCAGTAAAATTGAAATTTACATACCTTAAAGCTTCTCGTTCTTTTTTGGACATAGGCGACGTTTCCGTTGCAGAAGTTTCATAGTTAAGTAATAGTATTATTAAAATTCCAATTAAAATAAAATGCTTGGAGGGTAATAACCACTCCATTTTTAAATTTAATTCATAAATTATTTGATGTGATGATAGACAAACGTCTGTCAATTTTGTTTCTTATCATCTATCGAGATAAAACATAAAAAAATACAAGGACAAAAGCATTCGTGTTCTTAATCTATTACAAAAGCTTTCTTTATTAATTCCACATCTATAAAGATATTTTTAAAACCGTTTATAACTCATATATGGGAATGTATTGTTAACTTTTTACAATAAAAAATTTTTAATATTGCCAGCACATATAACCAAATACAAAACAACCAATGACATATTGACAGATATCATACTCAGTGAAATATACACAACTGGTAACATTTAGAATTACAACTACTGTAGAGATAAAAATGTACTTTACGAAATTCTATGGTTTTTTTCAGGTAGTTTGAGATTTTGATTTATGAATTTGAAAAGAAAAACTGTATAAAATTTTGTAAACAGGAGTGTTATGGGCCCCGTGTTAAGGCTAAACAAATGATTCTCGTTGCATTCTAGATAAAACTTTAATATTTAAAAATAAAAATCTATTATTCAATAAACAATGTTTATAAATTAGTTAAACGCATTATAGTTTTCCCATATTTACATTTGCATATTTTTAATTAAAGAGAAGATCCCTACGAGGACACGAAATATCATTATATTTTATTAGTTATCATACGTATCGTATATCGTACAAAACTTAATCTACGCTTCCAAAATGTGAAAATAAACGATACTTATTATTTAAAATTTGTCATGACTTACTGAGAACAAGTGAAAACAAACAATTGACTGAGTTAATTGTTGAAATACCATGTATAGACAGTGTTGATTACTCTAGCACATTACGCATACATTCATGTCACACATATATAACTGGTATAGCTATAACATACATACTGTACAATTTGCGCTCGCTTACTGGAAAACAGTGATGTTTGCGAAAAAATGTTTCAAACAAAATTTGTTTATTTTTTTTTAAGAAAAAAATATTTTACATTTAAACTTTTGTTCTATCTCTAACGGTTTAGAAGATGACCCAACTGACCTATGTTGCTCATTTACGAACTAGACCTCACTTTTTACGTCCTGAGCACGCTACAAAAATTTCAGCTTGATATCTCTTTTTGTTATTGAGTAATTGCGATGACAGACAGACAACCGGAAATGGACTAATTAGGTGATTTTATGAACACCTATACCAAAATTTTGTTCATGGTATCACTATTTCTAAGCGTTAAGATCTTGGGACTTAACTTAATATACCTTCGTATATTTCATATACATGGTATAAAAATAGAAAACTAAAAAAGTGACTATAGTAACTTGTTATACCATGTATATATGAAATATACATAGTATTATAAGTTTAGTCCCAAGTTTGTAACGCCTAAAAATATTGATGCTACAAAAAAAAAATTGGTATAGGTGTTCATAAAATCACCTAATTAATCCATTTCCGGTTGTCCGGCCGTCCGTCCGTCCGTCCGTCCGTCTGTGGTCACGATTACTCAAAAACGAAAAGAGATATCAAGTTGAAATTTTTACAGCGTGCTAAGGACGTAAAAAGTGAGGTCAAGTTCGTAAATGAGCAATATGGGTCAATTGGGTCATGGGTCCGTAGTACCCATCTTGTAAACCGTTAGAGATAGAATAAAAGTTTAAATGTAAAAAATGTTCCTTACAAAAAAATAAACAACTTTTGTTTGAAACATTTTTTTGTAAAGATTATTGTTTACCCGTGACAGCGCAAATTAGTTCAGAACATAATTGCTATGTTATATATAACACATAGTACCAATTATTTGCATAGCAACAACATTGTTTATTTCAAACATATACGTCACTTATAAGATTGTATTATTCGAATTGTGTATCCGTCTGTGGACACGATAACTCAAAAACGAAAAAAGATATCGAGCTGAAATTTTTACAGCGTACTCAGGACGTAAAAAGTGAGGTCAAGTTCGTAAATGAGCATCATAGGTCAATTGGGTCTTGGGTCCGTAGGACCCATCTTGTAAACCGTTAGAGATAGAACAAAAGTTTAAATGTAAAAAATGTTCCTTATTAAAAATTAAACAACTTTTGTCTGAAACATTTTTTCGTAAACATCACTGTTTACCCGTGAAGGCGACAATTAGGGCGGAAATTTTATAATATGTACTATACTTGATTATCAGTTATGTATGTGTCACATGTTGGTATATGTAATGTGATAAAGAAATCAACACTGATTATACATGGTATTTCAACAATTAACTCAGTCAATTGTTTGTTTTCACTTGTTATTAGTTTACATTTTGACAGTAATTTGGAGTATGATTATTAATTCATTAAGATACAAATACAGTAATGAATTCATTACATCCTCATGCGGTAATGAACTATTTCTCCCAAGCATACTGAGTGAGAAAAGTACTTCTTATCCATAATAACATAAAATGAAAACATTTTTTAATGAAATCTCAAGCAGAACTTGTTAAATTTAAGTTTCAAGTTTGGGCATTTAATGGAAAACGTTATATACTACGGTTTGAGAGTTATAGTAATACAGTTCACTTTATTCGTTTGCGAGATAATCACCTCGATACATTTATGAAAATATGGCTCAGTTATGGGAAATACTCCACATAAGAGAATAATCTAGACAATAATAAAATGACTTTACAAAAAAGAATCACAAAGTAAATATTTTCGTACTGATTATTTTCAAAAATATATATATAACAAAATATATCAATTATAAATACAGACAAAAATTAATGACATTGAATGAAATGATAAAAATAATTTGAAAATTGCCATTATGCCTATGCGATGCCTATGAATAAATCAACGAACTAATTTAGTTCATGAATTTTACAGCATCAGCGCTACGATAGTTTTCAGTTCACAAGTCAATATACCACATTCATGATTTGATTCTGCCAAATAAAATAATAATTTATAAATATCATTTAAATAATTATAAATCAATGTTTCTTGAAAATAAGTTAATGTTATTGTGAAATATTTACATTCCATTTTTATTCTATATTACTAAAATAATAATTATACCATAAATTCAATACGTTAGTTTGATAAATATTAAATGATATCACAAAATCCAACTACTAAACTACTTTTTAAACTGTTCTAAAAAAATGTTGAATTAAAAAATTTATGAAAATATCAATATAAATTACATTTAACAAAATTAATTGATTATATTTAAATTTATTTTTAATATCTGTGTGTATTGCATCTAATTTGAGCTGAAAACTCAGCTGATTGAACGAGTTTGTGTATGTTAGTTAGTTTGCATTGTAAAAGTGTGAAAATTCATTATTTCTGTTATCATCATTCGACAGTATCATATTTTTGACAGAGAAAAACATATTGTTTACATAAAAAGTGTGAATTATATTCGAGTTTGCTAGGACGAATTTTCTTTTGTTTGTAAATCAGTGTCACTTTGAATTCGTCTAATTGTAAGTATTTTAATTTTATTGAATAAAATTTCTTTGTTTTTCCATTTGTAGGCTCAAAAAAATAAAGAGAAGTTATGGTTGATTGATTTAATCATCGCTCCTTGACGAATGAAAATTTTTTTTTAAATAATTGATCTTGTATTACAGGTTTACTGTTTCTTTGTGTTAGATTCTGTTATCTTTTTTAATATTTTCATAATGTCTTGTACATGCTTTTCTAATTTTCTGGGATAATTTTTGATATAAATCTACAAATGATTATTATTTTCACTCTGAAAAACTTTCACTTTGAATCAAATACCTCTTTTTTGCTTCATTGTTAACAATAATATTTCTTTCACACGTATTGAAGCATTCCAAATGATTAGAATATGAATTTTAATTCATTTAAAATTATGTAAAGTCACTTGCGTTTATAAAACGCGTGGATAAAGTCATTTTAATAGTTAAATTTTTGCCCTTTTGGAAAAGGCTTTAGGTGTGTCGTATTTGGAAATATCTTGAATGTCTTTATTATTCAGATCAAATTCTCAGTGGAATCTCTTTAAATCGGTTTAAGATGAAGAATGTGACAGTTGATTAAGGATTTTGGTATTTTCCCTTCAAAAACATTTCCACTTTTTGTAAAGTCTATATGATTTTCTTTTTCTCTATGATAAAGCATTTTTGTGATGTTTTATTAGTCTTAGGTTTTTATAAACATGATATTTCGTTGACGTAATCAATATGTTATTACTAGTAGGTTATCATTAAATGAATACAAAACCGTAGTAAATGATGACACAAGAGTTTATATTATTATATTCACGCGCCTACATACGAAATTTTGGCATTAGTTAAACATTTTAGACCGGGAGTATATGCCAACAGACAACTACAGTCATTTTTGACGTTCATATATCACCTGGCTTAAAGAATTATTAGTCAGTGAGCCTGTAACATTGTCGTCAGTTGCCAAAAACTTAGTATTGTCAATTTAACATCATGTTCAAAATGTTGTATGTCAGTCCAGTACTGGGAGTCTCTGTAGTTGACCCTCTCACAAAGTTAGTAGGAAAATATGCATGGTCTAAACGAGCTTAATGATTCCATAAGTGACTGACACTACATTTATTTTGTGTCATATCTATCTATATAAGAATGGAAGCTGACTGATCGATCAACGCACAGCTGAAATCGCTGGGTCTAGAAGCCTGAAATTTTGTACATGCGTTCCTTAAGTAAAGTAAATGAGCACTAATTTAATGATTGGATGCAGTGTTTCTGAGATATCGCAAAATTTGGATCGATTTTAGTCTGTATCTCAAAAACTATTCGACCAGTCAAGAAATGCACCCGATTTTTGTAGTTTTTGAGTCAAAATTACCTTGTAGACTGAGTTTTATCGAAATTGGACATTAAACAAATTTTTCGATTTTTTGCAATTTTTTTAAGGGGTGTACCCCTTTGTAAAAATCGAGAAAAACGCAAAATAGTTTTTGTTTTGGAATTTGATGAAACTTGGAGGATGGGGTAATTTTGATCCAAAAAGTATAAAAATCAAGTTAATTTAATGATTGGATGCATAGTTTCTGAAATATCGCAATATTTGGGTCGATTTTGGCAAATATCTCAAAAACTATTCGAGCAGTCAATAAACGTACACGATTTTTGTACTTTTTGGGTCAAAATTACCTTATAAACTGAGTTTTACCAAAATTGGAGGTATAAAAATTTTTTCGATTTTTTTAAGGGGTACCCCTTTGAAAAAATCGAGAAAAACGCAAAAAAAATTTTTGTTAGGAAATTTGATGAAACTCGGTGAATAGGGTAATTTTAATCCAAAAAGTATAAAAATCCGGTTAATTTAATGATTGGATGGATAATTTGTGAGATATCGCAATATTTGGATCGATTTTATTCCATATCTCAAAAACTATTCGATTAAACGTTTCAGCACAAATTTTTCAGATTGAATTTCAAAGGTTTACTATTTCAATCAAAATAATAAACTATTTTATCAATTTACCATGCGTAAATATAATTGACTTTCAGTTTGATTCTACTTTAATAAGTAGGGTAAGAAGTAGTACCTACAGTCAAATGTATCTTGAATCATTCTGTAGTATTTCGGCAGATAACTTTTAACTAGTCAGCACTTGGCTATTTGGCTGTCTGATCTGGGTACTGTTATTTTTGGAAAATCCTGTTAATTTTTTCAGTTTTCATTTTTAGCATCCAAGTACAGTGGAATAAGAAAAATTTATAGTCCCAGGAGAGATAAAAATACCCTCCCATTAAAAGAGTGAAAGAAAAATTGCAAAATTAGCTTTAATAAACACATAAACGAAAATATATTTTCTAGGCACTACACTTTCCCTTCGTAGTAACTAGAACTACACACATAGTGATCGACCTTAGATTTATCTACCGTTAGTATTGTTTACACACTTTGCGATTTTATTAACGGCATCATACTTCTTGTTTTTTTGATATTTATTTTAATTTTATGTTTTAATTTTAATATAATTAATAATAAATAATTATAATGTTCTCATCCACGATAAAATATAATAATAATAATAGGGTTTAACCTCCGTTTCTCTGACATATACGCCTATAACAGAGGCCACCTACATTATTATTTGTTAATCTTTATTTATTTAATTACAAACATGTTTACAATTACATTTTTGATGTGGGTGGAGTCGGTTACTTCGTTCTTATCCAAGCGACGACAATGTGATCAATTCTGCACTCCCATTAATTATATATTGTTCACACTGTCGCTGCCTGGATTCGAACCCGCAACCTAAGAAGTCTAAATGAACAAACAGACAAAGACAAACGCCTTAGACCGTGCGGCCATTTAGGCTCTATAAGGCCATTTAGGCTGATGTTAGTTTTATAAAGTTTCAAAGTTCTATTGATTATTTTCAATTTCTTTAGACCATCGATGGGCAAAGGTGGCTTAGAGAAGTCACTCAGACTTCTGTAACTAACATAAGAGTAAGACAGTGATACCCTAACCAGTGTCAACAATAATACGAGTAAAACAGAGAGACAACATTTTTTTTTCTACTTATCTCATTAGTATTAGAGAAACTGAGATAGGTAGAAGAGTCGTATATCTGTCTCACTTCCTCCTCTACACTAAGAGACACACAATAAACTTTATGGCACGCAATAAACTTATAACAATGGTGGCTTTGACTTAAAATAACTCGCCCACGCCTGCTTTAGACAATCTACACTAGAATTAAATATAAGAACAATACATGGAAATCTCATCATAGAAAATTTCCTAATTATACCATGTATATATGAAATATACATAGTATATTAAGTTTAGTCCCAAGTTTGCAACGCTTAAAAATAATGATGCTAGGAAAAAATTTTTATCATAACTGTTATAAAATCACCTAATTAGTCCATTTCCGGTTGTCCGTCCGTCTGTGGACACGATAACTCAAAAACGAAAAAAGATATCGAGCTGAATTTTTACAGCGTACTCAGGACGTAAAAAGTGAGGTCAAGTTCGTAAATGAGCATCATAGGTCAATTGGGTCTTGGGTCCGTAGGACCCATCTTGTAAACCGTTAGAGATAGAACAAAAGTTTAAATGTAAAAAATGTTCCTTATCAAAAATTAAACAACTTTTGTTTGAAACATTTTTTCGTAAACATCACTGTTTACCCGTGAGGGCGCCAATTAGGCGGAAATTTTATAATATGTACTATACTTGATTATCAGTTATGTATGTGTCACATGTTTGTATGTGTAATGTGATAAAGAAATCAACACTGGCTATGCATGGTATTTCAACAATTAACTCAGTCAATTGTTTGTTTTCACTTGTTTGAGTATTAATATTAACGTAAATAGTATGCTGTTCATTTGACGACGTCAAAATTGAATATAAAATCCACTAAAGCTAGTTTTAAAATCGAAACTTAGTGCTGAAGAGGTGAAAACAGAGACAGATACATACTGGGCTCACCAAATCCTAAAAGTAATTTGCAACTCAATTATTTGATACTTTGCCCAGCTGTAGTTCATGAATCATACAAAAGTTTCAGTCGTAATTCTATACCTACTGGTAGGAGTGTCGAGATTAGTGTTACACCAACATATAATTGCGGTCCTTAGAAAATAATCAAGTACCTCTAAAAATAAATCCAAAATTTTGGCCCTTCTATTACCATTTGAATAAGCCGAATCGCATACGAATTGGAAATATTTTTTACCTGTAGGTTGGTTTCTAGAAGATACAGAATTTTAAACCATTGTATATTCTGCTTGGAAAGCGAATATCTTGGTTCAGAAAGCTCGTACGGGAACTTTTTATAGCTCATTGACAAAAAAAAAATCAAACTTTCGAGTGGTCTTACAATTAAGCTTCACGTCAAAGGGATTTCTTACTTTTTAAACCCTCAATCAAAATCGGTAAGGGATAAAAAAGTTTGAGCGATCAAAACATAAAAATTTTTCCACTTGAGTTTTCAAATTCGATTTTTCGCAGAGATACATTTTATGCACAATGGGTATGCACAAGACCTAGTTAACGACCTTTGCTCGTTTACGAAGTCGAAGTCGAAGTTATGAAGGTCTAGAACACGATATGGCTTCGTTCGATATGTTTTTTCGTTTGTCAGGTATCGTGTCCACTGACAGACAAGCACATGGACGGATAAACTGAAATTGACTAAAAAAGTCAATCTTCTGTACCAAAATTCGTTTCTTCTACCAAGATTTCTAAGCGTAACAAACTTAAGTTCGATTAAATTTAATGCAAGTTATAAAAGAAACATTCGTCAATATTTCTTGGCTTTTAATTTATATTTTTACGTCTAGTGTTGTTTAAATTTTGTAATCATTTGTTTCTGGAAGCCGAGTGCATTGGAAGAAAATGAAAATTTCGCTCGATTTATGCGTGATATTAAGTGACCATACAGTATTTTCAGTTGTTTATTATAAAATTAAATGTTTGTAGAGCGTCGTTAAGGTTCTACACTTGATTAATTTTTGTTGTTGTTGATAACATTGTATTTGTTTGTAATTGAGACTATTTGCGATATCCATTGTTCTATGATGGTTGTTTTGTTTTTGTTGCAGTTTTATCGTGCCAAGTCCCCTACACCGAAATTACAATTGAGAGCCCCCCTGAATGGGGCAACCTGAGCTCCAGGAAGCTTACTACGGTGGCTCCCACACTCGCCCCTCAACATACCGACGAAGGTAAGTGTGTTATTGTCATATTTTATGTTTATCATTTTTATATAAAAATATATACACGTGTTATTCGTACATATTTTGATTTTACGGATTAATTTTATTTTTTAATTTAAAAGCCGTATGCATTGCTACTTAATTCTCCTTTTACCCAACCTTCAAATTTTGTTTTGTGGTCGATAAAGACCACAAAACCTTAAAAAAGGATGTAACTGAAGTTTCAACTAGTTATTAACTGAAAATTATAAAAAAAAAATGTAGGCCGCCGTCCACCGATTTTATCAAAAAATGATTCTTTATAATGTACTGAATAAAAAAGTATTATGCTATTTTCCAATTCAAAGGGCTAAACACACCCCCAGGGCACTTTGAAATTTTTTTACATATACATAACTGAATAATGGTCGCCGCCGTCCACCGATTTTTTCAAAAAATGATTCTTTATAATGTACTGAATAAAAAAGTATTAGGTCATTTTTGAATTCAAAGGGCTAAACACCCTCTCAGGGCACTTTGAAAATTTTTTACATATACATAACTGACCCCTATTCACTGCCGCCGTCCACCGATTTTTTCAAAAAATGATTCTTTATAATGTACTGAATAAAAAAGTATTAGGTCATTTTTGAATTCAAAGGGCTAAACACCCTCTCAGGGCACTTTGAAAATTTTTTACATATACATAACTGACCCTTATTCACTGCCGCCGTCCACCGATTTTTCCAAAAAATGATTCTTTATAATGTACTGAATAAAAAAGTATTAGGTCATTTTTGAATTCAAAGGGCTAAACACCCTCTCAGGGCACTTTGAAAATTTTTTACATATACATAACTGACCCTTATTCACTTCCGCCGTCCACCGATTTTTTCAAAAAATGATTCTTTATAATGTACTGAATAAAAAAGTATTAGGTCATTTTTGAATTCAAAGGGCTAAACACCCTCTCAGGGCACTTTGAAAATTTTTTACATATACATAACTGACCCTTATTCACTTCCGCCGTCCACCGATTTTTTCAAAAAATGATTCTTTATAATGTACTGAATAAAAAAGTATTAGGTCATTTTTGAATTCAAAGGGCTAAACACCCTCTCAGGGCACTTTGAAAATTTTTTACATATACATAACTGACCCTTATTCACTTCCGCCGTCCACCGATTTTTTCAAAAAATGATTCTTTATAATGTACTGAATAAAAAAGTATTAGGCCATTTTTGAATTCAAAGGGCTAAACACCCTCTCAGGGCACTTTGGAAATTTTTTACATATACATAACTGACCCTTATTCACTGCCGCCGTCCACCGATTTTTTCAAAAAATGATTCTTTATAATGTACTGAATAAAAAAGTATTAGGTCATTTTTGAATTCAAAGGGCTAAACACCCTCTCAGGGCACTTTGAAAATTTTTTACATATACATAACTGACCCCTATTCACTGCCGCCGTCCACCGATTTTTTCAAAAAATGATTCTTTATAATGTACTGAATAAAAAAGTATTAGGTCATTTTTGAATTCAAAGGGCTAAACACCCTCTCAGGGCACTTTGAAAATTTTTTACATATACATAACTGACCCTTATTCACTGCCGCCGTCCACCGATTTTTCCAAAAAATGATTCTTTATAATGTACTGAATAAAAAAGTATTAGGTCATTTTTGAATTCAAAGGGCTAAACACCCTCTCAGGGCACTTTGAAAATTTTTTACATATACATAACTGACCCTTATTCACTTCCGCCGTCCACCGATTTTTTCAAAAAATGATTCTTTATAATGTACTGAATAAAAAAGTATTAGGTCATTTTTGAATTCAAAGGGCTAAACACCCTCTCAGGGCACTTTGAAAATTTTTTACATATACATAACTGACCCTTATTCACTGCCGCCGTCCACCGATTTTTTCAAAAAATGATTCTTTATAATGTACTGAATAAAAAAGTATTAGGTCATTTTTGAATTCAAAGGGCTAAACACCCTCTCAGGGCACTTTGAAAATTTTTTACATATACATAACTGACCCCTATTCACTGCCGCCGTCCACCGATTTTTTCAAAAAATGATTCTTTATAATGTACTGAATAAAAAAGTATTAGGTCATTTTTGAATTCAAAGGGCTAAACACCCTCTCAGGGCACTTTGAAAATTTTTTACATATACATAACTGACCCTTATTCACTGCCGCCGTCCACCGATTTTTCCAAAAAATGATTCTTTATAATGTACTGAATAAAAAAGTATTAGGTCATTTTTGAATTCAAAGGGCTAAACACCCTCTCAGGGCACTTTGAAAATTTTTTACATATACATAACTGACCCTTATTCACTTCCGCCGTCCACCGATTTTTTCAAAAAATGATTCTTTATAATGTACTGAATAAAAAAATGTTAGATCATTTTCCAATTCAATGGAAGTGCCCCCCCCGGGGGGGGGCACTTTAAAAATTGTTTACATATACATTGCTGAACCTTATTTTTATCCGCTGTCTATAAATAATGCCAAAAAAGGATTCCTTATAACGTCCTGAAGAATTAACTAGCGCGGCAATTTTCGATTTAGAGGGTCCATAACCCCCGTGGTTCGCTTTGAAATTTAATTTTTTTAAATGAAGTTTTAACTTAAAAATTTTTAATTAAAATTTCGAAAATGATATAATACTATTTTAATATTACTAATAATTAGTAAAAACTACTAATAAATAGTTATAACGCTTAAAATATTTTAGTAGTTCGTTTTTAATGACCAAGAGATATATGTTTTTTCATTTTTAATAAACATTCTGTATAGTGGGTTCGTACATGCTGCCTGTATATAATACACATCATATATTTTTATATTTAAGATACTGTTTCAATTTTAAAGTTTAGTCGCTGGATTCGTCATGTAACTTTTATTTGATTAACGTGAATATTAAATTAATAATAATTTTTCCAGTAAATTATTAAGAACAGTAAGTAAAACTCATACTACGAACAAATACAAAATTTTGATTTCTCTTTTTTGAATTCGTAATACTAAATTTCTTACCTTGTAATAAAATTTTCCTGATTTTCATTCATTCATTCCTTGTAATAAAATTTTCACTGATTTTCACTCATTTCACTTTAATCACTTTCAACATTTAAGAAACAATGCTTTTCACAGATTTTACAAATTCACTTAAAAAAACACTCTGAATTAATTCAAAAACTACATATTCCATTTATTAAAACTCTGAATTAATTCAAAAACTTAAAAAATCTTCACCCACTACACATTGAATTAATAACATAACTAATTCATCATACAAATTTTAACTACTTACTGAATATCGAAAATACATATTAAAATGAATTAAAGAAGAAACACATTTATCAAAGAGAGTAAAAGATATTCAAAAAAACAATAGTCCTGTCCTTTGTCCATATGTTTAATTGTATCAACACTCAACGATATTTAGATTTATTATTGTAAATTTTAATCAAGTTTCTGCAGGTTCATGACATTTTTTAGAGAACTGTACTGTGGATGGACAGAAGAATATAAGTATTGTTTTTTTGAAATATCTTTTACTCTCTTTGATAAATGTGTTTCTTCTTTAATTCATTTTAATATGTATTTTCGATATTCCGTAGTTAAAATTTGTATGATGAATTAGTTATGTTATTAATTCAATGTGTAGTGGGTGAAGATTTTTAATTAGTGGAATATGTAGTTTATGAATTAATTCAAAGTTTTAATAAATGGAATATGTAGTTTTTGAATTAATTCAGAGTGTTTTTTTTAAGTGAATTTGTAAAATCTGTGAAAAGCATTTTGAAAGTGATTAAAGTGAAATGAGTGAAAATCAGTAAAAATTTTATTACAAGGAATGAATGAATGAAAATCAGGAAAATTTTATTACAAGGTAAGAAATTTAGTATTACGAATTCAAAAAAGAGAAATCAAAATTTTGTATTTGTTCGTAGTATGAGTTTTACTTACTGTTCTTAATAATTTACTGGAAAAATTATTATTAATTTCATATTCACGTTAATCAAATAAAAGTTACATGACGAATCCAGCGACTAAACTTTAAAATTGAAACAGTATCTTAAATATAAAAATATATGATGTGTATTATATACAGGCAGCACTGAATAAGGGTCAGTTATGTATATGTAAAAAATTTTCAAAGTGCCCTGAGAGGGTGTTTAGCCCTTTGAATTCAAAAATGACCTAATACTTTTTTATTCAGTACATTATAAAGAATCATTTTTTGAAAAAATCGGTGGACGGCGGCAGTGAATAAGGGTCAGTTATGTATATGTAAAAAATTTTCAAAGTGCCCTGAGAGGGTGTTTAGCCCTTTGAATTCAAAAATGACCTAATACTTTTTTATTCAGTACATTATAAAGAATCATTTTTTGAAAAAATCGGTGGACGGCGGCGACCATTATTCAGTTATGTATATGTTAAAAATTTTCAAAGTGCCCTGAGAGGGTGTTTAGCCCTTTGAATTCAAAAATGACCTAATACTTTTTTATTCAGTACATTATAAAGAATCATTTTTTGAAAAAATCGGTGGACGGCGGCAGTGAATAAGGGTCAGTTATGTATATGTAGAAAATTTTCAAAGTGCCCTGAGAGGGTGTTTAGCCCTTTGAATTCAAAAATGACCTAATACTTTTTTATTCAGTACATTATAAAGAATCATTTTTTGAAAAAATCGGTGGACGGCGGCGACCATTATTCAGTTATGTATATGTTAAAAATTTTCAAAGTGCCCTGAGAGGGTGTTTAGCCCTTTGAATTCAAAAATGACCTAATACTTTTTTATTCAGTACATTATAAAGAATCATTTTTTGAAAAAATCGGTGGACGGCGGCAGTGAATAAGGGTCAGTTATGTATATGTAAAAAATTTTCAAAGTGCCCTGAGAGGGTGTTTAGCCCTTTGAATTCAAAAATGACCTAATACTTTTTTATTCAGTACATTATAAAGAATCATTTTTTGAAAAAATCGGTGGACGGCGGCGACCATTATTCAGTTATGTATATGTTAAAAATTTTCAAAGTGCCCTGAGAGGGTGTTTAGCCCTTTGAATTCAAAAATGACCTAATACTTTTTTATTCAGTACATTATAAAGAATCATTTTTTGAAAAAATCGGTGGACGGCGGCAGTGAATAAGGGTCAGTTATGTATATGTAAAAAATTTTCAAAGTGCCCTGAGAGGGTGTTTAGCCCTTTGAATTCAAAAATGACCTAATACTTTTTTATTCAGTACATTATAAAGAATCATTTTTTGAAAAAATCGGTGGACGGCGGCGACCATTATTCAGTTATGTATATGTTAAAAATTTTCAAAGTGCCCTGAGAGGGTGTTTAGCCCTTTGAATTCAAAAATGACCTAATACTTTTTTATTCAGTACATTATAAAGAATCATTTTTTGAAAAAATCGGTGGACGGCGGCAGTGAATAAGGGTCAGTTATGTATATGTAAAAAATTTTCAAAGTGCCCTGAGAGGGTGTTTAGCCCTTTGAATTCAAAAATGACCTAATACTTTTTTATTCAGTACATTATAAAGAATCATTTTTTGAAAAAATCGGTGGACGGCGGCAGTGAATAAGGGTCAGTTATGTATATGTAAAAAATTTTCAAAGTGCCCTGAGAGGGTGTTTAGCCCTTTGAATTCAAAAATGACCTAATACTTTTTTATTCAGTACATTATAAAGAATCATTTTTTGAAAAAATCGGTGGACGGCGGCAGTGAATAAGGGTCAGTTATGTATATGTAAAAAATTTTCAAAGTGCCCTGAGAGGGTGTTTAGCCCTTTGAATTCAAAAATGACCTAATACTTTTTTATTCAGTACATTATAAAGAATCATTTTTTGAAAAAATCGGTGGACGGCGGCAGTGAATAAGGGTCAGTTATGTATATGTAAAAAATTTCCAAAGTGCCCTGAGAGGGTGTTTAGCTTTTTGAATTCAAAAATGGCCTAATACTTTTTTATTCAGTACATTATAAAGAATCATTTTTTGAAAAAATCGGTGGACGGCGGCGACCATTATTCAGTTATGTATATGTTAAAAATTTTCAAAGTGCCCTGAGAGGGTGTTTAGCCCTTTGAATTCAAAAATGACCTAATACTTTTTTATTCAGTACATTATAAAGAATCATTTTTTGAAAAAATCGGTGGACGGCGGCAGTGAATAAGGGTCAGTTATGTATATGTAAAAAATTTTCAAAGTGCCCTGAGAGGGTGTTTAGCCCTTTGAATTCAAAAATGACCTAATACTTTTTTATTCAGTACATTATAAAGAATCATTTTTTGAAAAAATCGGTGGACGGCGGCAGTGAATAAGGGTCAGTTATGTATATGTAAAAAATTTTCAAAGTGCCGTGAGAGGGTGTTTAGCCCTTCGAATTCAAAAATGATCTAATACTTTTTTATTCAGTACATTATAAAGAATCATTTTTTGAAAAAATCGGTGGACGGCGGCGACCATTATTCAGTTATGTATATGTAAAAAAATTTCAAAGTGCCCTGGGGGTGTGTTTAGCCCTTTGAATTGGAAAATGGCCTAATACTTTTTTATTCAGTACATTATAAAGAATCATTTTTTGATAAAATCGGTGGACGGCGGCCTACTTTTTTTTTTTATAATTTTCAGTTAATAACTAGTTGAAACTTCAGTTACATAAAAAAGGTGTGTATGTCTACCGTAGGAGATTCTCTTTATTTTCGCATATTAAGGACGTTCCCAAAAAAAGAATGAAATTATTTGAGACTTACGTTTCAAATTTTGATGGTGGGTTCTGTGAGAACTTGGAAAAATTGGACGAAAATTAAGAGTAAAATTTTCCAATATATACCTACCATATAGTTTTTGAAATATTGATGCCTATAGATTTAGAGATAATCATTTATAGAAGAAATAAGACACAAATGCCATTCATTTAATTACTTTAAATGTATTTTATGGAAAAACGAGTGCCGCTTTTTATAATTTTCTTTCTAGGAAAATATTTGTTATGCTTTTGATTAATGAATATTAATTTTCCAAATTAATCTTAAGAAAATTATCCTTGTAACAGAATAAATACTACAGGAATAATACAATATTTTGGCGGCAACATATGTACCACAATGAAACTTTATAACTTAAACCTGACATTAGAAATGAGGATTTTCCGAATACTACTCCTCCCAGGGGGTGTGGTCAGGGGAGGAATTTAAACAAAAGCTAATTTTATAAACTAATCGAGTGAGGTGTCATTTTCTTTGTATTTTTTTGCACTGAATCGAATGAGACCATACACATACTTATAGTATCAATATTTTTCCAGATATGAAGGGTTTTAGTTTAGGAAAAATGAAAAAACACGTTTGCATTCGACGATTTTGTGTAGTATTTCATGAAAACCACGATTTAAAGATGATCCTAAGAAAACGTTATTGTTCGGGAACATCCTTAAGATACCAGAAATGTTAATTTAAAATCAAATATCATTTTTGCTAAATGTTTAATCATATTTAGACTTTTCTGATGAAAATATCTCGAGAAACTAATGAAAATTAACTGTAATAAAGTTTTGCCTTGAAAGCTATTTGATGTAAAAATTAATTTACCCACTCCTTGAATTTCTTAATTTTATAATCATAGACATTTTTAAATTAAATAATAAAAATTTCCAATTAAATTAATGAGATTTCCACTTAAAAACATTGAAAGGTATTATTAAATCGTTGTACCTTGTATAGGGTTTCATGCATTTTCTTTTATAAGCAATTTTCCGTTATTATGTTTTCAAAAGATTTTTTTTTTATTGAAAATATATAAATGAGTTTGCTAAAATAATTCAATAGATGTAGACGAGACATATAAGTAACGTCTTTATTTAAAAACTTTTTATGAGTTTTTTTATTGTAAAGTTTACTTCTATGTACATATAAATAAACTATAATAAAAGTCCAGCAGGGTCATTTGAAAGTCAGTCTTGAGGGATTTGATAAAAATCAATCAGAAAAATACTGCCATTGGCGAGAAAATTTTTTGGAAAAATAGTTCTGTGCAAATTTGTGAAACTTAATCAAATTTTGTCTAGTATTTTCGCTAGTAACTATTTTAGCATTGATTGGTAATGAAATTTACTATCGATTTTATAGACCTGTCCAATCTTATATTTTAAAAAGCATCATTTTCAACAATACACCAAAGTTCCTGCGCGTGCTTGAATATCTTTATAGATAAACATCAAAATTTCAAGTATTTGTATTCTTTAGACTTAAGGCGATATGCAAGGATTGAATAATACTACGGATTTCAATTAAACTTTATAAATACATTTTTTGATTAACAAAGTTTCCAAAAATCACAAAAACTTCTTAGGTCATCGGGCTTTTTATTATTATTTTATCGTTCAAAGTTGGCTAAAAAAATGATGAATCATATAGGTTATCCTTTTCAATTGGATATTTCTATATCAAAAAATCTAGAGAGTGTAATAAAAAACTATCTAAAATATTTAGACAATCTTATGGTTTATAATAATACCATAAAAATATAAGGTTGTCGATGATATAAAAACAAAATTTTAATTAAATTATGAGTTCATCGAAGATTCATCATTTGATGAACAGAGACTACTATAGTATTGATGATTGAAGAGCGATATCTATATTATCAAATTTATAAGCGGAAATTACATACAATATTTATATATTTTTGTAGTTGCGTGGTATTGTAAAGCTAAAAATAACACATTATTTGACTACAAAGCATGTGTTTGGTTTACATACATATAACGTACAATTAACGGCCTATTAATCCAATGCGTGTATGGAAGTTTTGAGGCGTTAACGCGAATACTTTTATATAATATTCCTGTTGATGGTTTTACATATTTCTTTGGTATTGTATCTGTATTTTTTTTTACCAACATTATGATTTGAATTCCAAGAATTGTTGTTTCTACAAATTTATATTTTTAATGATGTCCTTAAAGTTAACCCAACCATGCAATTTTTTTATATTCAGAATTTTTGACAGACATATATTTTTAAAAACTGTCGATTGATTGAAAGAATCTGAAAAATTCAAAACCAGAAAATAGAATATTAAAAAATAAAAAATTTCAACAAGTTATGCTCATAACGCGAGTGCTGACGGGTTAAAATAGACATGTTGTGTTTTTTTCTTTTGAAGTTAAACATTGTGCCATTATTTCGATTTAAAATAACGAAAATTTTGATAGTTTTGGAATTACCTTTTTTCCTAAAGAAGTCCCGTCTTGGTCTTGGATAATCAAACAATCACATTGATATCTGTCTATCATTTTAAAAGCTGCGTTATACTTATTTATAGGCAGGAAAAATTGGGATGAAGTTCTTTAACTGGCTAAATTTCGAAAAGAAGTTTAAATAAAGCTTTAAATGATATAAACCAGTTAACATTTTGAAATCGTCCTTTTCATTGAAAGCTACGATACCGTACTGTCAGATGTTGATACACAGACAGACAGGCAGATTTATTATATTTCGTGTTAACTTTATAGACTTGTGTCTGAATGTGTGTCAACAACGGAAATGCTATCATGTTAATAAACTTGATTTAATTATTCCGATTAAGATTTTTGGTTTATTCAAATGTTTTTTTTTATATAAAACTATATTTCTAGAAAATATCTTAAAAAAAATATTATTTCGGTTGATATATCTCCAAGCTAGGGCTCTAAGACATATTGGTGTCTTTTCTTAAAAACTTTTTCTTAAAGCGGTGCAAACAAAAGTTATTAACAATTTAATTGTTAAAATCCCTGTAACTCAAACACAATCGATTGTAGCGACCAAAGTTGCTGAAAAAAATTTGCAGCGTTTAGGTGGAAGATGTAGTTTGGAATGTAAGTAACTTAGTAAAAACCAATTAAACTCGAGACCCCTGGTAATGGTAGAAAGGGGTTGATTAGAAAGGGGCTTGATTTTAGGGGTTAAAATCGTTTTTTTTTTTTTTTATCTAGGGTGAAAAATGACCTCCTAGCGAAAAACAAGTTCTACAGAAAAGTTTTAGGTAATAAAAAATTGAAAAACTTTGTACAGGACTTTTTTCAACATAACCTCAAATTTCTTGAGAAAATCGCAAAAAACAATTTTTCAGTACGAATGTCTGTTAACACATCTGAACGTTTTATGTAATTTTCACATAAAATTTGTGGTTATGTTGAAAAAATTCCCGTACAAAAGTTTTTCAATTTTGCAGAACTTTTCAATTTTTCGGATATATCTTAGAAAAAAGTCTTCATCGTTAAATAACTCGATTATGAGTTCATGTTATTTTATCCCCATGTCATTAACTATTCACATATACGGGAAAAATGCGTGATATATCTCAAAGCAAAAAATAGTCGACAAAAAATACAATATTTTACCGTACGATAAAAAATCGTAATATATGGAAATTATTCTAAACGTTATATTTGTAAAATTATCCGTTACTTTTTCATATAATTTTTTTAAGAAATTGTAAAATATTGCATGATACAAATTTGTTTTATGATTTTTTTTTAATGCTCACATATTTTACATAAATGTTTTTATAAAAATAATTGAATAATAATAATTATTATTATGTTTGAGTGTCATATGGAATTTTCTAAATTATAAAAAAAAAAAAAAACTATTGTATTTTCCAGTGAGTTGTTTTTGCGGTACATGCATCCGCGAGCAATGTGGCTAAATTACAGACCACTATTACTTACTCATTCACTATAACTTAGTTCCTATAAAAATAATGGTTTTGTTGATATGCGTGTGTGTATTTGTTATATACCTACAATTTTGAAGCCCATTACGCTAGTCAAACCATTTGTTTGTGTATAGTAATAGACCCTTGTCTTGATGTCGATTTCAGTGTAAATTTCATAAAAATTTGGGGTGACACAGCAAGGGGTGTGGCATTCATATTCTCACCTGTACCGCGCATAATGCACGCCATGGTGCTTAAACTTTCTTTTACATATAGAAACATCTTTTCCATATGGTTCCTGGTGGGTCATTTTACTCGAAAAATTGCAGCATGGGTTTGTGTGATAATAAATTTTTGGAGGATATCACTATATCAGTGTTGGTGTGTACGCCATACTGTACCGGTGTGAACGCTATTCTGTATACTGTATTAAGAGTGTTGTAACATTAGCAATATTCATGGCGGACGAATCTATGCAGTATGGCCGCTAGGCCCATACTGGTTGACGTCACAATACCTCTGATGAATATTCCTATTCAGTACTGTAATATTTCTTATGCTAACATAGATATTATATGTATCTGTGTCTATTCCATACCAGCATTGTAGTAAACGCCATGCATTTCTTATCCTGTACATGTTAATCACCTTCCAGTCAAACATGCTTGAATTAACATTTACTGAAATGTGAATATACTGAAACCGGGCTGTTGTCGATAGTGTGAAGACACTTCTTTTTCTTGTTAAAAGTTGTTTATTTTTTTATAAGGGGCATTGTTTACATTTAAACTTTTGTTCTATCTCGTAACGGTTTACAAGATGGGACCTACAGACCCAAGACCCAATTATCCTCGGTTGCTCAATTACCAACTCATCCTCACTTTTTAAGTCGTGAGCACGCTATAAAAATTTCAGCTTGATATCTCTATTCGTTTTTGAGTTATCCTGTTGTCGGACAGACAGACAGACAACCGGAAATGGACTAATTAGGTAATTTTATGAACACTTATACTTTTGTTGATAGCATCAATATTTTTAAGCGGAACTAAACTTAATATACCTTGATTTCATATATACATGGTATTAACATTTTGATACCTGGCATAAATGAAAAACCATTAACCTTAGAGTGTTGAAATTTTGGTGTTTAAATTGTTTTGTACCTAGATTTAGGTTTGAGGTGCACTAAGAAGTGCATGTTTCATTTTGTAATTCCTTGCACATAGAGATAGATTTTCTATATTTCGCATAACTCAAAAACCAACTCTCGTAGAATGAGGATATTTTTTTTTCTTTGATGTTGTAGGGTGGCCTTGACTGGTGCCGAAAAATTGCTCCGTACTGAAAAAAATCTACTATTTTAGATGTATTTTACTAAATAGTCGAATTTATATTTAAAAACTCGGCTAGTAGAACTGACAGTATTATACAATAAACGCTGAGTTGTTTTGATACCAACATTTATGTATTATTATTATATTTATTATAATAGTTGTTGAATCACCTTCGTTGTGAACGCAGCAAAGAGAGGTCTCTGAACGAACTACTTACTTATTACATTAAATATGTCGTCTATTCATTCATTATGCGTTATACGTATCGTAACATCAAAAGCATACAGAAATTCTTTCTTGCATAATAAGGGTTAAAAACAAGTATTTTCTACATTTTATTCATTGCTGTTTCTGTGCTCCTAGATATCGAATCTTGTTTGTATTATTACATAATGAGATTGAATTCTCTTTGATAACGTTTTGTATTGTTAAAAATTAAATAAAGGTGAAAATGAACTTTATTAATAAAGATTATAAATGAGAACTATCCCATCCACTGAGTTTCATCATATTACAAAACGATTTTTTTTTTGCGTTTTTCGCGATTTTTACAAAAGGGTACCCCCCTTAAATTACAAAAAATCGAAAAAATTTGTATACCTCCAATTTTGATAAAACTCAGTATATAAGGTAATTTTGACCCAAAAAGTACAAAAATCGGGTGCATTTATTGACTGCTCGAATAATTTTTGAAATATGGGCTAAAATCGATCCAAATATTGCGATATTTCAGAAACTGTGCATCCAATCATTAAATTAACCTGATTTTTATAGTTTTTGGGTCAAAATTACCCCATCCACCGAGTTTCATCAAATTCCCTAACAAAAATTTTTTTTGCGTTTTTCTCGATTTTTACAAAGGGGTACCCCTTAAAAAAATCGAAAAAATTTGTTTACCTCCAATTTTGATAAAACTCAGTTTATAAGATAATTTTGACCCAAAAAGTACAAAAATCGGGTGCATTTGTTGACTGGTAGAATAGTTTTTGAGATACGGACTAAAATCGATCAAAATATTACGATATCTCAGAAACTCAATCATTAAATTAACCTGATTTTTATACTTTTTGAATCAAAATTGCCGGTTTGAACTTTAAGTATATATAGCTTCAAAACCATTGCTTAAAATATCTCGTACAACCATTAAATATCGTTTCAGATTTTCGATTTATAAAGATGCATTCATATCATACCGCTTGGGAGAAGAATGATTATTTTTTGAATATTGTAAATATTGTATATTAAAAAAACCTTAGTAACATTCGCCTTCCTTTTTGAGCCCCTCAGAGGATTTTGTAAAAATGAATATTGAAATTGAATATTGTTGAATATTGTAAATCTATAAATATATAGGAGACTTTCTATAGATATAGATAGATAGATAGATAGATAGTCACTCATCACGATATCTCTGGAACTATAAGACCTAGAGACTTGAAATTTGGCAGGAATATTCCTTTTGCCAAGTAGAGGTCAGCTAAGAACGGATTTTACGAAATTCCACCCACAAGGGGGGTTGCGGGGGTGTTCATGAATAAAAAATTCATATTTTTCAATTATGGCTTTTAATAGTTCAAAACTTGATCAGAATGTTTTAAATTACATTTAGAAATTTTTTTAACCTTCGGAGGGTAGAAAGGTGTAGCGAGAAAGTAGGAAGGAAATATCGAATATTTACAAATATACCTAAGTGGGGTATCAAATAAAAGAGCATGACGTGTACATTACAAAACTGTTATCCAACGCAAGGAAATGTGGAGGGAGGGGTGCAAGTGGGGATGTTGCCCAGCAAAGCGGGTATATTTTACGCCACACAAAGCGGGCGGATAACAGCTAGTATTGTATATTAAAAAAACCTTGGTAACATTATAACATAGGTTGATCTATATTTGTCTATAAAATTATTAACATACGGTTCTCTTATACACAACTTGCATCCCCTTTTGAGCCTGTTAGAGGATGAATTTTCAAAAATCCCTTCTTAGTGCTCACTTACGTTACTTAAGAAACGTATGTACAAAATTCCAGGCTTCTAGACCCAGCTGACAGTCAGCTTCCATTCTTATATACATATGGTTGTTTAATTTACATCTTGGCATAGTACATCTCTCATCAGTATGAGAGAGTACGTACGTATACAATAAAAAATGCAAAGAAGAAAGAGGTGTTATAGGCATGTTTTCATGTTGTGAGTTGAATGTAGCTTCTATACGCGTTGAGTTGTACCCAGCACACACAGCAGCAGTAGAATCTTCGTACAGATTAAAGGAAATCGAAGATACAGCACTTGCAAGAAACATACAATATATACAACACCTATTACACGCATTGCTTAGCGCTAGTACTCTGTCATACTCTTGGGATATGCCTATGCCAAGATGTAAATTAAACGAATGGTATATATTAAATATTAATATGAGTGAACAAAATGCTTATAGCGGGAGTGCTGACGGGATAAATAAAGAAAAATGAAAATCCTCTAGATAATTTTTCCACTATGCTCTGCTCTATATTGTAAATCTAAGATGTATGGATAATGTTCACAACTTATAATATTGACCAAGACAACAACTTATTCTCATATATATTATGATGTATAAGACACCCCACCACACTGTGTTGCATACGTGTCAGTTCTAAACATGTGACCAATGGCTAAAAATAAAGCGATTAAATAAACATTGCAGAAGTAATTGTCTTAAAACTTTGTACGTTTATCGTCTTGAAGTACAACAGAAAATTATATTTATTATATACTCGATATAAAATGATCAAAGGCTAGGTAAATTTATTTATTTACTTTACAACTTGAATTAAATGTTGTAAAATTAATTAATGTCCATGACGTAAGACAATCAATTACATAATTTGTGATTTTTCGTTAAAAGTGAATAATAAATAATTAATTAAAACTTTATAATGCGCCCTAAAAGGAATTGTAATTTACATCAATGGTGAGCTGTTTGTTTCTGTATTATGTGATTTCGATTCGCTTGCTAATCATTGTTTAATTTTCATTATGAGTTTTATCTGACATAGAGCTTTTTTAATTATTTAAGAGCTTATTATGAGTACAATGTGACCTTATACTGAGTAGAGGTAATCGACAATAAAAGGAGACAATAAACCATCTCGAATAATCCCCGAAAAATCAAATATAGTGAATTGTTAGTTAGAAGATTATGTAGAATTTTTCCTTAAAAATGACTTGTTTTATTTTGCGTACGAACATTTCATTTTCGAATTAATTGATCAAAAAGGTGGATTAAAAAAAAAGGATATGATATCAAAGGATCGAATTATAGGCCTTAAAAGTTCGCTGCTTCGAAAGAAGGATTTGATTATCATCAAATAATTGTTTTATTCGAAAGAGGTTTCTTTGAGCTCGACCCGTGCGTGCCTGACAGCTTTCAATGCCACAAGTTTGTTTTAATTCTCGATGATAAACTATCAAGGTATACTAAGTTTAGTCCTAAATTTGTAACATTTAAAAATATTGATGCTATGAACAAAATTTTGGTATATGTGTTCATAAAAGCACCTAATTAGTCCATTTTCGGCTGTCCGTCTGTCTGTCTGTCATCACGATAACTCAAAAATGAAAAAAGATATCAAGTTGAAATTTTTACAACGTGCACAGGTCGAAAAAAGTGAGGACGATTTCGTAAATGAGCAACATAGTCCAATTGGGTCTTGGACCCATCTTGTAAACCGTCAGAGATAGAACATCATTTTTCGAAGACATCACTGTTTACCCGTGAGGGCGCAAATTGTGTTCGAATATTGTATAGTATGTATTATATGTGAATATCAGTCATGTGTGTTTGACGTGTATGTATGGTTAGCTATCTCTCTTTACTCACATGACGTGAAAAAACAAACGATTCCGTAATCAACACTGTCTATACATGGTATTTAAACAATTAACTCAGTCAATTGTTTGTTTCACTTGTTTACCCTGATTTATTCAAATGTATCTTTCTAATTTTTCTGTCACAAAGCTATACAAGTTCAAATTCCTCAGGTAATAATTAGATACGTCAAGTTTTTCAGTTGCATCCACTCATTCGACAATAACCTTGAATTAACAGATACCTCAATTTGAAATGAATTGTATTACTCAAAGTTAACTTTTCATGTCAAGCCTAAAAGTTTTTATGAAATGGAAATAATAAATAAATCATTTTCTTGATATGTTTGTAAAAATAAATACACTTGTGGTTGACGATATCCGATTGTGCATATACATGTCACTTGCTGCTGATATCTAACAATAAAGTGTTTATATAATTTTATTAGATGTTTCGTATTTTTCCATTTCCTCTATCTGCTATTTCCGGTTGTTATAAAAGCCAACCGTAATCATATATGTGTTGCCTGCATCCGTCAATAATCTATTCGATATTCTAGACAATTTGACAACTATTGCTAAACAAGAATGACCTCGAATATCGAATATTATTTTAAAAAGCATTCATTCACTCGTGGCGTTTTTCTGTTACTCTTACAAAAGGTTAGGTTAGGTTATAAAGGCTGTCCACGAAGGACACACTTAGACTATAGAGCCCATTGTGGTACCATTTTTGTGTTTTACCACCTTTCCGCTGATAATTTCATTTATCAGCTCCTCAATTTCAGAGGCTGAGTGCATCTCCTTCATGCATATACCATGCACTTAAGCATACCGCCGACAGAATTGTTTACGCCTTAACCAACTGAGCTAATAGGGCGACCTCTTGACAAAAAGTCAAAACAAATACATATAATTCATTTGCTGGAGATTGTGTAACGTAATGTATTTTCCTGTAAGGTTTGCGTTGCTAGTAATTATTGTATAAATTAATTAATAATGTTTTACTGTAGCAGCGACGACAGGCAATTAATTAAATGCATATTATTATGTAATTCCTGAAGTATGTTATAGTAATTATTGTACATTAATTATATAAAACTAAATTACTGTAAAACTAGCATGGAAATAATTCTTGAATGTATACAAGAGATTCCATGAATATACGAACAAATGGATCATTACATATAGTTTAATTTAATTTAATTTTTCAATTTTGTATTCATTTAAAATTCACATACTCTTTTCCTATGAACGTCACGTATAGGTACTTGATTTTCAATAAAATGACACCGGGTAAAACATTCCTTACATGTAATGTAATAGTAATTACACTTAGAATCAATTTGAAAGTTTTTAATTACATAGACTCGTAGAGGAACACGGTGGGACATCCTTAATAATTACTATGACAGAAACTGAAAAAACAATACTTAAATAACACACTTAAATTTCACTTTCAAGGGGGTACATGACTAGAAACTGAAAATTTTTCTATTTCGATGCATATTTTTTATCATAAAACGTGTAATATTCAGTGATATGATAAATACATCTTTAGTTTCGTGATGAGAGATATGCTCACGCGTTCTCTGTCAAGTATTTCGCGCGTTACAATATTCTTTAACTTTGTAAACTATAATTATACCATGTGTATGAAATATTCCAAGGTATACGAAGTTATGCCCCAAGTTTGTAACGCTTAAAAATATTGATGCTAAAATTTTGGTATAGGCGTTCATAAAACAACCTAAATAGTCCATTTCCGATTGTCTGTCTGTCTGTTGTTTGTCTGTCCGTCTGCCATCACGATAACTCAAAATCGAAAAGAGATATCAAGCTGCAATTTTTACAGCGTACTCAGGACGTAAAAAGTGAGGTCGAGTTTGTAAATGAGCAACATAGGTCAATTGGGAAAGTGTACGAACTAGCCTGAATTTTCTAACTCGTAGCCTGTAGATCGGCTCAAAAAAACTGAAAAATTCACAATTAGAAAATAGATAAAGGTGTATGAAGATGGAGAAGTTTCAACTACGTATACCATTTCGAAAGTAAAAGTTATTTATGTTTTTAATCGAGCATGAGCATTCATAATGCTCATAATGCGAGTTCTAAAGGGTTAAGTTATAGTTTCTATAGAAAATTAATTTAAAATAAAACCGTGTTAGCTAAAATTACTTTGTTTGAGAAATATGCCTTTAAACCCTTACACACTCTGTATAAGTATTAGTATGTATTTATATTATAAATCAACAAACTATATAATAAGGTACAATTGTTCCGGATTTTATGAACAATATAGATATAACACCGGATGTCATTTATAACGGTATGACTTTTTTTTTTCATATATATTTTTTTAATAATTTTGCAATCATATTTTTGTATCTTTACAAGAAATATATTATGGTTTTAATTGTCTTGTCATTTTTTTTTTCTAAATGATATTAATTATAATTCTTTTTTGAAATGAAAAAAGGTTTTAATAATGAATGATATAATAATAATCTGGATTCCCGTTTCAGTTTGAAATACAGTTTATTAAAATTTATTTTACCTTAAGTAAGTTTTTGACGCTGAGAAAAGTTGTCACACAGAGTAGCTAGATGAAGATAATTGATCCTTTTTCTAATAGTTTCCGTGGTATATGGTATCTATTGGGAAAATTAACGATGGCGTCAAGCAGTTAAGGTAGTTAAAAGCAGTCTTAAATTCTTAAAAAATCAATAGTGGTCTATGATATAACTAGAGTCTAGAAAGTTTTTCTCAAAGCGGGCGATAACGCTTCCTTGAGGGTGCTAGAGGCCTACAAGAGGTGATAAGTGCTAGAGGCCTACGAAATTATCGAATATTTTCTACAGGGTTCGAAAATATCCGATATTTATTATAAATATCAAAATATCGGATATTTTTGATATATATCCGATATATATCAAAATTTTGATATTTTAAAAAAACTAAAATGTTTGAAAGGTTTTATTTACTTAGGCGCTTCAAATCAGACAAATGAAACTAAAACATAAAATATTCTTCTAGATCAGGCAAAATCAATTAAAAATAATAAAATTTTTATAAATAAAAATCAACTTTAAAACAAAAAACAGTTTTATAAATTGTTATCAGTCAATGGTCATACCTACACTTAGGTAACAAAACAATAAACATTACAAATAATAACTCTAGAGTATAATCAGTCTTTTAATTATCAAATCAGTCATCAGTCATTCGTAATAAACTGTTAATTATGAAAAAAAAAAAAAAAAAAAAAAATGTCGTTTCATAATTGTGCGTGGTTTGACTGCAAGGAAGATAAAGCTAGATCATCTTCCGATTCTGAATCTTACTTAAACTTACTCTTTAGTAACGAACTTTTTCTGACACGACACGATTTGAGCTTAGTATTAGTAGGTTTTAACTCTACTCCAATGCCATCAAAATTTGGGAAGTAGAAATATGGTAACAAACGCCAAAAATTACTAAATAACATTAAATTTTTTAAAATCATTTTTGTATTGATATATATCATAAAAATTCACGTGATATATATCGGATAATATATCGGATATATATCATGATATATATCCATTGATATATGTCCTCGAACCCTGATTTTCTAAAATTGTTTTTCAATTTGAATGTCCCATATTTTGTTTGATTTGTTTTTTTTCATTTTTATTTTTGCTAATATCATTTTTTAAATTGTTCTTCTAGTAATAAATGGACGATTAAAATCTTATTGCAAAAATAATATTACAAGTTTCCATGTTTGGAAAATAGTTTAATCTTTTATTTTAATAGAAATATGAACGTGGGAACTAGTTATTATATAAATTAAATTCATTATTACAAAATTTCATCATATTTGAGAAAATTATTTTCTTTTTATGGTTGATTTAATAGTTACATATACAAGATGTTCATTTTAATCTATTATGGCTAAAAGCTCGTTTTGTAGTTACCCAATCAAAAAATAACAAACAAAAGTTACTCAAAAGTTAATAAAATAACCAAACAAGAGTTTATTACTTATTGCTGTTGTTTACATTTAATCATGCACACGATATTTATATCATGGTCTATTCGACTATATTTTGATGTAATATGTTACATAGAGGCGTAAACTAAATATTGACAAATATCTTGTCTAGTAATCTTATTTAAAGAGAATTGAAAAAAATACACTCGAACCAGGATTCGAACCCGGACTTCTTGGATTCATGTCAAGCGCCCTACCAATTAGGCTATTCGAGTTTTAGACACGAATGCAATTTTTTCAACTCAATGAATTTTTTTAAAATTTGTTTATTCACTTATTTATTATTATTACTTATTGTTGTTGTTTACATTTAATCATGCACACGATATTTACATCATGGTCTATTCGACTATTTTTTTATGTAATATGTTACATACAGGCGTAAACTAAATATTGGCAAATATCTTGTTCTCGATAATTTTTTTCGTTTTATAGTTACCGTTCTCACGGACAGATAAATGGATTAACTAGGTGATTGTATAAACACCGATACCAAAATTTTGTTTGTAGAATCAATATTTCTAAGCGTTAAAAAGTGAATATACAATTAAAATCAATGAAAGTTTTACCTTTTATTTGATATATGTAATTGTAACCTATCCATACAGTTAATATGTATAATAATACCTTCTTGGTATTATTAGTTCAAGTGCACTAATTATTGTTGATATTAAGATATAAATATAAATATAATATAATTATAATTATAATTAAAATATTTGTTATATTAAGTAGGTACTCAAATTATAATGTTTGTATGTTGTATGATGTATGTAATATGAACTTTCTCTGTAATTGTAAATTAAATACAAAAACCTTGGATATCAATATCAAAATAATATGCAATTCTATTTCTATGCTAGCAGATACCCGACCGCTTTGCTGGGCAATTTCTCACTTATCCTATTTTTTTTTCACAATTTTATGCATTTCGAAAACAAAATTTTTTCCTAATATTCTCGATTTTTAAGGGTAAATCGAAAAATTTTTTTAATCTCCAAACTCAGTATATAAAAGTAGTTTTGACCCAAAAAGTACAAAAATCGGGTGCATTTGTTGACCGGTCGAATAGTTTTTGAGATATGGGCTAAAATCGATCCAAATATTGAGATATCTCAGAAAGTCTGCATCCAATCATTAAATTAACCTGATTTTTATACTTTTTGGATCAAAATTACCCCATCCACCGAGTTTCATCAAATTCCAAAACAAAATATTTTTTTCGTTTTTCTCGATTTTTTCAAAGAGTTTCAAACCCCTTAAAAAATTCCAAAAAATCAAAATTTTTTTTTACCTCCAATTTCGATAAAACTCAGGTAATTTTGACCCAAATAGTACAAAAATCGGATGCATTTGTTGACTGATCGAATAGTTTTTGAGATATGGGCTAAAATCGATCCAAATATTGCGATATCTCAGAAACTCTGCATCCAACTTGGATCAAAGTTGCCGATTTGAACTTTAAGTACACAGCTTTAAAACCATTGCTTCAAACATTTCGTACAACGATTAAATATCGTTTCAGATTTTCGATTTATAAAGATGCATTCATATCATACCGCTTGGGAGAAGAATGATTATTTTTTGTATATTGTAAATATTGTATATTAAAAAAACCTTAGTAACATTCGCCTCCCCTTTTGAGCCCCTCAGAGGATTTTTTTGAGATTTATCATCATTAAATCGCTTAAAATCCAAAGAAACTGAAAAAGCGTATTCGTCCTACTATAAATGTGCATTTCTTACTTGTATTGTATTCCTTGTTAGTAGTAATACTACGGTAAGCTGTCAAAAAAACTTGGTTTTAACCTATATTTGTGTATACACGTACAGGATGGATAATTTTTGGCTGTAGTGCTCGGAAAGAAATATCTTAAAAAGTCCGTATTTGAAGAAACATGATGCATAGAAGTGCATATTAATTGTACTACTTTCATGTTGTAGGTAATTGAGTTTAAATCCTGTTAAAAATATCTTTCGATGAGCATACGTCATCATATTGTTGTATTTATTTTGTTTACCTACATACCATTTGTAGTAAAGACATTGTAACCTTGTAGAAAGTGCTTGTATGAATGGCTTGTCAATAATTAATTTAACTCATACATCATACATCATATTGTTGTTTGTCATACATCGCATCCTTTAGTTATTTTTACTCCCACATAAATGGAATTTTATATTTATTTTAATCCAATTATGTTGTCTATTGAACGTGCTTCTTTTTTTTCAAATACCTATCTAAAGGAACTTGGGCTTAAGGTCACCTATTTAAGGTCACCAAAAATTGTACATTGATGTAGATTTATCAGAAAATATGAAAGATAAGAAAGTGTTTATGCATACAAATCGATCTGAAATTTTACGGCCGATAAATTAGCGTGTTTTCCTTCTGAAAATTTATTCGCTGCGTGCGTGAGTTTCGTTTCCATGGTAACGATACACTACTTTAATTATAGAATTGTATGGATGCATATATAATTGTATGGATGCATATATAATTGTATGGATGCATATATAATTGTATGGATTGCATTTGGGACTTACATTGAAAATTTAATATTATTGTCTCACAAATTTAAATAAATAATTATGATAATTTACATTTGAAAAATAATATTTGTGCAATTTGATTTATTATTTTCACAATTTTTAATCCATTAAGTTTAATTAGTTCGTGTTTTTCAATAATTTTAATTTGACATTTCTATAACATTAACATATACAGAACTGCAAATTAGTCATAACAGCCTTGCCAAAATTTTTCACTGGACGCGCTGGCATCGATTTTATTGTCCCTACCATGACTACGCACACAACGAATACCCTACTCGATAAGCTTGGTTAAATTTTTTAGTAACGCAATACTATTTTTGACAAAAATCCGTCATTTTGTTTTATTTTTTTCATATACCTATCTAAAGTCACTTGGGTTTAAGGGCATCTATTTAAGGTCACGAAAAATTGTACTTTGATGTATATTTTTCAGAAAATATGAAAGATAAAAACAGGTAAAAAGCTAAAAATTGGCATGGTTGGCATTGCCGTACCCAAAACTTCAATCATATGAAATTTTATTTAATTTGATTTGAGTAATATATGATCCAACATTTTTGATAAAAAAGAGTAATAAAAACTCTCTAAACACCTTCCTGTTATTATTAAACAATTGTTCTACATAACGCAATCAATTTCACTATTATTGATCATATAATAATAATAGTATAGGTATTTATCTATCGATAAATGAATGAACAATATAATGCAAAAACAAAGCAAACAAACAAACAACATGTGTTAAAAATGTAACAGGAAAGTTGTAAAATCTAACAGAAAAAAAACAACATGTAATACTGTTGCTATTTTTTATTTAAATTATATTTTTATTTTAGATATTTCATTTACTTATCCTGCCAATTACACAATCAAATTGTAAATGTAAACAATTTGGTTTAAAAAAATAAAACCAACTTCAAAATGCATGTCACTGAAAATTGCAGTCACTTAGCAATCCGATTAAAGAATAAAACTTCAAATTGGAAATTTCAAATGTAATCATAACGAAATTTGATATTGATTCAATATCACGAAGGCTCCCCATGTAGGAAAGTACGGCGGGTCCAGGCTTGGCCCATGCTTGGTCCAACTATGCAGAACTCTGGGCCAGACTTGTAAGTCAGACTTGGCCCAGACTTGGGTAAAGTCTGGAATGATAATGCTGGCCCAAGACTGGTTACCCCGACTGGCCCACGCCTGGTTGGCAGAGCTGGGCCATAGTTAATTTTTAAGTTTGGCCCATGCCTGGTTGGCAGGGCTGGGCCATAGTTAAGTTTTAGGTCTGGCCCATGCCTGGCTCTCAGGGCTGGGCCATAGTTAAGTTTTATGTGTGGCCCATGTCTGGTTGGCATGGTCTAGGTTGGGTCTAGGGTCTGGGTTGGTATGGCCTAGTAGGCCATAGTTAAGTTTTAAGATTATTTTATGAAGAATTCAATTCTGTGAATTATTTGACAGGGCCAATCCCAGCTGTACTGCAGCACTGAGACAACCCGCGGTAGAAGAGGAGCAAGTTCCTAACAATCTACCTAAATCTATCAAATCTACCCAATCTATGTTCCAAATAATAGTTTAATATACTAGTTTCGCAATGCGAGACGTACCAGATATTGAGTTGATAAGAACAGATATCAAAGAGTTGATCTTAGCTCATTCGAGCCGAGAAGCGATAACATTGTACCGGTAAAAATATGTGTTTATATACACCTTAGTAGAACATCTTACTAGTGAGAGGTTTTAAAAATAAATATTACTTTGTAAAAAGGATAGTGATTAAAAGACAGAGAAGGAGCGTTCTATGGCAAACCAATGTTGGCCCAGGCTTGGATAATCATTGGATTAGCCAAGGCTAGGATGCCTAGTCTTGGCCCAAGACTGGGCTCCCTTGCGTTGGCCGTTCTATGGCAAACCAATGTTGGCCCTGACTTGGATAATCCTTGGATTGGCCAAGGCTAGGATGCCTAGTCTTGGCCCAAGACTGGGCTCCCTTGCGTTGGCCGTTCTATGGCAAACCAATGTTGGCCCAGTCTTGGATAATCATTGGATTGGCCAAGACTAGGATGCCTAGTCTTGGCCCAAGATTGGGCTCCCTTGCGTTGGCCGTTCTATGACAAACCAATGTTGGCCCAGGCCTGGATAACCATTGGATTGGCCAAGGCTAGGATGTCTAGTCTTGGCCCAAGACTGGGCTCCCTTGCGTTGGTCGTTCTATGGCAAACCAATGTTGGCCCAGGCTTGGATAATCATTGGATTGGCCAAGGCTAGGATGCCTAGTCTTGGTCCAAGACTGGGCTCCCTTGCGTTGGCCGTTCTATGGCAAACCAAAGTTGACCCAGGCTTAGATAATCATTGGATTGGCCAAGGCTAGGATGCCTAGTCTTGGGCCAAGACTGGGCTCCTTGCGTCGGCCGTTCTATGGCAAACCAATGTTGGCCCAGGCTTAGATAATCATTGGATTGGCCAAGGCTAGGATGCCTAGTCTTGGCCCAAGACTGGGCTCCCTTGCGTTGGCCGTTCTATGGCAAACCAATGTTGGCCCAGGCTTAGATAATCATTGGATTGGCCAAGGCTAGGATGCCTAGTCTTGGCCCAAGACTGGGCTCCCTTGCGTTGGCCGTTCTATGGCAAACCAATGTTGGACCAGGCTTGGATAATCATTGGATCGGCCAAGGCTGGGCAACCCAGCCTTGTGCCAGGCTCGGGCAATCGTCGGGTCGGCCAAGGCTAATTATTTCATCTTGGCTCAAGCATGGGCCAACATCGGGGCGCCAAAGCTGGGATCCCCAGTACTGGACCAGGCTAGGCCCCGTCGTTCAACTATGGCGGTTCCTACATGGGTCGTCAAATATGGAAAGAATTCTTGCTCTTTATAATTTATGAATAACCCCCCTGCCCCCTAAAAAAAAGAAACGTTAGATGTAGATAATTACCTTAAATTAGTTTTATCGTGTATGCGTCATAATACTACCGTAAAAATTTAAGTTTTATTACATTATATCGTGATGTGTTGTTGAAAATAAGTCGGTACGGTGTATTAATAGTTTTGAAAAGTAATTTATGTAGCTGCGGTGTCCGAGTGGTTAAGGAGATGGACTTGAAATCCATTGGGTTCTTCCAGCACAGGTTCGAATCCTGTCCGCAGCGTTAATTTATTTTAAAATTTTTAATAATTCAACTCTGTTGTTTTAAATATAATTAGATTCAGCGCGTACTGTGTTGTTAACAAACATACAGCTGCGGTGTCCGAGTGGTTAAGGAGATGGATTTGAAATCCATTGGGTTCTACCCGCACAGGTTCGAATCCTGCCCGCAGCGATAATTTTATTTTAAAATTGTTAATAATTCTCTCTATTGTTTTAAATATAATTAGATTCCGCACGTACTATATTGTTAACAGACATACAGCTGCGGTGTCCGAGTGGTTAAGCAGATGGACTTGAAATCCATTGGGTTTTACCCGCACAGGTTCGAATCCTGTCCGCAGCGTAATTTTTTAATTAAATTTTGTTATTTCATAATTTACATTGAGCATGTAGCTATGTGGACGTTTAAACATACAAACTTTTTCAAATTTTGGAATAGCTTAAATATTCGAGATTTTTTCCGTTTTAAAATTAATTTTATTGTCATAAAATTCATCAAATTAAAAAATAAAATGGCAGACTTTTAAAACAAAATAAATATTTTACATTTATTTTGATAGCCTGATTCAATGCAGTTATGTAGGCGATTTATATTTATAATGAATTGAATGAAATAAATTGTATCAAAGGTTTATTTTCTTTGTAATTATTTCATAATCCCATGTGATTAATAAATAATATAAATCATTCAATTTGAATATTTCAAATACTTCCATTATTTATGGTGAGGAACTGTAATTACATGCAGAAATAAGCAGCATCTCGCAATAATATTTGTTTATAATTTGTAAATAGACAGTCAAAAAAATTAAATTTTAAAAAAAATTTTTGCTCATTTAAATTTTCTGTTAGTTTTGTCAAATTTAAAACCACATAACGACTGGTCTTCAGGCCAATTGTATTCTTTGAAAATATCTTCAATTCAATAAAAATATTCTCAATTAAATATCAAAATCGTCTGCGAAACTACAGAATTTAAGACACATTCGCTTCTAGGTACACTACATCTTACCCTTATCTTATTATCTTGATGAATTACTAGTTTATTATTTAAATAATAAAATTTTTTAACTCTCGCAGGTTAAGTAGTCTCTTTCTGCACTGTTTTGCGTGCGTCAAATAGCTTATTAATACAAGGGCAGTAATTATGAGTTAAAATTACCTAAGTAAGGTTGAAGGGCTTTTTTGGCAGTGTGTACACTTACTCGGAGGCCCGAAGCCATAGTGTTACTCTGTAGGGCTATAATATAATGAAATGAAAAAATGTACTTTTCGTTAAAAGTAGCATATCTCAGCCCATTTTAATACTAGAAAGTCTTGAATATCTTCTATCAACTACCTATAACCCCAAGGTGAAAGACTTTATTGCTTGTATTAATATGAATGTGTTTTGATGAATTTGATTAAAAAGGGAATATAATCACTTCAACTTTAATGACTTCCACCAAGCTCAGAAATGACGAATGTATTAATTGACAGAAGTAAAGAAAATAAATTATTAATAAAATATTATTAATAATCCAGGCTAAATACATCTGATATTAATAATTTTTGGAAAAAATTAGTTGCAGGATCGGACCCATTTTTTTGTGTAGGACTAAATGTGTATAACTGAGGAAAAATATTTAAAACAGCTGAATTTGGCCGGAAAGGGGTGCGCCGGGGGTGGAAATAGGGAGCAAGTGGTTTTTAGCGATTTGTGGCTAAAGTATTAATTATACAGAAAAAAGTTAAATAGGAAAGTTCTTGGCAATAAAAAAATACATAACTTTTGTGCTTACCATTTTTTCACATAACCTCAAATTTAACGAGTAAAATGTAAAAAACTAATTTTTTTGTTTTTAGCGTTTCTTTTTTAGAAAAAAAAAATCGGAAAAACTGGATATGTTGAGGAAACGTTCTGTGTTTTATTACCAACAAATTGTTTTTTGATTTTTAAAAAAAAGTTAAATAGTTTTTGAGATATTCAATTTTTTGGCAAAAACCACCCCTTTTTTCAGCTGGATGAACAATCTATTTTTTTTCATCGTACAGTGTTGACCATGGTCTCATTTTCTTTGTTAGGATGTATATTTTCATTTAAAAAAGTAAAAACATATCATTGCAATGAAAAAACATTGTTGAAATCGCCAAAAACTAAAAATTCAATTTTTTCATTTACACATTTTTTCAATGTCTATGATAATTATACAATTAAAAATTAAAACCGCGTTCATAATTAATGTTTTCGATTTTTATACCAAGCATATATGTAATATGCAAGGTATACTAAGTTTAGTCCCAAGTTTGTAACGCTTAAAAATATTGATGCTAATCACAAAATTTTGGTATAGGTGTTCATAGAATGACCTAATTAGTCCATTTCCGTCCGTCCGTCCGTCTGTGGACACGATAACTCAAAAACGAAAAAAGATATCGAGCTGAAATTTTTACAGCGTACTCAGGACGTCATAAGTGAGGTCGAAATGAGCATCGTAGGCCAATTGGGTCTTCGGTCCGTAGGACCCATCTTGTAAACCGTTAGAGATAGAACAAAAGTTTAAATATAAAAAATGTTCCTTATAAAAAAATAAACAACTTTTGGTTGAAACATTTTTTCGTAAACATCACTGTTTACCCGTGAGGGCCCAAATTAGGCGAAAATTTTATAGTATGTTCTATGCTTGAATATCAGGTATGTATGTGTTATGTATAATGAAATCAACACTGACTATGCATGTTATTTCAAAAATTGGAAAATCTGTTGGACAGAATTTCTTGCAAGTGTGAAAAAGGATGTATAACCTCCAAATGTAGTTGCAGAAAACATGCCTTAAAATGTACAATTTATGTACTAACTGTCACGATTTAGAAAACTGCACTAATGCTGAGGTGGTATTTTATGACCGTAATGACGATTCTGATCAAGATGAAGAACAAGGAACTGCTATAGAACCTGCGTCAATAATCGACCAGGAAGAGAAAGAAAAAGAAGAAGAACCCGAAGCGAACGAAGAAAATTAACGGCGAGCAAATAATTTGAGGAGTTTAAGTTTAAGTTTGTATAATATTAAAAATATAAAACTGTTACAAATTCTAAAATTTATACTTTTTTTCTTTCAATTATTTTTAAAAAGCTAATATTCCCAGCAATGATAATGAAAATTTTTTTAATATTTATATATAAAATGTCAGATAGCAAAAATGTTAATTATAACGTTTTTAATTTTAATTGAAAAAATGTGTAAATGAAAAAATTGAATTTTTAGTTTTTGGCGATTTCAACAATGTTTTTTCATTGCAATGATATGTTTTTACTTTTTTAAATGAAAATATACATCCTAACAAAGAAAATGAGACCATGGTCAACACTGTACGATGAAAAAAAATAGATTGTTCATCCAGCTGAAAAAAGGGGTGGTTTTTGCCAAAAAATTGAATATCTCAAAAACTATTTAACTTTTTTTTAAAAATCAAAAAACAATTTGTTGGTAATAAAACACAGAACGTTTCCTCAACATATCCAGTTTTTCCGATTTTTTTTTCTAAAAAAGAAACGCTAAAAACAAAAAAATTAGTTTTTTACATTTTACTCGTTAAATTTGAGGTTATGTGAAAAAATGGTAAGCACGAAAGTTATGTATTTTTTTATTGCCAAGAACTTTCCTATTTAACTTTTTTCTGTATAATTAATACTTTAGCCACAAATCGCTAAAAACCACTTGCTCCCTATTTCCACCCCCGGCGCACCCCTTTCCGGCCAAATTCAGCTGTTTTAAATATTTTTCCTCAGTTATACACATTTAGTCCTACACAAAAAAATGGGTCCGATGCTGCAACTAATTTTTTCCTTAAAAAAATGCAATTCAGTTGGTCTATAAAGATTTATTTTCATAGTGAAACAAGACACAGGTTGTGTTTTATAATTGAATATAATCTAAACCCGCAACGTTGAACTAATTTTAAACAAATCAAAATAAACACATATTGGAACAGCATATAATCAGAACAGAGCGCCTACATGATGTTTCTTTAATAGATTTTTATTTTTTTAATCGTTATTAATGGATTGCTTAACTAATTAAACTTGTATTAAATATAGAAAATTTTATAAATACAAAGTATTGAATGTGGAGTGTACTGTAGTTGGTTATTTATATGTTTCTTATAAATAGAATGATTTATTATACAGCAGTAAAAATTTGCCCAAAATAACGAAAGTTTAAGCTAGTCATAATTTCATTTTAAGTATCCGACGAGTCCTTAAAGATTGTAGGAGTGGAAATATGTTTTTAGGAGGTGCGCAAGTCGAAGGACTAGAGAGAATTTAGCTTCTTCGAAAACTGATGTGTGTAATATCGACTAATATATCATTTTACATGGAGAGTCGAATGAAACCCTTTTTACCTCGAAAATGTAAGACAAAGCGTGTATGATTTGTAACAATATATAAAACAGATATAATCGCAATTATTGACCAATTCAGTCTGATTTCTTATTATACTATGTATATATGTAATATACAAGGTATACTTGGTCCCTAGTTTTAACGCTTAAAGATATTGACCATTGATACCAACATCGATTGATTGATACCAACAAAATTTTAGTATAGGTGTTTATAAAACCTAATTAGTTAATTTTCGGTTGTCCGTCCGCCTGTCCGTCTGTCAACACGATATCTCAAGTAAACAAAAAGATGTCAAGCTGAAATTTTTACAGCGTACTTAGGACGTAAAAAGTGAGGTCGAGTTCGTAAATGAGCAACATAGGTTAATTGGGTCTTGCATAGGACCCATTTTGTAAACCGTTAGATATAGAAAAAAAGTTTAAATGTAAAAAATGTTCCTTCTAAAAAAATAAAAAAATTTTGTTTGAAACATTTTTTCGTTAACATAACTGTTTACACGTGAGAGTGCAAATTGTATAGTATGTATTATATGGGTATATCAGTTATATGTGTCATATGTATGTATGTGTAATGTGACAGAGTTATCAACACTGTCTGTACATGGTATTTTAACAATTTACTCAGTCAATTGTTTGTTTTCACTTGTTAATCATAAAATTGTTTGAATATTTGCAATAACTATCAAAATCAACATCCGTAATTTGGAGTTTTATAAATAATAAATTATTCACTCATGCATTAAACAATACTTGATTTAACAAAAATTCATTTTATGTTATATTTTATTACTACGGTGATAAAATCATAGAAAAATTGAAAACCTTAAGTGATGAATTAAAATAATCAATGTAGAATATTTCTGTTTGATGAAATAAGAACAATAGGATCAAAATACAACAATAAATATAAAACATTCAATGTTAAATTTCCAGGTGAAGATTTATATAAATTATTTACTGTTTGAACTCTGTCTTCCGTATTTTATTTTGCTCTGAATGTTTTTTTTTTACGTTAAAATGTCTAGGAAGTGTATGTTGTCTACTATAATGACTGAAATAAAATCTAATTATAGTTTTTGATACAAATGCAACGCAACGATGTATGAGAAGGTGCTGTACCTTGGATCCCAGTATACATTAATGTTTCTTAACAGAAGGACTCACTCCTATTAAATTTATAAATTCCCTATTTATAGCACCATTATTCCTATACATAAAGCACTTTTCCAGAATTTAAATATTAACAGCTTTCAATAAAAATTTCATTTAGGATGTCCTTTCACTGGCAGAAAGTAAATTATGCACTTTTAACACATATATAATAAAAGCAAGTAAAGATTTCTTGAGTTAACGATCTCAATACTTAATTCAATAAAATAAGTATTTGACTTCTTATAAATTAGGTAGTAATATCTCCTAGGTAGTAATATTTTTTAAAAGATACCAAGGTATAACACTTTCTCCTTTCAGTATATTTCCTTTGTGACATATATTATTATTGTATCTTTGATTCCAGTATAAAAGTTTTAAAATATTTATAGTTTTCATTTAACTTTATTTACATCAATAAATAAATTTATATTAAAATTTATTTATTAATCTATATTGTTAACTATTAAATAATGAAAACTTTTTATTGGCACATAAATCATTGTCGTTCAATTATTTCTGATAATAATTCTAAAACTTTATTATTAGTATTACTTCGAAATTGTATCTAATCAAAGTTTTAAGACAATTGCGCACAAAAGAGGCGCTCATAGTTTTGAATATCATTTAATTTCATTTCGAGAAAGAATACCATAATAAAATATATTTGTGGCACTCTTTTATACCATGTATATATCAAATATACCCAAGGTATATTAAGTTTAGTCTCAAGTTTATAACGTTAAAAATATTGATGCTATGAAAAAAATTTTGGTATAGATGTTCATAAAATCACCTAATTAGTTCATTTTCGATTGTCTGTCTGTCAACACGAAAACTCAAAAACGAAAAATGATATCAAGTTGAAATTTTTACAGCGTATTCAGGACATAAAAAGTAAGGTCGAGTTCGTAAATGGGCAACATAGGTCAAACGGGTCTTGGGCCATTTTATAAACCGTTAGAGATAGAACAAAAGTTCAAATATAAAAAATGTTCCTTGTAATATAATAAACAACTTTTGTTTGAATTTTGAACATTTTTTCGTAAACATCACTGTTTACCCACGAGGGCGTAAATTAGATTGCGGGCGCAAATTGTATAGTTTGTATTATATGGGAATATCAATTATGTATGTGTAGTTTGACAGTATAATCAACATGGTCTATACATGGTATTTTAACAATTAACTCAAGTCAATTGTTTGTTTTCACTTGTTTTTTTCCATAAAATACATTTAAAGTGATGAAATGAATGACTGAATAATTTGTGTTAAGAAAATAAGCATTTCTCCTGTAATGCTTATTTTCTTAATATCGAAAAATTGTACTCTTAATTTTCGTCTAATTTTCCTAAATTCTAACAGAATTCATTCTCAAAATATGAAACTTAAGTCGCAAATATTTTCATACACTCATTTTTTTTTTTTTTTGGAAGGTTCTTAAATATGTAGTTACGTAAACCTGTAAATCTGTATAGTGTAGAATGTAAATACAATGTACACTTTTATTCGTGTTATATTGTGATTGTGATTTACATGGTTAATTATACAATGACACAGGTTTTAATTAATACAAAGTTCATTCATTCACTTCTCTTCTCTTTAGTTAGTTAGTTATGATACAGTACAGCTACGCTAGACAAAATGAGTTCATTGTACCGACGTCATTATATTGTTGTTATAACGCTTTGTATTTTGTATTCTATTGTATATTGTATGATGTATATGTATACAACTTAACACAGGTTATGTGTATATGTTTACTTGTTGAGATGATTTTTTTAACCTCCATACAAACTACACCTGTAAACCTGTAACATGTAAGCAGTAGCGTATCTACTGTCGATTTGTCATCCAGAAAAATGAGTCCTTATCTTCTATTGAACAATCATCTTCCCACCCCTATTAATTTTACAAAAAAGAAAAAAAACGAATAAGAAAGGTTGTGGTGTTGATTTTTTTCGTGTCGTAAAATTGCTTGTTGTAAATATCGCATCAAAACTATAAAAGTGATGAGCAAGATTAAGGCCAATTTCAAAAACAAGACTGTATTTGGCTATTTTTGTTTAACAAACTTAGTGTAATGGGCTTAGTATCTTTTTTTACTCATTAGCCTTGGTCTTTCAAGTTTTGTTTAGTCAAAAAGCAAGATCAAAGTAGAACACCAAGTATGCTAGACAGAAGCAGTTAATTACAACAAGGCCAATGTGTAAGAGAAACAGCAAAGTTCAAGTCTAAGTGTGTAAGATAAAGATAGTCAAAAGGGAATAAAATTGACAATAACATTTGTTCCAAATTTTTGAGCAGCACAATCAAAAGCGTTCAAAGCACTAAAAATAGGGCCTGTCTTTCATATCACATACGGTTATCTGAACAGTACTAGATACGATTATTAATCCTGATAAAGCTCAAAGTAATGGCACTCTATCCTCTGTTATTTTTTGCGTATAAATATTTTTCAATCTGAAATACCCGAAACCACTCAAGATAATTAATTAATACGATGATATTCCTGAAAATTGTCGTACGAGGCAATTTACAGCTTTTGTTTTCGCGTCTTACTGCCGCTGTGCCGTTATTTCCTCCTTTTGCGTGTGTCCGATTGGGTAGTACCTGTTGAGTAACTGTACCGTCTTATCTAGCTTTTTTCAAAATTTGGTGTATTAAGGAGTAGGGAGTCATCTAAGATTTTGGAAAGATGAAATGCAGAGTAGACATTTTTTGAAGAGAAAACTTCTATAAAAGCATAAGACGATAAGTGTTATAAATAATATTTGGTACGTTAATTAAAAAATTTATAAAGAAACACAGTTATTCCAAAGTTTTAAGTTTTCACTTCCGTCAACAGTCATCATGACTGACTCTGATTTTTTTTGATTTCTGATATCTATGCGAATAAAAACCAAAAAAGCTTTTAATTATTTAATACATTGAGGTCGCTTGTGAACAGCTCACACCAGATTGCTTTTATCTATCTTGTATTTGTATTGCACTCATGTAAGGTAAATAAATAGAACTGTAAAATTTAAGATTATTTTTTTTAAGATAAGTGCATCATTATAAGTCTTAAGATTGATAAAGAAATGAGTGGGATTTGATTCTTTATAATTTCTGTAATACACCTACAATTTTGAGAGGTATGTAAATTGAAATTTGTTTCAATGAGACGTTATTTTTCAACGAGAGGATAATCAATCTACACTTTGATATTTAATAATGGATTGACCTCTATGTGCTATCTATCACAATGGAGGTTATTCGATCAAATACGGAAAACGATAAAGAAATATTACATATAATAATAAGATAAACAAGTGAAAATAAACAATTGACTGAGTTAATTGTTGAAATACCATGCATAGTCAGTGTTGATTTCTTTATCACATTACACATACAAACATGTGACACACACATAACTAATAATCAAGTATAGTATTTTGTAGTAATATTACAAAATTTCCGCCTAATTGGCGCCATCACGATTAAACAGTGATGTTTACGAAAAAATGTTTCAAACAAAAGTTGTTTAATTTTTGATAAGGAACATTTTTTACATTTAAACTTTTGTTCTATCTCTAACGGTTTACAAGATGGGTCCTACGGACCCAAGACCCAATTGACCTATGATGCTCATTAACGAACTTGACTTCACTTTCTACGTCCTGAGTACGCTGTAAAAATTTCAGCTCGATATCTTCTTTCGTTTTTGAGTTATCGTGTCCACAGACGGACGGACAACCGGAAATGGACTAATTAGGTGATTTTATGAACACCTATGACAAAATTTTTTTCCTAGCATCATTATTTTTAAGCGGTACAAACTTTGGGCTAAACTTAATATACTATGCATATTTCATATATGCATGGTATAAAAATTCGGTTTCTTGAATCGAGATATGCATTGTTTCTTATCTAGGGGTTGTAGAAGAATAGGCAAAAGTAAGAACCAGCTGAAAATTATACAAGTCTAAATAGATGCAGATCTATCACTTTAACTATTCAACGTAAATCGCTGTAAATGTGCTTGTTTAAATATATTACCTACCCCCACCCCCAAAATAAACATTCGAAGTAGATAATTGCTGTAAAATACTTTTATCGTTTAAGCGTTGTAATACTACCGTAAAAAAGTTACTTTATTTTATTACATTGCAATTTTTATTATAATATCGTGATGTGTGTTGAATATAGAAGTTGGTATGGTTTATTCATAGTTTTCGAAAGTAATTTATGTAGCTGCGGTGTCCGAGTGGTTAAGGAGATGGACTTGAAATCCATTGGGTTCTACCCGCACAGGTTCGAATCCTGTCCGCAGCGACTATTTTCTTTTAAAATTTTTAATAATTCTCTCTATTGTTTTAAATATAATTAGATTCAGCGTGTACTATATTGTTAACAAACATACAGCTGCGGTGTCCGAGTGGTTAAGGAGATGGACTTGAAATCCATTGGGTTTTACCCGTACAGGTTCGAATCCTGTCCACAGCGTTAATTTTTATTTGAGATTTATTTATCTTTTGCCAATATTATCGTTATGTGACGAAATATAATTTGTAAGATCACCAATTTTGAGCAACTTTGTACATCGATTTTATTATATTTTTGTAATAAAAGTTTCCATGATACAACAAACAGACGTTATGATTGCATGAGGTCGATCCGTTCGCGTTGGTTAGCAAGTACGTAATAGCTAGCTGGCTGTATGTATATCCCATGTTTTCTACTATTCGTTGTGTGCGTAGTCATGGTAGGGACAATAAAATCGATGCCAGCGCTTCCAGTGAAAAATTTTGGCGTTAAAGGGGGCTGTTATGACTAATTTGCAGTTCTTTACATGTTAATGTTATAGAAATGTCAAATTAAAATTATTGTAAAACACGAATTAATTAAACTTAATGCATTAAAAATTGTGAAAATAAGAATTCAAATTGCACAAATATTATGTTTCAAATGTAAATTATCATAATTTTTTATTTAAATTTGTGAGACAATAATATTAAATTTTCAATGTAAGTCTTAAATGCAATCCATACAATTATATATGCATCCATACAATTCTATAATTAAAGTAGTGTATCGTTACCATGGAAACGAAACTCATGCACGGAGCGAATAGTGAATATTGTTATAACATTCATCCTAAAACTGGTATTAGATATATGTGAATTCACATCCCAAGGAGATCACTTTTCTGATTTTATGACATATTCGCTCGCCTTTATAGGAAACTAGCTCCCTGCTTACAATTTTATTTTATGTTGTCGAACATAACTATTACAGGTTGATGCATCTTTATAACATTACATAGGGTTGTTGAACCGAATCTTTGTTGTATTCGTTATTCGTTGTCCCATGTGCCACGTGTCATATTTGATAACAGATACTTATTATAAAATATTATTATTAGTGTGTTGACATAATTATATTATTTAAATGCCTTAAATATGTTAAATTTTTTTTTATATTTTTAGAGTAAAGAACGTTTTTTTTTAATTTTATGACCCAAAAAAATATCCTATTGGATTTTAATGCTAAGAACGACTCATCTGACGATAGAAATTAAATAAAGTTCGAAAACTAAAACCCCGACAATTACAGAATCGCGCTTTTAAAAGTATGAAAACAAGAAAATATTTTCATCTGGAATTGTTATGATAAGTAAAATCGTCATTATTGTCGGGGGACCTCTTTTCGGTCCTGTGGAAAACTGTTTCATCTTAGGGGTCTCTCGACTGTAATTATGATTTTACTTATGATTACAATTTCAGATGAAAATATTTTCTTGTTTTAATACTTTTAAGAGCGCGATTCTGTAATTGTCGGAGCTTTAAACCAATTAAGGGTTATAATTTCGTGAGAAAGTATAACAACATATATATATATTTGAAAAGTGTTATCACAACTTTATGTCCTGTAGAGGGCGCCGTATTCAATTTAATGTGACGGTGTATAGCTTATAACTAGTGGGCGATCATGACGCTTCTAACGATATCTCATTTGTCAAATTATGATTAGTGGTTTAGAAGCTAGATCCGAACAGATGAACATATAATACTGTAAAGTTTTATCAAAATCCGTCCAGTAGTTTTACATAATATTATAGCAGTAGGATTTTGAAACTATGAGTGAGCTTTCAACACTAATACTAATCAAAGAACTGCAAACTTGAATAGACCTATAAACAAATTTGCGTACAATTTTCTAATAATTAAATACCCGGAAATACAAAAAAATTTAATTAAAAATGCTTTTACATATTTTATAAATAGTTATGTTCGGATATGTTCAATATTCGATTAGGTACCTTTATTTTTTTGTAATATACAATTAAAAGAATCATTAAAGTGAAATTAACGAAGCAAACTCATAAACTCAGTAGCATGTGAAATAATTAAAAGTAATTAGGTAAATCCATTATAGGTGATTACTTTTACAAACAAAAATATTATCTAATAGTTTTTATGTTAATTACATGAAAAAGAGGTCAAATGAACAAACAGTAAACACACAACTTTTTGTGTGGTTGGTTTTTATTTGTTTCGATTATTAATGATTTTCGATAATTGAAAAAAAATATCACAGTTATGTGTGTTTGGTACACGATTAGGTTTTTTAAATATTCTTAAAATTATATAAATTTTATTTTTTAGTTTTTATTTTATTTAACTTGAGGATGTATGAGCATGACAACAATGTTTGATTTAAAGGCTCAAAATTTGTTTGTAGGTAGTCTTTTCTTCAAAGAAAATGTGGTTAAAATTTCAGCTTAGGTATCCGTCCAAATTTTTAAGAAAACAGTCATTAAAAATCGATATAAAATACATTGGCTCTTATGGAGGAATCTCAAAAAACGACATATTTTGGAAGTTTTTGATAATTTTCATTTGGAATGAATGAAAACAAATTTAAAAAAAACTTTTTAATAGAAAGTAAACATATTAGCAATGAATTAGAAAAGAAAAAACTAAGTGTCACCGTCCATATAAGGGATGTAAGAGCAGGGTAGATTAAGGGTTGAAATTATTTTTATCTTATTTTCAACTTTGATGATGAATTTTGTTATAACTTCATGAATGTAGACGAAAAATAAGAATAAAATTTTTCGATATGTGTCTTGGTTTTCGAAATTTCGAAAGCTAAATAATTAAACAAAATTTTCAATTTTCGATATTTTGAAAATTAAGGCAGATATCGAAAAATTTTATTCTTACTTTCCGTCTTATATCGTCAAGTAATAATATAAATTTATCATCAAAATTGAAAATATCTATTTTTAAATTTGTGCACTCACTACCATGCTCATACATCCTTAACGTATATTCAGGCATGGACTGGAAAATTTCTTTTTCATATCAGCATTTTGCAATAATAAATGAAAAAAATTGTTAAACTTTATTTTTTACCCGATTGTCAAAGAGTGGTTATGTTTTTCGCGCGTATCTTTTGGATTACTATTGATTTTGGTATCTTAAGTCCACCGCAGTATCAACTGAGCTATCGATTGTTGTTATATATGTATAAAAATTTATAATACAGTAGAATCTCGATAAGTTAAACCTCGGTAACATAAAAACCTTAGTTACTTCAAAAAATACTACGTTCCCTTCCCATCAGAGCCCAAAACCTCTATAGCTTAAAATACGCAACCTCTATAACTTAAATAAATAATTTCTGTTAGGCCCTCAGTAACTAAAAGAAATGTTTCCACAACCTCTATAACATAAAATTGTGTGAATGAGTCATTTTGAAAGAGTGTCAAAACAAATGGTTTCGATATTTATTGCTTGCACGTTTTTACTTGTTAACGTAAACAATAACATTACCTATTGTTTGCTTTATCTAAATTCTTCAAAGCTTTGCGGTGGTTAGCTTTGTGACAACGACTTACTTGCATCATAAGTTTTTTGATTGTTGTTCTGGAAACATCGCTTTACTTACTGTGTGATAAAACTGCCTTAAAATGAGTACAAAAAGAAAACTAACAACCCTCACCTACGCTGATAAATTAAAAGCTATAGAAGCAGTGAAAAATGGATTGAAAAGGAAAGAAGTTGCGGCTCAATTTGGAATACATGAGAGTACATTGTCTCTCATCATTAAAAAAGAAGCTGAAATCTTGAAGAAACAAGAATCAGGAGGAAATCTTCAATGTAAAAGACAAAAAAATGCCGAATTCCCTAATTTAGAACATCCCATCCTTCTGATGCATTCAATAACATAGACCCTTGATAACTAAAAACCTCTATAACTTAAAATATTTTTTGTTTCCCTTGGACTTTAACTTATCGAGATTCTACTGTATATTATAAAAATGATCAATAAGTTTATTTCCAACTCTCTGTAAATTAGTATCAACATTTCTTTGGTAGCAACCAAATCCTATATTTAAAGCAAACGCAAATAAATTTTCTTTTAATTCGTCTATTCGCTTTATTTTCACGATTATATATTCCAACTAAGTACAATTATATTTTCCATCAATAAAATGCATGACTTTTAACTAAAATCAATCTCTTTCATAGAAGTAATGATTTTGTTTAGTTAACTTCAGTGATTTTGTATCAATGAATTCAAATTTTAAATTCAATCCCATTCTATTGTAAATACAAATATTAAGCTGTACTTGTTCCAATCAATAGGAAATTGTTTGAAAGTATTTTTATTTTGGGTTAATACGAAACGACCAACTTCGGGATTAGGTTGTCATTATTTTAATTTTTTTCAGTGTAAGAATATCAGTATCGATAGTCTATGAATATCAGTATATGTAAATCTTTCGTAGGAATTATTTTCGCGTAGAAATTTTGCATGTCGATATGTAAAAGTAATAAAAGTGTTTTTTCGTAATATTTAAAAAAAAAAAAAAATTTTATTACTATGTCGTGGGTTTGTTTTTGATTATTAATAAACATTTTATGGCTTCGCAATAAAAAGTATGTTTATTTATATTATTTAACATCATTTTTGTATTTGAAGAAGTAGAAAGAAACGAAAAAATTACACAGAAGCCGAGAATTGAACCATTATCCTCTACTTATCCAGTCTAGGACATAACAAACTCAAACTTGGAAAGTTTTTGCGTGTTTAAGGTTGTTGTCTTGCTATGGGCATATCGACAGAAAATTCTAAATTTGTGTATACTTATTCGGAATATAATCATACATTAACCAAAAAAAATTTAAGTCGATTGACCGTTTCTAACTCGAGTTAAATACAAATAAAGTTCGGATAATTAACATGGAGAGCATAGGAAAGGTTGCGTTTTGTTGTGTTTTTAACAAGTTTTTTAATTCTAGAAAAAAAACTAGATTTAAGATATTTTCAAAAACTAACTGAACATTTATAAATTTGTGCATGTGAGTTGCACAAAAAAAAAACTATTGACCGATTCATTCTTGAGATATAGTCACTCAAAGTTATTTAAATATTTTTGTATAACAGAAACAATTATATTTAGAGTATAAGTAGTGTAAGAGAGATGTCTATTATATACAGAATTACAGATGTTTATTATCATACAGAATACGTGATAAATGGACAGTCGAGTTAAAAGCATATTAAAATTAATACTTATTTGAGTGTGCTAAGCATATCTATACGTACATACCACATGCTCTATGATGTAGTACACTATTTTTACAAAATTGTACAAAGACAACCACCTTAAAGTTTATTGTGGATATAATTTTTGGAATCAGCAATAAATTAAATTGTATGACAATTGAAGAGAGCTTATAATTTTGCAGATTTGAAACAATTTATTTTATTGATTTTAATATTAATCAATAGATTTCTTAGTTTTATCTTGGATCGTTTTCAGCTATAACACACAACAAACTTACGAACTAAAAGATCTTAAACAAGTGAAAACAAACAATTGACTGAGTTAATTGTTGAAATACCATGCATAGTCAGTATTGATTTCTTTATCACATTACACATACAAACATGTGACACATACATAACTGGATAATCAAGTATAGTACATATTATAAAATTTCCGCCTAATTGGCGCCCTCACGGGTAAACAGTGATGTTTACGAAAAAATGTTTCAAACAAAAGTTGTTTAATTTTTGATAAGGAACATTTTTTACATTTAAACTTTTGTTCTATCTCTAACGGTTTACAAGATGGGTCCTACGATCCTAAGACCCAATTGACCTATGATGCTCATTTACGAATTTGACCTCACTTTTTACGTCCTGAGTACGCTGTAAAAATTTCAACTCGATATCTTTTTTCGTTTTTGAGTTATCGTGTCCACAGACGGACGGACGGACGGACAACCGGAAATGGACTAATTAGGTGATTTTATGAACACCTATGACAAAAATTTTTTCCTAGCATTATTATTTTTAAGCGTTACAAACTTGGGACTAAACTTAATATACTATGTATATTTCATATATACATGGTATAAAAACAAATTATATAAGATAGATTCATCTAATTTATAACTTGGTCTTAAAACCATGATTAAAAAATGCTTTTAAAATCCCTTAATTATTTACCCACCAGATTGAATGTTAACAATTTTGTATAAGAATTACATGAAATATTTTTTAGTTCAGCTACCTACATAAAATAAAAATAAATCTTTTACAACAGAATTAGTATGAATCCCATTATAATTACAGACAATTTCTTGGAAACTTTCAAATGGCAATCACCTTTAGTCACTTCGCTCTTGACGTTTTTAGTCAATTGTCATATTTTATACCTGCTTGCTCTTTTGATATTATACAAATTATCCTTTTGATAAATAGCTTTATACCTAAAATAATAAAAGGTTTAGGTGTAGTCAGCATCATTTCATCAATATTTTTTTATCTAACTTGATTGAATACCTCATTCATGTCTTTTAAATATTATTTTTGAACCAATAATGGCTGCATATCGAGTATTATATAATTACAAAAGAAATTGTATATTGAATTCATTTTTTAGAATTTAGGTTATGATGTAACAAGTTAAAACGTACAACTAATTGTTCAAATTATTACCAAGCTAAGAATATAACACAAAGGTTTTAGGTTAAAAACTAATATCAGAATCCAAAAAATCTAATTTTGCTCTATCACATCCAAATTTTATCCAATTTTGATAAACGAAGTATGTAATACTACTAAATTTGGGTCATATTTTTCAAATTTGTGATCAAAATTAACCTAGCTCTAATAGGTTTCAAGAATGTGGAGCCCTGGTACCGAAAGAAAGCACATTAGTGATAGCTAGCAAAAAACTGATATCACAGGTGAAAAGAATGACCCAAAATTAGTGAGTTTCAAAAAAAATTCCAATAAAATCCGATCAAAGTAGCCTTTTTTATCAAAAAATCAAATTTTTGAACTTAGTGACGTCATCAGAATACAAAAAATTTAATTTTGCTCTATCATATCCAAATTTGATCCAATTTTGATAAACGAAGTATGTAATCCTACTAAATTTGGGACATACTTTTCAAATTTGTGATCAAAATTAACCTAGCTCTAATAGGTTTCAAGAATGTGGAGTCCTGGTTCCGGAATTAAGCACATAAGTGATAACTAGCGACAAATTAGTATCAGAGCTGAAAAGAAAAACCCAAAATTAGTGGGTTTCAAAAAAAACTCCAATAAAATCCGATCAAAGTTGCTTGTTTTATCAATAAATCAAATTTTTGAACTTGGTGACGTTATCAGAATACAAAAAATTTAATTTTGCTCTGTGACATCCAAATTTTAACCAATTTGGATAAACGAAGTATGTAATCCTACTAAATTTGGGTCATATTTTTCAAATTTGTGATCAAAATTAACCTAGCTCAAATAGGTTTCAAGAATGTGGAGTCCAGGTTCCGGAATTAAGCACATAAGTGATAGCTATCGAAAAATTAGTATCAGAGCTGAAAAGAATAACCCAAAATTAGTATCAGAGCTGAAAAGAATAACCCAAAATTAGTGGGTTTCAAAAACAATTCCAATAAAATCCGATCATGGCCTGTTTTTTTTCAACAAAACAGACGGGTAGTACACAGTAAAGGCGACCGCTCAGAAGGGTCAAATAATGTTTTATCGAGTTTAAGGCGTAGTAAAGTGATTATATGAATAATGATCAAAAACAATTTCAATTGTTATTCAAAAGTTAATTAGTTTTCAGTGTTATCATTTATTAACAAAATAAATTAACTTTGTCCAGTTTGAAAAAAAAAACTTTCTCTTATATTGAAATAATAAAGGAAAATTTCTTAATACTACGGTTTATGATTAAGTAATACATCAATTGCAGTATATAGTTATAGTTATTATTTATTAATAAGACAATGATTTAATATTTTTTTAAATTTATTTATTACTATTTTAAGTACTTAAATGCAGCTCTAAGTTGGTGACTCATATTTAAAAAAAAATAAACTCATTATATAATTGATAAGTATTATTGTTAAATTCCAATTAGAAAACGATTATTAATGTAAATGATTAATGAAGATGACACTTTATTATTTTAATTATCAATAATAATTAATTGTCTCAATTATAATTTTAATTGTCTTTACTTTTTTTTGTTTTGATTCTTTTTGGAAAGTTTTTTGATTAAAATTTTAATAGAAAAAAAATTATTTTGTTAAATTCTACTTTATTTTCACAAATATCATTTTTCCAAGATGGATGGATGATTCCATATGTGACTGACACTATATTTGACTCAAAATGCGTTTTAAATTGCGTCACATTATGAATAACACATAGGTTTATTCCTATGTGTCCTTGTGATAGTCATATGTCATAATCATATGATGCGTAAAGATTTTTTGTTATTTAAACAATATCTAGCCAATGACATATTGATTAGACAAAGACACATAGGAACTAACTGACAGTCTTCTCTCTCATTCAACATATCGCAAATTTTGGGCCATTACGTTCTCTACGTATGATATTCAATGGGATTATCATATCAAAAAGTATAAAATATAATTTACAAAAAAATCAATTTAGGTGCTTTGCTAAATCAGAATAGGTGTTTTTATTATAAATGTTATACTAATAGTTTTATCAGCAATGCGAATTTTTCAATAATTAATAAATTTTCAAATAAAATATTTTACTATTTTATTGCGTGATTATTATCTATTAACACGAAGTTACAAATTTTAGATATTATTATTCTTATTGGTATAAGAAATGGGAAACCGTTACTCATAGTTTCTGAGTAAAAAGTTCAAAAAATAAATTTTAATTAAAAACAAGTGAAACTAAATAATAATTGACTGAGTTAATTGTTGAAAAACTCTGAATGAACAGTGTTGAATATCTGTCAGCTTGTATTATTTTTTTTAAGAAGATAAGTTTAAAAAAGCAAAAAGATTCCGTGGGTTATATAAATGGTGATCATTTTCCCCGAAATTTTCGAATATTTTTCAATAACTAATCCTAAAAACAGTGTATATACTTGGTTTTTTAAATTTTCACTAATTAAATTATTCAAACTGATTTAGATTTTGGCGAACTTAAAATAGGCATACGCATTACCGAGCTTGAGTAAAAAAAGGATCAATTTTATTGACCCCGATTTGTTCAAAATTGATGACCTTATTATTCAATAAAACTGTCTGTGGGTATAATTTGTTGGGTGAATGCAACATATAACTATTAATTATGTAAGTTTTACGATGTTGGTCGTATATATTCATAATAAACTGCAGGTCTTTGTAACGAATGTAACAATGTTATTAATCGTCGACCATTGTCTTCAGAAATGACATAACAATAATATATCTAACTGTACAATAAATAGTTCAGTTAATTCAACCTTTTATTTTATAAACATTTTTATTATTGTATCACATACAGTTGTTCTAACATACACATTTATTAAACAACTTCACTATTCTAGCCCAAGGTTTGAGCTCGAGTTAGATGATTCTGGACTTGGACACGGTGTTCCGTCCAATAACCTGAATATTTGTCAAAACCTTTATTTTAATAGTACAAATTTTGTATCAAAAGCCACAAATGATCATGTGTCACCGTCAGTTTCGTTAGTTATTCAAAGTCAAAGGTTGCAAAAATCAGTTTTTTGAGAATATCTCATTTCCCTTGCCTTCAATCGTATTTTTTATGATAAATTTTTCTTTTTATGATAAATTTTTCTTTAAACGATTGATACTTTTTTATGTATTTATATTTATTTTAATAATTTTATACTAATTAAAATTTCATCTTTTTTTTCAGGTAATTCAACGTATTAATTTTTCATTTGACTTCTTTCTCGGTAAGATAGTTAACCATATTTAAATATTAAATTTTTTGGAATAATTATTATTAGTACTAATCGGTGCACCGAACGTAGGAAAATCGAAAAATTTTCGAACTTTTCTCTGGGTAATAACTCGAACCTATTTTTTTTGAAAATGAATTTTTGCTCATGATACTCGCTGGTATTATAACTTTCTATCATTAAATTCAATCATTAAATTATCCTGATTTTATACTTTTTGGATCAAAATTACCCCATCCACCGAGTTTCATCAAATTCCAAAAATTTTTTTTGCGTTCTTCTCGATTTTTTTAAAGAGGTACCCCTTAAAAAAATCCAAAAATCGGGTGCATTTGCTGACTGGTCCAATAGTTTTTGAGATACGGACCAAAATCGGTCCAAATTTTGCGATATCTCAGAAACTCTGCATCCAATCATTAAACTAACCCGATTTTTTTACTTTTTGGATCAAAATTACCCATTCCACTGAGTTTCATCAAATTCCCAAATAAAAATTTTTTTCCCGATTTTCTCGATTTTTTCAAAGGGGTACGTACCCCTTAAAAAAATTGCAAAAAATTGAAAAAAATTTTTTATGTCCAATTTCGATAAAACTCAGTATATAAGGTAATTTTGACCCAAATAGTACAAAAATCGGGTGCATTTGTTGACTGGTCGAATAGTTTTTGAGATACGGACTAAAATCGATCCAAACCTTGTACCTGTTTAACTGGATTTTTTTTCTGTTAAATTCCACCAGCGTTTCGTAAAAATACAATCAAATCTTTCAGGTTAAAAATATGAAATTAATACTTTAGTTTGAAGAGTCAAACAAAAGAAATAAGTCACTATGGCTCAATCAAGGTCGTTTATCGATAACGTATTTTTGTGTGAAACTAAAATGTAAAATAGTCACTCGTTGGTATAAGTCATGGTTAATTCTTACACATTTGAGACGATATGCGATGATGCATTGTTTTATTGAACAAAATATAAAATAAATTGTGACTCATCAAAAATATTTAGATAGCAACAATACTCACTCATATTCCATGGAACGTACGTTTTCGTTTATAGTTTAAAATATCAACAATGAATTAAGAGATAGAATAAAACGTGATTTGATTTTAATTAAAATCAAAATAAACAAAAAAAAATCTGTAAAAAATAATTTATTCATGTGTTTCATTATTGCATATTACTCTTATCATGTGAAAAAAACCCGTTGAAAAAATTTATAATTACTCCTTTTTTTTATTTAGATGTGTAGCTTAAATCGCAATGCTCTTGTTCATGGTACTTCATCTTCGAGATTCTTCCTAAGATTCTCTTCTGAAAACTGTGCTTTCTAGTTTCTGAAAAGTCTTCGTATGCGATATGAGAGTCAAATAGGTCAGGTTTAAAATTATAAGGACCTAAAATATTGAAAACGAACATTTCCCTAATCTATGTATTCGAAAATCTATAGAATTTTTCATCATTCTAGTAAATACTAAAATCCTTTTTAGGCCCCTCTAAAGTAAATGCAAGAAAATAAAGTATTTGAATCTGCTACTGTCTCACATTGTCCTCCCCTTTTTAACTATATTCTTTATAACAAGTGAAATTTACAAAATTTAAAAAACCTCCCAAAAAGTTTTCCGGTACGGAACCTTAAACTCGCATTTGAAGCATATCTAAGAACACTCTCCATTAAAGTGCCTTTTTCCTTAAAGCTTTTTCCAAATTGAGCCGATTTGAGAGAGCGTCGCCAATTTTTAGTTTTTTCAGATATGGAACCCTTAATTCGAACTTGAAACATAGCTAAGAACACTCGTCATTAAATTACCTTTCAAACAAAAACAAAAAATCAAAATCGATTCATCCGTTTTGGCGCTACAATGCCACATATAGACAGGCAGACACACACATAGTAGTCAAAAAAATAATAATAATAAGTGATGAACAAAATTAGTGTCGATCTTGCAGTTTTGGTTTAAAAATCTTTCAAGATCAAGACTAATATAGTATCACTTCAACAAGACGAATACCAAGACCTTATCTATATGATTAATGATCAGGACCAAAACCTTACTCTACAAGACCAAAATTTATTTGCGCAAGAAGTATTGTCTGAAATTATACTGGATAATTATACTTGTTGAAAAATGTCCACAAACACAGAAACATCAGACATTCAAGAAAATATCTTTATATTCTTTTTGAAAATTCACAGCGTTATGAATAATAAAATTTACATTTAATCAATTCAAACAAAATATAAAAAAAAAAAATTAATTTCGTGCAACTTAATTAATATTCAATAGGTTTTTTTTCTGCAAATATTTCAATCATTTTTGTGGTTGACAGTTAATTTTTAAATTTCGTCACTTTGTACCTCTGTACAGAGTGTTTAGTTATATTTTTATATTTTGAGGTATGCAAACGCGATGTGTGCGTTGATATTTTTTTATACAGATTATAATAAACTAAACAAGTGAAAACAAACAATTGACTGAGTTAATTGTTGAAATACCATGCATAGTCAGTGTTGATTTCTTTATCACATTACACATACAAACATGTGACACATACATAACTGGATAATCAAGTATACTACATATTATAAAATTTCGGCCTAATTGGCGCCCTCACGGGTAAACAGTGATGTTTACGAAAAAATGTTTCAAACAAAAGTTGTTTAATTTTTGATAAGGAACATTTTTTACATTTAAACTTTTGTTCTATCTCTAACGATTTACAAGATGGGTCCTACGGACCCAAGACCCAATTGACCTATGATGCTCATTTACGAACTTGACCTCACTTTTTACGTCCTGAGTACGCTGTAAAAATTCAGCTCGATATCTTTTTTTGTTTTTGAGTTAGCGTGTCCACAGACGGACGGACGGACGGACAACCGGAAATGGACTAATTAGGTGATTTTATGAACACCTATGACAAAATTTTTTTCCTTGCATCATTATTTTTAAGCGTTACAAACTTGGGACTAAACTTAATATACTATGTTGGTTTCATATATACATGGTATAAAAAATAAACATTACTGTGTCAGTATATGTTCTAGATTTACCATAATGGAGTTATTCCATTATGGTAGCTCTAGAACTTAATTATTTTGACTTTTGTATCATATGCAACTATACTCTGGAGTCTAGAACGCATCAAATCCAATCAAATAAAGAAATACTGAAACTATATAAATACATGAAAATTTAGTAACGGAAACTGGACTTGATTTATGTTAGATATATTTTAATTTAATTAAAATTTCATTAGAACACACTAATATTATTTGTCCGATGTCATTTTGAAGGTCGGTCAATATGGTATTTTCGTAAAAAAATTAATGTAAAATTGGCAAATATTTTTAAAATTTTATCAAATTTAATATAATGACGTTTGGTTGGTAATTAACAAGACGTGTACATCAATAAACTGTTGTACCTAATGATATGATTGCCAAATTTTTAAAATTTTGGTATCAGTAGTATTACATAACATTTATTACTCATACACGAGTTTTGTTTAAAAATTAATTTAATTTTAAAAATTTTAGTATTTTTAAGGTTTTTTTTATCTCTATAATCTCGATTTAATTTTTTTTTTTACGATTTTAGTAATCTAATGAAATATTAGATGCACATTTTTAAGAATATAACTCTATGAAATATTAGAGAATATCTAAATGTGACTGAAACTCCTTGATAGATGAACTGACTACCATGTTTGAGAGTAGAGTTCTATCAAACCGAAGTGGCACCGAGCAAGAGAGAGTGTATGATGTATATGTATGTGCACTCGTATCTACACTCTCTCTTGTCAGTGCCACTTTGGTTTGATAGAACTCTAACTGTGCGAATTCAAGTCTTAACAGTGGCAGTTTGTTAATTAGGGTGTATAAAAAACCTGTGCCGGTAACTTGAGGGATTTATTATAAAAAACGACTCATTTGAAGCTACAGGTGTCATAAACCTAATGCACCGTTTCAGATTTCTCGATTAAAATTATTTATCGAGTTTCAAGCATATGTCAACTTAACACCCTGTACACAGAGTGTGATTATTCTTATTTATTTTAAGGGTGCGATTTAACCCGAACGTTTCCATATATTAAATAGTACATATAATTTTAATAATTAATTAATTAATAGATTTGTCGTTCTACTTTATAAATTTTAAATGATTGCAATAATATTCAAGGGTAAGTGTTTGCTAATTTGTTTATTTAATTTTTATAGAAAATATAGTGATGTATAAAATGGAATTAATTAAATTTCATAATTTTATTATATAAATATATGGATGAAGATAAAGTAACACCAATCTTCAATATTTTTGTATTTTGTTAATCACGACATTCGATAGTGAAAAACTCTTATCATTTTTATACCTTTGTTACATTCAAAAATGGGATCAAAATCCCCAAAAAACAAAAAAATTATCGAGAACCTATAAAAAAATTTTTAAAAAAATATACCAAATGATTAGGGGAAAATCTTGGAACCGACCAAAAATAAATTTTAATATTACATATCACACACTTGTTAATTTCTAAAATCGAATTACTTTTCTTAATCATTAACTGTCCCTCTTTGAAAAATTAATAAAATTTTTTTTGAAATTATTTGGCTTTGTGACTTATGTTTTTTTTTGTAATTCCATTCATGAATGCTTAAAAATGCTGTTTTTATTTTGAATATTGGCATACGACATACGTGTAATTGAACATGAACATGTGGATTAGTAATGTGACACACCATGTGATTAGTGATGCGACGAATATTCTCATTCGCATTCGCATTTATCCATATACGGTTTTTTCTGGCAAGCCATTATTATTGTTATTAAATTAGCTTTCTTCTGATACCAATTTCGATTGGTTAACAGACAGGTGTAGCTAGCTATATTGACTTACCTGCTCATATTAAGACCTAAACCGATTTGTTAGCCAATCGAAGTTGGTATCAGAAGAAAGATAATTTAATTACGAAAATAATGGTAGTATAGGCTTGCCTGAAAAGAACCATTCATGGAATTTAATTAAAAATAGCCCTGAATACTTTTCGATAGAAAAATAAATCTAGAGGTGTCGTGGGACCCTCGGTAGAAACTTTGGTTCATTATAAATGTAGCGCTTATTTTTTTATTTGAAAGATATTTTTCTGAAAATTTAAGGTATTAATTTTAGAAGTCAAATACTTGTTTGATTCTTTAAAGAATTTAATTTTTATAGCTACTTTTAGTTTTTACTGTATGAAATAATTGTAATATTAGTTTAAAACAGACATATTTCTGATTTAGTAGTCAACCCAATATTTGAGTACATTACGTTTGAGAGTTTCCTAGGTAACCTTGATATCGGTTTTTGGTGTCTGTTGCTTTTTTTGGTTTCAAATCCCAACCAGCACACAAATATCGTGCGATAAGAAACATAGTTCCAAAACTTTATAGACATATATAAAAATCAATAAAATTTCGAAAAAATATGTTCATCAGATGGATAAAGATCGAGCTTATACGGGTCTTTTGTACCATATGTATATCAAATATGGTGAAAGCGATGGGAAAATCAGGTAATAGGTTAGGTTAGGTTAGATTGGCTGTCCACGAAGGACACACTTAGGCTATAGAGCCCATTGTGATACCATTTATGTGTTTTACCACCTTTCTGCTGATAATTTCATTTATCAGCTTCTCAATTTCAGAGGCTGAGTGCACCTCCTTCATGCATATACCATGCACTACGCCAGCCCATCACAACTATTAATTAAATTAATTTTGTTACGACGGCGGGAATAGAACCCGCTACCCTAAGCATACTGCGGACGGAATTGGTTACGCCTTGACCAACTGAGCTAATAGGGCGACAAAATAAATCAGGTTATGCTTGTCATAAAAATGTTTTGTCATTTGATTTACGAATATATACAAAACTGCAGTTCAATCGACAAACTATGATAGGAATGTTTCAAAAGTAAATAAAATTTCATAGAAAATAGGTCTCATCTAGTTAAAAGATTAGTGAAGATCGGCAATATACGTCAAACTTATACTACGTACTTTTTTACGTTATTGAAGAATTATATGTGTTAAGTTAACATTTGCATTCCCATTCGAGAATATAAGTGATAAATTCGCATTCGCGAATGTATAAAATACGACATTCGTCCCATCACTAAAATGGATATGTGTATAGTGAATTATAATTCACCTGTATGCGATTAATACATAAAGTTTTTGTACGTGGAAGGTGTGTTACGAGGTAGTGAAGTAAGTACACTCAAAAGTAATGTTTTACTCACTCACTCTTTGGCTAGTGCAAGCAAGCAGGCATGGTGGTGGTCAAACTGCCAATGCAGAAGCTACTGTTAACTGTTATTCAGACACACAACTGAGTGTACAAGCGCGTTACAATCCTCAGACCTCAGTTAATACATAACACGCGTGCTATTCATTTAATTTAATAACATTCACAAACCATGTGCTAAATCAAAAAGTATATTTTTTACAACAATACACCAAACAGAATTTAAGTGAATAACATTTGGTAATAATGTGACCCCAAAAAAAGTTGTTTTCAATAAATGCCAAAAAAAAAATGTTTTTTTGGCAGTATGAAAAAATATTTTTTTTGTAGAAATATGAAACTTTAAGCGCAACAACATTTTTAAGTATAAACTAACCAAAGAAAATTTACCTGAAAATTTAAGTATTTTGTGTACCAAAAAATCAAAGTGCAATTTTTTTGTGTGTATTTTTCCATATTTTATTTATAAGAAAATCGGTCAACAAAAAATTATTTTGGCACAATTTCAAAAATCTCAAAATAAATATTGTTTTGTGTAAAAGTGTTAATAAAAAAGTGAAATAAAACTTGGAAATTATTGGATAAAAGATAGCAATTTTTTTTTATTGTGCTTATCAACAAACCAAACACCAATTGTTTTGAAATTCAGGTGTTTATAATAAAAAAAATTATTATCATTGATAATAATTTATCATATTTTTCATTATGTGACAAGTATTCGTTACATACGCAGTTAAATATTTTTGTTCCGAGTTTTAAAAATTTGATTACAAGAAGTTTTCGAAGTGTTTTCGAAAAGTTTGATTTGTATATGAGTGAAACAACAGTGTTATTTAATACAGTGGTTGTGGATGATCTGTTAATGTCGCCATATAGTCGTTATGGTGTTGGCGGTGGCGTTGGGGGTGCCGTTGTGACAGCACAAACACATACACCCCCTCATCGTGTTGTGAATGGTGCTAGTAATCCATCACCAACTGTTGTGTTTATCGAAAAATCAACATCGATATATTCGACAACAAATAATAATTCTAGTAGTGCAAATTCAAAAAAGTTTAATCATAGTAATAATAATAATTCAACATCGACTACTTCGTCGGTGGGCTGTCGTCCGACCAGTACCACAGCGGCACGTCGATTTTTAAGGTGGATCAGCAGATTGGGCCATCAAGGAAAACCAGGTGTGTGTTTTAATAGATGTTGTTATAATATAGGTATTTATTTAATAATTCTTTCTCGCCATTTATCCAAAAATCTTAAATTATGGTCAATTACACTTTGTTTTGGGATCAAGGGAAACCACATTTTAAATATCTAAGTTGTTGGATTTATTATAATAAAACAAGTGAAAACAAACAATTGACTGAATTAATTGTTGAAATACCATGCATAAATAGTGTTGATTATTCTATCACATTGCACATACATATACAATTTATATAATACATATTATACAATTTACGTCTAATTTGCGCCTTCACGGGTAAACAGTGATGTTTACGAAAAAACGTTTCAAACAAAAGTTGTTTATTTTTTCATAAGGAACATTTGTTATACTTAAACTTTTGTTCTATCTCTAACGGTTTACAAGATGGGTCTTACGGACCCATAGGTCCAGACCCAATTGACCGATGTTGCTCATTTACGAACTCGACCTCACTTTTTACGTCCTGAGTACGCTGTAAAAATTTCAGCTTGATATCTTTTTTCGTTTTTGAGTTATCGTGCCCACAGACGGACGGATGGACGGACAACCGGAAATGGACTAATTAGGTGATTTTATACATATAACACCTATACCAAAATTTTGTTCGTAGCATCAATATTTTTAAGCGTTACAAACTTGGGACTAAACTTAGTATACTTTGCACATTACATATATGCATGGTATAAAAACAGTAGCAGGTACGGCCTCTGAAAGGGTTTTCGTGGCTGATTGAGATTCATGAAAACAATCTATGGTTTTCGGAGTATTTTTTTTCTGGTGAATTCGAAAATCAAGGTCGTTTTTTCGAAATATGATCGAGTAATTTGTTATAAACAATTTAATTGTTTATAACACTACCAATCATACTAGACGATGATTTTTGCAGTTGTAACTGTGAAAATGGATAATATTATTCGCTAAAACTAACCCTCCGAAATAATTTTTCTAAAATATTAGTTGTAATAAAAGTTATTTAAGAAATTTTGTGAGAAAACCCCGGAGAAAATAGTGCTATGAAATCATTTTTCCGTCAATTTACTCAAATCACGATAACTCCCAATCAAAAAGATATTGTACTAAAATTTAAACAGCGTGCTCTTAAGAATTCTACAAATTCGATTCGGAACAATTATAATTCAAAATCTAAACTGAATTTTTCATCAAGTAAAAGTTTACAGAACCGGAAATATAGTTTATTAACACCAAAATGGTACTATTTTTCAAATCTATTAATATGTGCTGGCTTGAAAATTTGCTGAAATTAAAAAAGTATTATTCTTAATGACATGCATGGTTAATTGTAATTAAAAATTAGCTGATATTAATAATTATTGACAATTAAAAACGCAATGATTTTATTATTTTTTATTACAAAAATAAGTGAAAGTATCATATAGAAAATACCGGTCTATTTTTAGGAGTAATATTAAGTAATTTGATAATATTTATCTTAAATCATTGTCTTTGTATATTAACTTATTAAAAGGTGACATAATTATTTTTAATCGTTAATTTGACGAAGATAAAAACTCAATGTTCAAGTTAAAAATTTGTTGAATATTTTTAACTTCCTTTAATAGTTTTATTGTACTTATGCACATTTACACATTTACAATGTGGTCGAACGTCTCGTTTTAAAAGAGACTGTCCATTTTTTCTAAATTCCGTCCTGGTTTCTCCTCGAAATGCTTCGCGACGCAAACCTTACCCGTTTCTAATTAGAGTTAATATTAGACGATTTAAAATCTTATATATTATTCCTTTATCTCATTCCTTTATCAAATTAGTGCTGGTTACTGTCGAAAAATACACTCACGGTCTAAAAATGTACCGCTTAGGAAAAAAACAGGCTAGAGAAACAATATTAAGATTAAATTTTATTCTTTATGTAATTTTTATATCAGTTCTGTAATAAAATTGCCTATAAATAAAGATAAAGTAAATTAATTTTTTTTAGCCACGAGTACTGCGCTGCGGAATTCAGCGCACGGGTCTTGCTACTTGAATTTAATATAGTTTTTCCAAAAATTTAAAGTAGAAAGTTGAGTAGGTAGGAAAAGTTGCACAGGGGTTCTCGTTGAGGTTTTAAATTAAAATTTGATACCCGGTAATTTACAGAGTATGTACCTACCTACTAGGCCAAGGAACGTTTTTAGTAAATATGACCACGTTATACACAAGTTCGATATCTAGCTTATTTTTCGAGAAATGGAAGCTGTAGGCTGAAAATTAATAAATACGCAAGGAATACGTAATTGACTTAACATAAATGATTCTCCTTTTACTAAACAAGTGTCAAGAAATGGAAAGCCCCAACAAAAAATTCAATTTGATTGATTCTTTTGATTAAATGATAAAAAAATCAAAAGTAGCCCACTTCAACCAATTTTGTGGAAAAACCAATATCGCGTGATATTTCCTTGGTAAGAAAATGAGAATTATGATAGCTGAAATCTATACATTTAGTATTGTAAGGATTATTCAAAGTTTGCATAAATAAAAGGGCTTTAAACATGATCGCAAGAAAACATATTTTCTAGAAAACGACCTCATGTTAACGATGTCCGCTCTGATTGTAGAATATTGTAACCTTCGAAATTTACAATGGAAACTATTAAACTACGATTGTTTCGCTTTGCGTGTTGAGTTTGAAGATAAACATCACATTATAAAAATTTTCAATAGTATGAATATTTAATTGTATTATTAACCTCATTAAAGTTAGACCGGAATGATTTTCTTATCAATTATGACGCGCGAAAAATAATTACTTTCAATAAATTACTTTTAGAATTTTGTCTTATTCTTGGTATTTTAATTTAAAATAATTTGAAAAGAAATATTTTTAAAATTACACGATTCATAACTTTCAAAATTGTGAAAATTTCAACAATAAATAAATATTATAATCCATTAATAATTAATAAATCGGTTAACAGTCGGGTCTAGTTTTGAAATATCTCCTTAATGATATAGAGAATTCCATTAATTAAATTAAAAAAAATTCCAATTCGTAAATTATTTTTCCAAAGAATGCCTTTTTTTTAAAGTGACGAAATCGCGAATCAATTTTAAATTTTCTGGTTAAGGTAGTTCCTCCGCGACAGTCCAGTCAAAAAGTTTTGGACTAATACTATCATTCAGTGCATTAACTGTGCTATGACTATTATACATATACCATATATTATTTTCACAAGACTGTAGTTACACACTAATTTATCTCCTATACGTATACAGACACACACTATGATATATACGTTTACCATTAGTTTCTATATCCTCTCCACAAAAATTATCGCTAAAACGAGTTATTTATTTAAGTTTTTTATCGAAACTATATGGTAAATAATTTTTATTTTTTTTAATATATTTTCTAAATATAGTATTCTACATTATATTAGTTTTTCATAGAGATGGTGAACGTCATTCATTGATAAATAAATATAATATTTGTAAATTTGTGTATTTTTATACGCTTCTCCCATGTACACGTACAAATTGCGCCACTTTTAATTGCTAATATCTCATGTATGGCATGGTAAATCATCTTCTAATTTTAACAGCATGTGTTTTATGAATTAAATATTTTATATTCTGAGTTTTGAGAAATTCTTGAAATATCACTTTCGTGTAGGTACTACCTTAACCAACTACGCTATTGATGCTTGTTACATTTACAACAAAAAATATATTAAATGTTAAAATAAAAATAATAAATAAAAATTATCAATATGTTTATTTCAATGTTTATTTCAAACTTTCTGTTAACTGATAACAACAATCTTCATGAAGTTGCCTCAATCACATATGGACTAGACATGATAGATATGTTTTCGTACTAACCTAATTCTATATTTAAAGAAAACGCAAAGAAATTTTCTTTTAATTCATCGATTCGCTTTATTTACACGATTATATATTTCAACTTAGTACAATTTTATTTTCCATCAATAAAATGCATGACTTTAAACTAAAATCAATCTCTTTCATAGAAGTAATGATTTTGTTTATTTAACTTCAATGATTTTGTATCAATGAATTCATATTTTAAATATTCTAAATTCTGTAAATACCAATATTTAGCTGTACTTGTTCCAATCGTTATCAAGTATCAGATGAGCAAAGTGATAGAAAATAAATTGGCTTGGATGGCTTCGCTTCGGTTTGTTTTTATTTGCTAAAAATATAGAATTTAGTAAATAATTGTCAAATGAAGGTGTATAAGGAAATAGGAAATGATTCAATTTATTGAACAATTTCAATGACTAAATAATAAATTTATTATTACCAATAAATTTTGTATGGATTTACATATAAATTTATGTACAAATGTGACATTTGAACTTACACAAACAATTTCTAATAGTTTTTTTTTTTTGTTAAGAGTTAAGTAATTTATTTTTATTGAATACAAATAAAAATAATGATTAAATTTATTAATTGTATTTACATTAATTTTTAACAATTATATAATTAAATATTAATTATTTGTGTATTTTTTGTGAAATTTAACCTAGGGGGACCTTAGATCATTGTCAAATAATGACTATGTAATTAACTTTTTCTTTTATTGGATATATTTTAGAAAATTTATTATGTGTCCTAAAAATTGAACAGACTTTCTTGTATTTTTTAACTGAGTCCTGATTGTCCCAGTCTATATGAGGAATAATTTTTAAGGATGTTTGAAGCATGACAACAATGTTTGATTTAAAGAATCAAAATTTGTTTATAGTTTGACATTATTAGAACCAATGATCGATTATATTTTTACCATGGTTGAATAGAGAATTTTATACCCTTTCAAATGAAGTACAGCAAAGTTGGGAATGCCATTTAAAACTCAAAGAAGGGGTGAAACTTAAAATTTTCTAGGTACCATTTTTGAAGAATTTTATCTCTTAGAACTCGACATGATTCTCTTGAGAATTTTATCTCCAATCGTTTTGATATTCTCGTTTCACGCATCTCAGCTTTATGATTTACGTGTGTCAAAGTACTATCAGGTATTATATTTATGTTGTAGGTATCTAATCATCACCAAAAAAATCAAACTATTGAAGCCAATTAAATGTTAATAATAATCCTTGGAATACGATTTATAATAAACCTATATTATACGTTTGTATTAAACTTTATCTGATTAAATAGAATTAATTAACGCGAACATTTACCTATTTATAATAATAGTTATAGAGATACGAACATGAAATAAATCAATATCTGAAGGATTTATATACAGTGAAAGTTGTCTATAACGTCGTCCTAATTTATTGTGGCTTCAAACCATAGAATATTATACATAGATAACGCGAGGTATCTGCTAGCCTGTAAGTGGATGCGATATAATGAATGAGAGAGAAGACTACCAGTTAGTTCCTATTTGTCCTTGTCATTTTGATTTTGTGTAATGTAAACAATAACTAGCCAATGACATATAGATTCGACAAGGACACATACACCTGGCACTCTTCTCTCATTCATCATATCGCAAATTTTGGGGCATGGACATCTTTCTATCATGTCTAGAATTCCCTTATAAATTTTATGGATTTTCTGGTATATTTAACCAGGGTTCGAGGATATATATCAATGGATATATATCCGATATATATCACGTGAATTTTTATGATATATATCAATACAAAAATGATTTTAAAAAATTTAATATTATTTGGTAATTTTTGGCGTTTGTTATCGTATTTCTACTTCCCAAATTTTGATGGCATTGGAGTAGAGTTAAAACCTACTAATACTAAGCTCAAATCGTGTCGTGTCAAAAAAAGTTCGTTACTAAAGAGTAAGTTTAAGTAAGATTCAGAATCGGAAGATGATCTAGCTTTATCTTCCTTGCAGTCAATCCACGCACAATTATGAAACGACATTTTTTTTTTTATTTGATAATTAACAGTTTATTACGAACGACTGATGACTGATTTGATAATTAAAAGACTGATTATACTCTAGAGTTATTATTTGTAATGTTTATTGTTTTGTTGCCTAAGTGCAGGTATGACCATTGACTGATAACAATTTATAAAATTGTTTTTTGTTTTAAAGTTGATTTTTTTTATAAAAATTTTATTATTTTTAATTGATTTTGCCTGATCTAGAAGAATATTTTATGTTTTGGTTTCATTTGTCTGATTTGAAGTGCCTAAGTAAATAAAACCTTTAAAACATTTTTTTTTTTTTTTAAATATCAAAATATTGTTATATATCGGATATATATCAAAAATACCCGATATTTTGATATTTATAATAAATATCGGATATTTTCGAACCCTGCTTTGTAATATCTTTCACAAAAGACAGTCCTAAAAAAAAAATCTAAATCTGACTTACTTACATCACCATATTTACATAGCAGTTCCTTGAAGGATACAATAGTCAACTTTGTATTTCTCTAGGATATGCTATTCCATTTTACTTTGTATATGTTACATTTATTTTATTTATTTTTTATTAAAAATAAATTTATTATTTCTTAAATGAAAAACGTGGGTGTTTCATTAAAATAGATCACACATTGTAAAAAAAAAACATTACTTACGTAACCTTGTAAAAGTGTTTGTTCGTTCATTCTATTGATAAAAAAAATTTTTTTTTTTTTCCTACATACAAAAAAAACAAGATAAGTAATTAATTAAATTTCAAAATTCAAGGCGAACTATATTAAAGTCTATTATAATCAATTTTAGCCTACAGCTGTTAATTTTTATTTATTGCAGATCAGTAATATGCATAATAATTATAATAGCAATAATAATTGTTATTCAATATTTATTGTATTGGTTTCTAGAAGATTTATATATGCATTTAAAAAGCTATAGATTGATTCAAATTGCTTTCAATTGAAAATATTTTATAGCAATTAATTGAGTTTAAGTGCAAATTGATTGGCAAAAAAATTACATCTAAACTCTGATACGTTTGAAGACGTCAGGATGAACAATGGCGCAGCGTTAAGCTTCTGCTTCAGTAAAAGTTGAACTGATATTTATTAAAAAATTAAAACCTTCTGGAACCAAATCTGCAGAATCAGAAGTTAAAGATAATAGAGATAATTTAAAGTAAATACAAGGCAATTTTATGTTATGTTATATTGTTATAATAAATATCCTGATCAAACCAAATGTAATGTATGCACATTGCCCACACAAATATTGTGTGGGCTACTAAATCTATCTCTTATGTCCTATGTCTTTTTTAAACTAATTACAATTAATTCATACTAGCTAATTACAATTAATTCATACAGAAAAATGTAAAAGAAGCTATAAAACTAAATTCTTTAAAAAATAAAACAAGTATTTGCAAATAAGTCATAACAGCCTCGTTTATCGCAAAAATTTTTCACTGGAAGCGCTGGCATCGATTTTATTGTCCCTACCATGACTACGCACACAACTAATACGGAAATAATGATAATAATTAAATATTTTAAGCTGAATTATATGTGTTGTGTATTGCAAATGATTGGTAACAGAATTATGGAGGTCATGTGATTTATTAGACTAATTCGTAAAATATAATAATACATAAAATATCGTGGTTCATTAATATATTTATGTTGTTATGATATTTCATAATATTTCGTCACGTTTCGTCAATATTGGTACACAAAATATATAATTACCAATTTGATTATCATTTTTGTAGAGGTAAAAATGTTTAACTGAAATTGTGTGTAAAATTTTGTTCAAAAGATTCATTTTTTTACGTAATCTTTGATAATATATTATTTATTGAAAATTTGTTATTTAAAAAAGGTTAAATGTCATTTCTTGCGCTTTCTAACGACGTAAGATTAAGTTAATTGAACTGAACTAGAGGTATTTTAATAATTTGACATTTATAAAATTAGATAGAATTGTATTGTTTTAAATGAAGAAAAAGGTTTTGGGATAAAAGTATTTTAATTTATTAGAAAAATTTTAGAAAGTGAATATTACTAGCGTGGAATATAAACTAGGCTGACAATAATATTAATTGAGGTGCTCTTCTTGATTTTTTTTGTAAGATCTGGCACCCCACGCTTTTAACAATAAATTTTAGATTACAATTATAATAATTTAATTACTTTATAGTCCTTTTCAAAAACATGGTATTATTTTTAAAAGATTCCACTGAAATTTTTACTATCTATTTTTAGTTTTGGGTTATTATATTTTTAGAGTTTTTGAAATATCGCAATATTTGGACCGTATCTCAAAAACTATTCGACCAGTCAGCAAATGCACCCGATTTTTGTACTTTTTGGGTCAAAATTACCTTATAAACGGAGTTTTATCAAAATTGAAGGTATAAAAATTTTTTCGATTTTTTGTAATTTTTTTAAGGGGTACCCCTTTGTAAAAATCGAGAAAAACGCAAAAAGTATAAAAATCGGGTTAGTTTAATAATTGGATACAGAGTTTCTGAGATATCGCAATATTTGGATGGATTTTAGTCCGTATCTCAAAAATTATTCGACCAGTCAACATCTTATATAACGCTTATAACGCTATATTGCATTTCTTTATTTTAAGAAAAATTCTACTTGAATTTCTATGGTTCGACCGTCAATATGTTGCCATTTGACTTTATCATTTTTGTTTGATTAAAATCTAAAATGACTGTAGTACCTACCAACAAATGGAATATATATTATTACATATCATGATTGAATAACTTTCGATTGGAATTAAAATACCAATCATATAAAAATGATATCACTACGTAGGATATATATGTATATATATATATATATATATACATGTTATATTTATAGCTACATTAATTAGGTGCTTGACCTGTTTGTTTGTTTATTTGTTTGTTGAAACGACATTTCGAAGCAATAATATAATTAAGATAATAACTGTTTTAGTTATAAAACTATTTGTTATTGTTATAATATCTTTACAGGTAGATTGTGAGGTTTATAATACCGGCCAGATACCGCTCACTTGCTTGTGTCATTAAAAGTTTAAAAAACATTAACTAGTGAAAACAAACAATTGACTGAGTTAATTGTTAAAATACCATGTATAGACTGCATTGATTACACTGTCACACTACACATACATACATGTCACATATACATAACTGATATTCCTATATAATACATACTATATGAGTTGAGCTGAATTTGTGCTCTCACGGGTAAACACTGATGTTTACGAAAAAATGTTTCAAACCAAAGTTGTTTATTTTTTTATAAGGAATATTTTTTAAATTTAAACTTTTGTTCAATCTCTAATGGTTTAAAAAATGGGTATGTTGCCCATTTGCGAAATGGACCTGCAAAAATTTCTTGATATCATTTTTCGTTTTTGAGTTATCGTGTTGGCAGACGGACGCACGGGCAACCGGAAATGGACTAATTAGATGATTCTATAAACACAAATACCAAAATTTTTTTCATCAATATTTTTAAGCGTTACAAACTTGGGACTAAACTTAATATACTATGATATATTTCATATATACATGGTATAAAAATTCTATAGTTTACATTTGAATCAAGGTTTAAAGACACTATTGGTATCAACTATTCTAATCGATTGAAGAATCTGATATAAGTGAAATTTACAAAAAAAAAAAAAAAAAAACGCCCGACAAGTCCAGCGCCAGAGCTTGCAAATTTGGCAACTAAACCTTAAATAATAACAACCCTCTTTAAATAATAATCTAGAATCTATTTAAAAAAAATCTTCCTCAAAGTTGACTATAACGTGAAGAGTTAATATTTCTTCGCAAATATTTCTGCGAAGTGGTACTATTTCAAGTTTCCAGATAGTATTTATCCAATTGAAACGTAAAAAAAATAGTAGTGAAGAGAAGTGTTCACTTAGTTTGTACATGGTCTAATCACCTCATAGTGCTTTATGAAGTATCGTACGTTATTTTTTTTCCACCCTATATAAGATATAAAATTTATCAAACTCACTGATAAATCAAATTACACACTTTTTCAATGTACAATTAATTTATTTATAAGCAAAGTAGAATGCTAAATTTATTTTAAACAATGATAACATGGCAAAATAAAAAATAACAATAACATACTTAATTATTTATTCATGTTGTTCCCACGACATTCCGTTAACACAAACATTAACACTACCGCCACGTTACGGTATGACTATGGCTACACCTTTAGTGTACGGTTATACCTACTATGCAACATGGATTCAATATTACTAGACTAAGAGCTGATATAGATGTTTTTTTGTCCGACATGAACTATTAATTGGAATACAAAAAAAGTTCTTAAATTTAGAATCTTAAATATAAGATTTCAATTTTATATTTTTATTTGAGAATTTGAATCTTACTCCTAAGGGGACATCCATAAATTACGTAACACATTTTGAAGATTTTTTAGACTCCCCCCCCCTGGTATGTAACAGATCGTAACAAATTACCAGACCCCCCTACCCCTGAAGGATTTGTTACGTAACATAATCATTTTGTCTCAACAGAAAAAGTTCTTGAATTATTTAAATTTAAATTTATTGCACAAAACAATTGCTACATATTTAGTTTATTAATTAAAGAAGTAATATGAAAAATTAACGTTCATTTTTTTTGAGCAAAATCATCTTCCCAACTGGGTTTGAACTAGTCGGTTATCGAGTCAATTACAGGAATTTTTGAATTATCTAATTCAAGAAGTGGTGTCGTTTCTTTGTCGTCTTCCTCTATATCATCAACATCTATCCATTCCACGTCATCAAATTCATTATTATTAATCATACATAGAATCTAAAAGAATACAAAATAAAGTATTGTTAGTCTTAGTGTTTTCTGTTTGTTTGTTTTTCATTTCATCTTTATTTTTAATTTTTTTAAAGTCATTCCAAATTTTATTTGTTTCAAGTTGTGCTTGCTGCGAAGAAATTGTAGGATGAGCTTTTTTATAAGCTCTGAATAAATCTTGATAAAGAATCCCGATATTTGGTGTCATTTTTTATAAAGCAAATTAAAGTCAAATGTTGAATTATTAAGTCCAGTTGTTGATGAACATTTTTGCGTATCTCTATAGCAAGGAAAAACAAATGACTTCGCGCGTATATATAGCAGCAGTGCGGTATCATGCCAATAGCAGCGCTTCTGTACATGGCGCGAATATTTGAATTATATCTCAATAATTAAATATAATTATAAAAGTATGATTAGAAATTTTTTTTTAATTTTTTAATCCAAGCAATATAATTAAATTTTTGTTACGTAACATATGTTAGATTGACACCCCCCCTTAACGTAACAATGCATAACAAATTGAAATACCCCCCCCCCTTAAAATGTGTTACGTAATTTATGGATGTTCCCTAAACAGGTTTCGAGGATATATATCAATGGATATATATCATGATATATATCCGATATATATCACGTGAATTTTTATGATATACTATTATAATACAAAAATGATTTAAAAAAAATTTAATATTATTTAGTAATTTTTGGCGTTTGTTACCGTATGTCTACTTCCCAAATTTTGATGGCATTGGAGTAGAGTTAAAACCTACTAATACTAAGCTCAAATCGTGTCGTGTCAGAAAAAGTTCGTTACTAAAGAGTAAGTTTAAGTAAGATTCAGAATCGGAAGATGATCTAGCTTTATCTTCCTTGCAGTCAAACCAAGCACAATTATGAAACGACATTTTTTTTTTTTTATTTGATAATTAACAGTTTATTACGAATGACTGATGACTGATTTGATAATTAAAAGACTGATAATACTCTAGAGCAGGGCTTCTTAAACTTTTGTAATTCACGACCCCATTTATGATTGCGAGTTTCTTGACGACCCCATACAAATATAAAAGAAAAATAAATTAATATTTTTTGATGATTTATTTATTAGATAATAATGTACATATACATATGAAAATATATAAGTTTAGAATTCGTTTTGAAACATACAAAAATCTAAAATTAAAAATTGCACAAAAAATTATAAAATTGTATTTATTATAGTTTCAAAAATAAAAGTGGATTCTGACTGTCTTAATTCTCTCGAATATATTCAAGTAGTTGCGTGGTAAGTATTAAATTAAAGTATAAGTTAAAAATTTAATGAGATGGATGTGCCTGTTTTTTATTGCATAACAAATCAAATCTTGGTGGAATGTTTGAAACTGCTGGACGTAAGACCTCTTCAACATTTTTTATCGCTGAACGATATTGGGATTTAATATGTGTTAAAGCTGTTTCTTCAGCAATAATACCTAGAAATTTTGTTGATAATTATTTCTCGGGATTATTTCGGCTTTTAGAGATTGACAAAAATAAATTTATATTTTTTATTAATTCCAATAACATTTCATAATTCATAGTAAATGTTATTCAAGTTATTATAATACTCTTAATAGAAATGCAGGTACAAACAATCTTTCCGAACTAGAAGATTTTATGATATATTTATCTACGATAATTGTTATTTTATCTTTATAACAATAATTTTACAAGTTAAAAAACATTTTCTGTTAAATTGTATTTTTACCTCTCGCGACCCCAGAATTTTGGTACGCGACCCCAAATGGGGTCGCGACCCATAGTTTAAGAAGCCCTGCTCTAGAGTTATTATTTGTAATGTTTTTTGTTTTGTTGCCTAAGTGTAGGTATGACCATTGACTGATAACAATTTATAAAACTGTTTTTTGTTTTAAAGTTGATTTTTATTTATAAAAATTTTATTACATATTTTTAATTGATTTTGCCTGATCTAGAGAAGAATATTTTATGTTTTGGTTTCATTTGTCTGATTTGAAGCGCCTAAGTAAATAAAACCTTGAAAACATTTTAGTTTTTTTTAAATATCAAAATTTTGATATATATCGGATATATATCAAAAATATCGGATATTTTGATATTTATAATAAATATCGGATATTTTCGAACCCTGCTCCTAAACCAGCCTTATTGAAAAAGAAATTAATAAAGGACTCCAGGTGCTATGTTATTAGAGTAATGAAATTACCTATAAAACTCATTTTAATTTAAATTATGGATATATTATATGCTTTTAATATACTTGGCTTGCTGCCAAATGTACACTTTGATGGAAATATTACATGAAAAACAACGTAAATTTGTTATGTTATCTAGCATCCATAGTTTATTGAATTCAGCTGGGAATATACAAGCTCCTATTTGATATACATCAATTATAAAGGATTTTAGGACTGGTGAAAAGCAAAACTTGATATTAATAAAAATTTTGTATTATGAAAAACAAGTACGGTAGATAGAGTCTAGATAAACGGGTTTTTCGGATTACTGGGTCTCTACAGAAAATGTATTGTATGTACAGAGTGTCCCAGAAATAACGGACGCCCTTGTGCTTCAGGTAGAAAATAAAATTCTAAGAAAAAAGTTTCTTTTTCGCTTCCATTTCTTGATCCGATGCACAGATATCCACCATTTCTTTCTACACATGAATACACTTGCACACGTATGCAAACATAAACATGCAGTTTTTACCCCTCCTATCTTGTCGCTGTATCGTGCTTTTGATTAGTTGCTTTTTTTAATTACTAGCTAATTATCTGTGCATCGGATCAAACAATGGAAGTACTTTTCGTCTTAGAACTTTATTTTCTATCTTGATGCAAGAAAGACGTCCATTACTCTGGGATGTACCTGTAGATCATTTTTACGTGATTGTACTATCACAGGGGTAGAGAGCGGTGTGGAAAGGCAAAAAAAGTGTTCGGCTAAATAATTTTCTGAATAGCGAACTATAGATGTTTAAATTTTGTTATTTTTAAAACCTTGCCCAACAGTAAAAAACGCGTTCTTTTTTCGTCGAGTCCCTCATTTAAAAAAATTCAAAACTGGCAACTGACACACTATCTTTGCTTTTTGATTGTCAACATTTTACCACACAAATAGAAAAACATTCAAATTTTGTTTTAATTTTGGAACATACTTTATTAGCAAATTTGTCAAGCTTTATTTTTATTTTCTAGATTAAAAATAAAAATAAATAAATAATGAGTTGTTCATTGAGAAACGTAAAATAAACATTTTTCACAATACATAATATTAAAAAAAAACTTACTTACCTAATTTGTTTATCTTACTCAAGTCCAAGGTTTTCTTTCATATGCAATTATGATGCAGTTAACTCTTTAATTGTAACTTAACAAGGAAAATGTGATTTTTAATGCATGATATACCATTTAAAAGTATAATTTGACTGGCTAATTACACATCAAGAATAGAACAAGAGTGGTTTTTGAGATACGGATTAAAATCGATCCAAACATTGCGATATCTCAGAAATTCTGCATTGGAACTTTTTATAGGTGAAATACTTTTTTAAATCGGTTAAGTAGTTAATTGACAAAAATGGCGAATTTTCATTAGTACACTTTTTTCCCAACAGTATTTCAAATACCGTTAAAAATCATTCAAAAAAATAAAATTAAGAACAGTTTGTAAATTTGTAGCAGGTTGAATTAGATTAGAAAATTAATAATACCAACTTAACCTTATTTCACATAAAAACTAAAGTAATTCATTTTAATGGTTTATTCAAATGGCTTGTATTGTAAATTATAAAAACATCTCTCAACAGTTGACAAAAATTACATGCAATTTATACTCGGTGGCCGGTATAAAACGAATTTGAAATGAATATGAAACAAGTGAAAACAAACAATTGACTAAGTTAATTGTTGAAATACCATGTATAGACAATGTTGATTACTCTGTCACATTACACATACTTACGTTACTGATATTCCCATATAATACATACTATTAATTTAAGCCTAATTTGCGTCCTCACGGGTAAACAGTGATGTTTACGAAAAAATGCTTCAAACAAAAGTTGTTTATTTTTTTATAAGGAACATCTGCATTTAAACTTTTGTTCTATCTCTAACGGCTTAAAAGATGGGTTCCACCCAAGACCTAATTGACCGGTATTGCTCACACTATAAAAATTTCAGCTTGATATCTCTTTTCGTTTTTGAGTAATCTCGATGTCAGACGGATAGACAGACAGACAGAAAACCGGAAATGGACTAATTAGGTGATTTTCTGAACACCTATACCAAAATTTTGTTAGTATCATCAATATTTTAAGCGTTAACTTGGGACTAAATTTAATGTACCGTGGTATATTTCATATACATGGTATAAACACGGAAGATGGTGATTTAATGATTTTTTCTAAAATAAATACTGACCTTTACTATTTATAAATTAGTCTCAACAATAGTAATTTCTATTTATTAAGTAAAGAATCAACCTACTTTAAGCGTAATTATGGTATATAAACGGTGTATAATAATGATACTTTCATACTAATAGTAATAGTAAGTGTATATTCATATAATTTAATTTTTATAAATTAAATAATAATTTACTACTTGTGTTTCCTTATTTTCTTTTTAATTTAAACATCAAATGAGAGTTTACTCTTCAGATTCACTTAATGGTAGCTCTTCCGCTTGTAAATAGGATTTATTTTCTGTTTAAATGAGCATCTGTGGCAATTTGATCCCGATTAATGTTTGAATTTGTATTCCAACAACAGTTGAAATTCGAGTGCTTTCTACAAGAGAATCATGTTTCTAATGAGTTAATGATTACTCATCGAAGGAAACGGGAACTTTGGCGTATTTCGATTTTTATAAAAATATTTTCGTGTCTTCGGTTTTCATTTTCAAGCAATAAATGCCTAAATAATAATATTCCAGCCTATTTAGTTCTTAATTATTATTTTTTTAATTAAGGAGATATGCAAGGATTGAATAATACTAGGCATTTCAATAAAACTTTATAAATACATTTTTTGATTAACAAAGTTTCCAAAAATCACTAAAAATTCCTAAGTCACCGAGCTTTTTATTATTATATTTTCGTTCAAAATTGACTGAAAAAGTGATGAATCACATAGGTTATCCTTTTCAATTGGATATTTTTATATCAAAAAATCTAGAGAGTGTGATAAAAAACTATCTTTAATATTTAGACAATCTTGTAGTTTATAATATTACCATAAAAATATAAAGTTGTCGATGATATAAAAACAAAATTTTAATTTATTATGAGTTCATCGAAGATCCATCATTTGATGAATCGAGATGACTAGGGTATTGATGATTGAAGAGAAATATCTATATTGTCAAATTTATAAGCACTACTTGCACACAATATGTTATATATTTTTGTAGTTGTGTGGTATTGTAAAGCCATAAATAATTCATTACTTGACTACAAAGCATGTATTTGGTTTATATGAATGTACCGTGCAATCAACCAAAATTTTTTACAATACTTAATAGGTTTTCAATCACCTTAGGGCGTATTCAATGTATCAAAGTTCGATGTCGAATGTGGAGCTTAAATAGAAAATGTAAAAATTCAGAACATTTCACAGTTATTTCAATTTATTGTGAAGTGCCCTTTCGTGACAGTTTTGCATAACGTTGATTTTAGTTGGGATTTTCTATTTTAAAAGGAATTTACTTATGCTTTCTTAAAAATTTGTATGGACTGATTACTCTCTAACTCAAACTTACAAATCGCTTCGCAACGAAAAAATCAATCAAACTGTAAGTCTTGACTAAAAAAAGTTGCTCCATTCCATTGCACCACAAGTTGCAACAAAACATATTGATTATTGCGTTTTTATTTGTATATAAAATAATTTTAATATGCAGTAGTTTCATTTTAATAATATTTACTTTACTTTAGTGTCCAATTTGATTATTTTTTTTGAATCATCAAATAAATATTTAAAAAAAAAGAAGTATTAAATGGTACCAATGACCTAAATTTGGAAAATAATGTATAACTTTTGAATGAATAAAATATATTTTGTTATTAATAAGTTTGAATGAGACAGAGATAGTATGTACATTTAATATGAATAGTATTATTTGATGAGATGTGTGAGGTAACTGGAATTTAAACACAAGTAACTGTGTCTTCAATCAAACATATGTTTTTTTTTTCAATACTGTATTCTTTTAGTTTTATTTATCGTATTGATTGTGGTTCATCACCTAAGTTTTACGACCGTAACCATTCATTTTAATCAAATGTTTAAATGTAGTTCAAATCCTGAAATAGTAAAATGAATCTTTAAGTAATACGGTGGAATCAATAGTAATAAAAATTCTCTGCAAGTTCGGGAGGTTTTGTATTCATTCGGTTCGAATATGCTCTTAGAGGAAAGAGAATCCTTCAGTAAATCTGGCCACTCAAGCAATTTTTATAAAGTTTAAGCTATTTAGGTTCTACCGCATTGCCAAAAATTTAAGAAAACAAAGGAAATATTAGATCAATTCACCAGCTTATATGAGAGTTCTGTCAATATCTGTCAATCACTTGATATTTGTCTGTCAGTCCAAACATGGAATAGAGATGAAAATTTTAATTCTTTCACATATAGATAGTAGTGAACTGAACTTGGGAAAATTAGACGAAAATTGAGAGTAAAATTTTTCGATATATATCATTGTTTTTGAAATATGATGCCTAAACATTTAGAGTCTCTTATAGAATTAAATCAGAGTCATTTATACAATAAATTAAAGGTCATCCCAGTCGATCACCAGTACCAGTGTGAAAGTACCTTTCAATGTAAACATATGACTCAAACAAATTATATTACTTATATTTTTTGAAAAACTTGTTATTTATTTATAAAATGAAATAAATTCATAAGAAAAAGTTACGTTTTTTCAGCCTGATTTTTTACTTTTATTTTTTCAACCCGTCAGCACTGGCGCCAACCGTCCGGTAATCTAAGCTCGTAATGAGAGAGAGTTATTCAATAATTGATAATTTATAACGACGAAAGGAAGATAGTTCCTATCGGGTGTCCCAAGATATATCACGTTCTTTTTTTTGAGATTTGTTGTGTTCGAAAAGAGAATTTAAATTTTTCAACATTATTCATTACAATTTATAGAGTTTTATCCAACTCCAAATTTGTTAGGACTTCCGATTTTTTTTTTATTCATTTTTTATAGTTTTATAATTTTTAGTTTTATTAAACATTTTGAACATAAAAAAGCATAGCTTCCGTTTCTGATATGGTATGGTAAGTAAGGAAATCCGTGGTTATCATTAAACAAAAAATATTGTTTTTTACTACAAAAGTTTTTATTCCTACCTATCTATTTAAGTAATAGGTATATACAGAAAGGTAAAATACAAAAATGTATATAAACATTTTTCACCAAAACATACATATTTTATCGATAAAAATTGTGAAATGTTGTGCATGAATAAATAATATTACGATAATAAATTTTTTATTTTAGTGCTTATCACAAATAAAGTATACATACTTTTATAATTTATGAATCCGCTATGCAAATTTTAATAATGTTAAGTCACATACAGGTAACACATTATAATTTAGAATAAAATCACATATTTACTTGCCTCAACCTCATTGCCGCATCAAATATGACGAATGAGGCCAAAAATATTATACAACTGCCGTACGGGGTTGAGTTTTGAAGTTGACACAAACGCATGAGTTGTTTATATGAAAATAATATACTGTTTAACATGTTTTAAATATTGTTGTTTTGAACAATCTTTTTTTGATTGGTTCTACCATTTATAAATATTATAACAAAATATTGATGTGATTTGCACAACCACATGAGCAGGTTTATTAGGTTATTTCATAAAAAATTAAATTTCTTCGAGTCGTACTTGAACCAGCGACCTATGGATTACTATTGATTATAGTCTCTTTAAGTTGGACCGCTGTATAAACTTGGCTACAAATGGTTGGTATATATGTATCAAAATATGGTATATATAATAAAAATGATCAATAAGTTTATTCAAACTCTCAATAAGTTGGTAACAACAATCTCCAACAATTTCTCATGTATGTAGTTGAGCCAATCACTTATAGCTTAGACATGACACATATGTGTTCGTAGCAAGAAAATCTTTAATTAAAAATAATATTTAAAGCAAACTTAAAGATATATTCTAACTATCAACTTGATTTACAGAAATTTGTTAATGACAATTGACAATGTTTTCTACAACGTTTCTTTGTTACTTGGGTTATACAAAAAATTAAATTTAATCCCGTTTTGATTCCACAAATCACGTGGAAAGCAAAAGTATATTATCAAAAATTTTCCAAGCTTATAATGTGTGATTTGTACAATAAATTTGTGCCGAATAAAGAAAGAAATATTATATTGAATGAGTTTATCGTAGATTAATATTTACATATATAAATTTTTAATAGTTGATTTTGAATCACATGTGTGTGATTACTATTTCAATATTTTATTTATAAAACTCACATGATTTTCATTTAAATTTTTTTTTGTGTACTCTGCTTTGTTGTGTAACAACACTGTGTATATTGTGTTTATTTAGAAACAGAACGAAATTCATTCGTTTGTCGGTATTTTTTTGGAATATTTGTTCCATGATTCGATCAAGGCATATCAGTAAGTTATGTTTATAGTGCCTGGGTTCATGTAGGCGCTATGTTCTTAGCTTTATGGAAAAGGTAATTGTACCAAAAGTAGTGATGTTTAAACATGAGTTGAGGTGTATGGTAACATCGACGTGGCTTCAGAGCATTTTTATATTTGAAGGTTAACATGATTTTTGCCCAGTATACTTTATCGTTACATCATAAAAATAACGCTTCTAAATTTCTCAATTTTTCGTGCTAGTAAAAGTAACTTCCCTATAAAAATGCAAAAAAAAATTTTTTTTTTTAATTTTAAAACCGATCTAAGTACAATATTTTATATGTTATATTCTTATAAATAGAGTAAATTGTAATAATTTTTTTGTTTTTGTTTCAGGTGAGTCCAAATATTTAATAGTCAAAATTCATCTTTTCTATTCCTGTTTATAATCATCTTGGAAGGAATGATAAGTATGAATTGTAATAATTTTAAGGAGATTTTAATTTTACCTGTATTTTTTAAATTCTTTTAAAAACTTTTTCTTCTAAAAAAAAAAAAAACCGCATTTTTTGTCAATTGTAGTGCTAGTCTCATAATCATTTTTAACCGACTTCAAACAAAAACGGAGGAGGTTATCAATTCGACTGTATTTTTTTTTTATTATTATTTTTTTTTTATGTTATTGTTACCGCAGAACTTTTGACTGGGTGAACCGATTTTGATGATTCTTTATCTGTTTGAAAGCTGGTGCTTCCCGTTTGGTCCCATTTCATTTTGGTCTAGTTCTGACATCCATGAGAAAATCATAAAAGTCTGAAATTTGCATTAAGTATGCACGGCAAGAGGACGAATAACTCAATATCACTTCGATGATTCTTTTTTTAGTGAAAAATTAGTTAGTGTACTTCAGATTCACTAAAAATCACAAAATAAAAAATACTTTTAACAAAAAGAAAACCGACTTCAAAAGAATAATTCTTCCAAAACAAATTAAAATGCACTAAAAAGTAAACAAATAATGATAATATAATGGAGTTAAAATTATTGTTATTTTTGGAGTCGGTGGCAGCCAAGGAAACAAATCCGACAGAACAGTTTGCTACATTAGCTTGGCTGACACCAACTCCAAGAATAACAATAATTTTAACTCCATTATATTATCATCATTTGTTTACTTTTTAGTGCATTTTAATTTGTTTTGGAAAAATTATTCTTTTGAAGTCGGTTTTCTTTTTGTTAAAAGTTTTTTTTATATTGCAATACAAACAGTTATTATATTTGATCACTATAAATTGAGTTAATTATTGGCCAATTCAATCTGAAATTCATAAAATTTTGATTGCATGTTTTAATGCACCGTACAAAATAAGTATGACATAGTTTTGCAACGTCATGGATCTCGAAATAAACGTCCAAATATAATTAATGGTCATGCCATAAAAACAATATATATTTTCTTCAATAAAAAAATTTTTAATTACCAAAGATACAAATTTAAATGATTTCAAAAATATTATTAACAAATCATTATTTTTGTTGCAAGTTGTGTAGAAACTTATAAAGTTGAAATTTCACAATATCATTTTTTTGTTTCAATCACTGTTGTTTGTATATTTTGTACTTATGTTATTCGCAACAGATGAATTCGACAGTTGTTTATTCTTTTACCCATAACGCATACAGGAAGAATTGTGGCCCTTATGTTCATTTAAAGAAATAAAAAGAAACGAAAAAATTTTTCAGAAATCGAATCCTATTCTGTTCTAGGTAAGTGACTGGCTCTATTATTAAGGGACTGGTTAGGGACTGGTAAGGGACTGGTTTTATTATATTTTTGTTTACTCTATATGTCAATACGTTCTTCTAGTAACTATTGATATTTCATTTAATGCAATTCGTACAAATATATTTCGAACTGTTTCTTCTGTGAGACGTACTCATTTTAGCATGAATCAATTGACGCTTGAATTGGCCACAAACATCACGCTACTTTAGTATTAACCTAGAGTTGTAAGGCAAGATAAAATAAAGGAATGCTAACTTAATATTTTATATAAAAAAACTAGCATCGTGCATTTCAGCACTGCAGCGGCTGAGTTCGTGTTTTGCGAATAACTATAATATGTATTTATTCCACACGACTGACATATTTATGGTATGAAATCAAAATAAATGCGGGTATATGTATAATGGTTATTATGACTTTGGTTTATATTGTTAGTGTTAATGCACTTTAGCTGTTTTGTTATTGGATAAAATATTTTAGTTTTTGTATACAGTGAAAGTCATTTATGACATCGGCTTGCCTTATAAAGCCATGTTCAGAGAGGTCCGAATCTAACAATACTCAGCAAGTTTTGTTTATGATCTTGAACTGAGTTTTGAAATGTTATATTTGATAATCAAACAGTATGATTGAACTGTAAAACTCGTTGAATTGTTCGGAATTTTTAATGGGAATTCTGACCTTTCATTGACGGAAAGAAATAAAGGTTTCAGATTATTCGGTTTGAAAATTTTGATTTTGGAGCAGTATTTTCAACGACTATTGGGTTTTGTGAATTAAATTATTGGAGACGGATAATATAATTTAGGTCTGATTGTATATGTGACTGTTTTCAGAGAATATGATTATGCTTAGCGTGTTATTAACAATAATGATAAAAATTCATGGTCAATAAATTAGTCAAACGTTTATCAATTAGTAATTTTTTTTAATTTAATTGTATATCCATGTTTAAATATTAAGGTACAAGCAATTAACAATTTAGTTATCAATAAGACAGGAAGTTAAACTAAACAAAATTTTAATTAATAAATGTTAGTTTTTGGAATGGGGAAGTATTATAAATTTTCTGTACTATTTTTCTAAAAAGGCACTTTATTATTTTGTATCGACTGTTAATACTAAATAAGAACTATTCAAACAGAGATGGGCTTTGCTAAGTTTATAATATTATTGTAACTATCGATTTGTTTGACAGTGGTAATCGGATTTTAGCGGCATATCAAGGAATATGAAATTATCACCTAAGGCTTCGTCTTATACAAGAATTCGACCTTACTCTGGCAAGAAGTCTTGTTCTCAAGGAATATTCATCAATTTTAAGCTGCCTACGAACTAAAAATTTTCTAGATTTGCAAAAGAAAAATCGGCAGCAAAGCAATTTTAGAAGAAAAAGTTATTAGATACGACTTTTAACAACGGCTTTTCAAATTTCTAACCGTTCTGATTGTTTAATTTCGCTCCTGTTCCTTGAATTATAACATTTTAAGGGCGTCAAAACATATTTTTGACCTGACGTGAGTCTAGATGCGATTTTGATTTCAAAAATACATTATGCAAGTTACCTTCCCTGATGGCCTGCACGTGTTTAATGCGTATACAATCATTTATTTGATTTGCTAGAAGCGATGATGCTATTCAACGTATGGGTATTATTATGATTAAGTTCAAAGTCTATACATAAAGACAATTAAATCAATTGAAATTGTTTATAAAATGACATGATTATTGACACTGATGGGCGGTAGAGTTAAATATCACACATATTTATATTAATATCATGTGCAGACAATAATATTATAAATTCGTATATTAATAGTGCTTATAATAAATAATATTTTATATTGCAGTCCGTCTGTCCGACCGACACAACACGACCGACATATATATTAATTTACTGTTAAAATTACTTACAGTTGTTGTTCGTTTTAATATAGAGGTATAATATTGTTTTTTGTTTTTTTGAAAGTCTAAATCTAAATTTAATACTTAGTGAATGGTTTTTAATTTAATTATTTATTACGTATACAAATTGCAATAATTAAAAAAAATTGAAATATTCATAAGTTTACTTTTGAGCCTTTCATAAAACTTTATTATTTTAAAAAGTTAAAATCAGGTCATTTTTTCTTGTTTTGAATTTTTTGATCGATGGTTAAGTTCAGCCGTTCTCAATTTGGCTGAACGCAGTCAATATCTAAATATATTCCAAGAAATAAATCGGACAGTAGGATAAATTATGCTAGAGTAGAAAATAAAATGAAACAAGTGAAAACAAACAATTGACTGAGTTTATTGTTGAAATACCATGTATAGAGACAGTGTTGATAAGCAATTGTGTGTTTTTTTATGTCATGTAAGTAAAGAAAGACAGTCACTCTTACACACAATGTAATAAGAGTATCTTTCTTTTCACTTCCTCAGTGAACATATTATATGTTATAAACAAACACATACATAATATACAATAAATATATACTTGATACTATAAAATACATACATGCTATATAACATCTAATTTTCGCCCTCACGCGAGTAAACAGTGACGTTTACGACAAAATGTTTCAACCAAAGGTTGTTTATTTTTTTATACAGACCCAAGACCCAATTGATCTTAGTTGTTCATTTAAGAACTCGAATACATTTTTTACGTCTTGAGCACGCTATTTCAGCTTGATATATTTTTTTGTTTTAAAATTTGAAATGTTCAATTATGAAGAGAAATTTACAACTTCAATTAATCAAATTTAATTAATTTACCTCCATGTAAAGACTCAACATCTATATATGAGAAGCTGTGTAAAAATTTCATATCAGAATTTTTTAACTCTTACAACAATATTTCATTTTTGATTGAATCCCATCGGTCATATGGTTAATTTTTTGTCAAGCAATAAGAACGCACGCATAACTTAAGTATGGTACTACTTCTACACATTTAAGGATGTATTTTTGTTGACTTCGAGTTGAGACATAGTTATTGAAATAAATACCACGATACTCGAAATTGAATAATTTTATTTCGAGTATCGTGGTATTTATTTCAATAACTACTTTTAAATTATCTATATTATGCATACTTGCGCACAATCTTGAAAATTTTTACCATTATTGCACATAGAAGTAATTAGAATAAAAAAAATTAGAATGTAAGCAAGTAGTTTAAAGAGGAGATTATCATCAAAATGAATAAATCAAACAAATTAATATTTATCTATACTTCAAAAAATAATAATAAATGTAATTTATACGTATGTTTCTACAACATACTTGGATTAAAAATGAAAGTGTAGACTAAAGAGATAGATATACTGCATGAAATTAACAACAAATAAGTTCAATATAATCATAATTTTTTAATCAATTTAGCTTGAAGGTGGTTTTAATAAATAAATAACATGTAATTTAATTATTAAAAAAAACTTTTAACAAAAAGAAAACGTACTTCAAAAGAAAAACTTTTCCAAAACAAATTAAAATGCACTAGAAAGTAAATAAATAACGATAATATAATGTAGTTAAAATTATTGTTATTTTTGGAGTCGGTGTCAGTCAAGAAAACAACTCTGACAGAACAGTTTGCTACATTAGCTTGGCTGACACCGACTCCAAAAATAACAATAATTTTAACTACATAATATTATCGTTATTTTTTTACTTTTTAGTGCATTTTAATTTGTTTTGGAAAAGTTTTTCTTTTGAAGTCGGTTTTCTTTTTGTTAAAAGTTTTTTTTATTTTGTGATTTTTAGTGAATTTGAAGTACACTAACTAATTCGTCACTAAAAAAAGAATCATCGAAATCGGTTGGCTTGATATTGAGATATTCGTTCTCTTGTCGTGCATACTTGCTGCAAATTTAAGACTTTTATGATTTTTTCATGGATGCCGTTGTCAGAACTGGACCTAAATGAAATGGGACCAAACGGGAAACACCAGCTTTCAAACAGTTAAAGAATTATCAAAATCAGTTCACCCAGTCAAAAGTTCTGAGGTAACAAACATTAAAAAAAAATACAGTCGAATTGATAACCTCCTCCGTTTTTGTTTGAAGTCGGTTAATAAATACAAAAACACTGTATTAATGAAAGGTGCAACAATATTACCAATTATTTTCGAGTTGCAAATAAAAAATATCAAACTTCAAAGAACATTTTGTTTTTATTTAAAACAACAGTTTTTACAAAAAATTTTCAAATTTTTTTTATCAATTAGAAAGTAAACCAAGAGTATTTTTTTTTTTTAAATTAACAATTGGCTAAAAAAATTATTAATTTTTAATTAATATTTTCACCACTCCTTAAATTAATAATAAAAAAAAAATCTAATAAAAGTTTATCTATTTGAGACATGTAATGAATTATTAATTTTTTTTTTTTGCATTCAAACTTGCATTTGAATGTTGCACCTATTCATGTTTGAAAAGGTTTAGAAGGTTAAATTTTTAGTTTATATCAATTAAAGAAAAAATATTAATTCATATTAAATGTCGTAAAACCTTTCCTAAATATGAATTTATTTCTACATAAGTATCAATTTTGTAATTTTTTATTGACAAATTCATTAAAATTTGTACCAAATATATTTTTTATTTTAACTTGAAATATTTAAATTAATTTACTTTGTCTTAAAAAAGTGTCATAGCCTATGCAATATAAATTAATAAACTTAAAACATGTTAAAAAATCCAGTCAACTCATTATCTTTGTTCTATAATTACTAGGTTACAGGAAGCGTTGAAAAAACTATATAGAATAAAAAAATATAAAAACTGGACTAATTGATAATTTAATAGCGTTATGTATTCAAAAAATGAAAAAATGCTAATTTTGTCATGAAAATCGATATAATACCGCTATATAAAATATTCTAATACACGACCCTTTTTGTTAGTTGGTAGTAATCTTAGTTTAAAGTTTTGATTTCAGTAAAGCATCTTAATAAGGGACTCATCAACCCTGTATGACTGTCCAAAATTTCCAATTGGTATTCCACGAAGCCAAAAAATTGTACGCCAATTATATAAAAATTTTTTTAGTTTACAATGAAAGAAGACAAATTTGTTTATTAACAATTTCCGAACTTGTTGAAAAATTAACTTCAATATACATTTCCAACGGTAATAAATTAAGTTAATCTAGTTATTTCATGATCCTGAAGGTTCAAAGAACAAAACCTACCCATCGCATATTATACCATGCATATATGTAATATGCAAGGTATACTAAGTTTAGTCCCAAGTTTGTAACGCTTAAAAATATTGATGCAACCAACGATATCAAAGCTGAAATTTTTACAGCGTACTCAGGACGTTAAAAGTGAGGTGGAGTTCGTAAATGAGCAACATAGGTCAATTGGGTCTTGACCTATGGGTCAGTAGGACCCATCTTGTAAACCGTTAGAGATAGAAAAGTTTAAATGTAAAAAATGTTCAATAAAAAAATAAACAACTTATGTTTGAAACATTTTTTCGTAAACATCACTGTTTACCCGTGAGGGCGCAAATTAGGCGTAAATTGTATAGCATGTATTATATAAATTGTATATGTACGTGCAATGTGTTCAACAATATTTATGCATGGTATTTCAACAATTAACTCTGTCAATTGTTTGTTTTCACTTGTTTCTTTCTTATTTTCAAGCTTTGACATAACATGTTACGTAATAAATTTTTATTATAACTAACTATAATTATGACAATAGAATTATTTGAAAAATATTTTTTTTATCACAAATTTTTGTGGTTAATAAAGGTATAATGTATACTGTCCAAAGGTGCGCTGCTCCACACGGTATAGCTTAGTAAAATGATTATCATACGTGTAATAATTTCTCTATTTTCTAGATAAAAGGTTATTTACCTTCATCGTGTGTGGACAAATGATTATGTATTATTATTATTAATAAAACACATTTTTGATAAAATAATTAGAAGTATAATAATTAATTATTGCATTATTTATAATTTATAAAAATATCTAGAAGTCAGGTTTTTATTAAGTACGATAAAATTTAGGTTAATGAACGAAATATTTAATTTACTCAACAAAATTTTTAAAAAATTTTTTAATATAAACATTAGTTTAATAAATTAAAAAAACAATAATTCGTGACAAATTCAAGTATTGGAATTTTTTGTGATTATTAGTTTGGTTTTTATGTTCTTATATATCCGCTATTAATTGATAATTAATCAGATTTCGCATTATTAGAATTAAAATAAAATAAAAACTGGTGAGAAGCAGAGGTCCGTCACTTAAATCATATTTTCCCCTTGATTATATAATTCTAATTAAAAGATTCTTTTAATTAAAATGGGATTTCCTTTTCTTAGTTACCATGCAGAGTTTCTGAGATATCGCAATGTTTGGATCGATTTTAGCCCGTATCTCAAAACTCTTCGACTTGTCATCAAATGCATCCGATTTTTGTACTTTTTGGGTCAAAATTACCTTATAGACTGAGTTTTATCGAAATTGGAGACAAAAAATTTTTTTTCGATTTTTTGCAATTTTTTAAGGGGTACGCAACCCTTTGAAAAAATCGAGAAAAACGGGAAAAAATTATTTTGTATGGAATTTAATGAAACTTGGTGGATGGGGTAATTTCGATCCAAAAAGTATAAAAATCCAGTTAATTTAATGATAGGATGCACAGTTTCTGAGATATCGCAATATTTGGGTCGATTTTAGTCCGTATCTCCAAAACTATTCGATCAGTCAACAAATGCACCCGATTTTTGTACTTTTTGGGTCAAAAAAAATTTGTTTTGGAATTTGATGAAACTTGGTGGATTGGGTAATTTTGATCCAAAAAGTTTAAAAATCGGCTTAGTTTAATGATTGGATGCAGAGTTTTTGACATATCACAATATTTGGATCGATTTTAATCCGTATCTCAAAAACTATTCGACCAGTCAACAAATGCACCCAAGTTTTGTACTTGTCAAAATTATTTTATGTGTAAAAACAAAAGTTAAATTTATTACGTTATCATTTCTATAAATGAAATAGGATTTTGTATTACCTACTTAAACTAAAAATAATTTTGTATGAGTTACGAAATTGACTGGAAATATATTTTTTGAAACAATTGTTGTGCTGGTATATTTATGTAATAACTTCGTTTTTGTATTTTTAATTTAATTGAAGGAAATTATATTGCAAATTTTATTTTTTTAATTATGAATTCTAAATAGTGCAATACAATTTCAATTACAACCAAACGTCATGAAATCGAATAACCTTTAAAAATGTGTATTCATTATTGACAACAATTTATTTAAAAAAAATTTCTAACATTCTGTTTACAATCAGAGCTGCTCCGGATATTAAAATTCCGGTGATGTGTTTTGTAATTATATTATTACTTAATAATGAATATTTTTATAAAAAATTTAATTAACACAAAAATAAATCAATACGATTTACTTCCAACAAAATTGAAATGATTTAGCAGAAAGTTTCAAAAAAACTATAATTCCAAATTTTAATTGATTTGAGGGTTTGTAGACGCATGAAAAAATGTTTAAGTAGAGTTAGTAGTATTATCATACTATTATAAGTTTTATCAAAGATAATAAAGGATAATTCAAGGATTTTTCGAAATAAATTTCGATTTTTACCACAATTTTTGTCTTATAAAAATACGTATTTGGACTACCAAGTAGTCATCATCAGTATGAATTAGCTATAAATAGCGTATGTTTCTCATTGCTAATTTGGTGAACTGGATCAAAATTTATAACCTAAGTCTATGTTCAAAAAAATTAGTACTTCTTAAAATTGCTACTACAGTCTCATAGAGTTCCAAAACTCCGAGTTATGCCTTTTTCTGAGTAGAATGCTAAAAATTTAAGTAGGAAAAATTCAAATGTTACACAAAAGATGAAGAAGAACTAAGTTAGGTTAGGTTAGGTTAGGGTGGCTGTCCTGAGGTGGGACACACCCGGCCACTTCTTCATGAACCATTTGGAGCTGTTTAAGAAAAGCAAGAGAGCTTTGACATCGACGAGAGGTCGTTAAAGAGAGGCTGACTCAAGTAAGTTCACTTCCTCATGGCAAGAGCTGGGCAGTGACAGAGAAGATGAGACATTGTCTCCTCCTCGTCACTACTGTGACAGCTCCTACAGTAGTTGTGATACACTGCCAGGCCTAAGCGTTCAGCATGCTTGCCGCCCAGCCAGTGTCCTGTGATAGCCGCAACAACTTTGCGAACCGAGGGTCTTGGAAGTGATATGAGATCTAAGGAACGCCTGCGATTGTACTCAGACCATATCTGTTTTTTAGTACCACAAGTACGTTCCTCCCTCCATCTAATAAGAACTCTGAATGAAACGAAAATTATTCATAATAAATTTTATAAAACGTCGAACTATGAACAATAATAATTAAAATTATTACATTATCACTATTTTTTAATGACAGAAAAAAATTTCACCTTGAAAATATATACATTTAGTGATATTTATGTCACTATTAAGTATTGTCATATTTTTTACAATAATTTTTATTATAATTAGATATTTAATTAACCATAGCGAAAAATATTACCTTTTAAAGTAACATCCCGATGTTATGAATATGCTATTTTAAAAATATAAATCCTTGACAAACTTCCTTACCAATTAATTATTATTTTCTATTCGTATAGAAAAATCAAGGATGTCGATTTCTTTAAGATTTTTGTCTCTTTTGTAATATCTGTTAGGTTGGTTTAAGTACTAATGTCACAGTTTAACAGCTAAACAATTAATTTGAATGTAGCAAAATTTAAACTGGATTTTTCATATACATCTGTTTGAAATGTATGAATTTTTAGAATGTGACTTTTGGAATCATGTGTAAACGCGTGAACCTGCGGTCTTATATGTTACTTCTTATATCTTCGTAGCCCTCTGTAATACTTTAATTTTTTTTATGTAAAATCAATTTTTAATATAAGTTCAAAAACTAAAACTCTACTACAGGACGGCCCCCCAACTGTGATGAACATTTTATTTATTATGACAATTTTTTCTTGTTTCATACTTTTTCGAACGTTATTTTTATTCCAAGTACATTTTACTTACAAAAAAAATAATATATTTACACAGGTAAGTATTACATCAAACTACGCATATTACTGCACCCAAAACTTCAAGTAAATTTTACTTATGGATGTATGACCGAAAATTAATCATCAAATTTCATAATAAGATAAAGTTAACAATAATTTCAACCTTAAATCTAGCCTGCTCGTCAATACTTGCAGTCAATAAAAATGCGATCCTTTATGTCAAACATTGTTGTCATGCTCATACATCCTTATCTTGATGAGACTATTCATTGATATTTATTGATAGTTACATAGTTAATTGGCTTGGTAATTACATTACAGTATAATCAATTTGAAACATTTTAAGTGTACTAATAATACTGATTAGTGTTTTTTTCTTTTTGTTACAGGTAATTAAGAATATTTTTAAACTAGCTACAATTATGTTTTCGTAATTTCGGTAAGTAAATTTCACTTGTGATAAACATGCAATTATGTGAAGTTGAAACAAATTTTTACCGACTTATCTATGTAGGTATATTAAATCATTATCCAAAATAATCAATCAATGTTTTAGTATATTATTTTATACTTCAAAATCATTGTCTTATTTTTAAATCATTTCATTTTAATGGAAATTTTTTATTTTGCCAAAATACTTTCTATTTTATCGATTTACGATGGAGGGGGTAAAATGGGATGTAGGTACTTGTTATTTACAAACATCTTCAATATTCTAAGGTTATCCATGAGTAGGTATTATCGTATATTTAATAAATACTTAAATTTTGAATTTTATCAATTCTTACATTTATACCCTAATCTCTGAGGGTATCTCTAGGTCAGAAGTTTGTGTTGCTTAGAAATATTTATAGTAGACGTAAAATTTTTGCACGAGTGTTCGTCCAACATCCAATTATGGACCCATTTCTACTCATTTCTATCCATTTTTGAATCCTTTCCAAAATTTTTTTGATATCAATTTCACCTTTGCCAATCGTGCTTTAAATGAAAATCAATGCTTTAAGTAAAAAGTGCTTTAGCTCTTTCTGTATCTCAAACTTCTTGTTAAGTCGAAAACTTATTAACTCAAAAATTTGTTGCCTTTCGCTAGAGGTTCGAGTTATCGAGGTTCCACTGTACATGTTATTCAACTCTCTAAAGCCACTCGGTGACCGTCCAATTCTATTTCAAAATCAGTTTTTAATATTCTTGATCTCCAAACTTGAAGTGATCGAGCTGCGAAAAAGGCTTTATCGTCCTGTCGTGAATAGGTCGAAAAGATTTTCTTTTTATTAATGATCAAAAAATAAATCAGTGCAAGACATTTGAGATTGTGATTTTAAAATGAATTATTAAAGATTCCATGGGAATGCATATTTTATCCATAGTTATAATTTTTCCACTTTTATGCTTTACTGAGCTAATTTACATTTTACGACGAATCGAACTGATAAAAGTATGGTCTCATTAATTGTCTTCAAAGGCACGCATAGATATCATTTTATAAAATTTGTGGTACAAACTCCTGCGCCTATTAAAATATTGTTATGTTCAGGCAGAGTATACTTAATTCTAGCGCTGCTAAAACATACTACATACATTAGATTATAATAATGTACAATCAATTTTGCGCTCTAATTCATATAAATAACAATTCTGAGAATATATTATATTATGAAAATTACAGTTAACCTTCATTTCTAGCAAATATTAAATGCTATATATTTTATACCATACCTTTGATGTCTGTCTGTAGTCAAGTTTATAACGTAATCTGAACTTAAATCAAAATTGGATTAATTCATTTTACATTTATTTTAGTTCAATTTATTTGTACTTTTTGTCTGGGAAATTCACGCTAAAAACTGTGCGAGATAATTGTGTTTTTGAGTTTTTAAATTAATTTATTTTAGAATTTTTAGTGTCCAGACACACTCTTATTAAATTATATTATTTTGATAATATAGATATCTTTCTTCAATTATCAAAACTCTAACTATAGTCGTCTCTGTTCATCAAATGATGGATCTTCGATGAACTCATAATTAAATTAAAATTTTGTTTTTATATCATCGACAACCTAATATTTTTATGGTATAAACTACAAGATTATCTAAATATTTTAGATAGTTTTTTATCACAATCTCTAGATTTTTTGATATAGAAATTTCCAATTGAAAAAGATAACCTATATGATTCATCATTTTTCAGCCAACTTTGAACGATAAAATAATAATAAAAAGTCCGATGACCTAGGAATTTTTTGTGATTTTTGGAAACTTTGTTAATAAAAAAATGTATTTATAAAGTTTTATTTAAATCCCTAGTATTATTCAAGACTTGCTATCTCCTTAAGGATGTATGAGCATGGTAGTGGGGGCACTAATTTAAAAATAGATATTTTCAATTTTGATGATGATTTCAATTTATATTATTACTTGACGATATAAGACGAAAAGTAAGAATAAAATTTTTCGATATCTGGCTTAATTTTCAAAATATCGAAAATTGAAAATTTTGTTTAATTATTTTGCTTTCGATATTTCGAAAACCAAGACACATATCGAAAAATTTTATTCTTATTTTTCGTCCACATTCATGAAGTTATAACAAAATTCATCATCAAAGTTGAAAATAAGATAAAAATAATTTCAAACCTTAATCTACCCTGCTCTTACATTCCTTATATGGACGGTGACACTTAGTTTTTTTCTTTTCTAATTCATTGCTAATATGTTTACTTTCTATTAAAAAGTTTTTTTTTAATTTGTTTTCATTCATTCCAAATGAATATTATCAAAAACTTCCAAAATATGTCGTTTTTTGAGATTCCTCCATAAGAGCCAATGTATTTTATATCGATTTTTAATGACTTTTTTCTTAAAAATTTGCACGGATACCTAAGCGAATTTTAACCACATATTCTTTGAGTAAAAGACTACCTACAAACAAATTTTGAGCCTTTAAATAAAACATTGTTGTCATGCTCATACATCCTTAAAAGGGTATTCAATTTTAAAATATTTTTTGTATACACATAGAGTAAGTTTGAATATTATGTAAGAAGTAATGTAAGACGTAATTTTCAATTCAAAACATAGATTTGTTAAATTAACTACTCAATTATTCAAATTAGATTGCGAATAAAATGAATCGTAGTAATGTGTTCGTAGACGAATAGTTCAAACGACAAGCTTGTTTTTATTATTATTATTTGTTTTTAAACAGCTGTGTGTATGAAAGCTATGCCAAACGCGTATTAAATCGCCTTCATATTCAATTATGAAGCTAGTCGATTTTGTTGGTTCAAAAACTCATGAGCACAATTTACCTTTTGATCGTTTATTTCGAAAATTACCCCTGTTCTAAATAAAAAAATGTTCTATAATATTACCATAATCAAAATTTGCGCTTAATTCCGTGACCAGGACTCTGCCTTCTTGAAATCTATAAGAGATAGAATAATTTTGGTCGCAAATTTGAAAAGTATGGCCCAAATTTTGTAGAATTACATACTTGGTTTATCAAAATTGGATAAAATTTGGATGTGATAGAGCAAAATAAAATTTTTTGGATTTTTCTGATGACGTCATAAAGTTAAAAAATTTGATTTTTTTGATAACACAGACAAATTTGATCCGATCTTATTAGACTTTTTTTTGAAATCCACTAATTTTATGTCATTCTTTTCAGCTGTGAAGTCAGTTTTTCGCTAGCTATCACTTATGAGCTTAATTCCGGGACCAGGATTCCACATTCTGGAAACCTATTAGAGCTAGGTTAATTTTTATCACAAATTGGAAAATTTTGACCCAAATTTAGTAGGATTACATACTTGGTTTACCGAAATTGGATAAAATTTGGATGTGATAGAGCAAAATTAAATTTTTTGGATTTTGATGACGTCATAAAGTTGAAAAATACGATTTTTTTGATAACATAGGCAAATTTGATCCGATTTGATTGGAATTTTTTATAAAATCCACTAATTTTGGGTTATTTTTTTCGGCTGTGATGCCAGTTTTTTGCTAGCTATTACTTATGAGCTTAATTCCAGGACCAGGATTCCACATTCTGGAAATCTATTAGTGCTAGGTTAATTTTGATCACAAATTTGAAAACTATGACTCCAATTTAGTATGATTACTTAATTACATAAAAAATGAAATGCTCCCAACGGTTTTTGTATAATCAAATATTGGTAGCACTTGCTTCAACGTACACATTAAAATATCCCACTCATTAACAATGTTAATGTACAAATCTAAAAAAAAATCACCAGTTCATACTGGCTTTTGCCAGAGTTCAAGTTCGTAGAATTACATATTATTTTAAATTAAGGTAATTTAGTAATGTGTGTTTGAAATGGATGTTATTTCCTTTGCTAGTGGTTTATGAAACATCAACAATTTATACTCTAAAAACAAAAATATTTACGGATATTTACATTTTAAAATCCATTCAAAATATAAATTCTGTGAATTTAGTTGGGATAATTCTTATGTTCTAAAAAAAAAGGAAATACTATTGTTGTTAATATTATTGTATACAGGATTTTTCCAGGAAATGAATACTTTGTCAATGTGGGGAAGGCAGTGGAAAAAACCCAACTTATATGGTTAGTCATTTTTCAAGACTCCGTAGGAAAAAAGAGAGCCTTAACTTTCATTTAAAGTATTTGTATTTTTTTGTACTGACCCTAACCGGCCAGTATATCTTTTGCGAATCCATTTTTTGTGTATTAGGGATGGGGAGGCGAGGGATTATCTTTTAAAAAGCCCAGGAAATTTGTATTAATTCATTCATTAAAATTGATGAATGTTTGTTTAGTATGAGAAACAGATAAAAACACCAACATCCGAACCGAAGGTTTTTAATTTTAAGCTTTTAACTTAATTAAAAGCTTTTTGTGGGTCTTGAAAGGAAACTCATTGAAAAGATAATACTTTTAAGCATTCTTCTGTATGCTTAAAGCTACTTCTGTGTGTTAGTCGGAAGTAGGAATATTGGTCTGTGCAAAAGTTAACATCTTATCATTATTTCTAGCACTGTCTTATCAAGATTTCTACATGTATACTCACAGCTACAATGCAAAATTAGAAACTATTTCCCTCCGCTTTCTAAAAGCCTTGACTTGACCGAATGTATTGCAAAATTCCTAAATAAAATGTCGGAATTTTTGTTTAAAAAAAAAAAATAATAACGTAAATCGTAAAAGCTTACTTATAAAAAGAATTTATTTTACACAAATTGTTAAATAATAAATTGTAAAATTTTTTTAATTAAGAATTTACTCATAAAAATGTTCACACTATTTTCTAATGAAATTTTCTTTTTTCTTTAAAACAAAATATCCGTTTAACTGCTGTATAGTAGTTTTAAAGGAAAAACAAAGAATTTACAAATAACTTTGTTTAATTTAAATAAAGATTAGATGATAAAATGCTAATTTTAGTATATAAAAAAGTAACTGTAATTAAAATAGTAGTAGCTAATGATAATTACATTTAAAATTAAGAAGTTTGCGTTCATTTAATTAGGTATTTCTAAAGTATGATTTACATTGCAAAATTTATTTCGTAGTCAGTTATATTCAGATTTGTTGCTTTATAATATAATTCCTTCCGTGACGCTTGTGAATGTAAAATTTGTTTTAGCCTTTGTATATTCGAGAAAGTTCTTAATTTTGGTGTGATTAAAAAGCTTAAAACTTGAGGAATATTGATAAATTTTTTTTTTGTAAATGGTAAATTTCTTAAAAGCATTACTGATAAAAAATCAACATTTATTACGACTTCTCCATATACCACCATGTACAAATTGCTGTTTTTAATGATTAATTTTTCGAAAACCATTCAGATAATCGACTTGAAGTTTCTACAGAAATCGTATTAAATACTTGTAATTGACACACAACACTTCAGATTGTAGTAACTTTTTCGTTTTGGTATCGAATTGAAACGTCTTAAAATTAACATCACTGGGATCTCACGGATTCTAGTAGCTTTTTAATTTGTTGGTAGTCACGAACATATAAAAGGGCGAAGGGGTTCTAACCCTTGTTTTTGTGGCATATACGCGTATAACAGAAGCCATCCACATCAGTATTTGTTAATCTTGATTAAACTACATCCATATTTACAATTACATTTTGATGTGAGTGGAGTCGGCTACTTCGTTCTTATCGAAGCGATGTCAATGTGATCAATTCTACCGCCCCCATAAATTATAATTCGACACTGCTGTACTACCTAAATTCGAACCCGCAACCTAAGTCAAAGTATTAAGTACTATTGCCTTACGTCTATCGTGTTAGGTCTAAGGCTTAGCTCCGAGTGGTCGCTCGGCCACTTAAGCTGTATCCCAGACGGGATATATTAAAGTCTACATGGTGTGAAGGAGAAGTTCTAGACTGAAAGTGAGCCTCATAATTTACATACTCGTCATTCATCTCGTATGAATTTTCCTTCTGCATCTCTCGAATCAAATAAATTTATCCCTTTTTAGAAATATCAATAGTTGAAAGCTATGATTTATCAGTGGAAAGTGTAAACGATGCTTTTACATATATATGATTACTACTTAACAATTACAAATAATAAAAATACAATTATAAAGGCTGGTTAAGGTCGGTCAATTGACGTAACGCATATAAACTATCTTGAACTACATATTATTATTTCCTTATAATACACATAGTTACAATAATAATAAATGTTAATAATAATAATAATAATAATAAAACAAAGAATATATTATTATTTAGCATGTGTAATATAATTTTAATTAATGACGTCAATCGTTTAACATTCTCATTTTATTTTAAAACATACCTACTTCTACTTCTACTTTGTTTTAGTTTATCGATTCTGTTTATTATACCATGTATATATGAAATATACATAGTATATTAAGTTTAGTCCCAAGTTTGTAACGCTTAAAAATAATGATGCTAGGAAAAAAATTTTGTCATAGGTGTTCATAAAATCACCTAATTAGTCCATTTCCGGTTGTCCGTCCGTCCGTCCGTCTGTGGACACGATAACTCAAAAACGAAAAAAGATATCGAGCTGAAATTTTTACAGCGTACTCAGGACGTAAAAAGTGAGGTCAAGTTCGTAAATGAGCATCATAGGTCAATTGGGTCAAGGACCCATCTTGTAAACCGTTAGAGATAGAACAAAAGTTTAAATTTAAAAAATGTTCCTTATCAAAAATTAAACAACTTTTGTTTGAAACATTTTTTCGTAGACATTACTGTTTTCCCGTAAGTGCGCCAATTAGGCGGAAATTTTATAATATGTACTATACTTGATTATCAGTTATGTATGTGTCACATGTTTGTATGTGTAGTGTGATAAAGAAATCAACACTGACTATGCATGGTATTTCAACAATTAACTCAGTCATTTGTTTGTTTTCACTTGTTTTCTTTATATTTACATCTATTTGTTGTTCTCTTTATATCTGTGTGTTGTGTGTTCGTTCGTTCATCCTCATTTGAATATTATTTTAGCTTACCGTATATACAATGATGTTATTTTTACATATAAGGTATGTATATGCTCGATGTTCACATCTTTATTCCTCTTTGAGTCTAGCAGTAGAGGATTGCAATTTGGTTTCTACATAACAACTAGAGTAAACTACTCCGATTTGCATGATTTTATGTCATGTATACAGGGTAGGCTTGAAAGTATGGGCATCTTTAAAAGATCGGTAGGAGTAAGAATTGACGTGGATAAGGATATTAAGATATCAAAAGATAATTATATTACAGTGATATTATAGTTTATAATAATACCATAAAAATATGAGGTTGCCGATGATATAATAACAAAATTTGAATTAAATTATGAGTTTATTGAAGATCCATCATTTGATGAACAGAGACGACTATAGTTAGAGTATTGATGATTGAAAAGCGACTATATTATCAAATTTATAAGCAACACTTGCACACAATATATTATATATTTTTGTATAACACAAAACGCCACCGTATAAAAATAACTAATAACCATTATATTCGCATTCCTCCCTGTGAACCGGTACATGTTTTCGCGTATTTGCTTCATTCAATAAACATGATTTGTTTTGGAAAACGCTTTTTCGGATATGCTAGCCACACCGAAACTACGGAACATTTCTCTCCGTGGCAATAGTTAGAACTGGCATGCTTTTCAATCCCACCTGTCACAATAGCGAAAAATGTACGAAGATACTAAAGAAGTAACAGGGTAAGTCGAATACTAAAAATAGTTTAGCTGGATACTTTTTGTATCTACTAATTAAATATTCGTGCAAATATTACTTCAACGGAACGTCTTAGTAATGTGAAATTAATTTTGTTTATAAATGTTTTATTTTTTAAATACATAAAACCACTAAAATTGTTTCTGTGTATAATACAAAAAAAAAGTATTAAAGTAAGGAAGTAATCTATCGACTTTCGCTACATCTTTACATCATTACATAATTAGAATTTACAACGAAGAAAAAAATTAGAATATAATTACCATTCACATTCTATAGAATTATTTCTGTTTTAATATTGTGTCTTTAAGACTGTGTCTTTTTTATAATTGTAAGCACAAAAATGAGTTCGATAATTAAATAAAAGTACGATTAATATTGCCTCAAAACATGCATAGTAAAATTATTTTAGTTATCAAAAATTTCAAGAAGAAAGTTCTTTGAAATTGTTAGGATCCGATGTGCTATTTACGAGATGTAGAGTTTCATTAAATATTTTTATAATAAGTTATAACGTGTAGAGAATACAACTTATTAGCATTTTTTCTTTAAAAGTAATAATAATAATAATAATAATAATGGGGTTTAACCTCCGTTTCTCTGACATATACGCCTATAAAAGAGGCCACCCACATCATTATTTGTTAATCTTTATTTATTTAATTACAAACATATTTACAATTTAATTTTGAAATGGGTGGAGTCGGTTACTTCGTTCTTATCCAAGCGACGTCAATGTGATCAATTCTGCACTCTCATTAATTATAAATTGTTCACACTGCCGCTGCCTGGATTCGAACCCGCAACCTAAGTCTAAATGGACACACAGACTAATGCAAATGTCTTAGACCACTCGGTCATTTAGGCTCTTTAAAAGTATTTGTTATAGATAGATAGATAGACTATAGATAAGGATAGAGATTGTATTTGGAAAAAAACCCCTTATATTAGTTTGTGACCCTTTCCCACTATTTTTTTTCGAGATTTCGACTTTTATGCCCCCGAGTTTGTGAAATGTATTTAAAAAAAAGCTAAAATATAAATATTTTAGTTTATCTTTATAATATTACGTTGACATATGCAAGAAACTAACTTGTATACACAGTCAATGAGTTAGCTTAGCGTGCAATGACGCTCGCACAGTTCGATTGGGTTGATGCCACTTCGTGCTCCCAGATATCACATGTCAAAATGATAATGCCCATTTATTAAGGCAACAATCATATAAATGATACGATAAGATGATTTTGTATAATTATTATTTGCGGATATTATCAATTATCTTCAAGTTTGTATGCATGTAATGAGACAATAATTACAAATACTTACAGCTGTTTAAAATTTGATTTTGAACAAAAAAAATATTTTTCATTTCAATAATTTATCATTCATTGAAATTATTTTAAACAAGTGAAAACAAACAATTGACTTAGGTAATTGTTGAAATACCATGCATAGACAGTGTTGATTACTCTATCACATTACACATACATACATGTCATACATTCGTAACATGTATGTATGTGTAAGCACACATACGTAATACATACTATACAATTTGCGCCCTCACGGGTAAACAGTAATGTTTACGAAAAAATGTTTCAAACAAAAGTTGATTATTTTTTGATAATGAAGATTTTTTACATTTTAACTTTTGTTCTATCTCTAACGGTTTACAAGATGGGTCCTACGGACTCATAGGTCAAGACCCAATTGACCTATGTTGCTCATTTACGAACTTGACCTCACTTTTTGCATCCTGAGTACGCTGTAAAAAGCTTGATATCTTTTTTCGTTTTTGAGTTATCCTGTTGGCAGAAAAACGGACAGACAACCGAAAATAGACTAATTAGGTGATTTTATAAACACCTATACCAAAATTTTGTTCATAGCATCAATATTTTTAAGCGTTACAAACTTGGGACTAAACTTAGTATACCTTGCATATTACCATATGCATGGTATAAAAATCGTGAGACTTAGTATAAGTATTTAAAATATTACAAATTTACACAGAGATCCAGTAGCTTAGTGGCAGAACACTAGACTCTATTCCTGGAATTTCACTTCCTGCAAGCTTCTAAAGGCTTATAAAGCTTTTAGGTTTTATGACTATTTTCACAACAATCTTTATTATTTTTGAGAAACCAAAGATATACAAAATTAATTTACGCTGGCATTGTTTGATAGTAATATTTTCTTGTTAATAATCAAAGTCCATTAATTCAAGTAAATAAAACTAAAAACAAATGTTTTTTTAGTATACCATAAAGTAAAGAAGATGAACAAAAACCAGCCAGCATTCATTTATAAAAACAACATAGATAATATTAGTTATTATTTTATTAGGTAATGCACCGGTAGGGACATTGTAGAGCATTTACCTGAGCAACAAAGTGAACGTAACAGTAAAACATAGCAACGATTAAAACAGACACTGAAATAAATGTACATATACAATATACATCTATTCGCTCCGAGCGTGAATTTCGTTTCCATGACAACGATACACTACTTTAATTATAGAATTAATGGATGCATATATAATTGTGTGGATTGCATTGAAAACTTACATTTAAAATTTAATATTCTTGTTTCACAAATTTAAATAAATAATTACGATAATTAACATTTGAAAAATAATATTTGTACAATTTGATTTCTTATTTTCACAATTTTTAATGCATTAAGTTTAATTAATTAGTGTTTTTCAATCATTTTAATTTGACAGTTTCTATATCATTAACATGTAAATAATTGCAAATTAGTCATAACAGCCCACTTTATCTCCAAAATTTTTCACTTAAAGCGCTGGCATCGATTTTATTATCCCTACCATGACTACGCACACAACGAATATCCACACATGTTGGTACAATGTACATACATCCACAGATTCGTTTAAAAAGTCTACGCCAAGTGTACTAAATAAATATTTCCTTTATTTATTCAATTATTTGAAAACCGCTTCCAAGCGCAATAGTTATTTATTTTACGATTTGAAATTTAAAAAAATACTAAGCCTAAATGACGAGCGGTCTAAGGCGTTTGCCTTTGACTGTTTGTTCATTTAGACTTAGGTTGCGGGTTCGAATCCAGGCAGCGGCAGTGTGAACAATTTATAATTAATGGGAGTGCAGAATTGATCACATTGTCATCGCTTGGGTAAGAACGAAGTAACCGACTCCACCCACATCAAAATGTAATTGTAAATATGTTTGTAATTAAATAAATAAAGATTAACAAATAATGATGTGGGTGGCCTCTGTTATAGGCGTATATGTCAGAGAAACGGAGTTTAAACCCCATTATTATTATTATTATTAAATTAAAAAAATTATTTCTTTATAATAAAAATTTAATCTATTATTTTTTGCTAATAACACTGTTACTAAAGCTATAGACTGGACTGTTAACCTAAGTCAGGAATTCCACACATTTTATAAAGATGATGGCTGTCTGATGAACAAAAAGATAACTACGGGATGCAAATTTTTATGATTCAGTTTGAATAAAACGGTCTTTTTAGGAAAACAAACCACTGTTATTGGAAAAAATTTTACAAAGAGTACATACATGATAGAATCATAATCCAAAAAAATTTAATTTTGCTCTATTACATCCAAATTTTTTACAATTTTGATAAACCAAGTATGTGGTCCTACTAAATTTGGGTCATATTTTTCAAATTTGTGATAAAAATTAACCTAACTTTAATAAGTTTGAAGAATGTGGAGTCCTGGTTTTGGAATTAAGCACATAAGTGATAGCTAACGAAAAATTAGTATCAGAGCTGAAAAGAATAACGCAAAATTAGTGAGTTTCAAAAAAAATTCCAATAAAATCCGATCAAAGTTGCCCGTGTTATCAAAAAATCAAATTTTTGAACTTGATGACGTCATCAGAATACAAAAAATTTAATTTTGCTCTATCACATCCAAATTTTATCCAAATTTGATAAACGAAGTATGTAATCCTACTAAATTTGGGTCATACTTTTCAAATTTGTGATCAAAATTAACCTAGCTCGAATAGGTTCCAAGAATGAGGAGTCCTGGTACCGAAATAAAGCACAACAGTGATAGCTATCAAAAAACTGACATCACAGTTGAAAAGAAGGACCCAAAATTAGTGGGTTTCAAAAAAAATTTCAATCAGATCGGAACAAATTTGCTTGTGTTACCAAAGAATTTTTCAACTGTATGACGTCATCAGAGTCCAAAAATTTTACAAACCATTTTTTCCCATTTTACATAGATATACTTTGTATGGATCAAACTGTTATGTTGTCTGTCTGTTGGATGATGTATGTAATATTTTTATTTCATTATGTCTGGCCAAGTCCATTTAAATAAAGTTGCTTACTGCTGTTGCAAACATTAGCACAAAAACAATTATTATTTGATATATGCATTAAGAATCAAACGGGACATTTTATGTTATTATATTGTGTATAAAAACAAGCTGTATATGCAACATACATTTTCCAGGAACTTGGTAGCAAAAGTAAAATAAAATAAAAACAAATTTATAATGTCTGTTGTATTTGTATTTGTATGCTATAAAATATAATTTGAAACAGGTTTTCTGTTAGTTGTGTATGTTGTCGGTTTTTAAATTTGATCATATAGTTTTGAATGAATCATGATAGAATCGTATAAATATAATTACAATTAATGATTTTTTATAATTAAGATTTTAATTTGAATTATATTAATTTACTCTAATTGTATTTAATTATATACATGGATATTATTTTGATTTTTTTTAATCAAAATAAATAATAAATACTAGTAACAGAAGTGTTTTCACGTTATTCTTAAACCATCAGGGGGATTAATTAAGGATCATTTGTGCAAATTTTCATTCTGGTTTCCGGTTTCAGCTGTGCGTTGATCGATCAGTCAGCTTCCATTCTTATATATATGTATAGATATTTAAATAAACATTTTTAATTATAAAACACAATATTCAAAATATTATATATTGATTAAATGTTATCATCGAATATTCCACAATAAATGTCCTACATAAAATGATTACCATAACACAACAAGCATTATTATAAAAACAATACACTGTAATTATCTAATTACTTTATTAATATGTTCATTACATTAATTGTGTTATTATGTATCTATCTACCAACTGCATACAATACATTATGTAGGGTAAAATGTTGTACCTTAGATTATAATTACAGCACTGATATTCACCACTATCCATACAGAATACTTCAGCAATTAACTAAGTCAAATGTTTATTTAATTCAAGAATTACATTACTTCAACTGATTATTACAACAAACTATCAGAAAGAAAAAACAATTGTCACATTAAATGGGTACCTATGATCATGGATCAGCTCGGCCAAAGGATGTCAAAATACTTTCTCACCACTCGAACTTTAAGGATGTATGAGCATGACAACAATGTTTGATTTAAAGGCTCAAAATTTGTTTGTAGGTGGTCTTTTACTCAAAGAAAATGTGGTTAAAATTTCAGCTTAGGTATCCGTGCAAATTTTTAAGAAAAAAGTCATTAAAAATCGGTATAAAATACATTGGCTCTTATGGAGGAATCTCAAAAAACGACATATTTTGGAAGTTTTTGATAATGTAAGAGCAGGGTAGATTAAGGGTTGAAATTATTTTTATCTTATTTTCAACTTTGATGATGAGTTTTGTTATAACTTCGTGAATGTAGACGAAAAATAAGAATAAAATTTTTCGTTATGTGTCTTGGTTTTCGAAATATCCAAAGCTAAATAATTAAACAAAATTTTCAATTTTCGATATTTTTGAAAATTAAGCCAGATATCGAAAAATTTTATTCTTACATTTCATCTTATATCGTCAAGTAATAATATAAAATCATCAAAATTGAAAATATCTATTTTTAAATTTGTGCCCCTACTACCATGCTCATACATCCTTAAAACTAAAATATGATGTAAAACACGAAATATAATAATTGACTTAAATGTAAAAAAAATAAGCAATTAAGAAATTATTTTTTACTTTTTGTATTAAAAATTTAATTTTTTTTTACTTGAAAAGCAAAAGCATATGCACAACAATTTTCTCGTTTATCTCTGGAAATTAAATTTGGCTTCATATGGTATCAATAGAAATGTAATATCTTTCAAGAAAGATGCTAAGCCGTGGTCCAAGACTTAAATCTTCTATTTTGTAATAAATATTTATTTGCTAATTACTTAACTATTATTGTAAGTGTTTATAAGTGCATTTTGTTTAGGTAATTGAAAGGTAAAAAAAAAAATAAATAAATAAAAGAATTATAAAATTCACTTAATAAGGACATTCAGTCACATTCAAATTGTTTTTACCATTAAAAGCAAACTTGATAAAGAAAACTATTTAAATTATTTATTGAAAATTTAAATAAAAATAAAAGCTTGCAAGTCAAAATGTTTTGTTTTTTCAAAAATGTACGCAACTGATTTAGCAATGAAGGGTTAAATTTTCTTTTTTTTGTAAATGATATGAATTCGGCCATGTTAACATCATCAGAACTGTATTTGCCAAATAAAGTCTTGAGAAACAGGGTTTAAAAAACAGTTGCACGAAAACTTGGTTGTTATATGTACAGCCGATAATATATTAATTAGATCCTTCGTGATTTAATTTAATTAAACCTTTCGCGAATAAGATCCACTGTCGCAAAGCAACTGTGAACAAACGGCCTAAACAAAATTGATAATCAGACACATATTATTTTACTATGCCTCAGTCTTTAGTAAGATTGCAATGTAATCTTAAATCTTAAATCATCCGATTAACTTCGAAACGAATTGTTCGTCCAGTTGCGTGTGGGCTCTTATTTGACTTGAGGTCTTTAGCTGATTTTTGCTAATTTGGATTTTGAGTATTCCTTCCAGTTTTTTTAGTCTTACCAAACATAAATAACCCGATTGTAAATTTAATTTTTATACAAATGTTGTCTCAAAAGTCACATATGGTCACGTGTGCGCGTCCTAGGATATTCAAGGTCAAAAGTCGAAAAAATCTATTTTTTCAGAATATCTTATTCGTTTATAACTTTTAAAATTTTTTATGTGCTGAAAAACATCTAGACATCATTCCGAATCCAGCGAGCTATCATACGTATTTTAAGACCATTATTTCTATATATTTCATTTTGAACTTGTTGACTAGACTATAAATACAGGCATTGATGTACAGTAATTCTTTTAAAAAGTTTAAAAATACATTTAAATATTATATAAACATCAGTTATCTTAAAACAAATATGAATTCAAAGAGTGGGTTTTAAAAACTACTACTTTGTAACAAATTTTTTGGCATTGAACTACTTTAAGAAAATGCATTTTGAAAAGATATATTATAATATTAAAAAAAAAAAGATTCCTCTACATACCCTTGAAAATTAGTAATCATTTAAAATTTATAACATAATAACAATTTATTAAAATTAATAATTTTGTATATAAATTTTAATAATTATTACATCTCTTATACATTTATATTTTAAGGTAATTGAAATTATTTAAAATATCATTGAACCAAATTGATTTTATGATTTATAGTGAAAAATTTATAAAATAAAATACATTTTATTCAATGAAATATTAAGATTAATTTCGTAATCGAACATTTTAATTAATTAAGTTTTCTTGTTAACCACTTTTTTCCCCTTATAAGGGAAATCGGTATAAAAAAGTAAATATTTCAATTTTTTGAATAGGTGTTGAAAGCAGCAATTCAAAGCAAAAAATCGGTTTATTGGATCAATTTTAGTCCGTATCTCAAAAACTATTCGACCAGTCAACAAATGCACCCGATTTTTGTACTTTCTGGGTCAAAATTACCTTATATACTGAGTTTTATCGAAATTGGAGATCACAAATATTTTTCGATTTTTTGCATTTTTTTAAGGGGTACTCCTTTGGTAAATCGAGAAAATCGGGGAAAAAATTTTTGTTGGAATTTGATGAAACTCAGTGGAAAGGGTAATTTTGATCCAAAAAGTTTAAAAATCGGGTTTATTTAATCATTGGATGCCGAGTTTTTGAGATATAGCAATATTTGGGTCGATTTTAGTCCGTATTTCAAAAACTATTCGACCAGTCAACAAATACACCCGATTTTTAGGTCGAAATTACTTTATAAACTGAGTTTTATCGAAATTGGAGAATACAAATATTTTTACGATTTTTTGCAATTTTTTTAAGGCGTACCCCTTGAATAAAATTGAGAAATACTCAACAAAATTTTTTTTTTCAATTTGATGAAACTGGGTGGATAGGGTGATATTGATCCAAAAAGTATAAAAATCAGGTTAATCTAATGATTGGACCTATAGAAAGTTGCAATATCAGCGAGTATCATGGGCAAAACTTCATTTCCACGTAGTTCGCTCCAACCCTTTATAAACCGTTATATCGATGCACACACACTCACATACATTCAATCATATGAAAAAATAATAAAATTGAGATTAATTTGAACAAATAATAATAATGGAATGTAAATATTAATAACAAAAACAAATGCTATTTTTGATATTAAAAAAGTTTACCCGTTCTTTGTTTGAAATTTAAAAAAATAATTACAAAAATACATAATTTATTTTGTTGAAGGTGAAATGGAACACGTTTGATTATTATAGGTGTTGATTACAATACGACATTGTGTTTATTCATTTTATATATCACATAATACAATGTGTCACAGATTTTCATCCGGAAAATTGAATAGCCCAAAAGTAAGAAGTAAATCTTAGTTTTCAAAATACCTTTAATAACAAATACTTGAGAAGCCACTGTTTTCTCAAACTGAGGGGGTTCATTTTGGTCGCTAACCCCTTCAAGTCAAAGTATGAGTAAATATCTACAAACTACAAAAAAAAAACATTTTTCAAAAATTTGGGCATTTAAAAAAAAATTAAATAAAAATTAATTATTAACTAAAAAATTGCTGCCCAGGTTCAATTACTGCCCAGGCAAGTAAATAAAAATGATTTTTTAATATTTAGTAGATATTAAATCATACTTCGACCTGAGAGGGGCGGAGGTCATATATGATCGCATACCCCTTCAATTGTCAGCGGTGGTCCATCAATTTTAATCTAATCAGCAAAAATCAATATTTTTCTCAAAAAAACCGCCTTTTTGAAAAAGTTTGAAAAAGATCGCTTCGAGGCAAATTTTTGTGAAACCTTTTTGGTTTTCCGTTTGATAAGATTTCAAACCCATCCCCCATAGGGTCACGAAGTGTGTAGGTACCTCAAAAAAGTTGTTCAATTATTCTTATTTTTGATAAATTGGAGATTTATCGACCATTCATTAAAATCTGAGACACTTTGTATATTTGATTATATTTTTTTGAACATGATGTTAAGTAATCGATATATTAAAGGTCAAAATTTGTATGTTATACTATTGTACAGTTCACAGTTCACGCTTAATTTCTCCCATATAGTTAAATGAATTTTAGAAACATTTTTAGGGTATCTTTTATACCCGAGGAATATTTAAATAACAGTGATATAAAACATCGAAGCCCAAAGGTTACGATTGATTATAAAATGAAACCTTATCCATGACTGGAAAAGTTTCTGGACTCCTATTTGAAACAATGATATTTAAATTAAATAAGATTCGAAACGTAAAAGTGGTGTAAGCGTTAAAGAGGCGCGTTTTCTATATACAGAAATCTACTAATTTTCAATTTTTAGAATCCAGATAATTATTTAAGGACGTTCATGCGTGAACCTGTTTTGCTATGTGCGTTCATAGGGAAACAGTATGTAAATTTTAAAGAATTTTAAATTAGTAGAAAATAGGAATTTTTTTTGAAATTCTATTAAAAGTTTAAATAATAGTTAACTGGTAAAAGTTTCAAGTATGGTTATCGATATATTTTTTGAAAAATATCGATTTATATTTTCCATTTAGTCTCATGTTAAACCTTAATTTTAGTCACTTTTTAAACTTAAAATTTAATGAAATTAATTCGATAACAGGATATGTTTCCTGTTTTAAATCATAAAAAATCATTTAAACTATCGCTTTATCATATTGTTTTTAATTTCTCTACTAATATCGTTGACGCATGAACGTCCTTAAATAGAGCAGTGTTGACATTAAATGCGTGCATTTTTCAAATGTGTTTTTGTTTTGTAAGATCACTGAAAAATTAATCAGGACGGAAAGAAGTTCCGTTGACGATCAGTGTGGGGTTACTGTGGAATCGAGGGATACGATACAAAGGGTTGACGAACTGAAGGCATCACCTTGCTGTGTTAGAGATGATGTTCTGGAATTATTAGCAACCAGATTATATCCACATTCCACCCTTAACGATTAAGTAGAATTCTACCTGGGCACAGGTCTCGTATTGGCAAACTAAAGTAGTGAAAACATCGATCCATCCCTAGATACCATGGCGACCAAGACGTTGCTACTATATTTACATTAATTTTCGTTCCAACTAATTCAGATTTTGAAAATATCACATCTGCAATTCTGAAAAAATTGCAGGATGTAACGGTAAAAAATAAAATGAATTAAATGAACTAAATTATGTAAAATAATTCAAACCTGTTCATTCTTATTCCTTGTTATAGTGAGTCTACTCCTTTAAAGGTATCCACCAAAATTAAATAATTATGGTGGGATATTGTCTAACCATATAAATTCAAACCGCATTCCTCTCTTCAGTAGTTTATTTTTTTTATAATTTTTAATTAAATTTGGTCAAAATCACACACACTTGTTTAAAAGATTTATATGAAACTGGGAGTCCCACCAAAAATAAAATTTGATTTGTAAAATGTTTAAAAACCATTTTTAAAATGTCAAGTTTGTTTCTTTAAGGATGTATGAGCATGAAAACAATGTTTGATTTAAAGGCTCAAAATTTGTTTGTAGGTAGTCTTTTACTCAAAGAATATGTGGTTAAAATTTCAGCTTAGGTATCCGTGCAAATTTTTAAGAAAAAAGTCATTAAAAATCGATATAAAATACATTGGCTCTTATGGAGGAAGTTTTTGATAATTTTCATTTGGAATGAATGAAAACAAATTTAAAAAAAACTTTTTAATAGAAAGTAAACATATTAGCAATGAATTAGAAAAGAAAAAAACTAAGTGTCATCGTCCATATAAGGGATGTAAGAGCAGGGTAGATTAAGGGTTGAAATTATTTTTATCTTATTTTCAACTTTGATGATGAATTTTGTTATAACTTCATGAATGTAGACGAAAAATAAGAATAAAATTTTTCGATATGTGCCTATGTTTTCGAAATATCGAAAGCTAAATAATTAAACAAAATTTTCAATTTTCGATATTTTAAAAATTAAGCCAAATATCGAAAAATTGTATTCTTACTTTTCGTCTTATATCGTCAAGTAATAATATTAATTTATCATCAAAATTGAAAATATCTATTTTTAAATTTGTGCCCCCACTACCATGCTCATACATCCTGAAGAGTACCTATATAAAATACAAAAATTGTCTGCTATGTCTAAGTTCCCTATGTAGGAGCGTGTACATTATACGTACAGGGTGGGGCAGTGATTGCGGGACGTTCAAGTGAGATTTTTCTACTTTTTAAAAGTTATGAATTTTTTGGGGTGTTACGAGTGATAAAAGTATAAACTTCGACAAATATTCTATGTTTGATATTTAGGTTTTTGTTAGGGTTTTCATCATAAAAGGTTCCGATTTTATAAAACGTTTGGTATTTAGTACTTAAAATGATTTTGATCAGAATTTAATGAGATCAAAATGATTTATCTGACCAACCTGTATACATAATATTTATATTTGAAGGTAAAATTGTCTCATATAACGTGCATAATATTATTATATATTTGATTTCGTTTGTATTAGAAGATAAATAATTAATTTATGTAAATTAATTATGTAATATTTTTATTTTATAATGTGTATAAAACTTTCACTTATATTTATGCGTATGTAATATTCCATGATATCCAAGTGTTTATTTTATAATTAAATAATATAATTTTTAATTAAATAAATTAAATTTTACAAGGACTATTAAATTAAACTCCATTCTTACCTACTTCAAATTATTATTAAGTTTATAGTCAAATTTTCTCTTATATCTGTTTTAAAATGTATTCAAAGTTAATTATTTTAATTCAATTAAAGTAAGGTAAACAATATTCACTCGTTTTTATTCACTTACGAAATTTTAATATAATTTCTATTTGCTTAAATAATTTTCATCTTTACAACTAAAAATACAACAGATTTATATCTGTAAATACCTTAACAAGTGTAGAGTAAACCGGGGCTAGTTAAGCAGGTTTTGACTTTTAAGGTTATAGCTTCTAAACGACTAATCATAATTATTTGACGCATATATCAATAGTTAGCCAATCTATTCCTTTCAGAAGTCTTGAACCTTTGGAGAAAACTAGCTTTAATTGACGATGGTCGTAGTTGCTCAACCTACTTCCCAATTGGGGTAAGTTGAGCGAGGTTATGGCGCAAGTTGAGCAAGATACGAAATAAATAAATCAATAACCGGCTAAGTCGCCGAGCGAGTAAAGGCGTAATCACCTTTCACCGTTTGACTACTTAGACTGGGAAATTGCGGGTTCGAATCCACGCAGCGGCAGCCTGACCAATTCGGATGTAGTTTAAATAAATAAAGATTAAAATATAATGATGTAAGTGGCCTCTGTCATAGACGTATATCTGAGGAACGGAGGTTAAACCCCATTATTATTTTAAAACAACAATTATAAATCAATTATATTTATTTGTTATATGTTTGGATAAGGAATTTCCGATAATGTCAAAAATCAATCCGAGGTATCGTTTTACTCGAGAAACTACTAGCTCAATCGCCAAATGAACCCGATTTTTTTCGATTTTTACACCCGGTTCTAAGTACATTTTCAAATTTTTATAAAAGAGGTTTCAACAAAAGCAAGAAATCTTCCATTATTTATAGCAACATGAAATCATTTAAACGTTTATATTAATAATTTCTCTTTTTTGTTCCAGGTAATTCAAAAATTTACTGTAATATTAAATGTATTACTTGCTGATTATTAATACACCAAATATGGTAAGAATAAAAATATACAAACATTAAAACGAATGTCAATAACATCGAACGTCAAAAATGAAATTATCGAAACTCTAATTTTAAATAAATCATGTTTTTTGGAAGACACATTAATACAGACTTTCTTTTCTAACATAGTGCAGTGTTAGCTGAGAAAGATTGGGATCCGAGAATTAATTGCCCACTTCATTATTATTTAAAAAATGGTATCTATTTATTTAAATAAAAAAATGAATTGATTTGATTAATCACACAAATAATAATTCTTCTAAATAACAACCATAACATGTTATAGGTGGTATCAATTTGTATTTTGTTTTGTTTAGTAATAATAATATTGTTTTATAAAATCATAAATGCGTGACTTAACTGACACGCATCAATAACATTGAGGTCATCCTGTGTTCTGTGCTCAGTACTCCCAAATCACGCCCAATATTTGTTGTACAAATCAATCTAACAATCATATTATCATCATCATCTAATAGAGATACTATTCATTTTATAATGAACGGATTCGATGGAATAATGTTTGAGATGTTTTATTTAATGTTGATCCTTTTCCAGCCAGTCTACTTGAACTGTTTTAAATTCTGAATAAGAAAAAAGATCATAAATATTCAAAAAAAAAACTGTACAATCTATTTATTTACATATGCAAATTCCTCGATGAATTCATTATAACTATAGTAATGACGTCAACTAGAGATCCCTTTTAGTTCAAATGACTTTTCCAGTAATACGATACTCCCGTCATGGCTTTCTTCACCGCTGAAAGAGTACAAGCATTGAAAAGTTATATATAAATTCATTCGCTAGCTATCACTTATGTGCTTAATGCCGGGACGAGGACTCCACATTCTGGAAATCTATTCGAGCTAGGTAAATTTTGATCACAAATTTGAAAAGTATGGCCCAAATTTAGTAGGATTACATACTTGGTTCATCAAAATTGAATAAAATTTGGATTTGATAAAGCAAAATTAAATTTTTTGGATTCTGATGACGTCATACAGTTAACAAATTTGATTTTTTTGATAACACAGGCAAATGTGATCTGATCTTATTGGAATTTTTTTTGAAAGTCAATAATTTTGGGTCATTCTTTTCAGCTGTGCTGTCAATTTTTCGCTAGCTATCACTAATGTGCTTAATACTGGGATGAGGGCTCCACATTCTTGAAACCTGTTAGAGCTAGGTTAATTTTGATCAGAAATTTGAAATGTATGACCCAAATTTAGTAGGATTACGTACTTGGTTTATCAAAATTGGATAAAATTTGGATGTGATAGAGCAAAATCAAATTTTTTGGATTTTTATGACGTCATGAAGTTCAAAAATTTGATGTTTTTTGATATCACAGGCAAATTTGATAGTATCTTATTGGAATTTTTTTTGAAACCCACTAATTTTGGGTCATTCTTTTCAGTTGTGGTGTCAGTTTTTCGTTAACTATCACAAATGTGCCTAATTTCGGGATGATGACTCCACATTCTTGAAACCTATTAGAGCTGGGTTAATTTTGATCACAAATTTGAAAAGAATGACCCAAATTTAGCAGGATTACATACTTGGTTTATCAAAATTGGATAAAATTTGGATGTGATAGAGCGAAATTAATTTTTTTGGATTCTGAGTCATAAAGTTAAAAAATTCGATTTTTTTGATAACACAGGCAAATTTGATCCGATCTCATTCGAATTTTTTTTGGAATCCACTAATTTTGGGTCATTCTTTTCAGCTGCGATGTCAGTTTTTCGCTAGTTATCACTAATATGCTTTATTACGGTACCAAGGCTAGACATTCTTGAAACCTATTAGAGCTATGTTAATTTTAATCACAAATTTGAAAAGAATGACCCAAATTTAGTAGGATTACATACTTGGTTTATCAAAATTGGATAAAATTTGAATGTGATAGAGCAAAATTAAATTTTTTGATTTTTTGCTCGGAAACGTAGAGAGAAATCAGTACTTTAATTTGATACTCTATCATTTGAATAAATTTTAAAATTTTATCAATTAAATATACAGACTCTTTAAGGTAAAATGACACGATATATAACTGTTTTTTAATCAATGCCCTTCTATAATGCATGGAACAGCATTCGATGCAACAACTGTATATAAACCGCATATTATGAGAACAAGGCCTATTTAGTTATCAGTTGTTTAAGATATTTTATTTTAAAACTGACAAGTTATTAATGACGATGAGTCTCTGTAGTGTATTGTCTATAAATATATCTACAATACAAATATAAATATGAGAATATAACTGATTGATATAAATATGACCGCATACTGACAACAAAATATTTAACAATTCATCTGATAACATTGTTATTTTACAAATGACATTTAAGTGGTCAATGTAAAATTTATTTATATAATATTCTTTTTTATTTTATCTGAGTTGTTTATGGATTTCTTAGATATTCTAGTTTTTTTTTTCGTTTGAATTTCATCGTGTGAAAATGTAGGAAGAAACGAAATAAATTTTTTTAATTTATAAAAATAACCGTAGAAGAATCGGTAGTAATAACTTCGAAAGAAATAATACCTTCGAATGTTTCCAGACGAGGCCAAAAGAATACTGGAAAAAAATTTGGAAAACGGTTGACCCTGAAGGTCATCCCTGTAACTTCCCGCTAAGTATTGACTCAACTTTTCATTGTTTAGCGAAAAACAATGAAAAATAAACGGTTGGTGACATTCGACGCAGTTTTTGAAGCTTCATGAAGAATCTTTAAGTTTCAATTGATAGAACAAAAAATTTTGAGGTTATTCCGAAAAAACGCTTTTTTGGGTTTTCTTTCGTCAACGATAACTCACGAACGAATCAACCGATTTTGACCGGACTGGTGGTGATCGACGTAGTTTTTTTGATGTTGAGAGCTGATTAGTTTCTGGAATTGATTGATACAGCCGTTTAAAAGTTATTCAAAAAAAAACCACTTAAAGAAAAATTTTTCTTTGCAGTTTTTTTGGGATTTCTTGATTTCTCGGTTCGAATCGGTCCAAATAGGCCTCAAAATCTAAGTTTGGTCAAGCCCTTTCGAATGGCACCAACCGCGATCAAATCGGACAAGCCGTTCAAAAGTTATGACAGGTTTACATACACACACACACACACACACACACACACACACACACACACACACACACACACACACACACACACACACACACACTCATACACACAAACAGCCATACAGACACCCTCGCGGAAGTAGTCAGGGAAGCTTCCTGACACCTTAAAACGTCGAGATCTGATGAAAACTCGATTTTGGCAAAACGGGGTGAAAACAATAACTTCCCTATTTTCTTAGCGGGAAGTTAAAAATTAAAATAATGACAACCTAATCCCGAAGTTGGCCGTTTCATATTGAAATAAAGTAAAAATACTTTCAAACAATTGCCTAACGATTGAAACAAGCACAGCTAAATATATTTGTATTTACAATAGAATGGGATTGAATTTAAAATATGAATTCATTGATACAAAATGACTGAAGTTAAATAAACAAAATCATTACTAAGAGATTGATTTTAGTTTAAAGTCATGCATTTTATTGATGGCAAATAAATTGTAGTTAGTTGGAATATATAATAATTGTTGTTACTAACTTACAGAAAGTTTGAAATAAATTTATTGATTTTTTTTATAATATACAGCATCGGTAGCAAAGTTGGTTAAGCCTTAGGCTTGGGACACTAAAATCAATAGTAATCCGTATATCGCTGGTTCAAATCCGACTCAATTATTTTTAAAATAAACCCAATAAACCTGCTCATGTGGTTGTGACAATCACATCACTATTTTGTTAATATTACTTTCATATAAACAACTCATGCGTTTGTATCATCTTCACCACTTAACCCCGTACGGTGGTTGTACTTTTGAGCATTTAAATCATACATCCTTAAATAGTTATTTTTATATCCTACTAATGATATCTAATCAATATTTTTCGTATGTAAACGTACTTTACAACGAGGTTTATTAATTCATCGTTAATGATTTATATCATCGTTATAAATAATCACATTATAATAAAAAAAAATTGAAGTATATGTACATAATTAGATCATACTCACATAGTACAACATAATTTAACAAAATTCCCAGAAAAAGTCTAACAATAAATTATCAAGAATAAGTGTAGATAAGTAATATTGATTAGATTAACCACGAAAAAAAATTAATCATCATTGTTAATGAATTTAAAATGATTAAAAATTTATAAATACATGCTAAATATAAGAAAAAATATATAACTTTCGTGTACATTTTTGAAAGTAAATAAAATCTTAATACAAAAAGAAAAATAACACCTATAGATAGATTGTTCTATAAAAGGTATATTACAATACATAAGATATGAAAATGATAAATTTTATATTTTGGCATGTAACATGTTATTTTACAAAATTTTTATCTGATTTATGTGAAGTTTTTACTGTACGTATTGTATTCTACAAAATACATCCACATCAGACTCACTTTATGTATACAAAGTGGTTCGAATCAATTTCACATCCACATTTCACATCGAGAATTAAGTGAAATAAGTGATGGCAAATGAAGTAAAGTTTATAAAGAAATAGTCTTTATATTTAAAATTACAATTGCCGAGCGAATCGGGTGGATGGAGTTTCTGAGATATCGCAATATTGGATCGATTTTAGTCCGTGTCTCAAAAACTATTCGACCAGTCATCAAATGCATCCGATTTTTGTACTTTTTGGGTCAAAACTACCTTATATACTGAGTTTTATCGAAATTGGAGATTTAAAAAAAATTCCGATTTTTCGCACTTTTTTTAAGGGGTACTCCTTTGGTAAATCGAGAAAATCGGGGAAAAAATTTTTGTTGTGGAATTTGATTAAACTCGGTGGATTTGGTAATTCTGATCCCAAAAGTATAAAAGAAAGTTACAATGTCAGCGAGTATCATGTGCAAAACTTCATTTTCAAAAAAGTTAGAAAAATTAAAATCCATACAATTGTGAACAAAAGAGAGGATAAGTGAAGGCTATAATGTGATAGTTGTTGTTTAAAAAAGGAAGAATCGCCCCGCAAGGCGGTTGGGTATCTGCTAGTTATCTCTATTATTAACTTCTGATAACTCACTCATTTTTTTTAATGAAATAAATTTTCGACAAAAAATACAATAATTGACAGATTGTAAAACTCAAAATTCATGGCAAGCTGAATCGATTAAAACGTTTTAGTTTCCAAGGTAACCTACTTCGTCGGATTTTGGGGTCGTTTTTATTTGTTGCACTATTTTTGGTTTTACCTCGAAACCAGCAAACATATTATAATGTGCGATAAGGAACATAGTTCCAAAAAATACGGGTTGCACTCCGGGAGTGCCGGCAGAAGTGAATACTTGAATATTAACGTTGTGCATTTTTGATATTTTGAAATGGTTGGGTAATAATTTTGCACGAATTGCTTTAATTATCAGTATAAAAGTACTATCATTTTTGTGGTAGAATACAATATTTATTTATTGCGCTGTCGTACACAAACATGACAATTTCATGAACAAACACTTTTTACCCATTGCAAAAAAGTGTACAACGCCGCTAAAGAAGTTTTCAATTAAAAAAAAAAATAAATAAATAATTATTTTTTTAATAAAAAGGCAACCGCACACAGTGTTCCCAAGCGGCCACCCATCCAAGTACTGACTGTGTCCAATGTTGTTTAACTTCGGTGTACTGACTGTGACATGGTCTTACGAATTTTCGATCAGGTCACGTGTCCTGACGCAAGTTTAACATTTTTTATCCATTACAAAAAAAGTGTTCACCGCCGCTAAAGAAGTTTTCACTTCAAAAAAAAACAAAAACTAAAAAAAATTATATTCTTGGATGGTCACCCATCCAAGTACTGACTGCTTAACTTCAGTGATCGGACGAGAGCCGGTGTACTGAATGTGACATAGTCTTACGCTTTTTCGATCAGGACACGTGTCCTGTCGCCTGTCGCGAGTTTAACATTTTTTACCCATTACAAAAAAAGTGTATAACGCCGCTAAAGAAGTTTTCACTTCAAAAAGCGCTATTTCATAGTGTTCTTCCATAAAATTTTTTGGAGTAAATTAGAATTTATGTTTGAAAAAATTCCGATAATAGATATGAATGGTGCCTTAATCAAAGTCTCGACGCACTTTCGAACAAAATGTAAGTCTCTAATGTGAACCACATAGTACAGAAATTTTGATATCTGTCAACTGTAATGTGTGTGTATGTATGTATATGTAATATCTAAATAGGAATCTTGAATATAACGTCAAATATATAAAATACCTACAATATTATTACAATAATGTGAAATTAGAACGTTAAATTTAATTTTAAATATACAACATTCACAACATATGTATAAATAAATAAATCATATTATTTTACTTAAAAATTATTGTTTTTAATAATGTAAACAAGGTCATCTTAACTATTTCTTCTTTTTGATTGTTCAAAACATTTTACAAATATTTAGGAACTTTGGGAATTTTTGTATCTATTTCAAGGATCTATCTACTCAATTGTGTATTGTAATTTTATTTATATGCAAATTTACCGTTTATTTTGAAACAAGTAGTCATTTATGAAATAATTATAAATGTGACAATGGTAACTTTGTCGGTAACGCTTTCTTGAGATAAGTCAAAATGGAGTCAATAATATTCATTCAAAATATGACTGCTCATCAATGTAAATTTGCATATTTTTCATTAAGTTATTTGCAAGGATTGAATAATAATAGGAATTTCAATAAAACTTTATAAAAACATTTTTTGATTAAAAAAGTTTCCAAAAATCACAAAAAATTCCTAGGTTATCGGGCTTTTTATTACTATTTTATCGTTCAAATTTGGCTGAAAAAATAATGAATCATATAGGTTATCCTTTTCAATTGGATATTTCTATATCAAAAAATCTAGAGAGTGTGATAAAAAACTATCTAAAATATTTAGACAATCTTGTAGTTTATAATAATACCATAAAAAAATTAAGTTGTCGATGATATAAAAAAAAAATTTTTAATTTAATTATGAGTTCATCGAAGATCCATCATTTGATGAACAGAGACGACTAGAGTTTAGAGTATTGATGATTGAGGAGCGATATCTATATTATCAAATTTATAAGCTTCACTTGTACACAATATATTATATATTTTTGTAGTTGCGTGGTATTGTAAACCTAAAAATTGCTTGACTACAAAGCATGTATTTGGTTAATATGTATGTACCGTGCAATAAACCAAAACTTTTTTACACTACTGTACTTAATAATTTTGAGACATTATTTTGTTTTCTCTGGAACTTTGTATACATGGGGCTCGTAACTCCATGTAGACATAGTTTTAGAGCGTATTATTAGCTCATCTCTAATATATTATGGCTGTAACTGCGTCCATGTGAGGCGACCCAAATACTCTTCAAAGAGCTACGTCTTCACAACGAACTTTTATCTAAAAAATTGATACCATTAATTTTTCAACGGGCTTAAACCAGTTTAGCTTTGTAAAAACATGTGTACTAAACTATAGAAATAAGATATTTTATTTTGAACTAGTAAAATAGTTTTTATATCATCAATTGATTTCGAAATCGAACACTTTGTTGAACAAATAAATACGAATGACATTCAGTGTGATTTATGATTTGATTTATCAGTGATATTGATTTATAGCATAGATCTATTATATAATCTAAAGAATTTTATTCGTATATATTTTATAGTGATAAAAAATGATCATTGCGATTACATTATAAACGCGAATTCAATTTCTATTTCAAGAACTTTTTTTTAATTCATACATTTAATACAATGCCTTTAAAAAGTATATAATAAATTCTTTCTCTTTATTTTGATGTGAAAACTTCTTTCTATAGACGCATTAATAGACGATATCGCAATATTTGGGTCGATTTTAGTCCGTATCTTAAAAACTATTCGACCAGTCAACAAATGCACCCGATTTTTGTACTTTTTGGATCAAAATTACCTTATATACTGAGTTTTATCGAAATTAGACATAAAAAAAATCGATTTTTTGCAATTTTTTTAAGGGGTACCCCTTTGATAAAATCGAAAAAAAATTTATGTTTTAGAATTTGATGAAACTCGATGGATGGGGTAATTTTGACCCAAAAAGTGTAAAAATCAGGTTAATTTAACGATTGGATGCAAAATTTCTGAGATATCGCAATATTTGGATCGATTTTAGTCCGTATCTCAAAAACTATTCGATCAGTCAACAAATGCACCCGATTTTTGTACTTTTTGGGTCAAAATTACCTTATATACTGAGTTTTATCGAAATTGGACATACAAAAAAATTTTCGATTTTTTGCAATTTTTCTAAGGGGATACCCCTTTGATAAATCGATCGAGAAAATCGGTAAAAAATTTTTTTTTGAAATTTGATGAAACTCAGTGGATACCTTATCTAATTTTGTGTAAAAGCATTTCTTCAATGTGTTGACACCCCACAAAATGATTTATCGAGTTCACCTTCAAAAAGGAATCTACAACAACATATCTCTTATAAGTAATAGATATTTTTACGTATCTTTACATAAAATGTTGGTATGTAATCAAATATGGTATGAAAACAACTTGCGATTGTAACAGGAAAACAATACCATACAACTATAAAACTGAACAGTGAACAGTGAACGGTGAACAGACATTCAAAGAAACAGAATAAATAAACCAGTCTATGATTGTTGTCGATGTCGATGTCGTTGTCGGTTGTTGTTTTGTAATTCTAATTGTAATGGTATGGTGACTGTGAGTGAACGATGTCATCAACTTCTTCACATTCTTAATCAGAAAGAGAAACAAGTATTTTATTATTATTAGAATTATATTATTCCTACCTGTAAAGAAACTATACTTCTAGTACTGGTCGTGGTTATGGTCGACTCCTTAAGATGACAATCAAAAGATATCAATAATTATTTTACATTACTTTTTTATCAAGTTCAAGTTCAATGCTTTAATTGCATATGAATTTAATTTTTAAATGTACCTTTTGTCATATTCGAGAATGTATATCTTGCAGAATGACAATCAATAATTTTATGTTAGGTTAGGTTATAATGGCTGTTCACGAAGAACACACTTAGGCTATTCGTTGTGTGCGTAGTCATGGTAGGGACAATAAAATCGATGCCAGCGCTTCCAGTGAAAAGTTGGCGATAAAGGAAGCTGTTGTGACTAATTTGCAATTCTTTACATGTCAATGTTATAGAAAATGCCAAATTCAAATTTTTGAAAAACACTAATTAATTAAACTTAATGCATTAAAAATTGTGAAAATAAGAAATCAAATTGCACAAATATTATTTTTCAAATGTAAATTATCATAATTATTTATTTAAATTTGTGAGACAATAATATTAAATTTTCAATGTAAGTCAAGAATACAATCCACACATTTATATATGCATCCATACAATTCTATAATCAAAGTAGTGTATCGTTACCATGGAAACGCCTCCAATAAAACTCACGCACGGTGCGAATAGAGCCCATTGCGATACTATATGTGTTTTACCACCTGATCAGCTCCTCAATTTCAGAGCCTGCGTTCACCTTCTTCATGCATATACCATCCACTACACCAACCCATCACAACTATTAATTAAAGCATACCGCGGACGAAATTGATAACGCCTTAACCAATTGAGCTAATAGGGTGACTTCCAAGAATTTGAGAGGAGGATCCATTTTTAGGGTAGATTGAATTAAAAGATGTTTATCGTAAAAATTTGCAATGTATTGCCACTTTATAATATTGTGTTGCCAAATGATTACAACAAAATATATAACATTTTTGGCATATCTGAATAAAAAATCAGAATTTGTATTCCGTTAGATGTTGAATCATGAAACATTGTACCTTGAAGGTACTTTCATTTTTTATTTCCCAAACTATACAGAACTTTAAAATTCAAGGTTTTAATAAATATTAAAAGACGGATATTGTTCAATCATTAATAGTAATTGCATTTTTTTTATATAAATTTTAAAAAAATAGATCCTGCTACGTTTGACCTTCAAATTAAAAAAAATGTTTGTCGTAGGTCTACCTAAATCGAACTTGAGACATATTCTCTAAATTTTATTTAAAAATGTATTTATTACTTAAAATTTTTCATTTGTCTATTTTTCCCAAGCACTTTTGTCTTCTGTAAATGAAAATGCTGATTCTAGTAATTTACACTGTCGTGTTCATGAATAAATAAATTTTAAATGATGTATACACAATACCATTATTGATCCTCCCACGTAAAATGAGATTATGGTCTAAATATTTAATTAGTATGCATATATGATACGAATTTTAAATGTTTTGATATTAATATTTTATTATTTGGAGATTAAAGATTTATTTGCGTGAGTGTGTTTTTACAGTTTGTGTAAATTTTCCAGAGACAGACGATATTCAATATTAATTATTCTCTTGTAAATGCAATTCAATAAAATAGATAAACTGTTTAATAAAAGAAATTAAAGTTCGAAAACTAAATCCCCGACAATTACAGAATCGCGCTCTGAAAAGTATAAAAACAAGAAAATATTTTCGTCTAAAATTGTTATGAGAAGTAAAATCGTCACTATAGTCGAGGAACCTCTAAGATTAAACAGTTTTCCACAGTACCGAAAAGAGGTCCCCTGACAGTAATGACGATTTTACTTATCATAACAATTTCAGATGAAAATATTTTCTTGTTTTCATACTTTTAAGATCGCAATTCTGTAATTGTCGGGGTTTTAGTTTTCGAAATTTATTTTACTTAAACCATTTTAGGGTTATAATTGCTTGAGAAAGTATAACAACATATATATATTTGAAAATATCATAGCTTTATGTTCTCTAGAGGGCGCCGTATTCAATTTAATGAGACGGTACATAGCCTATAACCAGCGGACGATCAAGAAGCTTCTAAACAATACCCCATTTGTCAAATTATGATAAGTTGTTTAGAAGAACAGATGAACATACATACATATCGGTCAAACACATAACTCTAGCCATTGTATAGTCGGGGTAATAAAACAAAATCCATACTTTAGAGATAATGGTTTTCATGTGATAATCCACAAAAATTTCTATATATTTCATAAATTTATTCCAAATTATGTGAAAGAGTCATTAATTTATGTATATCCTTGAATTATAATTATAAATTGTACAGTTTTTGGATATAAATCTTAAAAGTGTATTCATGTATAATTAATAATAATAACCTTAATTTGTTCACATCTTTTAAAAATAAATCGTGATATATGAAATTGCATCATTTATTAAAACATGTATTCATTGTAATTATGAACTATTATTAAATTTGTTTGATTTGGAAACTAAATTAATGCGTGTATATTTTAAAGAATTAAATTATTCTAAATTATTCTACAAAACGTTATTCTTATTCAAAGTTGAATTTAAATATAGCTTTAAACCATTACTGTGAGCGCCATCACAAGGGTTAATTTTGTAGTCGTATATTTTATATTCTGTAATCTATTTTTAACCCCCGAACTAAAGAAAGTGATATTATAAGCAAATAGTGAATGATCAAATAAAATCAGATTTGATTATAGAATATAGATATAAAAAATTGAAATTTATTTGTTTCTAATTTATAAATGATTAACATTTAATAAAAGTCAGGGATTTATGGTTATTATGGTCAAGTGAATGGTATTTTAAACATGATTACGTCATATTTTTGTTAATGGAAAACATACATTTTCACTTCAGTCTATAGATTTATAATATAAATTGCAGTGAAAACTTCTGTAAGTGCGTTGAACATATGTATAATAAATAATATTTGTTAGAGTAAAATCTTACGATTTCACGCCAGCAACAAGCTATGAATGTAGCTACAGATATAAAACCGTAACCTAGGAAACTAAAATTTATTTCAATCGAAAACCTATGTAATAATAATGAAAGTTGTACAATTCACCAATAACTAAGTGATTCTGATCTCTGGTAACTTCTGGTTACTGTTCATAGATGGCATTTGATATGAAATTTCAAAAATGCGATTAATTTTATGATTTGTTTATATTTTTATAATAATAATTCTTATTATAGTTTTTTATACACATGTTAATAATTTCAATTTATGTGGGAGAATCTAGCATAAGTAATAGAGCGAGTGCCTTCCTCAACTCCGTATAAATATAAACATAGAGGTGGTTTGTTTACAAGCGATTGTTTTATGTACAAAAATTGTCATAATATAACTCTGCATGAGTCATTGTATTTAAAATTGTTAATAAAACACACGCCATGATTCAATCAATTAAAAATTATTGCTATTTAAAAATTATTCATAATACAGAGTGGCCAAAAAAAAAGAATCCCGATATTTTAATAACGGTCTATTTATTACTTAAAAATATAATACATAATTTTATTATATTGTTTTATTTTGAATTGATAATAATATATTTTTTTATTTATTTTCAGGTAATTCATTCAATGCAGTCAGTTTTTATTTGGTTTAATATTTGTGGTAAGGTTTTATTTAAATGCTGATATTATTTAATAAATTTGACCAAGCTGATTATTTGTGGGTAGTTTTAGTACTAGACTCATTTCGATACCAAGAGATTATAGGAAATCTTCCACTTCGATCTAAATGTATTTTTATTGCTTTAAATTACATAATACTGGCTTCTTAATAGTAATATTATTTTGATGGATCTCGATAATGAGCACAATGGCACACAGGGCGCAGTGGAACAGTTACAAAATTTATATATTCTAGCAGATACCCGCCCGCTTTGCTGGGCAATTTCTCATTTTTAAAACAAAGACTATCACGATATAGCCGTCACGTATCTTCTCTTCTGTTCACAATTTAATGGATTTTAATTTTTCGGTGGCGAACTCTAGTTTTTTGAAAATGAAGTTTTGCCCATGATACTCGCTGAAATTGTAACTTTCTATAGGTTCAATCATTAATTTAACCTGATCTTTATACTTTTTGGATCAAAATTACCCCATCCACCGAGTTTCATCAAATTTCAAAACAAAATTTTTTTTTTGCGTTGTTCTCGATTTTTTGAAAGGGTTACTTACCCCTTAAAAAAATTACATAAAATCGAAAAATTTTTGTTATCTCCAATTTCAATAAAACTCTGTATATATAAGGTAATTTTGACCCAAAAAGTACAAAAATCGGGTGCATTTGTTGACTGATCGAATAGTTTTCTTCAAAGGGGTAGTAAAGTATTCTTAGAACACACTTAAAAAAAAAAAACGAAACCATGTATTTTATTTCGATTTCCATCTACTCATATTTATCTGAACTCTGAAGGCTAGAGATCTGTAGTTAAAATTTTTTTTTTTAAATTGAGCCACACTAATAAGTTAAAAGTTAAGGTGTATAAACAGCTTAGAGACATCATATTATAAAATTATTTTCCAAATTTAACTGGTAAATTATATACTTTAAATTGTAATTGAATTTTAAGTAAATTGCGACTAAATCCGGTTGCCAAGTGAACATATTGTTTCATTTTATTATATACATACTTTAAAAAGCGTACATTACTACTAATATTACAAAATACTAATTATCATGTGTATAAACTGGAGAGGTAATCGACCACCAGTTTTGTGTTTTGTGTACACATATCATATAAAAATGAACAAAACATTTCAAGTGGTGAAATATTTTCCATTGTACTTTTTCTCAAGAGAGTTTATAAAATTTTTATAATTTTTTTTCCATCTAATAAACAATTCATTCATTCAATTTGTGACTCATGAACTTTTTATTAAACAATAATAAATCTTAATCCTTGACCTTTTTATAAACGTTTTTTTGTTGTTGTTAAATTGTAAAAATAAAAAGTTTCTACAATAAAGTCATTAAAACTGTTATTAATATTGTACAAAAATCTTGTAGCATTAAAAACTGGACATTTTTTTAAAATCACGTGAAAATTACTTTATTTAAACCGTTAGAGATACAACACCGTTGTGATCAAATTTAACCTAGCTCTAATAGGTTTTCAAAAATGTGGAGCCTTGGTACCGAAATTAAGCACATTAGCCATAGCTAGCGAAAAACTGATATGACTGTTGAAAAGAATGACCCAAAATTAGTGGATTTCAAAAAAAGTTCCAATAAGATCGGATCATATTTACCAGTGCTATCAAAAAAAACAAATTTTTGAACTTTATGACGTCATCAAAATCCAAAAAATTTAATTTTGTTCTATCACATCTAAATTTTATCCAATTTCGATAAATTAAGTATGTAATCCTACTAAATTTGGGTCATACTTTTAAAATTAACCTTGCACTAATAGGTTTCAAGAATGTGGAGCTCTGGTACCTAAAGAAAGCACATAAGTGATAGCTAGCAAAAAACTGACATCACAGTTGAAAAGAATGACCCAAAATTAGTGAGTTTCAAAAAAAATTCCAATAAGATCGCAATCAAATTTGCCTGTGTTATCAAAAAAATTGAATTTTTGACCTATATGACGTCATCAGAATCCAAAAAAAATTTAATTTTGCTTTATCACATCTAAATTTTATCCAATTTTGATAAATTAAGTATGTAATCCTACTAAATTTGGGTCATACTTTTCAAATTTGTGATCAAAAGTAACCTAGCACTAATAGGTTTCAAGAATGTAGAGCCCTGGTACCGAAATTAAGCACATAAGTGATAGCTAGCGAAAAACTGACTGAAGAATTTGTTTATGCGGAATAATTATTTGGAACAGAATATGCATGGAAAAACTGTGTAGGAAAATGTGTTTTTTTAATTTTTTTTTAATGAAGTTTTTTAATTGAATTAAATACTCAGTTACATTTAAAAATAACATGGTATTATTATTTTATTCATTAATTCTGGAAATTGTATTTTCCATTTGATTATGATACTCATTATTTTGAAACCCTAGATTTAACTAATTAACTACATGTGGTTTTTAAAAAGGACTGACAGGAAAAGACAAACAAATAAATCATGTAATCTTCTACATATTTTTCAAAGATAATGGATTCATATATTCTATTTAAACCGACTTGGAAAAAGTTGATTTTTATTTTTTGTATATTCAGCATTATGTTTACTGACATTTTTGTTTTGAATGGCAGATTATACAAATTTGTTAGTCTCATATCATTTTATGGACTTCGCAGATTTTGGATAAAAAGGTCTAGTCCACATAAGCTACATATAGCTAATTGTATTTACTGTTACATTTGTTGAAGTAGATAGTTTCCATAACACGAGCTTTAGACGTACCGAACAGAAGGTCGCCATTTTATTCTATACATAAATTTTTTTGTTTTTTAAACTTCATCAAATTTGTACAAAAATAATTCCCCGATCCTCAACACTGTCTATACAGGGTATTTGAACAAGTAACTTAGGCAACTGTTTATTTTAACTTATTAGAAAGAAAATTCTCCTAAAATTAACACTTATTGAAACTATGTTCCTTATTGCACATTACCATTCTGATTTGTTTGCTGTTTGGGAGGTAAAGCCAAAAGAAGTTTAGCAAAACAAAAACGACACCAAAAACCGACTATTTTCCTCTAGGTTACCTACGAAACTAAAACTTTTTCAATCAATTCAGCTTGCCATTAATTTTGAGAAAATGCAAAAATATTATTATTATTGTCAATTTGTATTTTTTGTAAAAATTTTATTATTTATCATTGACAAAAAATTGAGTTGTGAAAGTTATCAGAAGTTAAGGATAACAGAGATAATTTGAAGCAAGTAATGTGTGTACATATTTGGTTGACTTCTAAATCAGAAGTATGTCTTTTTTAAACTAATACTACAATTAATTCATACAGTAAAACTAAAAGTTTCTATAAAGTTAAATTCTTTAAAGAATCAAAAAAGTATTTGACTTCTAAAATTAATACCTTAAATTTTCTATCTTATAAATGAAAGATAAGTGCTATATTTATAATGTACCAAGGTACGAACTATCCAAGGAATATAGCTCTTACCGAGTGTCCCACGACACCTCGTTCTTTTTATATTTCTGTAAATCAAATATTTACAGAAATGAGAGATTTCAATTTTCCAATTTTGCTAACAATCCATTATTGCAATTATTTTTATTATGGTAATTTTATCATTGCATTTTACAGTAATTTTGTTTTCAATTTTCCACCGAATTAATATAAATTACCGAAAAAAGTTGTGTTTTAGTATAAATTTTGCTCTATAACTTGCGAATTACGAACATGAGCTATGATAGTATAAAATTTCACACTAGGGACTTTTTCTATTTTGAGTATTTAGAAGGGTAGGTTTTTCCTTTTTAATATATTATTTCTCTTTTCTGTTCTTTTCAAATAATGTTCAATCTAATATCAATTAAATAAAAATTAAACGATAATTATATCTAATGAAGTTTTCCAAATGGAATTTTCGTTTTATAGGATATAATAAAATTGACCTATAAATGTTTTTAAGAAAAGATATATATAGTTAAGATAAAGCAATTACATGTAAACGAAATTAAATTCAAAGATTAAAATCTGATTGTGATTGTGAGAGTGTTGTAAAATTGTAAAACAAAACCAGGGCATATAATTTACATATATAAAAAGCTTTGTTGTTCTTGTTAGCTAACAAGCAACGCCAACGAACAACAACAAAGTCAAAGCGATGCAAAACAAGAATCAAGAACGAATGTTAATGTTAATAACACAGCAGAAAGCATATTATCATTATGCGTCAGTATTGTCTTTTTAATAACTTTACGTCAAATATAATTTACATTTGTCTAACGTTTACGTTCAGTTATATTTAAAGGGCGTACATTATTAAAATTATAATTAGAGATCGGATTTATAAGTACAAAATATGTTTTTATAATTTATGAAAATAAATTTTTACAATGATTAATTTATAATTGGATTTGATTTAATAATTTAAGATATTTTCTTAATAATTTTGATACGAGTAAATAATACGAGTCAACTGATATATTCTGAGTCTAAAAAGACAGTCAAAGCGTCACCGAATTTTTGAATACAGGACTATGTGTTGGAATGTAAACATTTATGTTAGTATATTGGTTAAATTACATGGGCTGGGCTAATTTTTAGATAGTTTTTATGAAGAGGAATGGATATTTGGATAGCCGGACTATAATTTGATTGGAATTACAATCTGGATCCGATGTATATAATTTATAATTTATTTTGCAATAAAATAGGAAATAGACAGAAAAACAATGATAAAACTCAGTATATAAGGTAATTTTGACCCAAAAAGTACAAAAAATGGGTGCATTTGTTGACTGGTCGAATAGTTTTTGAGATACGGACTGAAATCGATCCAAATTTTGCGTTATCTCAGAAACTCTGCATCTAATTATTTAATTAACTTGATTTTTATAATTTTTGGATCAAAATTACCCCATCTACCGAGTTTTATCAAATTCCAAAACAAAATTTTTTTTTGCGTTTTTCACGATTTTTTCAAAGGGGTACCCCGAAAATTTTTTTAAATCTCCAATTTTGATAAAACTCAGTATATAAGGTAATTTTGACCCAAAAAGTACAAAAATCGGGTGCATTTGATGACTGATCGAATAGTTTTTGAGATACAGACTAAAATCGATTCAAATATTGCGATATCTCAGAAACTCTACCATATCAACATTGTGATAAACGCCATGTATTTCTTACCGAGTATATAAATTAATCCATATCCACTTCGCATAAAATCGGTTCTCTATCCATAACTAATTATACATAGTGTTATATTATTATTATCATTATTATATCATGAATCAAAATGAAGGTCAAATATGAGCAAGCAGATGACACCGCCCTTTTTTTGATTGTCATCAATTTGTAATAAAAGAATAAAAAACAGAATAGAAATAAAACTGAATTACATACAATAATTCTATTTAATTTACATAAAAATGCGTGCGATAATACTTTGAATAATAAAGTAAAACTAATTATTAAAATTAGGCCAAGTAATTTTTTTTTTTATATTAAAGTAAACAATGTAAAGTAACCTATGAATTAACTGAATGACTATGACTGGTGTATTATTATTATTAAATATATTGGGTTTGAGGCTTTTTAGCACCTATTGTTTTAATAAAATATGTCCTTGTTTATTGTTTTCATATATGACACATGGGATTGTAAATATAGTTGTTATAACTGTTTATGGGGCTAAAGGGTATATTAAAATTATTAAATATTCATTTTTATATTAAACTTTAACTACGTTTTATTTAAATCAAGTTTTAAATAGTGACGATAGTTAATGGGTTTTTTCGTTAATTATTGGAAAATCGGTTGTACTATACATCTGTACTATATCTGAATTCCGTAAAAGATGTTTTGCTTATGAAAAAATTCAGGAACATTCTCCGTTATCACTGAATTTGGCAATTTGTATAATAAAAATATTCGTAAACTATCTCAACGTTTAAGATTTATTTATTTCTACGACCTCAAGTCTTCATTAGATATCGAATTTGTGTATTTCACGCATATTGCAATTATAGAACAAAAGTCACCTTCCCATCTATTGAAACTTCTGCATATGATGGAGCTTCCCACTGAGTTTCCTATGTGGAAAATTGAATATTTATTACATCAGCTGTAATAAACTGTTCATATGTTTGACAAGAGTTAAAAACAAGAGAAAAAAATTGACTGAGCTAATGGTTGATACCATATACCATGTATAGAAAATGTTGAAAGTCAGTGCTTGTATTGTTTTTAATAAATTAGAAGAGTATAAAAAACTAAAACAGCTATGGCGACCGAAAAGCCGAAATTTATTCTGAATTCGAAAGAAAGTATTTTGTATAATATTTTTCGTTTTTCGAGAATCTTTCACAAGACAACTAGTTGAAGCTAGCTGCTAATTTTCAACTGTCTATCTTTTACAGTTTTGGAGAAAATGAACACCACAGTTATTCCCTATTTTGCGCTCTAACGGGTAAACAATTTTAACAAAAAATTGAAGCGACAGGCTTTTTATTGTACTAAAAAGGAGAAAATAATTTTTCTATGAGTCATTCATACACGACTATAAGTTAAAACTGAGGGCGCTCAATTTCAAATATCAAGAATGAATCAGAACGCCTCAAGCTTTTACTAAAATCGTGTTTGAGTGACTCATAGAAATAATTATTTTCTTTTTTTTTTTTTGGTACAATAAAAACTTGAGTCTTATATTTTTTATAAAAATTTTTAATTTAAAACTAAAAAAAATATATGTATATCGAATATGGTGGAAGTGATGGGAAAATCAGGTAATGCTTATCATAAAAATACATTGTCATTCGTTTTACATATGCCTGCAAAATTTTAGTTCAATCGCTTGAAGATATCTGCTTCAAAATTGAGTTGCAAGATTCCACCCGAACAAACATAGTTCCATTAATTTGAATAATAGCTGCTATTTTAAGCAAAATTTTTTACTTTTAAATTTGTGCTCTTCTCTAACGATTTACAAGGTGAGTCAGTACTATGACTATACTTATAATTAACTTGATAAACTTGGTAAACTTAATACTTTTAGAAGTTAAAAAATAAAAGGGAATCAAATACATAAATTCAATTAATAAATCATTTTTCTATTTAATGATATATAAAATGATTACAAAATATTTACGAGAAAAAAAAAAGTTACAATAGAAGTAAAAATAATATTTTGTAAAAAGACTATTGTTCACAAAAATATTATAGAATAATATTTTTCATAATAACAATAATAATAAATGAATAATAATGCATAATAATTGAAAATTTTTATTTAATTCATTTTGTTTATAAATAAGAATCTTTTCTCTTCTGTATTTTATTATTAAAAACTATACGGAATATTTTTTTTTTTTACGTAATTCAATTTCTAACTGTACAACAACTTTAAATTAATAATTGAATTTTATGATTTTAACTATTAAGAATTGAATCTAAGAAATGAATTGAATCCATGTTAATTATTAATCTATCAGGATTACTTTTAGCCCAATGCTTTAAAATTATTAAAAATATGGATTATGAACTCATCAATTTATACAGGATGTTTCAGGACAAATGGCAAATATTTTAGATACGTATTCCCGGACATAAAATATACATACTTGTTATTTTAAGTTATTCTACATACAAAACTTTATGTACGCCCCTAAAATGTGAAAATAAACAATACTAATGTTGTTCATTTACGAACTTGACCTCACTTTTTACGTCCTGAGTGTGCTGTTCAGCTTGATATCTTTTTTCGTTTTTCAGTTATCGTGTTCACAGATGGACGGACGAACAACCGAAAATGGACTAACTAGATGATTCTATGAACACCTATACCAAAAATTTTTTCATAGTATCAATATTTTTAATCGTTACAAACTTGGGACTAAACTTAATATACTATGTATATTTCATATATACATGGTATGAACATACAACAGACTGATATGTCGCTAATTATTGATTTTGAAATATGCTTATTGCTGAGGGGAGTAGGTAAACTTTGATATTTTTTACTCTAATATACTAGTTTCTTTACGAGAGGAAAAAGTTTCCTTGGTGGAAAAATACTTTTTTTTCAGTATATAAATAAATATCTATAAAATATCAAGGTTTTACATTTGAATATCAAATCAATGATCTTCAAATTATTTTATTATTTTTATTTAAAATGAATTCATTATTCCATTTCTGTAATAAAAATTTGAATTATTTATTAGTAATTGTACCTACATCATTATATCCTTATATTTATGTTTATAAATTTTCCAAAAGTTCATGGTTTTTTTTTTTTAAAGTAAATAGCACATAAAAGAAAAAGATTTCAAGTACATATTTAAGAATTATAAATACAGCACCCGGAATCTCAAGTTAAGGCTTATATATTTGAATATATAGATACCGCTCTTCAATCATCAATACTCTATAGTTGTCTCTGTTCATCAAATAATGGATCTTCGATGAACTCATTAAATTAAAATTTTGTTTTTAAATCATCGATAATCTTATATTTTTATGGTATTATTATAAACTACAAGATTGTCTTAATATTTTAGATAGTTTTTATCACACTCTCTAGATTTTTTGATATAGAAATGTCCACTTGAAAAGGATAACCTATATGATTCATCATTTTTTCAGCCAGCTTTGAACGATCAAATAATAATAAAAAGCTCGATCATCTAGGAATTTTTTGTGATTTTTGGAAACTTTGTTAATCAATAATTTATAAAGTTTAATTGAAATCCCTAGTATTATTCAATCCTTGCATATCTCCTTAAGTCGTTAAACATACATGAAATGGCACAATAAAATGTGAGTTCTGCCTTAAACAATTCTAAAATAGTGATGAGTTTTTTAATATTGATAATATAATACATCGCCCTTACATTTTCAAGACAAGAAAAGAAGTATACATAAAAATATAAATATTATTGTCATTATGTATGTATGCCATGCTTCTATATATTATGTTCCTACACCTTTTTTTTTTTATAAATTCATATGAGTAGAGTGTGTTGGAGCACTTTGTTTTATTTCTTTGTGTCATATCTCTTTACTTTGAACTGAAAATAATTTATGTGAAACACTACAAAATATATAATAATAATAATATAATATTGTACATGATATAAGTACAGTGGCGGTTGGAGGTATCATATAATAATCATATCCTTTTTCCTGATTTTATTATTCAGTGAGGATGCTGTGGTATTAGATTACGGTGCAAAATATTATTTTATAAACTATATTATATATTGCAGATTTTATATTACCTATGATTCTTAAGTTTTACTTTATAAGTCTTAATTTTAAAAAATAGATAGGTCATCTTTGACGACAAAATTCAAATCCGATTTAATATTAACGTTTTGTTCGCTGTACGGTAAATAATGCATGGTGTTTATAATAATGCTGATATGGTATAAGAACAGATATAAAAAAGTATCTGATAATACTTTCATGTAGTAATACTGTAAGATCCATAGCTATGGCGTTATTTACAATACTGTATAGTGTATGGTATAAAAACTTTGACGCTACTTACATTAGTTAATAGTAAATTCAACTCGACAGTATGTTCTTGAATTCCAAAGTACAATGCAGATGTCGCAATGCTATTTGTTTTCCACTATGTTTTTTGGCGCGTTTATCAATACGCATTATTGGACTATGATCATATTCAGTATAGGTGTAAACGCTATGTTTGTTGCCACACTACTCGTCACTTTATTATTCTTAACCTGTTTTCTCATTTCGTTAAATATTGCTGGTATGCCATTAGTAGCATCAGTGCTATTTCAGTGTTAATAGTACTATTCGTCAGATATCACCGTAATGGGCCTGGCACCCATACTGATATCGGCTCATGCTCCTCCCCGTCCCAAATAATATAATACCAAATGATAAATCCACCCCCCTCCCCCCAAATAAGATAATATCAAATGACAGGGCATTTGAAAAAATGGATAATGTATAAGAAGTATTTTTACGGTAGTAAAGCGCCAAGGCTTTATTATTATATTACAACTTCATTAATGAAAACTGCCGAATTAATGAAAATTGCACGAAATAAACATTTAGAAACAAATAATGTGAAAACCACCAGACCTTGTGAACTTTTCTGGTCATTTAAATGATAGTTATTGTGCCAATGGAATGATTCCATAATACTTATAGTATTTTGCATATGTTATTAACATGTAAAATAAAAAATAAAAGAGAATATGATCTGTATTCAAAGCAAGTAACCAAAATTACGGTATTGTATCATATATTAAGTTATCTATCTACATATTATTATATCGGTCTTACTTGTACGTGATGTGTTTTGTTAATTGTATGTGTATCTGGTCTTCAAACTATCCATCCTTCAATTTAGTTTTATTCTATTTATTGTTCAAATAAATGTTACATGTTTTAATTTTTTTATTTCAATATTATAAATATAGAACACAAAAAATTATGTGAACCGTCGCATATTTTTCTGTGTATGTGTGTTTGTCAGTGGCATCGAATCGTTATTATTGGACCTATAATAAGTTACAATGCAGAATTTCTGAGATATCGCAATGTTTGGATCGATTTTAGACCGTATCTCAAAAACTATTCGACTAGTCATCAAATGCGCCCGATTTTTGTACTTTTTGGGTTAAAATTACCTTATATATGTACTAAGATTTATCGAAATTGGAGATTAAAAAATTTTTCGATTTTTTAATCTCCAATTTTGATAAAACTCAGTATATAAGGTAAATTTGACCCAAAAAGTACAAAAAACGGGTGCATTTGAAGACTGGTTCAATAGTTTTTGAGATATGGACTAAAACCGATCAAAATATTGCGATATCTCAGAAACTCTGAATTGTAACTTATTATAAGTAAAATAATTTTGTACAAATTTTCATTCATGAGAGTATTTTGGTCTAGAATAAAACGTCGAAATGAAAAAATAATTTTGTATAAAATTAAAATTAAGGTTAAATATTTTCATTGGAAACAATATACATAATTTGTTTCACATTTTTTTTTTTTTATAATTCCTAATTTTCTATTATCAGTTCTTAAAAGAACTATAAATAGATCTAGTGACTAAAAGGTTAACTTGAACGGTAATCTACCCACTGGTGATCACCTTAATATGCTTAAACTAAGTATATGAATAGCCTTAATCTAGTGATAATGTTTGTGAGTGATAACTAAATTTTAAATCTAGCACATTTTGTCTGTTTAGTCTGTTCACAATGACTGTTAAAACCTAAATTTTAAATCTAGCACGTTTTGTCTCTTTAGTCTGTTCACACTGTCACACTTGTCCAAGAGTTTGATCACTTCAGGGTTTGGATGATGCTCAATGCGTGTCAGGTATCTATCACTGAAACGCGCAATTTCTTCACGCACTGTGGTCACTTCGAGGGTTCGGTGAATATCGTCATTACGTACATACCACGGGGAATCACTAATTGTTCGCAACACTTTTTATTGAAATCTTTGCAGGATTTCGATATTACTATTGCTAGCACATCCCCATAGCTGAATGCCATAGGTCCACACAGGTTTAAGTATTGTTTTATACACTAACACTTTATTGTTCAATGATAGCTTAGAATTTTTACCCAAGAGCCAGTATAAATTAGAAAATTTCAAGTTTAGCTGTTTTCTTTTCGACCAGATGTGTTTACGCCAGGTAAGTCTTCTATCAAGGTGTATACCTAGATATTTGACTTCATTTGACTGTGGAGAACTGACACCGTTCATTATAACAGCTGGACACGTTTCTTTTCTCAAAGTGAACGTTACTTGAACGGATTTCATCTCGTTAACTTGAATACGCCACTTATTCAACCAATGCTGTATTTTATCGATACTTGTCTGCAGTTTTTGAGTAGCTGAATTTGGATCTACATTATTGCGATATCTCAGAAACTCTGAATTGTAACTTATTATAAGTAAAATAATTTTGTACAAATTTTCATTCATGAGAGTATTTTGATCTAGAATACAACGTCGAAATGAAAAAATAATTTTGTATAAAATTAAAATTAAGGTTAAATATTTTCATTGGAAACAATATACATAATTTGTTTCACATAAATACAAAATTTTCACGTTATAAATTTGAGTATAAGTGAGTCCATTTAATTAGTGGCTTTAAACAAAGTTTAAAGTTTATAAATTAGTTATGCATTCATTCTGCAGTATAATGAATATTACATTAGAATATGATATTAAAGTTGAATTAAAAGAAAATTACAAATTTCAATGCCAAAAGTTTCAAATAACTGAATTAATTAACGGTAGGTATACAACAGTACCAGTAGTGTAATATACTCTTTCATCATCCGTATACAATATACAATGTTTAATTTAGTGCAAACAAATTCAATTTAGTTTTGATATCATTATCAACAACTATAAAGTATGTAATACTTGTAAAATGTGTAGCTTCAACTTTCCTACCAAGGCATAAACCATATTGTTATATTTTACGATTGTTTGTTTCACATCGTAATTATTATTTACTTTGTTTGTTGTTAGTGCCTCTATTTTATAAATATGCAGAATATTGTCTCACAATAGTGGTAGAGCAAATACAATTTAAAAAATTCAATTATTCGAGGAAAGTATGGTAGCCACTTAATTATAGAAAAAATTATATGCTGTTGAATGCCTGAATTGAATCCAAAATTTCAGGTCTCTAGACCCAGCGATTTTAGCTGTGCGTTGGTCGATCAGTCAGCTTCCATTCTTATATATATAGATTTTAATTTTTTGTTAACAAGAAAATATCTGGATGACCGAGCTTTGCTCGGTATTTTTTTACTTAAAAAGACAAATTTTATCACTAAAATAAGAACCGTTTAAAACTCCACATAACTACCAATTTGAATCCCTTGGTACACCAATAGATGTCAGGCACAGTCCTATTTTACATTGTATGTAAGAACCGTTTAAAACTCCACATAACTACCAATTTGATTCCCTTGGTACACCAATAGATGTCAGTAACAGGCCTATTTTACATTGTATGTTTCATTTTTTCATGAAAAGACGGATAAAACGACATTTCTGATAAATGAAACCTAGCTAGATCGACTTATCGCCCCAAAAAACCCCTATATACTCATTTTCATGAAAATCGTTGGAGCCATTTCCAAGATCGTTGATATATATATATATATATATATATATATATATATATATATATATATATATATATATATATATATATATATATATATACAAGAATTGCTCGTTTAAATATATAAGATTATATGTAGAATGTAGATCAGCCATTACTAATTACGGTAAAGACTTTCGTGTAGGAGTTCAGTTTATTTAATAATAAAAACGTTTCATAGTTTCACTGTCTGTACTCGCCCAACATCACTTGTATACATTGTAAAAATGTGTGTCTTATCCATTTTTATTATTAAAATAATGTATGGTGAATTTTTCGGGGTCAAAGCGCACACACCAAACCAATACATACTAAATCAGGTTAATTGGTTCTATTATATGTTTTTTTTAAATGGAATATTGTGTTTTATTTACAAGGTGTATCAAAATGAATTTATATATACACCATAAAAATTGAATTGGTTTGTTTTTTATACTCTTTAATTTCCACGAATTATACTAAACTAATCTAGTATGTATTCTGATCCAATTTATGCAATTTTGACGGTTTTTAGCTACACTTGAATTGGATGGGCATTGAACAGACAATTAAGCGACACCTTAATTTTAAAGACTGTACCAGAGGTGTGTTATGATGAATTGCCATGATGGTTTCTCGGTGCTATCTACAACTTATAATAAAAATATTTTTTAAAACAATAGGTACTTTTTGTTTAGTTTTAATAAAAATTTGTTTTTGTCTTCATTAGTAGTTAAAGATTATTAATGTTTCTGTGATTTTTTTGGCAGAATAAAACAATTTTTCCAGTAAAGCAATATGTTTTCTAACCTACTTGCAAAAGAATTATATTTTTAATTAGGTCAAAATAACAATTGAATGTAATCAGTGTCACAAAGAAACTTTAAATTTGTTTCAATCTGAATACAGTTTTTCTTTATCATGTTTGAGAGAAATGGTTATAATTGCTCAAACAAAAGATTATTATATCTTAAAAGAGTTTCATGTATTTATTAGCTAAACGAAAAATGATAATGGAAGCGATTGAAAAATATTTTAGAAATTACTTCTAGACTTCTAGATAACTGAAATAAACTTTGAAATTCACCCCTTATTTACGCACTATCAATTCACGATGCCTAGATACATTTTTATATTATGACTAGCAGATACCCGCCCGCTTTGCTGGGCAATTTCTACTTTTTAAAACAAAAACTATCTCGTTATAGCCCTCACTTATCCTCCCTTTTGTTCACAATTTCGGTGGGGAACTCTAACTGTTTTGAAAATGAAGTTTCGCCCACGATACTCGCTAACATTGTAACTTTCTATATTTGCTTTTTTCTCGATTTTTCAAAGAAGTACGTATCCCCTTAAAAAAATTGCAAAAAATCGGAAAAAATTTGTTATCTCCAATTTCGATATGTTCTATCTACAAAATAGAATTCTTTCTTTTCTATCACTTTAAAACAATTTTTTTTTCAAACCTCCTTTAGAAATTGTGAGAATGTCTCTCATGAGACTCGACCTTTACTCTCTTTACGAGAGTGTATAAGTAAAAAAATTCCACTTCGGAAATTTTCGAGCCTGTTCGAATACTTTCGTTAGTTTAATATAAGTAAATTACTCAGTAAATTAAAAAAACTTGTGATATAAATATGGGGAAATTAGTTATAATGAATTTGACTATGTAGGTTAACGCGAGTGCTGACGGGGTGCTATATTAACTGATTCTTATAATCGACCGCTGGAGTATCAGTTTTTTTACAACATTGTAAAAAGGTCGTGACATGAAAATAAATCGATCTTACTAAACTCAATATTAAAATAGTATTCTTTATCATTTCTTTAGATGACGGAAATGACAAAGTCTGTGCACCCAACATCATGTAAACACGTTTTTGAATAATTAATTCCTATATTATTTTCAGTTTTATACTTATTCTAAATTATATACAGAATATTTAATGTCACGATATAAATATTGATTTTTTGCAAAAAAGGAATATATAATTCAATTTTTTTTCATTCCTAGTAACAAAAACGATTAAAGTTAATTATACCATAATTAATTTTATAGCGCATTGTATAATTTAAACAATATATACTAAGTTTATATTTTATTTAGATTTAAATGACATATATTTTCTTAGAATTTTTATTATTGTAATCAATATTTTATTATTTATTTCTTAGAGCCAATTTTATTTATAAATAAATCATTATAATATTAATTAATTATTTTAATAAACTTAATAATATTCCCAGGTATGCAATCATTTTCACAACGAAGATTTTTATACTATGTATATATGAAATATACATAGTATATTAAGTTTAGTCCCAAGTTTGTAATTATACCATGTATATATGAAATATACATAGTATATTAAGTTTCGTCCCAAGTTTGTAACGCTTAAAAATATTGATGCTACGAAAAAAATTTTGGTATAGGTGTTCATAGAATCACCTAATTAGCCCATTTCCGGTTGTTCGTCCGTCCGTCCGTCTGTGGACACGATAACTCAAAAACGAAAAAAGATATCGAGCTGAAATTTTTACAGCGTTCTCAGGAGGTAAAAAGTGAGGTCGAGTTTGAAAATGAGCATCATAGGTCAATTGGGTCTTGGGTCCGTAGGACCCATCTTGTAAACCGTTAGAGATAGAACAAAAGTTTAAATATATAAAATATTCCTTATAAAAAAATAAACAACTTTTGTTTGAAACATTTTTTCGTAAACATCACTGTTTACCCGTGTGGGGGCCAATTAGGCGGAAATTTTATAGTATGCACTATACTTGAATATCAGTTATGTATGTGTCACATGTATGTATGTGTTATGTGATAAAGAAACCAACACTGACTATGCATAGTATTTCAACAATTAACTCAGCCAATTGTTTGTTTTCACTTTTTGTATTAAATATCAACTTCCATTTTCAGGAAACGTAACGTAAATTATTCTATAAATTATGTATTACTAGCTCGGCCCGTGAAGAATTCCGCAGTGCGGTATCCGTGACTAAAAACAAAAATGATGTATAAATGAATCATTTAGTGAATTCTTTCAAATGAATGATTATCGTGAGCGAAACTGCGAGAAAAAGCTAGTAGAATATAAATTTATTTTTTAAATAACTATTTATTCAAATATTGAAAGTGACATTGCTTCAGGATATAAATTTAAATGATTAATTACTTTCACTGCCATAAGAAGATTTTGCTAATTTATTATATTTCTTCAAGTTGTAAATTGGTTTGTATATTTGAAAATTATTTAGCGTGAAGTAATACATCCATCCTATTTATGTAAATATTTATTATTTGAAATCATTTACAATTTACAAACCTCTCTTGAAATGAATGATTATCGAATTGTACGAATGGTATGTACAATGTAACTCCAGCAACGGTAATCAGAAACGAGTTATTTAATAATCACAAACTCATCTCTTCTTTTCGGGTCTAAATCGAAAAATATCGAATTTAGGTAAAAATTAATAAGGACCACAATTGTAGGAAATTTAATTCCAAACAACTTTCTAATCACCATTTTTCGTGTAAAATTGAAAATAAACAATCGCACCTACAGCGGACTCTCAATGTATCTGGCAAGATGTAAAAACCATTAAAACTGTCCGGCTATTGAGGTAACTTTTTTTAGACGCCTCCAAGTAGCATATATAAAATTCAAGTTTTATACTATAACGAAAGTATAGCTATAATTTTTTACAATTTAGGGGCGTCTGGCAGGGGGTAGAAACTGTTAAAAGTGTCCGGCAAATAATAACGTGATTTCTAAAGTTATCCTGAAGAAAAGATAAAAAAATTGAACTTTATACTTTAAGAAATTTAAGGTACTATTTTATCGCCTTTACTACCTATCATCTGTCCAAGTAATCACAATCCAATTTCTATAGTCGCTGGTCGTTCTTACCTGTGTTGGAGGCATGCACAGAGAAACTTTCAGCCTTTTTAAAATAACGAAGTTCTGGCCGTTATGGGCTCTTGCTCTATAAGGAATTATGCATTACCTTAATTTACAAAGTGTATCTCAAACTCATTTGAAAACAGAATCAAATCAGAAATAAACGATTCAATCCAAGCGTAACCAACTCCGCTCGCGGTATACCTAGGGTAGCGGATTCGATTCCCGCCGTCACAATAAAAATTGAATTAATTAACAGTTGTGATGGTCTGGTGTGGTGCATGGTATATCCATGAAAGAGTTACACTCAGCCTCTGAAAATAATTGAGTAGCTGATAAATGAAATTATCAGCGGAAAAGGTGGTAAAACACATATATGATATCACAATGGGCTCTTTAGCCTAAAGGTGTTCGTGGACAGCCAATATAGCCTAACCTAACCGAATAAACGATTAAAATTACGAGACAAATTCCATGGTCAATTTTTGTTGAAACTAGAAATTTATAATAATGCTGTTTCCTGATCCAAATCATGTTTTAGTTCCGTTACATACGTCTATTATTATTTACACAAATGTTAGGTGCCCTGCCTTACTTTTATGTTGTTAGTGGCTCGCTGCATTGCACTGTGTTGTTTTGTGCTATAGGTACATAACAACAAAGGTATAATATGCAATGCTGCTAATAAAATCATTGTTTGTAATAATATGTGCAATGCAGGTCATTATACATAATATTTTATTAACTATAGGTAATGGCTATGACTGTACAGTGCAGATATATATTTGTTTGTTTGTGTAAATATGGGCTCCTTTAACCTATATTTCCAAATACGTAACAATATAAAATTTTTAAAAATTACTTTCATATATTTTTTTAATGACTCATAATATTTATTAAAAATTATATTTTTATAGAGAAAGAATGCCAATGTATTATTAAAAATGACTAATTATTGTTTATAATCTTATTAGACCTTAAGGACTTTCCCAATTTTGATGTTGACGTTTCAAATTTTGAGGGTGGATTTTGTTAGAACTTGGGAAAATTAGACAAGAGTACAATTTTTTTTGAAATATTGATGCTAAGATTTAGAGACAATCACTTCACTCAACTCATCTAAACACAAATGCCATTCATTTCATCATTTTAAATGTGTTTTATAAAAAAAGGAGTGTCGCTTGTAATAATTTTCTTTATAGAAAAATATTAACCATGCTTTTAACTAATGAATGTTAATTTTCCAAATTAATATTAAGAAAACTAGCCTTGTTACATAATAAAGCATACCTTTGAAAACACTTTTATATATGATTTATATATTAGCAAATTTTAACAGCTCAAATCTAAAAATTTATTTCCGTAAAGGTAATAAAGAATTTACCGGCTTATAAAGGGCATTAATGATGCTTATGAAAGGCACATACACGATTCAAAGATCGGAACATTTATCCAGAAAAGTGGGCTACCTATTTTTGTCTTAAAATTAGTCGCTGTTTCAGACAGCACATTTACTAAGTTGATTGAAAAAAGGTACCTACAGAGTTACCTAAGTTGGTATTATATTATTATAACAGTCTCGATCTTCGAGAATTAAACTACTTAAATAAAAATGTAACAGGCGTTTTCAGCTTAAAATTATTCAAGAAATACGCTATTCTTATTGGGTAGTTTAATTATTACATTTTAACTTTTTGAAAAATTATATTAACGAATTGTTTTTATTTTGTTACAGGTAATTCAAAAATTTCACATTATCATCAACCTTTTGTTAATTAATTCCACATCAAATGTTAATTGGTAAGAAATAAAATAAACCATATTTTAATTGATTTGATATAACACCTAAAAATTTTTTTTACCATAGACTGAATTTTTTAGTATTTACCGTGGGCGTTATAATGCTTACTTTCTTGCTTTAAATACATACCCTTAAAATAATAGCCCATCCCACATTTTATATCAACTGATTTCATTTACAGCCTTTTAGCATATTAAAAATGTAAAGTGAATTCAAAAACCTATTTTATTGATTTAAATGTAGAAAGTTTGTGGTTATTATCGGTTATAAGGAGATGTTAATTACTACCAACAATGGAAAACTTTTATCTTGAAACTTTTATTCTGTTTATACACAAATTCTTTATGCTTTGTCTATTCACAAAAGTACATTTTATATAAATATTACATTAAATATCAACAAATCAAAAAAACTAATTATGTAAAATTTACATACACTTTTCACAAAAAATAACTTTAATAAATAAATGCTTTTTATTGAAATTAAAACAATGGAAATAATACCAAACTTTATCTCATTTCTCGTTCTCATTTTTGTTGTTTTAAAAATTATGAGTGAAGATGCGGTATCAATAACATTTAGACTTAAGAATTAAGGTTTATATATTTTGTTCCTAGTAATTTATCCACTTTAAATGTTCCATACATTTCAACGATTCCAAATAATAGTTTCAATACGGTCATGAAAACATAATTTTGCAACGGTTTTCGCGACTAATTAGACCTTTTGAAAAGGTATATAATGATGTGTTTTGGAATTTGATTAAACTCGGTGGGTGGGGTATTTTTGATCCAAAAAGTATAAAAATCGGGTTAATTAAATGATTGGATGCAATATTTGGATTGATTTTAGTTCGTATGTCAAAAACTATTTGACCAGTCAACAAATGCACTCGATTTTTGTACTTTTTAGGTCAAAATTGCCTTATATACTGAGTTTTATCGAAATTGGGGATAAAAAACATTTTTCGATTTTTTGAAATTTTTCTAAGGGGTAAAAAAAATCGAGAAAAACGCAAAAAAAAATTTTGATTTGGAATTTGATGAAACTCGGTGGATGGGGTAATTTTGATCCAAAAAGTATAAAAATCAGGTTAATTTAATGATTGGACCTATAGAAAGTTATAATGTCAGCGACTATCATGGGCAATAATAAGTGAGGGCTATAACGTGATAGTCTTTGTTTTAAAAAGGAAAAATTGCCCAGCAGAGCGGGTATCTGCTAGTTTTATATAAAAAAAACGATTGTTGAATATAAAAAGTAAATTTCATCCAATAGTAAATATACAATTATAAATTAGTAATCACCATGTTTTCGATATATAAACTTTTATCACATGAATCACGCTAACATGACATCAATAACTAGGTAATAGTAATATAAATATAAATTTTTTTACTTCGCAGTAGGTACTTAAATAAATTGCATATGAAATTAAATTATTAAGTATAATTATTTTGTAAAATCTAGTCGAAATAAAAATAGTCTGTCGTTCGCTAGTTATAAAACTATCTGATTGAATGCATTATAGATGTATATTTGGAAATTTAAAAAATATTATCAATATTGTATTATTTGCGAAAATTATTAATAAAATATCTTTTAAGATCAGTGGCGGTGGACATTATTAACATTTTCGAAAAGCGTTAAAATAGAAAATACATTTCCTCATTGAAAATTTTAATAAAAACAGTAAAAATCGACAACTCGAGCTTTGGGACACAAATGATTTTGTACTAAAAAAATTTATTTCAATAATTTGTAGTCCTCGTCCCGGAATTAAGCACATAAATGATCATTTGAATCAGAATCCAAAAAACCTAACTTTAATAGGTTTGAAGAATGTGGAGCCCTACTCCCGGAATAAAGCATATAAGTGATAGCTAGCGAAAAACTGACATAACAGCTGAAAAGAATGACACAAATTTAGTGGGTTTCAAAAAAAATTCCAATCAGATCGGATAACATTTGCTTGTGTTACCAACAAAATCAAATTTTTCAACTTTATGACGTCATCAGAATCAAAAAAATTTTAATTTTGCACTGTCACCAAACTATAATATTTAGTCAACGGAATTATTGGTGGCATTTATTTGCTTTTAATGGCCGTCACTGTTTCTACTAAAAGCATTCAAATCATTTTAGATTAGAAACGTTTCGGCAAGCATATTTAATATGCGCAGCGCAAGCTCATTCAAGCGGGATAACTAGGTTGCAATCATTATTGCATTATAAAATGTACATCATAAATTATCTATGATTACAGGTGAATTAAGCATACATAACACTATATCTGCACGTTGAATATATCTAAACTTATGTCACATTAAATAACCATTCGATAAGCACTTAGTAATGGTACAGCTACAGAGTATAGAGACACATAAATGGATAGATAAATTATAACTGTAAATTTAATCATCCATAAGGTGTTAATCTAATTTATGATGGTGTAAATTGATGTTTATTTGAAAAATTAGTAAATTTACAGTAATTTTATTTTAGTAAAGTGGTAAATCAATATTGAACTAAATTCATTTTAATATTCATGACGAATCATAAGTAAATACATAAAGCAAATTGTAAAATATTTACATATACATTCAAAATAAAATTCAATCGATTCGAAATATATCATTCAATGCCAAAAAATTCACTAAAATGAGGTAGTTTTGAATTTCGACATATTTTATTCGTACAAGTCTAAAAGGGAAAACTTATCGAAGTCATCAATTCTTGAAAAACAAGTGAAAAGCGTCAATGAGCAAAAAAAAACTTGAGTTCGTTTTGACATAAATTTGAAGTATACATAGTCAAAAAATATTTAATTCTATGTAGGGAATAGTAAAAAATTAAGTTAAAACAAACAATTGACTGTGTTAATTGTTGAAATACCATGCATAGATAGTGTTAATTACTCTATCACATTACACGTACATACATGTTACATATATGTAACTGATATTCCCGTATAATACATACTATACAATTTGCGCTTAGTTTTCGCTCTCACGGATAAACAGTGATGTTTGCGAAAAAATGTTTCAAACAAAAGTTGTTTATTTTTTGAAAAGGAACATTTACATTTAAACTTTTGTTCTATCTCTAACGATTTACAAGATGGGTCCTACGGATCCAAGACTCAATTGACCTATGTTGCTTATTTACAAACTTGATCTCACTTTTTACGTCCTGAGTGCGCTGTAAAAATTTCAACTTAATATCTATTTTCGTTTTTGAGTTATCGTGTCCACAGATCGACGGACGGACAACCGAAAATGGAGTAATTAGGTGATTTTATTAACATCTATACCAAAATATTGTGCGTAGCATCAATACTTCTAAGCGTTACAAAATTGGGACTTAACTTATTATACCTTGCATATTACATATATACATGGTATAACAACTCTGAATATGTTGCAAAGAACAGTTTTCTTTAAAAACGATTCTCATTTCCGCGTATCTCTTTTAATTATTAATGTTGAGTGTAATCATCTCTCCAATTATAGTTTTGGCTAACAGTTTAAGTGTAACATCTCTTTGACCACACAGGATGTGCAATTATATACAATAATTTTTATAAATAATAATTTAAAAATAAACTAACTTACTTATTTCGTAATAATTCTAACAAATTATTTTACTTTCTCTAATTTCGGACACGCCACTTAAACTTGATTAAAATTAAATAATTCATTCGTATCAGTTTGTGCAATTATGTAGTTTTTTTGCATGGTCCATAGTTATGCAAAATAATATGAAACTACATAAATTTTACAAGGGACAAGTGAAATTATTTTTTATGCTCATAAAAGTGTACCTATATGGACACAAATTCAATTCTTATTTTTCGTCTACATTCATAAAGTTATAACAAAATTCATAATCAAAGTTAAAAGTAAGATAAAAATAATGTCAACCCTGCTCGTACATCCCTTATATGAAAGGTGACATTTGGTTTTTTTCTTTTCTATATCATTGCTAATGTTTTTTATTTTCTCCATAAAGAGCAATGCATTCAAACTCAAACTTTAACATTGAATAATTCATGGAGCCTCCTGAAACTTTCATGTTAATTTATATGTATTTTAACTACATATAAAAATCGAGTCTAATTCTTTAATTGGCCTACCCTGCTCCTTAATTAACCAGTAATTTGGTTATATTTATATAACTTTTTTAGAGTATTTTTAAGGCTCTTTAATATTACTCAAAATAAAGCTTGCTATAATATTGTATTTTATATCACACCTACAATTTCAGTTTTTGCATATGGGTATATTATTTTATTTACAGTTCGTTTTATATTTAATGATAATAACATATTTAGGCCACACAAACACATATGTATTATATATTATATTAAAATAACTATAAATTATAGTATCGTATAGTTTTAGCACAAGCAATAGAGACTTTGAAATTCAAAATTTTACGAACTCGATGAAAATTGGATTATAGGTAGTTGATACAATAAATATAACTATAAACTATATAATTTGGAAAATGGAAAAACATTAAAAAATAGGTTTTTCGCATATAAACACGTAAAAAAATGTATTATATTAAAGAGAAAGTTGCCTATGACTTTTTATTCGACTTGCTAGCATCGAAATTGACTGAGGTATGCCAATTTTTCGGACAAGTATTTTTTTCATGTCATTATATAAACTTGTTATGTGTGAGACCTCAAATATTATCAATTTTTTGCTGTTAGCTCGGAAACTATATATTCAATCGAAAAAGGTGATATCAAAATGAGCTGTAGTAGACGTCATAAGAAAATAAAGTTGCTTTTATTGCTTGGGGAACATGCTTCATTCAATCATTCAAAAAGCAATCGAATCTCTTTGGTCTTATGGTTTCGCATCATCAACATGCAATGAATATAGCTACAGACATAACACCGTAACCTAGGAAATTAAAACTGTTTTCAATCGAAAAACCGACATCTGTGTAATAATGATTAAAGCTCTATAAGAAACTATTAAAGAAATGATTCTGATCTTTGATAACTTCTGATTACTCTTCATTGGCGTATTTTGTTATTTTTTGAATAGTTTTTTAATTTAAATTTTTTTTAAAAACACGCTTTCCCAAAGTTTTAAGTTTTCCCTTCCGTCGACAGTCCCAATGCCTGACTTCCTTTTTATCATTGATGTACGGTTTTTGAGTTATTTTTGGCAGAATTGGAAAATTTTCAAGGTAATGGTGAATATTTGACTTTATTGCTTGTATTATCGAATCGACTATTATATTATTTATTTATTCCATACGTCAAATTTACTCAAGTGTGATATTATTGTTCATATTTGTTTGTTTGTGTAGGTACTTATTCTTCTTCTCGTATTGTAATGTAAGCAATAGAATATCGTCTAGCTCTACATAACTCTAGAACTAGATGTATAATTTTATATTTAAATAGCAGTCGAGTCGAATAAACTATGTGTTATTTTAAATGATGCCCTAGAGTTTAAACTGTAATTTTAGTATGTTATTTATATTTATGCAATAGAAATTGGAGTTTTTAAACGTTGTAATCGAACTTTATAAGTATATATATTAAACTAGCTGTACCCCGCTACACTTCGCTGTCGTACATTATGGTTGCATGGAAATAGATGAAAAGTATCTAGTAAATTTTTCACTTATCAGCACTTATTAGATTAAAATATTAAATAATATTAAATATACCTTAGAAGTTCATTTTTTTAATATTAATTGCAGCAAGTAAAAAATAGTATGCGGGCGTGGGACCCCCGCTAGGACGAAGTTCTTTACGAAACCTTTATAAAAACTAATATAACCGTAAAATAGTATATCACATTTGATGGAATATCAACGATAACTACTGATAATATAATAAAATTACTTCTATTTGTATTTATTTGTACCTATTCATTTATTTAGAGTATTTTTTTTATATAAAATTCATTTAAAGACAAGCAGCACATGTCCGGCTTTCATCATGATATAATATATTATGAACAGTGGATTGATCTCATCTCATATCGTATATTATTCTATTAAGAAATAAGTACTTATTTCTAATATGATTATTTATTTTAAAATATGAAATAATAAACACAAACAAAATTACATTTCATCAAAAGCCAAGGAACTCTGTTATATAATAATATTAGAGTCATTTACTACTGTATGTAATATAAAATATATACAGAAACAGAACATAAAATTATAGTGGAGGAAATAAAGTATTTCACTTTGGAATTTTGTTAGCCAACTTACTTTCATCCCTCCCTCTACATTCCCTTGCGTCGGAACTACAGTTTTGTAATGTACATGTCGTAATGTATCATGTTTTTTTATTTGATATACCATTTGGGAATATTTGAACATCTTCGATTGCTCATCCCCACTTTCTCGTCCTACGTTTCCAATCTCTGAAGGTTGAAAATATATAAAAACAATCCTTGAACCTGGTTGTATATCATGTCAAAATTTGAGCTCAGTCGATGCAGAACTTTTTAAGTTTTTGAAACACACTCCTTTCAACTCTATTTCAACCCCTTACAGCCCTTTTTTCGCATTAAGGCACTAGCCTATCTCTGTGCCAAATTTCATTTAAATCGGCTCAGTAGTTTAGGCGTGATTGCGTGACATACATACAAACAAGCAGAGTTACTTGTGACTCAAAAGTCACAAAATAATCTTCATTTTAATTAATAACAAATTTTTGGGCGTAAATACGAGTTTTTAAAAAAAAAGTCGTCAGTTACAAAAGGGCTAAAAGATTTAACTGAACTTCCAATTGTAGTAAAGTGCACATTAATATGGTTTTGTTCTGGATCTCATAAAAATTAGCATTGAACAGCAAAATTCCAAGGTAAAAGCCTTTTTCGGTTTCATTTACTACAGTAATATTCAACACATCTAACACACATTCACGAAAATAATTTACAGTACGTGTTTAAAACTTTCTTTTGTATCGATAAAACATTATAGCGTGTGCCAAATTTCTTATTTTCTTCAGTAAAATACTCCAAGAAAAATGATTTACTATTACAGTGCGATGCTTAGAAATCCTATAATCACATTTAATTTAACGTTCATTTACTTATAGACAAATTTGGCCAAACTTCTCCAATATGAGTTTTTTAATTATTTTAATCAATACCATCAAAACTGAAGTTTTCTGGCTGTTGAATAAAATTCCTGCCTGGAAGTTTTCTCTTCCTGCTTGAAAACTATTATTGTATCATCGAAGTGAATTTATAAAACAAAAGATGATCACTATTAAAATGTACGAGCTACGTATTTTCAAATGAACAATGTTTGTTCCATATTTCATAATAATAACATAGCACCACCATCATATTTACTCCATAATATTTACTAGTTCTATATATTATCTAAGTATTGTGAAAGACAAAAGTAAATAAACATTTTTTATGAAATAATGTTTGAGTGATGATAATTTTTCTGTCATTTGTTGAAAATACTATTAAAAATTTTCCTATATCTTAGATTTTAAAGGATTGTTAAGGACGTTCACGGAGAAATGAGTGTATGAAAATATTTCGTTTCAAATTTTTAGTGTAGATTCTGTTAGAATTTGGGAAAATTAGAAGAATATTAATTTTAAAATTTTTCGATATATATCATAGTTTTTGGATTAGTTTTTTTTCCCTGGATCCCCGAACACTCTGGTTGGAACGGTAATGAGAGAGCAGACAAGCTGGCCAAACTAGGAACCACCATGGCTCCCACTCAAGAAAAGCTTGCGAGGATGCCATACCAAGAAGGTCTTAACAGATTAGGAGATAATCTGAAAAACCAACAATTAAAGGCATGGACCAGCTACGAGGGAGGGCGCATCGCCAAAAGCCTGTTGGGTGAAGGAAACTCGCTCGGTAACAGAGCCGAAGAGATCTTGAAACTAAACAGAGCTGATATTAGAGTCATCGTAGAGTTACTCACAGGGCATGCATGATAACCTAAACAAGTTCCAACATCAGATTGTAAAAAGACAATCTCCCGCGTGTGACAGATGCGGAGAAGATTCAGAAGAAACAACGATCCACTTTCTCTGTTACTGCCCGGCGCTCATACAGCAGCGAAGGAAATGGTTTGGTCCGGCCATAGTCGAACCAGAAGAAATTAGGAAACTCAACGCTAGGCAAATCCTGGGTTTCAGTACATCAGTTGGTTATAATAGCCACTGAAAAGCGTGGCGGGGATAGAGTACAAGGGTTTATTTGGCTATAGGTGCTCTGAACCATTGCTTCGAGGCGCGATGCTCGAGCATGGCCCGCTAACCTCCATACCATACCATACCATAGTTTTTGAAATATTGATGCCTAAAGCTTTAGAGAAAATCACTTTTAGAAGAAATAACAAAACTGCCATTCATTTCATCACTTTAAATGTATTTTATGAAAAAACGAATACCACTTGTTATAACTTTCTCGATAGGAAAATTTTTATCATACTTTTAAACATATTTTTCTTTTGTATCTCTTTTAACTAATGAATATTAGTTTTCCAAATTTATCTTAAGAAAATAAGCTTTGTTGCATAATTCAGCATACCTTTAAAAACACTTCAGTATAGGATTTACAACTTTAACAGCTTAAGTTAAAAAAATTAACACGGTAAAAAGGGCATTAAAACTATTTACCTGCTTATAAAGGGCATTAATGAGAATGTATATACACGATTTAAAGATGATCTTAAGAAAACGTGATTTTTCGGAACGTCCTTAAATAAAACAAGAAATATTTGAGATACTAGCAAAACGTTATTAAACTTATTCCCATTTTGTTCTGAATAAGAATTCATTCAAATGTTTCGAAATAACGCCAGTACTTTGAAATAGGTAGTCCCACAAAAGTACCTAATCTAATTATGTTAAATTACAACTTTAAGCTTAGAGGTCAATTAATAGTTATAAAGAAAAGCCGTATCAAGATCAATATCAAATCAAGGGTATATTTATGGGTCTCCTATGTTCTTGGAAATTCACATTTAAAAATCTCCCGACCAAAAATTTTCAAACCGAAGATTCCAGTAATAAAGAATTTTAGAGGTGGCAGCCTAAAAGATTACTTTAATAAAACTTTTGGACAAGTACCAAAATTTGTGAATGCATGATAATGAATTGTCAAAATGGACTGAAAAGAAAATATCTATCTACTGACATTTCTGTTATTTCAAATTTGCCTTTCATGTCACTTTAATGTCATTCCTGTTAAAAAAATTCTATACACCGATTCTCTGCAAGATATCACTTTGTAAACACATACACTCCAATTATTATGATTATGTTTGAATCAAAAGTAATAATTGTTTAAATTGGTATTTGAAAAAAGAAACATGTCCGCATTATTTATAAATTGCTATTTTTCAGCATGACTACAATAAGAATGCAGACCGATATTATATGCATATTATTTTAATATTTATGATTATAAAATTATTAATTATGGTAATATAATAATGTTAAGTTTTAAATTGTATTTTATATATTACATTATTACTAGTTAACAAAGTGAAGACAATTTCTTTCTCTGTACATTTGCATGCATTTGCATTTTCCAGTACATTTCACTTACAACTTATATTTAATTCATACAACTAACTTATGCATAATGTTTATTTAGTTAAAAGAAAATAGCTGGAAAATCTTGCCGTTATTAATACTAATTCGAGGAAGCGTTTGATGATTTTTTTTTCGAGGATTGTTCGATAATGAAGCTTCTTCTATTAGTTTTGTTTTAGGTTAAAAAGTAATTAAAAATTAAAAATACAAAATTAAAAACTATTAATAAATTTTTGGTGGTATGATGGTTATAAATATCCATGTGTTTTTTATATTCGGCTAAGTTATATTTTACAAATCTTTTGTGGGGTGTTGAAAGGACCGGTGCTTAAATTCACATCGACTGAGAGAGGGAATACTCAACGATTTTCTTGCTAATGCCTCCAAGAGTAACGAATAATATGTAACAAATAATATAATCAGCGATAAAATCCGTCAATTTCATTAATTATTACATAATCATTCAATTATTTCGGAGGTATAAGCGATTAAATCGCCGAATTAAGTATGTCACCATCTACCAGTCTTTAATTTATTAATCTAACGAAATGTTCGACTATATAACACATAGACCGGACATAGTAGATCAGTGAATTTGATTTGATTTTTATCTATACATATAAAAGAGGCAACTGGCTGACTGACTGATCGATCAATGCACAGCTGAACCGCTAGTCCTAGAAATATGAAATTTTGCAAAAATGGTCCTTAAATGACGTAAGTGTGCATTAAGAAGGCCATTTTTCAAATGCATCCCTTTGTTTGAAACAAGATGATCGTACAGGCCGTTTATTAATTGATAAATGTTCGACCCATCGCTTTATATTTATGCTCATATATCGCTCACTATATCGATTAAGAGTGAGATCATAATGCGACACGTATTTGGTCGATTTTCAGGTGTCTATGACCACAACCTTTTTTAGAGTTGGATCCGCGCTTGACTCATTCAACAGATCCCAATAATCATTTTATAAAGGTTCAAAATAAACTGACATTGAGAAAAATTAATACAGATAGCATATCTATAATTTATTCTTAGAATTACATTAAAAACCTAAGTAAGTGAAATATTATTTGTTTTTGATAAAAAGTATAAATGAATCATAGTTCATTATCAAATTAAAATAACCCGCGGTCATTTTGCGTGTGGCGCCAATTTTATAATATATGTGAGTCATAGGTATACAAATAAACAATGGAGTATTTGTCCCCATTTTTCTTAATATATTGTTTAATTTTCTTAGAGTTACTAAGAATAATTTTTCCTACTGTTTTCCTACGTGTGTTTATCAATTAATGTATTTGCATGTTGTAAAATATTTATAACTTAATTACTAACTTATTTTAGTACTTAATTTGTATAAATAAACAATCTCAAAAACTAATCTAATGTGAATACAGGATTGTCCAATAAGAGGTTACCCCGTAAATAGTAGACATTTTCTCCAAAAAGATGTTACCACTTAAATAAGAAAGTAATTTAATAACTATATTATTTGACGGATGCCATAACCTTTTTGAAATTATAAAATTTTTAACAGGTAACAACCGGTGCTAAAATTTAATTTGGGCTATAAGTAATCGAAAAAAAATAAATTAAACACGAGACCTTTTGGAAATGGTAGAGGTGGTATTTATGGGTTGAAAGTGTATTTTCACATTTTTTTGTGGAAATTGGACCTACTTGAAAAAAAAATTTGCTTTTTACCACTTTCTATACCATGTATGAAATATACATAGTATATTAAGTTTAGTCCCAAGTTTGTAACGCTTAAAAATAATGATGCTAGGAAAAAAATTTTGTCATAGGTGTTCATAAAATCACCTAATTAGTCCATTTCCGGTTGTCCGTCCGTCCGTCTGTGGACACGATAACTCAAAAACGAAAAAAAATATCGAGCTGAAATTTTTACAGCGTACTCAAGACGTAAAAAGTTAGGTCAAGTTCGTAAATGAGCATCATAGGTCAATTGGGTCTTAGGTCCGTAAGACCCATCTTGTAAACCATTAGAGATAGAACAAAAGTGTAAATGTAAAAATGGTCCTTATTAAAAATTAAACAACTTTTGTTTGAAACATTTTTTCGTAAACATCACTGTTTACCCGTGAGGGCGCCAATTAGGCGGAAATTTTATAATATGTACTATACTTGATTATCAGTTATGTATGTGTCACATGTTTGTATGTGTAATGTGATAAAGAAATCAACCAATTAACTCAGTCAATTGTTTGTTTTCACTTGTTTTTTTTCATAAATTCTTTAAACTTTTATATTATCATAATTTTTGTTATTTATTTATTAACTAGCCTCATGAATTTACGTCCTTTAATAGGCAGTAATATTTCAGATATAAACAAAAAATGACTTGCAACAGTTCTTAATTAATTCGTAGAACAATATAATTACATTTATTTGATTTTAATTTTAGTTGCTTAAATTATGACAAATGTATCTAATGTTTATCTTTCTATTTGTTTCAGGTTCGTAAATTTTGGTTGCACACGATGCGCTTTCATAAATTTATTAAGAAATTAACATATGTTTTATAGGTAAATTATTTTATACAGTATTTTGTATTTCAATTTTTGCTACAAGATATAATTTATTAATTAAGGTAGTACCAGTATGAAATCACTTCTCGACAGATTTGGCCGAATTTTTTTTCTCGGGTTTATAATAGCTTTATTTATGAATTCCTAAAATTTCATAATTTTTGACCGTTTAGATCGCGAGATATTTAAAGACAAAGTTCGCGATTTTGAGGGTCATGTCCCATTTAAAGCATGTAAAATGTCCGGTCTCTCTCCTATTTTTTATGATATTATTATATATTGAAGAAAAAGTAGAAAAAAATGTTTATACAATACAATTCTAAAAAAAAAATTTAAAAATTAATTTTCACTTTCGAGAAATTAATTTCGACGTAAATTGATCGAAATTGGGACGTTGGCATAATTATTTCCCATTTTAAACGGTCAAAATTTCTGAAACTTTGGGAATTAATAGTAAGCATTATTAAATTCTTAAATTTAATTTTTCGTTAAATTCTGTCGAAAAAAAAATTGTACCATTGCTTTAACCTAGAAACTGCAAATACCATGCTGGAACATCCTTAAGATAATACATATGTAATTATTTTAATTACAGAATATATATTTTTTAAATAATTTTATTTACTATATTCTTCACAATTTTTATTAAATTGAAATACTATTTTGATAATATTTCAGACAAGACTGCATTTTCAGTAATTGGAAATTTTGAGTTAACCATAATAAGATTAAACGATTCTTATCAAGAGTACACTTTTTGTTGGCCTATCAATTTACTAAGTCTAAATCCAACCTTATTAATCTTTTACTTCCTTGGGGGGAAGAAATAGAAGGTCTACTAATTTTCCTTGGAAATATAAAAATTCCACATTCTACGCCAATGGATTGATGATGGACTTATTTTGTATGTAGGCATTTATGTCGTAAAACAGAACGTCAACATTCGCAATATTAGCAAAATATCATTTCGAGTTTCGTGTTAAGTTACGACAAATGGTTTCAAAATTTCAACTTAGTGGCCTAGTTCCTAAACGAAGCCAATTTGTACTAAGGTAAATTTAGGTAGTCCTTTACAGAGATTTTTTAAACACTCTGTATTTTAAAACAACCGACAAGATTGTTACTAAGTTCTTGGCTGGCTTACAGCTACAGTCAACCTATTTATTTCATTTAAATTTCTTCATGATCACATTCATTTGGCTAATTCCAGGCAATTTAAATTTTTGAGATTGAGAAATTTTCTATCTACCTTCAACTTTAAACCATTCACATTCAAGTTAAATTTTGTGAGAACATTTCAAACAATGGCCAAAGCTTTGTATATGATGTACCTAAGGTCATAATTTTTGTAAAACATAGTTAACTAAATTAGTAGGCCAACAATAATTATAATAATTACAATTAATAAATAAATGATATAGCTAACAGGGGACTTGTGTATTAAACATACAAACATTTAATTTTATAAAATTCAAAGGAAGTAGACTTTTTTGCTATGTGCGAAACGGCTTGAGTAAACTTGTCAAAATGGAGTTTATTTTTCTTAATTAACTGATTTATAATGCTTAATATTATGAAGACGCCATATTTATACAGGTTATTCCGTGCCTCGATGTACATAAGAGCATATTTTTGGACAATTTTAAGTCGAAAATGCCTTAATATCATTTCCAAAATCCAATAGTTAAGGAGTTATGGGCACTGTTATGTCTCCAAATATTATAGTCAAGAATAGTAAACTTAATAGTAAATTAATTTAGTAGGCCATGTAATTGTTGCCCTATTGCTTAGAAAATTAATTTTCCTAAAGCTAATACAGAGCGACGCAGTAAGAACTTTGCGACGAAGAAGCTATTCTTATCAGGGTTAAATTCAATAGTGTCCATAATTTCTTAACTATTGGGTTTTGGACAAAAGTATGAAAAGCACTTTCGACTTAAAATTTTCCAAAGAACACGCTCTTTAGCTGCATCCACCAAGTTATGGATGAACATAGCTAAAAGCAGAATAGACGAAGTTTAAGTCGCGAGCATAAGCTAGTTCTTTATAATTCTTTAATAATAAATTATTATATTACGATAAAAATATTTTTAAAATTGTTGGCATGTATTTATTTTATTATTTATGTATAAAATGAAATTCATATATACCTCATGGTAAATAATTATTTTATTTCTGTGTAAAACATGCAAACACGATCTATCTATGTATGATATATACATTGTATTGTACCTATCGATCACCGGATTATTTAAGAATCGTTAGTTTATAATAAATCTGGTTAGATTGTGAACGAACAACAAGATTTACGATCTTATGCTTTTATTTTCGATAGTTTATATACTAACAATATGTTTACCAGTAAAATCGTAATTTAGCGCATGACAATATGCAAAGTGCATACTGATTGTGGTTGACTGAGTTATTTAACGATAGTTTAGCATGTTCGTTTATAAACTAATCGTTAGTTTAAGTTTAGTTAACCATTATTCGTTTATTAACCTACGAAAACAAAACATTAGATTGAAAATCTTATTGTTCATTCACAAGCTATTGTCGTTTTACAATCTAGCTAGTGTTATTATAAACTAACGATTCTTAACTAAAATAAAGTGACATATCGATGCGATGTTACTTACTACATCATTTCAATCAAATATGTATACTGTATTCGTTGTGTGCGTAGTCATGGTAGGGACAATAAAATCGATGCCAGCGCTTCCAGTGAAAAATTTTGGCGTTAAAGGGGGCTGTTATTACTAATTTGCAGTTCTTTACATGTTAATGTTATAGAAATGTCAAATTAAAATTATTGTAAAACACGAATTAATTAAACTTAATGCATTAAAAATTGTGAAAATAAGAAATCAAATTGCACAAATATTATTTTTCAAATGTAAATTATCATAATTATTTATTTAAATTTGTGAGACAAGAATATTAAATTTTAAATGTAAGTCTTAAATGCAATCCATACAATTATATATGCATCCATACAATTCTATAATTAAAGTAGTGTATCGTTACCATAGAAACGAAACTCACGCACGGGGCGAATTGTTAGTGTATACATCCTATGTGTATCGACATCCTATTAAAATTACAAAGTATGAAAATATTTTTATTAAATTGAATATGTAACGCGAATCCTTGTTGTTTTGTGTACATTACAGTGTCTTAGGTACTTGTGGAAAATAATTTTCAACATCTGAGAACTTGAATATGTGGACCATAAAGATTACACTCGCATGAACAGCTTATGACATTATATGAATTTATTACACAAGAATTTTAAGAGGGAGTAATTTCAAATTTTGTTTAATAAAATTCCTCAATTTTAAATTGTATGATTCAGAACAAAAAGCTGCATTGAATTAAATCAAAATTTTACTATTAAGTAATTTTTTAATTTTAATCTTCTAAATGTTTATTTAAAATTTATTAAAATAAATATTCGTATATTAAGCGCTTTCTATTTTTATAAAAACACTTCACTTTAATTAATTAATATATAGATAATTTTAATTACTTAAATATATATGAAAATAAATATGTGTGTTTTAAAAACATTAAACATTGATTTTTATAAAATACTAGCGGCCCCGACGGACGTTGTCCCGTAAAAACGTAACTCCAATTCATGAATACCTATACTACGTTTAGCCTGTCCGCTAAACCCATCCCGCTAAAGCCCAATTTAACTCCTATTTATTGGAGTGGCCTGACCTTCGACCTTTGCCCTGACCTTTGATAGTAGAGCTCGCTGCGCTCGCATATGGCTCTAATAAATGCCTATTGACAATACCTGAATACTATTAAAAATACATAGTACACATAGTATACATAATGTGATATGATTTATATGCGCTCCCACCATTTAATGAAATTTCATTTTTTTGGTACGGAGCCCTCAAAAACAGTTGTACTGGACCAAATTGTAAATCTAAACCATTCTCGAATCTCCACGAACACACACAAAAAATTTCATCAAAATCGGTCCAGCCGTCTAGGAGGAGTTCAATTACATACACACGCACACAAGAAATATATATATTAAGATAAGATAACGTACCTATAATATTTGAGTTGTAGTCAAAAAAAGATTGTATTTAGTTTCAGTTTTGTTCTTATAATATTCTTCATAATTTGGATTATCCATTTATGGTTATTTCTACTTAATTTTTCTTGTAATAAGCTTTCAAAAATGTGAAGTTAGCGCACGCTGAATTACGTATAAACAAAACAAGTGAAAATAAACAATTGACTGAGTTAATTGTTGAAATACCATGCATAGTCAGTGTTGATTTCTTTATCACATTACACATACAAACACGTGACACATACATAACTGATAATCAAGTATAGTACATATTATAAAATTTCCGCCTAATTGGCGCCCTCACGGGTAAACAGTGATAAAACAGTGACGAAAAAATGTTTCAAACAAAAGTTGTTTAATTTTTGATAAGGAACATTTTTTATATTTAAACTTTTGTTCTATCTCTAACGGTTTACAAGATGGGTCCTTGACCCAATTGACCTATGATGCTCATTTACGAACTTGACCTCACTTTTTACGTCCTGAGTACGCTGTAAAAATTTCAGCTCGATATCTTTTTTCGTTTTTGAGTTATCAAGTGTCCACAGACGGACGGACGGACAACCGGAAATGGACTAATTAGGTGATTTTATGAACACCTATGACAAAATTTTTTTCCTAGCATCATTATTTTTAAGCGTTACAAACTTGGGACTAAACTTAATATACTATGTATATTTCATATATACATGGTATAAAAAGAGTATCAAAAATCTAAATTTGGAGAACACAATTTTTTACTGCAATCGAAAGTGTTTAGAATTATATTGTAAGATATCTTAGTTTCGATTTTAGTGCAAGGCATAATCTCTAAGAAAAGTTGGCACGAAAATTGTAAAATCAGCACAGTATGTTCAGGTGGCTCAGTATAAGTTGCAGTCAGTTAAACATGTGCACAAATCAATGTTGATTTTATAATGTTGATGTACAATCAAAAACAAAATAAGAAAATAATTGACATTGGCATTTAATAATTATATGATACAAGAATGTTATTTATTTGTAAGTTTGTAAACAAAATACGTCTTTTAAGTGATATAAATATTTATTGATATTAATAAAATAAACAAACACATAGGCGTAAAATTTTATTATATACCAAATTTGTTAAACAAAATACCTTGTTTAATTATGTTTAGGTGGTAAACTATTTGAAAATATAAGGTGATTTTAATAAATAAGAAGAATGGAAGCCAAATAAATGGTGCTATATTCCAAATTAGGCGTACTCTGAAACATCCAAATTTTTAACTCACTGAGTTGATCTTTGACCCCCTGAACCCAAAAAAGGGGTGTTATAAGTTTGACCGCTATGTGTGTTTGTCTGTCTATCTGTGCATTGTAGCGCCTAAACGGATGAACCGATTTGGATTTATTTTGTTTCGTTTCAAGTGCGAGAATAGGGTTCCGGACCCAGAACAACTAAAAAATAGGCAAAGTATCTTATAATCGGTTCATTTTAGAGTAGGCTCTAAGGAAAAAGGTAATATATGGAGAGTGTTCTCAAATACGTTTCAATTGCGAGTTTAGGTTTCTGTGGCTGAAATGATGTTTTAATTAAAGTAAACAAATAGTCATAATTGAGAGGGCAACTTTTCTTAGTAACATTTTGTCAACTTATACAAAGGAAGGGTAGTTTACCAAAAAGAAAAATAGTGCTTCCAAATTTTTGGCTCCCCAAACAGCAAAATTTTTTATAAAAAATCACTTTTTTTCTTAAAATGCAAAATAATAAAATTTACAAGCATAATTACCTCTATCCGTGTACATACTGTACATATACACGGTATAAAAATTGAATGAGGTTTCAAATTGGTATCGAAAAGAATCTTGAAAAAAATGCTTACACTCTAAATGATTCACCCTGTACAATTGTCTAAGTATTAAGTTGTTTACATTGAAATTTTAGATGTAATATATTTTCATAAAGTCAAGTTTTGTAAGTGCAATAAATTAACTAATTTATATACTTTTCCAAAGTATGTTATATAAGAATTTAATATGAAATATTACATTATGTATACATACCATGTTATAAGCTGTTATAAGTAAAGCTTGCGTAACAAATGTGTCAAATGTCAGTGTTATTTGAAGAGAGTTAAGTCAATTTAAAACTTTTAAACTAGAATACAAAATATAAAACATTGTTGTCATAGTTCACGCTATTGTTAGTAACCCGCTGACTCGCGACCAAAAGACTTACTGATTACGTCATTATTGAGACTCTGGACCTTTAGTTAACTGACACATCATTCTGTTTTTTTTTTTTTCGTAAAAAACGGTAACTATGATAGTTAATTTTTCAATCGTTGTGTGCGTAGTCATGGTAGGGACAATAAAATCGATGCCAGCGCTTCCAGTGAAAAATTTTGGCGTTAAAGGGGGCTGTTATGACTAATTTACAATTCTTTACATGTTAATGTTATAGAAATGTCAAATTAGAATTATTGAAAAACACGAATTAATTAAACTTAATGCATTAAAAATTGTGAAAATAAGAAATCAAATTGCACAAATATTATTTTCCAAATGTAAATTATCATAATTATTTATTTAAATTTGTGAGACAATAATATTAAATTTTAAATGTAAGTCTTAAATGCAATCCATACAATTATATATGCGTCCATACAATTCTATAATTAAAGTAGTGTATCGTTACCATGGAAACGAAACTCACGCACGGAGCGAATATAAATTTTTATAAAAGATGAATAAATAGGTATAATGGTTCGATCCATTTTTGTTTTCAATTTACTACCACAATAAATAAATATATTGTCGAGGTTACACAATAAAATGGACCACAAAAATATGTGACATTTAGATCGATCGTTCATGTATGTTGTATGTTGTTGGTTATAAAACAATGGCCTCAGTATGTGGTCTTAAATTATCTGGAAATAAAAGTTAATATCACTTTAATTAATAATAAAAATTGATTTTTTATGTAGGTGGGTAAATATTGTTGGAGCCAATTTTAATTATCCACAATGGTTACAAAACGCGACATCTGTATACCAACAAGAAAAATATTAATAAATAAATTTAACAGAGATTTTACAGAGTTATTTACACTTATTGACATTTTTAAACAAAAAATCAAATTTTATATTTTAGCACATTCAGGATGACGAAATGTGTTTTATTTTCTCGTAAAACTCGAAGAGATGAGGTGTATACTGCTCGCCTTAGGTACCAGGTACCTCGAGAGCCATTTTCGTTGTGGTATTCGAGTTCTGTAACCCCAAAAACCATCAAATAACGAGTTTCGACGAAATATATTACATATATTCTCGTAAAACTATAAGAGACGAGGTGTAAACTGCCCACACAGGGCACCAATTACTTCCAGGGCCATTCTCGTAGTGACATTCGAGTTCAGCTTCCCAAAAAACTCCCGAGCAACCACTTTTGATTCATTTTCATCGATATTTTGTTTCCAGATTTTCATTTCTCTCTCATCACTTTTGTTCACACAGTTTGTAGACATTCTCACGAATCAAATACAAATGCTTGCATCCTAATTCGCCTTTCTGCTAAAAAATCGACTGCTAATCCGTTTTTAGTTGTTTTTTCTTTGTCTATAATGATACATCGAATTTATAAACATCAAAAAAACTTTCGTTCTAATTTTATTCTCTGTATAACTGCTTGCTCTCTATAAGCGATAGTTACACTGAACGCACACTTTGATGTCACAACACATGTATATAGATGTCAAAATAAATAAAATTGATTGCAAAAATAATAATTTCTATTAAAAATAAAAAAAAGAACTAAACAAATATAAATGCTAATAATTATTATATAAAGAAAGCAATTACGCATTAAACGGCCATGAAATCATGTTTTTCTTCATCATAACCACATCATACCAATCAGTTGCAGTTGCATTGCATATAGACAATGTTTGTTTATCTTTGACATAATAGTAAATGGAATGTGTATATTTTTATTTGTTGTTAATTATGTTGTTATCATCATGATATTTGCACGTAAAAACTATAATAATAAAGGTGATTGAGAAAAAAAATATAATTCTTACATAATGTACTGTCAAGGATTATTGACAAACATACAATTTTTTCATTGTAATTATTTTTGTTTAAGGGTGTTCTATACATATTTTTTATCAATGTATTAAATTTTAGATTGTTTTTCCTACCAATCTGTTGAACCAAATATTATTTCAATTTGAAATTTGGATATGTTGTACTACTTTCAAATCTACCTGTTATGTCTAGCTTGATTTTTCAAAATTTTCATTAATTTCCCCAATTTTCATTTTCAAAACGAATATATAATTAAATTCGAAAAAATTCGAGATAGCCTTAACATAGCAAATAGCATTTGCAAAGTATACATTTGCAAAAATTTCAAAATTTTCCTTTACTTTTCATTATTGGTAGGAAAAATACTTTCAATTTTATATATTTTTACAATTCTCCTTCCTATCTACAATATAAGCAATAAAACGTTGTGTATGTATGTGTATTCAATTTCTCCTCGTTTAGTTAGGTCTGTTTAAACTTGTATGCCTGTCTATATAGAATATGGTTTGTTTTATCTTTTCCTAGTGCCACTGAGTTTTAAGTGATATTTTCATTTTTTAGTGACAAAAATTTTCAGTTTGTTAAAGAGTTAAAGAAGAAGCTTTGTGTAAATTTATTTTAAAGTGTTTTATTTTGACGTGGATTTTTATATAGAAGGTGTGTACATTATACTGCTATTCTAATAACCTAATTATTTTAACCTTAATTTAATAATATTTTTTTTTATAAATAGACGTTTAGTTTCGATCACAGAAAACTTTTAGGTATGTTTTTAAATCAATTTTTTAAAACAAATTTTATATAATATAATTTATTAGCTCGACTGAAAATCTAACTTTCCCTGATATTGAAGCGTCTACTAGCCGTTTAGTTCAGTCCAATTCAAGGTAATTATCTTAAATTTTTTCAGTTTCTAAAATTATAGAGTAAGACGGACAACTTGGGCATCTCATAAACCTCTTGCTTGTAATGTTTTTCCAAATAACATCAATGCAAAATTTTGGGAAAACTCGAGAATTTGGAAAATGTTATACCCATAATGATTTTTTTTTAAAATTTTATTGTGTTTATTGGTCGAATACGTATTTTTTAACTTACATGTGAAAGTGGGAAAATGGCTATATTTCGAGAACGGTTAGTTTTAGGGCAAAAAGGACGAAAATTTTCAGCATCTCCTGAACCTTTTGTTTAGAAATTGATAAGCTAATTTGTTTTATCGGTTAGTTTTTTATTAAATTATGAATCCACATTGGTAAGAAAAATTAAACTTATATGAAATAAATGCTGATATGAACTTTTAAATTATAATTGGGATCTAAAATAAGGTAAGCTTATAAAATCAAGAATTGTATATAAATTATTTTACTAAAGTCCATTTAAAACCATTTCAGGTTGATGCGGATCTCTTTTAATATTAAATACAAGGGCAATTAAATATTACCTAACAAGCAGTCTGCGACTTTGTTATTTATAATGGAAAAGAAATTGTATTCGAAAAAATCGTTTGATGGTTTTTCCTACCAATCTCTTGAACCAAATATTATTTCAATTTGAAATTTGGATATGTTGTACTACTTTCAAATCTACCCCTTTTGTCTATCTTGATTTTTCAAAATTTTCATTAATTTCCCCAATTTTCATTTTCAAAAGGAATATATAATTAAATTCGAAAAAATTCATATTTAATTAAATGGAATAAAATAGCATTCCTATCCAATTGGTGAATGAAAATTTCAAAATTTTTCTTTACTTTTCATTATAAGAGGGAAAAACGCTTTCAATAAAAGAATAATAAGAGAATACACACAAGGTTTTTCCTACCAATCTCTTGAACCAAATATTATTTCAATTTGAAATTTGGATATGTTGTACTACTTTCAAATCTACTCCTTTTGTCTATCTTGATTTTTCAAAATTTTCATTAATTTCCCCAATTTTCATTTTCAAAAGGAATATATAATTAAATTCGAAAAAATTCATATTTAATTAAATGGAATAAAATAGCATTCCTATCCAATTGGTGAATGAAAATTTCAAAATTTTTCTTTACTTTTCATTATAAGAGGGAAAAACGCTTTCAATAAAAGAATAATAAGAGAATACACACAAGGTTTTTCCTACCAATCTCTTGAACCAAATATTATTTCAATTTGAAATTTGGATATGTTGTACTACTTTCAAATCTACCCCTTTTGTCTATCTTGATTTTTCAAAATTTTCATTAATTTCCCCAATTTTCATTTTCAAAAGGAATATATAATTAAATTCGAAAAAATTCATATTTAATTAAATGGAATAAAATAGCATTCCTATCCAATTGGTGAATGAAAATTTCAAAATTTTTCTTTACTTTTCATTATAAGAGGGAAAAAGGCTTTCAATAAAAGAATAATAAGAGAATACACACAATGTTGTATGCATATACAAAATGCAATGAATATTTGTTGTGTGTTATAAAATAACACAGTATGATATTTGTACCTCCATCTACACAACACAGGTATGATAAGAAGGAGTGTTTACAGAAAAATAATAACTATTTGACGTCGCTCCTTTTCATCGCATAATAAAGATATATTACTGTATCTTATGTATTGGGAATTGAATAAAGTTGGGCCTGTTAATATTTGACCCCATTATTAGGAAAGCAGATCGTGTAGCTTTCGACGAATCAACCAATGAAGCAGAGAGGTATGGTATTAAACTGGAAACTAAATAATTATAAGAAAGCATTTGAGTGGAAGGATTTTAATTGTTTTTTATAGATACCTGTCGTTAGTGTCCAAATTTAATGAGGGGAAGAGGACAAGCTTAACGAAACGAGGTGGATATGAAATGCGTAGCGTTGACGCTGCTCTATCGCATACAAGTGGACCTAGTTGCCATTTAGGCCCATCTTCACCTAAATGCACGATCATTGGTAAAACATTTAGTAAAGTATTTATCAAAACGGCCAATAAAGCTATGAAAAGAACCTGATAAAAACTACGGGCCTTATAACTCCCAACCAAATATTTGTGAAGAGGCCATGTTAGAGGAAGCAAAAACATTTCTTTTACGATTAAAAAACAACGTACCATCAAAAAAAAAGTCGAGGAAGAAACAAGGGGTCAACATGACAATGCAAAATGGCGAAAACTTCACAAAAATATGTTGATTAATCGTAAAGAAACAACTTCCTCACATAATTTAGTTGAAAATTTACTAAATGGGGGAGTAAGTATTTTCAAAATCAATGGAATATGGTCGTATCAATGAAACGGTGGCATTAAATCTGTATGAAATACAGAATAATGTAGAAGTTGAAAAATGCGGCCTGTTTATTGATTTTGAAAATCCTTGTCTTGGGTTAGTCCCGCTGGTTTGGTTGGGACCGAAGTCATTGTAGGCATTAAATGCTTCGTTTCGTTAATAAGATATTTTGGCCACAAATAAACAAAAATGTTACACTGTAGAGGGAAATAAAAACCGGTAAGCTTTTTACCCCTACTATTATCAAATACAAGGGCAATTGATATTACAAAAAGTGAAATATGCGATTTGGTAATTTATAATGGAAAAGAAATTGCAGTCAAAAAAATCGTTAGGGATAATGATCTTTGGAAGATTGTAATGCTTCCAAAATTGCAAGCATTTTATTTAAATTGCATTATTCCAGAAATTATTGATGCCCGCATTCCCAGAGACATGAAAATTCGAACCTGTAATTTGTTTTCCAAAATAATCTAGATAATAAGATAAGATAGTAAAATGAAATGTACAAGTACCATACATATCATATTTCTTTCAATAGTTAAAAAATACAAAACATAATGTTTCAAAAATAAATAAAAATTTATTTCTATATATGTGTGTGTGTATTATTTTTTTTGTGTGATTTTGTTATGAGTGAGATATGTAATATATGTTTATAAGTAAATGAGAGAGACAGTATATATATGTAGTGTTCGTGTATTCAAAAGTGAAATGACAAAGGGAATATGTATTTGATTAACAGAAGATAGAAGATTGTATCGGTAATGAATATATACATATTATTGGCTACTTGATGTTATTATAAAGTATTTCTCCTCAAAAATAAAAAAATACTTTTCAGAAGAAAGGGTAATAAATTTAACTAAAATATTTAAAATACCGTGGCGGGCTCTGGGCGGACAAAGTTTACTTTGTTTTGTATAGATTCGGCTTAAAGAAACTGACTCAACGTTCAGTTGAAGCCACTGGGTATAGAAGCATGAAGCAGGGGATCGTTTTAGATTTTGTTTCTCACTTCAGGTTAAGAATGCTCACTGGACGTTGTGGTTTTTTATAAATCATTACATATAAAACTTAATATAAAACTTCGTTTTGTTAAAAGGAGATGGGCAATCTTTGATTGCTTATAACTTCTTAGTTTTTTAATCAATTTTATTTTCACTTTCAAATTTTTTCATGGTACCAAGTCTAATTTTACATTTTTATGGGTAATATGGCCAATTCGACATCAGGATTATCCAATATTTTACACAAACGTTCCTTAAATGAGTGTGCATTAAAAAGATGGGAAGATTTATTGTTTAAAAACTGAAATATGCAAAATTTCAACGTTTGAGACTTCTAATTAAACAAAGAGGAAATATTCAGCTAGCTAGAATAGTGGCTTTGGGTTTATATAACCTTCATAAATACTGGTTTTACAAAGAATATATTCCCAAGAGAATGAGATAATTTCAAAATGCAAATCATTATGCTTTCAAATTTCACAAGAAAAAATAACTTAAATGTCACAGTCAAAATTCTTAGCTAGTCAAAAGAACTTTTAAATGAAAAAACCAGGCAAAAATACTTTTGACTACACACGGTTGGTCAATAGTAATTTGCCTGAAAATTATAGGTTAATAGTGATTTTAATTGTAAATTTCCAGTCAAAAGTGGTTCTGACTGACGCTTCTAGTCAAAACTAGTTTTAATCACAAGGGAAATCATCATGAATAACTTTAACAACCCTGATCAAAACAACTCGGCCATTACAACTCTGGTAAAAACTACACGATACAAAAGCAAGGGTCAAAACAAGTTGCGGTAATCCTGCGACTGCACTCACTGATCCATGGGTTGGCCTACGCTTAATGGGGTCGAATTAGAACGGTCCTGAGGGTTTTTTTGACTTTTTGGTTTGCGTTCATTCACTGATTCAAGAGTTGTTCATGCCTTTATTGGGGTCGTGTTAGCACGGGTCTGCAGATATTTTGCTAATCCAAGTGAGAGTCGACTTGGAGGACGTAATCTTCCTTCTGAATAAGGATGGTTGGACGAAATTTGATGAATAACAGCAGATAGGATGATTGGTATTAAAATCTGGGCCAAGTCATCTCACACAGATTTTTCTCGTGTATATCCCGGATTATATTATTTATTTCATATAATTTATTAACCAAATTTGGGACGAAACAAATTTTTCTCGATTTGTTGAAGAGAGTTTTGGTGTTGAATATCGAATAATCAAGTTTCGCTATTATTCTGAAAAACTAAAAATGGCCTACAGAACTAATTAAAAATATATAACCGATTTCTAAAAGGAAAACAAACTAGTTAAATAAATGTAGGTATACCAGTATATTTCATATTGCTACAAATGATTATAATTTGCCTTAATTATTTGAATAATAACTAGTTAAATAGGTCACATGTGTATATGAAGACTAACGATAAGTATAATATGTTGTTTTATGTAGATATTTATTTATTATTTGTTGTTATACTCAATCAAAACATTATGTAATATTAGAAATCAAGACTCACGATTTTCACTTAAAAATCAATTACACAACATTTAATAAAATAGGTAAATTCATTTTTTTATTTTCATTAAAAGTGAGTATAGTAGATGATATACGGGTGATTCTTTTTTAAGTTGTCAGCTAATTTGATCACAAAAATAGATTGGACAATCAACAAACGTTAAAAGCCGATTTTCTTTTGGGTACAATGAAAAAAATGCGTCTAGATTTCATATTCTAAGAACGCTCTTCGGGTTAAACGATAATCAACTGCTTTTTTAAATGGAGCTTCCTGTTTTTTGAAACAGATTCTGATTCTTTGCAGCAAAAAAAGCAAACTTTGTTCCATATTTTATTTTCCTAGACCCCTTTTTTGGTACGTGATATTACGGTTTCTAAGGTTAAAAGTGTAGGAATAATAAAGGAAAAAATATTATTTTGAGAATTTGTCAGTTTGAAATTTTATTAGTGGAAACTTTTTAACCTAAACATCGAGATGACTAAAAGAAAATTTGAAAACAAAAGTTGCTTTTCTGCGGAAAGTAATCATGATCTGCTTCAAAAATAAGTAGTTCCATTAAAAAAAACAATGCTAGCCATCGTTTTACCCGAAAGGCGTTCGTAGAAAATAAAACTAGACACCATTTTCCAGTCCTCCTAAAAATAACAAGACCCGAATTTTATCGTTTTTGATATTTCATTCGGTTTTTGAAAAATTTAACAGTAAACTTTTTTAAAAATCATTCTGTATTAGTAGTGTGTTCAAGAAAATAAATAACACGTATCTATCAACTATCTAATTGCAATTGTTCGATTAACAGAGTATACTAAATGAGTATGTCATAAAGTATACCGTATGTATACATAATAATGTAATGACTTATTGATGGAACCCGTTTACCTATAAATAAAATTATCTAACTACAAGAAAGCTTAGTACCTAAATGATTTTTAATAAACTGATACAATCATTTTTTTTTATCAAGGCGCGTTAGACGATATGTAATATGTGTTTAATAAACAGTATTTGGTAGGATAAAATCTTATATTGGTAGGATAATTTCTCGCCATCAATATGCTGTGAATATAGCGTCAGATATAACACCGTAACCTAGGAAATTAAAACTTTTCAAACCTAAAAACGACATCTATGTAATAATAATTAAAGCTGTTCAAATAACTATTAAATAAGTGATTCTGATCTTTGGTAACTTCTGATTAATGTTCATAGATGGCTTTTTTTTTTTTAAATAATTTATAATAGTTTTTTATACACAAGTTAATAATTTTAATTTACAACTGTTAATTTTAAATTGTTCATACCATAATTATTTAGTTTTCACTTCCGTCGACTGTCTTATCTTTTTTTATTTGTATAATTAGTGGAGTCAATGAATACATAAAACAAGCTTTCTTAGGAAGTCCTCAGGAACAGCTCCGATTTTGATGATTTTTTTTTCAGAACGATTCTTTTTGTATATTATTTAAAATCAGAAACATTTCAGATGGGGGAAATAAGCTGGAGGGGGAATAGCCAATGTCGTGACTGATATATCGACTCCCAGCCTAAATCGCTAATGATAGAAGTTTGAAATTTCGAGAAGTTATTGATTTTATACTGTAAATGTCACATAAAAAAGGATTTTTCGAAATTCATCCCCTAAAAGGGTGAAATAGGGGATGAAAGTTTGTATGAAAATATATAAAAACCGTCATTTTTGAGTTCATTTCTTAACCGATTTTAAAAATTCTTTCACCTATATAATGCTACATTATCAGCAAGTAAAATGGGCTATATTTTATTTTCAAAAAAATTAAGGTTCCGTAGCAAAAGTTAAAATCAATTAAATACTGAAACCGACAATTTTGAGTTCACTACGTTACCGATTTTAAAAATTCTTTCACCTATAGAATGCTACATTATCAGCAAGTAACATATGTTGTATTTTATTTTCAAAAAAGTTAGGGTTCCGCACTAAAAGTTAAAATCAATTTTTGGTGTGCGTGGAAAAAAATCACGCAAGAATGAATTTTTTTATATAAGTTGCAAAAATATTGTTTAAACAATATAAATAACTAGTAGTTATCCACGTTATAGTCTTCAATTCTCTTAAGTTCCCTTATTTTCACTATTTAATGGATTGTCCTAACCATGACTTTTAGTGCGAATCCCGAATAATTTTGAAAAGAACAATCGGCCATGTCACTTGTTGATAATATAGCATTCTATAGGTGAAAAAATTTTTTAAATCGGTAACGTAGTGAACTCAAAAATGTTGGTTTCAGTATTTAATTGATTTTAACTTTTGCTACGGAACCTTAATTTTTTTGAAAATAAAATATAGCCCATTTTACTTGCTGATAATGTAGCATTATATAGGTGAAAGAATTTTTAAAATCGGTTAAGAAATGAACTCAAAAATGACGGTTTTTATATATTTTCATACAAACTTTCATCCCCTATTTCACCTTTTTAGGGGATGAATTTCGAAAAATCCTTTTTTATGTGACATTTACAGTATAAAATCAATAACTTCTCGAAATTTCAAACTTCTATCATTAGCGATTTAGGCTGGGAGTCGATATATCAGTCACGACATTGGCTATTCCCCCTCCAGCTTATTTCCCCCATCTGAAATGTTTCTGATTTTAAATAATATACAAAAAGAATCGTTCTGAAAAAAAAATCATCAAAATCGGAGCTGTTCCTGAGGACTTCCAAGTAAAAACACTCATTGACTCCACTAAATAAACAGCCGGTATAATTATAATATGTTTCATAATAACAAACAAATCACATTTATTATAGAAATTAAAATGTGTCTGTTCTAATTCACTTTATATGTAAAGTAAATAAACTTACCTATAATCAAATACATTATATAGATAGTTATTTAATATTTATATAAAATATAATATTTTCAACATGTAAGATTTGATTTGTGTTCTGTTTGAGTGAAAAATTTTCCACCCTCATCAAAGTTCTATTTGACGTTGGTTTGAATATCTAAACTAAACTATTTACATCTGCAACAATAAATAAACATAGGTATGTAATTTCACACATAACTGAACCCGTATCAATTGAAATGTTTTGCATATATTGAATGTTAACTTATGAGGAATTTTTTCTTTTGATTTGAGATGAAATGTTGCGAATATGTTTAATTTTTTATAAATATGTCAAAAATGAAAACGTATGGAATAAAAATCTCAATAGAAGCTGTTTTATTTAGATAATAATAATAATGTTTGAAAATATTGAGAAATATTTCCAAAACATTATGTACAACTTAATGCATTATCAAACTTCTCAAATAAATTGTTTTAAAAATCCGTAAAATTTGGAAGAATGGTTTTGAAGTGCATTAAAACGTAAATAAATTAAATAATTAAAGTAAAACCCGACTGCGTTAAATAAAATCTGAAAAGAAAGATACAAGTCCAGCAGTTTACATAGCGACTTTAAAAGTCGGGACCCATTATTGAGAAGATTTGAGCCGATCTAGATATTCATGGCCCCAACTGTTAAAGTCACTATGAAAAATACTGGACTTGTTTCTTTCTTTTCAAATTTTATTGATCGCAATTGGCTTTTTGATTTTTTTAATTATTTATTTATTTTAGACTCTTTAGTGTCCCGACTTTATTATAACTTTAAACCAATTATGATTGTAATCCTCTTTTAATTTCCTTTATTTTGATATGCTACTCGATAGACATGGTGAATTTTTTTTTTTACTAACGTAGGTATTACTATTTCACGCGAAAAATTTGTTATTTTAGTTTGTTTTTCAAACACCTATCTAAGGACACTTGGATTTTTTAAACGCATATAATGATGCCGTTTGGGAGATATAAGGTAATAAAACTTACAAACATACATACAAGATAAGATACACGAGAAAAACATAACCTTTCCTTGACAGTCGGGTAAAAAGTGGCATTTTGTGTTTTAAGTTTTTGAAAATTAAAATTATTGAAATCTCAGTTTTATTTATCATGAAGCAACTTAGAACTTTTCTATAAATTTTAAATTAATTTTTTTTGTTTCTTGTTCCAGGTAATTTAAAAATTAAATACAATTAATCCATTTAATTTCTGCTTCAAAGTGGGTAAGAATAAGAAATATACGCTTAGCTGGGCAAATTTAGTTTTAAATTTATCCCGTCACTTACCCTCCTTTTGTTCACAATTTCGTTTAACCTCTAAAATTATCAGTGTTTCTCTACTATATTATGCATTTATTACACATTAAAACCTTCCTCTTGAATCACTCTATCTAGAAAATCTTAGAAATATTATCTTAGAAAAAATCATATCAAAATCCATTACGTAGTTTTAAAGATCTAAGCATGCATAGGGACAGGCAGATATTGATATTAAAATCAAAATTTAAGAAACTCTCGGATATAAAAGAAAAGCATTTAAAAAGTTATAAAAAAATGTATAAAGCACATTAATTTTCATCTCTCACTTCAAGGTATTTGCTCTTAAAGTTTATATATTTTCGCGAGACAGCCTATATAGACTTTTCTCTAATAAAAAATTTATTATTTAACAAAATAGCTTTTTTTATGCTACTTATTTGTATATATTTTCTCTTTTCGTTTAAAAAATGATTACATTAACCTTAAAAGTTACACGCTAAAAAGTAATTACTATACAAATTATTATACACTAAAAACCCAATTAAATAACAAAAAATTGACCTATTTTCAGACATGAAAAAAAAAAACACATAAATTAAGGCATTTATCTTAATAAAACACGACTTTTTTGCACATTACAATAATTTTTTAATTCTTTTAAAAGTATATCTGCTTTAAGTAAAATTAAGTGTGAGACAAGTAATATCCTCCAAGATTCTAAATCGATTCGAAGAAAATTATTTTAGCAAATTAGTATTAAAATTATTGTTTGTTGATTTCAAGTGACACATTAAAAAGTGTACATAATAAAACTTTCAGAAAATTTTATTTTGACGGCGGAAGAATCCAACATTTCTTATCAAGCAACGCATACAGAACAGATCATTCCATTCAAATGGTTCTTTCTTGAATACTTCTAGCATTAAGTGTTTAATTAATAGATCTTAACTTGAAAATCCAATAGTTTCAGAAACCTCTAATAACTCAGAGTCTACTCTCTTAACCAACAGATTGATGTTCGGTACGGTATTATATCTCTAAGAAGACTATCATTTATCATAATTTTTTATTACAACCTTGTGTTATTTTAAAAAATTACAATTGTTTTTTCTACTCTAATTTTAATTAAACATTGTTTATGTAAATTTTGTTTATGTAATTGTTGTTGTTTACAACCAGTGAGTAAATACGCACATTTAACTACTTTTGTCCTTCAGTTTTGTTTTGTTTAATATTTACGTTTGTATGTAAATATGATCAAATATTATCCCATTCATAAAAACCGATTTTTTACATCAAAAAAGAGACTTAAGTTACCAAAAAAGGAATTTTAGTTAATGAATTCCGTTAGAGGTAGAACAAAACCGTTAGATTTAGAACAAAAGTTAAATGGATAGAATAAAAAAAAAATATAAACCATTGTTGTTTGAAAATTTTTTTCGTTAACATCATTGTTTTCCCGCAAGTAAGCAAATTCGGACATTTTTCAAATCTATAAAGGCGACTTTTCAATGCATTTAATACTTGAATACCTATTATATCAAAAGTGTATATTACTTGGGTATGTTGCCAACATTATTACATTATCAAAGAACACATAAATATTCATATTTTCCTAAAATATTTATTTTCTTTTGTAATTCCTCTCATATTTAAGTGCCCAATACAAAAGTTTTCACAGATAAAATTTTTACTTTACTTCAAAATTGATTCTTGAAAACAAATTTACAAATTGATGTAACATAAAAAAAATGAGAAAGGTGGCTGCACAGATTTCTATATGTTTATGTAAACTAGCTTTATGCCCGCCGGCTTCACTGGATTTAAAAGTAACAAGTGAAAAGAAACAATTGACTGAGTTAATTGTTGAAATACCATGCATAGTCAGTGTTGATTTCTTTATCACATAACACATACAAAAATGTATAGACAGTGTTGATGCTCAAATGTTTGCTTTTTTGACGTCACGTAAATAACAAAAGATATTCACTTTTAAATAGACACGCCCACAACTGATATTCCTATATAAATACATACTATAAAATTTGCACCTAATTAACGCCCTCGTGGGTAAACAGTGATGTTTACAAAAAAATGTTTCAAACAAAAGTTATTAATTTTTTTATTAGGAACATTTTTTACATTTAAACTATTGTTCTATCTCTAACGGTTTACAAAATGGGTCCTACGGACCCAAGACCCAATTGACCTATGATGCTCATTTACGAACTTGACCTCACTTTTTACGTCCTGAGTACGCTGTAAAAATTTCAGCTCGATATCTTTTTTCATTTTTGAGTTATCGTGTCCACAGACGGACGGACGGACGGACGGACAACCGGAAATGGACTAATTGGGTGATTTTATGCACAGCTATGACAAAATTTTTTTCCTAGCATCATTATTTTTAAGCGTTACAAACTTGGGACTAAACTTAATATACTATGTATATTTCATATGCATGGTATAAAAACCACCTCTCTTGATCTCATTTATTCCCCTTCCATGACACTCGAAGGAATTGTTGGTAAACTATTTACACAATTTTCAATTTTTTTCAGTGTAAAATAGTCCTAATTCATTGAGTATATCAGTAAAGAAGGCTATAAATTGTTTGACATTTACTATTATAAATTTTTACAGAAATCTTTAATTTACGGTTTAAAATGCTAATCATAGATGGGGCAGTAAAATGTCAGAATAAATTTAGAATTTTTTTATTTTAAATATATCTTTATAATTTATAGCTCATGTGTTATTCTGATGTATGAGCCATATTGTTGTACAGTTTCATTCAAATCCATTCGCTAGTTTTTGCGTGAAAGTGTAACAAACAAACAAGCATCCTTACTTTTACAATTATAATATATAGCGATGTATTTTGTGTTCACAAAACTTTGAACAAAAATATTTTTTTTATTGCACGGGAAAAAAAAATTTACATTTTAGAAATTCTTGGCAAGATTTTTATCTGGTTGTGGCAGATTGTGCCTTTTTTTTAAAAAATGTTTAGTATGTACACTCGGATTTTATTGTATTTAGAGTAACAATTTAAAAATAGATTTTTGTGTTTATACCCCATTTTGTGTATGTTATTTTATGTAAATAAACAAATATTTTACTTTATTGTGAAAATATTTTTCATTTAAAATTGTTTTTATTTTTATGTAATGAAATTTTTTTTATTCAAATGTGTATTTTTTAGTACCTACCTACTAGTCGTTTACTTTAACGCCGGTGAGAATAACCAGTCCTATGTGTATACATGTATGTAGTTATTCAGGGCTATAAAAAAAATTCCGTTTTAGAACTATTTTTAGAACAAAGCTCAATTCTTTAAATGGCTTAATTTTCATTGTCTATCGATTCCAAAAAACTTGAACCGAGCATACTTTAACCCCTTTGTAATATACTAACCGTACATTTTGAAAAATTATTTAAATTTCTCTTATTTCCATAATAAACAGAAATTTTTATTGTTATTCAAATTTTGTTGTTGTTATAAATATTATTCAATCTAGGCATTACATAATTTTGTTTTTTTTTTTATTATATTTCGAGAAAATTTATTATTAAATGCTAAGTTTTATTCTGTTAAACGAATAAATTAAAAAAATTGTACTTTTATATAAAATTTTCAAAATTACTTTTCGAATATTCAAAGCCATTAGTTAATAATATCTAGATATATTTAAAGAAAAGTCAGATAAAAATTGTTAGAATTAGACCGACTTTAATAGCAAATTTTGTAATATTTTCGAGCCTAATACCAAAAAAATAATTATCCGAATTTTATGAAATTTAGCATGCATACGGTGAGATATGTAAGGCATTTACTACAACGCTGGTATGGCATAAACTTCTAGAGACAGATACTGTAAGTATCTGTGGTAGCATAAGTAATATTGAATAAGGACTATCCTTTGAAAATTCACTACTGGCCAACAGAGTGAGAACCACGTCTCAAAGTAGATTGACAAGGATAGTAAATGTCGAGGCCTGGTCATAATACGCATGTCTTAATATACAACATAATATCCTGGCGCGTATTTAAATTTAAGATTATACCACTTTTAAATAAAGTTAAAACAGTATATTTTGAACAAATTACCATTTTACCATTAAAAAAAATTTTTTTCATAGAATTTAAACAAAATTATTTAACAATATTACTCGCTTGAACGTTAAAACAAAATAAAATTTTATTTATTTATTTTAAGCACATGTGAATTTGAAATATAAACACATCATTGAAGCAGCTGATTCCGGTTATACGATCATGCGCATTGAATACCAGGCCTCCAAAATGGTGTTTCTCCGTCAGCTGTTTGAATATTGTATTTTCATCTTTGTTAATCTACTCTGTGACGCCAAAATATATATACTTGGTATACACTGGGCTTATCTATTTAAAATATATGATCTAAGGGACTATCCGCCAAAGTTGAGTTATTGTGGGTACGCCGTTTTAAATATACTTTTGACAACTTTTGGATTTGAGAATTAGATTATTTCGCTTTCGATAAGATCAGTGGAATTAATTCTCATATCCATGAGAAGAAATTTTACGTTACGTTTCATTTTTATGGATTTAAAAAAAAAATTAATTCATTTTTTTCATATTTTAATTTCACTTTAATGGAAACAAAAAACACTTTCTTTTTGAATACTAAATGTTGCGAATATAATTAAAAGATTATTATCAATTTTTTAAGAAAATTGAAAAATAATCTTTTATCAAATAATTATTTATTTAAATTGAAAATTCTATTAAAAACAAACGTCTATTATTAATATAATAACTTAATGTTTTTTTAACAAGAAATTTATTTCATTATTAATTTAATCTTATACATAAAATATCATATTTCTTCAAAACGTACAGAAAGTTTACGAAATATTGAAATGGAATGTCTGAACTTGTTAAAAGCTAAGCCTAGTCTAAAAAATCGTGAAAATTTTGGATTGTTTTCAGATTTTACCGATTATATCCCTAAAGGGCTAGTTTTTGATAGTATCTTTTTAAGATGGTCTTAAAGTTCACTTAGTTTTTCTACATTAATAGATTAGAACTCTGTAGACTTAATAGTTTCCGAGAGAAAGCTTCATCAAAATTCATCATTTTTTCTAACGTCGTAATTTTTTGCACTATTTTATACGTCACTTGAACTACTTAAATGGGGAGTAGTTCCACTTACATCCGACAGAGTGTGCTAGTGTTGCTCAGGGTCAAAATATTTTCACGGTTTTTTCGATTTTTGACAAAGTTGCGTTTGGCGCTCGAGGTCACACTTGGATTATTCACTGAATTTGACTTATAAAGCTACTATATTATTCATTTTTCAAAAATTTCCGATTTAACGTTCATTAAATCAGAGAATAATCGTATAATAAAATCGAAATGTATTAGCCTTTTTCCTCTGAAGATTAAAAACAAATCCTCTAGATGGCAGGATATATTTGTACCCCCCCCCCTAGTGTTGCCATCTAGATGATTTTTTTTTAATCTTCAGAGGAAAAAGGTCTAATTGCGAAAGTAAATTATATTTTTAACTTTGAATATTTAATAAACGCTATGTAAAATAATCGAAGGAAAATAAAAGTTAAGAAATAATATATAATCATAAAATCTGACTCCAGCAACGAAATGGTCGATACTTGGGGGCTACATTATACACAATATATAAATACAGCTTGTATACACAATACACATATATATCGAAGAAAATCAATTTTCACAACAACGGTTAAAGTAAACTTGACCTATTTAACACAATTCCAAACACTTTTCATACGTACACAGTCAGTATATGCATGTATACAACAGAACGTCGTCGAGTTTCCTCTACTCTGCTGTTCTTCGAACCATATTTCATTTTTTTTCTTGTATATATTGTCTTTGACATTATCTACACAATCACTGATGGCCTTTTTATTTTTTATAAGTTTATTTACTTGGTATTCGTTTTTTATTTCTTTTAGTTTTTCACATTTCACCGGTTTTTTAAACTTTCATTTCGTTGATAACAGTTTTTTGTGGAATATACATTTTTATGATGTACAAATATGAAGGTGGACTCTTTTCTACAGTGATGAGATAATAATAATGCGTTTCTACGTCAGTTATTAATTCTCTTTCAGTTTCATTTTTCCTGTTTTATTTTCTCTTGGTATATAATAAGAGGTATTATAAGTACGTTTTTTTTTTATGAAAATATGTCGTTTATTTTTAATAATGGTTATTCTTTTCAAATAAGTTTATACATATGTATTATAAAATGTTCAAAGGAGCTCATATGATCATTATTTTTACGTTTGTATTATTATTATGCTTTAAATATAACGTATTCGTCGTAGAAACGAAGCACTGAAGTTCGAATATTTGAACAACAAGACGGATTTGAATGCGGTGTTCGGCATTCGATTTTTAAAAGGTCAAGAAAGTTTGTGACTTAATACTAAATTCGATTGCAAACTTGTTATTCGGGGGTTTTTGGGTCGCTGAACACGAATATCGATCAAATTTGGTCCCCGAGGTACATAGTGCCTAGGGTGAACGGTATCCTCGTCGTCCCTTGGAGTTTTCGGAAAATTCGTTATATAATCAGTCCAAACTCGTTACTCGGTGATTTTTGGGGTTGCCAAATACAAATATCACGACAGAATTGATCTCCGTGGTACCTGGTGTCCAAATCTGTCGTGATAGTGTTCAGCGACCCCAAAAACCCCCGAGTAAGGAATTTAAATCGATTATATAACGAATTTCCCAAAAACTCCAGGAGACGACGGGGATACCATTTATCCTGGGCATCAGGTACCTCGGAGATCAATTCTCCCTCGGAGATCAATGAATTGTTTGTTTTCAGCGACCCCAAAAACTCCCGATTAACAAGTTTGGAATAATTTTTATCACTACTAACCGAACTGTGAATTTAGTATATTTAGGGTTAATTTAAAATGCAATTAAATGAATCGAATGCAGAAAACTGCATTCAAATCCGTCTTCCTGTTCAAATTTTTCGAACTTTGACCGTTTTTAGTGTTTTGGTTCCGCGACTATATGGTATGGTAAATATGATATACGAGCTGGGTTATTTTCATACAGTTCATAGTATCCACTAAATAGTCGAAAGTCCCCGAAAAGCTGTAAAGTCTACGAGACCTTACAACCCCGCCACGCTACGTCACATTTTTTACAACTCTTGGAACAAGTATAAAATCTCAGAAGCTAAACTATTTCGAAATTTTCGAAAGTTTATCTTAAACAAGTGAAAACAAACAATTGACTGAGTAAATTGTTGAAATACCATGTATAGGCAGTGTTGATAACTCTGTCACATTTCACATACATACATATCTGACATATTTAACTGATATTCTCATATAATGCGCAAGTGTTGATGCGCAATCGTTTGTTTTTTTGACGTCACGTAAATAACAAAAGATATTCACTTTGATATTCCTATATTAATACATACTATAAAATTTGCACCTAATTAACGCCCTCGTGGGTAAACAGTGATGGTTACAAAAAAATGTTTCAAACAAAAGTTTTAAATTTTTTTATAATCAACATTTTTTACATTTAAACTTTTGTTCTATCTCTAACGGTTTACAAGATGGGTCTACGGACCCAAGACCCAATTGACCTATGATGCTCATTTACGAACTTGACCTCACTTTTTACGTCCTGAGTACGCTGTAAAAATTTCAGATCGATATCTTTTTTCGTTTTTGAGTTATCGTGACCACAGACGGACGGACGGACGGCCGGACGGACGGACGGACGGACGGACAACCGGAAATAGATTAATTAGGTGATTCTATGAACACCTATACCAAAATTTTGTTCGTAGCATCAATATTTTTAAGCGTTACAAACTTGGGACGAAACTTAATATACTATGTATATTTCATATATACATGGTATAAAAAGAATGGGGTGCTTTTTTTAGATATTTGATAATGACTTTACTTTTACCAATATTTACAATAATTGACATAAATGTTAACAATAATTCAAATCTAGCACCCCACGCTTTTTACGATAAATTTAATTACTTTATTTTATTTTATTTTTTTGAATTTATTTTCTACTTTTTAGTTCAGATAGTTACAAAATCATGTTTTTTAGTTTCTTAAACTGTTATTTATTTCTCCTTATGATAGCATTAATCCACTTTTCTTCAGCTACAATGTATAATTTTCGAAAAAAAATTTATAGGAAATTTAAAATTATTAAATTTTGTGTTTTTCTTTTTGTTTCCGCCATTTCTACACGCTACCAATGTAAATTAAATCTCGTTTTATTCCTTATACATGAACTTAAATTAACCTTCAATGCAAAAAAAAAAAGTAAATCAAATAACATCTTTGGTTTTAATATTTAACGGAAATTAATTTACATGTTAAATTCCGACAATTTTTGTTGTAAATAAAAAATATTTTTTTTATGTAAATGTCATAAAATTAGGTTAAACAAAACACGTCTTTCTCAGCAGAAAAATGGTATGACTTCCAGCACAAGCATTACTAAATAAATAATCTCCGGCAAACACAAATATTTAGTATAGGTATATGAATGTTAGTAAAATAAAAACACACCATTGGTTTGAAAAACTAATTTATTTACCAAGAAAAAAGGGTATGTGCATCACGAAAGGAAGTGCAAATATCTAATAAATTTTAAAAGCTGCGATGTAACTTCTATCTATACAGAGTGTTTCAAAAAAAATGTTGGGTCATTCTTTTCAACTTTGATGCCAGTTTTGCGCTAGTTATCATTTATGTGCTTAATTCCCGGACCAGGATTCCACATTCTGGAAACCTTTTAGAGCTTGATTAATTTTTATCACAAATTTGATAAGTATGACCCAAATTTAGTTGGATTACATACTTGGTTTATCAAAATTGGATAAAATTTGGATGTGATAGAGCAAAATTAAATTTTTTGGATTCTGATGACGTCATAAAGTTAAAAAATTCGATGTTTTTGATAACACAAGCAAATTTGACCCGATCTTATTAGAATTTTTTTTGATTCCCACTAATTTTGGTTCATTCTTTTCAGCTGCGATGTCATTTTTTTGCTAGCTATCACTTATGTGCTTAATTCCGGGACCAGGACTCCACATTCTTGTAACCTATTAGAGCTATGTTAATTTTGATCACAAATATGAAAAGTATGACCCAAATTTAGTTGGATTACATACTTGGTTTATCAAAATTGGATAAAATTTAGATGTGATAGAGCAAAATTAATTTTTTTGGATTTTGATGACGTCATATAGGTCAAAAATTCAATTTTTTTGATAACAAAGGCAAATTTGATGCGATCTTATTGGAATTTTTTTTGAAACTCACTAATTTTGGGTCATTCTTTTCACCTGTGATGGCAGTTTTTTGCTAGCTAACACTAATATGCTTTCTTTCGGTATTAGGGCTCCACATTCTTGAAACCTATTAGTGCTAGGTTAATTTTGATCACAAATTTGAAAAGTATGACCCAAATTTAGTAGGATTTATAACACCGAAGATGTATATTTAAATTATTTATTATTGTATATAAAAAAGTTACATAATGTTTATGTATTTGAAGGAGACGTTAGCTTGTCGACATAAATGGTCAAACTGATTATTGAATTTAGAATCTTGTTGATGTAAACTTGGTTTCCATATAAATTGTTTTTTAGAGGATAACTTGATTCCATTACATCATTCCCCCCTCCTTAAGATGAAGAAGGGACGGGCAGAATTCGAATCTGAAGAAGAATGGTGCAGTACAATTCCTTGAAGCAACAAATAATAATACATGTTGATTGTAAGTTGATGCGTATTATTCGCTGGGACATCGATCAGTGGATAATAACACTATAGCTGTGTAGCATCCAAAAATCAAAACATGTTGACATGTTGAGTGCAGATCGCCCCCTTTGACATAACTGCTAGTATCTTCGTCCATAATATTAATTATCATAAAAGTTTATTCCGAACTTAAACATAATCATTCCCATCACCGGAGATTCCTCGTTTCCAATTTTAGTCAATTTGGTATCGGAACCATTTTATAACACCGAAGATGTATATTTAAATTATTTATTATTGTATATAAAAAAGTTACATAATGTTTATGTATTTGAAGGAGACGTTAGCTTGTCGACATAAATGGTCGAACTGATTATTGAATTTAGAATCTTGTTGATGTAAACTTGGTTTCCATATAAATTGTTTTTTAGAGGATAACTTGATTCCATTACAGATTACATACTTAATTTATTAAAATTGGACAAAATTTAGATGTGATAGAGCAAAATTAAATCTTTTGGATTCTGATGACGTCATAAAGTTAATAAATTCGATTTTTTTGATAACACAGGCAAGTTTGATCGGATCTCATTGGAATTTTTTTTGAAATCAAAATTGTCAAAAATGTTTTATCAAAATTGTCAATATGATGGTACGTTTTGATTCTCTTTAATGAACAACGAATATAATAATAATAATTACAATTTTAATTAAAATGATATATATAAGGCGCAACCTAAATACTTGCCACAGACGCTGTATACCCTCGTTAGGGCCATGCAGGCTAGAAATATAATATTAAGATTCAATTTTGTTTATTATGTATTTGTATATCATTTTTAATTTTCGAACAAAATTTTAACAATCTAATCTCGAACTATCTAGCCCACTATTTTTGTAACACTTTGTATAATAAACTTGATTTTCAAAAGTTTTCATTTATTTTTAAACATGACCTAAATTGTAACATCGCAATGTAGTAATAGTGGGTCAAATAAATGCCGGTGTTTTTATGCTGACATAACGAATATTTTCACCGTCACTAACGTATCGTTGAGTAACGTAGCTATAGAATATAGATACTGCGATATAAGCGCAGACTGTTACCACATATTTATACAGCAATGCTGTTGTCTTTTCACTATAATCTATTTAGTTTATGAAGAGTAACCTCTTTTACAAAGCATCAATGTTAAGGATGAAATATTCCACGAGGCAGTTTCAGGTCTAGGTCATGTTACCTTCATTATTTGCTACTTTTAGTTTTTTCAAACAATCATTTATATTTAAAACTTACAATGAGTTTACGTCTTATTATATGTTCAAAAACTTGTGTGTTCTAATAAAAAAACTTTGTGTTCTAAAATAATATTTTCCTCCATTAGTTTCTTTTCTTAACAAGTTCTGCAATATAAATTACTAGCTTGATACCCGCCCGTTTCACTGGACTTAAAAGTAAAAAACACCGCTTTATAGTGGAGGCTCTCTTGATGTGAACAGTTTTCAATTTTGTTACATGTAAAATAGTCATATTTCATTGAGTATATCAGAAAAGTTGGCCATGAATTGTTTGACATTTACTATTTTAAATTTTTACAGAATTATTTAATTTATAGTTGAAAATGATGATTATAGATCTGCCCATCTATAATCATCATTTTGAACCCTCAATTAAAGATTTCTGTAAAAATTTTAAATAGTAAATTTCAGATTAAATTTTATTTTTCTATTTTTTTTTTAATATATCTATTACAGGCATGATTTTTACCTTAATCTATTGCTATTAACCATTATCTATTTTTAAAAAGTTGGACTAACTCAGAGTTCCACCAAGATTTTTATGGAGTCGACTATTATGGCAAGGTTTTTAGAACACTTCTCTTAATTCTTTAATAGAATGTTCATTGCTTTCGATAGTAGAGTGCTCAGAATCTATTTCTTTCCTCTCAAAGAATCCCTCTACAAGCTTCCAAAATTGTTCAATCCCCTACCTTCGATGTAATCCAAATCAGTTCTCAAGTAAGTCTCAGTTGCAAGTAACTATAAAAATCATTATAGACTATCTTCCTACCGTTTAAGACTTTGCTTCCTTATGGGACGTGAAGACCGTTAGTAAGGTATTGTAAATCGTTTAATCGGCTTCGCCTAGGCTGACAATGAACATGAGATCTGAGATATGCTTTACTTTGTTCCTTAGATGTGTAATATACTATTCTAAAAAAGTTCTAGTTCACCTTCATTATTTACTAGTTTTAGTTTTTTAAACATCATTTATTTTTAAAACCTTTGAGTATATCAACGTTGTCTTATACGTTTAAAAATACCTATAATTCATCATTTTCTTTAGTATATTACCTTCAAATTTTACATTTTCTACCTTTTTCAATAAATAAATATTGTCTTGTTTTCTTAAAAATGTTTTGGAAACAAGATTATAAACTTTCTTGAAATATTGTTAGTATATTCCATTTATATTAAACCTAACAAAAGTTGCCTAAACTTTAAATTGTTATTTTATTATTATTTATGAAAAACAACAACTTTTATAAGAGATAGTTTAATTTGAAAATTGAATATAAAACATCTTATTTTCTTTTCATATTTTCCGATTGAAAGAACGCAAATATAGAGCGCCTCCATTGAATAAAGGTTTTAATAATTCATTAAATTATAAGTATCGAGAAAACTTGTTATTTGAAATTCTCGAATAAAACTGGTGGTATAGCATTTCCCAATTTTATAATAGTCTTCTTCTAAAAGTGACCCCAAACGTCGTGTGCGTTCACAATTTTCCATATCTACAGAAATAATTATAATAAAATTTTTTCATAAAAAAGAGAAATAAGTTTTTATTTTTCTCTTGGTGAGAAAAATTTATGGTGTAATCGTAAAATAAACATATTCCAAGTATGACAACTGTAGTGATTTTTTCCCGGCACTTGCTTTTTTAGTCGGTACTGCAAGAATACAATTATGTTTACGGAAATAAAAAGAAAGAAAACTAAGTTGTATTATAAACAATTTTTTTGTTACATTCAGCTATAAACTTTTAAATATTATGATAAATCTCTGCTTAGATTAATTTTATTTGTATTCTTTTTCATTGTTTTAAGGTAGGAATTAGGATGCATATTTATAAATAAATAATATTTTTCTAATTATATGAATTTCGAAGAATCGTAAGCTATTTAGGTTAGTCACGTGTTAAAAAATAATACTTTTTCTAAGAAAGATGACTATTTTCAATTAAGTATCGTTATTACCATTGCAAAGCAACATTATATATGAATCACATGTAATATTATAGTCATAACATTTAGAATGGTTTAAGCTTTGCGTTTATTTTGACTTAGAGTAGACATATAAGCGTATTTCAAAGCATTAGACCTAGGGTATAGTTTTTGTCCGCTCGATGAAGAACTGATAGAAAATATATCTAAATTTTTCCTTTTTTAACTGTGGTTGTAATTAATATTTCCCAAAAAAGTCGAAAAACCCGTTATCGACACCTTCTAAGGTTCTTAGCGATTAACGAAATATAAGAACTTTCAGTAAAACGCTTGATTTTGTTGGCTTCAATTGACTTCAAAAGTAGGCATATTTATCTAACTGAAATTAACATTGGTCTTAAGGCAAAGCGATTGATAGACGGGATACTTTGATAAGTAATTTTCACCCAAAAATTTAGAAGAAAAACCCTCTAATTAAAAGTTAGGACCTTTTATGTTATGATGCCTTATAACTTGACGAAATTAAACAAAAATTAAGAATACAATTTTTCGATGCCTGGCTTAGTTTTTGAAATATTAAAGATTGTAAATTTCTGTTTAATTATTCGTCTTCGGTATTTCGAAAAGTAAGATAGATATTGAAAAATTTTATTCTTACTTTTCGTCTAAGTCTTGATCAAGTTATAATAATTCATCATCAAAGTTATTACTATTTATCTGGTAAATTCAAGAGTATTTAATAATATTATAAATTCTCGTCTTGCGACAAGTACAAAGTTTAGGGTGCTTTTACGGCTTATTTATCAATTTTTCCATGTAGATTTCTCCCAGATTATAAATAAAAATTATTTATTAAATTCTATATTATTTCAATGGCAACGTCGAAAGGAAACGGATGTAAAAATCCTCATAAAAATTTATCAAGCTTCCGATAAAATTGTAACACGATAAACAATTCATACGGAAGTAATTTTGTATCATAAAAATTGGAAATCTAGCAATATTAAACGTTTTGATCGATGATGAAGGTATATTAATTAAGTGTACATATAATAATACACTTCACGTGGCGAAGCTCAGCATACAAAATATTTCATAACAATAAAATTAATATCATATATTATATCAATAATGTGAAATTGTATTTTAAATTTTATATCCATATTTTATTTTCTCAGCACGTTATTTTCACTTTCAAAAAACGTAGTATAGTAGTTTATTAATATATAATTTGTTTTTAGAGGTGTAATATTATATTTAAATATTAAAAAACAATTGTGTCTACATAATATTTTTTATTATTTATTGTAATTTTATCATTATTATTATTTATTGTTTATAATAAGTAATAAAAAAAAATACAAAGCTGTGCAATTAATAATTCAATGTTTAATTTCTTTGTATATTTGTGCAATCAATGAATTTTCTCTAATCATATTTTTAATAGTCCTTGATGATGATAATCAATATAAAAACAAAAGTATTTCGTAATTCAACCGAAAGTTTAATCAAAATTATAGAAAAATTTAAACAACAATCCGTACTAGCGTAAATGAAAATAAAATTTTGATATGCTATCTAAGTGGAAACTTTTCAATATTTTAATCCACAGTGAAATATCCTCCCTCTTTGCTCCTCCCCATCTTTGTTACAGGTGGTTACATATGAGAGCCTACCTCCTGGAAGGACGTCACATATTTTTCAATTTCATATTTAGAAGTATTGAAATTAAAATAGCGGGAAGATCTCACAGACCCGACAACTGATGTGCGGAACAGTAGGACAGCTAGCATGCATCCGCCAATGACTAAATTTATACATGTACCGTCACAAAGCATTTGACGCCTATATAAATGTAAATTATTTCATAATAAAAAATAATTGGCCCATGGGAGGATCGAACTCACGACCTTCGCGTTATTAGCACGACGCTCTAACCAACTGATCTAATGGGCCACTGATCAACAAGCCAAAAAACGTACATAGTTTTTTCATAATAAAATTTATACTTTTTTATCAACATTCAGAATTGAAAATTATTAAAAAAATTAATTTAAATTGCTATAACACATTAAAATTTAAAATTAAATAAAACACAAATATTTGAAATATAAAAATATATCCTCTTAACTTTTGTGACATAATTTATGGATGGTCCCAAATAAGGAACCCAAATATATTTACTATCTTACGGTCTATTCATTTAAAATGAGTACGTTTTTGAAAAATATAGTTGCCGAATTGCTTTTACTCTTGATTAAAATACATATATTCTCATTTGTATATGAGTAACATTAGATCTTGGGTCCGTAAAACCCATCTTTTAAACCGTAGGCGGTACAACAAAAGTTTAAATGAAAAAGAAAATGTTCCTTATCTTATATATATAGGAGACTTTCTATAGATATAGATAGATAGTCACTCATCACGATATCTCTGGAACTATAAGACCTAGAGACTTGAAATTTGGCAGGAATATTCCTTTTGCCAAGTAGAGGTCAGCTAAGAACGGATTTTACGAAATTCTACCCACAAGGGGGGTTGCGGGGGTGTTCATGACTAAAAAATTCATATTTTTAAATTATGGCTTTTAATAGTTCAAAACTTGGTCAGAATGTTTTAAATTACATTTAGAAATTTTTTTTACCTTCGGTGGGTAGAAAGTTGTAGCGAGAAAGTGGGAAGGAAATATCGAATATTTACAAATATACCTAAGTGGGGTATCAAATAAAAGAGCATGACGTGTACATTACAAAACTGTTATCCAACGCAAGGAAATGTGGAGGGAGGGGTGCAAGTGGGGATGTTGCCCAGCAAAGCGGGTATATTTTACGCCACGCAAAGCGGGCGGGTAACAGCTAGTATATATATATATATATATATATATATATATATAAACTTTTGTTTCAAACATTTTTTCGTAAACATCACTGTATACCCGTGAAGGGACAAATTAGGTTAGAAACACGTACTGTTACAAAAAGAAACTAACGACAAAATTTTTGGCTTTGAACACGAATACCTTTTTTTTCTAACAATCATAGCGTGTACTTTGACATAAATGGATTTGAAGATAAAACGCAGGCAATAATAATTATTACAGCCTCCAGCTGTACCAAATTATTTCAGACTTCAGGGACATTTAAGTTTAATTTCTTTGATTAATTCAGAACTAAGCCTTATTAGGTTTTTTTAATGGATTGGTTGATACGTAAGTTTAATTTTCACTTAAAAAATAATAAGGATCAGAATAAGTAGAGACCTGTCCTGTTGTTTATGTCTATACAGGTACGGCTTTTGTATGTTTGAGACAGTATACAATGTTTTCATTTAAATTATAATTATAACAAGAAATTCGATTATACATTTGAATGGAAAAATAAATAAATTTTCAAGGTTTTAAAAACACAAACATTAAACTCTCAAATATACAAATGATATAAAATATAAATACAATTATTTTATCAATCATCAATATTGTATATTGATTGTTTGTTATTTATTGTTTAATTTTTTATGTTATTAAAAAAACAACAAACTATATAGTGATACTAGCTGTGAACTACCCGCTTTGCTGGGCAACATTCCCACTTTCACCCCTCCCCCCATATTCCATATCCTTTTCTAGGTTACTATCTATCACCTAACTAAATTTCATCAAAATCCGTTCAGCCGTTTAGGCATGATAGAGCAAAACTCCCAGCAAAAACCATAAAAAAAATCACTAACTCAATTCAGTTTTCTGCCTACTTCCTACCCCCTAAGTACGATGACGTGATCATTTTGATCTTATATCCGTTTTTAGGTAACCATCTATTACCTTACTAAATTTCATCAAAATCTGTTCAGCCGTTTAGACGTGAAAGAGCAAAAGTCCCAACAAAAACGACTAAAAATCACTAACTCAATTTAGTTATCTGCCTACTGCCTACCCCCTAAGAACGATGGCGATTATTTATAGCCTATGACCATTTCTAGGTTATCATCTATCACCATACCAAATTTCATGAAAATCCGTTCAGCCGTTTAGGCGTGAAAGAGTAACAGACAGACAGACAGAGTTACTTTCGCATTTATAATATTAGTAAGGATATATACTGTTTACTTTAATATTCAATGTAATAAGAGTTTAAAATTAAGAAAAATATATCAAACACATTAGTTTAAGAGGCGGTATAAGGTCGATTTGGATCCCTCTGATAACCAGATGAGGCATATAGTTAGAGAAATATGATAGTATGTAATGCCTTAAGCTCCCTGTAAGGGTCCGCGAATTTCTACGTGGAATATTATATGATATTATTTTTCCAAAAAAAGTTAATGATTTTTAGGAAATGTAAAGTGTCAGATTTCCAAAACAAAACTATCGCATTAAAGTGACGATTTTTATGAAAATTTAAAGAAGAAAATTCTTTTGCAGTTCTTGGATTCGATGTATCATTAACGAGATAAAGATTCGTTAATTATCGTTTGTAATTTTGAGAATTTCATGATAACGTCATATTTAAGTTATCACTCTGAAGAAACAAAAGTGAATGAACTTATGCATTGAAAAAGAAAACTGAGTACGTACGGCATGTTTGAGTTGGTAGACAAGCTCATCTGTGCAGTATTTTTGCAGGACAAAATATTTTATTGTTAAATAATTAATGTTATCAACAAGTGGTCAGGGAAAAATGCTCATTTGAAAACGAAAAAAGTCTTAGCGAGAAAGTTTGGTAGACTCGCCAAAATGAAGCAACTCACGAAGTTTCACGAAGTATTTATTAATCATTTAACAAAAAAGAGTGCTGTCCCATGGACTAACAAGAATTACCTTGATGATATTGTATCACGAATGAAGCCCAATAATGTTTAAAATATAAATATAATAATATAAAATTAAACCTTGAACAAAAATATAATTTGTTTAATAAATAAAGAAATACAATATATTATATTATTGACAATTAATCACAAAAAAAAAACAAACCATTCAAATTGAATACTTCAATACCTATAAGAAAACCAACAGAATTGATTAATTAATCAATTTTAGTTCAATTAATTTATTATTGGATATATATTATGAGGATGACTTCGCAAATAAATTTAACTTTAGTTTAATTACTCTGAATGTTAGAGGGATGTTCGTAGTATTCCGTATCAGTTCGAAGTAAATGTCCATCAAACCCTTTTCAAGCATTTTTCCCATAAATTGCGCATTTTTTTTAGGAAACGTTAAGACATACGAGTGAAATTATGACATGCAATTGCAGTCAATTCATAAAAATATCGAGAATTGTATGGATGCATATATAATTGTATGCATTGCATTTAAGACTTACATTGAAAATTTATAATTATTGTCTCACAAATTTAAATAAATAATAATGATAATTTACATTTGAAAAATAATATTTGTGCAATTTGATTTCTTATTTTCACAATTTTTAATGCATTAAGTTTAATTAATTCGTGTTTTACAATAATTTTAATTTGACATTTCTATAACATGTAAAGAACTGCAAATTAGTAATAACAGCCCCCTTTAACACCAAAATTTTTCACTGGAAGCGCTGGCATCGATTTTATTGTCCCTACCATGACTACGCACACAACGAATACTAATTGTGTCGTAAAAGCTCATTTCAGTAAAATAAAATGCAGAGGTCGGACCACTAACATCTTTACTAAAAATATATGGGGTTCGATATTTGCACTTGACCGCTTTTTACTATAATATATAATGAATAGTTGTATGTTAAATATAGGCCACTATACTATATCACAATCACACCACCTACAGAAAACAATAGCTGCTAGGCATGGTTGCTTGTCCTAGTATTTTACTTTACAATTCCTTGTTTTAATGTAGACATACAGTAAGAACTAAATAACGATGCTAATGGTTAATTATACTGAATTTTATCGAATCATTAAACATGTATTAACGAATTTATAAACAAATTGCCAGAGTACTAAATAAATTCATGCCACAGGATATTTAGGCATTTTCAGTGGCGTAGCTCGCCTTGGAGGGGCCCTGTATCAAAATTAGTTGGGGGTCCAAATTAAGGTTTGAGTCTCCTTCGGTTTTAAAAGAAGATCATAATTAGATAGTAAACGTAAAATTAATTATCCAAAATCAGAATCATGGTCTCTTAAAGGTAGATTACATGATACTAAAGTAATGATAACATTAACGATGCAATACATCTCTCCAGGATGCAATTTTACTATTGATTTCATTTAGCAATAAAATATGGATGGAATTTCCTTGTTTCAAGTTATTATAAGATAGGGATGCATTAATATGCTGTTGTGAGTTTTCATGGTCAAATATACATTGCGTAAAATTAGCCCGGAGCCCCGTATCATTGATACGGCTGATATGGCGGTAGCTACACCCCTGGGCCTTGTGCTTGTTCCTGTTGATATTATTCTTATACACTTCTACCAATAAGCAAGTTCAAAATTAGATAATGTGTCCACAAAAAATATTAACATAAGATCAACGATTTTAAAAGCTGTTCATTTTTTACGAACTGCTCACTAAATAAACTTTAATACTTTACGAATTTCAATCCTTTAACCAATTTCAATCTTTTGCTTATTTGTTTTATTAGGGGTGATTATCGACCGCTCTGATTAAATATGCCCAACATACAAAACTAAAAGGTTCAAATTGGTTCAAATATATAAAGATCATTTTTTAAATTATGTCATTTGGCTTTTTTTACCTGGCAAATCGCTATATGCGGTGTACAAACTGCGTTACAATGTTCCATTTGTATGGGCATATCGACAGAAAATTCTGTGTTAATTATTCGAACTTGAAATGAATTTATCTCGAGTTAGAGACGGTCTATCGACTTAAAATTTGTATGGTAAATGTATTATTATATTCTTAATAAGTATACATAAATTTAGAATTTTCTGTCTATATGCCCATATAGCGAGACAACAGCCTTAAATACTTTCTTTGATACATTCAGTATGTTTATCTTGCTACATATTGTCTTCCATATTTCTTTTGTACTCTTGAATGTAAACGCAAACCAGTCAAGTATATACTCTGAATATCATTCTATGACTATATATATCTACCTATATATAAATTATATATAGTATTTTTTTTTACTAGTCAAGGTTAAACTATGTATACAATCTCCAGAGAAAAGCCTTATTAATATTTCTGTATTATTTTCATGTTAATCATTCATTTATCAAAGCTTTTTGTTTTTTTATTTAAAAAAATTATTAATAAATTATACTACTTCCGATATATCATAATAAAAAAATTAAATGTACACACCCATTTGCGAAATATTTATTTATTTATATCGCTGATTATTGAATTAAAACTTATTAATCAAATTGAAATACGGATTGACTTTTTCTTTTTAAAAGAAAACTTGACTGTTAACCTTATTACTAAAAAAATTACTCTAAATGCTTATCGAAATGCACTACTTTCTAAGGGAGCAAAATTTGTCCTTAAAGATGTACGAACGCCAGAACAATTTTGGATACAAGGCTTTATTTTTTTGGTTATTAGGTTTTTTTTTATTACTGTTAGCATATCAGTGGACAGTAGTTTAAAAGTTTACTAATTGTTAATTATAAAAACGCCTCTTTAGTTTTTTTAAATCAGACATTTTTTTGAACTCACAAATTTAACAATTATAGTATAGAATTGCAATTATTTATTTAATCAAAACCTACATCACTTTAAAAGGTCAATTGATTAATTTATTTTGATAAATTCACATATCAAATTTTATTTAATTCATTCAATATAGTAACACGTACCTTAGAACTAACTAAACAGTTTTATTGTAAAAATAATATAAAATACTTTTTAATACAATAGTTCAGTCAATAAATGCCCGGAAACAGTTATGTCTATCCATCAGAAATGATCCTTACTAATCAAAACAAAATTTCGGAGACATGATATCTCATACAGTCAAATATTATATAATTTAAGATTCAATTTTTCAGATACATGTAGTAAGTTATATCTTGTAATTATTTTTGTTTAAAATTTCGTTCATTGATTGGACTATAATACCTAAAATAATAATATTTATTATAAAAAGGTCTATGTACTATGTAATTTTTTCAAGGGTACACATATTTCAATTAAATGATATAAAAAAATCTCAACTAATTGTTATTTTCTTAATTTAAATACGCCGATAATTATTGCTTATTAAGAAAAAATTCATAAGAAATTACTTAGGTAGTTTATGTTAGGTTTTACGGACATTAACACGTGATGGAACGGAAAATCTTTGAATTAATTTAAAGACGATGTAGATTCTTCTGAAAAACTCAATTTAATGAAGAGGTACTCTTTAAGTTTCAAGTTGTCAGATAATGAACATGCTCTTTTATCCAGTGTCTGGCTAAACTAAACTTTATTGCATTTGTCTTTCTCATGGACTAACAAAAAAGAGTATCCGTCATGTTTACGTGGGTGATCGAAATCTTTTTTAGGCGCGTGAAAATCAGCAATACTTAAAAAAATTTTCATAGATGAAAAAGTTGTTAGGTTAATCATATATCAATTTCTATAGATGCATTTATCAATAGCATTCATTGTATGCTGATGGGCAGGGCATATTTTTTAGGAATCATTTTTTTATATCCCATACCATTAATTACTATTTTATGCAAATATTATCTTGAATACAAAAAGATAAAATAAAAATAAAGGTAAAAACACAAATTTATTATTAATAGCTATTATATTTACATTTATCTATGATATGTCAAGCTGTGAAGATAGGTGTAGGTGTGTGTATTATGTATTGATCTATCAAACAATACCTATCATTATAAAATTAATAAATGATTCATATGGATGAGAGGAATATGATGACAATATTATGTGTTTAATAAAAATGATGAAATATTTATATTCTAATAGAAATTAATTATTTTAAAGGATTCCTTACCGTCAACACTTAAATTCAATCGTGTCTTATTTTATTAGGAAAATCATTTTACCATGTAACAAGTGAAAACAAACAATTGACTGAGTTAATTGTTGAAATACCATGCATAGTCAGTGTTGATTTCTTTATCACATTACACATACAAACATGTGACACATACATAACTGATAATCAAGTATAGTACATATTATAAAATTTCTGCCTAATTGGCGCCCTCACGGGTAAACAGTGATGTTAACGAAAAAATGCTTCAAACAAAAGTTGTTTAATTTTTGATAAGGAACATTTTTAACATTTAAACTTTTGTTCTATCTCTAACGGTTTACAAGATGGGTCCTACGGACCCAAGACCCAATTGACCTATGATGCTCATTTACGAACTTGACCTCACTTTTTACGCCCTGAGTACGCTGTAAAAATTTCAGCTCGATATCTTTTTTCGTTTTTGAGTTATCGTGTCCACAGACGGACGGACAGACAACCGGAAATGGACTAATTAGGTGATTTTATGAACACCTATGACAAAATTTTTTTCCTAGCATCATTATTTTTAAGCGTTTAAGCCATTTTAATCTGTTGGGTCATTCTAATTCTCCGGGTTGCTTTAATAGTCAATTTAGATCTTAAAGTGTAAGAGATAGAATAACACTTTAAATTAAGAAGTTGATCCGCATAAAAAAACTGTCATTTTTTATTTAAAACATTTTTTTGGAAATCGTTAGCTTTTAATTGAAAGAAAACACGCTAGATACAGAAAAATTGAGGACACTCTAGTGCGGGAATGAATTAATTATCATACTAGGGCTAATTCATTATCAAACTATTTTTCCCACGCATACTGGGTGAAACAAGTTCTGCTTTCTCACGGGCGTAAATCAATTTATTATCAAAGTAGGTAAAATTTGAGATCAAATAGACACAATTTTTTGTCTTAAAATTACTAGCAAGTGTAGACAGTTTAGACATTAAATTTCGTCATGTCAGAAGATTATATCAAATTTCATACCGCATAAGCAATTTAATTCTTTATTTAAAAAAAAGAATAGGTTTCATTTTTTAAGTCGTATGATTTTTATATAATTAAATTCATCGATTTTAACTGCTGATTATTACATTTACAGACAAAAATGTACACCAGTGTTCAATGAAATAAAACCGAACTAAATCTTAAAAGATATTCTGTTAAAGTTTTAACAAAATTCACGGCTAATATTCTCGATAAATTATCAAAAATACTTATTGTTTTGCTAAAAACAAGTGAAAACAAACGATTGATTGAGTTAATTGTTAAAATACCATGTATAGACAGTGTCGATTACGCAATTCAATTACGCATTTGTTTTTTACGTCATGTTAGTAAAGAAAGATAGCCACTTTTAGATACATTTATGTTACACATAACTGATATTCTCATATAATGCATACTATATATTTTACGCATAAGCGGTCTCACGGGTAAACAGTGATGTTTACGAAAAAATGTGTCCTACAAAATGTGTTTATTTTTTTATAACGAACATTTTTTACATTTATACTTTTGTTCTATCTCTAACCGATTACAAGATGGGTACTACGGATCCAAGACACAATTGGCTTATATTGCTTATTTACGAATTCAATTTCACTTTTTACGTACTAAGCACGCTATAAAAATTTCAGCTTGATATCTCTTTTTGTTTTTGAGTTATCGTGTACACAGAAACCCTCCCTCCATGTACCCTACCGTAGCCTTTACTATGGCCCTTTTCCCTCGAATGGTACATAGCTTTTAAAATCAAGTCAGGAAGATATTCTGTATTTCCAGTTAACAAACTTTTAAAGTGTATTTTTATTGTGAAAAAAAGCTTGACTTTTAGCTTGACTTTTACCCCCCCCCCCCCACGTCACGTAGCTCAGCGTAGCTTATTAACTAGCCGTTCCACGTCCTCTCTAGACCGAGCCACATGGTTTATGATTGATGGTCCCTTTATACTTCTAAGTTCAACGGTTCAATTATTATGATTATAATAAAAGTTTTTATTTGAATATCATCATGCAAATTTTGCATTACTTGTACTATTAAGTTGCGTGCAACAAAATAATTTTGGACATAATAATTTTTTTATTAAGATTAATTATGCCAAAAAAAAAAAGTAATAAGAATAAAATATTATATTTTGATTATAAAAAAATCTTGAACACAGAAAATCGTATGTTAACATGCGAACATATTAAATTTAAATTCAGTTAACTTAGGTCGGGTTTAACTGATGAATTTATTATTTTGTTTTCACTAAATAATGTGTCTCACCCATTTTATTTCATAAATAACACGATCATGACGCATACAAACTTCTTGCTCTTGAAAATTATGTCATTAAAAATTAATTAAAAGTATTTTTTTTAAAGTTAAACTGTTATTTTTAAAGAGTGTTTTGTGGGAGTTCCAATAATGTTAGTTATATGCCAAATGAGTAATCCCTCGGAACAGGTTTTAAAAAATTGCAATAAATTATGAAATGATTTTAAAATCTTTTGCTACATGTTATTAGAAATTTACAAAACTTAAATTAAAAGGCGTTTTTAAAGTGTTCTCATTTTCATTTCTATATAACTGTTTGCGTAGGTATGTAGCACGAAAATTTTATAATTTTGTTCATCTCATTTTCACCGTCGCAGGAGCAGTGGCGGATTTACCAGCAGGCTGAGTAGGCTGGAGCCTAGGGCGGCAAATTTTAAGGGGCGGCAAATTTAGTTCATAAATTTTTTATTTCGATTGACAAAATTTAGAAAAAATTATAATACACACACAAAATACGAATTTCAAAAATTATAGAGGAATTAAAATATTCAACAAAAATAAAATATAGTCCTATATACAGTGCTAAATAATAAATATCTCAAAATCTCTGCATAAACAATTGCTAAACGCTTTTGATTATGTAATGATCATGAATTTTTAGAATATCGCAATAGCGATTCCATATTATAGTCGAAATTTAGTTATTTTTACATATTTTCTTCACTGATAATTACTATAATTTTTTCTCCGTGTACCTAATAATTATGAGATCTCCTTACACAATTCAATCTTGATACAATATCGATGGTCTAATCATGATTGCTGCAGCAAGTTTGCAAATTGTCAAATTCTATTCCAGAAAGTTATTTCTTTATGCGTAAAAAATACTGACTAATTTTTATTAAATAAAAAACTAGTTCGATATCTTATAGAGATTCAGGGTTAACACATTTCTCGTTGTCATAGACAGACTCATATCCGAGTTAGCAAAACGACAAGAGGCTTATCACGGATTTAACGAGAAATTTTCATTTCTTACCAAAATAAGTGAGTTGTTACCATCAGTTCTGACGGAAAAAGCCAGTTTTTTAGAAAAAATGTATCCTAATGATTTAGAAACAGACTTAGTTCAGGAATGCGTACACTTTCAAAGCTACCTTTCATCTGAAAGAATTTCAATAAAACCAATTTCTGGATCATTAAAAAGTCTGTCTTTATTCCTGCAAGATCAGAATCTAGGAAGCATTTATCCAAACTTGGATATAGTACTTCGTATGGCTCTTTGTACACCAGCGACAAATTGTTCAGGTGAAAGAAGCTTCTCTTGCTTGAAGAGAGTAAAGAACTACCTCCGATCGACTTTAAGTCAAGAAAAGCTAAACGCTTTAGCTCTCTTGTGCATAGAGTCAGAGCTAATAAACAAGATTTCGTACGACGATATAATAAATGATTTTGCGAATTCAAAGTGTCGCAAAATAGTATTGTAATGCTTTTAGAATTTGACTTGAATTATAATACTAACAAATAATTAAGAAAGGATATATTTATTGTGTTGTTTTGTAACTGTAAGTGTAATAATAAATATTTATCAACGTTCGCCAAATCTAGATTTTTTGTGTAAGCTTTATTCCTATTACATAAGTATTGTATAGTTTTAACACATACCTTAACTTACTTTAAAATTGGTACATGTTTGAGATATTTTTTGCATAAAATATTGTTTTTTGATAATTCTTTGCTGTAAAAATAATCAAGGATCTAACACGGTACCATAGTTCTCGATGATACTAACCATAAGGGAAAAGTTGATGTAATGAGGATAATGGAGCACAAATCATAAAGTTGCAATTTTATTGATAGATAATTGATATGATTGTGAACTAAGATATCAAAATTTAGAGGCGGCAAAAATTGAATAGCCTACGGGCGGCAAATCTCTAAATCCGCCACTGCGCAGGAGTGATTGCTATCATGCGCGTCGGGAGGAGGTTGCAAAGAAATGTACTTACCCCCTTGCCCCGAAGAAAAAATACACAGAAAGTCATTAAAAGTTCATGGTTCTCTTCTATTCTTTTCCACCTCTGACCATTAATTAAACTTACAGTAAATACGCTCAATTCGTCGATAAAACCACATCTCCGCTTCTTCCAGAAGTTTTTCTGTTCTTTTTGTCCCAATCCACGATTAGCATGCATACAATAAAACAAGCCACACATAACACTTTGGCACCCAAGTCTTGGTTCTTTTAGAAATGTTTTTATTTGTCAGTAACGACTTGAATTTATTAAAAGCTACCTTTGCGAGGGTCACACCCTCTTGGTTTTATGTGCACATCTACCGTCTTCAACTATAAGAGCTCCAAGGTATACATATTGATTTGATTGCTCCACCATGGTGTAATGAATTCTTAATTCGTATTTGGTTTTTGTTTACTTATCACCATGCCACTTGTCTCATTTGTGTCTATCTAGAAATAGTTTAAAAAACTTTCGAAAATTCCAATTTTTCAGAAATATTTCCAAAAAACAAATGACTTAAAATCGTTTTTTCTAAGGTAATGATTAAAAACTTGGTATGCTTTGAAGTTTGGTTACGAATATTTTTTTCTTTATCCATGCCCGAAAGTACGTAATTTCTGTTTCAGTTGGGTGGCAGAAAGTCCGACATTTATGCTTTGGTACCAAGGCATAAATGTTGAACTTACGGCCTCAAAACAGAAGCAGGAAGTACGAACTTTCGGCCGAAAATAAAGAAAAATAGTTTACATCACACAAGCAGAAAGTTTGAGGGCCCTGAACTGTGCGCCATGATGCCTGAGGTGAAGCCGAGGATCATATCGTACAGTGTAGGATCATATCGCGCAGTGCAGGAATCTCAAACTTTCTGCCCTTGTAGTTTTATTTTATACTGGCTTGATACTCGTCCGCCCGTCTACTTAACTTTGATGCCTCCATTTTTTCATTAAACCCAAAGTACATTGTCTTGTTGACAGCGTACAATTTTTACTAAAACAATTTATAACTACAAACTAAATAAAAAACAATTCAAATTGTTAAGTTAGCATGAAGGACATTTTGTTGTATTATTTCTCACATAACACCTAATATTGAAATATTTAATTAGTGCACTACTGTTTATTAACAGAACAAAAGTTTTTTTTTTAGTACTTCTTTAAAAACTAAACGTAAAACATGAATCGTCTTGTAAAGATGATAAATTTAATGAATATATTGAACAATATTTAACGAGATTTTGAATATTAAATATCTATAGATAGGTATAAATTCATTAAGTATATTATTTTGTAAGGTAAGAAGATGATTTTGTTATAACTATCAAATTATTGTTATTTAGTGTCTGTATATTATTTGTCTAGACTATATTAAAAGTTATGCTTTCAAAGTCATTATAAGGTTAATTAATTGAAGCTTTTGTATCCCTTTATTTTAATTGTAATACAGAAAACATTGTTTCGTTTAATAATCATATGAAACTCTAAATGTATGGTAATTTGAGGTCATATAGCCAACCACATGAGATGATCTTTCAAATATACCTATTCAGGTAATTTCTATTTCGTTAAAGACCTTTCAAGTACACTCAAAATGAACTGGAAATTTTTTTACATTTGAAAACAAAGAGGAAAAAAAGAACAAGAGGTGTTGTGGGCATCCGGTATAGAAACTATCTTTCGTTTTCGTTATAAATTATGTACTAACAAACAAAAAACAAACACAATGAAGGAATGGTAATAAAATTGTATTTAATACATATATTATAAATGTGAAAGTAAGGATGTTTGTTTGTTACGATGTCACGAAAAAACTACCGAATGGATTTGAATGAAACTATACAACAATATAGCTCATACATCAGAATAACACATGAGCTATAATTTATAAAGATATTTAAAAACAAAAATTATAATAATTAAATTTAATCTGACATTTTACTCCTCCATCTAAAACTATCATTTTGAATCATAAATTAAATAGACCAAGATCCCGGTGCCCCCAGACGTTACTTATTTTCTCATAAGAAATATAAATGGGATACAGTAGTGTTAGTACGTACTTTGAGTGTGTGCATACCTGCTACCTTGGGTCGACGGCCAATTCATAGGTACCAGGTGCTAAAGGTAGATAAATACAGTACTGATTTTTCTCAAATTCTCAGTGCTGATTTTTACATATGTTTTAGATATTTTTGTTAAAAATCAATAATCATTATTGCCAGACACTTTCCATCGGCGCTTACCCTTACCAGACGCTTTAAAGCTTCAAAAAAAAAAACATATTCTTACTTATAATCTCACTCTTGATTTTTATATATGATACTAAGGGAACTATTTGAACACTCCTGGTCAGCAGCCAGACCAATTGGAGGGGTCAAACATCCCCCCAGACACACTTAAAGTGTCACTAAAATTCTACTCTGTTCGATATGATCAAGAGAGATTAAAGATTCGTTACATGCAAAATGGAATCGAACCTGAAGATTACAAGGTATTTTAAAGTGATCTGGGTTGAGAAAATTTTATGAATAATAAATATAAGTTTCTTTAAAATATGTTTAACATCTTATCATCGAGTAAAATTGAATACTACTATTTAAAAAATTCATGTTTATTAAATCTTAAAATTATACAAAGCTATACATGTCATTTTACAATTCAGCGTGATCTTTACTGTCATCATCGTCTAAGTTTGATAAGTCATCATCAACCCAATGTTGGCAAGTTCTTCGTCTCCTCGTCTTCGAATTTAAAGGTGTCTCATTGTTAACAGCGGGTAAACTTATCAATTGGGATTCATCTGGATTATCTAAATCAATATTTTGATAGATGATCCCGACAGTATCGTGCAATGTATCTTTGCCACTGTTAGTTTCCACAAACCTATCAAAATTATCAAAAGCAACCCCAGTACAGAGATGTGGTGATTTTACAATTGCTTCAGGACATATACTTGACTGCTGTATTGAAGTATATGTTGCTTCGGTTTCCAGCTCTTCTACAGCTGGATAACTAATGCAATGACCGTACCTAGGAATTACATCAATAATTTTGCGACTACTTGTTAAACTTTTCAAGGACATTCCGAGCACAATATGTTTCGACGTTTTGACTTGTCCGTTATAAACACCATACACGACATCTTCACAGTAAGATTTGACTTGACGAATACATTTTGGATTATTTTTGCGCTTTCGATTGCTACCGGCTATCAGAGTGTAATAAAAGTCTAATAAATCTTGTGGTATCGATATTTCACCTTCTTTAAGGTTTTGTGCGGTTATAAGTTGTGGCAATTTTTTTTTTCAGTTTGCAAAATAGATTTTCGCAATAATAAAGCAGCTTTGTGTAAAATATCTTCATCCTTCAAATACTCAAATTATTGGTCATCAATAGAAATTAAATTTTTCGGAGCTACTAATTTTTTATTCTGAATGATAAAAAATTTAATTTGCTTATCAAATGCTTTTATTATCTTGATTTCTAAATTGTGTGGAGTGAAACTTCCTTTAATTTTTGTAGAATTCCCTTCTTCACTTTCATTTAATATTTCCATGTAATATCTATGAAGATAAGTCAAAAAATAGCATCGTCCTTTTTTATTATATTTTCATTAATTAAAGCAGATATTTCCTCAAAAGCAGTTTGATGATGCTGACGAAGATCATGCCAATCACTTTTGGGTGTTTCTTTTTTTACTGATGTTTTATAAAAAAACTCTAATTTGCAAGGATGATGATAGTAAATTTTTGAAAGCGAATAATTTTCAAATTTATTAATGAACTCCTTATGCTTTTCATTTTCTTCATCTAGTTTAGAATCACAGATGCACTGAATCGAGTAGCACGGAATAGAGTAGCCTAGAGACGACAATAATAAAGAAAGATATCCATAAATAGATATCTCTCTCACACTCAAGCGTACAAATAATGCCCTCGCGCTTATACACATAGCGACACTTTATGTGTGTCTGGGGGGATGTTTGACCCCTCCAATTGGTCTGGCTGCTGACCAGGGGTGTTCAAATAGTTCCCTTAGTATCATATATAAAAATCAAGAGTGAGATTATAAGTAAGAATATGTTTTTTTTTTGAAGCTTTAAAGCGTCTGGTAAGGGTAAGCGCCGATGGAAAGTGTCTGGCAATAATGATTATTGATTTTTAACAAAAATATCTAAAACATATGTAAAAATCAGCACTGAGAATTTGAGAAAAATCAGTACTGTATTTATCTACCTTTAGCACCTGGTACCTATGAATTGGCCGTCGACCCAAGGTAGCAGGTATGCACACACTCAAAGTACGTACTAACACTACTTTATCCCATTTATATTTCTTATGAGAAAATAAGTAACGTCTGGGGGCACCGGGATCTTACTCTAAAAGATTTCTGTAAAAGTTTAAAATAGTAAATTTATAACAATTCATGGCCATCTTTTCTTATATACTCAATGAATTATGACTATTTTACACTTAAAAAAATTGAAAACTATGCATATATTTTAGCTGTGTAAAACATTTTTGTGATTAAATGAAATATATACATTCCTCAATGAACAAGGCATTAATCACCCTAAATTAGAGAACGGCAAATGGTTTCAAAAATTTTACTTTATGGTAAAAATTTTAACAACTATTGAATAAGTATCAGAATAATGTAATTTTTATAAGCAACTATTTTTTGCGATTTCATCCCATCGCTCCGTAACGCTTGGCGGTAGACCGTCCTGTATAGTAATAAACAAAAAATAAAAGAACCACTCAACGTCATATTCCACAAGTGGAGTTTTAATAAACTGAATATAAATTTATTTAAATAAGTAATTCTTCTTACGTTGGTGGATGCTGTATTTATAAAAAACTCATTTTTAAGCAGTTTTGTAGTAGTTTCATTATATATTTATATAGGTCTTGTAGAGAGGGTCAAGGGACGTTTGTTGTAAAAACATCAAGTCACGATTGTTGAGGTCTCGAGGTCATGTGACTGCTGCCATTCAATTTATATTATGTTGGTTCGTAGTCGTAGCATACCTTTATAAATATATCATGCAGAAGTTCTTGTAAATAATGTACATTATTTGTTATTTTCCGTGTTTAGTTAAATCTTCAATTATTTATTCAAATGAAATTATTCGATAATTTTAATATTAGATTTGCTTCTTTAAATTCCTTACATAAAATACTTTTCCCCGTTTAGGTAGAATTACCAGACGTCCATATTTATCGTATCGTCTGTAATTTTTAGACAAAATGTTCGTATATTTCTGGTGGTCGTCGTATTGAATTTGATTATTGCCATATATTCAGTAATACTCGCAAGGTTAAAACAAATCAATTAGCGTAAGAATCATCGAAATCGGTCCATGCGTTTGGTCTCTATTGCGCCACATAGGAACACAAATACATTCTTTTCACAATATGGCGTCTGGTGGTCGCCATATTGAATTTTCATTACTGCAATATCATCAGTAGCATTTGCAAGGTTAAGACAAATCGTTTGACGTCTGAGTAATCAAAATCGGCCCACAAATTTAGTCTCTAGTGTGCCATATAGGAATAAACATATAGAAACTGGTAAACACATTACCACTCCTTTGCTTTGCTCAGTCGAGTAAAAAAGTTTTACTTTGAACTGACATTTCGAAATAGATATAACCTTATTTTGTTTGTAGAAAAAGAAATCAAGAAAATACGCGAAGAATAGATTAATACAAAACTAGGCGTAACCTAATATCTTCCAAGTTGTCGTAAAAAAATGTTAGTGCGTAACTGCCTTTATAGTTGTCAATTTTACTGTCAAGAATGTCATGTCATCATCAAGATCAAACCCAATATTGGTATTGATTTTAAAGTCTTTATAAAAAATATTATATTGAAAGTTTGATAGAATTACAAAAAATTAAATTCCCAAATGAAAAAATATTTTGATAGGTAATAATAGAATTTCAAAAGAAAACAATTCAAAATATTTAAAATTCTGTCATTCATATGTTTAATTGAATTAATTATTTGATGAATCAATAATTTGAGGAATTTTATAATTTCCTTACTCTTATTTATAAACAATTAATAATATTTTTATAAATGATATGACTACTAACATCATTGTACCAGATAGCAAGTCTTATCAAATTTTTTAAGTAAATTGTAATTTTAATAAAATTCTTTTTACGATATAGACAACTTATTGATCAAAATGTTTATTTTGTTACAGGGGTCCTGGACATGACAGCTACGGAAAATACGATCCGCTTCAGCGGACATACTCTGGACAAGGCAACCAAAGCTAAAGTCACTTTAGAAAATTATTATAGCAATCTCATAGCTCAACATATCGAGCGGAAACAAAGGTAATTTTTTTACAACTCATTTTAATAAAAACAGAAATTTGAGAGACTGTTTTCCAGGTTGTATTTGAAAAATATGGAAATGAAACATTCCTCTCTCATCTCACAAACGCCCGAAAAAGTATAACATGGTTTGATTTTAGTCGGGAAGGGAAGAGGGTTATGTCTGCTTATATAACGTAACATTTGTGCGGTCGTTGGGGAACTTATTTGGCAAGGAGCGGAACCACCCTTTATCAATTTTTACTCTTTTTATTTCCCTTTCCTCTCTAACTCGAAAATAGCCGCTCTGCCATATATATGTCCTATGAGAGGAAATGCTCCATATTGACTCAAGAGCTTATTTACCACGCGGCAGAAAATGCCATATCCTAGAATAATGGTATTGAATTGAGTGCCTATAAAGGATCCCGTTGTTTATTGTCCCAAAATAACCACCGGAGTTTTTTAATTTAATTCATCACCAACCCCAACAATTTTTGTTCTTTTAGATTAATATTAAGGATAAATTTGTAATAAATCCATAATTTTTGCATTTTAGGTTAGCAAAATTAGAAGAATCACTAAAAGATGAAGGTTTAACGGAGGCACAAAAACAAGAGAAAAGACAACAGCATGCACAAAAAGAAACAGAGTTCCTTAGATTAAAAAGATCTCGTTTAGGCGTTGAAGATTTCGAACCGTTAAAAGTGATTGGTCGTGGTGCATTCGGTGAAGTTCGATTGGTACAAAAAAAGGACACTGGTCATGTATATGCAATGAAAATATTACGTAAAGCTGACATGTTAGAAAAAGAACAGGTGGCGCATGTGCGCGCTGAACGTGATGTATTAGTGGAAGCGGATCATCAATGGGTTGTTAAAATGTATTACAGTTTTCAAGATCCAATTAATTTATATTTAATTATGGAATTCTTACCTGGTGGTGATATGATGACACTATTAATGAAAAAAGATACGTTGTCAGAGGAATGTACACAATTTTATATTGCTGAAACTGCACTTGCAATCGATTCAATACATAAATTAGGTTTCATTCATAGAGATATTAAACCGGATAATTTATTATTAGATGCTAGAGGGCATTTAAAATTGTCTGATTTTGGTCTATGTACCGGTTTAAAGAAATCACATAGAACAGACTTTTATAGAGATTTAAGTCAGGCAAAACCTTCAGACTTTAGTAAGTATTCAAATTGTAAGTTCTATTTTTATATTCTAATTTAATAATACATATCTCAAGGATTTTCGTATCCAAGTTTGGTTTGACATTTTATGGCATTTCATTGAAAGTCTTACATAAAAACGTTTAATTCAGATGATTTTTTAAATAACAACGGTCAAAGTTTTTTTTTATCGAAATGTTATTCTAAGATTAAGTTTAGTACTAAATAGACCGTTAAAACTTCTTCAAACAACAGTCCTGGCTTAGTCTCATAATTTATACTTAACTTTACTTCAAGGAAATAAACCTTTGAAATTTTTTTTTTATCTAAAATTATAATTGATTTCTATTTATATTAAGAACTAGCCTAAATTCGTTGGACGATATCACTTATTCACCATGTATAACACTCAAAATATATGTTACTTTTTATTATTAAAAATACATTAATTCATATGAAAGAATAGTATATTAAATTTACTTATTGAATAGATAATGTCACTTTTAAAACAGTTTATTCTAATGTCATCTATCATTGAAAAAAAGAGTATCTACGGAGACAGTCGGAGAATAACGAAGCCATTCGCATTGAGGTTTTTTTAACCGACTTTACTGAAGTGATAATATACTGACTATTTCACTTGCAGGGCTTGTATGGAAGACGATGAAATCTCTGTACATGTTATTTGCATCTGCAGAAACTTGCAAGGCGTCAGGTTTAGAATGTTTGTATTCGATCAATCTTGGGATTTCTGCGTGATATCAGGCCTCGACAGAATCCTATATCTTTATCTGTCTAAATAAGTATCTCTTACGGATACGGATACGTCTCGCTTCCGGGTGGCAGATTGTTCGAAAAGAGAGCACAAAGTGCCCCTTGGTGTAGGTGCTAGGGATCCATTATTAATATTACTATCATTACATTATTAAACGTGGCTCAGTTTTATCGGATTGAGATTGTTGTTTGAAAGAATTATTTAGTATATAGCAAGAATACAATTTGATTTATATGGCGCAAGAGTTTGGCGCATCACTTTTTTTTGTAGAAATTAATAGGGAATTACTTACTTAAGGACACATTTCTAACCATTTTCATTGAAAATATATCGTGTGCCAATAACTTGGATACAGCCCTGTAATATGTATACCTTTAATAATATTTTAATGTGGAATGATTTTTTCTAAATTTTTATATTTTTTAGTATTAACATCTTCAAGTCCAATGGATAGCAAGCGAAGAGCAGAAAGTTGGAAGAAAAATCGAAGAGCATTAGCTTATAGTACAGTAGGCACACCCGATTATATTGCTCCTGAAGTATTTTTACAGACAGGATATGGACCAGCATGTGATTGGTGGTCATTAGGTGTAATCATGTATGAAATGTTAATTGGATACCCACCGTTTTGTAGTGAAAATCCACAGGATACATATAGAAAAGTAATGAACTGGCGTGAAACGTTAACATTTCCACCAGAAGTGCCAATTTCGGAGGAAGCAAAAGATACTATTGTAAGATTTTGTTGTGAAGCTGAACGACGATTGGGTTCACAACGTGGTATGGATGAATTAAAATTAGCACCATTCTTTCGGGGTGTTGATTGGGAGCATATTCGAGAACGGCCAGCTGCCATTCCTGTTGAAGTACGATCTATTGATGATACTTCGAACTTTGATGATTTCCCTGATGTCAAACTTGAAATTCGTAAGTTTATAATCTTAATTCATTTTAATCCTTTAATTTAGAATTTTCATTAATATTTATTTATTATTTTTAGCTGCAGCACCGCTTCCTCAAGATGGTGAAGTGATATACAAGGACTGGGTATTCATAAATTACACATTTAAAAGATTTGAGGGTTTAACGCAAAGAGGTACACCTACCAAAAAGTAGAATGTGATATAAAAATAATTTTAAAAAATTTAAAAGTATAAAATAGTGGCTATCTAAAGTGCATCGACAAATATAGCAAACCTGATAAAGCCTTAGAAACTCTGGTGCCTGCGTCGTGTCTGTGCGTCGTAAGCGTACAGAGCTTTCATAATAATTCATTAAAGAAAAAAAAAAATGCTTTTTCGGATTCACGAACACAACAACACCATCAATCAACCATACACTTTCTCACACACAAATACACACATATTATATAGTATTAAAATTCACCAAAAAAGTCGGCCTCCTCGATTCTAAACAAAAAAACAAACTACTTCCTTAACCTTAAAAATACACAAATGAATTTATTATGTTCATGGATTCGAACAAAAAATTATGTAAAATTTATACGATTGTTGATTTTTTTTCGTTTTTTTAGTTAATTTCTAAAAAATAGTGATTGTTTTATATTTTATAACGTGATAACACTAATTTTTCATTTAAGATAAGTTTTTATGTATTTAATTAATATTGTAAATGAAAAACATATAAAAATTGTCCTGTCTTTAATTTAAAATCATAAACGTCTTTTCAATATTTTTGATTTAATCAAAATCTATAAAGGGTGAGTCGGAAGAAGTGAACTAAAACTATTAATCTATTTTTGTTATACAAAACTTATCACATCAAATATAACTCATAAAACCGTCACTACGAGTTTTAACCCTTCAGACTTGGTGGCCTTTCGTACCACAATCATTACTCTTATGATGAAAGAAAATCTCACGCTAATGCGTAAACGCCAAGAGCAAAATTTCAAACTTTGTTTACAAAACAAAAAAGTTTTTCATAAAATATGTCAGAAGTGTAGAAAAATCTCGGAATTCAATCAATATAAAAATTGCACTACGAAAGTAATGAAAGTTAATATTGATTAATATGTGTGGATTCAACATTAATTTATTCCATTCTTATGACAGGACAAATATTGTGTGTAAAAAAATTCCTTCAATAATCGTTACGACTTCAGAAGAAAAGAGTTTCGTTGTGTGGAGAACAAAATTTATTTACGTTCTTGAAATTATGTATATTTTTGTAGTGCACTCCATAAAAATCATAAAAATGTTTTATGAATTGATCAAGGAACTATTTTAAGACTATATAGTGGAACCTCAATAACTCAAATCTCAAGGGAAATGCAAAAAATTTCGAGTTAATGAGTTGACTTAACAAGTAGTTCGAAATACAGAGGATTTAATTGCTAAAATTATATTTTACTAACTTCGAATTACGGAAAGTATTTGCTTTTTCATGTAGAATATAATAGTACAAAATTTTTTTCAATTTTCAAAAGCTTAGGAGCTATGGCCGTATAAACAATTAATTTGTTTATAACTAATTTAACCTCCACCCTATTCTGAGCGATGATCAAGCTGAAAATTCGGATTCTGCGGGTCAAAATAAGTCGAAATACACTCCTTGTTCGGTAGGACCTGTAAATGCATACAAAACCTACTCAGCGCTTTCACTATAAACAAATAAGCAATAAGTTGGTGACTGGGTACTGTGTGAGAGAGTGATAGAATGTCCCCATCTTACTCCTACCTGCATAAGAGCATACCTTGTCTAGTTCTACCATGGTTATTCCACTGATTGCAATATCCTAACTTTTATTGATGGAATTTGTGTATTATTTTTGTTTTATTTGAACAAATGATTAAATAGTAGTGCACTTCATTTAAATAAAATTTTAAAAAAAGTACTTTTATCATGTGAATAATTAAAATGAAAAAAAAAAAAGAATATCAGCACAATAATAGATAGTTATAATCCTTCGATTTGGAATCCAACAAAAAAAAAATTAATAATTACTATATTTTATTAATATAAAATATCAAAAGAATTAAGTAATCGTAAGTAATTCAAAAAAAAGGAAATGTGCAAACTTCTAACTGTACACTCATAGAAACTTTGGTTAGACCATCTCCCATCAATTAGAAAAATAAACCCATTGTTTCAGCCTTGTTTCTATGTAAAGAAAATTTCATTCAATTGACGATTCAATAAATGACGACTGTGTATTCAAACCAAATTAATTCGTAAATAAAAAATAAAAATATTAAAAAAAAAAAAAATAATAAATAAACATTTTAATAAATAGATGACATATTTTTGGTATGAGCGCTCTTAATTTTGTTTCTCTAACTTCATTGTGATAAATCTATTCTTCTGTTTAAACATTTTTTGTCATTAAAGCATGATTAAGCTTACCTTTTTTTACCGCTAAACATATCATAAAAGTCAGATTTAAAAAAAAAAAAAGAAAATTGTTTTCAACTTGAAATATATTTTAATGTTTATTAGAGCTTTCTGTACAAAAATTATGTGTTAATAATTATTCATTAAATATATTAAACGTTCACATTTGAATCTGCGTACAAAATTAATTTGTCCAGTATCAAAAAACATAATGAATCGACGTCCTATTAATTACAAAATAAATATAATTCTTAACCAAATTTCAACCCGATTCACACTTTTTACTGAAAAATAAGGCCTGAACTATTTTCAAATATAAGTTAAAAGGCGGGTCCGTACGCAGGAATTATCTAAGGATGAGGTCAAAATTTTGTTCATCATGCAGGTCATTAGAGTCAATATAAACAAGAAATTTTTTTTCGAGTAAAAGAACATTTTATTATGTCAAAATGTGATAATCAATCACTTTTTTTTAATAAGTTAATTCTGTAAAGCACAGAAAAAAACTTTTCCAAAACTCTGTGCCCACCGACCTCTACATCGCGATGTATATTGAGCGAGGATAAACCATTTAACACGAGCCTTGGCTTCAGCAATTTCATGTCGTATTTATCGCTGATTTCGCTCACGGTTTTGAAAATTTTTCTGAACTCTTGTCTAGCGTTTCCTTTTATTTCAATCAAAATCTGTTTCGCAGCAAGAGCCAATTTGATAGCCTCGCCAAAATCCTGGTTTTCTGTTTGAAATATTCGACTCTAAGACAAAGTCAAAGAATTTTCTGCATTTACAATTCATCATATTGTTAGTTAAAATTTATGTGAAGAGATTCTCAATGGTAGAGGGGCAGACCCTCCTGTTTACACGGGCCTTTAAACAGCTCTTAAACAAAATTATGAAGAACTATTTTTAATCATAAAACGAAGGAGAGAATTGAGAGAAGGAAGGATTAATGAAGGAGCAATACTTTGTAGACGTAAACAGGGGAAGGCATGCGATTTCAACTACAAAAAGTCAAACAATTTCGACAAAGAATATTCATACAAATGATGTTTATATTATTGCATACATTTAGAAATCACGCTGCAATTTTTAATGAGCAGCTTTTAATATTGAACGAAATACGTTTCAAATGTGAACGTTTAATTTTACAAATTTGTATCTTTATCCAAATAATATTTAAGATTAAATTATAAGGAATTCTGGCTTTTGGAATGATGATGCATATATTAATTATATAACAAGCGTGTAGTATTTTTATATCAGGTATAAAAATAAATTACGTGTATTGTTATTACACTATTTTAATTTAATGACGGATTGTGCGTAATTCGTTTTTTTAAATTAATTATATTAATTAATACGTATTTGGGGTTGTAAGAGAACAATTACTTTTCATTGAACCGCTTACGAAATTTTGTAAAATTAACTTACATTGGAATCATTGGTATTTATTTTGAATTCGAACTACGATTTTACGATGGTGTTTATTTTCTTTGTGATATTTTATTTGTGTCGGCTGCCAATAAAAGTCGATCGTTAATAATTATATAAATACGCTACTAAAACAAAATATTCGGAATCGGTGGGCGGTTCGGTGTTATTTTTACGTGAATATACAACAATATTCATGATGTTAGCTATTGTTTTAAGGGCTTAAGTTTCCCAAAAAGAATGCTGCTACCAATATGTTGAACATTTCAAAGTAGGAAATGGATAAACATACATTTTGTATTTCTAAAATATTGAATGTAGTTCCTCTCAGTCTGATTACATTCAGAAGACTTTGAAAAGAAATTGCAAAAAGCTTTCCGAATAACAAATTTTACATACTGATTGTCAATGTACGATGAATAATATTATGAAATTTTGTGGAGTATGCATATTAGTATGTAACATAAAAAATAAGGCTTCAGATACACGAGCATCAAAACTAACACAAGCTTAGTTAGTTAATTCTCTGCTAGTTTACTTGTAGCGCTGTAATAGATTCACTTCTAACAACAGACCTTTTTCACCTTTTTTTTCCTTTTTTTTAAATGAAAGTAAATGTCTTGATAAAGGGGCTAATTTTTCCCCCCGATTTTTTTGGAGCCATATGACCGAGAAAACAAACAATGAAAATCATTAAAATTCAAATTGGCGAAAACGATTCGGAAACGCATTTAAAGTTGATCCCCGACCTATATTTTCATAAAAAATTATCAAAAAGCATTTCTGTTTTTCATGAAAAAGGTCTATTTGAGGGAAGAGTAGCGTTTCACATCGTACAAGTACAAGTACAGTTTGATTGAGATGTCATAGCCCATTTGTTACGGGTTTGTTTACCACTTTATTACAAAGTTTGAATCGGTTACCGATGATACAAGTTATTTTGCAGTCCACTCCCGAGCCAGGAGAACATGTATGACTACATGGCCATTGTAAAGCTAACTAGTGGAGAGTAAATGAGTCAAGCTTTCGCACTTAGCTTCTCTTAATTCCCTTTCAAAACTTTATGTGTACTATATTCAGATTTTGCATTAACAATCAGTATTCAGATAATTGTAAGTTGAAGTTCTATTATACATGAATCACCTTGTAATTTGTTTTCATACCTGATAAAAAGTGATGTATAGTAACAAAAAGTAAACTGCATTTAATCGGCGAATAAGTTTTGTATGTTGTAGATGATCAGAACAGATCTCACAAACTAAATAAATATTGGCTGATTGATTTGATTGGATTTGGTGTGTGCTCTCTACTGTTTATTTTGTATTTTGATTGATCATATAAATGTGAATAATGATGTATTGAGTGACGATTATAATTTTTGACAAAAATCTGTCGCTTTCAAACAAACAAAAATTATTATATTATTGAATTTTCATTTGTTTACTTCTATTGTGGTGCAAATATTTTTTTATTGTAGCATATTTATCTTTTCTTTAGATTTAATTTGTTATTTATTATAATTCGTATTTTAAATGAAAAAAAAAACGTCTGTTTAATGCTGTGTATATATATAATTTTCCTCACATCAAATGTGTAAAATAAAAATAAAATTTAAACAAAAAATAACAAACTAGTTTTATTTTTAACCGAAGTTTTTTTATTATTTTTACCCGACTGAGCAACCCAAAGGAGTGGTAATTTGTTTATCAACTATATTTTTTAGCGTATTTTGAATAAAATACAATGAATTCGAGGTACAAATCTATAAAATAGAATACATAATATAAAAAACAATTATTATTTTATTAGATTTTTTTAAATATGTACATTATAAATAGTTTTAAAATTCTTAAACAGAGAAAATACAATAAGTTTTAGAATTACATAAAAGAAATAATTACAAACCCTGTACTCTCATACAAAATATCTTGTTCCCACTTTAAACATCATTAAGATTATATATATAAAAAAAAATGAGCAAATCTTCGTCAAATTAAATAAATGACAATTTAATTCAGTCAAATTAAACAATGCACGCTGTATTTTCCTTGCAAAACCTCTCCCTTCCTTTGAGTTGGCTTTCTTAGTTGGTAGGGGACACTTCGAAGTACCTTGGGACCCACAAGAAAGTCAACAGAGAGGTCGAAGGCGTTCTTTGATTGACCTGGTTGGACCAAAATGTCGTCTTTTGAGATATTAAGACGGTTTTCAATAATTTCCTGACGGGCACCGACAATTCTTCGTTTACTTCATATTCGTCTGGATGTCGTCTGTAGATGAATAATCGTATAACTTAAAAAGTTACGTTCTTGCTTCAAATTGTTGCAAATTTAGAATTACTTTAAAAATAAATCCACAATATTTGATGAAAAACCAATCCTTCCGGGTCAAAATCGACAAAAATTGAAATAAGGTCAACATTTTTTTATTTTGGTGAAGGATCCGATCGTCTACCGAGTTCGTAAACTTGCATTTACCATTGCCTGTACAAGTATGGAGGGTGGAGATAAGGAGAACTTTCTTAAAAAGGGGATAGAGTAAAATGGGTCCAAAATAACATAAAATTAATTAGGATGACGCTTGTATAGCAAAAGATGTTTGATGTGAACTTATCTATCCTTCTCTAAAAACTACTTTTATTACTTTGAGCACTTATTTTAAAACTTACATTTTTGCTACATCAGCGCCATACTTATTTGCTGCTTTTCGATGGACACTTTTTATATACAGAGATAGTTCTTCTTATCTCAACCCTCCATTAAATAACTTGTCTAAAAATCAAAAATAGCTGATTTGATGCAACATTCAATGTTTAATTTGACTGAATTAATTTGAATAATTATTAAGTTCTTATCTTAGTACATATATGGCATAAAGTATGTAGAATGTAATAGTTTGTGAATTGTTCGATTGAAAAGTATACAATTTCATTTTAGAATGCAATAAATAAATACATAAAATATATTAATAAGCTCAGTCAAAAAGTTTTAAGAAAAATTATCCAAAAGTATTTGAGTCTTTTCTATATGGAATGTCCTTGAATTCACGTCCAATATTCAATGATGATGTCATACTGAAATTAGAAATAAAACATCTTTCAATATTACCTAAATATTAATTCTTTTATAATCGGTTCAAGTATTTAGAGTTTAAACTATGTTTAGCCTTTTTCGATGTGAAGCTGCTTAGTTTGTTTTCAGATGGCAGCACGACCTAAACTGACCACGTGACCTAATTTGACGCTCAAATTCAGCGTGAAGCTGGCTGAACTTTCCTAAATTATTAAGAATATCCGAAAAAATGGATAGGAAGAGATAACGATGTTCACGTAAATTAGCCACCAGATTCTCCTGATTTAAATCCATTGGAACTTTTCGTCTTAAGAATTTTATTTTCTACCTGATGCAACAAGATCGTCCGTTACTTCTGGGACACCCTGCATATATTTGAATTACTAATAATTAGCCTTTTCATTTGTAACAGCCACGAGAAAGATTCAAATCGATTATGAGAAAATAGGTTTTGGCAGACGGGCTGCAAGGGTTCTGGTTTTTTATCGAATGATGAACCCCAAAATTGGCAAGATACAGATTGAATATAACAAATATTTAGCCATCCAAACCTCGATATAACGAATTTTTGGCTATTATTGCCAAAATTATTGAGATTTATTATATCGAGATTACACCGTATTTTAAATTTATTGGATAATAAATTTGAAACAAAACTTGAATCCTATGAATGTACTTACTTGGCTGGCCAATAATAAGTAGTAGGATTATCTTTATTCTCCTTTTGCAAGAACGGTTCGACATTAATTCCAGCAAGCTAAAATTGTATACATTTTCAAATTCATGCTTTTAAGTATAATGTATAATAAATTCATAATTATTATTTACCTTGGACGGATGTAAAAAGCGTTTTGGAATTCTAGCAGTTTCATCTTCTTCATACGATGGTCCAAAACCTAATCCAATAAGAACTTCTTCAGGATCCGGCCGTCGAAATTCTAATACGGATTCGACACTAGAACAATGGCTACAAGCATCATCCGATTGAAATGATGCATCACGGCTGAGTATTCCACGAATATTAATATTAGCACTACTAGAGCTACCAGTTTGATTATTGGTGGTATTCGATGTTGTAGAATTATTTTTTGATATGGTATCGTCACTATCTTTTTCAGTCGTTGACATCGTTGTATCACTAGATAATGGTTTATTATTTTGTTGTGCTGGCGGTATGGGCAATGAATCTACCCATTGTTGAATGGTTATTGGTGATTTTCGACGCATTGTTTAATTCAATTATAAATTTTCTATATTGATTTTTTTCTTATTGAATGATTATTTATTTTTAACTTACTTCGTTCATTTTATTATTTATTTTTCATAAAATAGCTCCTTTTATTTTACACATTTTGATACCACCTGTTGAACTTTTTTTTTTGGGACTTTGACCTACAATAAAAACCAAATTCGAAAATTATTCCCTTTTTTAGATTTTACATTTGTTAATCAAATAAATTTGTCAAAACATTTTGTTAACATTCATGTATTTAATAAAATAATTAAAAAATATGTAAAAGAATTCAATTAATTAATTACCTGGTTAGTTTTTTGTCAATAAATTACATGACATTTTACTTTGATTTATACTTTGTCCAATAAAATATGTCTTTTACGGCCAACAACCAATTAAATTCTGATTAAATTATTTTTCAAAGAAGAAATACATGTTTGTAATATTTAAATTATGACATATTTTGGGTTTTTCTAGAATTATTATTGGGGATTTTGTTTTCATTTTCAAATGACCTTGCCATGTTAATTTAAATTATATGTGATAATTTTTGATAATAAGTTATAGACACAGTCTTAAAATAAATGTAATTTGTATAAACAACCGTGTTGTTAATACTCCAATAAACGAGGAAAAAAAACACGAAATATCTAAATTTTGATCTATAAGACTGATTTCGATGAAAATTTGGGATTAAGTATTGTTCACCTTCTAGATGAAAAGTTATATGATGTCTAGTGGTGCTTTTGTCTAGGGGTGGTAACCTCTTCTTCTAGGGAGTAAAACTCCATTAATTTTCGTGCAAATTAACGCAAAGCTTTTTATATTACTTTAAAAAGTGTACAAAACACATCTTTCAAATAAAACGTTATATTTTTCAGTTATATTTAACGTTAAAATTTTCAACATATATCTTTCCACTTCCTAGAAGAAGTGGTTACCACCCCATGGGCAAAAGCCCATGATAACTTTTGATCTAGAGGATGAACAAAGCTTTATCCCAAATTTTCAGGTCAATCGGAGCTATAGGAAAAAAATTTAGAGGTTTTAGCCTCGTTTACTGGAGTATAATAACTAATACGTAATTCATAAAAAATGTTTTACATATAAAATCAACACAATAATTCAAAACATTTGTATTATTGTGATTTGTTGTTAAGGTTGTTGTCTCGCTTTGGGCCTTGTGTCAGAAATATGTACAAATATATATAATAAAACATCGTTTTTATCAATTTTTGTGATTTTTATCCAATATTATACCTACCTTTATCCTTTTATCCTTTACATCGATTTCAGTAATATCAAACAGAACCTACATTTTTAACAAAATATTACTACAATTATTCATTTATAAGAATAAAAGGTATTAGGTAAGTAAAAGAAAATTAAATACTGATATTGAGAAAACAAATTTTTTGAAAAAGGTGAGTAAAAGGTAAATATATTACATTATTGATAACGATAACATGTCAAAGGTGTAGTAGTGGGTAACTCAGTCGCCTCCGATTAGAGAGTACCTTGGTTCGTATCTAGCATTGTCCAGAATAAATTTTTAATTAAATTTATTTTTTATTATTTATATGTTATTTTAATTTCCACCCCCTGACAGAAGAGTGATTTATGACATGAGTAGGAAAGTGGGACTGCCTTAATTATTATTTTTTTTATTGCGAAATGACATATTCTCCTATTACAAAATCTTATAAAATTTCATTTAACAAGAATAAATAGCATTTACAACAAAAAAGCAAGCAAAATAAGTATTTTTTTAATATTTTGTAATAGGCGAATATGTTATAAAAAAAAAGTGAGATCAAATATATAACATATTCTCCTGTTACAAAATTTCAAATTTTAGTTTTATCGAGCGATTTTTTAATTTATAAAGACTAATTTTAATACTTTGTAAATAGGAGAATATGAATGAGATAAATAAACTATATGACATGTTCTCCTATTAAAAAGTTTCAAATTTTAGCATAACAAGCCATTTTTGTACATATTTTTTATATTTTGTAATAGGGGAACATGATTTTAAAGAGTGACATAGATATATTTATGATTTTTAAATTCCCACCCCCTGACAGAATAGTGATTTATGACATATGTATAACAGGCGTTATTTATACCAAATGGGCGGGTTCTATAGATAATTTAAACTATAAAAAGAGTGAAAAATTTTAACATCGGAAAAAATTCATTTAATTTTAAAGTAAAAATGTTAGCCACACCAGGATACGAACCGCCTTACCTTGGTTTCTTAGGAAAGTGCTATACCCACACAGCCAACCGACTTATTAATAAGTAGATAATTAATTAGCTTAATATTTACCTTAATATTTATACTAATTTTGTTCTGAAAGAAAAAATAAGATAGAAAATTTAAAAAATAAAACAAAATTTAAAATAAATAATGATTTATATTTATTTATAGAGGGCGGTTTAAATAAATAATTTAAACTATAAAAAGAGTGGAAAATTTTTAACATCAGAAAAAATTCATTTAATTTAAAAGTAAAAATGTTATCTTCAACAGGATACGAACCAGCGTAGCTTGGTTTCATAGCCAAGTGCTATACCCATACAGCTACTTGGCTTATTGAGAGGTGTATAATTAACTGAATACTTACCTTTACTAAATAATTAATTAATTGATAATTTTGTTCTGAAAGAAAAATAGAATAGAAAATTTAAAAAATAAAACAAAATTTAAAATATATAAAATGTAATAAGAGATTCTTCTTTTGTTATTAAAGTTTTTATACATAATATGTAAAATTCCATCACTTTTATATAATAATAATAATAATAATAAAGGGTGTCCCAAGATTAACGTCTGATTCGAACTTCTTGCGTTAATTTTGGAATACTTCTTTATATAACACAATATACCTCAATAAACCCGCGCTCATCATTTAAACATTGGCGATGAAAATTAATGAAAAAATAAATAATTAATTAATGTGAAATATTTATAATCCAACAATTTCTAATAATAAACGAACAATAAATAATTCATTGACTATGGAAGTAAAAAGTGGAAATCAATAGCATGGGAGGCTAACTTAATGAAAAATAATTGTTTAGTAAATAATAAATAAACAACGATCGAACAAATAATTTTAATGATCAAACAATGAAGAACAAACGACGAACAATAGATTAAAAAATATTTATAATTAATTAACTCGAAAAAAAATTTTGTGGGGGGCCAAATTTCGTTAGCATACACAAAATTTTTTTCGAATTATTACCAACATTAAATTTAACCCTAGTTCTTTTTGTTTGGTGTTTTAGTTTTTAACCGTGTATACAATCCAAAAACAAATATATACAAAGGAAGTGTTAATCGAATCTTCTGTCTCTTGCTTGATAGTTATCTTAATTATAACTCTATCTTTATGTTTGTAACAACGTAAGTTGTTGATAGTACTAGCTGAATACATACGTGTCCCCAATGCTGCATGTCTATTGATGACTACGAGGCACTAGGTGAACAAATATAAACCGGCTCTTTGAAATTTTTTAATTTTGTTAGATAAATGTATATAAATTGAAAAATGTTAAAAAGTATGTAAAATCTTTTACTCTATTATAAAAGTATTTTATATTAAACAAAATTATTTTACTCATATTTATGATTAATTAAAATTTCTAGGTTTTCTCCTATTCTTCACATTAGTTGTCATCACAATTTCTGTGGAATCAAGTGTAACCGGATACATAAGACCATTAGATATCCAAAGATTTGAAAAAGTCCTAATCGATGGCATATCAAGTGGTAATTTAGTCAACATACATTATGGAGTACGAGGTTTATCGTTAATAAAAAAACCAGTTCCTGATAGTTTAATAAATGGTTTGTGTGATGTAATTCGAAAAACGTTGTTAGATTCAAAAATCAAAATTGAACAAATATATTATGCATCGTCTGTTCTTGCACAAACTCCAAGATGTAAACATATATTAAAAGATGAAAAAGATAAGGTACAAGTTTGAATACCAGATTTATAAATTGCAATTATTATAAAAAAATTGTTTTCTAGGTTTTTACTGACGTATTAACCAATGAAGCTTCGACCATACCTGAATTATACTATGCCACCGAAAGTTTAAGTAATTTAGGGAGAGCAGTTCCAGGATCTACAAAAATTGCACAAAGTATTCAGACAAAATTAAAAACAGAAGATACTTTATTAAAGTAAGATTTTTTTATTCTTCAAATACATTTAAACTTGGTTAAGTGATATATTTATTACGGTTAATATTTAAAAGTATTTTCAGTAAATTTACATTCTAGCGAATTTTCCGAAAAACTCCGATCCCCAGGTTCCGGGCGAGCAGACTCGGTAGGCCCATTATGGCATTACAACAACAATAGGCGCCTCCAGACGTTGTGATCCTGGGTCTTGGTTCCCCATCCAGTGACTCGCATTGTCCTCAAATCATCCAGCACCTGGTCCATCCATCTGAGCCTTGGTCTTTCTCTCTTCCTGGTAGCATAGATTTTGGCGTTAAGTATCTTCTTCGGCATCCTGGCATCTTCCATTCTCTGGACGTGCCCAAACTAACGGAGTCTTTGGTATTTGATGAACTTAACAATATCTTCACCGTCCAGGATTTCTAATATCTCGCTGTTGTTCCGGATACGCTATTCTGTCTCATTGATTTGTACCGCTCCATAGATTCTTCTGATTATTTTCCGTTCGAACCTTCGCATCTTCTCTTAATAAAAAAGTAAAAAATATAAATACTGCTTAAAAATGCTGTATTTAAGTGTAAACAAATATTTAAAATACATTATAATTTTGAGATATTTAAACGCAGTTTTTTGGCACTCTCTGTTGATGACGTATAAGTATGTGATCTGTCAATTTTTGACAGTTCAATGTATAATTTGCACTTTAAAAAAAATGAATTTACAACACAGAATTTACACTCGTTATTATTAAGTTTTCTAATAAAAAGTCGTAGAATTGTATAATTTAATGAAATACCATATAAAATGTAAGTAATTAATATCATACAGTATGTCAACAAATTTGACAAGCCCGTACTTTGATGTCACGTCCGTATAAAAATTTAAATTTCCGTTTTAGAAATTTTTAAATGCCCTCACTGAATTTGTTTGATTCCCTCCTTACAATTTCACTTAACCAAGTTTATTCGTACTTGTTTTTAATAATTTTTCACCAATTTTTAATTGTAAATTATTTTTAGCCTTGGTTATACTTTCCACATTGCTTCACGATTAGGTGCAGCTGGAAAGTTTGCATTAGATCGTGTGGAGGAAGCATTAGTTCAAGCCGATGAAGTTGATGGAAAGTTTTTACAATTTGAAGGGGGTTTAAGTGTTACTTCAATTGTTCTAGTTGGTATAAATAAATTACATGCAGCTCAAAAAGTACCTTCAATTATAACCAAAGAACAAGTAGAAAAGTTTTCAAATTATCTTGTTTCGAGACGAACTGTTCAGACACCAAAAGGAGTGAGTCTTTTAATTGAAGCTATACGTACATTTACCGACAATCCACAAGTTTCACCCGCAAGTATTGGTTTAGCTGGTTCTGGACAAGTTACAGCTGCTGTAGCCGTAAGAGTATGTGATATTCTTGGAAATAATTTAGGTAAATATAATTTCGGACAATTTGAATTTGATTGCTTTGAATCGAAAATTATTCAAACTTCGAACTAATTCGAAAGTGGATGATTTTAAAGAGTGAGATATATTTATGATTATTTAAATTCCCACCCCCTGACAGAATAGTGATTTATGACATATGTACAACAGACGTTATTTATACCAAATGGGCGGGTTCTATAGATAATTTAAACTATAAAAAGAGTGGAAAATTTTAACATCGGAAAAAATTCATTTAATTTAAAAGTAAAAATGCTAGCCACACCAGGATATGAACCGCCTTACCTTGGTTTCATAGGCAAGTACTATACCCACACAGCCAACCGGCTTATTAATAACTATATAATTAATTAGCTTAATACTTTCCTTTATGATAATTTTGTTCTGAAAGAAAAAATAAGATAGCAATTTTTTTTTAATTCTATAGTGGTTGGTTCGAAGTATTAAACAACTGTATAGTAAAAGAATTAGTGTAATTTTATTTTTAACAGGATGATGATGAACTCGGAGTTCAAAATTTATTAAAAGTTAGTGATTGTAGTGGAGATTCGTAAGATTTATACCTCACAATCTAGGGCCAGTCAATGAATCTTTATAAAAGCCTATTCAAGATGGCTATCGAATTACTTGTTAAATCGAAAACTCATTAACTCTTAATTTTTTGTATTTCCCTTGAGGTTCGAATTATCGAGGTTCCACTGTAACATTGGCGTAGATGTTTATGATCATTTCAATTGCCAAGACAGTTCCATTTATAGGTTATTGAAATCGCGAATAAAACCGCTTAATTAGTAGTATTAGTTCGAAGAAATTAGCAAGTAGTAAATGATTGATTAATAATTGTTAACGTTTAATACTTTTAGCACTGCCAGCAGATTCTGTGATAGCGCAATCAGCAACCAGATTAGGTGATGATGTTGTCGTCCTAGCTAAACAAAAACTAGTAGCTACATCAAATCCAATCATTTACAATTTGGAATTACCAAGAGATCGTATGGCGGCTGGTTTATATAAAGTGGTGATTTCAGCTGGTGCACATACTGCTTCTCTTACTGTAACAGCATTGGCTAAAGGAACCGTCTCATCATTGGAAATTGGTGTTGCTGATACCGATCAGCTATCTGCAGCTCGTTTAACAAAACTTGCGTATCCAAATAAATTATCTACAGCATTAGAAGGAGATTCACAACAAGTTTTACTTATTAAATTTGCATTTGTTGATGTATCAACAAAAAAACCATTAAAAATTCAACAAGCTTTCTTAAAATTAACATGTTTAACAACCAAGAGAGAAATTCTATTTGTGGCTGAAAGTGAACCTGGTACTAATTTATACGTAATCACTTTAGACATTGGAAATAAAGCCGCATTACTTGGAGGAGCATCATCTTCGTTCAGTTTAAGTCTTATCTTGGGTGACACCGTACTTAGTAATCCAATAATTTGGAATTTAGGAGAATTGAACGTAAAACTCACTGGAGTTTCTACAGAAGTTATATCATCACCACCTAGAGGACCAAAACCAGAAATTCATCATTTATTCCGCGAACCAGAGCGACGACCACCACAAACTGTATCAATGTTCTTTACAGGACTCGCAATTGCACCAATCCTATTATTGTTTGCTTTGTGGATCAAATTGGGTATAAATGTATCTCATTTTAGATTATCACTTGGAGCGATTGGTTTCTATTCAGGCTTAGCTGGTATATTTATTCTTTATAGCATATTTTGGTTGAATTTAAATATGTTCCAAACTAGTCGATGGTTACTATTATTAGGTGCAATTGCATTCCTCTCTGGTCACAGGTTATTAAAATCCATAGCGGAGAAACGTAAACATTAGTGTTTAATTTTACACAAATTTATTTGTTATACGATTTATAAAAAACGAATGTAAAAAATAACGTCACATTTTTATGTTTTTTTTTTTTCGAAATAAAATATTTGAAAAAATAATTATTTGTTTTAATATCATACTATTCTATCCTGGGGAGGGGGGGGAGTATATATATAAAATAATTGAATACTTGGCGTCTAACTGATATGGTGTCAATCCATTTGCGTTTTTTAAGGTGTAAGTGGATACAATTTAGTCTAGGAAGTAGTAGAGAATTAGTTACTCCTGTTTTAGTAAAGACAAAATGAGGTCTTCATATTGTGCAAACTTAAGTACGTTAAGCTTCTGCTCTATATTAAAATTTTATAACATTTAATGCTGAACCAATTCAAGTTCAAGTCAACTTCAAAATTAGTTTATTACTTCGGGAATTTACACGAAGTGAATTACAAAATATCTTAGAATACAGTACCTGAATTAAACTTTACTCACAATCTATCGTCTTATAAATAAAATACATCGAAATAATAAAAACTTTATTCGTTAAAACGTTATTTATTGGAAAAATTAGAAAAACCATTGAAATTCAACTAAAACACCTTCAGCGACTGTACTAATAGAGAATGTTTTACGATTTTATAATCTGTTTAAATATTATATTCCCAAATCTTCCCAAACGATTCTGTATTTAATAAAAAATGTTTTAATGTACAATCTAATAATGAAAATTAATCCCTATATCTTATAAATGTGCTAGTAAGGCTTTCACGCAAAAACTACTCAATTTAAATTTAGCCTGATTTTACTACACCATCTATGAGCATAACATTGAACCACACAAATAGGGTATTCCACTATTTTTGAAAAAATATTTCAAAATGTTGATTTTGCTAATAAAAAGCCACCAAAAATTTATTTCGGAAAAATACACACGATTTCTTGCCAAAAACTTAAATTAAATTTTAAACCTTTTTTAAACTGTCAAAAATGCGGGCATTCAATTTGATGACGTAATATGGAATCACTATACGAAATAACAAAAATATTTTTGACAGATATATTCATAGACATCTGATTATAATATAAATATAAAAACTTATTATCTATGTATATATTATACCCAGCTGTCTACACTGAACTAGCCATGAAGGTTATAGAGCCTATATGCTTCATGGAACTAACTGATGATCTATGATTCATATCGCTATGACATCACAGCAGGGCTTACCCGCGTTTTAGGTCACGTGATATACAGTTTAAAAATTACGATTTTTAATTTTAATATTTTAAAAGAAAAATGTGCTTTTATGACTCGAAATCAGAATATTTAAGTATATTTTTACATAAATTTTAACTATTTTCAAATTTCATGATTTATTTTTGACTAACGATAATACCATATTGAATGAAAATAATTTGTGAGACATGTACTCCGTTATGTACATGTCTCACAAGAACGGTACCAAAATGAAGTATCAAATTATAATAGAGAACAAGTAAAATAAAAACAGCACTGACAACAATATACAATTAAAGTAAATATGTAGAATTTATTTTTGAACCAAAACATATTTTAAGAGTATTTATTTAAAAAAAATAATTTTTAAAAATGTCTCGACATCGTAATATACGTTCAATGAACTATTCTGAAGGTAATTTTAATTTCTTCAGCAATGTCAATGATAAGTTGACCAAAAATGTGTTGTGCACTTATCTAATCTAATTTTTTTTTTTAGAATGTGATGGATATGATGATGTTTATGGACATTCGGTTGAAGATGATTATTGTATTTCACCAAGTGATGCAGCTCAATTTATGTATAACAGAGAAGGCAGAAATCGTAGTATGGGCGCATTTTTTAATACAGAAGGGACTATAGCTGAAGGTGATGAAAATGAAACACCACGACCAAAAGAGAATGCTGAGGGTGATATTGATAAAGCTAAATTGGAATCATGTGTGGAAAGTATTAAAAAAGTGGTTGGTGATTCTGTATCCCATAAAACTCTGGTTGACACGATAATTAATTATAATTTTAATACGGAAAAAGCTTTGGACAGTCTTCTAACACATATGACTGATAAGAATCTTTCAACGAAAACATCTAAAGGTGACTATTCAAATATATTTGTGCTAAGCCCGTACTAATTTTCTACACTGACGGATCTAAGTTATAGAGAAGAAGGTGGGTTGTGGGATCTTTTCTGAAGATCTTGATCTGCGTCTATCATTTCGGTTGCCGGATCACTGTACTGTGTATCAAGCGGAGGTGATGGCTATTCACGAGGTTTGTGAATGTCTAAGACTGAACACCCTTAGGTGCAGGGACATTACAATCTTCACCGACAGCCAAGTGGCTTTAAAATCCTTCAGCTCAGTCTATCTAACGTCAAAGGTAGCACAGGACTGCCGTACGTCTTTAAATGAGCTGTGCGGAACAAATGAATGTAAACCTGATTTGGGTACCGGGACACAGGGACATTCCAGGAAATTGTGAAGCCGGCGAGCTTACCAGAAATGGCACAATGCTACCATGGACACAAGCATCAATAAATAACCGGGAGTTCTAATTGCGAACTGCAAGTTACTCCTGAAAGAGGATATTCTGAAAAAGGCCAATCTTAGATGGAGGAAAGAACGTACTTGTGGTACTACAAGACAGATATGGTCTGAGTACAATCGCAGGCGTTCCAAAGTTCTCATATCACTTCCAAGGGCCTCTGTTCGCAAAGTTGTTGCGGCTATCACAGGACACTGGCTGGGTGGCAAGCATGCTGAACGCTTAGGCCTGGCAGTGTATCACGACTACTGTAGGAGCTGTCACAGTGGTGACGAGGAGGAGACAATGTCTCATCTTCTCTGTCACTGCCCAACTCTTGTCATGGGGAGATGGACTTACTTGAGCCAGCCTCTCTTTGACGACCTCTCCGACCTAAAGTCAGTCGACGTCAAAGCCCTTTTGCTGTTCTTAAACAGCTCCAAATGGTTCATGGAGTAGTGGCCGGGAATGGGCCAACCCCTTTACGGTATCACAACGGACCCTATGGTCTAAGTGTGTCCCACCCCAGGACAGCCACCCTAACCTAACCTAATCGTACTAATTTGTAATATTGAGCTAATATGTCTCACTAGTTTATTTGTATTCATTAAATTTTTCTTTCTTTCATGTATCCATTTTCTTGATTGGTGTCCGCATTTAAAAATGAAAATAAATTAAATTCGGGAAGGTAAGACTTAAATATAGTAATTGATAAAAATTCTTCATCTTCATTAACTTCACTAATTAAACAACATAAAGAACTAAAAATGAAAACACCATCAAAATTTGGTTTAGGCAAAAAAATTAATTTTAAAAAGAAAGTCATTGATGATTCTGATAGTATCGATACCGAAATAAATCCATTAAATAATTCAAATACAGCATCTAATATATGCGTTGATAATTTTAAAAGTAATTCGAAACTTCATACGGATTCACATGATTCACTATCCGATTTAGTACGAAGTCATCTACAAAAAAATGTAGCTGAATCAAGTAGTTTAATAAATTTACCTACAAAAAACACTCGCAATTTTACACAAAAATTATCCAATTTAAGTTTATATTCATCTTCACCGGAATCATCGGGTACAAAATTAAATGAAAAATTAGAATCGTTACAAAAATTAGTCGAACAACATTCATCGAAACCAAGTAGTTTTCCGCGTGTTACATCCGATCCGATTGACAATGAAAAATGGACTATAGATTTAACACAAGCCTTAAAACAAAGTGATAGTTCCCTACCAAATATAGTTGTGGCTAAAGAGGATGTAAAAATTGTTGAACATTTTATACCACAATTTGTTGATTGTGAAACAACACCCACCTTTGATATAAACAAAGCTATTGAACCATTAAAAGATTGTTATTTAGATGTTAAACAATTATATGATAATGTTGAATTAGATGTTAAACAATGTTCACATTTTGGTAAAATTATTTGTAAGAGTTATATACGAGCAAGTCCTTATACTCTACCATCGAAAAAAAATTATGATGATAAGGTTCAATGGTTTCAATTTAACGTACCCTCGCCGGATGATAAAATCAAAACTGTTTTTCAAAATATTCGAAAATAGTTTGTTCTTCAATAAATTGTAAATAATTGATTTTTTATACTTTTAATATTAATGACGTATTATTGTTATGTAATATAATTATATTTTATTAAAATATTTTTTTAATATCGAGAATTTTATTCAATTAATCAATAATGTAAAAATTTATTTGGAATTCAATATTTCACTTGAATGGAAAAGGATGTATATCTCTGCGTCACAAAATATGCACAAAGCAAATTAGAAAAGGTGTCATACTATTTCTCTAAAATATGTTTGGTGATATACATGTGATATACAGGGCCGTTCTGTAATTGACTGCAGATCGTCATCCTGCAGAATAAGCTCATAACGACGAAGGAAAAAGTTATTTTCCACTATTGGATCTGAAGCCTACTTTGCGAGATAATTAACAAAATAAATTAATATATCTTTATCGAATCACAGTTCAATAAAATTTTGAATGAAACCAATAAAACACTACTTTAAGAGAGGATGTGTTTTATCATAGTGGAAAACGTCTCTAAATGCAAAATTATTACAAAAAAACTCTATTTGGCTACTTATGTTATTATAAAAACTAACCCATTAAAACCTACACTGTTTTTGTTTGTAAATTAAGTGTTGTACGCAACCTATCGTGCGATATCACATACTGTGAGCATTAATTTAGCAAAACGGACCAGTCCGTTTTTATTTACAACGTGAAAATAACGTTCTTTCATTTTGTCTATTAGTGAAACATTTTTTCTATATAATTAATTTTTCTTTTCTAATAATATTTACAAAAAGATATTGTCACAGTAGAAGTACCAGTCAGAAGTGTGAAGATTGTACCGCAAACATTAAATGTAACAAAAGGATTTGAACTTCCTCGACCTGATAAAGATGTTTCCCGGCCAAATGCATTAACACCAAGATCTCAATCGCCAGCATCTGGTACCGCAACACCTTTAGAAGGTCGTGCAACACCAGATATTCAAAAAACAAAGGACTCCAAAATCGATCCCTTAGCTTTGTATCAAAAAGAAAGGGAAGGTGAAAAAAGTCATTTATATATGATTATAATTGGACATGTCGATGCTGGAAAATCAACGCTTATGGGTCATTTATTATACGATCTTGGACAAATCAATCAACGCACAATGCATAAGTATGAAACAGAAAGTCGTAAGTTGGGAAAACAAAGTTTTTTATACGCTTGGGTATTGGATGAAACTGGTGAAGAACGTGAACGAGGAATTACGATGGATATTGGACGATCGCAATTCGAAACGAAAACAAAGAAAATAACGTTATTAGATGCTCCTGGGCATAAAGATTTTATTCCTAACATGATATCCGGTGCTGGTCAAGCGGATGTTGCATTGTTAGTTGTCGATGCAACAAAGGGAGAATTTGAGACTGGTTTTGATTTAGGTGGACAAACAAGAGAACATGCTCTATTAGTTCGATCTTTGGGAGTTGGTCAATTAGCTGTGGCTATTAATAAATTTGATAATGTTGATTGGGACAAAAAGAGATTTGATGAAATTAAAAATAGTTTAGGATCATTTTTACGTCAAGCTGGATTTCGAGATAAAGATGTTACCTATGTGCCAGTTAGTGGTTTAACTGGACAAAATTTAGTTGGACCTCCAACCGAAAATGCTCTTTTACAATGGTACAATGGACCTTGTTTACTTGATGTCATAGGTGAGATACGAATTTTTGATCTAACATTTAGTAATAGTAGTAGTAGTGCGAAGGAAGCCAAAACCTGGCTTATAATGCAGTCGAGGTCTTTTTTAATTTTCTAAAGACAAGGCCGTTTGCACAATCTTTTCTACTTTCTATCAAGCCTAGATGTTTTTTCTAACCCTGTCATCCTAACGAACCTCTTGTCTTTAAGAACTCATTTTAGTTTTTTAAGGATACCACTTTATAATTTTAGATTTTACTGATTGTTAGAATAATTTAAAACTAATAAATTTTTACAGACAAATTCAGTGTACCTGAACGAGCAGTTTCGAAGCCATTTCGATTTTCTATCCACGATATTTATAAGGTATTATAATCGTCTAAAATTTATTTGTTTCATAGAAGCCTCAGAAAAATTCACAATAATATTATGTAAACTTAGGGAACTGGTGCTGGATTATGCGTTTCCGGACGAATTGAGACTGGCGTATTAAATGTTGGTGATCGAGTATTGTTATGCCCTGTAAAAGAAGGTGCTACTGTACGTAATATTACTCTTGATGAAGTTCCCATGCAGACAGCGTTTGCTGGTGATCAAGTGTCCATCACTTTAACTGGAATCGACATACAAAACATTACAATTGGATGTATTCTTTCAACGCCAATTTCACCAGTACCTGTCGTTCAGAAATTCGAAGCTCGTATTGTTGTTTTCAATGTTAAAACTCCACTGACACGAGGATATCCGGTAAAAAATTTCAATTTATTCAAACATTTCCAAGTTATTTTAAGTTCTTTTTGTTTTTGTTAATACAGGTGCTCCTACATCATCAATCTTTAATTGAAGCTGCCAATATTACAAAAATCAAAGCACAATTACACAAAAGTACGGGTGAAGTTATTAAGAAAAAACCACGTTGTTTGGGAAGCTATTCGAATGCCATTGTTGAGATCGTTGTAAATAAACCCATTTGTATTGAATTGTTTCGTGATGTGAAAGAATTGGGACGGTTTATGCTACGTGTTGCTGGTACTACAGTAGCAGCTGGACTTGTTACTGAACTACTTGAATAAAATTGATTATATTTTAAAATAAAATTACTCAAATTATATCTATTTTTATTTCATTATTATTTAATATAATTATATTAAATAAAATATATTAATTCTAAAATGTTTTTATTACACAGGTCTGCGATTAAAAAACTGCATAGGATTTTTTTTACATTTTCTTATAGATTTTGACCTCCTAAAAACAGGAAAACTATTTAAAACATTCTATCACATAGGTTTTCATAGATATTAGTAACAACATAAACTAGTCTTAAAGTAGTATTATTGCACAATAAAAATAAATTAGCTTCGCTTACAATGGGGTATTCTGTGCATATGGAAGAAAACTAACTATAACAATTTGGCCATTACCCTGGAAAGAATCAAATATCAGGACCATAATTGGATGATTTGTGGGGACTTCAAAATACTCACGATGCTTTTGGGTCAGCAGGCAGGCTATACTAAATACCCATGCTTCTTATGCTTATGGGATAGTAGAGCCAGAAAACAGCACTGGGCTAAAAGTGATTGGCCACCTCAAGGGCTTTAAAATCTGGGGAGAAAATGTTATCAATACTACTTTGGAGCCGCCAGAAAAAGTTTTGTTGCCACTTCTCCATATCAAATTGGGGTTGATGAAACAATTTGTAAAATCATTGCAAAAGGATGGAGACTGTATTAAATATCTATGTACAAAATTCCCGAAGCTGTCAGAAACAAAGTTGAAAGAAGGAGTTTTCACTGGCCCCGATATAAGAAGGATTTTAACTGACATCTTCTTTGTGGAAAGTATGAATGAGAAGGAAAAAGAAGCTTGGGTATCGTTCAAGGATGTAGTGCGAAAGTTTTTGGGAAATACTAAGGATCCTGACTACAAAATCATTGTTCAACTAGCAGCATACGTAGCTCAAGGCGGCAAGATAAGCCTGAAGGTCCATTTTTTACACTCCCACATAGAAAATTTTTCTGAAAACCTGGGAGCTAAATATCTCATGTAGCTGACAAAAAATTTTTTTTGCAGACCTGTATTATTATTTAATAGGTATAATTATATTAAATAAAATATATTATTCTAAAATGTTTTTATTATTTACAAAAATTGAAATAAGTACATGACTGTATCGTTGAATAATGCATTTAAAATTCCGCTCTTTTTTGAAAAATATAACTAGATAGTGAAGAAAAAAAATCCCCATAATTTATTTAGAAAAATTATATTTTCCATTTCATTTGTTAATGAGAGGCGCTCTAAAAAATATCGAAGTGTTTATTTATTGAATAAATTAAAATTATGTTAAAAATTGTAAACCAAATGGGAAATACCTCAAAGAATATGTGTTTATTATTACAAATTGTGAAACAATAATTATTAGAAATATAATTTTAATAAAAAATTGAATCATCAAAAACATCAGCGGCCATTTGCTTTTGTCTGGTTGGACATTGTCTTTTAGGCGTTTATTTTCATATTTCTGTTTTTTAATTTGTATTTGAAAAAGTTTACAAATATTGGTCATAAAAATTATTACATTTTAATTTCACCTTCGTGTTAACATTCATCTTAAATAATATTATTGGAGGTAAGTTAAAAAGGATATTAAAAATTTTTTATAGAATATTCTCGTTTTTAAAACATCGATAGTATTTTTAACAAACAAAAATTGTTCATTTTTAATGCATTTTACTGTCAAATTAGATTACAGTTATCTGAAATTATTCATTTTGGATAAAATTTTATATGAAATATTAGTAAATTAAGGGTATTTGGGGCACAAAAATCAATGAAGAATTATTTTAATTACGTAAGTAAAAAATGGCGTCTAACAAAGCCATTTAAATAAAAGTGTAACTACGTAATTTTGTTTGACCATTGAACCCAAGAGGTAAGTTGAGAAGATTATGTTCAAAAGTTTTGTGTCTGTTCATAGTTTTAATCGTATAATTTTATGAAGTGTTAGATACAGAAGTGGATATACAGGGTGTTCTGTTATTGACTGCAGATCGTTATCCCTGTAGAATAAGCTCATAAAGACGAAGGAAAAAGTTATTTTCCACTTTTGGATCTGAAGCCTACTTTGCGAGATAATTAACAAAATAAATTAATATATCTTTATCGAATCACAGTTCAATCAAATTTTGAATGAAACCAATAAAACATTACTTGAAGAGAGGATGTGTTTTATCATATTGGAAGGCGTCTCTAAATGCAAAATTATTACAAAAAAACTCTATTTGGCTACTTATATTATTATTAAAAAAAAACCCATTAAAACCTACACTACGTTTCTTGGTAAATTAAGTGTTGTACGCAATTTATCGTGCGAATATCACATACCGTAAGCATTAATTTATCAAAACGGACCAGTCCGTTTTGCTAAATATATGCTTAGATACATATACTTCGAGACAAACCAAACTATGTATGTTGTGTGTTGACGTTGTAAAGTGAGACAATGTTTAAGATTTTATGTTCTGTATTACACAATTTATTCCCCCTATCCCGGATCTATTATAATATATAATTTGATACCTCCCACATCTAATTGTATTTATTGGTGAATCATATTTTTGTTTTCTTTATAAATAATAACAACAAAATATTTTTTTTTTAGTATTCACTACCCAATGTAATCAATTTACAATCAATTATTGTGTTATGATAGTCCCCTTTATATTCTAAATTGACACCAATTCATAAATCTTTCTATTTTCCCATAGTCACATCTTCCGCATCAGGCCTCAAATAGAAATTTGGTATTTAGCTTTTCCATTTGTCTTGACAAGCTTAATTTAGTGGTACAATTTTCTGCTATCAATAACAGAACACCCTGTATGTAAATTTTACAAATACCATATTCAGTTTTTCTGTTTTTAAGGACATAGGTGATTTCATCTGTTTTCGTCCACAACATCGTCTTTTGTTTTGGAGAAGAGGGCGTCTTGATATTATTTAAAAAGGAAATGTATGGAATTTGTATATTATCACGATATGCAGCTGATTATTGAATACAATTATTTTTCATTTCTGTATCTTATCTGTGCAGAGGTTATACTATAAAACCTTGATCTGACCCAAAATTTAAATCAACTAAAATGTTTATGATAAAATTTTTAACTATTTTAATTTCGGAATACTGAATTTATTATCGTAACTGATAACTTTATATCAATTTAAATTTTAATAACTATACTTGTAATGTGAACACAATTATTTAATCAACAATTAAGGAGACATTAAAAAATGAATTGAAAATACTTGTGATCCAGTTTGTTGATTGACTTGAAACGAGTCCAGTAGTTTATATAGCGACTTTAACAGTCGGGACGTATTAAAATCTTGACCGGCTTAAATCTTTCCAATAAAGTAGCTTAATCAATGATACTTCCACTTAAAACAGTTCGTCGACTTTCAATTTCAGCCTGTGTATGTATGATTGGTTCTTTGTGGCGCCCGGGAGACCAAATGTGTGAGCCGATTTTAATGATTCTTACGTCAATGGGTTTATGTATTTAATGATACTATTCAATGACACTCCACTTGAATTTTCATTCCATACCTTCAAAGACTCTCAAATGAATCATCAAAATCGATTCACGCGTTTGGTTTCTAGTGGGCCTCATAAGAACACACACATTCATATATAGACTGATAAACACATTACCACCCCTTTGCGTCCCGCAGTCGGGTAAAAATAGTCCAGAAAACTTTTTAGATCAATCAACATTATTAAGATAAATTATTATTTCTGGATAAACATTTTAGACGCATTTAGCGATGAATCTTTTCTAAATAAAGTTATCTTGGAGGGAGGGACTTAGGATTTTTATAATTTATCCTGTATTTAGTTTTGCCTAGTAAAATATACAAAGTCATAAATTTTTACATCATTGATATTTTTTTAGACAAAACTAGTTAGCACAGGAAAAAATATAAATCTACAAATAATAAGTTCACTAAAATTGTATTTTATTTGGAAAATATGCATCGCTAACTGCGATCTGTTTTATTCAATATTATTTGGACAATATCGTATGCTTAGCGTGAAGAGAATATTATTTAAGTTTTTTGATCTTTTCTCAGATTTTCTGAGGATCAGTGAATGAATGAAATTACAGGGTAAAGCAATTTTAATTGCTTCAATTTCTAAGATTTTTATCGAATTGTATTTTAATTGAGTTTAAGAATTTTATTTTATTTTAAATTTATGAATATATTGTGGTGTTTTCTACAACTATATAGTCCAAAAATTAACAGTATTGGACTCGCATATAAGAAATAATCTACCTAATGATTAAGAGATAATCTACCCTTGTGATAAAATAATCTCTCTCTATCTCAAATAAAATAACACTTGCTTGATAAGAAGCACGTCGTTATGCAATATAATTTGACAACAATAACAGGAATTTGATTAACAATACTGGTTAAATATTTGCCTGATAAGTGGGAGTTGCAACCTCGCAACTGGTGATAAATACTCGTACTAATTAAAACAGAATACTGAACCGTTTTGAGTAGTTCCAATTTACATTACCAGATGTTAATACTTGTATTTACTATTTATCAGATAACTGGGAGCTGTGACCCGCCTATTGGCGATAGTAATTCGTACTATTGGAGTAGTTCTAATATAGACTGTCATGTTACTTATCATTTTTCAATTGCACTGAGATTTTAACTATAGAACCCAATAATAATTGGACTTGTTAAGTTGATAAGAGTTGTTAAGCCTGATTTTCCTGGAAAATTGATGGAATTAAGTTTTTACTCATCTTTGGCACTACTTTAAAAAAGGGTATAAAATATTTATTAGTTATCTTATTTTAAGAATTTCATTTAAAATAACAGAATCATAATTGTTTACGAAAGCTAACATGCCTAAATGCTACCAGGGCTTTTTTCAGAAATATCCCCTTTCCTCTGAGTAATACATGAAAATATATCATTTTACATGACAATTTTACATACATTGATTGAACGTATAATCATTCAGTTTTTTAAAAATGGTTTAGATGAAAAATGTTAGTCTTTTTATGAGGATCAACCTTCTAATTTTAAATGTTATTCTTGTATCTATTACCGTTTAGTATCTAAATTGGAAAGTAAAGAATCTCCAAGAAATAGGTCCAACCTGATGTCAGAACATCAAACTTTGCAACTTTTGATAGTTATTTTTTGATTGGTTAAACGAGCCATTATAGATTAAAATGACCCACCCTGTATAAAAAAATATATTGTTATACATTGAGTATGAAATAAAAGGCAGTAATAAGTAGCCAATTCCAAATATAAAAATTATACAAGTTTATGCATCCATTTAGTCACAAACTGTGAGAATGAAAAAAAAGCAACCATATTTGAACAAAAGATTTATAAGCAGTCGAAGTTAAAATAAATGTGTAAACTTAATGTATTCATAAATTGAAAAGAAAAGATTTAAGTCTTCAGCTTACGCTGTTATCACTCACTTCAAATTTTACGCAGTCGGGCCTTTTGATCTTATTTATTTACTTAAGTTTATTTTAAAAATTTTCTTTTATCGTGTTTAACCAAAATGTTTGTGTTGCTAACTGTAAAGTAAAAGAAGCGTAAATTTTTCCGCCAATTCTTTTTATATACATGATGCTTATTTGATGTTTCATAAAATTTGTTTCAAACGATAATCCTTCAAAATTGATACCGTTTTTACTCATTTATATTGTAAGAAAATAACTCATAACTTGAGTGATCTTTGTTGCATATGAAATACTCCTCGCTTGTATTAAATTTGTCACGCATACAAAAATAGGTAAGTATTATTGTAGACAATTTAATTACAATTTTTGCTTAAAATATATTTTTTGTTAGTTTCAAAATTCTTCTTAATGTATCTAAGGTATGGAAAATTAGTTTGCATTGTTCTTCGAAAATTCATTAACGAAAGAGTATGATAATATAGAGATATATGCTAATTGGTTGTATACTGATGGAAGTTCCTTCTATTCATAGATTTTCGAATGTTTTTCAATTTGTTTGAGGTTTCCTGTAGCAAAATTTTGTGTTATTGTAGCAAAATAACTCTTGAAATTTCACATCGTACATCTCTTCGGTTTCCTCTTGCGTACATCATAGGTGTGAGATTAAAAATTTTTGTTCTCAATAATGATTTCTTTTTTTTTGATTAAAGTTTTTTTTGTGATCTGCAACGCAAAATGTATTTTTGAGAGTGATCTGGCGGTAGAAAATTGATCAAATTATACCTTTTTATTAGTTCTAGCGTAGTAAGTATCTTCCTAGGGGTCTCTAGGAGTTATAACACCCTTGTGTATTCAAATTTCATCCGAAAAATTCCGAAAAAATAAAAAAAAAATTTATGAAAAGAGAAATTTAAAAAAAAATTATGTGGTAAAAAATAATTTGGATATATTTTGAAGTAAGCAGAAAAAAGCAAACCTTGAATTTGATATAATTGGTTTCAGCTTCGAAAAGTATCTTCATGGAATAATGAAAGGAATATTGCGTTAATCAGCGTTGTTATTTAGCTCTTATTTGAAGTTGTTTGATATTTATTGTTGGAAAAGTGAAGTGTAAGCTACGGTTATTGATGCCAGAAAGGAACATAATACGGGATACTGAAGTCTTGCCGAATTGACTGCAATTACAGTATATTGTATTAATTGACTTCCTGAACTTTTGCGTCTCAATGGACGCCAAGTTCTATTATTAATAGTCTTCGAAAATGTGGAGGGGTGGGTCCAAGCTCAAACATAGGTAATAAATGTAAATGCCTCAGGAAGCCTACATTTGGCGTCGTATGCGCCTACAATTTTTTATTCTTAAATGCGTATCTACCAAGACCCCACACACGGGATAACGAAGAACTTCATTCAGAAAGCTGAAGATTACTTACTTTTTACAAAGAGCTCCTGTATTTCACAAATTGAGTGCCTCATCTTTAAATTTTTTAAATCTTAACATCTTAAATATAACGTTTCCATGTTCTTCTTGGCTTTGCTGTTTTTGATAATCAATTGGACTTGGATTTATTTTTTGAATGTCAGGAAAATTGCTTAAAGTGTAAAAATGATTTTTTCACAATTTTCTAGGATCATATTTTTTGTAATTCGGATTTGTGTTCTTTACTGTTTAAGTAACTAATTGGTTTGATACGTTAGTACTTTTCTCTGTAAATAAAATAATTGTATATTATTAGTAATAATACTCAATAGGCCTTTTTATCATGTCATAAGCGCAAGTTTGAAACAATTTTTCGTAAATCTCATTGTTTTCTCGTGAGGGGACAAATTAGGGCAAAACTTTGGTGTCCATTTTTTTCTAAAATATAAAAAATAAAGAGATGAAAATTTGTAAGTAGCTTCAACTAGTGAGCCTTATGAATTAAACACTCGCTTTACTCGCCTTACTGTAATTTTCATCATTGGAAGCTTTCAACACAAAATTTGCACTATAAAAAAATTATGTTCGATTTCTCTAAAAATTCTTTAGATGTAAAAATGTTAATAGAGTAATTAGAGATCATACTATGTCGCTGTCCATTTAACAGTTAAATCCAGGTTTCTTGACAAATCAACAAAGATTTAAGGGAATTTCAGGATCATGAGGTAAGAGATCTTGAACTGCTGAGTGTTTGATGTATGATGTTTGAATTTCAACTTCAGTCAAACCCACAAACGGAGTAACTTTGTAATGAAGTATTTAGCTAAATCGGCTTATTTTGAGCAGAACTTGGATATCCATCCTACGTTTTATGGGCATTTTGTATTTAGAAGTTTTATTACCCTTTGATACTCCTTTATACAGGGCTCAAAATAAGTCGATTTAGCTAAACTTGCCTTAGTATCAAGTTGCTTTGTTTGATAGCTACACGGTCCTCAAGTTGAAGTTTTGAAATCGTTTTTTTTTTTTTTTAACTCTAAAGGCGAAGTGCTATTTTACTAAAACTGTATGTTGACATTGTTTTGTAGGACAAAAAGCATACATAAGAATCATCATCAATCCATTGCAATACATTGAAGTTTATCATCAATTCATTGCCATAGAACGTAGGGCCCATTTTTAGATTCCAAACTTCCCGTATTTATACGGCCACAGAAGTGAAGAATTAAATTCGAAATTTGCAATTTTAATCATTGCAATCGATTTCAATATAAACGATTAAACAATTCTTATAATCGAATAAATAAAACCGAAAAAATAGTCTAAGGAATTGATTCCTAGTCAGTAGATTTATATGGGACCTGGTGAAAAATGTTTTCCTGAGTGTACTTAACCAAGTCATATACATGTGAACTTGTGCTTTTTCGATTCACCCCCATAGGGTGGAACAGAATTACCCGACTTCCGCATTTTTTGATTTTTGACATTTTAATCTACCTTCACCGTTTTCAAAATATAAGCATTTGAAAAAATAAAATGTGGATTTTCGCCGAAAACTCGTTAATGTAGAAAATAAAGATTATTTTGTAGTTCCGGTCAAAAATTTAATTTGAAAGCAATTAGATATTATATTTTGGGCGATTCTAACCATTTTTTGATCCGTGATAATTTTCATCAAACCTCACCATTTTCGATTATTCGAAGTTGACGAAATTTGTTGAAAATTCGTTAGTGACGAAAATGAAGATTATTTTGAGATTATGATCAAAAATTTGATGTAAAAACTATGATTTTTTATTTTGAAACGATTTTTCGTCAACATTTTTGTTTTCTCGTGAATGGGCAAATTAGGACAAAACTTTGGCGTCTATTTAAATGATAGAGATATAAAAATTTGTAGGTAACTTCAAATAGTGAGCCTTAAGGAAAAACGACAAAAAGTTTTCTAGAAAATACTTCGAAAAATTTTCGAAAATTAGTAAAATTGGCAGCCGGAATGTGAAACTACATTTTGCAAGCAAAAAGTTGTGCTACCTGCGTAATAGGTTAATAACTAAATTAGAAGGGTTAAAACCCTTATATCTGAGTTGAGTAAGTGTCAGGGATAGGTCTTTTGGAGATATTATTTCTCCAGATCCCCTTTCCCGTTCTTGGTACCACAAAATCACTTTTTTCACGGTTTTTAAAGCTTTCTAAATCTCCGCAGCTCCTCCAAAGTAAGCTAGAGGGCAGTCAAGGATTTGTCATTGAGTGCTTAAAGCTTTACTCACCTCCAAAGCCATCCCTTCTTCAATCTAAGCTTAAGGTTTGAAAATTGATATATAAGTTAATGTAAACAATCTGCGTTTTGGGAATGTGAACTTAAACTCTCAAAGGGTCAAAATATTAAGAAAACTGTTCTACATACCATGTAAATGGCCTGTGTTCTGGAATTCAATTCAGCATGCTAAACTAACAGCATTCCAAGTTAACCCAGTTGTTGGATTTATTTTCAGAACACATGTATGATGCTGGTGTAAGTTAACAATATGTAGTATTGAATGAAATGTGTATATGAAATATATATCAAGGTATACTAATTTTAGTTCCAAGTTTGTAACGCTTCAAATTGATGATATGAAAATAAAAAAAAAATTTAGAAAATACTTTTGAAAATTTTCATCCATAATTGTTTTTGTGTTTTAAACTTTTCTAATTTATTATAAATAATGTAAGCACAGATTTCAATAAGATTCGATATGAGCTTGTTGTACTAGGATATTCGCTTTCCGAGCAAAATTGACATTTAAAATTCTGTATCATCTGAAATAATCATCGCACTGAAATTTTACTGATATCATTCGAAAACTGAACTGCCTTCTTGTAAATCCTTGCATATTGTTTTATAAAAAAAATTTTGCCACTCTCCCAATTTTCTTTTTTAAAACATACCAAAAAACACATTTTTCCATATTTTAGACGTTTTGTAAAAAAAGCCTAAAATCTAAAATCTGGGTGATTGTCAAGACCTTGTCTAAAACTGTATAAGTGAGAAACATGAACCCTTATAAGAGAAAGTCATTCTTCAATTACGTGAGACTAACTAAACCTCTATAAGTAAGAAAAACCATTCCTGTACATGTGCAAACCAGAAATTTGGTTTAGTAATAACCTTCATAAGCGAAATAGAAATTTTGGTCCCTTGAACTTTATTCTTATACGACTAATAAGCATTACTTTAAATTTAAAGTATTTAAAAAAACAATATTGGCATTGAGTGTGGTTTTTTGCACTCTTCTTAACGTTGAGTTATTTTCTTATTTTATAAAATTTCTCAAATACCTTTAAAACAAACAATTAGACAAAAGTAGGAAATGGCGACTTAAAAAAAAGTCATTGTATTTAATCGAAAGAAAATACACTTAAAGTTTATCGATAATTGTAGGTAAAAGTCATGAACACAGGCGAATCTCCTACATGCTCTTGACAATTTTCCGTGGTTAGCGTGTTTTCTTTCGATTAAATGCAATAATGATATATTTTGAAGTCGCATTTACTCCGAAAGCTGATGATTTTCGAAAAAATGGTTTAGTTGAAAAATGTTAGTTTTTTATGAAGATATAAAGTTTAGGATATAAATTGGTTGTTAAAGAAACCCGAAGAACTAGGTCCAATCTGATGTCCAAACGTGATACCCACCGTCAAACTGAAACTCTTGTTTAAGTTATTTTTTCATTGGTTAACTACAAAACGAGCTATTAGATGGTATTCTCTGGAATTAAATAAATAGTATATTAAAGAGAGATGAGAGGATGTTTACATTTTCTTAATGATACAAGTGAAATTTACAAAATTTAAAAAACCCTCGACAAATTTTTCGGGTACGTAATCCTAAACTCGCACTTGAAATACATCTAAGAACACTCAATTAAATTACCTTTTTCCTTAAAGCTTTTTCCAAATTGAATCGATTTTGAAGATCATTGTCAATTTTTTAGTTTTTTCGGGTACGGAACCGTAAACTCGCACTTGAAACGTAGCTAAGAACACTCTCCATTAAATTACCTTTTAAACTAAATCAAAAAAATCAAAATTGGTTCATCAGTTTAGGTGCAACGATGCCACACACACGCATACACATAGCGGTCAAACTTAAAACACCCCTTTTTTTTATTTTGGGGGTTAAAAAATTCTTAAGCTCAAGATAAAAACCAGAGTGAAATTGTATTGAGATTTATAGAAGTTGGCAGGCATATTATAAGCAAAGTTGTGAAGGTATTTATGCAGAGCAAGATTTTCTTACACCTTATGATGCATATACAATAATTCAATTGGCAGGGTGATCGGTTTATCGACATACGATGTAGGCGCATTCTTTACATTAGGAAATATTTTTTTTAAATAGTATTGAAAGCACTTTATAATACGAAAAAAGAGAGTATCCTGAATTTTTAATTTGAACGATAAAATGCATTGACAACGAGTTTATTAATTTTTGAGAATAACGATTTCTTATAAAAACTTCATTTAAGTTTACCCATTTTTTTCTTCTAGATTCTCCAAAACATATATATTCTAAACAGTCTAAACAGACATAAAGATCACAATGAGTGTGATCATTCGGTTACAAAATTTACCTTGGTCAGCAAATGCACTTGACATTCGTCAATATTTTCGTGGACTCAGCATTCCTGAAGGAGGTGTTCATATTGTCGGTGGCGAATTAGGAGATGCTTTCATTGCTTTCAGGTATATATTTTATTATCAATAATATGGTTAAAATTAAATAAGCGAAAAAAAAAATTAAGTTTAAAGTAAAGTACTCGATCAACAATATTAGGAAATATTTATTTTAATAAAATTTTGTAAAAAATCAGCCTGACAATCAATCTGACAATTTACCGAAATGTACAGTTATGGAATCTTCAGTAAGAATGCTCCCTGAATGTTTCATTTGCAGATTTTTCCCTAAGAAAAAAACTTCCAATTTCCCAAGTTTAGATGAAAAAATGAATCCTCCCCCCTTAACTAACTTATGAGGTTGGTATGATATACCTACTATTCGAAGCACCCTAAAAATTTGCAACCTTCTATCTTTTATAGTTTCATAATAAACCTCCGGAAATTAAACTTGGAAAAAAGAACAATCCCTTTCACCTAATATTCGAAGCTGCATACTGATTTTCAAATTTCTATCTCTTATGGAATCGGAGAAGAGTCAAGATTAGTGCTAATCACAAATCATAAAATGTTCCCAATTTTTAATTAATATTTTTTTATTTAACAGTACCGATGAAGATGCTCGGCAAGCATTTAATATGAATGGCGGCAAAATTAAAGAAGTGCAGATAAAACTTTTGCTAAGCTCTCGTACTGAAATGCAAAAAGTAATTGAGGCTGCACGCAATCCAACACCGTTCATGCAAGTAGTAGCTCCTCAACCATTAACCTTACCAGCTCAAGTTGCATCAGTTCTTACAAATTTAGTAGAATCAAAAACTGACTCAAAGAATTCATTGACTCGTGACGATAAAAGCACTGAAAAGAAAAGCAGACGAAGTCGGTCACGTTCACGTGAACGTCGTGATCGCCGAGATCGATCAAGAGATCGTTCACGTGATCGCAAAGATCGTAGACGACGTGATAGAAGCCGATCGCGTGATCGCCGTGATCGTCATAGACGGGATCGTAGTCGATCACGTAATCGTAGCCGCACAAATGATAGAAGTCGTTCCAGAGATCGTGATCCATGGCGTGGCCGTGACAAAAAGAAGGAACCAAGTGAAGATAAACTAAATGGCGGTGATGTATCATCCACTAGTACTACAAATACTGATATTATTGAATGTACTGGTCCAATTCCAGCACCTGCCACAAGTCAAAGTGTTTGGGATGTGCCGCAATTGATGAGTGGGAAAAGTAATTTAAATAATCCAGCGCGTAATAATTTACCAAGTCTTATGAATTCTTTTGATCAAAATCGACGATCTGCTTCAATTCTTCCAATGGCTGGACCTATAGATGTTGACAAACATGTACCGGGTGATTTTAGAAATAGAGATAGTTGGCCTCCAACTAATCAATCGTTTAACGATATACGATTCCAAAATCAAGGAATGAATCAACAAGGCATGAACTTTAGAGATTCTGATAGATCGTCATTTAATAATCGTGGTAAAAATTTCGATTCCTTTGGAAGTGACAATCGTTTTGGCAATATGTCAGGAAATAATAGTATGTCTAGACCTTTATTAAATAGACCGATTAACTTAACCGGTGCACCTTTTAGCCCGTATGATAGTTGTTCTATGGATTCGAATAGTAGCATGGGTCAAAACGAACGTAGTAACGATAGTTATCATCGTGATTCAAAGCCAAAAATACCTCGATCTGGTTGCTGTGTTAAGATGCATCTTGGTCGTGGTGGTTATGGTGATGTAAGAAGATTCTTCCAAGGCCTATTTATTGCAAATGATGGTGTAAAATTAGTAAACGATGAAGATGGACGTCGAACTGGTATCGCTTACGTGCGATTTGTACAACCAGAAGGTAAACGAGAAGCTTTACAACGTTCCGGCACCTCATATCGAGGTAATTCTGTTGAAATAACACATTGTGATGATTCAGAATTTGATAATGCAATAGATTCGTATGTTCCACCACAAAATCGAGAAATTATTAAAGATGATAGACCTTTGGATAGAGCTAGTATTTATGGTGAAAATATAATACGAAATGTTGACGATAAATTATCGTGTATTGCTGTTTTAAATTTACCGCCATATACTAAAGAACATGATATTATAACAATGGTAGGTGATTTCCAAGTAGTTTCCGTTTTAATGGTAATGAACAAAGATTCACAACAATTAGCATATTTACAATTTACAAAGTCAGATGATGCATTAAGATTTTATAATATGAAAGATAAACATTACATCAATGGTAAAAGTATAACAATACAATTAGTCTCAGAAAATATATTCTTCGAGGTTAAACGACAACATAATAGTGGAAGTGGCATTGTTGATATTCCAGATGAAGCATCATTAGCTAGCAAAGGAACTTCATCAAATGATAGTCCTGTTTCGGATTGTGTTGTATTGAAAGGACTACCCCAAAAAACGTGTGATCGTGATATCATAGACTTTTTCTCTGACATTGGTTTAATACCTAGTCGTATACATGTTCCATTTGGTAAAAGTAGTAAGCAGAGTTTTTGTTATTGTGAATTTTCTGAACCCAGTCAAGCTTTACAAGCACTTACTAAAAATGGCACACAACTTGGCATGTCTGAAGTTATTGTTGAACTAATACCTAGAAGAGAAATGGAACAATTAATTGGGATTACACCATCACCAGAGAATCGGTTCAATAATTCTTCCAACGGACATAATAATCAAATAAGTAATAGAAACATAAATGGTCCACGTCGTCCTCTATTAAGTGGACCACCATCACAACGGCAACAACAGACAGCCTCACCTCAATACGTACCTGAAGCATTTAGAAATCCTGGATGTGTGTTATCACTTGAAAATGTACCATTTAGAGCGGGCGTTAGTGAAATCTTAGATTTCTTCCGTGATTTTCATATACCTGAAGAAAATGTTATGCGACGATTTAATGATCGTGGTCATCCAACAGGTGATGCACGTGTTGCATTCAGTAGTCCATTAGAAGCACAACGAGCATTCTCTGAATTACGACATTGTAAGATTCGAGATAGAACTATTTTTATGCATTTACAATAGGAAGCACTACCGGCCATTATGATGGCCTATATACAGGAAAAATTGAATAATGATTTAACGTCGAAACAAAATAAACGAAGACGTTAAAAAAACTTATTTTCTGAGGTAATTGAATATAAAAAATGTGTAATATTTTTAATTTCGGTGCTCATATGATCTTTGATTAATAGATCTCTAGAAATTCTTGTGTGTCTTCATTTTATTTAAACCAGCAATTATTTTTTCCTAAAAAATTATTTAAGAAATTTTTAGCCTATCAATAAATTGATTTATCGCAGAGAAAAAATTGTTCGACTATGCGTAATTAAGCAACACCAGAATTTCTTCCAGATGCATTTATTAAAGACAGCATATACCGACGAACATCCAGATTATTAGTAGAGAAGCCGGTGACAGTTTTTAAATCATCATTTGACCATGGTTAAGAACACATTTTATCGATGGTATTGACTCAATACATGAGTAAGCTATTGGTCTTCCAAGTCGTATACATTGCAGGGCCCGAAACGTCCCAAAAAAAATTTTAGTTATACAATTTGATCAAAGACGTAACTGTTTATAGAATATTGTATTTACCAATAAAACATTTTTAATGTTCAAATTGTCTGTATGTCTTCTTTTATTGTTTGAAAACAATACAAAATCCTGACTAAGAAAACATTTCAAATAGTTCAATCGTTTTTCGAATCATTTCTAATAATTCTAAATCGGCAGCTATGCTAAAAATTTGTAAAACGATTCGCAGAAAATTCATGAATATAGAATAATTTAAATTCGGTTCATCCGTTTAGGCGCTACGTTGCCACAGACAGGCAGACACACACACACATATCGTCAAAATTATAACACTCCTTTTTTTAGTTCGGGGGTTAAAAATAGGTTTCGTCTTTAGTCAAACTGTATATTTAAAATTCTTTTTTGCTCATGTATTGTCAGCACAATCAATTAAAAGGGTTCTCATCCTTGGTCCAATTGTGCGAAAACTTAAGTCACTAGCTCCCCTACTATATTGAATTTTATTTAAAATATACATAAACTTTTCAGTTACCCGCTTTTATTGAGCAGATAAAATTGAATGTTGTTTCGTTTGTATGTATGTTAATATTATTATTGTATAAGTAGACCAAAAAATAATTTGTGAATATTGAACGTTTTGTGAATGTGTGCTTACTTACTTTATAGGCTCCACTACTAATCAAAGTCACGAATAATAATAAATTATTATTCAATTGTGTAAAAAATCATTTACGGAGTATAAAAGTATTATTTAAATTATTTAACATTATTTTGAAAAAACTTATGTACATAAGTAATTTCATATTTCTATACATAAGTTAAATATCTTTAGAGATATTAAATATTTGTCATATTATTTCAACGCATCAAGATTGATTTCACATTGGCTTACGATTTATTAGCTTGATTATTTTTATTTTAATCGTGTGCATTAGTTATTGTATTAATATCGCAGTCAACTATTAATCAGCCGTTCAGTTAACAGCCTACCGTTTTTACTGAATAGCGCCGTACAACTGTCGGCCTGAATGACGACGCCATAATCACAATGTATAGATTTCAGGAGGTTGTAGAAAGTGGAATTAAGTTTAAATGACTAGGCTAGACAAGTAATTAAATGTTATCCAAGTCATTTGTCTAGCTGTTTGATTGAATGACTGAATATTGAATATATTCAGGGCGCTAGGCTGTTAATTGAACGGCTAATTAAGGTAGTAGGTTGCGACATTAATATGAATTGAGTGTAGTGCCAATACACCGTCTATCATTGATATATCTAAATCCTAAAAAAGAATAAACTTTAATTAGTTTGGGTCTACGTAGGTGTAATTGTATGTTATGAACAATTTTTATATGAATCTATATCAGTCATGATTCGAACATTTTTAAGTACCCACTTGTTTAATTATCTGTCAATAATTAAATATTTCGCGATTCTAATAACATCACATAAACTCCATTCATTAATGTAAAATCAATCTTAAATTCATAGTAAATTGGAATGCGCATATAAAAGAAAATTTAAAGATTCTGCAATCTATTGTTGATATTTTGCATTATCATAAATGGATGGTTGAATTTTCCACTCGATTAAAATATACAGGGTGTGGAAACTCGAAAAATAAGTTGTATCGATAAAAATGCTTCAAGCAAAAAATGTTGGATGTATAGGCGCACATCTTACAGGCATTAAACTTGTCCTAGATTTTCAGGCTCAATGAAAAGCTCAGTCTACTCCATAACTGGTAATCGATAGATGATGACTTGAAATTAGAAAATTGTTATTGATATAAGAGGTGACATTTTTCCTTTGAAACATTTTCCCGCAAACCGTACAGTTTAGGTAAAAACGGATTGAAAAGTTTTAACCAAAATTATTTTTCGTATCATTATATATTTCGTTTTTATAAAGAACAACTTTCTAATTTAAAGAGTTCGTCTAACGTTTGCCAGTTATGAATCAGAGTGAGATTTTAATTGAACTTGAAAACTTGGATTGAAATCAATACCCGAATAAGATTTGTGCCTTTGAAACTTACATTTTTCGTTTGAAGCATTTTCCTCGATTAAACTTATTTTTCAAGTTTCAAGAATATGTCAAACTAAAAAATACACTCTATATATTTATGTAAATGTTGTAAATCTAATATTATTACTCTGTAAATCCATAGTTCATTTTAGTTTTATGTAGAAATATAATAAATTATTGATCTCTTACAGTTTAAAAAAAAAACAGTTTATAACCGAGTGGAATTGTTTTCAAAAAAATGTATAATCATTTTTTTGAAATAAATTGTGAAATATATGGAAAATGAAAAATGTGATGAATTTTTTTAAAACATTTTACGATTTTACATTTTATTAAATTTATCGTAGTAATGTAAAAACATTTATTTTTTCGAAATAAATTTCTTTTCTATAATAAAATAATTCTTTAATTTTATTATTTATTTTAATATATCCTTTGAATATGGAAGTATAGAGGCAGTATAGAGTGGCAACGGGAAGTAAAATTTTTCTGTTTTTTAAGACATACAGGCTTGAAATTTAATTAAGTAATGATAAAATCAATAACAATAATGAATAAGGTTTTTTGAAGTCAAGGTATCTTTTTATGTAATATATTAATTCTCTAGCCTGGTTTTTCCTGTCCACGCGAGATCTTCCTTATTCCTTTATCAAATTCTACGATCAACAGACGAAAAACAGACTCACGATCAATGACGAAAAACAGACTCACGATCAAAAACTGTACCGCTTCTCTTAAATTTGAGATTTATTAAAATCTTTAATCCGTCATAATAAATCCAAGACTAACAAAATTATGTGAAATTTTGAATAGGTGAGCATGTTTCGAATGAAACGATTTTTATAGCCTGTTTTTCCTGAATACGCGAAATCGTTATTTCTTTATAAAATTCAATGATTTACCCCTCATTGCAAAGCATATCGTTGATGTATACTGCGGAATTCCGCACGGGTCGACTATTGTGCTTTAATCATGATTTTATAAATTTATATAAGTATACTTATAAATATAACAATAGACCCTCATAAAATAATAATTAATAACATTTTTTAAGTACCTACACGATTTTCAAAAAACCGCAACCACAGTGATTATGATAAATTTTAATATTGGATATGGATATTATCACTATTAATTAGATATCGTTCTGAAAAAAATTTATCTTGATGAATTTTATTTATTATTTATAAATAAGTTTTCAAATTAAATGATTGGTAGTAATTTCTATGTTTTTTCGGACAGAAAAAAAAATATTCTACATTCGAATCGATCAATATTTCTTATAAAATGTTAGATACCACTAGTGAAAAGATCTTTAATAAAAATTACTTACATCAATATATTTCTGTTTGTGCAGGTAAATAACTTGATTTAAATAAGTATTTATTAAAATAAAAACATCACCTTTTCGGGTGTTAGCATACTTTTTATAAACTTTTATTTACTATTATGAATTTTTGGGTAACGTTATAAATGCGAACAAATTAAATTACATTGTCTGTTTTGAGGGATACTTGTTTGAATGTATCACGCTAAAAATCTGAATTTTCGATCCTGATTGAATCTTGGCGCCCGTAGGCAGTTTCAAAGGTTAGCGTCCCCTAACTAAATAAAAAACTATCAATAAAGGCCCTTTTTTTTAATTCTTTAGTTTTAAGTTGCGTTGGTTGTTTGGGCAGTTCTCCGGCTCGAGCTATCGTTGTTAAATAGAAAAGTAGATACTCGCTCTATTTTGAACTTCTGCAGTGTTCAATTTGATCAAAATGACTGTCGTAAATTTGAATAATTGTACTCAATATCAACGGATTATAATTTTTTGCATACTTACACAATTAATTTTGTTTGTTGAATAACTTCCACGCGCGTGCTCTTTGTAACCTCACATCTGTAGGCACGTGCCTACCTTGCCTTATGGATAATCCGTCTCTGCTCTAGCCAACTCGAACTTCGTTAAATCGCAATGCTCAATAAGTCGAAAAAATTGCCATTCCCTTCCGTTGAAGCCCTAAATTCTAAGCCCTATTTCTAATTATTTAGACTTTGTAACTCGAACAAAATGTTATTTCTCTGCTAGGAATTGATAGTACATATTTATACCCTGTAACTCGATTCAAAAAGCAAACTCCGCAAGTCGTAAAATATAACTGTGGCTTTCTAAGGACAAATTTTAGCAATTAAATCATCGTGTAACTTGAACTACTTGTTAAGACGAAAACTCATTATCTCGAAAATTTTTTAATTTCCCTTGAGGTTCGAGTTATTGAGATTCCCCTGTATTAAACTTGTTCAAACCACTCTTCTGGAATTGTATGCCTCTTACTTTATAATTTATTATTTCATTTTTAGTATCATTAACGTTTTTCATCACTGGAACACAATTAGGATATCTGAGTCCATGTTTGGTAATATTGGAAATCGATGGATATAATCAGATGCTTCCCATAAAGGATACAGACAAATCAACAATAATTATGTGCCTGTCATTTGGAATAATACCTGGCGCAATATGGGCCTCATATATAAATGATTTAATTGGTAGAAAATATTCAATAATGTTAATATTTGTACCACAAATTTTATGCCAAATTTTTGTTTACTTTGCAACGCATGTATACATGTTTTGTATATCTGAATTTTTACGAGGTTTTTGTGTTGCATGGGCATTTTCAGCGGTACCAATTTACATCAGTGAAATATCATCACCACATTTACGTGGTCCATTCACAGTGTGTTGCATTGTTTTACAACAAGTTGGAAATCTTGTAGGCAGTATGATTCAATCAACATTATCCATTGATCAAACAGCCATTGTCTGCAGTACAATGTCAACAATTGTTTTGCCAATGTTGTATATTTGTACAGAATCTCCATATTTTTATATAATGAAAAATAAAGAAATAGAAACAAAAAATTCTTTAAGAAAATTACAACGAATTGAAAATGTAGATAAACAATACGAAGAAATGAAATTAGCATGGATTGAAAGCCAGACCATAAAAAAAGCCAGCTGGCTGAAACTTTTTACGGTACCCTTGAACCTCAAACTATTTTTAATATGTGCCGGTGTACAAACAGCTCAACAAATGACTGGTCAATTATATATGGTGTCAAATGTTCACTCAATAATTCATAATTCAGCGTTAGAATTATCTTTAGCAACTATTTCTATTGTAATAAATACTGTAGGAATTGTAGCTGCTCTTCTAGGTATTTATCTTATAGAACAGTGGGGTCGCAAGCCTTTGTTTATGATAATATGTTCTGGATCATTTATCGGCCATTCAATGACCGCGATTGCGTTTCTTGTTGAAGATATTCAATCTGAGAAATCCGTATTATGTGGTTCTATAGAATTTGCGGGAATTATAATTTATAAAGCAATGATTGGGGTAGGATTTCAACATTTGCCAAATATATTAGCTTCAGAATTATTCGCAACAGAAGTGAAGTCAAAAGGTACTTCAATGTTGATGCTTATTTCGTCGTTGTTAGGTGCAGGTTCAACCCAGATTTTTACTCGTCTGTATGGGATAAGTGGTTACGTGGCTTTTTTCAGTATGGCAAGTGTTGCTTTTTGTGCTTTAATATTTGGATATTTCTTAGTACCAGAAACAAAAAATAGATCACTGCTCGAAATACAAAACGAATTTAAGAAGAAAAAAAATTCTGGCCATAATTCATCTGTAAAAAATGATGGGAACGAAATTTAGTTTAATTTAAAAAAACAATATTAACTAGTTCTAGTGTGTCGAACCGCAAGAAAGTCATTCTAACCTAACCTAGTTCTAAATATAACATTAGTTTTACCGGGTTCGAATGTCGAATTGCATGTTAGAAAAGTTGTGAATCTATGTCATAGCTCAAAAGCCAAGCTTATATAATACTGTTTTAAATAATGTGATATAATGAGGAAGTCGTTTAGACTCCCATATTGACAGCTTGCTAAAAATGGAGAGTTTCTAAAAATGTTCCTTAAAATACGGTTGGTCTTTGACCACTTTAGTTATAGTTCAATTATTTTAAGAAATTGTCTTTGACCACTTTAGTTATAGTTCAATTATTTTAAGAAATTGTACAATTTTATTTTTGATATTATAATTTATTTTATTAAAAAATTTATTTATATTAAACCTGTTTTCTTTGAATTTTAAATCGCACAATCACCTTCAATTTCAGGATAAATACGGGTCAAAAATTGTCAAAAGTAATTAAGTGTGTTTTTAGATTATCTGCACAACCCTAAAATTCCTAACTAACGTAAAATTTAAAAAAAAAAGCACCCAAAGAGTCAATTTTGAAAATTTATTATGTGTATGTTTGAAAATAGTACAAAAGTAAAAATTAGCTCTTCATAAGAAGTAATATTTCGAAGTAATAAGTAATATTATATAAGGTCGAAAATTAGACCTTATATGGTCTACTAGCTAAAGCATTTTTCTGTAGCTAAGCTAGTTACAGAAAAATGCTTTATGACTTTAACCTGAAATTCTAGTTTCAAAGTCATTTTACCTTGATCTTCACATGATCTTGAAAATTTGCTTGGACTTGAAAGTTATTAACACAGGCGAATGACCTTTGTTGTCCTTGATAACTTCCATCTAAAAAAATTTCCTAAATCTTAAATGCAATAATGATAAATTTTTACTCCACAATTTTTGTTGAGGTTATTCTTTAATAGGTGTCGCCTCTGGAGAGATATTCAGATGCATAGATTAAAATGGCCCACTCTGGATATAAAAAATTTGTAATCCTGTTATTTCAGTTAATTCCATTAGACAGCACATTTTCTTGATTAATTTCTACCGAATTTTGTTGTAACGTTGGTATAACTTGAGATGGTTCATTTTCTACTTGTTCCTGCTGTGTTTGGGTCAGTGGTTGTGGTTGGCTTTGTTGCGATTGTACAATAGCTTGTGATAATTGTTGATTGGTGGGTATTGTAATTTGTAATTGATTCAAAGAATTTAGAAGTATTTCATGTAGTCCAGCTGGATTCACTGAAACAGACTTAGTACAATTATATGTTTTGTAGATGCCAACCAAACGATCAGCTAGTTCGAACATATTCGAACGTAAAGAGATAATTATAAACTGTGCATTTTTAGTACGATCTTTTATATAATTTCCAACAATTGAGACATTTTTAAAATCCAACGCAGCATCAATTTCATCCATAACGTAAAGCGGTGATGGTTTATAATAATGTAATGCAAACACTAAAGCCAATGAACTTAATGTTTTTTCACCACCCGATAAATTACAGATATTTTTCCAACTTTTCTTCGGTGGTCGTACACTAAATGATATACCATCGTTAAATGGATCTAATGAATCAACCAATTCTAATTCGGCATCACCACCTAACGTAATCATTTGATACATTTCTTTTAATTTTAAATTAATTATTTGATAGCCAGTTAAAAATTCATTTTCTCGTGTTTTCTTTGCTTTGTCTAACGCGTCACGAAATAATTTACGACGATTTGTTACTTCTTCTACTTCTCGTACACGTTTACAATATTCAAGTTGAATTTTTTTATACTCTTCAATTATATTTAGATTTGGTTTTTTTGATAATTTATCTTGTTGGAATGTAATTGTGTATTGTATGTCAGCAACATTACAATTCTCCAATTCTTCATCCGTTAATTTTCTTAATTCTTTCTTTTGTGTTGTTCTTGATGTGTTGTCGATTGAATCTGTTGTCCTTATCGATGCACCTAACACATAAAAAAGTTACCTAATTAAAACGAGACAAGCAAAAAGGAAAGAGAGAAAATAATAAATAAAATCTACGAAGGGTAGATGAGTCCCTAGCACCTAGACTAAGAAGTCCTCTGTGCCCCGCTTGCGGGGGTTACCGGAATGCTTAAATCGTCACATAAGCATGTGAGCTATGATGTATGCGTGTGATACCCAGCAGACTAAAAACTTAAGCAGTATTTATATTTTTTACTTTGTTATAACGGTGTAAACAATGAATTAAACATAAAAAAAATACATGAATATTCCCTATTCTTTTGTGATTCGAGTTATCGAGGTTCTACTGTATATAATATCTGGGAAAATAAGAAAATATCCGAAATAGTATTATTTACCTGTAACATTGACTTTTGATGTATTTGTATTAGTATTATTGACTGTTGTATTTGCTTTTGATGAATTTACACTGTGCTCCAATCGTTCAATTTCTACTTCATTATCTGGTATAGTATGTAACGTTAATTTCGATAATGCTTTTCGCCAATGTGATAAATTATTGATGAACTCTTTGATTGTTTTCTCAACAGTACTTAATTCATGTTCTAAATTAATTTTATCTTCTTTACATTTATGTTCGTTCTTTGTCAGTTCATTAATTTCATTTTTAATTTCTGTATCTGATTCGTCCGTTTTAATTTCATTTAAATCTTCCTCCATCTTTTGAATTTTTTCATTTAGACTTCTTGCATCAGCTTCAATTTCAACCCTTTCTTGTTGTAATTGTAATATTTTTTCACTATCACTTTGAATACTTTCTTCAATTCTTTCAATCGTATTCTTACATTTTACAGCATTCCTTTCTGCATTTTTAATGCCAACAGTTAATCGTGTCGATTCTGATTTTAATTTATCAATATTTTGTGAAATTTCTTTTAATCTATTTTGTACTCTTTTTAATCTACCACCATCTTGTTGCGAAATTTCTTCGGATAATGCATCAACTTCTTCTTGTAATTTTCCAGCAATTTTATTTTCTTTTTCAAATTGTTTTCTTTTTGCTTCGATCGTTGCTTCTAACTCTTTTACACGATTTTTATCACTAACTGTAGTTTGAACAACTTTTTCTTGTTGTTTTATTTGTCTTTCTAAGTTTGGCAAATTTATTTTAACAGCCTAAAACGGAAAAATTATTATTATTAACATTTAAATTTTCGCAATTTATTCGTATATTTCTACACGGTCCTGTGAGGAACATAGCCATAGAGCTGTATAGACATAGGAAACGATGAATTGTGATTTCTCTGTGGTCAAGTGAATTCTTGACCGCAGTGAGAGAGTTAGAAAGAGCGCAGAAGATTACCGAACGGTTGGCGCGAGTGCTGACGAGTTAAAATATTTAGATATGTACTTACTTCACATTCAGCTACATATTTCCGTAGATCAGATCTCATTCTTTCAACTTCTCTACTAAGTTGATCGACTTTTCTTTCTAAATCATACTTAGTATTATCCATATCTCGTAATCTTTCCGATAATTCTCTTACATTCTGTTCATATCGTTCAATTCTTTCCGGTGACTCCGTTGTATTTGCTGTTGTATCTACTAATATTTTTGAACCCATTCGTCCACTAATTTTCGTTCTACCACCACCGCTCATTGTTCCAACGAGCTCAATCATATCACCGTTTAATGTAACAACACGATATCGTTGTTTCCCATATGCTATACGAGTTGCTTGTTCTAAATCATTCGCAACCAAGGTCTCACGAACTCCAAAATAAAATGCAGTCATTAAACGCTGATCTTTAAATTGAATTAAATCATAAAGTCTTGGTATATTTTCTGGGCTGTAATAGAAAAATTTTAAAAATCATTGAAATCTCTTTTCACAGCCATTTTTTCTCAAAAAAAGGAATCAAAATAAAATTTTTTTTCTGCTGAACTATTAATAGAATTCACTGAGTAAGGGGCTGAAAGTAAAATTTTCATGTTAGCTCTTTGCAACAACCCAAGCCCCAATCCTTTGGAGTGGAAATAAATATCTTATTTCTATCAACTTACCAACCATCGAATGGTGAATGCACAGATTATAGTTTTTAATTTAAAACAGATCTGCAACTCCCTGTAAAATTTTTACTATTTTGGTTCTCTGAAGGTGCCTTACTCCAGGGGGCTTTTTGGACAACATTTCATGTACAGTAGAGTTGCCTATCTATTTATGTAATAAATTATAATCTATGGGTGAATGTACGTCAACATAAGATTGTAATTTCCGTCAGATTGTAAACTAACTAGTAAAATTGTAAATTTATCTTCCAAAAAAAGGGCAAAAAACCACTCCAACTCGTCTCCATAACTCGATTCCAACCAACTAAACATAACGAACGCAATGAGTTGATTTTTATTAATAGGTATTGAGTTAGCGATAGTTTGAGTGGTATTTTTTTAAGCCGTTTACAATCTTACGTTGACATAATAAACACGACGTCAATAATGTTATTTAATGTTTAAAAAAAAGTATACATTACGTTTTAACTCGTTGTTGTATATAATCTCGTAAATATTCCATTTTTTCTAAAGCCATAAAATTACCACGACCAATATTTTGTTGTTTTAACGCATTCACGCATTTGTTTGCTGTGTCAACGGTATCTACCACAATATAATCTAATGGACCACAAGCTGTGGATACCGCAACATCATATTTAGGATCAATAGCTCCAAGATCACCCTGAAAGGATAAATCATATTAGTTATCAATTAAAATGATTTAATTAGGTTACAAACTGTTTGTATTTTTTTCCAAACAAATTTTGAAACGAATTACACAGACCTAATGAATAACCAGGCCATCTTTGGGGCTTATTGTAAAAATATTTATTTTCGAAAATCTTTAGGTACTATTTCCAACAGGTTCAACAATATAATCCACAAATATAAAAACGTAATCATAATAACTTACCAGACGTCCTAAGATGCCGGGTAATACACCTTGCTCTTTAAGTTTCATTAAGAAGTTAAGAACACGATTGCGGAATTGTGCTCGTTGCATAGATGAGCGTGATTCTTCAATTTTTGCAGTTAATGTGTATACTTGTTCTTGAATACGTTTACTTTCATTTCGTAATTCTAACAATTCAACGTTGGATTGTTGTAACTCTTGTTCTTTAGCTGGAAATATTCGATTATGCTCTTCAACAAGTCTAAAATTAAAAAAAAAATTAATTAATTATTTTAATAATAAGTAAAATTTATTATTTATTTACTTTTGTTTTTCTTCTAATTTTTTCTTGGAATTTTCATAGGTTGTACGAATTTTTTCCAAGGTTTGAGTTGCGTCTTTTTCATTCTGCACAAATACTTTAAGTTGTGTCTCGGCTAGATTTAACTAAAATAAAAAAACAAAATATTACAGATGAAATCAATTCATTCAATTAGTTCACCAATAAAAAAATAACTTGGATTAAAGTTGCAGAATTTGATGGGGAACTTCATGTTCTGACATCAGATTTGACCTCGTTCTCTGGGTTGCTTTAACAGTCAATTTGAATCCTAAAAGGTTAGACATAGAATAACACTTTAAATTAGAAAGTTGTTCCTCATAAAAAAAATACATTTTTTCGAAAATCGTTAGCTTTCGGAGGAAATTGAAACTTAAATACATGCCATTCATCGAAAAAAAACACGCTAGTTACAGAAAAATGATTTAGCCAAAAGTTGTCATTGACAAGAGAGGACTTTTACCTATGTCCACGAGTTTGACCTGAAATTTTAGTTTCAAGGTCATTTGATGTTGGAACTATTCAACTTTGTAATTTAAAGTGCTATTCTCTGTCACCTTTTAGAATCGAAATTGACTATTAAAGCAACCCGGTGAACTAGGTACAATCTGATGTCGGAACATGATGTTCCCCCATCAAACTCTGCAAGTTTTTTTAAAGATATTTTTATCTCCATCCATGAGAACGAGCTAGAACCAATCATTTACAGTCGAAATCGAGCCGTGAAACGATTTCTTACCTCTGTTTTTGCTTTATTCTCATTTTCTCTTAATTTAATTAATTCACTTTCTTTCCTATAACGTTCATCTTGTAATGGTCTCGTCAATTCTGCAATCTCTGCTATAATCTGTTGTTTTTGCGTTTCTAATTTTTCTCTTTCCTCTGCTAACTTTGGTAATTTTTTTTCAATTTCCTTAATATCAGCTGTATTTTTTTCAGGTACTTTTTCTAATTCAAGTAATTTCTTTTTCTCCTCTTCTAATTTATTTTTTGATTTTTTACGTCGATCGTTTGTTTGTACCATATCAGCTCGTGCTGAGTTATCTTTTGTATCAATTTGCTTAAAAATATCTCTTAAATTTTGTAATTTTTCTTCTAATTTTGTTTTTTCTCTGTAAAATAATTTTCGTATTTGAAAAATAAACATTTTTATAAATAAATAATTTCCAATCAATACAGTATTCGTTGGGTGCGTAGTCATGGTAGGGACAATCAGATCGACGCCAGCGCATCCAGTGGATAATTTTGGCGTTAAAGAGTGCTGTTATGAATAATAAATGCTATAATTTTTGAGGAGAAACTAGTCTTTGCAGATCAAAATCGGCAAAAACTGAAATAAGGTGAAAATTTATATTAATAAAGTAGTGTATCGTTACCATGAAAACGACTCTAATAAAATACTCATGCACGGTGCGAATAGAAAAAATTAAGTACAATAAATCTAATAAATAAAGAAACTTACTCGTATTTTGAGCTTAATTCGTCCTCTAACTTTTTTCGTTTTTTAATAAATTCCTTGATGTTTTCTGCTATTGTTTCCAATTCAGTTTTAATTTCATTTTTCTTTTCTTCTTTTTGTTTCTTATTGATTTCGGTATCGTAAATGTATTTCTGATATTCTGTATTTCGTAATTCAGTGATGTAATTTTCAGTTTTCAAAAAGGCAATTGCTTCTTCATACGCTCCCTGCATATTTTGTCTTTCTGTTCCAACTAAGTTTACTTTATGGACTTTTGCCGCACGATCATCATTTAATTCACTTACAACTACACCTAGTTTTTCAATTGGTTCCTGAATGGAAGTCATATTATATTGAAATTTAATCGATAACTTAAAATTCAAATTAAACTATATAAAATTGTTCAAGCTAATTGAATTTACACTCGTGTGCAAGAGTCGTCCAAGGGGGGGGGGACTTTGCAGCTCTATGATATTATTTCCATATATTTTTCTGATCAAAATGAAGAATCGTTCATATTCAATATTTACCTTAAATCTTGACGTGCCAATAATATCTTCTAAATATTCTAGCATTCCTGAATCATGTTCAGTTAAGCCTTTTGGTTTCATCATTGCAATTTGTTCAACTTCACCCTATTAACAAATTTAAAAAATAAAAATAAAACATTGAAAGTAACAGATTAGATCAACTTAAATTTTTCACCGACTAGTCGGAACATTCCTAACATTTAGCAACATAATTGGAAAGATAACTTAATTTTTTTTACCACTTCATAAAAAATGAATTTGTTTAGTTAAAATGATTAAAATGGTATTTACTTGTAAAATTAAAAATCGATTATGATCTAAATCAATTCCAAATTTCTTTAATTTTATAGAAACTTCTTTAAATGGAACACGACGTCCATCAATTTCATATGTTGAAGAATTATCTTTGAAACCGGTACGGGATACATAAAATTGTGAGTTTGGAACTTCTTCGTAATCTTCGTCCTAAAAATAAAATAAAATTGATAATGATAAAATATAACAGGGATTTCGCAAATGGATCTCTAGCACCTACACCTAGATCAAAGGGTCCTTTGTGTCTTTCTTATCTTCGGGTAAGAGATGATAGTTTAAGCAGATGAAGCTATAGGATTCTTTCGATGGCAGATGCCACGCAGAAAGCCCACAGCTTTTCCGAGGGAAACTCTCCTAGGATTGATGGATACAAGACTCAAACATTTGTTTCGGATTCAAAAATTCTGTATAGAACGCTTTACAGTTTAACATGTATGGAGGATTCATTCCTACAAGGAATCATCAAAGATCTCCATGTTATGAAGATGGTAGTTCAATCGATAGTGTCCTATAAAGAGTTCCATCACCCTTCTTAATTGTGCTCTAGTAAGTTTCAGGCAAGCACAGTTGGATGGTCTTAGGTTAGGTTGGAGTGTCTGTCCTGGGGTGGGACACACTTAGACCATAGGGTTCGTTGTGAAACCGTTACTCCATGAACCATTTGGAGCTGTTTAAGAACAGCAGGAGGGCTTTGACGTCGACTGACTTTAGGTCGATGAAACATTGTCTCCTCCTCGTCATCACTGTGACAGCTCCTGCAGTAGTCGTGATACACTGCCAGGCCTAAGCATTCAGCATTCTTGCCGCCCATCCAGTGTCCTGTGATAGCCGCAACAACTTTGCGAACAGAGGCCCTTGGAAGAGAACTTCGGAACGCCTGAGATTGTACTCAGACCATATCTGTCTTGTAGTACCACAAGTACGTTCTTCCCTCCATCTAAGATTGGCCTTTTTCAGAATATCCTTTTTCAGGAGTAACTTGCAGTTCGCAAATGGAACTCCCGGGTATTTATTGATGCTTGTGTCCGGCAGCATCGTGCCATTTCTGGCAAGCTCGTCGGCTTCACAATTTCCTGGAATTCGTTCCGCCAGCTCATTTAAGGACGTACGGCAATCCTGTGCTACCTTTGATATCGGATGATCTTAGTATACTCCCATTTTTTTGTTTTTCAAACAAAAACAGCATTTTTTCCTTTAAGTAATATTTTGGTTGTGGATAATCTAAATGGTGATTCAAAACTTGTAGCAAAATAGCAAAAAAACAAGTTTCTAGTACCTTATCAATAATTAGTTTAAAATATACGGATACACTACACGATTGAATAGTTTTGTGATTTTCTGAGCTATGTATCAGAGATGATATTTTCTTCGAACGAATTTTACTTCCACGATAACCAAACACAAACAACATGGAATCAATTACATTACTTTTTCCACTTCCATTTGGGCCGATAATCGATGTAAAACACTAAAACAGACAATCAATATAAATATAATTAGTCAAAGATCGAACACTGAATACTCAAGAAATATCAAATCAAAGTTTAATTAGCTAAAATAAGATAAATTAATTAAATAGCCCGCCGTTGTTACTTTCTATATAGCAAAAAGTCGAACTAAAAATTCTTGTAACTACTTGAATTAATTTAAAAAAAATTACCTTATGAAAAGGTCCAAGTTCTTGAACTCCAGCATAAGATTTGAAATTCTTATTTACAATTCGCGTTATAATTAATCGAGGTGCACCTGTATCCAAACTACAAACTGGTGGTGGAGGTGGCGGTATGTAAATATCACCAATTTTAATTCCACCTTCTTCAACAATACGTTCTGGTTCTCCGTCGGAATCATCACTGCTTGCACTTAACTGTGCAGTATCACTTTTACGTTTTCCAGGCATCTAAATTATTATTCGAATATAATAATAAATAATGAAATTATTGTTTTACCGGGTCTGAGAGAGCATAAAACTTTAATAATTTAAAAACATACCTTTTGTACTTATAAACTGATAATTAGCATAACAGAAAAGAACTTGTAAAACATAAAATGTGGTCACATCAAATCACGAACGAATAAACAAATTTTTTTACAAAATAAAATGCAAAAAAATGTTTGAAGTATATAAAATTTAAAATTAACAAACAATTTGTCAGTTTTATTTCCGTTTACGAATAACATCTATAACGTTTTTATTTGTGAATAACATCTACATATAAGAGTTATCAAAATTATAATTCCGTTCAAGTAAAATAGATGTCACTGTAGATATCGCATTATGTAGTCATAGAGAATATTTTATGTAGTTTAGTGTGAACTTTTTTAATTTTTTCAATTGTTGCTGTAATTTCATTGTTTACTGATTATCGTTAATTTATTAATAATTAAAAATTTTATTCTATTATATTTTAATTTTATACCCTACAAATATGTGATATAATATATTAGGAGAATAAAGTATGTATAGCCAAAAGTTTTTACGCTTAGTTATTAAAATATTCGAAAGTTTTGAATATTTATAGAATATTACAATTTCGGACCAGCGAGGCGAATTACACCAAGAGGGGGGAGTATATCGAAATTCTGGCTTCGGAACAGTGATCAGCGACCCCAAAAACGTCTGAGTATACGCTTCTGGCCCCTTTTGTTGAATATTTTCAAGGTTTTAAAATTTTCAAAAATCACCTCAGAAATGGATTCTAATGATTGGCCTATTTGGCCCATGGCAATGACCAAACTATCTAGCGACAAAAAGTTAGATGTAGATTTTTATATGTGGACCTTCTTGAACATTTTTCAAAAAAAAAAATTGGCCTGATAGGTTGAGGTACAAAAAACATTCTCTTTGAAATGCTAAAATGTTACAACTACTTACCTAAAACATCTGCCCTTTGTGTCATGGCTATATGTAAATGTAATTATATTAAAACAATTATTGTAAGTATTCATAAGCTACTTATTATACCATGTATATGAAATATACCAAGGTATACTAAGTTTAGTCCCAAGTTTGTAACGCTTAAAAATATTGATGCTATGAACAAAATTTTGGTATAGGTGTTTATAAAATCACCTAATTAGTCCATTTCCGGTTGTCTGTCCGTCTGTCATCATGATTACTCAAAAACGAAGAGATACCAAGCTGAAATATTTATATCGGACTGAGGACGTAAAAAGTGAGGTCGAATTCGTAAATGAGCAACATAGGTCAATTGAGTCTTGGGTCAATTGAATCTTGTAAACCGTTAGAGATAGAACAAAAGTTTAAATGTAAAAAATGTTCCTTATCAAAAAATAAATAACTTTTGTTCGAAACATTTTTTCGTAAACATCACTGTTTACCCGTGAGAGCGCAAATTGTATAGTATGTATTATATGGGTATATCAGTTATATGTGTGTGACATGTATGTATCTGTAATGTGATAGAGTAATCAACACTGTCTATACATGGTATTTCAACAATTAACTCAATCAATTGTTTGATATCCATCAATAATTTGAAGAAGAATAACAAAATACACAATTTGTTGTTATGAATTAAAGTTACAACAATGACCGTAAAATAAAAAAAAATATGTAATATACTTCGCAAACAAAATTTGCGAACTTTTAGTCACATATATAATAATAATTTTCATATCATAAATATAGGTGTTTCGTTCACTTCTAGTTATTAGTAGTGATCTGCCAAATTCTAAAAATAATATACGAAATCATTGTGGGGTACTTATCGTCCGACGTTAACTATATATCGTGTATTTGTAATATTGTAGCATTAACGAACGTTTCAAACACATTTTTAGTTTCTTTAGTTATAGTGTATTTTAATAAATTAAATGTTCGGTTTTGTGTCTATCGACTTTTTGTGAGACTAAGATAGATTCAAAGTTAATAAGGTTAGTGTTACAAGCACGTTTTAAAAACTTTTAAGTTTTATTTCCCCAAAAAAAGTTTTAATAAGAATAATTTTTATTCGATTTCATTTATTTAAATTATGTTGAATTGTGATTTATTTTTTTGTGCGTGCGTTTCAATTATATATTTTTATACCATGCATATATGTAATATGCAAGGTATATTAAGTTTAGTCCCAAGTTTGTAACGCTTAAAACTATTAAAATTTTGGTATAGGTGTTCATAAAATCACCTAATTAGTCCATTTCCGGTTGTCTGTCCGTCTGTCTGTCAACACGATAACTCAAAAACGAAAAGAGATATCAAGATTAAATTTTTACAGCGTACTCAAAAAGTAAGACCGAGTTCGTAAATGAACAACATAGGTCAATTGAGTCTTGGATCGTCCATAGGACCCATCTTGTAAACCGTTAGAGATAGAACAAAATTTTAAATGTAAAAAATGTTCCTTATAAAAAAATAAACAACTTTTGTTTGAAACATTTTTTTCGTAAACATCACTGTTTACCCGTGAGAGCGCAAATTATGCACAAATTGTGTAGTATGTATTATATGGGAATATCAGTTATATTAGTTATGTATGTGTGACATGTATGTATATGTAATGTTACACTGTAATCAACACTGTCTATGCATGGTATTTTAACAATTAATTCAGTCAATTGTTTGTTTTCACATGTTTTTAAATAATTTTTTTTTTCGCTAAATAAATTTTAGTTAAAAATATAATAATTTTAGAAAAATTGAACCATTACCTACTTATTTAAATGAATTAGTGTGATCTATAAATGAACATCGATTCATCATCGATAAAAGCTCCTTGAACGTACATACATTACACACTTGCGTTATATATGTGTGTGTCTGTCTTAACGTCGTTATATGTTGACGTCATTTATAGTTGTCGTCAATGATTCCATTGCAAAGATATGCAAAAAGACTTTTACAGCTATAATTATAACTAAATGTCGGTGAAATTCTTTAGATTTCTATATCGAACAAAACAACTTTAGTTTATTTTTCGAATAATATGTAGGTAATATTTAAATTCAGGTATTTCGATACCGTAAAATTGAAAATAATACCAAAAAACTTTGAAATTTTATTTATTAATAGGGTATTTTCGTTAGTGAAAAATAAATTATGAAATTTGAAAAAACTTAAAATTTATGTAAAAATATACTTAAATATTCTGATTTCGAGTCATAAAAGCACATTTTTCTTTTAAAATATTAAAATTAAAAATCGTAATTTTTAAACTGTATATCACGTGACCTAAAACGCGGGCAAGCCCTGCTGTGATGTCATATCGGTATGAGCCATAGACCTTAGTTAGTTCAGTGTAGATAGTTGGGTATAATATATCCATAGATAATAAGTACTTATATTTATTATAATCAGATGTCTATGAATATATCTGTCAAACTTATTTGTGTTATTTCGTATATTCAAATTGAATGCCCGCGTTTTTGACAGTTAATTTAATTTAAGTTTTTGGCAAGAAAACGTGTGTATTTTTCCGAAATAAATTTTTGGTGGCTTTTTATTAGCAAAATCAACATTTTGAGGTTCTTTTTCAAAAATAGTGGAATACCCTATTAATCATCCTTTTATACGTCTTTTGTGAAAAATTCATATCGATTCTTTGTACGTTTTATGGGAAATTAACTATCAAAGTCAGTGTTTTTACCAAAAAAGAGAATATTTCTCATAAACCGTAAAGAGAATCGATATGACTTTTAAACGTATAAAAGAATGATTAATTGATTTTTAGATATAGTTTCATTTACACTCTTTATAAAAAAAACTCACGTGTTTTACTATTCTAAGTGTTATAACTATAACATTATATGTGAATCACATGTACACAATGGTTCAGGGACGTCGCCAGCCAATAGGCAAGGACCATTTTGCTAAAATTACTAAAAAGGGCAAACCGAATTTTTGCGTAAAACAAGAGTTTTTCAGAAGTATACTAAAACTTTTTAAGTCTTTTGTCTGAAATATTTCCACAAGGGTAGCAATTTGTTGGGATATTCGCTACATTGGAATTAAGTTCTGAATCTGAAGCCTTGTATAGTTAGTTGTATGTGTATTTAAGTTTAAGTTGTATGTTCATTATTTATTTTTGATATAAAAATAGAAAAAATATTAATTTAATATAAATATATAATTGAAAGTATTAAGAAAACATTAAATATTAAATTTAGATGTGTGTAGTGTGTGCATGTGTATGTGTAAAGTTGTGTATGTATGTATTATGGCTTATTACTTGTTATTCTAAGTACGATGCCCGACTCAAAATATATATGATGGGTACAGGAAAAGAACATGCTAAGCCACACTTTTGTATTTGTATAACAGAAAATGTCATTTTTTATCCGGTAAAATTAAACCAAAAAATGGGAGCGAATTTACCAAAATTCGCACTTTATGAATACATTTTTTGATCAAGAAAGTTTCCAAAAATGTCAAAAGATTCCTAGGTCATCGGGCTTTTTATTATTATTTTATCGTTCAAAGTTGGCTTAAAGAAATGATGAATCATATATATATCAAAAAATCTAGAGAGTGTGATAAAAAACTATCTAAAATATTTAGACAATCTTGTAGTTTATAATAATATAAGGTTGTCGATGATATAAAAACAAAATTTTAATTTAATTAAGAGTTCATCGAAGATCCATCATTTGATGAACAGAGACGACTACAGTTAGAGTATTGATGATTGAAGAGCGATATCTATATTATCAAATTTATAAACAGCACTTGCACACAATATATTATGTATTTTTGTAGTTTGGTGGTATTGTAAAGCTAAAAATATCACATTACTTGACTACAAAGCATTGTATATGGTTTATATGTATGTGCCGTGCAATAAACTTTTTTACAATACTGTAGGGAAACAAACACCTTAATTGCAAATATCTCAATTCGATGTCTGTACGACTTAGCATGTTTTTTTCCTGTACCTTTCATATGGATGGATGTATGTAGCATGTATGTACAATAAACTAAGTTATTTTCGAACTCTTGACACAATCTCGATTGAATGATATGCATTAATCTGAGTAATCAATCTTGTTTATATTAAGAAATGTTTCCTTTATTATTGTGTTTAAAATTGTTGTAGACGTTTAAAAGAAATCAACCTGAATCATTAATTGATTAAAATTTAAGTTTTTATATGCGTTATTACACTGATAATATACGGGGTGTACCATTTTAATGCATACGTTGAAAAATTCATTTTTCAAATAAAAATGTTGTACTTAAATGGAGACTCTTTTAAGATACCTTGAATTGATGATTTTGAGCTTAAAAGCTGTGAAAGCATGCGAGATCTTTCTTATTCTTATTTCTTTAACAAATTTCATGAATTATTCCTCATTTCAAAATTTATCGTTCTGGTTAATGACGAAATAGACTCACGATCTAAAAATTTACCACTTAAGAAAAAACAGGCTAAAGAAATAATAAAAAGATTTAATTTTGTTCATTATGTCATTTGTATATCATATCTGTAATAAAATTGCCTATAAATAAAAAGAAAGTAAATAACTATTGATGTTTGGTATCACTTTCTAGACTGTTTTAAGCCACGTATACCGCTCTGCATAATTCCGAATGGGCTTGTTATTAATATATGATTTTTTTTGTTTCAGTGTATTACAACGAAATGACATTTTAAAAATCCGTTAATAATTACGTGACACCGAGTTGTAAAAGCAACTGTCAGGATGTCTGGCCATCATCCACCCCACCAACCACCCGGTGGTGGGGGAGGAGGTCGCGGTTGGTCACCATTACCACCACATATGGTTGGTGCACCAACTCCACCTCCGTTAATGTATCGACCGCCGTCCCCTTACACTTCCTCGCCACCACCGCGATTAATGGGCTCCCCGATGAGTCCGATGTTTGGTGCGCGATTGCCATTTATGCCATGCCCACGTCCGCGATGGGCTGTACCACCGCCACCTGGTGTATCACGATCACCAACACCATCTGGACCTCGACCGTTTATACCTATGCCACCGGTAAGTTGCTTTTATTTTTAAATTTTCTATATAAATAGTAATAATTATTTAGTTTTTAAAAGTTGAAACTTTTGTATTTGACGCTTTTTACAGCATTTTTTCATTTACGTTATACAAATTGCCTAGTTTACGATATTTTTAAACTATTTACTTACATTTATGTCATACAAATTGCCTAGTGCACTAGTCACGTGACAACCGAACCACTTTAAGGGAGGTTTTTATAGCTTCCATCTCAAGAAGGGTTTTATATGTTCATTATTATTGAATGCATTTGTAAATTAATAAATATGATATCACATGGTATTTGAAAAATAAAAAGAATTTCGAAATTTTAATAACTTTGTAATTTTAGAAAAAAATAATATATTAAAAATTCAATGAACCGATTTTTTTTATGATTCATAACTATCGAAATAGAAGCAGGAAATGTTCGGAAGTATAAAGTTTATATATATAAAAATATCGACAATATAAATAAATAAAAAATTTATTTATATAAAAATAATATAAACGAACGAATTATTATTATGATGCATTTCACTTACTTACAGTACACAACTGAAACGTGCATTCCTCATCAAAAGAAACCAATTTTAAACAAATAAAAGCTGATCACAGGCTTTTGGGAGCCACTTTAATAAATTTGTAATTCAGTTAATTATTGTACCTCTATTCACCCCTATTACCGAGGAATCTTAACAAAAGTTAAGGTACTAGTGGTCTTGTGAATCATTCTCGAAAAAGGGAAAAAAACTCCAGGAAATACTTTTTAAATTTTCGAAAATCAACCTAAATGGCGTGTTGGTTTTTTAAAATGTTCTAATTTATTAAAAATAATGCAAGCACTGATATTCAATACTTTCTATACAGGATATTTCAACAATTAACTCAGTCAGTTTGTTTGTTTACACTTGTTTTCAAATATCTTTAATTAAGATTAACAGTCATAAACATTTATAATAATCGAAAATCGTTTAGGTCAGCCGGTTTTACGCTGTGAGTAAAAAATTAGCTAGGTTCCGTTTGTGAGCTGTGACAATACCATGGTAGCTTAATATATATATATGATCTGAAGACTGGACTCTATAATTTTGTTTTTACCTGATAGTAAACTGAATACACGAAGTCTTAAGGTGTTTGTTTCCCTACAGTATTGTAAAAAAGTTTTGGTTTATTGCACGGTATATACATACATATAAACCAAATACATGCTTTGTATGTTATTTTTAGTTTTACAATACCACGAAACTCCAAAAATGTATAATATATTGTATGCCAGTGCTGCTTATAAATTTGATAATATAGATATCGCTCTTCAATTATCAATACCCTAACTATAGTCGTCTCTATTCATCAAATGATGGATCTTCGATGAACTCATAATTAAATTAAAATTTTGTAGTTATATCATCGACAACCTTATATTTTTATGGTGTTATTATAAACCACAAGATTGTCTAAATATTTTAGATAGTTTTCTATCACACTCTCTATTTTTTTTGATATAAAAATATCCAATTGAAAAGGATAACCTATATGATTCATCGAACGATAAAATAATAATAAAAAGCCCGATGACCTAGGAATTTTTTGTGATTTTTAGAAATTTTGTTAATCAAAGAATGTATTTATAAAATTTTATTGACATTCCTAGTATTATTCAATCCTTGCATATCTTCGGGTTCATTGAGACACAACATCAGTTGGATAACTGCATTAGGTAAATATTACAGAAACAAGAAATTGAATGAAAAAAAGATTGACATTAAGATTTTATGGGTATTTTCGTCAAAAAATTTAATATATGCTCTATATATTTTGTATTATGAAATTGATTTATTTATAAATTAATTAATTAGGACATTTTTAACTTTAATAATTGATGCCATTCATCAAATAATGATAATTAATTTTAACACGTTTAGTAATACGTGCAAAGGAGTAAAAGATGCGATACACTTACTTACACACCTGCCAATATAATAAATTATTAATTATAATATATTCTTTCAAAAATATTATCCATAAAAACAATTTATGATGAACGATTATTTTTAGATTAATTTTTTTTTGCTTCATCAATACATACATATTTATAAAAAAAAAATATATATCGATGAATGCCAAAAATTTACGATAATATATAACGCACATATTTAAAACATTATCGCTGAAGTATTTTTACGTTAAATATATTTTATATTTGACATATATTATTAACAGAGACCACCCACACGTAATTACCATTATAATTCTATTTTTAATATATGTAACATAAAAATATTTAAAATTACTAGGCTAGTTCTCACAGAGGGTTAATTGGGTGGATTAAATTGAAAAACTTCTTGCTTCGAGAAAGAAGTAGGTACTAAGCTTGTAATAAGTTGTAAAGTCAAATGCAGTGGCTTTAATAACGCCTAAAAGCAAAGAACGACTAGTCAAGAGTGCAAAAAACGTTTAGGTCATTGACTTCTGTATAGGGAGAGTTGCCTACTTTGCCACTGAAATTTTTTTCCAAACACCTACCCAAAAATGTCCCCAACCTCTCCTACTATTTCTGCTAAACCTAAACCACCATTTTACAAAAAATAAAATTCGAGGTGGCGCAAAGGTCATCTGTCAAAGATACTTTACTAATGCATAAATCCAAATACAATATTTTAATTTGTGTACAGTTTACGAACACAATACTTTTAAACTTGAATATTTTTTTATTGATTTAATAATTTTATTGTTTTTGCCGTTTTTTTTTTTAAAATTCGTTTATTTAATTAAAGTGATCTTTCTAACTTTCGTGTGTGGTAAATACTTTATCAATTTATGAAATGATATTTTATTTGACATATAAGAATGACATAATATCTGTCAAAAAATACCCTATGTCCTATGAACTATAGATAGCAGCCCTACGCCCTATGAACTATGAAGTACGAATAATACTTATTTAATTCGCATGAAGGACTTATTGATAGTGGTGAAAGTACATTTTAAAAAATCCAACTTCATAAAAATAAGTATCGAAAATAAAAAGGTAAATAAAGTTAAAAATAAGCTAGGGAACGAAAGAGAAAAATTGGCTACTGTCGACGGACTGCACAATATGCACTTACGATTTAGCAATGCGAAATTTGGCTGAGATGAAAACCGACTGCAGACAGTCGAAACGATAGAACGTTGAGATTAGTTTGAGCGTAGCTTCATTGTTGGTTGAAATCGGGACTGCACATTTGCAGTCCGTCTGATAGAAGATGCAAAGAGTTTTCTGAGTTAAATTAGTCTATTTGTCCAAGTGGCCTTTTTACTACAAATTTTCAATCAATTTGGCTGAAAGATATTTTCCATAAGGATTCTGCAGGGCCATATAAGGAACCTTATCTTAAATGGTTGTTGGTACCCGGTTTTTTTTATATATCATCCACTTGGAAAAATAAAGATTTAACCACGGATAAAATTTTCGCAATAATTAATGCAAAAATTAATTCCTGCTCTCTGAACATTAAAAAAACCCATTTAAATAAAAATTTTAATGGTTATGTTTCTTGTTTATTACAGCATTCACCTGCGGGATCTCCAATACTATGCCCGTCACCTGAATTTTATTATTCGGGTATATCCCCATATAGTGATGTAGGACCCCCATGTCACGACTACGAATACGTCGGTGTACCGTTGGAACCTCCAGGTCCACCACGACCACCTCCATTACATATCGATGGAGATGAACCACAAGATGGAATGTCCACTGCTGATATTATTGCTAATCAATCACAAGACTATATTGATGAAAAATTGGCAGAATATCAAGCAACCATACAACAATTACAAGGTAAGTGAGTTAATTTTGATTTTTTTAATTTATATTTTTTGTTTTTAAAAGGCAGTTTTCATTATTTTTCCTTGACCATCACTTTGATATTGATTTAAGAAGGAGTGTTTTAAGTTTAAAGTGTTTATCTCTGTGCGTCTGTGTGTTTCTCAGTGGCATCGTAACCCCTAAACGGTCTAACCGACTTGATTGAGAACATTTTTCATCTAAGTTTCCAAAAATCAGTTTACAATTAATAAGTCGCATTTGTCGGGGGTTTTTTAACTTTTGTAAATTTCACTTGTATTATTATACCATGTATATTTGAAATATACATAGTATATTAAGTTTACTTTGTAACGCTTAAAAATAATGATGCTAGGGAAAAAATTTTGTCATAGGTGTTCATAAAATCACCTAATTAGTCCATTTCCGGTTGTCCGTCCGTCCGTCCGTCTGTGGACACGATAACTCAAAAGCGAAAAAAGATATCGAGCTGAAATTTTTACAGCGTCCTCAGGACGTAAAAAGTGAGGTCAAGTTCGTAAATGGGCATCATAGGTCAATTGGGTCTTGGGTCCGTAGGACCCATCTTGTAAACCGTTAGAGATAGAACAAAAGTTTAAATGTAAAAAATGTTCCTTATTAAACAACTTTTGTTTGAAACATTTTTTCGTAAACATCACTGTTTACCCGTGAGGGTGCCAATTAGGCGGAAATTTTATAATATGTATTATATGAGAATATCAGTTATGTATGTGTCACATATACAAACGTATGTGTTATGTGATAAAGAAATCAACACTGACTATGCATGGTATTTCAACAATTAACTCAGCCAATTGTTTGTTTTCACTTGTTTTTCGTTTAGAATAAAGTTAAGTTTCATTACAAATAGTTATTTTTAAAAATGATTTAATTAAATAGGACATACGGTTTTTTGTTCTATATTTTTTTTTTTAAATGGGACATTTTCGCTTTGTACATCACTTTATCCGTCAAGTATATACAGCGTGTCTACTTAAACTGGCTCCATATGGAAAACTTTTTCATAATAAGGTTTATGATAAAAGTTATTCTTTATAAAAATCTCTGCTTTTGATAATATTAACATTCAGCTATTCTATTTTGACATTGAATGTACAGGATGTCCCACAAATTGAAAAAGATCGTTAGGAATGTTTATGATCGTTTAGAATTGTAGACCATTTAGTACAGATAATATCTCCTTTTTCTTTTAAATTTGAAATTATATAATTTTCTGTCTTTTTTATATAATTAATTATACAAAACAAATATATTTTTGGAGATAAAATTAAAATGGACTCTTCACTGTTGATGTGATGTTGTCTCCTGACAGACATACACATTAAATTATTTTTAAACGAGTATTATTTTTAAAACGCATACGTTAAAATACGCAAAACAAAACATTATTGTTTGCACAAATGTGTACTAAATTTATTATTGCAAATTTTGTGATGGAGTCAGATTTTTTTTTTAAATAAAATGTTTTTTATATCGTGGGCGTTTTAGTTACAAACTGTACACCTACACATTTCTCTGTATACAAAATAAATATAAAAAATATAATATAATGGATTTGTTGTCTTCATTATTTAATTTTTAACTGAACCTGTATAAAGGAATAGGAATTCCAGAAATAAACTATACATTATTAATATAACTAAATAAATGTTAACTAGTTAAGGTGTTTGTTTCCCTACAATATTGTAAAAAAAGTTTTGGTTTATTGCACGGTACATACATATAAAGCAAATACATGCTTTGTAGTCAAATAATGTGTTGTTTTTAGTTTTATAATACCACGCAACCACAAAAATATATAATATATTGTGTGCAAGTGCTGCTTATAAATTTGATAATATAGATATCGCTCTTCAATCATCAATACTCTAACTATAGTCGTCTCTGTTCATCAAATGATGGATCTTCGATGAACTCATAATTAAATTAAAATTTTGTTTTTATCATCGACAACCTTATATTTTTATGATATTATTATAAACTACAAGATTGTCTTAATATTTTAGATAGTTTTTTATCACACTCTCTAGATTTTTTGATATAGAAATATCCAACTGAAAAGGATAACCTATTCGTTGTGTCCGTAGTCATGGTAGGTACAATAAAATAAAATGCCAGCGCTTCTAGTGAAAAATTTTGGCGTTAAAGGGGGCTGTTATTACTAATTTGCAGTTCTTTACATGTTAATGTTATAGAAATGTCAAATTAAAATTATTGTAAAACACGAATTAATTAAACTTAATGCATTAAAAATTGTGAAAATAAGAAATCAAATTGCACAAATATTATTTTTCAAATGTAAATTATCATAATTATTTATTTAAATTTGTGAGACAATAATATTAAATTTTCAATGTAAGTCTTAAATGCAATCCATACAATTATATATGCATCCATACAATTCTATAATTAAAGTAGTGTATCGTTACCATGGAAACGAAACTCACGCACGGAGCGAATATGATTCATCATTTTTTCAGCCAACTTTGAACGATAAAATAATAATAAAAAGCCCGATGACGTAGAGACTCTGTCAAGTATGAAATTTTTAACCAATTATTATATCTACGAAACTAGATGTCTATAATTTGTTTTATTGTTAGTCTTTGACATTTGTTGCTTTTTCGTTTGCTATAACATTTTTATATTCAACTCCTACTGTTTTTTTTTAAATGTAATTACAAAATTTCTCTGCTTTTGTAAAAAATACAACCAATTTTGTAAAGATTGAAAAGAATTTAATTGGAGCACGTTGCAGCTACATAGTCCTAAATTATGTAATTATTATTTTACAGACTAATTCAATAACTGTTTACTGAACATTATTTTATGTTTTGTTAAAAAATATCTGGTTTTTTAATATTTGTTTACTACCTTTGAACTTTTCTTTGAAAATTAGCCAAAAATCATAAAATATGTGCATTTTTTTATACCCACGCACTAAAAGTATACCTACATAAGGATACATTCCATCGTTTTAATCGCATGTTTGTAATGGTCTGGCTAATAATCTGCTGTTTGTTCAGCAATGCGACAATTCAAAAATAGATCTGTTTTATTAAATTCTCATTATTGGCGTGGGTTATTTAATATATTATTATAATTCCAATATTGTTTTAGGAGTAAGCTTTAAAACAAGAATAATTTTAATAAAAAATTTGAAGAAACCTCCGATACAAAATCGGGTCTGATCTATCCGTTTGAGGTATCGTTGCATCCAAACGGATGAACAGATTTTGATTTTTGTTTGTTATCTTGAAACGTAATTTCATGAGAGTGTTCTTACGTTCTTATCTTTGTTAAAAGAAAATCCGCTATGACCAAGACAGATATGATCTGAATATAATCGTAGGTGTTCCGAAGGTCTTATATCGCTTAGCAAAGTTATTGCGCCTCTATTATAAGTGCCTCTATTAGCAAAGTTATTGCGGCTATTACAGGACACTGGCTGGGCGGCAGACATGCTGAACGCCTGGGCTTGACAGTGTATCATGACTATTGCAGGAGCTGTCGCAGTGTTGGCACGACTATTGAGGAGACGATGTCTTATCTTCTCTGTCCCTGCCCAGCACTTGCCATGAGGAGGTGAACTTATTTGAGCCAACATCTCTGTGACGACCTCTCATCTCAGACCTAGTCCGTTGACGTCAAAGCACTCCTGCTGTTCTTAAAAAGCTCAAAATGGTTCATGGAGTAGTGGTCCGAGATGGGCTAACCCTTTTTCGGTATCACAACGGACCCAATGGTCTAAGTGTGTCCAGGACCGCCACTCCATAACAGCCACTCTAATCTAACCTAACCTATCGATATGACCTCTAAAGGTCAAATCCACCATCCTATTATTACGTTGTCAAATTTTTAAATAGTTCAAGTATAATAACGTTTATGAATAATAATTATGATATCTAATTATAATTTGAAAGGATTGTTGAGTTATAAATGGTTTTATGATTATATATTATGAATATTGAAATATAAAATATAAATACATAAATTATTTTAGCTGATACAGTTCTAACCGACATATTTGTATATATTCTATCTATAATTCTATATAATATAAAAGAGAATTGTGGTACGAATTCTATTTTTAGAATATTAGTGGATATTTTTAAACTATCTATTATTGAAAAGTCTGCCATTTGGTCTACAAAGTTTTAGTTCAAATTGTTTTTACAATATAATTGTATTATTAGAATAAAACAAAAGTTAAAAAAAAAATTAAATATCGAATAGTCAAAAGATGAAAATAAAATATATAAGTTAAAAACTAAAACTTCATCACGCAAAAGATGAAAACAACCAAATATAGCGAAAAATCGAGATCCTAATTGGATTTAAAAGGTTTCGGATTAAAAAATAATCGAAGGACCCCCAATTTAGTTTGAGTCCCGTAGGTAAATTTTTAAGATCATTTGAAGATCAAGGTCAAGTGACCTTGAAACTATAATTTCAGGTCAAAGTCATGGATATAGGCGAATATTTTTTATTGCCCTTCACAACTTTTCTGTAGCTATTTTTCCGAAAGCTTACGAATGAGATATTTTTCCGAAAAAAATGTTTTAAATAAAAAATGTTGGTTTTTGTATGTGGATCAACTTTCTAATTTAAAGTGTTATTCTACCTCTTACCTTTTATTAAAGTAACCCCAAGAATTCATTCCAATCTGATGTCCGAACATGATTTCTCCCATCAATTGGTTAACTACAAAACGCTCCATTAACCACAGAAGAGTCCACTCTGTATACCGTATAGAGAATGTCGTCCTAAATACTTAATATCCATTAAGCATTCCCGAATAAAACTATAATATTTGGAATTTGGAAAGCAAAAAATACTTAGGTATATGTCAAGTAAAATCGATGCAGCTCTGTATGTTATTCTATAGCCATAAATAATTCAATGAAAATGACATAATCGATTTTGTTTATGTATTAAATGTGGATGACATTGACGATGGTAAACAACAATTTTATCATCAATTACTTTTATTAATATTTACAGAGAGATTTAAAAAAGTTGATTATAAGTAATCTTTCTTATACGTATAATAAAAAATAGACGTTCTATTTTTCCATTAATTTTCTCTGAGTGTATTTGATCTGCATATATTATACCAGTATGTCGTCTTTGAAGAGATTTTACAGTCTATTTCCTCCCTTTTCATATTAGAATCGGAAATAGAAAAGTTTCGAACTATTTGTTTCAGTATGGCGATCCGTTTGTAGGTCGAATTAGGTAATTATTGAAAGAAAAATGATTTCCTCCATCCCAAATTTTAACAAAAACATGGGCTTTGGTTTTGGATATTCAAAAGAAAACTTTACTAAAATTTGTACTTTAATACTGCTGATGAGCTCCCAAATGGAACAACTTTATTCTAGTTTAGATAAATTTGAGGTGAATTATATTTTTCTTTAGTTAAAATTTACCTACTGTTGCAATTTCATTTGGTTTTGCTGTGTATCGAACATTTTAAATCAGTCGGTGTAATTTTACAAATTATTACTGCTTAAGTGCTAACATACAAGCATGTTATGTTACATGGCTATTTTATTAAATTTAATTGAAATGGGGTAATTAATATAATGCTTTATACAGGTGAATAAAAAATTTTTGAGCATAACTAAAACACGAATAAAAAAAAACAGACAGCTGGATCCGATAAGAATGTATGATCTTTTTAACTCGTCAACACTCGAAATATAGATTGGGGAACACTTTTATTAGAAAATTGCTTATTATCTCAGAAAGGTCCAGGCCTTCTTCCAAGTATCGGGCCATCCTACGAAACTTTACTCAATTGTATTAAATTCCTGCTAAAAAATTAATTACCAAATAAAAAACAGAAACTTACCTTTTATTATTTTAGCTTTTTTTAAAATTATTTAATGAAGTTTAGTATGATGGAGGTTTAAAGTGGTTTGTGCGGGTTATTTAAGATACTCGATGTAAGAAAGCAACTTTGTAATCTATTTGTTGATTGAATCCAAATAAAAAACAGCTATGCATCATAAAAAAGAATTAAAGAAATACTTTAAACGTGTAATTATTGAGAATGATATAATTACCATTCTTAGTATGCCGTAAATAGACAGTTGTTTCATCTGATTCGGTATTTATTTCATGTGATTGATTATATCAATTTTTGGTATGTTCTCGAAGCTAACTTTCATGATCAATATTTATTATATAAATTAAGTAGTGTGAAGGACAGAGTCTATTTATAGTATATTTATAGACTGTCTTTATATATTAATTAGAACTTGCAATTAAAGCTTAAGAAGCTTAAACAGTTATTAAAAATTATAGTTCAGAATTGAGGCTACTCCTAATATTTAATTTTTAATCCATTCAGTAGTTTCTGCGTGGAAGCGTTAGAAACAAATAATCACACAAACAAAAAAAAAAAACAACATTACTTTCACATTTATACTATATTAGGATGGGGATAAGATATTTTGTCCGACCAAAATACTGCACCGATGAGTTTGTCTACCAAGTGGTAGGACATGCCACCAAGTGGTCATAGTGTCCGACAAATTCCCTGCTACGTTTTTTTTCAAATTTCCTGCTAAGTTTGGCAGACTCGCTAATAGGAAGTTATTCACAAAGTTTCAAGTATGTATTAATTTCAAGTATGTATTAACAAAAAGGATGCTGTCCCGAGGACTATTACGGTGTTTTACTTATAAATTGTATTATTAAATGAGATGATAATATGGTAAAAATAAAAATTTTTTTCTGATATTAAAATGAGTGTGCTGTGTTCATATTTATTTTTAAAATAATATGTTGTTGTTGCATTTTGAAATAACATTACAATTTCAATAAAATATATGTTGTATTTTTAAAGTGGTTTATTTAAAATGAATCATGGAAAATTCTTTTTTTATATTATTTTGATAGATATTCATATTTATATATTTAGAGTTGGATACCGTAGAAAATTTTGTCCTACATACTTAAAAATATTTATTTTTAAGATGAGCACTTATAAACAGGGCCGTAACGAGAGTAAATAGCGACGGTGGCAAGTATTAAGGTTGCACCTTATATATATCGGGCTCGGCTCTCACGATTTTGATGAAAATTCGTATCCTGATAGTATTTAACATAAGAGTAAAGGCAAAATGGGGAAATGGCAAACGGAGATTAACCTAACTCTAATAGGTTTCAAGAATTTGTAGTCCTGATCCTGGAATTAGGCACATGAGTGATAGCTAGGAAAAAACTGACATGGCAGCTGAAAAGAATGACTCAAAATTAGTGGGTTCCAAAAAAAATTCCAATAAAATCGGTTCAAATTTGCCTGTGTTATCAAAAAAATAGAATTTTTTAACTTTATGACGTCATCAGAATCCAAAAAATTTAATTTTGTTCTATCACATACAAATTTTATCCAATTTTGATAAACCAAGTATGTAATCCTACTAAATTTGGGTCATACTTTCAAATTTGTAATTAAAATTTACCTAGCTCTAATAGGTTTCAAGAATTTGGAGTCCTGATCCCGGAATCAGGCACATAAGTGATAGCTAGCAAAAAATTGACATCGCAGCTGAAAAGAATGACCCAAAATTAATGGGTTTCAAAAAAAATTCCTATAAAATCGGATCAAATTTGCCTGTGTTATCAAAAAAATCGAATTTTTTAACTTTATGAACGTCATCAGAATCCAAAATTTTAATTTTGCTCTATCACACCCATATTTTATCCAATTTTGATAAGCCAAGTATGTAATCCTACTAAATTTGGGTCATATTTTTCAAATTTGTGATCAAAATTAACCTATCTGTAATAGGTTTCAAGAATGTGGAGTCGTGATTTCGGAATTAAGCACATAAGTGATTTTTGTTTGCAATTTAAAAAATAATATGATTCATCATTCATTGAACATAGACTTGAATTGCATATTAAAAATACGAATGTCTCATCTCATTTTCATCAATAAATAGCATTTAATTACATTTAAGTAATGTTAAAAATGAAATAAATGTAACAATTTTAATGTAATTGCCAAAAATTAGAATACTTTCAATACAGTATCAATTATTTAAAAATAATAATGATCGTAAAATAATTATTATTTGTATACATAATTATTTATTTTTATTTATTATATCATTTATATTGTTTGTTTTAAATAATATTTGACATTCAGACTAAGGTAAGTAGGTGTATGTAAATATTAATTACAAAAACTTTAATAATTTACGACCACATCACATGTATTTTTAGTCAGATTTCCTCTAAAAATATAGACTTATATGTATAGTAACGAATGTCAACGGGGAGATGTGGGCTTTAGGGCATATACTAGTGAAAGATGTTACAAAAAAGGGAAAATAAAATAAATCGCTCGCATTTTGCTAAAATCTTATGGAATATGTTTCTTAGGTGTCAAATATTATTAGTAAGACATGAGCTAGTGGTGCAAATGTTTCGATTTGTTAATAAATAATAAATTATTACTTATTTTTGTTGTTTACATTTAATCATGCACACGATATCTAATGTAAACAACAACAATAAGTAATAATAATAAATAAGTGGATAAACAAATTAAAAATTCATTGAGTTGAAAAAATTGCATTCGTGTCTAGAACTCGAATAGCCTAATTGGTAGGGCGCTTGACATGAATCCAAGAAGTCCGGGTTCGAGTCCTGGTTCGAGTGTATTTTTTTCAATTCTCTTTAATTAAATAATAAATTGTTAATTCAATGGAACGGGTAATGTTAAAGTTGACTTACAAAATTAATAAATAGGCAACTTGAATTTCGTATACGCTATACATGTATAATAGTTTTCGATAATTTGACAAACACTTAACATTTACGTCATACAAGTTGCCTATTTACTAATTTTTTAAGTGAACTTTAACATTGTACTTCATGCCTTATTAATATTCAATAAAACGTCACCAAAGAAAACTAAATTGCCCCAAAACCACGTGAGAGGTCGTGCGGGACATTCTGGAATCAGAAAACTTTGTTTCTCTGTCTTTTACAAAGTAATAATAATAATGGGGTTTAACCTCCATTTCTCTGACATATACGCCTATAACAGAGGCCACCCACATCATTATTTGTGAATCTTTATTTATTTAATTACAAATTATATTTACAATTACATTTTTGATGTGGGTGGAGTCGGTTACTACGTTCTTATTCAAGCGACGACAATGTGATCAATTCTGCATTCCCATTAATTATAATTGTTCACATTGCCGCTGCCTGGATTCGAACCCGCAACCTTAGTCTAAGTAAACTAACGGTCTATAACTCTTGCCTTAGACCGCTCGGCCACTTAGGCTCTTACAAAGTAAGAAACCTATTAAAAAACATTAGCCTTCTTCCAAATTTTTCTGAAATGATTATAAAAATCCGGTAGATTTATCCCACTAGAATTCAGAAAAATCGAAATTGTAAAAAATTTTATATTTGGTTTAATCGAAAACAAAACTATATTGACAATCTTCATTAGTATACACCTTCCAAGCCTCATTTCAATACAAATGCTGTCCAGTAAATAGCATTATCTGCCGTGAAAGTACAGAATGAAATAAGGTACATTCTAATCTACTAGGTACTACATCTTGCCCTACAAATATGTAATTTGATATTCTGGTTAGACATTTAAAATAAAATGCAATTTTATTAAAATATACTTAAAAATGTCCTTGATCGCGTACGGCCACTTTTAATTTTGTTGAATTCAACGTTAATACACTTGACCGCGTAGGTGGTTTCTAAAATTGTAAAATTGTAACACACAACGTTTGACGCAATCGTATTATATCGAATATTCGCATTATAGTAGTAAAACCTAAGTATGTGAATTGTGATTGAATAAATAAAATTATATTCAATAATACCTACTTACTTTAGTTGGAAATTCAAACTCATTATTTCCTTTTATGGGGGTCTCATCTATCATACGAAAATAATTGCTTCTTTGGACCTCTGATAATAGTTTTTTATGGGAGCCGATGGAAAATGTTTGTCTGAGTGTACTCAAAAAAATTTAATACGAATTTATGCTTTGTTGGTTTTAACTAACATCACCGATATTTAAGCAAGCATTTGCAAAAATAAAATAAACTTTTGTATCCGAAATAATGATTTTTAAATTGATTTATTTGACAGCCAAACTAAAGTGTCATTCTAAGTGAATTATATTTTTGACTATGATCTCATTAAAAATTGTTTTTATTCAATCAATTTAAATTGCATTAAATAAATTAAATTTTCATATTATTAAAATAATTGAACTGGTTGGGTAACATTTTTTCAAAATAAATCATTAGTAGCAACCGACGACGAAAATCGGCACTAAAAAATTTCCAAAATATAATTTGGTAATTTTTTGCATTTCCATCTTGAAATATACTGAAACGTCTTTTATACATTTTTGTTTTGTAACAATTTTAAGCCTTTATAACTGTAATTCTCAACCTTTTATGATCGAACAAGATTAAATCGAATATGTTTCCTATCGTCTTCTTTATAGATAAACAACAGCTGTTAGTTATTTTGCGTGTATGTTAGTTATTTTAATTCGCCTAACACAAATCAAATTATAGTTTAAGGAAGTTCCCTCACCAGTAATAGAAAAAAATAAATTAGTAGAAAATGATCCAAATTTTTAGTATGTTGTAGTTAACGATACATATTATTAAATAAAAAAAAAATTTGGGTATCTTATCGATCAATTAAGAGAGTAATTAATTAATTAAAAATACACTAAATAACATAGCTAGAGGATGATTATGTTAGCTATGTTATTTAGTGTATTTTTAATTAATTAATTACTCTCTTAATTGATCGATAAGATACCCAAATTTTTTTTAATAATATGTATCGTTAACTACAACATACTAAAAATTCGAATCCTTATCTACTAATTTATTTTTTTCTATTACTGGCGAGGGAACATCCTTAATATGTTCAAGATAATATATTAGGATTTACAAAAATAGAAAACAATAAATTCACTGATGTGTGAGGTAAAACATCAAAAGAAATCGAAAACTATACTACGATATTAAAATTATTTTTATTACTATATAAATGAAATGGTAAATTAAGTTTGTAATTTAAATTAATTATTTGTTTTCTTTCGATTTGGTGATCAAGTGAAAACTCGTATTGAGGCAAAAATTCGTTGAATGTTCCTTACATAGACAAAATTTACTATTTCGCTTACATTCTCTTAAAAATATTTTTCCTATTTCTAATGGAAGAGCCATCTAACACTTAACTGACTGACAGTCATAAATTTTTAGCTGTGATGTCCGTTATTGGCTAGCTGTCACTAATGTGCTTAATTCTTGGACCAGGACACCACATTCTTGAAACCTATTAGAGCTTGGTAAATTTTGATTACAAATTTGAAAAGTATGACCCAAATTTAGTAGGATTTCATACTTGGTTCATCAAAATTGGATAAAATTTGGATGTGATAGAGCAAAATTAAATTTTTTGGATTCCGATGACGTCATAAAGATAAAATTTCGATTTTTGGATAAAACAGGCATATTTGATCCAATCTAAATGGGATTTTTTTTGGAACCCACTAATTTTGGGTCATTCTTTTCAGCTGCCATGTCAGTTTTTTGCTAGCTAACAATTATGTGCCTAATTCCGGGATGAGGACTCAAAATTCTTGAAACCTATTAAAGCTAAGTTAATTTTGATCATAAATTTGAAAAGTATGACCCAAATTTAGTAGGATTACATACTTGGTTCATCAAAATTGGATAAAATTTGGATGTGATAGAGCAAAATTAAATTTTTTGGATTCTGATGACGTCATAAAGTTAACAAATTTGATTAAATGTAATATAATTTATTGAATTATTGCCAAACGCCATAGTCTGATTTAAATAGCAAATAAATTAATATTAAACTATTTATAATAAAATCACAAATGACAATTGTTTTTTGTCTACATTTTTTAAATAATTTTTATAAATTCAAAGTTATTTATTAATGAAAAAAAAAAAACGTCTAGTATTTTTTTTTGTTGAATATGTTATACACACATTATAACGTCATTGCCAATTATAAACATTGATGTCAAGGCTGTACGCGTTCGCTACTGCTAAACGACTTTAATTTGTATTAATTTTATGTTTACCAATGGTATTATTAGTTATTACAACTTTGTACACCATTATTGACTGGGTATGGGAAATAGTCTTGCATGAGCATTTTCCGATAATAACAATATTGATTATAAAAGTATTGAAAAGTGTAGGAATGGTAATCATAATTGTCAACTAATATTAATAATATATACCTATTATAAGTTTTTTTTTATTTTATTCATAATCAAAATAATTTACAACTTATCGTCCCTTTTGTTCACAATTTTATGAATTTTAATTTTTCGGTGGAGAACTCGGTGGGGTTTTGTCCATGATATTCGCTGACATTGCAACTTTCTATAGGTTCAATCATTAAATTAACTTGATTTTTTTACAATTTGAATCAAAATTACACCATCTACTGAGTTTCATCAAATTAAAAAAAAAAAATTTTGTTTGCGTTTTTCTCGATTTTTTCAAAGGGGTACCCCTTAAAAAAATTGCAAAAAATCGAAAAAATTTTTGTATGTCCAATTTCGATAAAACTCAGTATATAAGGTAATTTTGACCCAAAAAGTGCAAAAATCGGGTGCATTTGTTGATTGGTCGAATAGTTTTTGAGATACGGACTAAAATCGATCCAAATATTGCGATATCTAAGAAACTCTGCATCCAATCATTAAATTAACCTGATGTTTATACTTTCTGAATCAAAATTACACCAGTCACCGAGTTTCATTTAATTACCAGATATTTATAAGTATAATTGGTATAAATAACATATTTCTTAATAAATATTATTATTTTATTAATAGTCAGATTGTGTGAAATGTTATTAAACATAATCTGATTACATACAAGTTTCTAGAAAGTGGTTAAAAAGCTAAATAACGCTTTTATTATAAAAAAATTAAACATTCACAAACAACAAGTAGTAATTTTATTTGATTTTAATTGTTTGTACAGTAAAATAAGTTAATAATTAAATTAATTCATTTTAATAAGTTCCAAATAAAAATGATTCGTGGCTTTGTTTTACTTATTTTATTTATTTACTTATTTTCAAACTTACTATACGATATACAAACAGCATCTCCGAAGTCTAAAGACGAAATAAGTGAGTTTCTTTTTTTACAAAATGTTTTCTTTCTGTACAAAGCTCCCACAGATATATAAACAGCTCAAAATAAAACAATTTAATTTTTGATAGTATCAAGTTGCTTCGTCTGGGAGTTACGCGGTCAAAAAACTTGATAATTTGAAAAATACCATCCATTGTAAGTTTGGTCAATACCCCGATTTCTGAGCTAACTTAGAAAAAATCGGACCTGGATAAAGTGGTAAGTTTTTGAGGTTGGAATTATTTTAGATTAGCCAAATTGATTTACATGTTGTAAGAAGAGATTACGGCCCAACTTTTGCCGTCAGCCGATTTATTTGATCTCATCTAGAACCGGATATAATGATCAAGATGCGTTTGGGGCTACTCTCAAAATATGGGTGTTAGATTTGCCCCCCTAAAACGTGTATTAAATATCACTTTGCGGTGCTCGTACGTAGAAACTATAGATTTTACTCAATAAAAAAAATTTGTAAAGACAATAAAATGTAGAAATCTAGTTTAATTTTCTATATAGAGATTTTCCTCGTAAAATAACTCGGATAGGAGATTTTGTCAAAAAACTGTTTTTCGGTGTCATTTTTCCCATATGTTGGCGCGAGCGGCAAAGATACGAGATCCCGAAGTGGAAATTCAAAAAGAGCACCGTAAAATCTTTTTTCCTAGTGATACTAGAATATGTTTTAACAATTCATTTAATTTTCAGGAAGACTAATTAAACAATGTAACAAGGATAAGAGAGGGAATGCACGCTTCTGCAAAATGTCCGGTTTGTTATTGTTTTAAACTTGTTTTGAAAGATAAATATAAAATAATTGCAAGTGCGGAAAAACAGATTTACTATATATTTGGTGAATGATATAAAATACGATAAGAAATTCTCAGATCGAATTGAAGAAGCTTTGGTTTAAAACTAAAACGACCTTTGACTAACTAATCATAGAATTTTATTTGTAATAACCAACCAGTGTGGTCAAACCAATCCGGTCGCGGGGTATAATGTCACAATTTTTTTTAAGTACTCATGCTGCTACGCAAATACGATTTGAATTGCTTCGAAAAGGTCTACTATCGAAAAAATTATCTTAATTCTCGGTTTCCCCTAAACAAAAGCTTCTGCAGTATAGTTGCTATTAAGCATACTTCAGAAGATTATCACTTGCATTTAATGTTTCATTTATTTCGTTAACGCGATATTCACATGTCGATAAAGTTGAATTTTCGGCCTAAAAAATTATATTTTGTGGTAAATCAAATAATAAATATTGTTTTAGTTTGTGAGTCATCTGATAGATTTGCTGAATATGGTTGTGTGTCTCCTTGTCAGTCTTGTTGGATCAAGGATATCAACCAAACGAAATGTACACGAAAATCTTACGAGAAGAGGTGCAAAACAGGATGTGCATGTCCTGATGAATATTGTTTTAATTGGTTATATTCACGATGTGAACCTAGGGTCAACTTTACGGGTATAAGAAATAAATAAATGCACAAAAAGTTCATGAATAATTTTTCGTTTTCTCTGCACAAAAATATAAAAAAAAGAAGATATAAAGCTAGGGTTAATAATTTGTTATCAGATGATAAGTTTTCGGAAAAAAGTAAAAAGGACGGTAAACGATTCTCTAAGACAATTATACCATGTGTGGTTGTACCATCTAGGCATATACATATCTGTAGTATGACAGAATACATTCGTTTAGTAATGCATCTAAGCGAGAGGTATTATATACATGTATTGAACACTAGTTGAAAGACACTTGGAGAGTGGGAGTTTTTTAGTTACAGATAACTAGTAAGTATGCAACAAAACTCCCACTCTCTGCATGCATACAACAGAAGGTCTGTCGTATGGTATCTGTTGTCTTACGATACATGTATATAATACCTCTCGCTTAGATGCATTACTAAACGGATGTATTCTGTCATACTACAGATATGTATATGCCTAGATGGTACAAACACACATGGTATATGCAAAGGTTTAGAGTTGATATACATTTATTTGCACCTTCATAAAAATTGTTTTTTTATATAAAAAACATGGAAGTAGCAAGTTTCTATTTTTAGGTTGAACTGACCATAATTGTGTCTTAGTGTCTATTTATAGCATTTACATACAATTCAAAGTATAAAATTACAGCTATCAACTTTGCAGATAATTATTATATTATTATTATTCTATATTTAATGCAGAAAAAAAATCTTTGTCAATGTCTGTAGATAAAAATTAAACATTACATATTTAATAAAAATTTCTTTAATTTAAGAAACTTTCATGCCAAAATAGTCCATGGTCCGATATCGTTTTGGTTTTGCCTTACTATCTTTGACATATAGGGAAACGTATAGTTCCAAGAATCAAAAAATACAATGAGTTTTTTTAAACCCGTTTTTGAAATGTACCTATAAAATTGCATAGAGTTTAAATATTATGTAAATATTGTGATCCATGGTACAAGAGTATAATATAGCAGGGTCTGACTCTAACGTATTTAGGATCATACCAGTGATTATATCTGAAGGAGATTTCTTTAACAAGTTCACTCTAGAGAACACCACTATATAATGTAAATGATGGAAACATTGAAAATCCTACAAGTTGCTCTTACAGGTTTTATCTGAGTGCCCAGTAACGGCTTCAAATGGTATTTTTAATGACTTGGGGTTTTAGTGAGACTATTTTTTACCACCTCTACCATGCTAACCTATTCTTGGTAAACTCTAAAAAGTTGAAAATTAATGCAAAATTTAGTTTTCATCTATTATCGTATATTCGTGGTAAATTATGTTGTTAGATTCAAGGTACATGACTTTGTGTCTTTTCACACTTTAACTTTCAACATTCTCAACAATTTATTCAATTTATACTATAAAATTATAGTTGAATGAAACATGGAGTACCTATATAAAAATTTTATACGTTTTTCTTAGTAGATTAGAAATTTAGGTAAATTTTGCAACATGTTTATGTGGAAATGAGCCAAATAATAAGTAAATAAATATTTCTTAAATCTGTGTTTAATTTTGTTTTTGAAAGTTATTTAAGTTTTAGCAACATAATCTTAATTCTATCAGTTATTGATTGATAGATGAAAAACTATTCGACCTTTATATCACATAGGTACGCCAATTAGCACCTAATATTCAGACCGTGAGTTTAAGCCTCAAAACTCGTTCTTCCTTGAGTTAAATGCGGCCGCAAAAATCATACTTTCGGCTAGAGAGTAAAGAAAATTAGTATATAAACCATGCATCGGTTTCACTGTTAATGATTGCCTTTGGACATATATTCACATTTTAGATTTGTGCAGTTTTTATCATAGTGGTTGTGCTAGCGTGGCGTCAACCCCAACCTTTAATCTTTGTGGCCTGCTAAAGGATTTGAGTAATAAAGTAACAATCAACAATTAGGGAATAGAGCAACTGAATAGCATTTTTTTGGGGTAGAGCCAGTTTGATTTTTGATGAAAGAAGGGAGGTCTTGGCTGACATGGGTAATATATTTTTACATCATGTAATAAAGTCTAGGTTTAAGTTTCTGATAAGTGTATTAGTAGTATATGTATATGAAATATAAAAATGTAAATGTCTGAGTCAAAAGAATTTATTACAATGGCGTCTCATATATTTGTTAAAAGGTGTCTAGACATTTCGCTTAAATTTTGATTTGTAGAAAATATTTTTATAGGTACAACAAGTAGTCATGCGTATAATATAGTTTTACAATGCAGAATTTTAAATTGTACAATTAAGACAGTACTCGTAATATTTATTCCTCAAAACCAGGTATACAGGAATTTTATATAGAACTGAGATTCGACTTCCTTATACTAGAAAACGTTAGTTGTTTGAAGTGAAAAGGATCATAAATGAATAATTTAACGAACGATATTATTGTTTCTGTAACCTTGATAAATATTTATTATACTTATTGATATAATTTATATTTATATCTAAAAGTTTAAATAAATTTTTGGTATATTCTATAAATAAATGCTACTTCAAATGTGATAAATTGCATGTATTGATTTTAATTAATTGTACACGTATTTTTTATTACTAATAGTTTGTACAATATTTACACCATGTATATATGAAATATATCCAGGTATACTAAATTTAGTCCCAAGTTTGTAACGCTTAAAAATTTTGATGCTACAAACAAAATATTCGTATAAGTGTTCATAAAATCACGTAATTAGTCTATTTGTGTCTGTCTGTCTGTCGTATGTCCGTCTGTCATCACGATAATTCATAAACGAAAAGAGATATTAAGCTGATCGAGTTCGTAAAGGAGCAACATAGGCCAATTGGGTCTTGGGTTCGTAGGACCTATCTTGTAAACCACAATTTGCCGCTGTACTATTTCTTATGTTTAAACTGTAATGCTTTAAAGTTAAGTTCAAAAATGTTATCAGTTGAATAATAATTTCTTTCATCTACTTACTGATTAAAAGTATATGTATATCTGTTGTTAAATTCATGTAATAATTACAATTTTAAATAAATAAAATTATTTATTAAAATGAAAATGTCATTTCTATAATTAGAATTTCTTACTATTACGATTAGGTACTGTTTATTGATAATATAGTTTATACTTAATTGCATTAAAAACTTGCCTTGATATTTATTTTTTTTTAATAAAATTTATGGTTTTAATACTTTTTATAATATATTTTAAACGAAGTGGTTTAAATCTCACTAGCAAGATCCCATAGATATAAAATTTATCCAAATATATTGTTAACACTAGCTCGACCCGTTCGGAATGACTAAAAACAGGCCAGAGAAATAATAAAGTGATAATTTACTTTATTTTTATTTATAGGCAATTTTATTACAAATATGAAATACAAATTACATAATGAACAAAATATCGATAAGCTTTAAAATGAGTGATAAATCATGGAATTTGATAATTTCATACTTTTTATTGAGTTTAAGTCTATCTTTGAATGAATTAACCAAAGCTAGTTACATATATTAGGCCATAACTTAAAAACTACTGAACTAATTTTGAGGAAGCAATTATGGAACTACCTGGACAGTATACCCTTTCAAAAAAAACAAACAGAGAACAGATATTTCAACTCTCGAAATCATATCCATAAAGTTTTATTTGGTTTTTAAACCATTTTGTATGAAAATCATAAATAATTAATTTATTAGATTTTTGTCAAATTGAATTATTTTATGTGTTGTATCATTAATTAATATTATATAACCAAAACCATAATAAATACCGGTTATTAGGTGACGGTAGCATGGTGATTTTAAAAATTATGTGTTTTTGCCAACTCAAAAAGTATTTAAAAGAGATAAGTAGATTTTTTTTTCTTTGGCATAATATAATTAATTATAATATAAAATAAATTAATCAATTCTTAGAATAAACAGTGATATAATTTTTATTATTGGTGAAAATAGTGCTAGTAAAATCATACATTCTGAATAAGAATGTCCTATTACCTAGCACTGATGTCATCATTAAGTTATTCTCCGATTCATGACAACATAAAGCACAGATCTTATTGGAATTAGGTCACAGTTAAATTGGCTGATATTGCGAGATCTTGACATCCTTATCTCAAATCTCAATGAGCACGATGATTAAAAATTCAAACTTTTATGAGTTATGGGCGTTGAAATGTCAATAATAAATGTGTAAAGGAACATTAAAGGTACAGGAAAACTCTTTAGCCAAAAGTTATCAAGAGTAATAGAGGCTATTCGCTTGTACCCATGACTTGAAAATTTACCTGGACTTAAAAACTTTTTGTCCTTGATAACTTTTGCCTAAAACATTACTGCTGGAATGGAAATAAAATTGATAAAGTGATAAAATCTTCATTACGATACTAACTTTGAGTTTAAGTTTGACGAAAACTAGCTCAAAAGTCATTTGACTACGTACTAAAAGCGTACTTCTTACCAAAATAAGAGACACTTGCTGTAAAATTCCACCAAAAATAATAAACTTGATGGAAATTGCATCATTCTTCAAATGATTTTAATAGAAATTTATTAATCTTATCATTTTAAATTATGTTGCACTTGATGAAAAACATTATGACCATAAAATATAATCTGAATATGGAATGATAATTATAATTAACTAAAACCATATCTTATTAACTGGATTGTAATGAGTTATCTTATTGAGTAAAATAATTAAAAATGCAACAAATAATTTACCTTTAAAATATGTAGGTGTTTTTAAAATGAATATATTATTAAGCAAAGATGCATAGAATTAGTCTAATTACTATACGTGTAAATTGAAGAAGTTTAGCAATTGCAGTAGCGTGTAGGTACAGACAACTTGAGAATTACCATTCTAAAAACTATAACTTTCATTTAAGGAAATATGCAAGAATTGAATAATACTAGGGATTTCAATAAAACTTTATAAATACGTTTTTTGATTAACAAAGTTTCTAAAAATCACAAAAAATTCTTAGGTCATCGGGTTTTTTATTATTATTTTATCGTTGAAAGTTGGCTGAAAAAATGATGAATCATATAGTTTATCTTTTTCAATTGGATATTTCTATATCAAATCTAGAGAATGTGATAAAAAACTATCTAAAATATTTAGACAATCTTTTAGTTTATAATAATACCATAAGACTATAAGGTTGTCGATGTATAAAAACAAAATTTTAATTTAAATATGAGTTCATCGAAGATCCATCATTTGATCAACAGAGACGACTATAGTTAGAGTATTGATGCTTGAAGAGCGATATATATATTATAAAATTTATAAGTAGCACTCGCACACAATGTATTATATATTTTTGTAGTTGCGTGGTATTGTAAAACTAAAAATAACACATTATTTGACTACAAAACATGTATTTGATTTATATATATGTACCGTGCAATAAACCAAAACTTTTTTACAATTCTGTAGGGAAAAAATCATCTTAATCTGTGTTGTAATGAATACAACTAATAATTACATAATTCACCGAAAAATCGAAAAATTTACTATAGAATAAATACTAACTCTAAAAATAATCTTACAATTTTCAAAAAAATTATCGGTGACTTTTTACTTATCGGAAATCTTTGCTTGACATGTGAGTCTTATAAAGCATACGCCACTGATATTGAACTGTATTTATAAACATTGAATATAAAAATCAAAACAGAATCGGTATTAAGATTATATATTTGACGTCAGAAAATTTCTTAAATGACCTAAATTAACAGCTATTTTAAATTTTAATAATTATAGTGATAAAATTTCTGGCAAATTTTTATAATAACAGATTAATTAAGTATTTTATTTATTTAACCGCACCTTTCTTTTAAAAAATATTTTAATAATGACAAATTACCTAAATTCAATAAATTAATGCAATATATATATATTGCAGAAGACAAAAATAGAGAGTGTCTTTATCTTAAATGCGACACACTGTAAATAGCACATTTTTTCAGTGTTTATATGCTTATATATTAACATAGTGATTAAGTATTGGTTAATCATCGCTTTACAAGATTAGAATTATTATTTTAAGCTGTATTTAATGACAATTATATAAACGCAGATAAAGGATTGAAGCTTGGAATTCCTATCAATCTCTAAACAGAGCACTAGTTCAATAGTCCTGCAAGACAGAGGGTTGAAGGAATACAAGACGTAGAGACCTCTTGAGATCTGAAAATTTGAAATTTGCTTACGAAGTCGTGTGGACTGTCAATATTAAAATAAATAAACTCATTTTAAAAATAAAATAATTTTAAAAATTTCTATTTAAAAATCACATAAATGTGAGAAAAAACATTTCTATATTAACGAAAGTTTGTTAATTAACCGTGAAAAGTTTCAATAGGTAAATTTTTATTCAAAACAAATCTATTTATATTTCTTATATGTTTCAATTATATATACTTAAAAATGTTTACTTAAAATTCATGTTTGAAAGTTGTAGTAAATTCAAAAAAGAAAATCACGTATCATTTTATACTCATGATTCGTTTCATTGATGAGATCACTCCACAAGTCAACCACGAATTATCCCATGCTTGCGTTTTTCATAGAGGTCAAGCCAAGCACAATTATACTTCTTAACAGGAAAGGGCAAAAATGATTTAATTAATGAACTTCGTTAAATAATTACCTCCAGCTTTGAACATTTGAAAATTTATTTCATCTTTTTGTACCAAATACATTTTGGACCAAATAATTAGAAAATAAGCAGAGGGGAGGGAAGGGTTAAATCACAAACAATATCTTTGACGTGTTAGACTGGATGAAGAAAGTTTAGGCTGTGAAGTCGGAAGAGTTTTGTGCTCTTCCGACTGAGTTTTCTGCTTTTAATTAAATCAATTCTTTTATCCGTCTCAAAGCAATAATACTTGCAAAGAAATTTGAATACCAAATTTTTTATAAGGAAGTTTAATAAAGCAAAATTTTATAAAATATATGAACACAAAATTATATTCCCTTATTATTAAAATTCTAAAGTTTAGATCTAACGTAGTGTAATGACCTGGTAATGTCTATAAATATACTGATCTAAAATCAAATATTTCAAACTGGATTTGTATACTTTAAGAAATTTATCTCATGAGCGGATCTATAAACAGAAGAATTTAAATTTTTAATCATCTACAGAGACAGTATGTAAATTTAGTCTACTTTAAAAACATCCTGAAAAGGTATAATCAAAAACTAGTGCTTTAGGTCGATAATCGCCAAAATCTAAAAAAAAAAGGCGAAACATTCTTTGACAAACGTTTTTTAACAAAATTGCGTTCATTAAACCAACATCATAAACAATTGATGTCTACAAAAAATCAGAACTACCGAATTTGATGCAAACTACCTCGTACTTTCAGCCGATAAGGTTATTGGATTACGAATGGTCACGGGTTTATTTTATCTTCTACCTAAAAGCCCCTCAATTGAAAAAAAAGCGTAATGTCCCTGACTTTGTGCATATAACGTTACACAAAAATTAAATAATAAATGCATTCATTTCATTATAAAATCGTGATATGTGGTGCGACAACTGTGTTCTCTTTTGTAAGCTAAAATCATATCTGTATTTGGTGCATTTAAAACGCTTCAACAATATATTTATGTAGCATAACAAAGCGACAAACACGATTTCATTATTATGTCTACCATTTTTGGATGCATTTTATAAATGTATGACATTAAATATAAATAAAATAGTCTTATCATACATACCAAAAGTCAAACCTGCCAAATTTTTGTCGTACACTAAATTTCTTACATTTGTGTATGTCGATAAGGCAGGCGGTTTATACTTATTCTACATTAAATTACAGTTAGCGAAGAGTTACTTTGTGAAGGTCTTAACAGATTAGGAGATAATCTGAAAAACCAACAATTAAAGGCATGGCCCAGCTACGAGGGAGGGCGAATCGCCAAAAGCCTGTTGGGTGAAGGAAACTCGCTTGGTAACAGAGCCGAGGAGATCTTGAAACTAAACAGAGCTGATATTAGAGTCATCATAGAGTTACTCACAGGGCATGATAACCTGAACAAGTTCCAACATCAGATTGGAAAAAGACAATCTCCCGCGTGTGACAGATGCGGAGAAAATTCAGAAGAAACATCGATCCACTTTCTTTGTTACTGCCCGGCGCTCATACAGCAGCGAAGGAAATGGTTTGGTCCGGCCATAGTCAAACCAGAAGAAATTAGGAAACTCAGCGCTAGGCAGATCCTGGGTTTCAGTACATCAGTTGGTTATAATAGCCACTGAAAAGCGTAGCGGGGATAGAGTACAAGGGTCTATTTGGCTAAGTGCTCTGAACCATTGCTTTGAGGCCCGATGCTCGAGCATGGCCCGCTAACCTCCATACCCATACTTTGTGAATAACGCCATTTTTGGGTTTTATGATTAGAGTTGTATATACAAAACTTCTCATCTTGTGCATATATGATTGATCCAATTATTTTAGCTCTGTTACGCCAGCGACGCAAAATACGGAAATCGCATTTAAAGAATGCCAAAATTAGAGGTACTTTTCAGGTGCTAATCAGGTATCCAAGTCAGAAATTATTTGCTCTGTAACTTATACTGCAACTAAATACTCAAAGTATCAATCAAATTCTGCTTATTAATGATCATTTTCATGTTAATTACTTGCAAGCACCTAATAAATTGTTTATTTTCACTTGTTTGATACGTATTTTCTTAATTGTTTCAGGTAAGCATTCGTTAAGCATTATGGAGCATAGATATTTGAATAATTAAAAGCCTTACTACATATTTGAAAGGTAAATTATATTTGATAGTTTGTAATTTAATTTTGTATTCTAATTGAAGTCAGAATATTTGCCATAAATTTAGGAAATTTCCAAAGCTTTCAATTTGTTTTTGAAAATTTTTTTTTTAATGTTGATATTTGTAATTTGGTAATAGGCAACTTTTGAATTGAAATCTTCCAGCTATTAAAGCCTTCCAGCTAACGAAGACTCTTTTAAGGTATTACCAGCATGAAATCACTTGTCCACAAACTTGGCATATTTCTTTCACAGAATAATGTTAGCTGTGAGATTTCGAAGTTGCATAATTTTTGGTCGTGAGATAATCAGCTCGCGAATTCTCCATTCAAAACATGTTAAAAACTTTTTTACGAGGAATGTTTTATACTACGTCGTTTTGTTTTCAAGATATTAATTTTGACTTAATTGGGATTAAATCGCAAGTTCTATTAAATTCTTAAATTTAAATACTCGTTAAATTCTGTCGAAAAAAAATTTTACCATAATTTTTTAGCATAAGAACTGCAAATACATGCTCTGGTTTACCTTAAAAAGTTGTCTACTTTTACTAAAATTTCAATGGATTTTTGTCTGTTTAGCGAGCTTTCATTGAATTCTAGGCTTATAAGTAGCTTTCCAAAAACAAATCAGCTTTGTATTTTTATATAAGGTATACTTTTAAAACAGTTATAATTATAATATATTAAAATTTAATTTAAAATAAGTGTTTAACCGCAAATGATAGTTTTGTGGTGTTTTTTTTCAAGTTAGTGTTTTAAGGTAATTCTTCCGCTAATTCAGTGAGTTGTGAATGTTTATTATATAATTATTATATTTGTGAATATGATGGATGGCCTTGAATTTAATATACCTGAATGTAGATGTCCTTCAGCAAAAAACATAATATAATAATAGCACAAACTATTCACAAATAATAATATACTTTTATGACAAGTGGGCGCCATCATTAAAGAGAATTAAGTTTGTTAAAAAAAAAATTATTTGATAATTGTATTTATTCATTGTATGCGATTGTACTTTTACAAGGGCAATTAATTGGACACATATTAATATAAAATGTTGATCGCAATCTATATCATTTTATTAAACATGAAGCTATTACTAATACTATGACAGCGTCACCTCAGCGTGCAACTGAGGTGACTTCATGAATTTCAATATAATACTATCGAACCAACGAAAAAAAATCAATAAGTCTTTTTTGTACAAAATAAAATTTCTCGGAGTAAGTTTAAAACATACTCCGTGAGTCACGATATATATTGAATTCGATATGTAATCGATTAGGAGGTAAATTTCTTCTCGAGTTAATGTCTAGCGATTATTGCTCGAAACCGAAAATCTAGTAATTTCATAGACCACTACCGTTAATTTAAGATTTAAGCCCGATTATGATTTTCCCAATGTCCAATTCAACAGTGTTCCTACCTAAAAATTTATGTTCGATGGAGACGCTTTTTGAATATTTTTTTAAATAATTACAAAATTCACCTGAAGTCATGAATTATGGCATGTTATGAATATTCATGAATTATGGTTTATAGTTAAATAATTTCTCGAGGCACATAAACTACTTTTTTCTTATATCTTTTTGCCATAAACAATAAAATTAATTCAATATTTTTATTTTATATCAGTACGTACTGGATGGTTCCCCAGATTATGGTAACAAGGTGTCCCTATTATGTATATATGTGTGATTACTTTTACGATAAAAGCATCCACAGATGTATTTTAAGTTTGACAAGTATTTTATATTGTTAAAATATTGCATTAACACTTTTAAGTAATTTTGAAAATACATTTTTAAAGGAAGCGATTAACACATGATAAAAAGGTTATCATAAAATGGACAAATAGTAGATACTTATATGTATAAATTCAAGGTAGGAATCCCTAACCCCTAATATCTGTCCATAAACTTTTTCTTTTGAGAAAACTATACACTTGTTGTTGTCAATAATTTTCTTAGGCTGAAAATCTTTGAAACACTTTTAAGTTTTATATTCCAAGGATACGACTTAATATTCCCCCAAATATAAATCAATTTTAATTAATTAAAACACTTCGGATAATGAAATCCTAAAGAAAATACACAGGTTCCTTAAAAAAATTGTCTCTTAAGTCATATAGGAGACAAGCTGGCCAAACTGGGAACCACCATGGCTCCCACTCAAGAAAAGCTTGCGAGGATGCCATACCAAGAAGGTCTTAACAGATTAGGAGATAATCTGAAAAACCAACAATTAAAGGCATGGACCAGCTACGAGGGAGGGCGAATCGCCAAAAGCCTGTTGGGTGAAGGAAACTCGCTCGGTAACAGAGCCGAGGAGATCTTGAAACTAAACAGAGCTGATATTAGAGTCATCGTAGAGTTACTCACAGGGCATGATAACCTGAACAAATTCCAACATCAGATTGGAAAAAGACAATCTCCCGCGTGTGACAGATGCGGAGAAAATTCAGAAGAAACATCGATCCACTTTCTCTGTTACTGCCCGGCGCTCATACAGAAGCGAAGGAAATGGTTTGGTCCGGCTATAGTCGAACCAGAAGAAATTAGGAAACTCAGCGCTAGGCAAATCCTGGGTTACAGTACATCAGTTGGTTATAATAGCCACTGAAATGCGTAGCGGAGATAGAGTACAAGGGTCTATTTGGCTAGGTGCTCTGAACCATTGCTTCGAGGCCCGATGCTCGAGCATGACCCGCTAACCTCCATACCCATACCCATACCCATATAGGAATATTAAGTACACATTGATCGTTTTTAAGAAGAATAAGTACGTTAAAAAACTTAAAGTTTATGCATTTATAATCAATTCGTGTAGGACACTCTATATAAAACAAATTATACAAGCCGAAAAATATGATAATTATAACGATTTCATTTGGTAAATAATTATAGGTATTAATATTTTTTTGTTTATATATGTTTTGAATATTTATAGATTTTATTTATATTGAGTTAAATTAATTTATTCAAAAATAGAAATGTAAGGTGGTATTTCTATTAGGTATAGATTTAATTTGATCAAGGTTTTTGCTCATATAATATATATTTAACTTTACATAATAGCGATTTAAATATTATAATGGATTACCTGTATGTATAATAAACCTGTAAATTTAATAAATCAGCCAAAAAAACATTCTAATTTATTGTCCAAAATAAATATTTTTTTAAGGACCATGCAAAAATACTTTTTTTAACATTATGTAACAATTCAATGCTAATTCAATGGTTTTTCGTTATTGATTTATTATCATTTGCCTGTGTTATCAAAAAAATTAAATTTTTTAACTTTATGACGTCATCAGAATCCAAAAATTTTAATTTTGTTCTATCAAATCCAAATTTTATCCAATTTTGATAAACCAAGTATGTAATTCTACTAAATTTGGGTTATACTTTTCAAATTTGTTATCAAAATTAACCTAGCTCTAATAGGTTTCAAAAGCACAAAAGTGATAGCTACCGAAAAACTGACATTACAGATGAAAAGAATGGCCCAAAATTAGTGGGTTTTAACAAAAATTCCAATAAGATCGGATCAAATTTGCCTGTGTTATCAAAAAAATTAAATTTTTTAACTTTATGACGTCATCAGAATCCAAAAAATTTATTTTTGCTCTATAACATCCAAATTTTAACCAATTTTGATAAACCAAGTATGTAATCCTACTAAATTTGGGCCATACTTTTCAAATTTGTGATCAAAATTAACCTAGCTATAATAGATTTCAAGAATGTGGAGACTTGGTCTCGGAATTAAGCACAAAAATGAGATCGAATTTTACATGATTCTTTATCAAATTTTTGTTTAACGAATAAAACATACTTTTTGTTTTGCGCGCCAATTTCTGTTGCGAAGGTGGCGGGTGCCTCCTTTGCCACACCCTAGTTATGGACTTGGTCATATTCTCAAGAATGTAATACCCATGAAGACATACGATAAAGCATGAATTACTTAAAGAATGTAAACAATTTTGGAAATAATTACAAAAAGTAAGAAATCTCGGTTAACCTTGAACTATAAATCTTACTTATTTGAGCAAAGGACCTGTCCTAAAAATAAAAAAACAGTTTAAAGTTCATGAATGTGCAATCAATACAGTAGACAAATTATGTATTTATATAGATTTATCAATGCAGTAATATGGTTTGAAATCTATAGGTCAGTATGTAAGTATAATGTAATAATCATGTGATTATTATGAACTATGTAAATTTTTTTTTTACATATAAATGATGATATCATTTATATTTTAAATGTTCAGAATATAAATTGCTACTAGGTATTGCATGTTCAACAAAATTTATAAAACATATGAATATTATACTCGAATAATATTGTACAGAAAACGAAAGTGAAATTGTTTTGCTTAAGAAGAACTGCTAGGTAAAAATTTCTGTGGTCCGAGTAGATGAACTTCTGAGAGCTTTAATTACTAAATATAGGAAGGCTAGACCAAGATGCATGGGTAAGCTAAGGGTCATTTACTTGAATGAATTGCTTCTCTTCTTTTTGCCTTCACTTTAAGGATGTTTAAGCGTGTATGATCAATTAATTCCAGATAAAACAAGTGAAAACAAACAATTGACTGAGTTAATTGTTGAAATACCATGCATAGTCAGTGTTGATTTCTTTATCACATAACAACTATTTCTTTAACACATACAAACATGTGACACATATAAACATGTGACACATATATAACTGATATTCAAGTATGGTACATACTATAAAATTTCCGCCTAATTGGCGCCCTCACGGGTAAACAGTGATGTTTACGAAAAAATGTTTCAAATTTGTTTTTTTTTTTTACAAGGAACATTTTTTACATTAAAACTTTTGTTCTATCTCTAACGGTTTACAAGATGGGTTCTACGGACCCAAGACCCAATTGACTTATGATGCTCATTTACGAACTCACTTTTTACGTCCTGAGTACGCTGTAAAAATTTCAGCTTGATATCTTTTTTCGTTTTTGAATTATCGTGCCCACAGACGGACGGACGGACGGACAACCGGAAATGGACTAATTAGGTGATTTTATGAATACGTATACCAAAATTTTGTTGGTAGCATCAATATTTTTAAGCGTTACAAACTTGAGACTAAATTCAGTATACCTTGCATATTACTTATATGCATGGTATAAAAATATAAATGTAAAGGCAATCAATAAATCAATACCTAGATTGATAACATTTAGATTTATAACATGTCAATACTTGTGAATTATCCATTTTATAATGTTCGACCTGTAATATTTATATAAAAAAAAACCGGCTTTACACTTTCATCAACACTATTATATGTGTATTATGTTACCTTTGAACATGATTACTACAATATATAATTTTTAATGTATTTTCCAAGGGCAATGATGTCATCTTTATATTGTGTGTGACGTCATTATGGTCAATTTAAGATTAATTGTAAATAATGGCTGATGGATATTCATCATGTAGGCAAAATATTTGATAATGATTTGTTTATTTATTATAAATTAAAACATTATTCAATTAGTATTTTTATTTACAGTAATAATTGGGAAATGTACAGTTAAGATGTCTTTTAAGTAATGTTTGGTATGAGACAAATTTAAAAATCTTGTACCGAAGCAATTTAAGTCATTCATTTTACTTTTTAAACCACGACTAAAAAAGAAGGGTGTTACAAGTTTAATGTATCTGTGTATGTATGTATCAGTCTGCGGCAGCAAAGCTCTCGATTTCGATTTGTTTTTTTCGATTGTTAATTTAGTGGAGACTGTTTTTAGCTACCCATTTGATGACTGATCGAATAGTTTTCGATCAGTCAACTTCCATTTTTCTATAGATTTGTATCAAGTTATACTAAGTTTAGTTCCAAGTTTGTAACGCTTAAAAATATTGATGCCACCAACAAAATTTTGGTGTAGGTGTTCATAAAATCACTTAATAAGTCCATTTCCGGTTTTCTGTCCGTCGGTCTGTCCGTCTGTTAACACGATTACCTAAAAATGAAAAGAGATATCCACCTGAAATTTTTATAGTGTGCTAAACTGCTAAGTGACCAGAGGAAGTAAAAGTCGTAACAAGGTTTCCGTAGGTGAACCTGCGGAAGGATCATTAAAAATGAGGTCGAGTTCCTAAATGAGCAACTTGGGTCAATTAGGTCTTGCGTTCGTAAGACCCATCTTGTAAACATTTTGTTCCTTGTAAAAAATAAATATCTTTTGTTTAAAACATTTTTTTGAAAACTTCACTGTTTACCCGTGAGGGCGAAAATTATATAGTAGTTATGTATGTGTGGCTATGTAAGAGTGGCTATCTTTCTTTACTTACATGACGCGTTTTGCACTTGTTTTTTTATAACATTCTATTTTCATCGAGTTTACACCTTCCCTGCAACAGATCCCTTCCACACTCCCTATCTTTTCATATACCTTAATTTTCAAATAAAATTTGTATTTCATTGTCCCCTTAAAATTGTATTGTACCGCATATGATATAATTTAAGAGAGACACATCCCACAAATTCAAATGATATCATCGTAAAGGAATTGTTGGTTAATACAATTATAAAATCTTTTTGAATTATTATTTAAATTATCCTTTTTTTTAAATTAATTACGATTTAAATGAGATAATAAATATTAAATTATGTTTATTGTAATTTTAGTTGTTGTGTTCAGGTGTTGTCAAAATTGAAACTTCATAGCTATATAAACAAATACTCCTGGAAAGTAAATAATTATGTTTTAATCATTTTGTGTGTTTTTTTTTACATTTTTTCTATTTAAAATATTCTAGATAATTGAAGTATTTTGATAAGAATAAAAACATGTAAAAAGATAATATTGTAATTTCCGATTTCCTTCACAATGTTTTTTATGAATAAAATTTAGTTATGGGCTTGTTTTATATTAGGCTACTTCCTTCGGCAATACATGTTTTTTGCAAAAACTTCTAGGGAGGCTTGTTTAAAATTTTTTTAGCCTGATTTTTATACTTTTTGGTTCAAAATTACCCCATCCACCGAGTTTCATCAAATTCGAAATTTTTTTTTTGCTTTTTTCTCGATTTTTTCGAAGGGGTACCCTTAAAAAAATTGCAAAAAATCGAAAAATTTTTTGTATCTCCAATTTCGATAAAACTCAATTTATAAGGTAATTTTGACCCAAAAAGTACAAAAATCGGGTTCATTTGTGGACTGGTCAAATAGTTTTTGAGATACGGGCTAAAATCGATCCAAAAATTGCGATATCTCAGAAACTCTGCATCCAATCATTAAATTAACCTGATTTTTATAGTTTTAGGATCAAAATTACCCCCTCCACCGAGTTTCATCAAATTCCATAACAAAAATTTTTTTCCGATTTTCTCGATTTTTTCAAAGGGACCCCTTAAAAAAATTGCAAAAAATCGAAAAATTTTTTGTATCTCCAATTTCGATAAAACTCAGTATATAAGGTAATTTTGGCACAAAAAGTACAAAAATCGGCTGCATTTGTTGACTGGTCGAATAGTTTTTGACATACGGACTAAAATCGATCCAAATATTGCAATAACTCAGAAACTCTGCATCCAATCATTAACTCAGCTTCCATTCTTATATATATAGATTTATTATTATTGTTAATATGTATTATGTATATACTTAAATAATAAATATGAATGATGCTGTTGACACTACAAGGCTGCGCTTTTCAAAGCTGGCACTAAGCCACCACATTCTAACAGACTTTTTTTACTATAACTGACCTTTTTGATTGTTATAGTGAACTCTCTTATTAGATCAATAAAATATATAATTATTTTCAAAACTAGTTGTAAATTTAATTTTAAATAAAAATCATTAATCAGTATGAACACTCATCGAAATACCTATATTATTTCTTGTCTTTTATCCGGTTGCAATATATTCCTCAGCCAGATGAATTTGATGCGTTGGATATAAAGAAAGATTTATTGGTCCACGATTAATTGACTTCGCTATTAATTAATTAATTTTTTCAGTTGCAGGTGTCCATTTACTTAATGGAAATTGATAAATAAAATAAAAATACATTATTAATAATTATGAAGCCTTTATTTTCAAAATTTTCCAAACGTAGTTTTTTTACAGACAACAGGTTCGTCAAGTGTGTGATGGCCTCGCGCTGAGTGGGCTCGATGGTAAAATATTAGTAATTTAGATTAATTATCATCATTTATCCACAAGTCATTCGTTAAAAAATCTACACTTGGATCAACTACCTAAACGTACTGCTCGTTTCCACGACTCGATAAGGTATATACCTCTTCCACGAGTATGACTGAGTGCATGCGTTAAGCAATGCATCTATGTAAGAGGTGTTATAGTTGTTATAAGAAATTTCAAAAATATATCTTACAAGTCCAAGCGTCTTTCAACTAACTCAACGCATATCGAAGCACATGTCTATACCACCTCTTTCTTCGATGCATTGCTTAACGCATGTTTTCTGTCATACTCGTGGTAGGCCTATGCCCAGATGTAAACTGAACAACACTAGGTATACATGGTTGGTACAAATAAATAAAGCGTTTTGAGTTGATCAGGTATTAATTTATTATTAGGTATTAATTGATAAAGAATAAATTAATAAATTTAATTCTAGTTTTTCTTCAATTTAGAATTATTTTGAAATTACATTCCATATTATTGATTCATTTTTGTTATCAGTATATCATCTTCAAATCCTTATTGATTAAAAATACTAATAATGATTTTAATAAACAATATTTATTATAAATGTGCAGATAAAGAAATTCTAAAAGTTTTGTAGGCAAAATAAAGTTTTACTACCGGCGTAATCGGTAAAAACATATTACCTGAGTAAGTGCAACTTTCTTTGCTTGCAAAATGGTATTTTTTGCAAAATTGACTGAGTCAATTGTTGAAATACCATGCATAGACAGTGTTCATTACTCTATCACATTACACATACATACATGTCACACATACATAACTGATATTCCCATATAATACATACTATACAATTAACGCCCTCACGGGTAAACAGTGATGTTTACAAAAAAATGTTTCAAACAAAAGTTGGTTATTTTTTTATAAGGAATATTTTTTACATTTAAACTTTTGTTCTATCTCTAACGGTTTACAAGATGGGTCCTACGGATCCAAGACCCAATTGACCTATGTTGCTCATTTACGAACTCGACTTTTTTGTCGTAGCATCAATATTTTTAAGCGTTACAAACTTGGGACTGAACTTAGTATACCTTGAATATTACATAAATCCATGGTATAAAAAGCAGCTTATTTCGGGTTTTGCGATTTTAGTTGCTTTTTGGTAAGATTTTACTGATGTATTTGTGAATATTGGGAAAATACGAAATACTATCAACTACAAAAAACTCTTTTACTACAAAAAAAATTACAAATTGTAGTCCACGATACAACTATAATAACAAACGAGCGTGCCTTCGTATAATACTTCATAGTAAACTTTGTGATCGGTGGCATGCCTAAATTATTCCGTCGCGTGCCATTGGTTCAGCATCCCTGGTATAATAATTCGATAGATCTTTTACGGATCTGACCTCTTTTGATAATAAACGCACTAAATAATAATTTACAATTTGAATTGAGATAACAACAATACACAACAATATATATGTACTTTTAAAATCGACTAAATAATTGAATTGAAGCGTATCTCTAAATGATACTATCTCTAACTTTTAGAAGTATTTTTTTGTATTGTTCGTATGTTTTGTAGTATGAAATGTACGTAAATATAATAATATTATAAAGATTGAGAATAATTTTATAACATCATATAGTATTGTAAGTTGTAAACAAAGATGATATTATACGGTTGTAATTTAATACAACAAAGATCAAATTTTATATACTTGTACAAAATGTGTACAGTGTTAAGAGTAGACTTCGCAATATTATATTAAACCAGTATACCGGGTTAATCTATATAACTGGTACACGGAGGCGGAGTTTACATACATAAGGGCTTACCCTTATACAAAAATTTTTAAATAGTAGGATATTTTTGAATCATTCAAAATTGTAATTGACCATTTAGATAAATTTTAACCTTTATTGATTCGTTTTAACATGAAATATTTATTGCTTTATTGCTTTACAATGAGACAGATAATATATTTGAAAATAGATATTTTTTATTATTTACAAAAATCTCCTACTATTGGATATTTGTATATCCAATGAAAATATTAAATTAAATTAAGGCGGTCAACTTAAAATACTCAATGTACTCTATATGTTGGCTGACCCTGTATACAGGTATTCTTTAATTAATTTCAATACCGTAAAAACAAAAATGATACAAATAATTTTATATATCAATTAATCAGTCTTTTGTGCATTCATATCGATTCTCTGAACGGTTTATGAAAAATTAACTAACAAAGTCAGTGTTTTTACCAAAAAAACAAGTGAAAACAAATAATTGACTGAGTTTATTGTTGAAATATCATGTATAGATAGTGTTAATTACTCTATCACATTACACATACATACATGTTACACATACATAACTGACATCCCCATATAATACATACTATACAATTTACGCCTAATTTGCGCACTCACGGGTAAACAGTTATAAGTTGACAATATCTAACGAAAAGTAAGGATAAAACTTTTCGATACCTGAGTAATTTTCAAAATATCGAAAATTGAAAATCCACATTCATGAAGTTATAACAAAATTCATCATCAAATTTGAAAATAAGGTACAAATAATTTCAACCCTAAATCTAAAATTGTATTGGTGCTCGTACTACCTTAAGTAATTTAACAAAAACGAAAATAAATTTCTTATTTTTTAAACATTTCAATGAAGATAAAATCATAATGCAAAATATTGATTCATAAAGATAATAAGATTTTTTAAACAAATTTGGGAACCGGAATCAATTAAGATAAAAGTACTTACGAGATTAGTTACTTACGTTTTCAGTGTTCGATAAAGATTATAGATTATTATTAAGAGTTATTTTAAATTCAATTATGGTACATTTACTTTCAAAAAATGTTATTCTGTCTCTCATTTTTTACGATCTAAATTGAATATTAAAGCAATCCGAAAAACTAGTCCCATTCTGATGTCAGACCATGATGCTCCCCATCAAACTCTGCAACTTTTGCTCTAGTTATTTTTTGGTTGATAAATCGATATTTAATTTCACATACATTGGGTGCTTTTTTTATACAATGAGTTATGGCACATTCACACTTTAATTCTTGAAAATATTTAGTGTATGTTTAGGAACAGGACGAAATCTTCCTGGGAAACATTCGTTTAGTTCTAGCTTGACAGATATGATATTGCTACGCACACTCGCACTAAGTATTAGTAAAGTGTAAAGTGGGGCATAAGTTCTTCACTAATATCAGTTTTGAATTGCTTACGAGTTATTTTCGTCGAAGTCGCCATTGTTATAACTTTATTGTGTGTCTCTTTATCCCCAAGTCCGCATTGCTCATAGAGGAGGAAGCGAGACGGGTATACGACTCTTCTACCTATCTCAGTTTCTCTAATAGTAATGAGATAGCTAGAAAAAAAATGTTGTCTCTCTGTCTTACTCGTATGGTAGTTACAAAAGTCTGAGGGACTTCTCTAAACCACGTTTGCCCATGCCTGCCTTAATTGATTCACAAATTGTGATAAATAATTTAAGGATGCCATAAACCATTTTTTCACCTACCTGGTAAATATTTTTGTACTGATATTTGGACTATAATACTATATACAATTATACATGACAAAGGCTTAGGTTCTAAGACTGGCGACAATTGACTGATAACTTTTAATGACTTTTTGTACAATAAAGAATGCATTTTTTAAAATAAATGCAGACGCCATACTACCAATTAAAAGTAAAATAATCAAGGTAAATAAAAAGAACGATTACAATTTACATGTCCGATAAATACCGACTAAGTGTCCTCGTATGGTGTTATTTCATAATATAAAATTCAATCCAACATGTACTTCATTTTCATATACATATGATAAACTTCAGTATCGAACCGGCTTTTGTAGTTGAATGTGAACTAAATGTGCGCGTTGCGTTTTTTTTTTTATACAATTTTATAAACATTAGTTATTCTTGAATGAAAATTCTCAAAAAACAATCATTTGTGTTACGTGAATTGCCCAAAAATATGTGTTACATTTGTGACATTTGTATAAAATATGAGTGATCCAAATCAACATGACCCCGGGGGGACACCAAAACGTCCCCTCGATAGTCCATCTGATTCGCGAACTCCAAGTCCAACATTGAAAAAATTACGAGATCGAGTGTCGTTCTTTGAAAAAGTATGGTCGGGCGCAAAATTAGGAACAACTCCAACACCGCCAGACGATGAAACCGATCATAGTAATGTAGGTGTTGACGTTACTGAAATCGAACGTCGTTTAGAGGAAGAACGTAAAAAACATTCCACTGGGACGCATATTGAATATTTTAAATTACGACAAACACCGCAAGGTAAACGTTACGATGGGAATAGTAGTAACAGTAGTGGTTCATTCGAAGAAACCGTTGAACAAACTGTCGAGGAGGGAGACCTTGGCAGTGGTTGTAAAATGGTTAAATTCGAAAAAATTACTGTACGTAAATCGATTCGAGAAGTAACAACCACAAGTTCCACAGTGCGAACTTTAGGGGATACTAGTCGTACACCATCTTCAGAACGTTTACTTGAAGATTCGGCATATCAAAGTCATGGTAACGGTGTGTCGAAATCATCGAGTATAACTTCGCTAACGGGAAGATTTCCATCCGAAGAATGTTTACAACGTATGTCCCCATCAAAAGAAGTGATACGATCTGTTGAGGAATGGGATACTGGTAGTAATTCCAGTGGTAAAAATACATCCGGGTCACCAAGCTCTGAATGGTATACCGAATATCGTAACCAAAGTTTTCAAAGCAAACCTGGACGTATTGAATATTTTCGAAGTAAATCTGAATATGACACGCACATTGCTGAAATTCGAGGTAGGTAGTCAAAACAAATTTTTATTGCCGGCCGGCTTTATTTTTATAGTGGTCGCAAACATATGACTATGCGCTTTTATTTCAAATCAATATCATTTATGTTAGTAAAATGTTTTTTTAATCTTTAATTGTGAGCAAAATTTGTTTTTCCTTTTTTATTTTTGTAGAAAAATATATGTCAAAGTTCAAGGCATTTTTTTTAATACACCTATATAATTTATGCTTTGTGATAGACCGATCAATAGGTTTATTATATATTTTAATTCCTAAAAATATTTTATCAAATTTTAGGTAATTTTTTTTAGAATTTTTCGTTCAAAAATAAGATAATCGTTTTTGAAATTTGATAACGATGACATTTCTTGATAACATATGGTTTTGCAATTTTAATTTACCACGCCCCATCCAATTAAAAATAAAGAGAATTTTCTAAAGTTTTTCAAAACAAACTTTAAACTGACGATTTATTTCTAAGTATCTACACAGATCTCTGAGTTTCTGTCATTTGACCCGTATATAAAATCTAATGGCATTTTACTTTCCAATACTTTGATAAATAATAGTTTAAAAAAAACTTTAAAAAAATACGCTTTTGTAACTAGCTGAACTAAAAAGTAGAAAATAATTTCTTTAAGTTCCATCCAAAAAAAAAAAGTAATTAAGAAATAAATCAATTAATCGTAAAAAAAGCGTGGGGTGCTGTCTTTCACCCATTGTAAATAATTAATTGTAAGATATTGTCAACGGTTTTTGATAAGTGTGTGAAGTTTCAATTCAATTCGACGTCTTGAAGTGGGTGAAAATCACGTTCAAAGATTTCGTTCCATAGATACATGCGTATTAAAAAGGCTCCTTTTAACATATATTTTACAAGCCTTAAGCCGTGTGAAGCCACAGATAATTTGAGCTTTATATTCGAGCTCAGAGAAGTGACTAGGAAAAAGGGCTTTCTGTGAAACTTTTTCAAACCGCCCCAATAATGTTATTCAACGTTCTGTTCATAAGCTCTCATGGCCACAAAACTTTCTAACGGGTAGTATTCGAGCAAAAAGCGATCAAAGCTACACATACACTATAGTTATATAACCCATAGCCCGTTAAAATTTTTGTTAATCATATAGGTACTATAAATATAATAGTTCTGTAGCTTTGATCACCCGTAGCTCGAAAATAACTCGTTAACAAATTTTGTGACCGTGAGTTTTTGATCAGAACGATCTGAAGCACATTTTGGGGACGGTTTGAAAAAGTTTCACAGAAAGCTATTTTCTTAGTCTTAAAACTGTAACATATTGGTAGCTTTGATTGCAAGTAGCTCGAAATCTACTCGTTACAAATTTTGTGAATGATCTCAAGATTGTATTTTTAACCCACCCATTTTAGGGTTGGTTAGAAAAAGCTTCATAGAAAGCCATTTTCCTATCTAATCTTGCGGAGTCTTTTATGATATAGTTAGTTTTATGTGTAAAGACTATTGTTTATTAAAAAATACGAAATTTGACATGATTTGATATCTAAAAATACAGTATTCCGTCATGATAATTAAAAGTGATTAAATTTTCCAAGACCATTATAAAAAATAAAATTATCTAACAAAGATGAAAATGAACTAAGTACCTATGTTTATTTTTAATGAACATGACTGTAACATTTTAATATATGCGTTTTAAATGAACATGATTGTAAAACAAGGATCACCTTAATGAAGAGAACAAATCTAAGTATATGGTTCCAATGACTTAGCAAAATATAATAGAATCTAATAATGATTCTACGTACAATTTACCTAATTAATTATTACCTAATCTGTCTGGTATTCTCTAATCGATGGCATAATTTATATACCTACATTACTTGTCTGATATATAATAAATCCTACATTGAAGTGTTTTCAATGGTATGCTTTTATGCTTAAGATTATTTTAGAAAACTAATAAGCATAACAAGTGAAAACAAACAATTGACTGAGTTAATTGTTGAAATACCATGCATAGTCAGTGTTGATTTCTTTATCACATTACACATACAAACATGTGACACATACATAACTGATAATCAAGTATAGTACATATTATAAAATTTTCGCCTAATTGGCACCCTCACGGGTAAACAGTGATGTTTACGAAAAAATGTTTCAAACAAAAGTTGTTTAATTTGCGATAAGGAACATTTTTTACATTTAAACTTTTGTTCTATCTCTAACGGTTTACAAGATGGATCCTACGGACCCAAGACCCAATTGACCTATGATGCTCATTTACGAACTTGACCTCACTTTTTACGTCCTGAGTACGCTGTAAAAATTTCAGCTCGATATCTTTTTTCGTTTTTGAGTTATCGTGTCCACAGACGGACGGACAACCGGAAATGGACTAATCAGGTGATTTTATGAACACCTATGACAAAATTTTTCTCGTAGCATCATTATTTTTAAGCGTTACAAACTTGGGACTAAACTTAATATACTATGTATATTTCATATATACTTACATGGTATAAAAACTAATAAGCATTAGTTTAAGGCATGACAAATATTTTCCTATAAAGAAAATTACAAATGGCACTCATTTTTCCATGAAACAAATTCAGAATGACATTTGGGTTATTATTTCTACAAGTGTTCTCTAAATCACTAGGCATCAATATTTCAAAGATTTTGTATATAACGAAAAATTTACTCTTAATTTTCGTCTAATTTTCCTACAATCTAAAAGAATCCAACCACAAAATTTGAAACGTATATCTCAAATTTTTGCATATACTCATTTTTTTTTTCGAACATCCTTAAATACGTCTAAAAACGGTACCAAAAACTTCACAGGACAGAATATAACCGGTTCGTTATAACGATAAAGCGATATTAATTAAACATTAGTCAAAACTAGACTTGAATGGTAATAAAATTAATGAATGGCAATGAATACAATGCGAATCATATTTTCTCTCAAAATCTGTGTTGATGGAATCAATAAAATTATATAACCTTTGTACACTCCTTAAAAATATACTGACTTACTTTAGTAAACCATTAAAAAGATTTTAGTAAGATATTAATTTTTATTACACGTACCTATCTATATAAAATAGATAACCTCCATTTTAATTGCAATTCAAGGTACCGGATGTAAGATTCGCTTTTCTTCGCTATTATTTAAGAGTTTCTTTTGTAGGCTATTAAAAATTTAACTTTGTTGGTAACTAAACAGCAATTTAAAAATAATTGCGTCCCACAGGCCATAGTTCCAAATCACTTGATTTTAGGTAACCATGAAATAAGTTTTTGTACAAAGCTTGCTTAAATCAGAAAAAGCTGGTGGTATTAAGGATATTTTCTTTATTGATGAAATACATTCACATAAAACTAATTAATTTATTATTCATTTAATATTTTTTTACATTTTTATTACAAGAAAACAAAACTTATTCTAGAATACATTTTTATCACTTCTTCTGTATTACTGTACTAAAACCCAAAGAGCATAGGATAGAGGAGAAGCAGCCTATATGAGCTAATGTAAAATCGTAGTATACGAGTTTCAGCGCCTCTACCGAGTCAGGCTTTCAAACTTAATAGTTAATAGTCACCCCCGCAAAGTAGTTAAACTTAATAGCCATACCCGCAAAGGCCAACAAACTTAATAGTTGATCGCCTCAGACTCCAGATGTCACTTATAATTATACTTCTGCTTCTTGTCTATCCTATAGTCTTTGCTAAAACCTAAAACACAACAACAACTGTAGATTGCCGCCTATATTTCAGGAGCGCCAATTCAATAACAAAATCATACACTATAAATATTCTGGTTTGTTCCACTTGTTTAAATGATGAATTCTGGTTAGAACTTAGGGAAAGTTAGACGAAAATTAAGAGTAAAATTTTTCGATATGTACAATAGTTTTTGAAATATTGATCATGCCTAAAGATTTAGAGAAAATCATTTATAGAAGAAATAACACACAAATGCCATTCATTTCATCATTTTAAATGTATTTTTTGGAAAAACGAGTGCTTTAATTTTCTTTAGAGAAAAATATTTTGCTTTTAAGTAAAGAATATTAGATTGCAAATTAATCTTAAGAACAATAGCCAAGTTTAAACTTTTGGTTCGCAAAGAATTACTATCAAGAGGGTGCACCTCCTGGGTTGAGCGTTTGGATTAAATTTAGGGAAGGACATCATAGTAACTTGTAATACTCCAATAAAAATATTTTAATTTGAGTTGAGTGTCATAATAAACAATGATCGTTTATTCTAATAAATTGACAGCCCTAAAAAACTTTAAAATAAATAAATTAACTTATAGGTATGGTTGCCTATTCATAAATATTTCAATAAAAAATTTGTAGAGATGTTGTAATTGGAAACTTTGCTATAAAATTGAGTATTAAAAATATTTTAATGGTTTTAACATTTCAATCAATATTTTGTTAATAAATTAAATTATTGTTGTTTAGTACTCTAAATATAAGATACAGTATTTATAGTTCGCATAACACAGTGGAACCTTTCTCTTTGTTATTTAAAGTTACATCGAATAATTCGATATATTCAAATCGTTCATTATAATGAGGTTCTACTGTACTTAGTAGTTTTTAATATCTTATCAAACAATAAAGTTTCGTTGTACTATTGTTAGTAACTATTAACAAAGTTCAATTTTCTTTTTGATATCTTAATATCGATAATCGAAGTCTTCGATTAAAAACTCGATTCTTTTTTTGTTAAAAATAATTGAATTAAGCAGGAACGTGTCGGAATGGTGTTCCGGTGTCTGTTTTAAGGAAAAGAAAATTATATTTGTATAATCTTTTAGGTTGCCCAGACATACTTACAGCAATCATAGAAATAAATGTCTTATTGCTTGATCATAACACTTTATTGTACTTGTTTTGTACATGCAAAGATTTCCTTTCTTGCCAATAAACTGCAGGTACTTACCTGTTTCTAGAAATCGAGAGTTTATAATAAGAGTAGAGCCTAAATGGCCGAGCAGTCTAAGGCGTTTGTCTTTGGCTGTTTGTCCATTTAGACTTAGGTTGTGGGTTCGAATCCAGGCAGCGGCAGTGTGAACAATTATGATTAATGAGGGCGGTAGAATTGATTACATTGTCGCCGCTTGGATAAGAACGAAGTAACCGACTCCACCCACATCAAAATGTAATTGTAAATATGTTTGTAATTAAATAAATAAAGATAAACAAATAATGATGTGGGTGGCCTCTGTTATAGGCATATATGTCAGAGAAACGGAGGTTAAACCCCATTATTATTATTATTATTATTATATTATTATAATAAGAGTAACGATTTTCTAAAGGAGTTTAATACCAAATAATTGACTCAATTTTAGAGATATTTCGAAATTAATTTAATTTTATACTACTCCTCGATTTTTTGAATTTTATTTCCTTGAAAGAGTAGCTTATTAGATATAATCTTAAATTTAACAAACCTTGAATTAAATTAGGCCACTTATGAACAAGTGTTATGAATAATATATTATGTTTGTAATTAGTTACTGGCGACAGGTGGTCTGAAAGGAAACTTGGTCCCCTAAAATAGAATAAATTTACTTGCAAATATAAAAACCGTTAGCTGATTACATATTAAACCCTTTTATTTTACTGTAATTACTACAATTAAATATGTATAATTCAATCCATTATACTGCACTATATATAATATTATAGAGCAGAGGTTTTCAAGGTTATTTCGTCTACTGCCCACTTCGACAATCAATTATTTTTCAAATCCCTTTTATATAATTTTTACACGATATTTTATGTTTTTTAAATTAGCCTTACGGCTCCCTTGCAGACCCACAACGAGGCCATATCGCCCACTCTGAGAAACACTGCTATAGAATTTGCATAAATATTATTTGTCAAAATTGTCGAGGGAAAATTTAGGTTGTGTAAAGTGTAGTATATAGTCTTTGCTAAAACCTAAAACACAACAACAACTGTAGATTGCCGCCTATATTTCAGGAGCGCCAATTCAATAACAAAATCATACACTATAAATATTCTGGTTTGTTCCACTTGTTTAAATGATGAATTCTGGTTAGAACTTAGGGAAAGTTAGACGAAAATTAAGAGTAAAATTTTTCGATATGTACAATAGTTTTTGAAATATTGATCATGCCTAAAGATTTAGAGAAAATCATTTATAGAAGAAATAACACACAAATGCCATTCATTTCATCATTTTAAATGTATTTTTTGGAAAAACGAGTGCTTTAATTTTCTTTAGAGAAAAATATTTTGCTTTTAAGTAAAGAATATTAGATTGCAAATTAATCTTAAGAACAATAGCCAAGTTTAAACTTTTGGTTCGCAAAGAATTACTATCAAGAGGGTGCACCTCCTGGGTTGAGCGTTTGGATTAAATTTAGGGAAGGACATCATAGTAACTTGTAATACTCCAATAAAAATATTTTAATTTGAGTTGAGTGTCATAATAAACAATGATCGTTTATTCTAATAAATTGACAGCCCTAAAAAGTACTGCTATAGAATTTGCATAAATATTATTTGTCAAAATTGTCGAGGGAAAATTTAGGTTGTGTAAAGTGTCCAAAACTTTGTTGTGTAAAAAACATGTATCCCAATCCATAAGGCAAAGTAGACTCATGCCTACAAGCGCGAGTTCTGAAGTGAACCAAAATAAGTTTCAAAACAAAAAGGATATGGCACGTAAAAAATGCATGAACCCAAACTTTCTGCTACGTAGCAAATAAGCTCCATGAACGCAAACCTTCTGCCACGTAGTAAATAAGCTCCTGAATCGATGTGAAGCATTTTCTCATAGGACATATAAATAGCCGCTCTGCCATATAAATCCTATGAGAGAAGATGCTCCCCATCGACTTAGGAGATTATTTACCACGCGGAAGAAAGTTTGCGTTAATGTATTTTCTACGTGCCATAGCCTAGAAAATGATTAGTGTTTGCGTTTCATATTGATTTTAGAATTTAATAATATTTAAAAATATCAGTTTGAAAATACTTAACGACAGTTTTAATACGTAAAGTGGCACAGACTTTTTACTTAAAAAATATATGTTGAATACATTAAAACATATAAACCAGTTTTCAAAACGATTACACATTGGGTAGGTAAGTTATATTTTTGAAACAGGATTTCTTCAGTGCAATAACATAATATTATTGTATTTTTATACATATTTAAAAATATTTAAAACTAGAGTAATACCCACCCGCTTCGCTGCGTTTAAAAGTAAAGATTGATAAAGACTGTCTCGTTTATCACCTTTCTATAACACTCGAAATAATGATAAGGATTGTTTTACACAGGTAAAATATATATATGGTTTTTTATTTTTTTAAATGTATAATAGTCGTAATTATTCATTGAGTATATCAGAAAAGATGGCCTTGAAATATTTTATATTGACTATTTTTACAGAAATCTGTAATTTATATTAATGTCAAATTAAATTACTTTTTGAACTTTTTTTGTTATTAATATATCTTTATAAATTATATCTCATATGTTATTCTGAAGTATGAGCTCTATTGCTATACAGCTTCATTGAAAACCATTCGCTAGTTTTAGCGTGGAAACGTAGCAAACAAACAAACAAACATCCTTACTTTTGCATTTATAATATTTTTTTTAAGAAGAGATGATATTTGTTTTTCACATAATAAAACTAAATCTTTTTCAAGGACTTTTATCAATGATGAAAACAATATCTGATTAAAATTTATGTTAATAAAAATGTTTATTAAAAGATAGATTTTATCAAAATTATGTGAGATATTCAGCTTAATAACGAAGAGAGTGGCTCTTTTTAATCAAGTATTAAGTAGGTTTTGCCTCTTAATTCTTATTTTTACAAGAAATGAAAAGCTATTGTCAATTAATAAATCAGGGTAAAACTTTAAACATAATTATCTCGTAACATTGATCTGGAAAATCGATAGAAAATGATTTTTTTTATAAATTTTCAATACATTTTTTAGAAACTACAAAAGACAGAATGTAAGTGAAGTAAGGATAGCTTCAAGATGTTAAAGATGTAATTTTTATATTCTACAAATGAATTTTGCGTACAAAAAAAATAGTTATAATCGAAAGTCATTGCTTTAACGGGTGTAACGAAAAAATTGAACATTTACTAATTTGGATTAAAAAAGAAACTCATATTTTTTGTGACAAAAAAAAACAAGTGTCGATTATGGTTTCACCAGAATTAAGTTGTTTTTTTATATAGCAATACTTGTTTGGATACATGTTAAAATTTTTTTTTTTGTGATAATAATAAATTAATGAAATCAGTGAAATTTGGATACCAAAATATTATACTTTTGACTATCATTTCAAAAACTTATCACTTTTAATATTAACAGTTATATAGATAATTTCGTTGGTTTATTAAATATACCATTGAAAATATACGATATTGATCTTAAGTAAAATACCACTACTACTCGTGAAAATGTAGGTGGGTCGAGGAAAACTACTAGACCAAGACCATGGATGTATACATGGTCACTACTAGTGGCTAGTGCTCTAATAAAATAATTGTATATATTTAACCATATATTAATACTATAACGTTCAATTTAACTGTCTACACTGGTAAAGCTCTATAATTGAAAATGAGGTCAACCTAATAAAAAAATAGGAAACATCATAACAAGATTTTGAGCTCAAAAATTTTAACTTGCTGAAAATTTAAAGCATAATATACTTGCTTTGTTTAATAGCATGTTAAAGTGCCTGTCATGAGGAGCTTTTTGAAAATTAGAAAACAGTTTTCCTCTGACAATTTAAAAGCTATAAATGATAAAAACAGGAACAAATGAATGTTATCGTCAAAGAGGATATCTTAAAAAGGGCCGATCTTAGATGGAGGGAAGAACGTACTTGTGGTACTACAAGACAGATATGGTACAATCGCAGGCGTTCTGAAGATCTTATATCACTTCCAAGGGCCTCTGTTCGCAAAGTTGTTGCGGCTATTACAGGACACTGATTGGGCGGCAAGCATGCTGAACGCCTGGGCCTGGCAGTGTATCACGACTACTGCAGGAGCTGTCACAGTGATGACGAGGAGAAGACAATGTCTCATCTTCTCTGTCTGTCATGAGGAGATGGACTTATTTGAGCCAGCCTCTCTTTGACGACTTCTCCGATCTGGAGTCCGTCGACGTCAAAGCTCTCCTGCTGTTCTTAAACAGCTCCAAATGGTTCATAGAGTAGTGGCCGGGGATGGGCCAAAACCTTTTCCAGTATCACAACGGACCCTATGATCTAAGTGTGTCCCATCCCAGGACAGCCACTCCAACCTAACCTAACCATATTGCTAAAGGATATATGAACTAGTATTAAATAAATAAAATATGACTCTTCAATAAGCCACTACTCTTGCATATTAGAAACAGTTGCCATCAGGTCTTAATGTCTATTGTGATTTATTGCATTGCATGAATAATTTTTTTTTTAAATTACATTTATTGTTATTATCTATCTAGTCGTTTAATTAATTATAATTTTCATCTTACAGTCATATTGAACGAATATTAATATTTTATTTAAAACATGATTACTTACAACCCACACAACACCGCAGTGTACTTATTATATTTTTGTATTAAATTAATATTATTGACCATGAGTAATAAAATAATATAAAATTTAATTGTATTTATGGTTGAACCAACCATTCGCACATGATGCGGTTATTTCATTTATCGTGTATCGTGTCTTTATATACTCGAACATTCGTAACGCGTATTTTTAGTCATATGTTTCCGAAAATATAGACGTGTGTTCTCTTTCGAAGATCAATGGTGAAGCGTAGTAATGTTTTTTTTATTTTACTCTTTTAAGTTAGGATTTTCAAATACCTATTCAACGATACCTCACTTACCATGGTTTATCGATTTTTTCTATGTATGTATGCTTGGTTCAAAAAAGTGAACCGATTTGTCTATTTAATAACTATTCAATGATACCCTTGATGTTATTCAATGTTATACTTGAAATAGTTCACCGACTTTGATTGTTTGCTTTTTCACATTATGACGTCTGGTGGACGCCATATTGAATTTTCATTACTGCCATATCTTCAGTAGCACTCGCATGGTTAAAACGAATTAATTGGCGTAAGAATCATCGAAATCGACCCAAGGGTTTGGTCTCAATTGTTCCACATAGGAAAACATATACATCCATTTCACATTATGGCGTCTGGTGGTCGCCATTATTAAATTTTCATTATTATCATATCTTCAGTAGCATTCGCAAGACTAAGACAAATCAATTGTTGCCAGAATTATCAAAATCAGCCCACCCGTTTGGTTTCTAGTATGCCACATGGGACACACATATATTCTTTTTCGCAATATAGCTTCTAGTGGTCGCCATATTGAATTTTCATTACTGCCATATCTTCAGTAGCCCTCACAAGATTAAGACAAATCGATTGATGCATGAATCATCAAAATCGGTTCACGCGTTTGATCTCCAGTGTGCCACAGATATATAGACTGTTTAAACACATATATAGACTATATAAACACATTACCACTCCTTTGCGTTACTCAGTCGGGTAAAAACATTAAAAGAAGCAGAAATAGCACTTTAGTAATAACACATAAAAAGATGAAGAAATGAGACTTTACTGACAGAGGTCTGTTGCTCACTAGTTTTTATTATAATGAATAACAAAGTGTCGTTAAGCATCACGGGTCAATATTTGTTAGTCTATTATGTATGCAATACAAAGTAGTTCAACCATATAAATAAAATATGCATGTAGTGTGAAATATTCATATTACCTCCGTATCATTTATATATTCCGAGACTTCTAACATGCTTTCGGCATTTTAAAAGACGCATATAGCTAACTTATCAAACTTTAGATAGATGTTAGGTCTATACAATTCAATTATTGTCTGTCGAAAGATATTAAAAGAGTGTAATATTTCTGTCTGTAAAACAGCGCTCTATAATTAATATTTATCTATAGAATACATAATTAATAAGTCTGTGGGAATTTGTCAAACTAATTTGGGTTATGTAAACAAAACAAACCTACCTTGATGCTGTTTGTCATATTCAACACGTTTTCGATCGAAATTTTCTTGAAAATTTAAACTTTCGAGTCAGCTACACCTTAATTCACATTATTTTTGACACTGCATTCATAAATATTCTTGTTTGCCGACGCCATATTGACAGTCTGGGTTTCAGCGCCAAATGGCAGAAAATGGAACTAAATTTGAAAATAAAATATTTACATGATTTTCGTGATAATTTATCACTTTAAAAGATCTAACTTTTTTAAATCATTAGTCAGATGTTCATTGTGCAGTGATTTATTTTAAAACTTAGGTCCTTAGCTTTAAAATTAAAGGTCGTTAATCTCCCTATCTCAATAATGAGCGAAAAAGGTTCGGGAAACACCAAATTTTCAATATCTCAGACATAAATCAACTCTTGATCGAGCCTATTTCTATTAAGCTAGTTTCAGCACTGTTTTTTTTAAATATGATTATAAACATTTAAATTGCTTTTTTGTGTCAATTGGCCACGAAAATCCCCCTAACTTCTCTATGTTTAGTGACATGTCAATCAAAGTGACTTGAAAAGCATTTCAAGCTCTTTATTGATTAGTATTTAAGCGCCATCTAACTGTTTTTCATTGATGACCTCGTCCAAAACAATTTATATTAAATATTTGCATGAAGACAAGTGTAAAAATAAATCTTGCTTGATACAATTTGCTATAATATAATGAGGCCATCATTATAAACTTTTACTTGTTAATAAATAAATATTAGTTTGTATTTATAGTCAGTCATCGTCTCATGGACAGCCACCAATATAAAGAAGGAGGACTTGACTGGTATAAAAAAAAAAAATTAATTGTACGAATGATATCATCAATTTTATTTTTATTTATTTTTACATTCATATATTATTTTTTTTATTATGTGTACATGGGTATTTTTATTTAAAAAAATTTATACATAATATTTGCATAACTTATTATAATACTGTACTATAGTTACATAATAATGAATTTTATTTATTCTGTGTATGTTATTATCTCATCGAAAATATTAATCTAAAAAAGTGTGCAAAGTTCTTGTTTTTTTAATATAAAATGTTCAAAAATACTTTGTACAATTCTTGAATTCCATTTCCTGATGATCGCATCATCGATAAAAACATCGCATTAGTTTAAAAAGGATCTGATTTTTCTGGGTGAACCATTTTAATCAATTATGGCTAATAGTTTGTTTTGCATCTTAAAAAAATAACTAACTTAGATCCTAAAAGGTAGAGATAGAATAGCACTTTAAATTAGAAAGTTGATCCTCATACTAAACTAACATTTTTTATTGAAAACATTTTTCGAAAATCGTTAGCTTTGGGAGGAAATGCAACTGAAGGATATATCATTTTTTCATTTAATCGAAAGATAATACGCTAGCATTAGAAAAATGTTTTAGACAAAAGTTATCAAGAACGATTAATGTCATTCGTGATGATAACTTTTAAGCCCAGGTAAGCTTTCAAGATCATTTAAAGATCAAAGACCTTTAACTAGAATTGACGGTCAAAGTCTTGGACACAGGCGAACGTCCACTACTGCCCACAACAACTTATCCAAAGCATTTTTCTGTAGTTTCTTTTGATTAAATGCAATAATTATTTTAAGTCGCATTTTCTCCAAAACCTAACGATTTTCGGAATAATGTTAGTTTTTTTATGAGGATCAACTTTTTAATTAAAACTGTTATCCTATCTCTTATCTGTTTAGATTTAAATTGATTATTAAAGCAACCCGGAGAACTATAGATCCATTCTGATGAAAGAATATGATGCCCCCCCCCCCATCAAACTCTGCAACTTTACTCCAAGTTATTTTTTGATTGGTTAACTACAAAACGATCTATTAACCATAATATATTAAAATGGTTTTAATTTGCATATATTATTGGTACTTAGCCTACAGCACTCTCGTGCGTATATAAATTGAATAAATATATGGAATATAAATTTTTTTCAAGGTTGGTGGTTATACTTAAGAAAAATTTTACTTTGATAGTTGGTTAAAGAGTTGAAGTCAGTTTTTAGAACAATTAAAGGTCATCAAATTAATGTGTATTGTCTGGTTTATTTTTTAGATCATGATAAATGAATTCTAATTTATTTCTTTTACTATTAAACAAATTACAAAGTATTTCCTTTTGCCTACATTATCGGCTAAGATTTCGGATAACTGGAGTCACTCAAGTGCATTTATGAAGGCTAAAAACAGGGATAAAAGACAAATTTTTATGGAATGGCACCACAATGAAGGCAGCAAGTGGGCCTTTTTTCTTAAATCCGCCACTGATTTTCACTCACAGATAGTGAGATTTTAGTTCGCAATCTATCTTAAGTTTGGTCAGAAATAGATGATGATAGATGATTTAAATAAACTGAATGAATGATTCATGTTATGACAATGATTACGTTTAGTATTAAAAATAAAAATATAAAGTAAATATTAAATTTAGATATGCATGATGCAAAGTTTTATCAATAAATCCTCTTCAAAGAAGTAAAAATACCATAAAAATTATAGAATTTAAATGAAACATGTATGTATGTCTACTATATCTATTGTTATTTAAAAGATATACAAAGTGTTTTCTAAATACCTTAGCAGGAATGGTGAACCAATAGCACGGCATATCATTGACAGCATGCGATACAATATTTTGGGCACGCCACCGATCACAAAGTTCGCTATGAAGTATTATATTATGAACAAGTCTTCGAGGCATTAATATTTTCAGAAATGGATAACATGAAAGACTCGCTTAAAAACTGTTTAACTAATGACTCCAGTTCAGCATACATTCTGAATAAAAAAATCACGCCAACGATCACAAAGTTCACTATGAAGTATTATATTATGGACGAGTCTTCGAGTCATTAATATTTTTCAGAAATGGATAATATGAAAGACTCGCTTAAAAACCGTTTGACTAATGACTCCAGTTCAGTATACATTCTGCATAAACCTACCAGCATACATTCTGTCTAAAATACATACTTGAAAATTACTCTATAAGTCCCAATTTTTTAGAAACTCACTATATATTTATAGATCTGAATGTCTTCTATCCACACAAATAATTAAAATGATTGTATAAATAATAATATAAATAATAAAATATTTTTAATATTTTATACTTAAAACAATGACTAAATATAATAAAACAATTTCACGAATTTTTCGTGTTTATTACCTGTATGTATAAATATTTTATTACAAATTTTTATATAAAAATATATTGAAAATTCTTTCATAAGCTTTATGAAAGTACTTAAAATTTGCAAAACTTTTATCTGATTTTTCTATCCGATTTCTAGTTTACCTCAGGTTTCAAACATGCCAAAGTCATATCATAAGTCTAAATATAGCCCAATGTATCTAGCCTTTTCTACAATTTACCATCAAGTTATACTTTTCTTTGCTACTCCTTGTGAGGGAGGCATTGCCTCAGCGAATAGTGAGGGATGCATTGCCTCAGAATAGCATTATTGTTCTTGAATGAAAATAGTACAAGTTTTTGCGACGATAACTAAGGGTATGTTTCTTTTTAAAAAGAACTGTAAGTAAATTACTCATTCAGTTTATTATAGCCAATCATCGGGCAGCATTTCCGTACTAGTCAGCTTGAGATTTTTAAAATGATTTTCAGAGTGAATTTAATTACTTCTGCCGAATTACACAATATCCGCTTGTGTCAATAAAATGGTTAATCGCATAAAATCTACATTTTTATTTGTTTTGATTTTGAATTCATCATAAATTAAAAAAAACAACATACACTTATTTGTGCCTCTTACATTAAAAAATAAAAGTTAAAATAAATAAAAACTGGCAAATATTTACAAACAATAAAAAACTTTCATTTTTTACTGTAGTTTTTTTAAACTGTGATTCTGCCATCAGTGTACATCATAATTAATATGTCTTTAATTGTCCATAACGAAAATCTAATCCACATTCGGCTTTGGCTCCGCGTCACAGAAAACATCATTACATGAAAAAATGAAAAACCGCATCTTTCTACCTTGTAAAGAAGAAAAGTGGTAGTTTTAGAGATGTTTTTCCAATTTCTGTTAATTTGAGTGTATTTCGCGTCGATTGGTGAAAATTCCATTTTTCTAGCATGTATAGAACAGAAAAATCAAGTTTACAAGAGTTTTTCCCATTTTCGGGGGTGTAACAATCAAAATTTAAAGTTTTCCGATTTTTCCTTTAAGTTTCAAGCAATTCCGCATCTTCTGAAAGGTATAAAACAAAAAAACGCAGTTTCCGAGAATTTGGCCATTTTCGAGGATTGGGATTAAGGCTGCAATGAAACTGTTTTAGATTTTCTATCACGCCTAGAAGTGCCTTATTTGTATCGGTAATTATGAGTCAATCAGTCAGGTTCGAATACGGCTATATAGTATTATAGATTGTCCAATCGATAGTTAATCAATCTATAAAGGAAGTATTTTTTATTTTCGTTTTCTACCTGATAAATCCTTCGAAATGATCATTATAAGCGAAAAAATTCCAGATACGTACCTTGCACTCGCTAGGTTTTACTATCAAATATTTTCTAAAAGATAAAAAATATTTAAAAAAAACCACTTGAAATACTAAAATATTTCTATTCAACCATTTTCATGAAAATAACTTGAAATAAATTTTAAAGGTTTTACTTAGTTTTTTTTTAATTCTAAATGCCAAACTTCGTTTCTGTGTTAGTGTAAAAGTTATGCTCTATAAATAAGTTATAATGAATGATAAACATACCATTATAAAAGTTTAAATAATATATTGTTTTTATTGTTTAAATGTCATAAGTCAAATTTTAAATAATAATATAATACAGATAATTTTGTAAATAACATAACATAACAATACGAAAAATATATGCTGACTTGAATAAAAATAATAGTCAATATTAGTCTACACGCAAAATATTTTGTGTTAATTTTAATTTTCTTCAATAGCTAATTTACATTTTATTTTTATCTTACTTTTTAACATTTTAAAACATCTGATTTAAATTTTAATATGTACTTTAACCTTTTGAAATTATTTAGCAATTGACACGGATCAATTTTTATACCATGTGTGTTTGTAGCATCTAGGCATATACATATCTGTAATATGACAGAATACATCTGTTTAGTAATGCATCTAAGCGAGAGGTATTATATAGATGTATTGAACATTAGTTGGAAGACACTTGGAGAGTGGGAGTTTATAATTACAGATAACTAGTAAGTTCATCAAAACTCCGACTCTCTGCATGCATACAACAGAAGGTCTGTCGTATGGTATCTGTAGTCTTACAACACATGTTTATAATACCTCTTGCTTAGATGCATTACTAAACGGATGTATTATATCATACTACAAATATGTATATGCCTAGATGGTACAAACACACATGGTAAACTACTTAAATCAGCGAAAATCTATTTTTTTAGATAAATAAAATTTACCAGGTGCTGTAAAAGTACGGATCCCGAAAATGCTATTAAAATATTAAAAATCTACATCTTCACGCTGAGATAAGGCTTATTTTTCAGCATTGAACGAACTAATGATAAATAACTAACTTTCTCGGTCTAATTTATGGATGTCGAGATTTATGAATGGATGTTTGTTACGTTTTCACACAAAAACTATACTGGGTGGATTATGATGAAACTCACAATTTGGTAGCTTTAATATAGGCCATAATAGATCATGCTACGATAACGGTAGTCGAAGATATAGAACACTAAGCGAAGGCAAGTGAGTTAAAAGAAAAAAATTTGTCTTTGGAGTTGACATTGTCTAAATTGCGAATTGGAGTGGAGATAAATGAGCAGGTGGAGGATATAACACTGTAGTCTTTGTGGGTGTGTAACTGTCATTTATCTAAAAATGGATCTACAACGCATCAAACGACATCCCAATTCAGTACAAATAAATAAATAAATTGTATAAATATTTACTAAATATGTACAAATAATTAAAACTTTCATTTTTCGTTGATGTTGAGTGCGTTTTTACAACAATAAACAAACATAAATTTCATTAATAATTTTAAAAGTGTTTATTTTTTGAAGGTAGTCCTATAATTTAAAATAAAAATACTGCAAAATGTACAGATGTCTTTTGTATGCTAGTTATAAATACTCTATCAAAGTCTAAATACTCTATCTAAGTTTTTCACAAAAAGGATATTATTGGAAAAAATCCACAATTTTTCGAGAACTTTCGAGCACAGGTGACATTTCGGCTTTTTAAAATTCTTTAATTTACACCTAAAAGAAACGGAGTATAATTTTTTTTAAATAATAATAATTTATACATTATTTATTTATTTATGTAATTTTATTTATAATGTATGACATCATGGTAAAAAATTAAAACCAATTTTTTGTATTTTAAAAAGAATTACATTAAAATAATTATCGTCTTTTTTATTACCCTGCACATACAATATTAGTAACAAAAGTATAAATTTAAACATATATTTTTACATTTAATTCAAATTTGAAACAAATAGAAAGATTTTCTATTTTAGAAACAAATGAAACTGAATGACTGAGTTAATTGTTAGAATTCCCTGTACAGATATTGTTGAGTGTCAGTGCCTTGCATTGTTTTCCCGTTCTAATCCCCTTAATATTGTCGAATGGATTTGGTATACAATTAGAATTTTTACATCGACTATTCGAATATTTACAACCATATTTTCAATCTTCTATTCAAGAACATATATAAGGACGGTAAACTCAAGTGGAGAGAGTAGTTGAATAAAAGGTTACCATATGGGCGAGGTCTAGCCCTCAGTCGTTGCGTACTTTGTCTTTTGTTTTCAATTAATTGAAAGTGATTTCGAAATAATTTCATTTTTTCAATTAATTTCAACGACCGAGAACTAAATTTGGCCCAGATGGGTGCCGTAAATTCAGCCGTTGTCACTTATAACTCGTCATAGGAGTTTCATGTCCTATAAATAAATATTTAACATTCTTTCTCGAGCTATTTTTCTGACACATAACGAGATCTTCCTTTTTCGTGTATCAATTTCCATTATTTACCCCTCGTTTTAAAGCTTATCGTGCTGGCTAATGCCGAAAAAGAGTTTCGCCGTCTAAAAATGAACCGCTTAGAAAAAAACAGGCAAGAAATATTTAATTTTGTTCAGTATGTAATTTTTATATCACATCTGTAATAAAATTGCCTATAAATAAAAAGAAAGTAAATTTCTCTTGTCTGTTATTAGCAATACGGTACTGCAATGCGAAATTCCTTACGGATCGAGCTAACTTTAATTAATTTTTGGAAAAGTAGCTTTGTCAAATGCCGATTTTAGACGTTTGTCCTATTTATTACATTTGTAAATACATATGGAAGTTGTGTGAGTTTCCAGATTTTAACAAATAAATCTTGTATGCATCGCATGTTCAAATAAAATACTAGAAATTCAACTTGTTAATTTTCAAGATATTCATAGGAACAGGAAAGCCAATCTTTTCACATAACGTTTGTAATTTTCCTCTAAAAAGTGTTTATAGTACTTGCAAATTAGCTGAAAGACAAGAAACAAACAAGAATCAAACAATAGAAGATAATTGATTAAAAAAAAAGGCAAAAATTATATTTTCTGATAAAAATGCTAAGCCATGTAACAAATCCGAGGTACTGGTCGCTATTTTTAGAGTATTAAACGTGTGGATAATCCGTTTAGATATCAAGTTAAAGCCTGCCACTAAATGAAAAGGACCTTGAAAGATAACGCCCCATTTTACGGTTTGCAGACTAAGTATAAATAATCTCCAAAACACAATATTGGCAGACAAACAGTGTATAATTCATTTTTCGTGTTTATAGCTATTCAATCATTCTGAAATATTATTATTTTTATACCTTCTTTCATTTATAGGTAATTTACTTGACATTGAATCATGAATAATCTTGAATTCATTACTATAAAAAAATAATGAATAAATCTTCTACCTTCTGTAACTCGTACATATATTACATACTTTGTTTATTAATTAAATTTAATTCAAGTTTATTTTTAAACAATTCCATTTGCATAATTAATTTTTGTCCTTAAAAAAAATGATGCTATATTTATAATATGCCAAGGTGTATTATACATACATTTGTTATTGTAGGTTTTCTATTGAATAGGATGTCTGAAGAAATTAATTGGCAATATTTCAGAAATTCACTTTTCATTCGTTTGCACGTAATCACCTTGATAGAAGTTCTTTTCAACATGTGGTACTCTCTTAAAGAGCTTGTTGAATGAAATTGCCATATTTCAGTAGGGTATTATGTATTAACTTGAATCATTCTGTAGTTTCTCGGCAGATGATGTTATTTAAGGGACATCATTTGAATTGAAATGAAAATATTTTATTAGAATAACAGATAGGCTGAGGACTGATTGTGAATGTGTTTTTATTTACTTTTTTATTGTATGTACTTTTGGGGTAAAAAGAAATTTTGTTCTGGAATTTAATGAAACTCAGTGGATGCAATATTTTGATAGATTTTAGTCCGTATCTCAAAAACTATTCGACCAGCCAACAAATGCACCCGATTTTTGTACTTTTTGGGGCAAAATTACCTTATATACTGAGTTTTATCGATATTGGAGATAACAAAGATTTTTGGATTTTTTGCAATTTTTTTAAGGGGTACCCCTTTGAAAAAATCGAGAAAAACGCAAAAAAATTTGTTTTGGAATTTGTTGAAACTCGGTGAATGGGGTAATTATGATCCAAAAAGTATAAAAATCCGATTAATTTAATGATTGGACCTAAAGAAAGTTACAATGTCAGCGAGTATCATTGGCAAAGCTCATTTACAAAAAAGTTAGAAGAAAAATTAAAAACCAAAAAATTGTGAACAAAAGGGAGGATAAGTGAGGGCGATAACGTGATTTCAAAATTAATTTAATTACCAAAAATTATAACAAACTTTTTGATAAGAAAACTAATTAAGTTACCAATATTTCAAAATTTCCAACATGGCATTTCGTTATCTCGAAAAAAAACAATGATTTTATAATTTCAAGGTAATAAATTGTGTCTCAATTTTGTGGGGGACCAAAAAAATTTTTTAATTTTGCTCTTTGAAGTATTGAATTATCACCATCAATAAATTTCTTATAGACCGGTATATACCGGCAACAACACTTTCAATGTCTTATAAAATAATGTACATCGACACACATGCGTTTAGTAATTGTAAAAGGTAATAATTAGCACTAATTTTCATTTCCCATCATTTTCAATAGCTATTAAGCGCAAGGCGCTAAAAAATGGGCCTACATTTTTAACAAGTAGGAGATTGCGAAACATTTATATTAAGGCATTATTCTTTTTTAAGTAATCAGTATGAGAAAGGGAAATTAAGGCCAATTATCATGTCTTTTTACAATAATAATCAATAGCAGACATAATTTAATAAGACAATTGAAAGTGTCGTTAGCTGCCAGACTATTAGTAATCAGAATTAACCTTGACATTAAAAAGGAAATTATATTTTATGTTTAAAGTTAATAAATAACATATTTTTATTTCTTATAATCCGTTAAAATTAATAATAACAAGTGAAAACAAACAATCAACAGAATAAACTGTTGAAATACTATGTATAGACAGTGTTGGTTACTCTGTTACATTACACATACATACAGGTCACACATACATAACTGATATTCCCATATAATACATATTATACAATTTGCGCATAATTTGCGCTCTCACGGGTAAACAGTGATGTTTACGAAAAAAAGTTTCAAACAAAAATTGTTTATTTTTTTATAAGGAACATTTTTTATATTTAAACTTTTGTTCCATCTCTAACGGTTTACAAGATGGATCCTACGGACCCAAAACCCAATTGGTCTATGTTGCTCATTTACGAACTTGACCTCACTTTTTACGTGCTAAGCATGCTATAAATTCGTCCTTAGCACGATATTTAAATTTCAGCTTGATATCTCTTTTCGTTTTTGAGTAATCGTGATGACAAGCGGACAGACAGACGACAGACAGACAGATAACTCTAAATGGACTAATTAGGCGATTTTATGAACTATACCAAAATTTTGTTCATAATATCAATATTTTTAAGCGTTACAAACTTGGGACTAAACTTAATATACCTTGCATATTACATATATGCATGGTATAACAATTAAATTAGTACATTAAGAACTGATAATTTTATTATTATTTGTAGCCTAAATACTTAATTCATTTTTTGGTAACTAAAAAAACGATAATTAATAGTTTCAATTTATAATCTCAATTTTCTAATTTAAATTAATTTATAACATGCAAAAAATAATTCATTTTTTCAAGGCCCTTAATATTTTCAAGATTTGTGGACAGTACTATGCAATTTTTGGACTAGTTAACTATAAAATTTGCGTGCTGTATAATTAAATATTTAACTCCTTTAAGTGATAGACATAGGAAAGTTGTAAATATATTCTGGCGCCATTAAAATTAATTTTTTCCACTTTTAGGATATTTAATTTTTTTAATTATCTCTTAATTTTATGAAGGTCGTAAACGGTTTTTGTTGTTGTATAAATACTGTAAATTAATAAAATTGGAATTATGAATATACCAGCTTTTTGCCTCAGTTTGGATTTGATAAAACAAAATCAAATTTTTAGGATTCTGATGCCGTCATAAAGTTAAAAAAATTGATTTTTTTGATAGCACAGGCAAATTTGATCCGATCTTATTGGAATTTTTTTTGAAAACCACTAATTTTGGGTCATTCTTTTCAGCTGTGATGTCATTTTTCGGTAGCTATCACTTTTGTGCTTTATTTCGAAAACACTAACCCACATTCTTGAAACCTATTAGAGCTAGGTTAATTTTGACCACAAATTTGAAAAGTATGGCCCAAATTTAGTAGGATTACATACTTCGTTTATCAAAATTGGATAAAATTTGAATGTGATAGAGCAAAAATAAATTTTTTGGAATCCGATGACGTCATAAAGTTGAAAAATTTGATTTTTTGATAACACAGGCAAATTTGATCCGATCTTATTGGAATTTTTTTTGAAACCCACTAATTTTGGGTCATTCTTTTCAGCTGTGATGTCGGTTTTTCGGTAGCTATCACTATTGTGCTTTATTTCGAGACCAGTACCCCACATTATTAAAACCTATTAGAGCTAGGTTAATTTTGATAACAAATTTGAAAAGTATGGCCCAAATTTAGTAGGATTACATACTTGATTTATCAAACTTGGATAAAATTTGGATGTGACAGAGTGATAAAAAATGTTGCATTCGTAAAATACCTATCATCTTTAACTTGGAAAAAAATTATCTATACTTAATTATGAAATTTTTGCCGAAAAGCAAATCGAATAATATATCGTCTGAATTTTAATGAATGAGTAGTAATCGCCTGCCCTGTGTCAATTTCGATGTCGCTTTTCCAACCTTTTTCATTGTCTCTCTACATTTTTATAATTATTATGTATAATAAATAAGACGCATGAGAACCAGTCGTTGACCTAGTTTGTTGCCCCTCTATCAATATTATTTGTATCATTGTATGTCTAAACACCACATACAAAAACAACGCAACGTTATTGGAATTACGTTTACATATTGTTTTGTTTGGTTATTTTTAACGCAATAACAATATCTACGATATATAAAGTTACATTTATCCATCTTATTCATTTATTATTGATATATTGGGTGAACCATTTTAATTGTTTGAAGAAGGGTATCATGTTCTGACATCAGATTAGACCTACTTCTCTAGGTTGCTTTAAAAACCAATTAAGATCCTAAAAGGTGAGAGATAGAATAACACTTTTGTTGAATTTATCAACAAGCAAAAATTGAATCTTGTCTTTTTGGATAAATTATATTTTGGAAATAACAAACATGTGGTCACCTTATGCGTTGTTGTTTGGGAAATTGAATGTTTGTCAAATAAGACAATAAGTGGCTACTAGTTGTGTTGTTTGAGTGTATATATTTTGGGAAATACGTCTATACTTGCATAGCATATGTCCTTAAGAAGAGGGTCAATAATCATCCTCATATCATGCTATGTTATTTAGTGTATTTTTAATTAATTAATTACTCTCTTAATTGATCGATAAGATACCCAAATTTTTTTTTTGATTTAATAATATGTATCGTTAACTACAACATACTAAAAATTTGGATCAATTTCTACTAATTTATTTTTTTCTATTACTGGTGAGGGACCCTCCTTAAAAATGTGAATAAAAACTCAAGCCTTTTAGGTAAAATAAGTTAGTTGATATTGGTGAGTCTATATTGGTTAGTCGATATTGTAAGTTGAAAGATATTAGTTTAGTGTGTATACTAAATCGTAAAGACGTTACTCTTGAATGCAATCTTTTTAAATAAAGATATTCGTTATATTTAAATTGTAATCAATGTGTTTTATTTAATTAATTAAAATCATTTATTAAAATCACAATTACCTATCCATAACTTCCTACAACTTTAACGCAGAGTTAGAGAGTTAATCCTCAAAACAACTTACAATCTATATATATAAAAAGAGAGTGTTTGTTTGTATGTCCCCGATTTTCCCTAAAACTAACCATTGACCTTCGGTAGAGGATTATGTCATTGGGTAGCCCTTAGGCTCCTATTGTGAATAAGGGAGTTTGGTGGAGGTGGAATTAAAAATGATCTAGAAATTCATAGAAAATAGATTAAAAAAATAGTTCTAATAGTACAATAGGCCCCACTGTCAATAGTACAATTTTCACTAGATGGCGCTACTGGCGCAAATGTCTTTCGATTTTTCTCGAAAATTCTGGAATGTTCCATGGATTTCTATCGAATTTTCTAGAATTTTCTCGAACATTCTGGAATGTTCTATGGATTTCTATCGAATTTTCTAGAACTTTCTCGAATATTCTCGAATGTTGTATGGATTTTTATTGAATTTTATCAAACTTTCTCGAACAATCTGGAATGTTCCATGGGTTTCTGTCGAATTTTCTAGAATTTTCTCGAACATTCTGGAATGTTCCATGGGTTTCTATCGATCTTTCCCTTACTTTTCCGTACACACAGAGAGTGTAGACATAATATTGGGATCGGCCAAAAAAATCTTACTGTTCCGTACACACAGAGAGAATTAAAAAAAAAGTCTTTCATTTAACAATTTTGATATTTAAATGTGCAAAAACAACCCAGCGAAGCGGGTTTAACAGCTAGTTTTTATTTAAAACATTTTTTCGAAAATCGTTAGTCTTCGGAGGAAATGCGACTTAAAACTATGTCATTATTACTACTTTCTAATTTAAAGTGTTATTCTATCTCTTACATTTTAGGATCTATAAATTGATTATTAAAGCAACTCGCAGAACTAGATCCAATCTGATGTTCCTCATCAAACTCTGCTACTTTTGTTTAAGCTTTTTTTATTGATTAGCTACAAAACACGTTAAAAAGCGATCCTGACCTCTCTATTGCCACTCTAATTAGCACTTGGAAGATGGTTTCAAAGTTGTAATGTGAGCGCAGCCATTACATGCACACAAATAGATAATAATAAAACCTAAATAAAGTTGATTTCAAAATAAATTCAACCATCTTGGATCGTGAGCCCATTATGAAACGAAATGTCCATGATTCTTCTTCTCTATCTCTTAGAGAATTGATAAAAATAAGTAAAATAATAAAGAAATTTGAAGTTTTAATCAGTGCTCGAGTTTCGAATTTATGGAAATATGCAGATTTTTGACGTTTGTTTTCGTCGAAAGATTTTAAAATTGGAGTAAAATTTTAAAAAATAAAACCAAAAATTTGAGTTCTTTTTAAAAAAAACTAGATGGAGTATCTCTTAGCTGGAAAACCCAATTACCAAACTTACCTTTATCAATGATTAAAAGACAAGAATAATCATGGAAATTTCGCTTTATTATGGACTGACGGTATAATATATGTATTATGTATATTTGATCAATGTCTTGTGGTATTAAATGGAATACTACTAATATTGGTTGGTGGTGTAATGGTGTTGTATTTAGATATGTTATAGATTATCTATATTATAAGTAATATAATATAATCTTACAAATGTATAAAATATTCAATTACCTATTAATAATATCATTGAAATCAATAAATTTATATTATTTATTATACCTACATAATATATATTTATTTTTTATATTTTTATTATCGATTTGATTTATAAGGTTTTATATCTTTAATTTTTTATTTTTTCATAATGATTAGTTCTGCACTTACTTATATACTTTGTATTCAACCACATATGTTATCATCAGACCACGGATTTTCTTACAGGTTGATGCACTTCAAGCTTGAGGAATATCAAGCTTGAGGACAATCCCAACATAATACATTTTTTCACCTCTGTACTTTTCACGTAGTACAGTGGAACTTGGTTAAGTGGGGCCTGAATAAGTGAGAAATCTTCATAACTGGAACTCATGCTGAGGTCCCAAGGTTTTCTCATTGAATTATCTCTGTTAATAGGACGAAGCAAAGCTCTATATCTGACTACGATATAATATATAAAGAAAAAAAATTCTAATATCCGTCACAGTTTGAAATTGAACTCAGTCAGAGGCCGAAACATGTCACAACACATTATAAATGTAACAAGTGAGAAGGCAAATAAAAAAACACCTTAATCGAAATAATAATAATGAAAAGATATCGGAATCATAAATATTTCCGCGCGTGGTGTGTTTCAGCACAGAAATAATAAGTTTTAAAAAATAAATAATGGGCAAATTAAACAATTATCACTTTGTTTGAACTATGAATCCGATCTCTATATTGTATTCTTTATTTATTCACATAATTTCATATTTTAATGCATTTATAATCTGTCAAGGATATCATGAACGTGTGAATTTATTAAAATTTCATCTTGACGTCTGCCACCTGTGTTTTTTTACTATCCTTATATATTATTTATTTCTCCAGCATGTTTTTTTTCTGTCCATACCCTATCTTCCTCAAATTCCATGATTTACCTCTCATTTTCAAGCTTATCATGTTGGTTTATTATTTATGTTTTGCTCACTAGCTGTTTTGTATACAATTTTAAACGTCAAAGTCTTTCGGTTATATTGATGTTTATTTATGATACAATGACGTAAACTATGCAGACAAATAACTTACCGAGTAATTAAGTTTACGCCATTGTATCATAAACAAACAACAATTATATAATCGAAAGGCTTTGACGTTTAGAATTGTATACAAGCTAGTGAACAAACATTAATAATAAATAAATGAGTTAATGTTGACAAACAAACAAAAATAAAAATTCGATAGAGATCGTATACCCGAACTAGATAAGGCACTTGCCATGAATCCAAGAGGTCCGGGTTCGTGTCCTGGTGCAAGTGTATTTTTTTCAATTCTCTTTAATTATCATGTTGGCTTTCTGATGAAAAATAGACTCATAGACTAAAAATACATCGCTTAGAAAAAAACAGGCTAGACAAAATAATTTTCATGATTCGGTCGTTTGCCGTGGTCGAAAATTTGGATTTAACATTGCCTTTACATTGAAAACAACATACCTGATTTGATGCAAGGTTCACTCCCTTTTTCATGTATAATTTATACGTCATCTTGTTAAGCGTTTACAATTTATTGCCTGATAAATTATCGTCATTACTTATAAAGTTAAATACTTAAAAATTAAAAGAAAGTATATTAAATTTGCTTCTTAAATGATTCTGAATGGAGCAGAATATAAAAATAAATGTGTAAATTATTTTGTTATCCTAATTATTATAATTAATATAATTTAAAATGATTTAAGTCATGTTTTATTTAATTAAGTACAATAATTTAAGTTTAAGTTTGATGTATTTATGTGTTATAGTTATTACTTATTACTACATTCTCTCATGTCTGTCAATCATAAATGTGATTATTATTATTATTATTATCATTTATTCGACACTTCAATATATAATTACTTACTTACTTAACCAGTTTTTTTTTTTAAATTACGCTTTAATCGCTTATTTAACCTGGTCTCCAGTTTAAAAAGATTTTTAATACGGACATTTGAAATTTTTTTATGTAATATAAAGAGCAATGTTAAATCCAAGTCTAATTTCAGTTTTGGGCAATTTGGACCTGGAAGGACTGGTTTTTCATCAAAAACTGTTATATTTATTTTTAAAGCAGGTTAAATTTGCATTGATGAGATCAAGCCAGTTTTTATAGGACCGATAGTTTCGGAGATAGAACTTTTCAAAGTTTGTCTATTTTTTCAAGTTATTCGTTTTTATGAGTCATAACTTTTGCAACACCTTGTATGTAAGATTTTCGAAACATAAAAAAAATAAAATAAAAAGTTTGTTATATTTTTTATGAACTTTGCATGCTAGTTTTTCTTTTGAAAACTAAAACGTTATGGTTATCATAAATTATGGTTAAATCATAGTCATATTTTTTTTATGATGATTACCAACGTAATATAATTTTGGAAAAGTATATATCATTTTATTGTCTTTTTCTCATTGAATTAACCTCCAATAAATTAGTAAAACATGCAACTAATTGTTCATAAAAAATAAATAAATTTTGTAATAATTTAATTATGGACGTTCCCAAAAAAAAAATGATTGTATGAAAATATTTGATACGTACGTTTCAAATTTTGAGGGTGGGTTCTGTTAAAACTTGAGAAAATTAGACGAAAATTCAGAATGCATTTTTTAGAGAAAATCGCTTTCTAGAAGAAATAACACACAAATACATACAATTTCATAACTTTAAATGTATTTTATGAAAAAACAAGTGGGTAATTCGAGGGCCATAAATCATTTTTCAAGCAATTTAAAATGGTTGGATATAATTGACGATAAAATTTTTAAAAAAAAAATGGAGTTTAAGTTAACTTGAATAGAAATTATCGGAGGAGTAGGCCACAAAAAGGATCAGAGTCTTCGCTTATTTTTCAAAGTAAATACCAGTTTATTTAATCAAAATAGTCTCATATAAAATTAAAAATGACTTATTCGCTCCGTGCGTGAGTTTCGTTTCCATGGTAACGATACACTACTTTATGGATGCATATATAATTGTATGGATTGCATTTAAGACTTACATTGAAAATTTAATATTATTGTCTCACAAATTTAAATAAATAATCATGATAATTTATTTCTATAACATTTACATGTAAAGAACTGCAAATTAGTAATAACAGCCCCCTTTAACGCCAAAATTTTTCACTGGAAGCGCTGGCATCGATTTTATTGTCCCTACCATGACTACGCACACAACGAATAGGTAAATTTTGATTAACATAGTCAGGCGAGTTTACGTTCTATATTATTATTTAATATTTTGTAAACTTACCGATCTATCTATCTTTCTGCATGACTAAAATATAAATATAATAAAAGCGTAGGCTTAAGTTAATTTAGGCAAATAAACATTCGATTCGACATGATGCATGTTTGGCAGAGTTTCTATCGGTAAGATTTAAACAACTTATTTTAAAAGGGATTAAATCTGTATGACAATGAAAAAATATTTCTCCTTATGCAAAGTTTATTGAAAATTTGCATTTTTTTCGCTTAGTTTGATAGTTTTATCAAATAGTAAAGTTATAGTTTGAGATTTTATTGTGACACTGAGTATATACCTACTAATTTATTTTAGTCCAATTAATAAGCCTGGGAAAAGTGTCGAAAGTAGAAAAGTGAGGAAACAGCACCAATTTTTTTTAACGTGTTTATAGGACCCCATGGAACATTCAGTCAATTTAACCTAGTAAGAAAAGTTCATAAGGTCTCAGCGGGATGCATTTGTAGTCCAAATTTTTTTGAAATGCTTATTTTGGCTTAAAATTGTCATCAAGTAGGTATTTTTGGTCGATGAATACAAATCAGATGTCAAATTACACAAATTCTGTCGCGTATTCCAAAAATCATGCCATTTTTGATCAAAAATTCCACTTTTTGGCACAAAAACGGAAAACTAAATACATATTATGAGTCCAAAATGTTATCTTGGAGGTATTTTTGGTTGCTGATTACGAATCTGATGTCAAATTACCTACACGGATTCCGTCGGTAGAAAAACGGCAAACTAAATGTTTATCAATCGGATTCGTAAACATCGACCAAAAATACTTCTTAGAACACAGTTTGGACGACAAATACTTAGTTTGTCGTTATTTTATCAAAAAAGTGAAATTCATGACCAAAAATGGCACGATTCTCGCAATTAAATTTTTCCAATGTGTTTGGTAACTTTGGTGGTTCATAGATAACTTTGTATAAAGTGTAAAAGTAGACTTTTTCCATATTTAGAATACACGTCGAAAACTTTCCAAAAAGTAAACTCATATTTCTGTGACAAAATTTGTGTCAGCCACTAAAATCTATAAATTACTTTACATTTTATACATCAAGCAATATTTTATCACAGTTACAGTTTGTAACATTAGTCCAAAACACTTTTACTAGACAAAAAACAAATTTCTCTAAGTTTATTTTGTCTTTTCTAATCCAACAACATAATTATACACTGATACATACATATTTGTGTGTATGCTCATAGATTCCTACAGGTATTACCTGGTACCAAACCCTTATTTCCGTAAGTCAATAAACTCTGGATATATAAGGATGAATCTTTTAAAAAAGATGACGATGATAGACTAAACTGACTAATAGTCTCACTATATTTAAACATACACACACACAGACATTGAACACGCAAAAAATAGTTTGTATATTAACTATATAGTGAGGTTTTATCGGATTTTGATAATCAATTCGGGAAATGTTGGGAGAAGGCTAATTTTATTTAATAAGTTTCTTTCGTTGTAAAAAAACAGAGAAAAGGAGATTTTCTGTACGCGCTTTAGGGACAATTTATTTCTACATTGGTTTTTTTAGTGACGTTTTCTTGAATATCTCTGTTTCTTTGCTAATAACTAAGAAATTCCTAATTTTTTTTATTCATCTTCTATGTAATCCATTTTTATATCCTGAGAATATTCCCCTGTAACAAATTTGGCCTTCAAAATATCAAAACTAGTCTGATTGAATAAAGAATAAAGTATCAACAAACTGTAATGAATATTTTAAATATTTTCGCTTATATTTATTCAATTTTGCAATACAAGCAATAATTTTTATTACGTTAACTTTTTTTTATTACTATGCATAAATTTAACGTCATGTCAATGACCCTTTTAGAGTCAAGAATGTGCGTAATAAAAGTGATTTCGTAAAACATCGAATTAACCTGAATGTCATTTCTGACTTCTTCATTCATGTAATAGATAGTCAAAGGTAATGGCCAAAAACCATCGCTAAAATATACCGTGTCGGTGATATCATAACGCGTGTAGAGTCCTTTACCGATGCACGATAGATTGTAATGAATAAGATTTAGTCTACTTTGTATTTGGATAGGCAACCGATTGTACATAACTAAAATGATTCAAGAAATAATATAAAGACCGCAGACAATATTAATTTTGCATTCTAAATTAAAAATTATTAACCCGTCTGGACTCGGTATACTTTAAGCGAGTGATAAGAGTCTTGCTCATGTGCTCTACACACCGTCAAATATTTCGAGCCTCATAATTCTCTTCATAACCTCTACATAATTTTATTTAGTTTTTGTTTTTTAATGCACTAGCTAATTAAAAATAGTTTAATTACGTGATTATTGGATGATTTTTGAGAGTCAATCTAAATAATTAAATTCATTTTAACTAATTTCACCATAAAAGCTTTTTCGTCTAAGAATTTCTCATCTTCTTTTCTAGTATTCACTGTTCTTAGGACATCCTGTATAATCTATTTAAAAATTTAAAATTAATAAATAAAATGTAATATCGTAAAGATTTGCGTGACCTATTTATAAATATATATTACATATATCGAATATACATACACCACACATATATATAATATGTAAATAAAAATCTACATGTTATGTGATCGAATGAATTTAGTACGTGAATTTTAAAAGAAAATGAGTTCATAATATTATTTTATTTTATTTTTTTATTTTTAGTCTACGGACATTTATATTTATAACTAGCTTGAACCCGGCTGCTTCACTGGGTTTAAAAGTAACAACCATACACTTCCATAACACTTGAAGATATTGTTTTACGCAGCTAAAAGATATGCATAGTTTTAAATTTTTTTAATTGTAAAATAGTCATGATTCATTGAGTATATCAGAAAAGGTGGCTCTAAATTCTTTAACATTTACTATTTTTAATTTATACAGAAACCTTTAATTTATGGTTCAAAATGATGATCATAGATTTGCTCCATCTATAATCATCATTTTGAACCATAAATTAAAGATTTCTGTAAAAATTTAAAATAGTAAATGTCAGATTAAATTTAATATTTTTTTTTAATATATCTTTATAAATTATAGCTCATGTGTTATTCTGATGTATGAGCTATATTGCTGTACAGTTTCAATAAAAACCATTCGCTAGTTTTTGTGTGAAAGCGTAACAAACAAACAAACATTGCTACTTTCACATTTATAATATATAGGGATCATATGTTTATTTTTATAAACGTTTTTTCTAGCTTTATATTTTGTCAACGTTGTCATTTTATTTCATATTTTTAATTGATTTATTATTGTTATTACAAATACATATTAATTTACATTTAAAATATTATTATGAATGTTTTAAATGTTATTTGTATTTGTTATTCATCAAAAAAAATGAAAACATCAAAGCAACACGTTCAACTTTTGAAATATTTGTGTTTGTAGTAATGGGATATGATGAATTGTATTATTAGGTTTACTGATTGATTCATAAAATTAAAGACTCAACTTTTCAGCCAGATGTTGTGATTCGGTTTCGATATTTACACATCAACTACTCAAAATATCAACATCCCAGTACCTATAATGAATTTTTACACGAAAAAAAAATTCAAAAATCAATCTTTTTGTCCAATTTTGGATTATATCTCAAAAGCCACGCATCCAATCATTAAATAAACCCAATTTTTGGATTTATTAGGTCAAAATTACCTTATATAAAGAATTTTATCATATCGAAGCAAAAAAAAAAATTTCGATTTTTAAGGGCCAAAAACTACAAAAATCGGGGACAGACTTCACAATTTTTAATAAGTAATATTTCTTTTTGTAAATTACCATTATTAATCAATATTTGTTTAAATTGTTTCAGATGAGCAAGAACGTGTCCAAAAGAAAACTTTTGTTAATTGGATCAATTCACATTTATCCAAGGTGAGAATAATTTTAATTACTTCATGTGTAAAATTTTATGTTAATAACACGAAAAACCATAACTGGTTTTACATAGAAATACCACATAAATATTAGTTGTTGATTGTCAAAACATCATTCATTACTTTTACCGAATTTCCTATGAATTATTATTTATTTAAAACGGAATTCTAACTAAATTTCAAACACAAAAATACATAAAGTAAAGGGCACACTAACCGAACTTGAACACTAAAAAAGTTCTTTATAAAATTAAATCCATACTTTATACCTACCATATAATCCATACTTTATACCTACCATATATAATCGGGAACTAGTAGTCGCTATCTGCTTGATTCACTAGACTAGGCATTACTTTTGTTTTCCTTGACCTACAACTCCTTAAGCCCTTTATTTGATGTTTCTTTAGCCGTTAGTCTTAACATAAACTTCAGTTGGACAACCCTTGATCCTTCGCTAACACAATATATTCCAATAGTGTTTGTTTAAGTTTTGTCAATTCATCTCGAATCAAAGCTATAAACTACTTTTAACTTCCCACTCGAAATTTTAGATTGCTCCCAAGTGCGATCAGTGCCAAGCCCTTGTCCTTATAGTACAGTAAAAAATTTTACAAAAGTTTCGGCTAAAACCTGGTGGAATGTGTTTCTTAGATGTCAAATTGCGAAACTAATTTCGCAAATATTTCTATTTGTTAAATGTTAATAAACAATAAATTGTTAATTCAATGAATCGACCCAATGCGATGTTAAAGTAAGTTAAAAATTTGTAAATAGGCAACTTGTATGACGTAAATGTGAGTGTTTGACAAGTAATCGAAAAACTATTATATATCTATGTATAACGTATATGAAATACAAGTTGCCTATGTTTTAATTTTTTAAGTCAACTTATTCAAACTTATTCAAAATTATTGGTTTATTTACAAATTGAATCATTTGCGCTACTAACTCATTGTTTGACTGTACTACTAATCAAGGTGGAGCGAGAATGTCTTTCGACTCTCTTTGGTCAACGCTTTCATACCATAGACTATATTTCAGTTCTTGTTGAATGATTTAGCAAATTTTTCAAAGATTAACTTTTATTTCAATAAAAATTTTGTATTTGGCATTTTGGTACTCCTTACTTTCTAACGCCTATAGCGAACGCATTTCTCTCTTTAGCCTAGGGCCCCCGTTGAGTGCGATATCTGCAAAACGTTGCAAATATGCTACTAACTTTCTAGGAAGTTATATACGTATTTGTACATTTCAAGTTGATCAAGCGGAGAAAATCTTCAAATTCCAGACGGCTTTTGCATACTTATGCCCAACTAGCTTCTTTCTAGAAACTGATAGCTCAGAATATTAACTCGAAGCTTTTAATTTGTATATAGTCATATTTATTTATTTCTTTTTATTTTAACAATAACACGATAATTGTATGAGAGGTAGTATTAGTTGTAACTAGCAAATAGTAAGGTAACTCGAGTTTATGATACCTACTGCTAAATACCTGTATAGGAAATAATTTGTAATTATTATAAACATTTAACATCTAATATACAATTTTAATTTTTAATAAACACTATGGTTCACGTGAATCAAAATATTATTAATACTAATTATCTTATACTCAACTCAAAGCTTTTATTAGCTTCATACGTATGTTAGTACGTTAGTATATGTAACGGAAACAGTGTTCGAACATGATTTTTACTCCCTTCAAAACGTCGGATTAACTCGAAATATGGTATACTTATCAAAGACCGATGGCAATACAATAATTTAATAAGTTTATTTAATTATCCTGGATTTTCAGGATTAAGGATTTGGACCCGTTTTCAGTACTTCCAATTTAGACCATCAGGTTAATTATCATTTATCTATATCCTGCTATTTTGTATTTCTTCTCTATTTAATCATTTTCAAGGACCACTTTGTATGATGAATTGATTGTAAAAATGAAAATAACCTACCATCTTTGAACTCTCCATGTCATGATATGGTACCAAGCACCATAATTTATCAACATAATATTATATCCCCCATAGCTAGCTTTAGCTAGCCTAACTTTATCAAAACTCTGCTAGAGAGCTTCATATAAAATTCTTTACGGTGCGGCATGTAAAACTGTTTAATAATACTGTAGTACAAAACAACAGACTTTATATATACAAATACTAATTCATTATTTTGATCACGATAAAAATCGTTCGTTGTATAGTAGGTATGGTATAATCGTCTCCGTCGCTCAATTCTCTGTTCTTTATTGGTTTCGTTATTATTATTTCGCTAAATTTACTTCACACGTTGGCTACAATGTATGTTGAATTAAGTATACGAAAAACTAGCTGTACCCGCGGTGTTACCCTCAATTAAAAGAGATTTTGAAAATTTTTGTCGTTACTGTATAAATTAATCAAGCCTTCTTGAGAAAAATGCGCTAAAAATCTATTTCACGAACTTTTACAAAACTCTTTAAAAAACACAATTCCTATATAGGGTACCATAGGAACTGTGAATGTTTCCGGGATCAAATTAGCCTATGTCAAAAAATCATGTATTTGCTCAACAAAAATTAAAACAATTATCTATCCCACAGGATGTATTAACCTCGAAACTGCGTTCACTCGCTGATCTACTGGTTGACCATGACTTTAATCGGATCGAGTTAGCACGGGTCTGCGAGTTTTTGATCCCTGTGATTGCGTTTACTCACTGATCCACGAGTTGGTCATGCCCTTAATGGGGTCGAGTTAGCATGGATCTGTTAGTTTTTTGGCCCTTGCAATAACCCTGAAATTTCCGTTTACTCAAATTATTTTCCCAATATCCGTATCCAAACTGAGAAACACTTGCCGCAGTTGTTTTATCATCGAGTCATTTTTGTACCGAGTTGTTTGAACCGGAGTTGTTAGTGTTTATATTTTCCAACTTTCCTTCTGTGTTTTTTCATACCGATAGCTTAAATATGATGTTATCATGCTCATTTGAAAACACAGTACTTTCGAACAAGTCGTATAGAGAAAGTTTGATAGATTAGTCAAAAGGAAGCCACTCACGAAGTTTCAAGTAGATATGTATTAATCATTTAACAAAAAGGATGCTCTCTCTCGGAATGGATGCTTTTTTATGTATTTTGAAATGATTAAAAAATAATAATTTGAAAAAGTGATGGATTCTTCTTTAACGTTAGCGTTTTAGATAAGTTTAAGTATTTCTTAACAAAATTATCATGAAGCTAGCGTGTGAGTAGACGCGAAATTATTTATATATGTAAAATGATAATTCTTATGAAGAAGTGGAATATATAAGTGTATCAGTATTTATATATCTGACAAACTTGTTTGTTTCTAAAGATAACATTTATTTTTGGTTTTAATATTATACCAACCTATTGTATTATATTATTTTTATATGTAAAATGAATTGAGACTTTGTGGTATAATCGACCAATAATCATTTTTACACCATGTTCTAAAAATAATAATTTTCTAACACATAACAGCAGCAATAGCTATTACTTCCAACTGACGGTCAAGCGCTAATAAAATCTCTAACTAAACATCACATGGATTCAAAGCCATTAAAGATAATCAGATGTATTTCAGAAAATCCGAAATTGTTACAGTCAGACATAGCGGCCAAACTTATAACACCGCTTTTTTTAGTTCGCGGGTTAAAAAAGAAACTTACAAATTTTCGTGGGTTTTTTTTGCAAGTTGACAGACCTATATGAGCCACTATGTATATCAATTCTCATTATTACCCTTTTCTTAAATAGGTTGACCCATTTTTCCAATTCATGCATGTGTGTCATAATTCAAATGGATGAACCTTATGGTTTGATTTGTTACACACAGTAATATGAAGTTGACATATTTTTTAAAAATAATTCTTTAACCAGGTACCAATCACATGAGAATATTTAAATATTGAAACATGCAAAAAACATGAAATATATGGCATATTATTATAAACAAGCCGTATTGGATATGGCCTTTGGAGATCAATCCAATAACTTTATAATTCAGTAATAAATATTATCTTATTGTATATGATTTCTTTATCGAATTCCATGATTGACCCATCATTTTAAAGCTTATTGTTCTGTCTTATGGAATAATATACTCACGGTCTAAAAATGTACCGCTTAGGAAGAGACAGGCTAGGAAAATAATATTAAGGTATTTTGATATTGTAAAAATGAAATACCGAAAATTTGAAATTTTGTTTATCCATTAATCATCTTTTTATACGTCTTTTGTGAAAAGTTCATACCGATTCTCTGTAAGTTTTATGAAACTATCAGTACTTTTACCAAAAAAAAATTTTTCATTTTTCGTAGTTCTTAATTTTGATATGATTATGAAGCTTAAAACTTGAGGAATATTGATAAAAGTTTTTTATGTAAATGGTAAATATTTTAAAAGCAATTATTGACTAAAAAACCAACATTTCAGTTTATTTGTAACACTTTCGTTTTATGCAATTTGTATAACATATCTGTAATAAAATTGCCTACAAATAAAAAGAAAATCTGTTTTTAGCCGCACGGATCAAGCTAGTGACTAGTCTTTTATTAGTCTCTCTATTAGTCTCTTATTAGTCTCAATTGCAGGAATTATAGTTAATTCAAATTTGTTTTGCTGTAAAATACAAAAAAGTACAAATAGGTATGAATATTGCGAGTTTTCATTGTGAACTCCGGTAAACAAAATACAAGTATCATAAAACCACCCTTTTTCGGGATGAAAACAGAAATTTTCTATTCTAAAATTAATATGGCATATTATTATAAATAATATGTAAAATTAGATACCTTTCTATATCCCCGACATCTAAAAACGGAAACATTTGTTTAGTAACTTGAATTTCGTGATGATAATTTAGTTCTTTTATTCCTTTTCCAGCGAGTTCCACCGCTTCGGGTAAATGATTTGATCGAAGATCTTAAAGATGGTACGAAATTGCTTGCATTATTAGAAGTGTTATCCGGTGAAAAATTGGTATGTTTTTTTTTTTTCCTTGTTGTTCTAAATATTTGAAATTTTTTAAAAATATTTATTTTGTTATTTTTAGCCCGTGGAGAGAGGGCGAAATCTTCGTCGGCCACACTTTTTAAGTAATGCAAATACAGCTTTACAATATTTAGCAAGTAAAAAAATTAAACTTGTTAATATAAATTCAACCGATTTGGTGGATGGGAGACCACCAGTCGTTCTTGGCCTTATTTGGACAATTATTTTATACTTCCAGGTAAATTTTTTAAATTATTTTTTAAAATTTATTCTTAAATTTTTATGTTTTAGTATTTTTATTATTTTATCTTAAAATAATTTTCTTCTATTAAATGTTTGTTGAATGAATGTAAGATACAAAAATGTAAAATTTTGAACGAACACCAGAACATGATCTGTGAAAAACTTTTTAAAATCTTTATTTTTAGCGTACATCAGTATATGTTGTTATAAAAACTGCACTTGATGAGAAAGATAACGTATGAATTAATTAATTTATATTTTCATATATTTTTTCTAGACGCTTTTCTTTCCCAATATTGTAGAATTTTCTAAATGGATATTTTCAATAAGTTTTTTTTACATTTTTCGTATTTATGCAAACAGTTTATTTTTTAATTTTCATTTTATTTTTATTTTAAAGTAAATAATTAGCTTAGGTGCAATTAGGGTACTTAGGGTATACTTGAAAATAGCACATAAAGGGTATAATAAGAAAATTGCTGTCGTATTTTTGAAATATTAATTATTATCTATAAAATATTAAACTTTTGAGAGATGAAGTAAATAAAATTACACAACGGATAGAGAAAATGATTTAAAAATTAACATACAAGTCTAAAATAGATCAAAGTTTATGAAGATAGAAAAAGTTTCAACCACAAAAAAGCGACCACTTTTTTATAAGCTTTAATCCGATTATTTCTACTGAAGAAGCTTATCTCATACTTTATTTGCAGGCCATCTATCAAGGCAGTCCAATATCTACCCTTTAAGGGTTTTTTCTACCCTTATTTATTTATCCTTTGATAAATTTATTTAATCATCTCCAAAAGTTTGCTTAGTCATTATATCGAATATCAGAATATCATTAAAGTAAAATAACTAAATAAAAATTAAAAAGCTTTTTAATTACTGTGGTAGCTTGATGAACCGGACTAATTGTTGTCATTAAGCATTCGTATATCCGAAAATCCGAATAATTGATAGTCCGGATAATCCCACGAATCGGTATTATACTGAGGGTGGGATAATCGAGTTTCCACTGTATTGAGAAAAGAGTCACCAAGCTTAAAAGGACATAGGAAGGTAGCTTATTTTGGGTAGAATTTTTTTAAATTAGAAATTTTTGATATAGTAATTTTAATATCGCACAATGTACATAATAGTTTGTTTTTATTTATCACACAAGCTTCGTAGTAGGAATTTTGGAATAAGACTGGTAAGTTAATAAGTCTTGGGGACATATCTACACGTAATATTACAAAAAATATTTAGTGCTAAAATTCATTAAAACTATCTAAAATCATACATAATTGACACCCTTGTACAATTGTATAAACTGGCGACAAAACGGTAAAAATTTGCGTTATTGTGGGTAGATTTAAAAACCATTCTTTGTTCGTACAAAGAATACAGATGTATCATGAAGACTATAAGAGAAGGAGACTTAACTCTGGGCTTTGAGTGGGCCCGTACACATCCGGAACTCGCACTTGTAAGTTCACTTCTCTGAATTTGGTGGCGCTGATTGTATTTCATGGCCATAGCGTATAATCATCAAATTCAGATAAGCGAACTTACAAGTGCCGGATGTATATGAGCTCATCGAATTCATTTTCCGAGATCCAGAGTTAAATCTCCTTCTCTTATAGTCTTCATATGAGTCTTCATACACATAGAAGCTCAAATGTATATGTGTTTCTGTCCTCACCATTCTATTAGTTGGTCCTGAGTTAACCAGTGGGCTTAGGCTTTGCATTGGTTTGGTGTATTCACCGATAGATAGCTGCACTCTAATCTGTATTCAAATAGAGTGCAGAATAATACATATTAGAGTGCTAATGCATATGTAAATGAGGACCAACTAGCAAAATAGTGAGAACAAAAACACATATACATCTGAGCTTCCATGTGGATATCTCAATATCTGTCTTTGGTTCGGATAAAATACAAATCCATTATGACAATATACAGCTGAAACGTAAATTCTTCCAATTTTGTTCGCTACAAGTCGCTAGTTACTACAAATCAGTACGGTTTCAATAGCTTGAATAAATTATTATCCATAATTTGTAAAATATAAAAGTAATTTCTTTGAGCTTATTAGTAAAAGTATCAATATTAGGTCAATTTTTTTGTTTCAATTGTAATTAATTTTAAATTAATTAATTTAGATTGAAGAAAATAGTCGCGCTTTGGAGTACTTAGGACAATTTGGCAGCATGAGCAGTTTGGATAGTGCTGGAACTAGCTCATCAATGACAAAGGACAAATGGAAACAGGGAGCACGTAAAACATTATTACAATGGGTAGCAAATGCCTTGCCAAAGTATGTACTTGAGTAAAATTAATTATTTTCTTAATGTATTTTTATAATAATTGCATTCCAATCCCTAACTTTAAAAGCAATTACGTTTAGATGCATTCGTCTTTTTATAATTTATTATCATTAAACTTGTTTAGAATAATACAAATCATAATCTTAATATATAAATCTCGTGTCACAATGTTTGTCCTCAATGGACTCCTAAACCACTTAACCGATTATAATAAAATTCGCACACCATGTGCAGTTCGATCCAACTTGAGAGATAGGATAGTTTAAATCTCAAATTATAGTCGCAATTTTAATTTATTGCTAATTATTTGTCTGTTATTATTTGACAGTCACAATTATCTGTTAACTCCAAATGATTCTAACAGATGTCGATACCTTTCGACTGGGTTGAGTAAGTAATCAATAGATGGCGCTGCTATGGTAAATAGTTTTATCAAAATAATGTACTAAGTATTGTACACATTGAAAAGGTCTACAGAAAAGTCCGTGATGGTATATGACTATCTCTTATGCATTGCACCTTCAACGTAGCATTGCACCCGTGCGAAGCCGGGGCGGGTCGCTAGTCTATAATAAAATAGCAACCATATTGGCAGTCTATATTTAATATAAATAATACAAGTGTGTGAAAAGCCACATGGTGCATCATCGAACATCTTCTGTAGAATTTAATCAAATTTCATTTTTCATCTGAACATTCCTAGTTAAAAAAGTAATTTTTAAAGGGAATTAATTTAAATTTAATTCCCTTTTCGTAAAATATTTAATAAAACATATTTAATATGCAAAAATAAACATTTTTAAAAATGGAAAAAATTCTTAACTTTAAAATGGCTGCATTCAGACTTAATTTATTAGTTTTGACAATTTCATTTATAAGTCCGTGAAAAAGTACTTATAATTTAGTAATCGGACTAGTTCTTCAAAATGTCATAATGTCTGCCTGTCATATTGAAGGTTTCAATTAGATTTCTTTCAAAGGATCATTAGTTTTGTATGATAAGTAGCAAAAAATTAATTATTAACTCAGATACTTGCCATGAAATCAATATTATACAATCTAAATTATAAGATGTTTGGTCAAACATTAGAGCTATGTTTTAGAATCAAAGCGAACCCACCTTAGAATCATTACCCTAATAGCCAGAGCAAAAAACCTCCCCCCGTCAACTTGAGTTTACATTCGAGGAATACTCCTGAAAATTTTCCAACAAGACAATCTCTTCTGTAGAAAATTGCAGAAAAATAGTCCCCGGTTATTAGCCTACATGTAATGTTTAAACTATGAAAGAATGTAAGAAAAAAAGTTTTGGAATGCAATTAATTTAAAAAATTTACTATACGGCTAACATTCTTAATTTAAAATATTTATTTCACAGGGACTTGGGTGTCGAAGTAAAAGACTTTGGCCCAAGTTGGCGTGATGGTGTTGCATTCTTAGCCATAATCGATGCCATTAAAGCAAATTTAATAAATATTGCTGACATGAAAAAAGAATCAAATAAAGTACGTTTAGAAACTGCATTTGATGTTGCCGAAAGTGAACTTGGTATAGCGCGTCTTTTGGATCCAGAAGATGTAGATGTACCAAAACCAGATGAGAAATCTATAATGACATATGTTGCACAATTTTTACATAAATATCCAGAACCAAAGAGTACTGGACCAGATGCCGTTGCAGCTATACAAGCTGAATATAATGAATTAACTACTTGGCTGTTATTAAAAACACAATATTTGGATCATTTACAACAGACAAACTCTTTACCATTAAATTACAACGAATATAAAACATTTAAGTCTGAAGTTGATGAGAAGTTTATTATTTACGATAAATTACGTAGTTTATTGGAATCACAATCAGTTATTTCAATAACGATCGAATCATGGCGTGAAATTGAACGTTTATGGACAAAATTAGAATCACAATTACGTTATTGGTTATGGCTCTTGGATGCACGTTTACCTGGTGAATTTGGTGAAATCGGTAAATGGTTAGCAGAAGCTGAAAAATTAATTTATAATGATGAAATACCTACTGTAATGAACGAAGAGACTGCTAGTATTATAAGTAGAAAATTAGAAGAGCATAAAGCATTCTTTGCTCGACTTCCAGAAATTGTTGATAAATTTCAAAAAGCTGTTAATGCACCAATACCCTCTGATATACCTATCGAACAAATTAATAATATGGCTGCCAGATTAAATGCAATTGGACCAAAAGCAACACAACGACGTATTCGTTTGAAATTCTTAGAACATAAATGTTGCCTTATTGCATTTTTACAATTAACTGAAACAAAATTGAAAGGTTGGTCTGTAAAATATGGACGTGTTGATAAAGTTGCACAACTTTTAGAACAATATAGAAATTTTGTATCACGTAATCGAATTTTCCAAGAATTTAACAAAGCATACATTGATATGCAAGCGGTTGTCGAAGAATACAAGCGTGATGGATTAATAGATCAAAAAGAAGCAGCATCTACTGATAAATTTATGAGAGATACAGCTGAACGTTGGAAAAATGTTTCTATGGAATTACGTTGTGTACAAAGTATGTTAGAAGAAGTAGTTGCCTATTGGAGACGTTGGGATAGTTTAGTTCCCGAATTTGAAGAATGGCTTAATCAAGCTGAACCTGCATTACAATTAGATGAAGATCCAAAAATGGAGTTCTTCCAAGATATTAGTATTTGGAAGGATAAATATCAATTACTAGGAGATACAGTTAGTTTTTTGATTGCAACTTGTGAGGAACCAATTGCTTTAGAATTAAGAACTCAATATGGATTAATAACTAATCGATGGGAAAAAATATTTGCTAATACTAAACAATACATGCATGCCGGTAATTTAATTCGAAATCGAAAAGAATTTCGATTAGGTGTAGAAAAATTAAGTAAATGGTTGAGAAACGCTGAAAGTACTTTAGCATCGCAACCGTTTGGTTCGACACAAAAAATTAAAGATCATAGTGAAAAATTGCTGAAATTACAATCAGAAATCGAAGAAATTGAAGAATTATTTAAAACAATTAGTAAAACTTTCCAAACGTTGATACAAGATTTATCAAGAGATGAAGTAGATAGAATGATGAATACGTTGAAAAAAGAAAAGGAATCGTTAGTGAAAGTACGAGCTTTGATACCAATGCAAATACATTTATTCAATCAATTACTTGTACAACAAGAATCTTTAGAAGCTGGCCAAAAAGAAATACATCGTTGGTTAGACGAAGCCGAATTATTATTAGGCTCGTACACATTAGCGAATGGAAAAGATGCCGTACAAAGTCAACTTGAACGACACAAAACATTCTTTTCACGTACTTTATATTACAAATCAATGTTAGACAGTAAAAATAAAGTATTTAACAGCATTATTAAATCGGTTGATAATAATGCTGAAATTGATACTAGCGAGGAACAACTTAAGATGAAAGAATTAAATGAAAGATTTGCTTATGTTTCACAAAACGCACACACTTGGGAACAAAAACTTCAAGAGGCTGTACGATGTTGGCACAATTTCCGTGAAAATGAACGTTTAATTTCTGATTGGCTGGGTAAAGCAGAATCGCTTATCTCTGAAAAACATATTGATAGTAAACAAGCTGTTGAAACGCACAAAATATTCTTTGAACGAGTTAATGAAAAATGGATACATGATTTAAGTCAAGCTGCACAAGATTTGAAAAACTGTTTACCAACGGATCAACAAAAACAAATTACAAAATCTGTTGAACGTTTACAATCAAAATGGAAAGAAATTTTATCATTTGCTCCATTACATTTAATGAGATTAGAATTCCGTTTAGATGAATCAGCATTTTTACAATATTTAAAAGAAATCGAAAAGGAATTAAATACCGAACAACAGGCGTTCACAAAACAAGAAGATGTGGAGACAATAATTGAACGTAATAAAGATTTCTTTGTTACAAAAGGCACAATATTACAAGTCGAAAAATGTTTGAAGAATTTAGAAAAAATTAGTACCGCATACTCACAAATACAACCCGAAGATACAACATTAACTGATGCATTGAATCAAGCGGAAAGTCAATGGGAAAGTTTAGCACAAAAGGTTGAAAGTATGCGACAGACATTACAACAAATACCCGAACAATGGAAAACTTATCATGAAAAGTTCACATCAATGGTCAAGTGGATGAATTTAGTTGATGAAACTCTTAAAAATATTTTGAATGAAGTCAATACCATGAAAGAATTTGAAAAAGAGAAAGCCGTGTTCCAGGTAAATTAAGTTCTAGTTTATTTAAACTCTTCAAAAATATACAGGCTGGACCATTTTAATGTATTATGACTAATAGCTTGTTTTGTTGATAGCCAATAAAAAAAGAATTTAAATAAAAGTTGCAGAGTTTGATAGAGAACATTATGTTCTGGCATCAGATTGGACTTAGTTCTCCGGGTTGCTTTAATTGTCAATTTATATCTTATTGGTCCACCCTGTATACATATTTATTTTTACCCACACATTCATATAAATATTTCTCGAGACTATAGTTCGCATTTTACCTTAAAAAAACTAATTCAATTTATCCCATACTCTGTTTCCCCAATTAAATTTAAAATAATAATTTCTTTCTACTTTTTTCTTGCGCACAGTTAAGGATACTAATGGTAAATTTGAATAAAATTATTACTAATTTATAATTAATTCAGGTATAAATCTTAAGTTTAATTCTCTATCATTGTACTTACAGAAAATATGCCGAGAAGCCGATTCGAAACGTGAAGATATGAAGTGGTTAGTACAAACATTGGATGCTTTATCCTCACATTGTACTGAAGCTGAAGCTATTGCCGAACAACAAAAATTGGAAGCATTAATAAACCGTTACAAAAATTTGATACCAACCATTGAAGTAACGATGGTAAAAACTGAAGTATATTCAAAATGTTATACATATCGCAAAGAAGTACGCGAAGTTTGTAAATTGTTGAAGAAAGTTAAAGAGGATTCAAATATAAAATCACAACCAGAAAACTTAGAAGGAGTAAATCAATCAATTATTCAACAAGAAACCGCTGTAAGTCAACTCGATGAACAAAGAGTTAATATTATGTCGATGCTTCAACGTGGTAAAGATTTATCAAAGGATACCAATGCACCCAAATTTGTTAAAGAAGAAGTACAATCTTTAGAAACCGGATGGAACGAAGCCTATGAACAAACCGTCTTGAAATTGAAACATTTGAAAGAGACTCACAAAGTTTGGACGAATTATACAGAACAAAAAGATGATATAATGTCCCTCTTACAAAAGGCTGAGCAAGAATTAAATCGCATTGCTCCTGGTCAACACAATTCTAGCAACTTAGCTTCAGATTTACAAGCCAAACAAGAAATGAGTATAAAATTACGGAAAGCAACAGAAGAATTACTTAAACGCTTACGTGATTTATGTGGCAATTTATGTTCAATTGCAACACCTGAGAAACAACCACTTCTACAAAAAGAGGTAACCGAAATAGAAAAACGTCTTTTGGTGACACTTGAAACAGTTCAAGAGAGAGTAGTTTATTTACAACAATTCAATACAAAATGGACTCACTTCCAATCTCAATTAGGAGAATTACAAACCTGGGCTCAACATACTGGACCAGCACTCTTGCAAGCATTGCAATCTGAAGATGTAACCCCTGAAGAGAGAGTTATAAAATCAACTAAATTACAAGAGCAATTACACGAAAAAATACAAATTTTAGACGCATTGAATAACGAAGCTGTTGAAATATTAAGCAGCGACGATGAAAATCTAGAAGCGCAAAAATTGAAAACGGAGGTTGTTAAATTACAGAAACAAGTTGTAGCCCTAAATACAACTGCACAAAATCAATCTCAAGTTGTTGTAACAGACTTAGAAAAATGGAAACAATATCAAGCTGAACTTCAAACTATTAAACCATGGATTGAAGAAGCTGAAGTAAAAGTTTCAATGGGAATGCCAAAACCTGTCAGTTTAGAAGAAGCTGTCCAACTTCAAATTCAAGCCAAAGAATTTGAACAACAATGCGACAGACAATTAGTTAAATTACAAGGAGTTGCAGGAATTACCCAACAAATGGCGGTTAAGTCTGGTTCAAGAGATGAAATAGATGCACTTCACTCAAGATGGACTGTTGTACAAAATAATGCAGCTCAGTGGGCAAACAAATTGGATAAATTAGTTGCAAACTGGCAACAATTTGATGCAAATGCAAATAAATTAGAAACATGGATTACAGAAAGTGAAAAATTGATTGCTCAACATAGTGTCAATTTAAATACACCCCAAGTTGATAAATTAGAAGCGGAATTATCAAAGTTGAAAGCTTTTAACAATGAAATATCCGAACAACAAGCAAAATTAATTACTTTAACTCAAACTTCAGACAAAATAGGACATGGAATTGCTTTACAAGGAGCAAGTGCCGTTAAAGGTCGAGTCGCCGAATTAAAAACTCGCGTAACACAATTAACTGAAGCAACAAGAGGTCGAATCAATGAAATATCTGATGCAATTTTAGCGCGCCAAGAATTCGATCATAAATTAGCAAACTTTACAAATTGGATGGATCAATTGCGTGTTCAATCTGGTCAAATTGATCAAATAAATGCGGATAAGGTTGATGGATCTTTACAGAAAGTGCATGCACTGTTACAAGAACATTCTGAAAAACAACCGTTATTTAATTCGATTTACGATGAAGTAAAGAATTTAGCACTTCATAGTACACCCGAAGAAGCTAAAATATTAAACGAAACTTATACAACCATGGTAAATACATATCAAAAATTGCAAGGCAATTTAGAACAAAAGAAAATTGCTTTCCAAAAATGGTCAGAATTGTTAAATTGGAACGATGACGCAAATCGACATTTGCAACACGTTCAATATCAATTAGAAAATCAAAAATTACAACCACAAGATATTGAGAAATGTGTCTTAGAAATTGATGAAATTTTATCCAAAGTTGAAACTTGGAAATCTGCAGTACCTGTCATTGATTCAGTTACAGAAATTCAAGTACGTGACAAGAACACTGGTAAACCACTATCAGCGGCAAATTTAATCCGAGACGTAGAAGTTAAAGCTGTAAATCTAAAATCACAACTTGCTTCTAAAAGTGACGTATTACAAAAATTAGGTTCCCATTGGAATCACTTCCAACAAATACAGACAAATATAACAAACAATTTAGATAAAGTCCAATCTCAAATTGATAATCTTCCAAAACCAATCGAAAACTGTGAACAACTGGAAGAAGTTATACAAACAATTTCGAAAATATTATCAGTACTTCATGAGAGTCAAAACGAAAAAGATCATTTACATGAAGCTGGTACTCAATTAATGAACGAAGATCAAGATAAAGCCTCAACAATTCAAAATAGTATCACAATTATTGATGAAAAATGGGATGCAATTGAATCTTTGTTGAAACAAAATAAAACAAAATATGCTCAAATTTTATTATCTTGGAAAGAATTTAATCAAGCGAAACAAAAAGTCGAAAAAGAAATTAACCGTGCTGAAGAATTAAGTACAAACACAGAAATTCCAAACGATTTAACCCAAGCAACGGTTACAAATGAAGCCACGAAAAAAGCATTAGAAGTTCTTAAAAAATCGAAAATTCATTTAGATAAAATGGATGTGAAAAAACAATTAATTATTAAACAAGCTGAAACTTTACCAGAATTTACACCAAAATTGATTTCACAAGCTGATGGTGTTCATAAAGCTTGGCAAAACGCATACGATAAAATATCCAAACGTGCACAAAATCATGAATCCCAAGTAATTATTTGGAAACAAATTGAAGAAACGAAAAATAATTTATTACCATGGTTGAGTGACATGAATGAAAGTTTAACGAATATTTTGAATAATCCAAGTGAATTTAAAATTGGCCAAGCAAAATATTTGAAATATAAGGAAGAGTTACCATCAAAACTTAATTTAAAACAAAATATTATTGCAAAGGGTACACAATTGAAAGATATCAATAATGGAGAATCAATTCCGAATATTGAATCATTAATTAAATTATTAAATGAAGAATTTGCCGATTTACAAGTAATTGCTAATAAATTGGAATCAATAACAGCAACTTTCGAAGAAAATGAAAAAGATGTACGAAGTGAAATACAAAAAACTAGTAAAATCATCAATGATTTACGTGAAGCAATTATGCAATGCGAAGATTTATCTGGTGAAAATACAGCCATTTTAGATAGATTACGTAAGGTCAAATCATTGAAAAATCAATTAGATAATTGTTTTGTTATCATCAAAAATATTGATCAAAAAGTTGGTAAAGTAGTTCAAGAATATCCAGCATTCGGTGAAACAACTATTCCAAAAGAATTAAATATTTTACAAAAACGTTGCGAAGGTGTTTTAACTCATTCAAATAAAATTGAAGGTGTTTTATTAGGATTCTTAAGAAAATTCCATACTGAAAAAGCTGGAGCTTTACAACGAATTATTTCAACACAAAAAGAAAAAGTACTTTGGTGTGCTCCTGAACCTGGAAGTGATCGTTATAACTTAGAAGTGAAATTATATTCCTTAAAAGATGTAACATCCCTCTTAGAAGATTGTCAACAAAGGTATACCGATTTAGATGAATCTTTGAAATTATTAACTAACGTCGAAACACCTGACGTAATTAAACAATTAAGTGAAGAAAAGAACTCGATTCATGAGGATCTTGAAAGTTTAAAGATTGCACATAAAGATACTGAAAAACAACTACAGAAAAATATTGATTTATGGCAAAAATATGAATTATCCTCAGAAAATATATCGTCATGGTTGAAAGATATTGAAAATAAATTACGTTCCGAAACAATTAATCAAATTGATATTGGAACAATTGATAAGAAAATAAAAGAAATTCAGGATTTACAAAATCAAGTACACAGTCATGAAAATGAAATTCAAGAACTTACACTTTTATCGGAACAAATACCACAAGAATCCGATTCAAGAATAACACAATATGTATCACATTTGAAAAATCGTTATCAAACGGTAGTGAAATTTATTTCTACATCACTTGAACGATTTGAAAATTTAAATAAAAACAAAGATGTTTATCGTCAATCTGTTAAAAATGTTGAAGATTGGTTAAAATCGGCTGAGGAAAAAGTTAATGGTTTTTCAAAATTGGCAACTGTTTCTGCTAAACCAAATCAAAAAACATTAGATCGTTTGAAAGAATTTGTGGAAGAACGTGATAAAGGACAAAAATTATTAAACGAAGCTGTTGATGCTGGTGAAGCATTATTTGCTGGTGTAACTCCTGAAAATCGTGAAGAAATTCGATTAGAATTGCGTGCTCTACGAGATGCTTCTGAAGCTCTTGTTGATAAAGTTAACTCAATTTACAAAGAGATTGAAACAATTTTATTAAAGAGATCTTCAATACAAGAAAACCATTCACAATTACAACGATGGATTGTGGATATTCAACAAAAAATTGGTACAAGTTTACCACTTGACTCAACTTTACCCGAGAAAAAGGCTACTTTGCATCATTTAAAAACACTTAGTCAAGATGTTGATGTCCATAAAAACTTATTAAAACAATTGGAAGACAAAATTCAATCTTTATTAGAATCCGATTCCGATGTTATATCTGTATTTAACAAAAATTTGGAAGAGTGTGAAACATTGGCTACAACTTTAGCTAGTCAAACTGAAGAAGCTGATAAGCGCATTAATAATCATGAAACATATCAAAAAAGCTTAGAAAAAGCCCGAGATTGGTTACAAGCATTAATTGCTGAAGCTAGTTTAGTTACCGAAGAAAGTCAATTGGAAAAAGATGGAGCAGATACAAAAATCGCCATTGTTCAAAATTTATTACAACAAAAAGAAGAAGGTGATAAAATCATACAAACTTGTAGCGATCAATTACAAACTGTATTACAAGAGACGAATATAAAAGGTCATCCAGCTTTATTAAAAGGACTTGATGATCTCAGAGCAGAATGGGTAAATTTCTTAGAATCATGTAACGCTACACAATCAAATTTGAACGAATTATGTTCGAAATGGAATAAATTTGAAAAATTAATTGATGAATTAGAGACATTTGTAAAACAAAAAGAACTTCAAGTCAAAGATCAAAGTTTACGAAATACACTTGAATCAAAACAAGAACATCTTGGTAAACTTCGAGTTATAGAAGATGAAATATTATCGAAAAATGATGTTTTTAATAATGCGTTAGTTCAAAGTCAATCAATTGAAGGTGATTCTGAACTTCAAACAAAAGTTTCACATTTAATGACACGTTATCAATCATTGAAAAATAACTCGAAAGAAGCTATTGGACGTTATGAATTATTTGTAAAAGAACATAAAGCATTTAATGATTCATACGCTACGTTTATAGAATGGCTTTCGACACAAGAAAAGAATTTATCAGAATTGAGTCAAATTGTTGGAGATTTAACGGTGTTACAAGATCGACAAAAATCAATTCGAGATTTAATTGAACTTCGTAATAAAGAAAGTGCGAAATTTGATGCATTAATTGATCAAGGTGAAAAATTATATGTTCATACATCACCTGATGGTCGAGAAATAATACGACAACAATTAAAGAATTTACGTACAATTTGGGAAAGTTTCTCTGATGATTTACAAAATGGTAGCAATAAATTAGATCATTGTTTAACACAATTTGCTGAATTCACAACATCTCAAGAACAATTGACTAAATGGTTAAAAGATGTTGAGAAAGCAATGCAACAACATACTGAATTAAAAGCATCTTTGCAAGAAAAACGGGCACAATTACAAAATCATAAATTGATGCATCAAGAAATTATGTCACATCAACAGTTAGTTGAGTCTGTATGTGATAAAGCTCAACAACTTGTTGATCAAACACAAGATAAATCATTGAATGTGTATCTACAATCGATTAAACATTTATTCAAAAGTATTGTACAAAAATCAAAAGATTTATTGGATAATTTGAATGAGTGTGTTGAAAATCATGAGAAATTCAATAATCAAACAAAACAATTCCGTGATTGGATTAATACGGAATCAGAGAAATTAGTTGAATGTGATGATATTACTGGTGAAAAAACTGATATCAATAAACGATTGTTAAGTATTGCATCAATGAAAGAGAATCAAAATGAAGGTTGTAAGATTTTAAATAAAATTGAAGAGACATTTGATACGGTTGCCAAGAGTACATCAACTACTGGAAATGAAATGTTACAACATGAAATTGATGACTTAAAATCAAGCTTAAAAGAACATCTTCATGAAATAGGTAAATTTATTTATTAACTATTTTATTTACAAGGTATACAAAAAGTTTCAGAATAGCTGAAACCAAACTAGGAAAATAATGGTTTTAGAAAAAAGGTTCAAAAGAATTTCTAATAGAGAATCAATATTTTTATTATGAATATTCTACTGTAGCACAAGTATTCAAAGTCCCTGATACATGATACTTTTCATAGCTTTTGCTATCTCAATTTATTATATCACTTAACATATGAGGTGTATACTTCAATGGAAAACACACATTACGTATTTTCATTTGAACGAATAGAAATAAAAGTAGTGATGGAGTTGGTTACGTCCTAGACCGAATATCAAGAGAACTCGGGTTCGAGTCCCGGGTTCTCTGTAATTTTTTCATTTCTTTCTAAGTGTTTTTCTATCTCCTGCCATTTAGAATCTAAATTGATAAAGCAACCCGAAGAACTAAGTCCAATCTGATGTCAAAACATGATGCCCCCCATCAAACTCTGCAACTTTTGTTTAAATTCTTTTTTTATTATAGATTAAAATGACCCACCCTGTATATTTCTCAGACATCAGAAATTCTCATTGTAAAATATATTAATTTCTGATCTAGTGCAATCTGTTTTAAAATCACAATCATAAAATAATAATAAATATTTCAGAAAATGTTGAGGCGAAACAACGTAATGCTCTACAGCAATGGCAAGAATTTGAAAAAGAATTAGATAATAAAACAAAATGGTTCCGACAAGCTGAAGCTAAATTCCGTGATCAACAATTACAAGCAACACTTACTGAAAAAGAAAATCAATTAAAGAATTTAAAATCACAACGTGATGTTATCATTGATATGGAAAAAGATGTTGATCAATTTATTGATCGAAGTAACGCATTGTTGCACATTAGCGGGGCTGAGCGTATAAAACCATTAATCTCTCAAATAAGTAATCGGTATCAATTATTACATGTACTTAGCAAGGAAGTAATTAATAGATGGCAAAGTATCGTCGACTATCACCGTGCGTACAAAGATAAATATGAAGATGCAAATAAATGGCTAACTCCTCTAGAAGAACATTTAGCAGCTTTAAAACAAGAATCACAATCTGAAAGTCTAGACGCAAAAGGCAATAGATTACGTGTTTTGTTTGCTGAAGGAGAACAAGGCGAACAAAAAATTAGTAGCCTTATTTCATCTGGAGAACGTCTTTATCCAGAAACAGCAGCAGCAGGTCGTGAAGTTATACGAAATGAATTAAGAGAAATACGAGAACGATGGGAGAAACTTGAAGAAGGTATCAAAGAACAACAAAAATTACAAGATGCCCAATCGTTGCAATGGAGTAGCTATCAAGAAACTTTACAGCAAACAATTGCTTGGTTAGATTCGATGGAAAAATCATTGCAATATGACCCTAATTCATGGACATCGAATCAAGAAGTTAAAGCGAAATTATTTAAATTAAAAGCACTTTTACAGGAAGTATTATCATATAAGAGAGTGATTGAAACAGTTACTGAAAAAGCTCAAGTGTTAATGCAACTTACACAAAATAAATCACAAACTGAAGATGTTCAAAAAACAGTGAAAAATATCAATCAACGCTACAACGATTTAGTTCAAAATGCTAACAAAACAATACAACAATTAGAAAGCACAGTTGATGTATTCCAACAATTCATTGATTTACAGAAAGCACATCAAGATTATCAAAAATTATTATGGGATCAATTGGCTAATTATACCGATTACAGTGGAAATAAGACCGTATTAGAAAATCGATTGACAAAAGTCAACGAAATTTTGGATAATCTACCTGAAGGAAATGTTAAATTACAATTTTTAACCGAACATGTTAACAAAAATAAGGATAAAGTACCACCACGTGCTAAAGATGTTATGGAAAAAGATTTGAATAATCTTAAATTTGATTTTGAAAAGTTTTCAAATTCTGTACGAGATTTGAAGCATAATTTAGAAGAAAGATTACAACAATGGATCGACTATGAGAGTTCCCTTAATCGTCTTCTATCATGGCTTACAGATGCTGAAAGTATTTTAAAGAATTACATCTTAAAATCAACTTTAGAAGAAAAACAAGATCAATTGGAAAAGTATCAAGTAAGAATTCATTTTTCTTTTTTCTTTTATTGTATATATTTCTTTCTTTTTTTTGTTATTATTGTGTGATCTGAATATTTTCCAAAAGTATGCATCAAAGAAAACAAACTGTTAATGAATTTAACCATACCAGAAAATTTTTGTGTTCATCATCGTTAATCTTTTACAATCCATTTCATTTGTTTCAAGTTTACAGAAATTTCATTAACAATTAAAAAGTGATTATTCAGGTTTATTTTTTCAGAATTTATTTATTTTATTTTTTTATTTTTTACAAAACGATTTTTGTTTGGATTTTTTAACATCGAATAAAATATTCATTTAGGATCTGGTAAGAGTAGTTGATTCGCGTGTGCGGGATGTCAAGGAATTCATCTCGTTGGCCGATCATCTCGAACAAGTAAGATAAATAGCCAACTCCGTCATTTTATTTAAAACAACATTACTTGCATCTTTTGGCTCTTGACATTTTTTTTCTTAGTAGAACTTTGGTGGCTGTTTTTCTATATACTTTTGTGTCTACCCCTAAAATAAATATATATATTTTTATAAGTTATTGAATGTAAAATTGTTGCTTAAACATTTTATTTAAAAAAAATGTTTAAAAATAAATGCTATTGCATTTTGTCGTAGAAGCAAATATTGAAAATGTTTTTTATTAAATCGTAGATTATTTATGTTATACTAACAAAAATTTTAAATTATTTTTATTTTTTGTTAAATTATGAAGACTATAACAATTCAAATATGAATTAAAACTCCAATAAAAAATTTTAAAAGTACATTCAAAGAATATCATCTCTTAATGACTCTATTTTTCATCTTTGTGCTAAATTTCGGATACAGGGCTACACTTTGTTGAAACCTGTTAAAAATAGGTTTAATTTGACCAAAATTTGAAAAGAAGAATTCAAATTTAGTTTATCATATTGGGTTTATCAAAATTGGGTATAATTTGGATGTGATAGAGCAAAATTAAATTTTTTGGATTTTGATGATGTCATTAAGTTCAAAAAATCGATTTTATTGATAACACAGCCAAATTTTATTCGATCTAAATAGAATTTTTTTTGAAACCTTCTAATTATGGGTCAAGTTTTTCATCTGTGTTGTTAGTTTCTCGCTACCCTTCACCTTTGTGCTAAATTTAGGGTTTAGGGCCACTTTTTCTTGAAATCGGTTAAATATAAATATAATTTGACCACAAATTTGAAAAGTATGGCCCAAATTTAGTATGTAATTGCAATGTCGTTACAATTCCTTACTTAATTTTGTTCATTATATGCAATTTGTATATCATATCAATAATAAAATTGCCTATAAATAAAAAGAAAGTAAATTACTATATATTATTTCGCTAGTCTGTAGATCTCATCGAGATTTAATAAAGCTAATTTTTTATTTAAAAAAATTTTAAACGATTTCTTGTACCTAACACTTAAGTACATATACTACGTTTAAGTAATTTATTGTGTCTAATTAGTAATTACTAACATACGATAGTCTAAAAGCTGTCTGGCAAAACAATTTCCTTCATGTAACCAAAATCAAAATACTAAAGTAATTGTGTGTTTCCGTTTCTGTTAAAAAAGTACACCCTTAAATAACGGGCAGTAAGCTGACACTGAAGAAGGGAAATTATTAACGGAAAAACCGCTTGTTATTTGGATTTAGAACAGTTGTTAGACTATTAAAAATCATTCGTTTTCATCTACTCGTAAATAAAATTGTATAGTTTCTATTCATCTTTTTAAACTAATATTTCAATTAAAAATCATTTCTTATTTCAGTTATAATTTTTAAAATATAACTAATTAACTAAATTCCTTTCATTTCTATCGTTTTCTTCCAGATTGCATGTTTAATGTTTCTTATTTATAAATTTCATCTCCAGTGCGAGACATAGATAGTACTGCAATTTTTTCTCGAATACTCAAATTGGAAATACGAAAAATATTACTTTTATTTTATAAATTTTACTATGCTTGAAAATTTTGCATGAAATTTTTCTTATATTTATAGCCATTTGTTAGAAAAATGGTAACAAAACTAATACTAGATTCGTCTTCCAGAAGGTTGAAATAAAAAAAAAGTATAATAATTTTTTCTGGTTCTGAATAATTTTATTTCAGCAGAATTTTTATATGCAAAATAGTATCTATGTCTCGCAGTATGAATTATTTTAGATATAAATGTTATTTCAAGCTATTTAATTAAATTTAAACACTTTTGAAGCTTGTGAGTTTGGGATCATATTAATTTTAATTAATTTCCTTTTACAGTCACTTATTTTAAGCTTACGTCAAAATGAAAACGAATTCGATAAAATATCAGATGAATCATCTGAATTAGTACAAAATAGTGGAGATACACGAATATCAGTAAATATTCAACAAATTAGTTCACGATTTCAATCAATTCAAAATACAGCCAAAGAAATTGTCAAGAAATGTGAACAAGCTGTTGCCGATCATGTTGCATATAATGACAAATACCGTCAATGTTCTGAATGGATCCAAACGGCACAACAACGATACGAGAAGTCTGCAGATAGTACAAAAGTTGGTGCCCGACAAGAACTTATCAAACGTTTAGAGAATTTACGTGAATTAATTGAGCAACAAGCAAGTGCAACATCTTTATTAAATAATACAATTGAATTAGGGGAAAAATTATATCCAAGTACATCATTGGAAGGACGCGAAATAACTCGACAACAACTTCAAGAATTACAACAATCGCTTGAGAGCTTGTATGATAGTATCTCAAGTACTGAACGCGAACTTCAAGCAAAACTTTCAAGGTAAATTCATTGCAAGTATTTTGACATAAATTTTCGATTTTAGAGATTCGATTTGATAATGAATGTTTATTGTGAATGTCTTTATTTAAATAATATAATTTTTGATCATAGATGGTCTGGATTCGAAGAATGTTGCGAAAGTATTCGTCGTTGGTTAAAGGAAGCTGATTCACAGTTACCGCAAGAGCCCGAATTGAAAACAACACTGGATGAAAAGCGAGCTCAGCTTCAAATCTATCGCGCTTTGTTGCACGATGCTCTTGCACATCAACAAGATATAATTGACTTAAAAGACAGAGCTGAAAATCTACCAGAACGTAACGAAAAAATTGAAAAAGAATTAGCGTCACTTACTGCCCAACATGATGCTATATTAAAACGTGCACAAAACTTTGTTGAACGTTATGAAGCAATTGTTAGTGATCATCAACAATATAGCAAAGCTGTATTGGATGCTCATGAATGGTTGGATGCAACACATCATACAGTGAATTTATGGGGTGACGCTGATGTGGAAAGAATTTCTCTTCTTACAAAATTAGAACGTTTAAAGGTAGATATTTCGTAAATTTTAATAAATAAAAAAATTTCTGGAGTGATTTTTAACCAGTTTTATTTTTTTGCAGAATCTGCAAGCCACATTACCCGAGGAAGAGCCACGTATTTCACAAATACGTGATTTAGGATTGAAAGTCATACCTGGTACAGTTGAATCTGGCCAAGTAAACATTCGATCCCAAATAGATTCATCACAACAAGAATGGGAAGGATTATTATCCAGTGTACAATCCACAATTGAATCGTTAGAAAATAAATTACAAGCATGGAATGAATACGAATCATTGAGAGATCAATGTTTGGCTTGGATTAGAGATACTGATACGAAATTACATGCTGTTGATTTAAAATCAACATGTAAAGAGAAAGAAGAAATGTTAGATACATTAAAAACTTTACAAGGTGAAGTCAGAGCCAAAGAATTGGAAATTGATACTGTAACAGAACGTGCCCAGCAATTACATAAAGGTGTAATGACATCAAGAAGTTCCCAAATATCAGAATTGGGTTTGAAATACCAACAAGTTGCCCATAAAGTGAAAGATCTAACAACACGTTGGAATCAATATGTGTCAAATCATCAAGAATTTGATTCAAGTATTACAGAATGCTTACAATGGCTCGCTGATATTAAAAATAAATTAACATATTGTAGTGATTTAAGTGCCACTTCACAAAAAGATCTTGAAGGTAAACTTGAAACGATTCAAGATTTATTATTATATAAAGACGAAGGTTTTGCACGTGTACAAAGTCTTGTAGAACTTGCCCAAAATGTATTAGCGAACACTGCACCATCTGGTCATGAAGCAATCAATAAATCACTTGAACAATTACAATCTGAATGGTCATCACTTGCATCGAAAATGATTGAAACAAAATCAATATTAGATGATTCAATAAATCGTTGGTCTGGATTCTTAGAACAAATTCAAGGATTGAATAAAACAATTGAATGGATGGAAACGACTTATGATGAATTATCACAATTCCAAACAACAATGACTGAAAAACGTAACCAATTGGAACGTATTAAAACAGTTGAAGAAAAAGTACGTTGCGAAAAAATTGAGGTCGATAATTTAAAATCAAAAGCATCTGAAATGATAGCAAGTGGTCAACAAAGTCAAGCTGCATCACAAGCTCAACAAATTTTAAATAAATTTGATACAATGGCTGAAAAAATTAAAAGTCTTTTAGCGGATCGTGAAGATCAATATCGTGATCATCGATTATACAAAGAAGCTCATGATGAGTTATTACAATGGTTATCGCGTGCTAGAGAAAAATTACCATCACTTAAACAACGTAGTTTAAGTGATAAATTAGCGATTGAAAATTCTGTTGCACCTTTGGATGCCCTCTTAAATAAACAAGCTCAAGGGGAGTTATTAGTTGAACATTTACAACATACAGGAGAAGTAGCTGCTGCTAGTACAAACCACGCTGGACAAGAGACAATACGTAATGAAATTCGTGCTCTCCGTGAAAGTTTCGAAGGATTATTTAGAGAAATTAAACAACAAAAAGAATTACTTGAAGAAACTGTTATTCACTGGCGTGATTATAAAGAAGAATATGAACGTCTTTCTGATTGGTTACAACAAATTGATATTATTGTTAAAAATAATAAACTTGCGTTAGTTGCAACTTTGGAAGAAAAGAAAAAACAGGTCGACGAGATGAAAGGTATATTGCAGAAACTCGAAACGGGTAAAGCTCAAATTGATAAATTTAACGCGAGTGCATCAAAATTATTAACATCACATTTGGATACGTATGTTAATAATCAATTACGTCATTTAAATTCTCGCTATCAAGTACAAGTGAATCTTGCTAAAGATGTTTTAAATAAAGTTGAAACAAATTACGATCAACATAAACAATATCAAGAGAACTTGGAAAAAGCACGAGCATGGATTGAGAATGCTAAAGAAATCATACGTACATGTTCTGAATCAACATCGACAAGTTCCAAAGATGAATTACAAAAACGTTTGGAAACCATACAAAATTTATTACAAAAACGTGAAGAAGGACAAAATTTAATTCATACAACCGTAAACTTAGGTGAAAAAGTTTTACGTAATACAAGATCAGATGGTCGTGATAAAATCAATACGGAATTGAAAGAAATTCAAAATGATTGGGATCGTCTTGTACGAAAAATATCAACTGCTAAAGTTCATCTTGAAACAAGTTTGTTACAATGGGCTGACTATAGTAGTTCTTATGATCAATTACAACAATGGATTACCGATCGTGAAGCGAAACTTCAACAAGTATGTGAACAAAAAGTTGTGAAAGCTAAAAAAGGACAAACTGGACTTAGTTCACTTGCTATTGGAGAACGTAAAGCTACTTTAAGACAAACAAATAGTATTGTTCAAGATATTGTTTCATTTGAACCGATGATACAATCTGTAACATCAAAAGCAGAAGGTTTAATGCAAGGAGCACCTGCGACAGAGATTTCAAATAAATACGAAACTTTAAGTAAACAAGCTAAAGAATTGTTTGCGAAACAAAAGGAAACTGTTGAACAACATCAAGCGTTCATTGATGCCGGTAATGAATTTGTTCAATGGATTCGTGCAGCTAAAGAGAAATTGAGTAAATGTTCGGAACCAACTGGTGATAAAGAATCATTGAATAGTAAAATATCTCAATTAAGAATATTACAAAATGAATTACCTGATGGTCAGAAGAAATTGGAACAAGCATTAGAACAAGGTGATTCTGCATGTCAAAATGCAGATGATGAAGATAGAGATATTATTGAAGAAGAAGTGGCTTTACTTCAAGAAGAATATGATAATTATGTGTAAGTGTTATTAAAAATACTTAATTTTACTTTTTCTAATTTTTATTTAATGAATTTACCGATGTTAATTGAATTTGTTTTGTTGTAGGGAATCACTAAATCACACAAAGACATTGCTGGAAGTTGGAATTGTAAAATGGACAGAATATGAAGATCAATATCAAGAGGCTACCGATTGGCTTGTACAAACAGAAGAGTTAGTACAATCATATAACAAATTACAAAATACTTTGGAAGAGAAACGTACTGTTTTGGAACAATTCCAAGTAAGTATTGAAACTTGAAAATTTTTACCGTGATGTTGAGTTCACACCTATTGCAGTGTTTGGGTCGATTTTAGTCCATATCTCAAAAACTATTCTACCAGTCATCAAATGCACCCAATTTTTGTATTTTTTGGGTCAAAATTACCTTATATACTGAGTTTCATGGAAATTGGAGATAGCAAAATTTTTTCGATTTTTTGAAATTTTTTTAAGGGGAGGAGCTGAGGGCTATAACGTGATAGTCTTTGTTTTAAAAAGGAGAAATCGCCCAGCCCAGCTAGTGCTACGAAAACCTTGATTATTTTTTGTTATCTATTTTTACTAATTATAAATATTATTTTTTTCAGATTCAATTACAAACTTTGTTTGATTGGCAAAAAGAACTTGATCGATTAAACATGAAAGCACAAGTATTACTCGAAACATGTGCTGATACAAGAATTAGTAATGCCGTAACACAAATGACTACAAAATACAATGCCCTGTTATCAATGGCGAAAGAAATAATGAGACGTCTGGAATTACATTACCAAGAGCATCAACAACATTATACACTTTATCAAGAATGTCAAGATTGGTTGGATCGTACTCGTGATAAACTCAATGAATGCCAAGAAATTCCAAATACATTAACTGAAGTGAATAATAAACTTCAAACCGTGATTGGAATACGACACTCTTTGGAGCAAGGACAAAATAAACTTCGTTATGCTTTGGAATTAAAAGAAAAAGTAATCATGAATACAGAATCAGTTGGAGCGGCTAAAATTCAAGAAGATACTGAAAATCTAAAACAAGATCTTGAAAAACTTCTAAATGATGTACAAGAAATACGAACAAAATTAACAAATCGTGCAAATCAATTAGAAGAAATTCATAAAATACATAAACAATTAACTGACTGGTTGAACGAATTAGAACATCAAATTCAACCAGATGAACAATTCTTGAACGATTTAAGTGAAAAACGTGCTACATTAGAGAAATTCCGTGCTATACAACGTGAATTTAGTACACAAACAGAACTTGTTGATAAATTGAAACATAAACTTGACGAGGATGAAAGTGTTCCTCGAAATGAATTCGAAGCCAGTTTGAAAAAGTATGAAGATTTAAAAACATTGCTGGCAACTAATATACAAAATTTAACAACTCAAGTAAACGAACATGAACAATATAAACAAGCGTACAGTGATGCTTTAGATTGGGTACGTAAAACACGAATTGAAATCCAACAATGTTCTGATACACATGGTGAAAAACAAGTAACCCTCGAAAAGGAACAAAAAGTTGCGAATATTATTGAAAATATGACTCAAGGTGATTCACTTGTCACACGAACAATTGAATTAAGTATCGTTGTAATGAAAACAACTGGCAGTGAAGGTAAAGATGTAATTCGTCAAGAAATTGAACAATTGAAACAAGATTGGGAAGGATTACAGGTTATTTCAAAGGAAACACACAAATCATTAACAAAATGTATTACTTCATGGAATGAATACAACGAAATTTATAATAAAATGAAACAATGGTTAGATACCTATCAAAAGAAAATTGAACATGAAAGTTCAATTGAAAAGAAAACACCAGAAAATTTAGAAACTTGCAAACAAATATTACAAGATGTTATTGCACAAAAACCATCAATGGAAGAGGTTACCGATCGTTGTGAAGCTTTAATGGAATATAGTGCATGTTCATGGGTACGAGATCAAACTGTAACTTTACAAGGGATTTATACCACTTTATTAACAACTATTCAAGGTTTGGTGTCTTTAGTTGAAAAGAATTTATCTGATCATACAGAATTCTTAAAGGCAAAGAAAGAACTTGAACAATGGTTGTACACAGCACATGGTTCCGTACAAGATTGTATTGGAGTTGGTGATGAAGATAGCACTAAAGATAAATTAGAAACAATTCGTTTAGTATCAACACGCATGACTGAGGGACAACATTTATTATCTTTATTAAACGATGCTTTTACAAAAGCTATTAACACAACACCAGCAGAAAAACAAGATAGTTTACGAGAAGATATGACTACGTTAAGAAATAGTTGGGATCAACTCTCAATTGATATTCAATCAGTGTTAGCACAATTGAAATCAACGTTAACACGATGGGAGGATTATAACGATTTGAAAACGCGCATCGATAAATGGATAACAAATGTTGAAGATACACTCAAACAATCACATGATAGTAAAGGAGAACTTGGTGAGATGAAAACTTTACAAGAACGTTATAAACATTTACAAGATGAAGTTGTTAGTAAACAAGTTGATTTAGATCATCTTTTATCTGAAGCAGCTGAACTTGCTAATTGGGCAAAACGTCCAGCTGTATTAGATGATGTTAAACAATTACAAGCACGTTTTGATAAAGTATCAGCTCGTTGTAAAGCACGTAAAGAACAACTTGATTTAGAAATGCAAGAGTACACGTTGTACCATCAATCATTACAAGATACTGAAAAATGGTTGTTACAAATTTCGTTCCAACTGATGGCACATAATTCATTGTATATAACGAATCGGGAACAAACTCAAGAACAAATTAATCAACATGAAGCATTATTAGATGATATCCAAAAGTATCAAACAACTTTAGATGATGTGAAAGCCAAAGGACATAGTCAAATACAACGATATGTTAAAACTACACCTAGCATTCAATCAACAATTGAAACACAACTTGGAAATGTTCAAGATAGTTATAATTCATTGTTACATACTGCGATTCAAATTAAAAATCGTCTTTATGAATCGTTGGCTAAATTCAAAGAGTATGAAGATACTTTAGAAAGTATTATGAATAATTTAGATTCATATGAACCATTGTGTGTGGAATTAGATGTTCCCGTTTCTTCGATTGAAGAAGCTAATCAACAATTAGAAATTGCTAGGGTAAGTTTACTATTTTGTAATATTTTCTGTAAATTTTAAATTTTCTGTAGATGTATAAAATTTAGAGAGTAAGCTTCAGATCTTCAAGTCGCAAACACATTGTCATTTAAATACTGGAGGGCAATTTTTCAATGCAGGATAAGTCTAATAATAAACCCTCGTGTAATGATTTTCAACTAATATAATAATTTTTTTTAAATTTAAACATTTCAATTTTAATTTTTATTTCAGACTTTACATAATAAATTACAAAATGAAAAGTCACGTTTAGCGGTAGCAGTTCAAGCATGCGAGGCTGCTACAGCTTGCATTAGTCGTCCAAGTAGTCCACAAGATCCAACTCCAGCTCCAATTCCTGAAAGAGAATTGATGGTTCGAGCACGCCTAGAAGATTTAATTGATCAGGTACATTAACATTCATCATATTATCTAAGTCTAATTTTGTATAAAAATCTATTTTTTGCATGACTTGTTTTATAAGAAAAAAAGTTTTTCGCACGATTATGTTTTTTATTCTTACATTTTCATTCTAATTTTTATATTTCTGATTTTCTAATTGCATTTGCATGTTTTTTATGATTTTGTGTTATATCTAGCCAAATAGTAAGTTTGCTGATAGTGAGAATGGTAATCAAACCGAACTATTACTAGAACGTTTGAAAACTCAAGGATTCTTAAAAAAATTGAGCATTATAACAGAAAAAGTAAGTATTATTTTTTTTGCTATACTAAAATTGCATGAACATTTATAGTTTTTCAAATTTTTTTTATTATTAAAGAACCCCGCACGATTAGATAGGTAAATGACTTTCTGTGGAACTTTTTATAACCGCTGTTATCTATTCATCAAATGATTTCGTCCCGTCAATGTTCGTAGGATGGCTCGTGTTTGTTCATAATATAATACTTCATAGTAAACTTTGTGATCGATGGCGTTCCCAAAATATTGTTTTGCTTGCTATTGGCTCAACATCCCTGGACTAGGATATTAATCTCCAACTTTTTACCTTTTCATATACAAGCACGCTCTAGTAATATCTACTCCTAAACTCTAACATGTGATTAAACACGCAGTTTTTAAAACCTAGCAATTTTTATTAATAAAATTTCCTAATCGAAACCACCAAGTACTTTTAAATTCACAATTTGTTTAAATTTCAATACATATTTGATTTTCTAGGTTCAAACACGCTTGAGTGCAATTACATCAACTGTTCAAGAATTTGAAGAACAAGAGAAACAACGTAAAATTTTACAAGATTGGATACATACACAGAAAACTGCTGTAACAGAATGGCGTTCAAAACCATCTAAGCTACGACCAGATGCAGCTAAACAAGAAATAAATACTTTCAATGATTTAATGAGTGCCATTACCGAAAACAAAAATCGTTTAACAATTGAAAATGCTGCAACTGGTGAAAGTGATACAGATTTAGAAGATGATCTGAAACAACTTGAAGACTTCCTAATTGATACAATTGCAATTAAACAAACTGGCCAGAATACAATTGAAAGATATCGTACACTTATTCAAGACACACATGAATGGTTTGATAATTTGGCAAAACGAATGGAAGTTTTAGATAAAGGTTCTGGTTTAAGTTGTGCACAAAAACAAGCACAATTAAATGAAATTAAAAACGAATTCGAGGATAAAGGACCTAAGACATTGGAACAAGTGAAGACTCTTGGAAATGAAGTAATAAATATTGTCAGTAATTTAGATTCACAACAAGTTGAAGAGCAAATTAAATCAATTGAACGTCGCAATAATGATATTGCAAAACGAATTCAACGAAAATCACAAGTACTTGAAATGACACGTAAAGGTATTGAAGGAACTCGAAATGATATCGAACAAGCCCGTGAATGGGTAAGTGATCGAACAGAAGAATTAAAAGCACCATCAACACTTAGCTACGAAAGTAGTGCAGCTGATGAAAAATTAAAGAAATTAAAAGCATTACTTAAAGAAAGTGAATCTAAACATGTTTTACAAGAAACTTTAGAAAAACGTGTTTCAAACATGATTAATGAACTTGAATCTTCTGAACAATCAAATTTGGAAGTGGCTTTACGTAGCTTAGTCATTGAACAACGTGAATTGAATAATTTAATTAAATCTGAAATAGAAAAAGCCAATACTGATGGAAATACTCGTAAGAAATTCGAAATTGATTTAGAAAAGGCACAGAATTGGTTAAAATCAAAACATAATGAACTTCAAAAATTATCTGGATATTTACCACTTAAAGCGATCACCGTTGAAAAAGAAATCCAACAGCATAAAAATATTGAAAATGAAACTAAAGAATTTAATAATGGGGCTTTGAATGATTTAACTAAACAAGGTAACGCTCTTTTGAAAGATTGTAATGAAACTGACGGTGCTCGATTACAATCTTTGTTGAATTCTGTTAATGCGGAATATGAGAGATTGAAAACTGAAATTGAAGATAAAATACAATCATTAAATGGTATTCTTCAAGGCAGAAAACAATTTGAATCGAAAATTAATAATGTTCAACAATGGTTAAAAGAAGCAGAAGTCGCTACCTCGTCAGATATTCGAACCACAACTGTTGAATTATTAGAGGAACAATTAGCGAAATACGATAAATTGAAACAAGAAGCAGAAAGTATTTCGGACGAAATTGATCAAATTAATGAACAAGGTAAAGCTATATTACCAACAATTAGTGATGCAGATAAATTATTATTATCGGAACAAATCAGCGATTTACGTGATAAACATACAAGAATTGCAAATATTATTCGTGATCGAGCTGCAGATTTACGCGATAAAATTGATCAATATCGTGAAGCTGCTAAAAAGATTGCGGAAAGTGTACAATTTATGGCACAAATCCAAAATGAAATAAAAGATTTAAATAAACCGGTTGGGAGTAAAGTTGAAGATGTTCAAGGAATGCTTGCAGCTTATGAGAAAATACTTGGTGAATTAAAAGCGAATAAAGCGAAATTAGGTGATTTATCTTTGGACAATATGGGTGAATTGCAAGGTATTGTTGAACAACAAGACGATTTAATTCGTATTATTGAAGATCAAATATCAAAATTACGACAGTTATTATTACTTCGTGAACAATTCCTTGCACTTATTACCGAAATTATGACATTTATTACGAAATATACGGAAATTGTACGAGATATTGAAAAATCAGGACATACAATTGAAGAAAAAATTAAACGTTACGATGATGTTATTGTTAAAATTCAAGAATGTGAGGCAATGTTATCATCTGCTACAGATAAAGGTCAACAAATAGCTGCGGAAGGAACAGCTGCCGATAGAAATAATGTGACTGAACAATTGCAATCGTTGAAACAATCGTTACAATCGTTAAGACGAGCTGTTGAAAAACAAAGACAACAACATGAATTGACTGTTGCTGAGCATCGTAAACTTGCTGCTGAATTAGAAGAAATTCTAGAATGGTTGCATGCTAACGAAGCCTCAGTTAAATCGCGTCCATTACTTAATCGTGATATTGACAGTGTGAATAATGAATTAAAGAATCATCACACTTTATGCACGAATGTAAACAAATATCTTGATAGAATCAAGAAATTACTAGAATCAAATCGGCATGAAGATGGAATGCCTGGATCATTACTTGAACAATTATCCGAAGCATCTTCATTGTTACAAACATTACCACGTGAAATGGAAGAGCGTGAAAAATATTTAGAAAACAATAAACAGTTGAGAGTTGACTATTTTGTACTTGTTGAGAAATTAAAATCATGGGTACGTGAGGCTGAAATCCGACTAGAAACTGGTAAAGATGGTGTTGATTTCTTAAATATTGTCAGCGATCTTGAAGAGCATAAAATATTCTTTAGCTCTGAAAATGCAATGAAAGAATTAGTATCACAAAAATTACAACAAGCTGCTGATACAATTTGGCCGAGTTTAACAGCAAGTGAACAGGAAGAACTTGGTGCGGAACATCAAGCACATAATCAATTATTGAAGAATACATTGAATCTAGCGAAATCAAGGCGTGCACAGTTGGAACAAGATGCAGAAATTTGGAAAGATTATTGTCAAATTTTGGATAAAGTGCGTCATGCAATTGCCTTATCACAATTTACAGATGAACCTGTTACTACACTTGCTGGGCTACATTTCAATATTCAAAAAATTTCACATGCTTTAAATGATATTCAAGTGAGTAAATTTTTATTTAATATTAATACAATATTTGAACTCAAATACAAAAAAATTGTCTCCCCAATTATTTATCGATTTTACATTTATGAGCTGATAACCCTTTCCTTCCGGATATGTTTAACGGGGATTCCCAACAAACGTTGATATAAGTAATCATTTTCAGTAGTTTGTATATAAGTACTGTGATATTTTTAGGGGAATACCCTTTTAACTTACATTCCTAGAATGCGACATTTTAGGGGAATCCTTAAAATGTGATATACCGAGTGTCACATACCTGCCTTAGTTTAGTGAACGTCTCTTATTTTTCACTTGGAACTTACAAACATGCATACATACTCTCATGAACTTTTGTGTACTTGTTCAGCTGCCCCAGCAGACTAAAACATGTGAATATATATTATACAATTCCAACAAAATCATACATTTTTCATCTCATCCTTGAAAAACTTATATACTGTTAGTGTAAAGGGCGGCGAACATTATTTTTGCTCGGAGCGACAAAATACCTAGATCGGGCTCTGGTTATGTTTCGAGAAAATCGATTCAGTTTGGAGAGAGGAAAATCACATTTGTCGAGAGTTTTTTTAGTTATGTAAATTTCACTTATTATACAGTGTGTCCGTGACTGGATAGACATAGCTTAACAGCGTATACTTTGGATAATTTCAACAAGACAAGTCTGAAGTGTCTTTTATACTTTTGACCAAAACCCAGTAGTTAAGAAGTTGTGGGTACTATTTAATTTAACCAATAAAGACATAGTTTAGTAAAGTGGTTTATTAATTAAAAATGTTTCTTCGGACACTAATAGAGGGACCTTTTCAACCATGTTAAGAATAGCTTCTTCGTCGGAAGGTTCTTGCTGTACAGAACGTTCTGTATTAGCTTTAGGAAAATTATTTTTTTCTGATTGTTCGATAAGGAACCCGCCGCTGATATTCCCGCACAACAACAATATGGCAAAACAATTATATGTCCTACCAGATTCATTTACTGTTTACTCCTCTTGACTATTATCTTTGGTGGCATAAAAGCGCACATAACTCTTTAACTGTTGGGTTTTGGACAAAAGTATGTATATACCTAAGTCATTTTCGACTTAAAACTTGCCAAAGAATACGCTCTTAAGATATGTCCATCCAGTTACGGACACCCTGTATTTGTTTATTTACAAAAATAAATAAATGGAATAAGGAATATAAAAAATATATCCTTGACATTCCATTTCCAGACTGAATCTCCTACACATATTTAATTCTAAAAATAAAATTAACCGATTTCTTTTAGGCAGGATGTCAACAAACTAATAATTTATGTTTTTAAATATGATATCATCCTAAAAAGTTAAAAACGATGAAGTCATAACATTCAATAAAAAAAAAGCCTTTTAGAATATTAATGTGCATATTCATCATTCATTATTGAATAAATATAATTCAGTTATAAATTGTTTATTTTATCAAGCACATGTGTGTGTTATAAAGTGTACTTATTGCGAATTTAATTAATTTTGTTTATTTTTCTTTAATTTTTAGAATCAACAATTAGATGTTGATCTATTAAATGAACGTGCCAGTGAAATTATGAAACAAGCTGATAGTTCAAATCGTGAACGAATTCAACGTGAAACCGCTGATGTTACAAGTGAATGGACTACATTAATTTCAAGTTTAGAAGCTCGTCGTGATGTGTTATCTAGTTTAGCGTCACGTTGGGAAGAATTTGAAGCTTTGTGGCAAGCATTTGAAAGTGCGTTAATATCGTGCGAAGAGAAATCAAAGCATGTGGATACGGTTGTTCGATCGCAACCACATATTATTGAAGCACATAATACATTAAAGGTATGTGATTGTTATTCGTTTCCTGGAATTTTTAGAATATTTTTATTATTATTGTGGATGGTCAGTTATTATTTTATTTCAATTAGTTACATGTGGATTTATTCCAAATATTTCGCGCGTTAAATATTCTTTAACTTTGCAAATCATAATCTGTACATAATTTTTTTTTTAATACACTACCTAATTAAAAATAGTTTGATTACGTGATTATTGAATGATGATTGAAAGTGAAAACATTTTAAAAGCGATTTTTTCACATGAAAAATTGATTTCCAGTTTGAAACTTTTGTTGTACAGTTCTTAACGAAGAAAACTTTGAATTAAATATTTTTATAATTTTTGTTTCAGACTTTACTCGCCGAAACTGAATCATTAAAACCACAATATGACGAAGTTGTGGCATTGTCGGGAACAATTTTGGTATTTTTACGAGAATGTTCTGAATCATCAGCCACAACTTTATCAGCGAAGTTGCAACAATTACAAGATCAATATACACGGTAAGTGATTGTTATTTGTTGACCTTTTCATAAAAATTTCTGTTATTAGTTGATAAGATTTATTAAATGATAAGGTATTTTTTTATATTTGAAATTATTTTATACAGTTTAGTTTTGATTCCGTGATAGAATAATGTTTAAGCAAAGCATTTATTTGTTAATAAAACTGTGGTACATTTCGCGCCAAAATAATAACTTAATCTAATTAAATGATTTTTAAATAATTTGTTAATAGTTATCACCATTCTGGTAACATATCAAATAAATATGTAATTAATATATTATTTATTATTAAAAAAAAGCTAAAACCATTTGATAATTCGATAAGATAAATATTAAATAATAGTTGCCAAACATGGAATAAATGATTATATTCAACAAAATTTGATTGGTGTATTAAACCATGATGTGAACTCCTAAAAACACCACCTGATGGTAGTTATTCCATTTTTAATTAGTACATAGTATGAATTTAATTATATTATATTTAAGGTATAAGAATGAATTTTTGTTCACAGCTTTGAGTTGAGACATAGTTATTGAAATAAATGCCGCGATACTCGAAATAAAATTTTATATTTAGAAATTAAGTCTAGAAACGTTTTTTAATTAAAAATTATATTTTAATTATGATATTTATAGTAGCTACTAGGTACTTTCTTTTACTTATTTATTTAGTAAATCTGCTAAGAATATAAAGAAAATAATGTTTTAATCAATAATCATTTGGGGGTTGACCTCCAACCTCTCCCCCCGTGCGCACGGACCTGATTAAATATAATAAACCTGTCTAGCACAGACTGAGACGTAATAATTAATTATGTTTTGGGAGTTTTCATATAGAATTAATATATTTTGTTGATGGAAATATTGGACGAAATTCATTTTTTTCGAAAGTTCCTTGACACATATTTAAATTGGACAAAAATTGTAATACAAATGTGTTTTTTCAAGAATTTATTCTATAAATTTTTGAAGAAATTATGTCATTGCTATTATTATAAACTACATAATTATTGTTTAGTTCTAATATATTGACCTTGATTCTATAACTTAAGTATATGTGTTAAAAAACAACACATTTTTATCGTTGCTCATTAATCTTTGCATTTTTAGTTTTAATAAATTTATTAATTACAAATCTGGTGTGAAACGCCATTCAACGACAATTTATAGTTAGTCTAGCATGCTAATATACAGAGTGCTCTTTCTATAAGACTGTATCATCTGCGTCGGATTTTCTGATTCCGACTCAGCATGATCGACCGGAGTAGTAAAGTTACAATTGCAAGCACCGTAAAGTGTGAGAAAAAGTAAAAAATCTGATAATACACAGTTCAATGTTAAATTGTAGTCGAGGAAATAATGCATTTGACCCAGGAATCACCTAATCTCACAGTTTTCGAGCATTAGCATTTGAAAAAAAGGCGGATTTTCGTCGATAATTCATTAATGAAGAAAATAAATATTATTTTGTGGTTTTGGCTAAAAATTGGATTGAAAAACCATATGATATTATATTTTAGACTATTCTTAACACTTTTTGACTCTTGAAACTTTTTATCGAACAAACGCTCAATTATTGAAAGCTGTGAGATTTGGTGAAAATTGTCGAGAGTCAAAAAATTAGCATGAATAGGATTCGCATGAAAGACACAAGTTCGCATGAATAGGATTTTGTTGGGTACACTCAGACAAACATTTTCTACCGGCTCCCATAAAAATCTACGGGTGCGGAGTCGATTCCTGGGTCAAATGTATTATTTCCTCGATTAGTATTGGAAAAATATTTAAAAAATAAAAAATAGTTTTAATTTTTTCGTTAGCGAGACTTCCTACATGTATATTTCGGAAATAAAATATGATTTTTTCGTTGATTACATCATTGTTGACCAGACAAACAAATGTATGCGCTTAAAATATCTTATGTATTAAAATGTGTTAGTTGTCGCGCACAATAAACTTAATTGAAATATTCACGTATGGGAGCATCATGTAACGTTGATGATCTATATTTAACGATTCACTTGTCCCCATTTTGTTTTAAACCTATATTACTTTCTTTGATAATAATAATAATAATTATGTTTATAATAAATACATTGACATTAAAATATATCATTCGCAGCATCTTCACGTCTTTATACAAATGAATAATGAGTCATTACTGAATTTTAAAAAAAATGTATGAAAATTAAATAGAAATACTGTTAATGAATCAGCGCACAGTTATAGTTTCCGCAATTTTTTTTTTTGAATAAAATTTTGAATTTTTAAATACTTTACAAAAATTTTAACAAAAATAATATTTAAATTTACGTAAATTTTTATTTCTTCATAAAAAACGTTTTTATACTCATGGTTTTAATAAAAAAAAAGAAGATTTTTTCTCAATTTTTGCTACAAATGATGAATGTTTTCATCTATTAAGACCTTTTGTATACTACATGTTAACTCAAATTAACTACAAGTTAACTCAAAAATTCGATTTTTTTGAGAACACAGCCAAATTTATTCCGATCTTGGAATTTTTTTTGAAATGCACTAATTTTGGGTCATTCTTTTCGAATGTGATGTCAGTTTTTTGTTAGCTATCACTGTTGTGTTTAATTTCGGTACCAGGACTCCACATTCTTGAAACCTATTAGAGCTAGGTTAATTTTAAATACAAATTTGAAAAGTATGACCCAAATTAAGTAGGATTACATTCTTAGTTTATCAAAATTGGATAAAATTTGGATGTGATAGAGCAAAATTAAATTTTTTGGATTTTGATGACGTCATAAAGTTAAAAAATTTGATTTTTTTGATAACACAGGCAAATTTGATCCGATCTTATTGGAATTTTTTTTGAAATCCATTAATTTTGGGTCATTCTTTTCCTCTGTAATGTCAATTTTTCGCTAGCTATAACTTGTGTGCTTAATTCCGGTATCAGGAGTCCACATTCTTGAAACTTATTTGAGCTGGGCTAATTTTGATCACAAATTTGAAAAGTATGACCCAAATTTAGTAGGATTACATTCTTGGTTTATCAAAATCGGATAAAATTTGGATGTGATAGAGCAAAATAAAATTTTTTGAATCCTGATGACGTCATAAAGTTAAAAAATTTGATTTTTGATAACATAAGCAAAATTGATCCGATCTTATTGAAATTTTTTTTAAAACCCACTTATTTTGGGTCATTTTTTTCAGCTGTGATATTAGTTTTTTGCTAGCTATCACTGTTGAGCTTTATTTCGGTACCAGGACTTCACATTCTTGAAACCTATTTGAACTAGGTTAATTTTGATCACAAATTTGAAAAGTATGACCCAAATTTAGTAGGATTACATACTTGGTTTATTAAAATTGGATAAAATTTAGAGGTGATAGAGCAAAATTAAATTTTTTGATTCTGATGACGTCATAAAGTTAAAAAATTTGATTTTTGATAACATAAGCAAAATTGATCCGATCTTATTGCCACCGGCGCTATGTACCCTCGTTACAGCCCTGTATAAATGAATATATTTATTATTTATTTGGTTGTTATAAGAATTGCGCAGCACTTGAAATTACATTTTCTTGAAAATTTCATTTTTAGATATTGAATCATTTAGTATCATAAATATAAATATGCACTAAACTTAATCAGAATTTAATAAAAATTCATACAAAAAATGTATAAATACCAGACATACAAAATAGTCGAAATATTAATTTTTATTTAAAATTTTTGTCTTGGAACAAGATTTATGCAACTTCAACCCACATGTAGACCATATTATAATGAAATCATCACTCGATATAAAAATATACTGGGTGTTCCAAACCACCCGTCCAGGCTGATTATTCTGAATAGTTTTTAAAAAAAATTGAAACGAAAAAACACGTATCAAATATTTTTTGAAACTCTATCTAACCATACCAAAAACACCCTCCACCCTCAACCCCTGTTAGGGGTAGGGGGTGTAACTTGAAAAAATCAAATGGAAACCCCTATTTTTTTCTGCAGATTTGGATTCTTCAGAAGAAAAGACAAACATTTTGTCTAAGAAATTTTTCCCGTTTCTCGGTAGATCGCGCTACAATCGACAAAAATCGTTCTTTTAGATTTGGCATAAGAATTGCGCCGTTCAATGACAAAAATCAAAACGAAAAAGTAAAAAAAAAAATAAAAACACAAACACACAGAACCAAAACAAAAACAAAACAAAAGCAACACAAAAGTTAGAAATTCAACGAAAATAAAAGAGAAGCGAAAATGTCGAATTGCGGTAATTGAGGTAAATCACTAGACAATTGGGAGGATGCTAAATAAAGCTCTTAGAAAGAATTAGATATGAATCATTTTAGATTTAATTTTTTTTCAGACTTTCCAAAATAAAAAAAAACATTTTTTCAAAAATAATTTTTCTAAATCATAATAAAATATGAAAAACAAAAACAGAATAGTCTTTTCTTCAAAAAAACAAAAATAAAATTGAAAATAACTATTCTCGACTCAAAAAACTTTTCTCGCCTTCACTTGAACTGCAATTCTAATGCCAAATCTAAAAGAACGATTTTTGTCGATTGTAGCGTGATCTACCGAAAATCGGGAAAAATTTCTTAGACAAAATGTTTGTCTTTTCTTCTGAAGAATCTAAATCTGCAGAAAAAAATAGGGGTTTCCATTTGATTTTTTCAAGTTACACCCCCTACCCCTAACAGGGGTTGAGGGTGGAGGGTGTTTTTGGTATGGTTAGATAGAGTTTCAAAAAATATTTGATACGTGTTTTTTCGTTTCAATTTTTTTTGAAAACTATTCAGAATAATCAGCCTGGACGGGTGGTTTGGAACACCCCGTATAATCGGCCAATGTTAATGTATCAAAATATTACATATTTCAAAAAAAAAGAGAAAATGTGACAGGATAATTTATTTTACGAGTAAATTGAACATTTTTTCTATACAATTCTATTTACTTATACAATTATATTGTCTGAAACGAATAGGTTCATTATTTTTTGTGTTCAATAAGTGTTGAATAATGGATAGAACTAAAATTTGGGGAATGGGTCAACAACAATTAAAAATTCTAAAATTTTAACTGCTAAAATTTTTTGCTTCGTGCAGACTTTGACAAATCTTGACTATTACAATATTACGATATTTTTAGTTAGTACGAGCATCAAGACAATTTTAGATTTAGATTTATTTTTTCCCGATTTTTTCAAAGGAGAAAAAAAAATTTTAATCTCTAATTTCGATAAAACTCAGTATAATAGGTAATTTTGACCCAAAAAGTACAAAAATCGGGTACATTTGATGACTGGTCGAATAGTTTTTGAGATACGGACTAAAATCGATCCAGATATTGCGATATCTCAGAAACTCCGAGGTATCGCAATATCTGAGAATAAAATAATCAAATGGATAAGGGGAAGGTAATTATGGGATGCATTCTTTTAATAGTTATGTAAAATAAATTTATGGTTTAAATATTATTTCCGGACCATTCTAACATATCTCTACATAGTTCTAGTAACATTACAGTCGTTTGACATAATGTGTATTTTGAAATTACTAAAATAAAACAAGTATTTATTTCACGTATAAACTCGTGTAAATACAATGATTCGTTTATGTTAACGAATTTATAAATAAGTTTACATGATTTATACGACTAAGAGGGCGCTAATCTTTTCTCTAACTTTTCCAATAGTTTATTTCATAAAAACGATTCGACTGAATACGATATCAATCTGGGTGGCTGGAGCTAAAATTTAAAGCTATATTAGAAGAAAAAAAAATTGATATTGTTTAATTTTATTTAAACATTACTTAATTTTTTTTTCCGTTTATTTTTTCTTATATTTTTTACGCCGAATATTAGAAAGGTGCGCTATGCCAAAAAGTGTTTTTTTTAATCACGTGTATTATTTTTTTTTCAAATTTTGTGTTATTTATCTAAATTTAATTAGTTTTTTATAATTGTTATTACACGTGATTTTAAAATTTTATTATATAATAATTTTTTTCTAAAATAGAAAGTTCAAAGCGTAAATGCATTTCTTTCTAGTGGTACGAATGTGAACAGGTGCATTAAAAAAATACTAATGTGCTTCAAACATGCAAATTTTGTAGTGTTTATTAAATCTGTGTGAAAAATCATCCCTGGGTTATTTATATAAAAAAAAACCGATATTCTAATTGAAAATAGATTTTTTTATTTATTTTAAAAAATAGAATTAATAAATTGAAAGCATTTTAGTCTTAGTTTATTTTAAAACTACAGGGATTTTTAAAGTGTATAATATATTTATAAATAAAGATAATCGTATTTTATTTTGTACTTGAGTTAAAAAGAGAAATCCAATCGAAATATTTTATTCAATTTAAAACGAAAGATCACCAAATTAAAAATAGGTTTTTCAAGTCGCAATTCGCAATAGTCTTACAAGTGTGTCTGCAAATAAACTTTACTTTATTTATTTTTATAAAGGTTTTTTTTTTCAAGTGTTATACAAATTTTTTTTAACTCAAGTAAGATGCATTTGAATTTTCTTTGCTTAATATTATTATTTTAAAATTAATTAACATAAAATGTACCAAAAAAATTGTTATTGTTGTCTTCTGTAGTTTTTCTTGTTCATTAAAAAAAAACACGTGTTTTGTTAATATGAAGTTAATATTAAAATAATATTAACTTAATTAATTTCGAAGTACCTTAGATAATTAAAAATCTATGCCTAAGCTTCTTCCATCAAGATATTTCAAAACAAGTTTTTTTCGTTGCGTACAAAACCGAGATAGCGCCAGACGTTGTAAATTTACCAACTTCAAACTATACAAAATAATCCACATTTATTAATATAAAATACAAACAGAATTTTATTAAATTTCTCATTAAAAATATAAACAATATTATTGCTTTGTGGAATAATATTTAGAATATTTTAATTGACGAAAATATTTTTTTCAGGCTTAATAATTATCATTAAATACATAAACAATGGAAACCCTACTATTACAAACCCTATTTAAATAAATAATGAACTACTAATAATTATAAAATATAAAAGAAAATGACTTAAATAAATCATATTAAAAAATTCCCTTATATAATTTTGATGCAGTATGAAGTTATACATTTTTCTGTTAGGTGGCGCTTATTTTGGTGCTGCATCAGATAAACATTAGACAAAAATTTATAAGACAATTCAATTATATTAATATCATACACTAGCGTGTCTCTTGGCGGTTACACGAACTATTTTGAAGAATATTCGAAGAAATTAGAAATAATACAGAGATATATGTTTTGATACTTAAATCCATATACAATTTGATTTTTAAGAAAGATACCATTACTATATATTATATAAGAAAGATACCATTCTATGTCTGCTTGCATGCTTGAGAACAGTGGCAGTACAAATATGCAAGCAGACATATAAAAGTATCTTTCTTATACACATTGCTTAATGTATATGTACTCCCTCATGCACTCTCACACAGTGAGATACCATTTTATATGGATTAATTATGTGGTTTTTGCTAAAAATAAATAGATAATTTTAGTTTTAATTGTAAAAATATATAATATATGCGGTTTATTTTTAATATAATTTATAATAATATACTTTTTTTTTGTTGGTAGGCTTTTAGATACGCTAAAAGAAAAAATAAATACTACAAATTCAGAGGTGGACTATATTGATTCTACATTGAAGAATATAGACAACTTTGAACAACAATTAACAAATCTAAATAAAGAGATTGTTGAATTTTATGTATTCAGTGAATACTTAGACAACACTGAAAAAGAATTAACAAATATACAAGAAAAAGTGAATACATTCGTTGATCGTGTTAAAACATTAATTGGACAAATACGTGAACGTTACATATCACAACAACAGTTAATACCATCTGACGTTAATCAAAAGTTAACTGCATTAGAATTACTAGCTGAAACAATTGCTACAACAATGGAAGAAAAAGCACGTGAATTTAAACGTGCACGAACCGTACGCACCGAGTACTTACAAGACGTAGAAAACGTACAAAAATGGATGCAAAGTGCTGAATTAAAAATACAAGATCGTTCAATTGAACCTCATCAATTAAAAGATCATTTGAAACAAATTCAATCTGAATTTAGCACTGTCTCTGATCAATTAGAGAAATTAATTAAAAATGGTAAAGTAATTATAGAAAAATCACGTGACGAAGAGGAAAAAGTTTTAATACAATCAACAATTAATAACTTAAATGAACAATTACAACAAGTTAAACAATGGCTTGATGATAAAAAACAACAAGTGAACGATGCATTAGATTCATGGCAGCGTTTTATTACGTTATATAATAATGTTATGGTTTGGGTTAAAGAAAAACGTACATTCTTAGTGGAACCATTACAATTGAGTACATTATCTGAAACTAAAAAGAAACTACAAGAATATTCGGCAGCTGTGAAAACAACTAAAAATATCTCGAAGAATTTAAGTGATATGGGTAAAGAATTGGAAAGTATTGGTAAAATTACAGCTGTTGGTGATTTACCAAGTAAACTTGAAGAAGCAGAAGAAGCTAAAACTGAAGTTGAAGCACAATTATTGGAGAGGGTAACTTATTTTCATTCCTTTCGAAACTGCATTCGTGAGAAGTTTCTATATCTATAAATATTTTCAAAACTCTAAAAATTAAAAGAATTATAGGGTTTACATATAAACATCGTTTGGTAACAAATCCATGAAAGTATCAGCTATCTAGCACAACTCGCAATTTATATAAAACGTCACATACTCCGGAACTGTATTAACTAAGTGATAGCATGACTCGCGCTTTATGTGTCACCCACTCCGGAACTCTATTAAATAAGTGATAGCACAACTCGTGTTTTATATAAAATGACATCCACTCCGGAACAGTATTAAATAAGTGATAGCACAACCCGCGTTTTAAATAAAATGTCACCCACTCCGAAGCTCTATTAAATAAGTGATGATGTTAGATATTGCTTCGGATTCGGAAATCGGATTTAATATCTTAAACTTCTGATACCACGGGTCGTTACTCAGAGTTTTTGACCACTAATCCTTTTTACTGGAACTGAAATCGACATGATTTTAGCCAAACACAACTTCTGTTTACAAAAATTCGACCCAACCTAAATGAACGTTAATTTGGTCAGTTTTAATAAATCAAAAGTAGAATCAAGACTATTTGAGCTCGGCTAAAACTAATTAGAATTAAGGGCAGAAGGCTAGTCGGTCTTTTGATTAGACATTGGCGATTGAGCCATTATTTACTCAAGCTGAAAATCTTCGGTGATCCCACATACAGGACATATTCCAGATGAACAAACCCACAGGGAGTAAGGTAGTGAATATTCGCGTTATAGTTTTGTTTTTAATTCTAGTATCTTACAGGAACTGTCAGTAGAGAAACATTTGGCATTTTAAATCGACTCTAGCCTTCTTAAATTCATACAGTAATTAATCGACTTATAACTGAACTAATCACGATTTTCTGCCTAAAGCTGCCATAAACACTATTTAAAAATGGTTATAATTACAGAACGCCTTATTACAAGAAACATCTGAAGAATGGGAACAATGTGAACGTAAAATGAAAGAGGTGAAAACATGGATTGAAAAATCAAATGCCACATTGGAATCACCTCAAAATAAGAAAAAACCATTACGTGACCAATTGGCAATACGTGAAAAAATGCGTGCCGATGCATCAATTCAACAACGTAAAATATCAATATCAGTTGAAAAGTTACAAGTAAATATTTGAACAATTATTCTCCATTTTGTTTCTTATTGAAATATTATAAACGATTATTTTTTTAATTAAAGGTTCACTTTAAATCTGGTATTGGTGGAGATACTAAAATCACTGATGAAGCAAACGCTCTTATTAATGAGTTAGAAGGTGTACATACTGAAATTAATAAGGAAATTAAAAATTTGGAAGAGTGTTTGGAACAATTGGAGCAATACCAACATGAAATTCAACAACTTCAACAACAAGTTGTTCAAGTGGAACAACAATTACGAACAACAATGGCTCCAACATATGCACCTCATGATCCTGAGAAAGCTCAACAAGACCAACAGGTAGGTGACACCAATTATTTATTTTTATTTATCATAATTTGTTTATAAGTACAACAAGAAAAAATTCAAAATTTAATGAAACAATACATTTCAAATTTAAATTATTGAATTTTTTTTCAAAATTATGTGCTATTTGTAGTATAAATATTAATTATTAATCTTTAAGTAAATTAAATTAATTAATAATTTGGTAAATGCAAATTATATACACCATTTTATTCTCACTCTATTTTCAAATTAATAATAAATTAATTTTTTTATAGACAATTTTTTTCAAAATTAATATTAACTCCAGTTTTGTAATAAAATACATTCAGATAATTTTTTTAAAATAATAACTACTCAATCAATTTGGAAACATTTTGATGACAGAATAAATTCTACGAGACCTGGAGTACAACAAAATTATTCTAAAAATTATTCTATTTTTGAAAAATTATATAAAAATTATATGGTGGTGGCTGGGACGATTTTCATCAAGGTGTTTCCACCACTCAGCTACCATTCCTTTGTATATCACCTTAGTGCAGCCCCAAGGTGTTTGGTCTTTTATTTTTTTATTTTTTGTTTAATTTTTTGGGTTTCACAACACACGGGTTTCTCGGGAATATATTCTTTCGCTTTTAATTTATAATTGTTTTAATATTTAAATATTTTTTAATTGCTGCTTTCTATACACACAACACATCAACACAAACAAATAAACTCACTGCTTATTTTTCACATGCGTATTAATTGAAAAATATAATGAAAAATTTTCGGATATTTTTTACCCGGTTTTTCATAGTATTTTTCAATTTTTCTTTGTAAGAATTACACCAACGTAGTAAATTTTGTAATATCACACATTTTAATGTTATTTGTAATCATTTTTAATCATAATATTTGTGTATATTTTATGGTTTTATCTAAAATTTTCAAGTGTTTTATATTTATGATCTTATCACAGCAGATTTTGGGTATTCGGTATATTTTTCTCTTATCGAACTCTATTATGGAATTTTAACGCTAAGATGTCAGCGCCACGAGTAGAAAAAATATAAACTATATTTGCTAGATTCATTGAATGAAAAGACAAAAGATACCTACTTTATTACATATTAAAATTTTTGGTTTCAAGAATGTAAACAACATTTCCGTTTAACATTATATATTTATGCGAGCTAACACCTATATTTCTTCCTTTCTATCTCTAGATAGTCTTTCTTAGCATTAAAATCCCATAGTTCTTTGTACTTAATATGTAAACAGAACTAAAAATGGGTTTAATAAGAGTTATACATCCCTCTCCAGGTTAGTGCCTAGATCTGTTTAAATATTCGTGATTTAAACGTTTTTCTTTTGACATATAAGTCTTATATCATTTCTTTGTACATAGTTTCACTTATATCTATTTTATACTACTAAATGCATTCATAAAATACTGGCCAGCAAAAAATGTCGCACTTAAAAAAATTTTTTTTTTCTAGAAAATTCAAACCGGTATATTTCGACAATCATACAATAGCTTGTAATTTCTATTTTTTGATAGTCAATACCTCAAACATTTTAATCATGTCTTAATACTTTATTTACAGGGCTGAAACGCTGAGAAAATTTATTGATTTACTATGAATTTTAAGTATGGGCAATCGAAAGTTTCTTTAATTATCTTTTTAAATGCGTCGATACAGATCTTTATACGGACTTCTAAGACCAAGTTATTCATCAACAAAGAAAAATAGACTATTTTCATATTAAACTACCTATTCTCTCCAAATAATGACCTTTCGAATAGGTTCATCTTTATTTTTGTAAGGTCATTATTTAAAAAGATACGTCAATTAAAAGTGAAGTGTCTATTTTTCTTTGTCGGTGAATAACTTGGTCTTAGAAGTTCGTAAAAAGATCAGAATCAGCGCATTTTAAAGAGAAATAAACAAGCTTTCAATTGCCCATACCCAATTTCTTATACATACACGGGGTGCATGCTTTTAAAATTCATATGAAATTAATAAATTTTCTCAGCGTTTCAGTCCTGAGCTTAAAATATTAAGAGATTTTAAAAATATTTGATATATTGATTCAAAAATTAGAAATTACAATTATTCTCGGATCATATATATTTCATGTAGATCCAATCATTTTTTGCTGAGATATATCTGTTTGGAATTTCGAGAATTCTTTGCTGGGCAGTATATTTACATTCTAAATTAATTCTTAAAATTAAATTTTAGCATATTCATAACTCTCTAACCAAAGTATAAAATATTTTCATGAAATTCTTATTTTAATACTTGAAGTCCGTTGCGGAATATGAAAATCAAATTAATGAAATATTAAACAAAAATTTTGTTGTTGTTGGTAGCATTCTAATCTATGCCATGACAGTCCTCATTTTAATATAATAAATAATATGATAAACTCTTACTTTATTCTATTCTTCGAGCTTTTTAGATAATACATTTTATATAACCCTACCACCGCAATCAAAGTTTTCATAATGAGCTTAACTTTTTAGATTCTGCCGAATTAAATTAACACTCACGGTCCTCTTCTTTACAATTTGAACTTATTCAAACGGTGCAGCGTTCAATTGAACTGCTTACGCTAGTACAAATAACAATGGTCGTTGTTAGTTTAAAAAAATATTCACTTAACAGTCAAAGATGTAACAGATTAAAGAAAATGCTAAAACCTGGTGAAATGTGATTATTGGATGTCAAATATCATTCGTAAACCATGACTTACTTACGCAAATTTTTCTATTTGTTAATAAACTATAAATTGTTAATTACATTCCATGTAAAAGTTGACTAAACAAATTAATAAACAGGCAACTTGCATTACCTGCATGTTATAATCGAAAAACTTCTATAAATGTATAACATATATGTAATACAAATTGCCTATTTATTAATTTAAGTCGAATTTATATAGATCGTTTCATTTGATTAACAGTTGTTTATTAACAAATAGAAACACTTGCACAACTAACTCCCGGTTTAAGAATGATATTTGACACCTTAGAAACCCATTCCACCACGTTTTAGCAAAAAAAGTGAGCAGTTAATTTCATTTTCCTTTATTATCCGATTTTGTTTACATCTTTTACTGTAAAATATCTGTCATCTTTACAATTCCATGTTATTTTTGTATGAAATACTAAATCTCTTTTAAATCGAAATTAAGAAACTTTAGAATGATACCAATTAAAAAATTAACTATTTCGAATTTAAAACCTGATAAAAAAAACTTGTAATTCATTTAAAAAAAGGATAAGAATGCATTTTACTGTTAATATCAAATGTAAAGTTATTTAAAAAAAACTTTCGATCATTATTACACAAATATTATGTAACGTCTGTGTTTTCGTATATAAAAAATATATAACTTTTGGGAAATTTGGGTTCATCTATTATTTATGTGGTTTCAAAATTTAATATCTATTGTCTATTCAACTATTTATATTTACTACATTGGAAAATGAAACTTACTTATTTTTTCATCATTCAAAACATCATCAAAAAAATAATATTTAACATTTTCTACTTTATTTTTGTTTGTTTTAAAATACACTTCAATTCAGAATACATGATTAATTTTTTTTTAATTTATTGAAAACAAATATTAAATATTATAAAATATTGCTTGCTTTGGTTTGTCTACATTCTTTTATTATATACATGATAACAACGAATATATACTATTATTTTATATATTTTGAATTTTTAAAAAAAAAATACCAAAAATTTGATTTTATTTTATTTGCTAGCAATTAAAATACATTTTATTTTATTTTTTATTTTTTATTTCAAGTTTTTATTTCTTTTGTTTTGCAAATAAAATCAATCAAATTTTTTTCATAATTCATAAATCCATCGTTATTGATTATTTCTGACACAAAGCATTTTGTTATTATCTTTTGCTGCATCCTGTTCCTTGTATTCCTTTAAAAAAAAAAACAGACATGTAGAGAACGACTAAGGACATTACAAACAAAAATTGCTGCTCGTAATGAGCGCATGAAATTAGTAGTGCAACGAGGAACACCAGACTCGGAGCCATTTGAGACGTAACAAAACATTTAATCAAAAATTATCAACCCTAACTTGACAATGAAAATTAAATTTTCAACTTAAGATAAAGTCATAACATCCGACTTTTACTTGACATTAAACGAATACATGACATTTGACTGAATTGTGGAAAAACCTATATGAATCTCATATCGCAGCCACCATCTATTTTTAATTAACTTATTGAAATTATGATCTTAAAAATATTAAAGTTAATTTTTTATTATAAATAATATATCGTGCGTATCAAATAAAATTCTATAATTCTTATAAAAACGCGATTATTAGGCACTTGAAAATCAACTGGAAAACTACAAGCAGCGAATTATATACTTAATTGGATATATTCAACGTACGGATTCAACAATTATATCAACATTGAAAATAACATCAACAACTATTATCACAATTATCAAAAATATACAAAGTGAATCACAAAAATTATTACCAACTTGGAAAGAAACAACAAAAGTTTCAAAACCGATACTTCTTGGACCAAGCTATGCATCAGTTGTAGCTGGAACATCTAGATCTTCATCACCTGCACGATTTACTACTGCTGAAGAATTATCAACACCAACAGTTCTTCAAATCAAACCTACAATCGCAATAACTAGTGAAACACCTGTAGAAGAGAAACAACCATCATTTGAAATACCAACTGTAGTTACAACAGTCGAGGAAATAATAGTACCTCATGATCGTCAAAGTAACGACAGTGATAGATCAATGGATATTGTTATTCAAACTGGAGAACGGGCTAAGACCAATCGACGTGGTAGATCACCTCGTCGACGGGATGAACGCACTAAAGAATCAAAGAAATCAGATAAAGAAACAAAACCTAAAATTGTCGAACAAAAATCAATAAAAATGATTGAAGAATCAAAACCTATTCAATCATCAAATCATACTTGGGTTCAACAACAATCTGAACAAATCGAAGAAAAAAAATTACATAATGTAGATTTGTTACGAGCAGAAGAATCAAAACGAGGACGTTCTCCAAGTCCGTTATGGGTACCAGGCTCTACTAGTTATGCAGAAATGCTAAAGGGTCGGGAATTAGAACAATTGAGAAATCGAAATGCTTCTCAACAATTTATTAACGAAGAAAAACAAGTATATACTCCATTAAATAAATTTATTGAGGATCAAAAAGAGCAAAAATCCTTTGAATCCAAAACTCATGAAGTAGAATTTGTACAACCTAAACCAGAACAAACTTTAGAACAAGAATATTACTATGGTGAAACTAGCGATTTAGAATCAATACCAAGAACAGATATTTGGTCCCAACAAAGTTATTCAACACCATATGATGATTTAAATGCACAATTATCATCAGATTCGCAATACACCCGTGATTTGCAAAATCAACCACATCCAAATTCAACCCAATATATAACCCAAATAATACCGGAACCAGTACAATATACACAAACCCAAACTTATTATCACCAACAACCAGGGGTAACAACTGAATCTCATACCCAATACCTTCAAGGTGTACCCACTGGAAGTATGTTTGAATTTATTCAACCAATGCCTGATATTGTTGGTTATATTAGTACCGGACAACAATTACTGAGTTCGGGTTTGGGTGGACCTTATACTTCATCAAATCAACAACAGTATTTGGATTTAAACATCGACCCATATTCATCAAGTGAACCTTTATCTTCCGGTTATAATTCATTGTCATTACAAACTCAAGAAGTATATGAAAACCAACAAAATATTAACGAAAATGTACAAGAAGCTATAAAAGAAACTCCCTTAGAAGTAATAACACCAGCCGATAATGGAAGTTACATTGTTGAAAAAGAAAAAACGACTATTGAATCTTTACCTACAGAAATTGAAGATCACAAGCTTGGATCACATTTTTCGTATGCACAAATTTTATCTCAGGGATTACAACATACTGAAGAAAAGCAACTCCAGCCATCCAGTCATACGAAAAATATTATCAAAGAGGCACAACCAGTTCAGAGTTTACCTTCTGTACAACCTACAAAATTTGTTCAAGAAGAAAACTCCGAATGGGAAAATACTACTTATAAGAAAAATCGACGAAAGCCCGAATTACAAGAAACAAAAATCGATAAGAAGTTACCAAAATCATCGAAAAAAGAGAAAAAATCTAAAAAAGTTATTGATTCGAATGTTTCTGATATTGATTCTGATAGAGGAGAGCTAAAAATAACATCAAGTAAAGAGGAAACAATTTCAGAAACATTTAAATCTAACGATGAGAAACCTAAACAAAAGTCTAAAAAAGATAAAAAGAAAATTGAAAAAGAAAATGATGATAAAAAAGTGGACGAAAAGAATAAAATCAAGGAAAATAATGAAGTTCCATCTAAAGATGGTAATGAAAAAGTAAAAGTTAAAAAAGATAAGAAATCGAAAGAAGAAAAATTAATTTCAAAAGAAACTGATAAAACTGAACAAAATCAAATTATTCAAGAACCTTTAGAAAAACCTACAACAGAGTCGAAACCAAAGAAAAATAAATCAAAAGCTAATAAACAGATTACAGATAAGAGTTTAGACCAAGAAGTAACTGAGGATAAGTTACTTCTAGAAAAAACAGAACAACAAAGTAAACCTAAAAAACAAAAAACTGAGAAACAAATTAAGGAGGAACACGGTAAAAAATCAAATGATCAAGATAATCAACAAAACATCTTGACACAACCTCTCAAAGAAACTAAACAAAAATTAGAATCCGAAAATCTAGAAAGCCCTTCTACTCTTGTGGACAATAAACAAACAATCAATAAAAAGAAAGCTATGAAAGAGAAGAAACCAGATCAAGAAAATGTTGAAAAAGAAGATATAACTAAGCAAACTAATGAGAAAGTTGAAGGGAAAACAAAAGAAACGAAAAAGAAATCAAAAAAATCAAAAACAACTCCCCAAGAAATAATTGAAAAAGATTCTGCTGCTTTTATTAATATTGAAAAATCAGAAACTTCTAAACAACTAACAGACTCTAAAATAGAGTCACAGCAATTAAAACTCGAATCACAAAAACCAGAACAGAAAAAGTCTAATAAAGAATCACCAAAAACAAATAAGAAAAACTCTGAAAAAGTTTCACAAAAACCAGAAAAGGCAAAACTTGAAAAAGAATCACAAAAACAAATGAAAGAATTAGAAAAACCGGAAAAGAAATCGCCCGGGGAAGAATCACAAAAACCAGAAAAGGAAAAATCTGAAAAAGAATCACAAAAACCAGAAAAGCCTGTAAAAGAATTGAAAAAACCAGAAAATGAAAAGCTTGAAAATGATTTACAAGAACCAGAAAAGAAAAATTCTAGACAAAAATCACAACAAGTAGAAAAAGAATCACAAAAATCAGAAAAACAAAAGCCTGAAAAAGAATCACAAAAATTAGTGAAAGAATTAGAAAAACCGGAAAAGAAATCGCCTGGAAAAGAATCACAAAAACCAGAAAATGAAAAGTCTGAAAAAGAATCACAAAAACCAGACAAGTCTGTAAAAGAATCGAAAAACCTTGAAAATGAAAAGCTTGAAAAAGATTTACAAAAACTAGAAAAGAAAAATTCTGGACAAAAATCACAAAAAATAGAAAAAGAAAAACCTGAAAAACCTGAAAAAGATTCACAAAAACCAGAAAAGCAAAAGCCTGAAAAAGAATCACAAAAGCCAGAAAAAGAATCACAAAAACCTGAAAAAGAATCTGAAAAATCAGTAAAGGTAATGCCTGAAAAAGAATCACAAAAACTAGAAAAAGAAAAGTCTGAAAAAGAATCACAAAAATTAGAGAAAGATTTACAAAAACTTGACAAGAAAAAGTCTGAAAAAGAACCACAAAAAACAGAAAAGAAAAAACCTGAAAAAGAATCACAAAAACCAGAAAATAAAAAACCTGAAACAGAACCACAAAAATCAGATAAAGAAACAAATATTACTACTACAACAGAAATTAAAGTTGAAGAAACCATAAAATCGCAAGAAGAAATAGCAACCATTGATAAAAAAGATGAACAACCGAAAGAAATTAAAAAGAAATCTAAAAAGCAAAAAATAAACCCAACTTTAGAAAGTGAAGGTGAACAAATTATTACAATTGATACAGAAGAAACACAAAAGCCAATTGACAAACCCTTAATAGAGGAAGACACAAAACAAAAAGGTTCTAAGAAGAAATCTAAAAAAGAAAAACCGATTCCGCAAATAACAGAAAAATTAGAAACTGTCGAAATACAAAAAACTTCAGTAACAGTAGTTTCTACAAAAGAATCAACAAAAGTTATTGATGAACCTAAAAAAGATGAACTTGGCTTAAAACCCGAAGTGGATGAAAATAATAAAATATCACCATCTGTAAATAAAGAGAGCGAAACCAAATCTAAAAAAGAAAAATTAATTTCTGAACCAGAAAAAATTATTGAACAACAGTTAATTCTTGAGGATTCTAAAAAGAAATCCAAAACCACAAAATCAGAAAAAGATGATAAAGAAAAAACAAAAACTTTTATTGAAATAGAAAAATCAGAAATCTGTGAGCAAAAATCAAAAAGTAAACAGGAAAAATCTCAAAATAAACCAAAGGATCAAAATAAACAAGAATGCTTAGAAAATCTAACAGAACAAGCAGATATAATAAATAAATCTGATAACTCCACTGAAAAGGGCAGTAAAAAGAAATCAAAGAAAGAGAAAGTTCCTAAAGAGAATAAACCTGAAGAAACTATAAAAGATGGTGAATTAAAATCAGAAAACGAGAATATAATTACTGTGGAGAATAAGACAGAGGAAATATTAAAAGATAATAAGCAGAAATCAAAGAAAAAGTTAGTTTCTCCGAAGGAAGAAAGCTTAGAAAAACCGAAGTCAGCGGAAACAACAAAACAAACTCAGGAAAATGAAATTAAAGAGGAATTAGTGCAGTCAAAACAAACTTTAAAAACTATTCCAGGCAATGATCAAAAAGAAATTGAACAGATATTAGAAAAGGAAATTCCTACCCTTAAATCGAATGAAATTATTGAAAATATAGTTAGCACAACAGTGGTTGAAATCAAAAAATCTAAACTAGATCTACCTTCTGATCAATTAGATAATAAAATAAGGAAACATGATGCAGGGGCATTATTATCTCTTGGCAATATTAATGAACAATTTATAAATAAAGAACAACAATCTTTGGAAATACAAGCGCCAACGGAAACTTTTGATGAAAATAAATTACTTACCAAACAGCAAACTATTTCTACCCAACAAGTATCTACAGAATTACTTGTTACTGATAAAGATCTTGAAGTTGAAAATACTCAACAAGAATCTGTTAAAACACCAGAAATAAGTAAAATACAAAAACCAGAAAGTGCTAAAACTAGTAAAGAAAAGCCAAAAGAAAAGAAAAAATCAAAATCTGAAAAAGAAAAAGTTAAGCAAACGGAAAAACTTGAAATTTCAGAAAAGGATGAAGGAAAACTGAAAGAACCTGAAAAAATACCCACAGCTACAAAAAATACTGAAGGTGAAGTAAATAAATGCACACAAGACTTAAGTACTAATAAAAAAGAAATCGAATTAATCGATACTCAGATAAAAAATATTCAAAAATCATCAATCACAGAAACTATAACATTTATAGACATCGAAAAATTAAATTCTTCAGTACAAATAACCGATTTGGATGATGTACCATCCACAGAAAAGAATACATCTCAAAATGTAACCATAGAAACGACTGAACAAATAAATACTACAAATATAAATGATATAAATAAAAATGCTGAGAAAATTAAGAATGTAAACGTAGAACTTCCGGTAGAATGTGATAAAATTACAGTTAAAAGCAATTCAGAAACTGGTACAAGTGAAAAGAATACTTGTAATATAGAAAGTAATACATCTACAATAATGCCTCATCACAATAAAAAGGGTGAAAATGAAGCGGCAAAATCGAAACTATCATCAAATGATCAGAAGTCATCATCAACATTATCGTCTACATCTTCAACAGCAACTGTTAAAAATGTGGATGAAATTGAAGCTAAAATAAAAGAAGAAAGCACATATTCAGCCTCAAACGTTCAATCAACAATTCAACAAAACGGTACAAATAAAATTGTAATGATAACACATGAAAAAGTTCAATTACCGGTATTGCAAATGAATGTACATTTAGTTGAGACTACAACACCATCGTCAGAAACATCAGAGCAATCACCTGATTCAGAAACAAAAAAAGTATCTACGAAAATATCATTATCAAAGAAATGGATAAAAGAGGAAATAGAAAATGAAAACAAAGAACGTACTGAACAAATCATACCTGATGAACCAAAAGCAATCGAATTAGAAGCTGATGAATCAGAGGGAATTGAATTAGAACCAGTCATTTTTGGATCAGTGAAAAAACGACATACAATAAAAAAAAGTCCACCAAAAATTGATTCGGAAATAGAAAATATAAAAAAATTAGATGAACAACAATCTAGTATCCATATTACAAGTACAACGGTAACTAATCAACAACAAATTATGAATAATTCAATATTATTGGATGAAAATAAAAAGTCATTGGAAAAACAAAAAATAAATGAAACAGGGGACGAGGGTGATGATCAATTAAAAAATAAAAAAAATAAAAAAAGTGATAAAATAAAAATTAATGTTACTGAAAATAAGGAATCAAAATTAATGGATACTAAAATTGAAATTGTTGATCAAAATATGGATAACACAATTAAAGATGTTTCATTCGAAAAAATATCGATTGAAATTAATAAGTTAATTGATGAGGACTCAGAAAAATCGACTAATCTAAATCAAACAAATGTTTCGAATGTTTCAAGAATTGTATATGAAACAGTTCCACAGTACGATTATATTCAGTTACAAGAAGCTGAATTAAAATTACAAGAATATTTAAAGTGTGCAAAACAAATTGAAAGTGAAAATATTTCGAAAATTGATTTTGAAAAAGGTATTCCACAACAAAGTGTTTCGAAAATTGAAAGTGATCATATTCCTGATATTCAAAAAACTGTTTCGAAACAAAGTGATAATGTTCCTGAAAATATTCCACAACGAACTGTTTCAAAACAAAGTGATAATGTTCCTGAAAATATTCCAAAACAAACGGTTTCAAACATAATATATGAAACAATTCCTTCATATAATTACATCCAGCTACAAGAAGCTGAATTAAAATTACAAGAATATTTAAAAATAAGTCAACAAATTAAAAATGATAGCGTTTCAAATGTTCCGGAAGTTCAACAAGAAAGAGTGGTATCTCTTCCAATAATTGAAACAAATACAATTAAGGAAGGCTCTAATAATATTAAATTTGAAGTTGAAACTATTGATACTAAGGCCGAATTAAATGTTTTTGATGAAGTTGATTCAACTGTCGTAAAAAATGTTCCGAAAATTGATAAGAATGTTGAAAGCGAAAAACCAGAACAAGTATTAATTTCAAATGAAAAGGAAGATTTATTAATATCACAAAATATTCCATCGTTAAAATCAACTCAACAAAATGTGGAAATAATTTCAACAGATAACCAAATTACTGAAAAACTTGAGACAACACATAAATCTTCAGAAATTAAAAATCTTGAAGGTTTAAAATCAACAGAAGAAACTATTGAAATAATTTCAACAGATGTGACATTAACTGAACAAAAGTTGGAACCAGTTTCAACAAATATTGAAATTACTGAGCAAATTGATATATCAAGTTCATCTACAGGAGTTGATCAATTAAATCAATCACAATACCTAACGACACAAATTATTACTGAAATGATAGTATCAACTGAACAAAAGTTGGAACCAATTTCATCGGTTATTCAAGTTACTGAAAGCAATGATTTACTAAATCAATTTCCAGAGAATGTAAATTTGGATATTTCAGAATCGAATATTTCTGAAACTCAAAAAATCAAACTTGAAAGCCCACCTCAAGATATCAAGAAAGATATTGTTCAAACTGAAGCTAACAAAATTGTCGAACCAGTTGTCGTTTTACCAAAGGTTGAATCAAAAACCGATTTGTTATTAAAAGTTAGTTCCAGTTCAAAATTGAATCCAAACGCCTTAGAATTTATACCAACATCCGACAGCACATCTAAAATAGTGTTACTCGATAGTAAACCAATCGTCAAAGCTATCGAAAATGAGCCAAAAGTACCTGTTGATGACAAGTCGTTTGTTGCCGAAAAGAAAGAAAGTAAACAAGTAAAAAATAAAGGTTTACCAGATATTGAGGCAACTGAAATTAAATCTGTAACTGAAACTAAACCTAAAGTATTAGAACCTAATGTTTTAGACCAAACTACAATTGTTGAAACTTTACCATCGTTGTCTGTAACTAATAAAGCTGAAAATGAAAGTTTACCAGAACCTAAATCTAAAACAAAACCATCTAAAGTTTCGAATGAAATTAAAATTGATGAAACTTTACCAACTGAAAAAATTGAAAATAAAAGTTTACCGGATTCTAAGCCAGTCATTGAAACTAAATCTACAAAAGAAACGAAATCTAACATCAAAACATCTGAGACCAGAGTTGTTGAAACTTCATTGCCTGAAACTAAATCTACAAAAGAAACGAAATTTAAAATCAAAACATCTGAGACTAGCGTTGTTGAAACTTCATTGCCTGAAACTAAATCTACAAAAGAAACGAAATCTAAAATCAAAATATCTGAGACTAAGGTTATTGAACCTTCATTGCCTGAAACTACTAAACCTGCAAAAGAAACGAAATCTAAAATCAAAACATCTGAGAGTAGCGTTGTTGAAACTTCATTGCCTGAAACTAAACCTACAAAAGAAACGAAATCTAAAATCAAAACATCTGAGAGTAACGTTGTTGAAACTTCATTGCCTGAAACTAAACCTACAAAAGAAACGAAATCTAAAATCAAAACATCTGAGACTAGTGTTCTTCAAACTTCATTGCCTGAAACTAAATCTACAAAAGAAACGAAATCTAAAATCAAAACAACTGAGACTAAAGTTGTTGAAACTTCATTGCCTGTAGTTAAACAGATTGAAGAAACACATATACAACTAAGTAATGTTCCATCTTATGCTAAAATTGCAGCATCCCATGTTCATCATGATAATAGCAATATTCTGAAAAGTCGAAGTCCTTCACCTAGACGTGCACAACAAGAGTCATCCAAACATATTCCAGCACCTGTTCAAATCGTGGTTATTGAATCTCCTGAAAATATTCCTGTAGACACAGAAAAAATAGTAAAAGTTGATGAAGAAGGTTTCGTAGAATTTGTACCTAAAAAAGAATTACGTATTCGTAAATCAAGATCGCGTTCTCGGCAAAGATCAAAGTCTCCTTTTGTGGATAATTCAAAAACTGTTGAAATAAAAGATCAGGACTCAACTGTATCAAATGAAGAAAAAATTCCTCAATCAAACGAAAGTATTATTGATAGTCAATCATTAAAACCTGAAAATACTATTACTGATGAAGTAAAAGGTGATACAAAGCCTAGCAAGAAATCTGAAAAGAAAGACAAGAAAGATAAGCGGAATAAGAATAAGTCAAATGAAACAAACATCCAAGAACAAGAAAAGGTAGTGGAACAAGTAAAACCTGAAGAAAATGTAACATCTGTGAAAACAACCTCTGAACAAAAAACAAATATCGAGGAAATTGTAACATCAATAACTAATGCATCAGAAAAACTAATCGAAAATTCTAAACATATTACAAGTTACGCTGATGTTGTTCTCAAACACAAGCAGGAACATTCAGAAATTAAGCTTGCTTCACAACAGGAACAGGAACCTCAAATTGTTACGCATATTTCACTTCCAAAACAACCAATTATACTTGTTCAAGAAGTTGAAACTCCTATGCTTGAGGAACCTAGCAATTTAATTGATGCCGAAGGTTTTATATCTGTTGTAAACAAAAAAGAACGTCGACGTTCACGGTCTCGTTCTCGAAATACATATCCAGAATCGGATAATACAAATTTATCGCGCCATAGATCACGTTCTCGATCAAGATCTGGATGTAGAGAACGTGAAGACGAACCTGAACGTTCTGTAAAATCTTCAGACATTAAAATTGTTGAAGATAAAGAGAATAAAGTAAAATCTAGAAAAGAAAAACAAAAACCATCCACAAACAATAAGACGGAAATTGTAAATGTAATTGAAAATGAAACTAAAAAGTCAAAGAAACAGCCTAAAAAAGAGATAGAAAATAATACAATCGAATCAAAAACAGAAAATATTGAAAAACCTGAAATTGTAAACGTTCCTGAAAGTGATGGTAAAAAAACAAAGAAACATCTTAAAAATAAATCAGAAGGTGACACTGTTGTGACACCTGAAACTAAAAATCTACCTGAAAGTGAAGGTAAAAAATTAAAGAAACAGTCTAAAAAACCAGAAATGGTTTCTACGGAATTGAACAAAGAACATACAGGAATTGTACATGAAACTGAAGTTGATAGTAAAAAATCGAAGAAACCTAAAAATCCTAAAAGTAAGCCAGAAATCAATGCAACTGAAACTAAATCAGAGACAACTGAAAAAATAACACCGGAAGTAGTAATTAACGTGGAAAATGATAATAAGAAATCTAAGAAACGAATCAAAAACAAACCAGAAACTGATTCCTCTGAGTTAAAAACAGAGCATGTAGAAAACACAACCATCGAAACTGTAAATATAGTTGAAAATGACAAAAAGTCAAAGAAACCTTCTAAAAATAAACCAGAAAACGTTATAGTTGAAACGAAACCCGAAAATATAGAAAACTTAGCACCTGAAATTAAAAATGTTGAAAATGATATTAAAAAATCAAAGAAGCCTAATAAAAATAAACCTGAACTTGATTCAACTGAATTAAAAACAAGTAAAATGGAAAACTTGGCACCGGAACCTATAAGCGCTACAGAAGATACTACAAAATCAAAGAAACAGCCTAAAAACAAAATTGAATCAAAAATAGTGCTAGCAGACGACGTAAAATCTAAAACTGAAGATGTGCCTGAAATTACTTCTATTGAATCTAAAACAGAACATTTAGAAAACTTGGCCCCTGAAACTGCAAACGTCGCTGTCGACGATATTAAAAAATCAAAGAAACGATCTAAAAATAAATTGGAAATTAATACCCCTGAATTAAAAACAGAAAGAGTAGAAAATATCACATCCCTCGTTGAATCAAAACCAGAACAGCAAATTGTTACTGTTGATAAAGCCGATATAAGTAAACCAGAAACAACAAAAGTTTCAGATAAAAATATTGATGTCTGTGAAAATAATATTAAAAAAGCAAAGAAACAAAAGAATAAAGCAGTAGTTTCTGCAGAAGATGCCAAAACTGAACCTCAAACTGTAGCAGATTTGGTTAGTAGTACTTCAGGTGAAACAGTAAAATTTTCAGATGAAACTGTAAATGTCCCTGAAACTGATACTAAAAAATCGAAAAAACCAAAAAAGAAAGAAGTTTCTAAAGATTTTAAAATTGAACCTCAAGCTGTGGCTGATTTGGTTAGTACTTCAACTACACCAGAGACAGTAAAAGTTGCAGATGAAAATGTAAGCGCCACTGAAGGTGACACTAAAAAATCAAAGAAACAAAAGAATAAAGCAGAAGTTTCTAAAGATTTCAAAATTGAACCTCAGATTGTGGCTGATTTGGTTTGTACTTCAACTGAACCAGAGCCAGTAAAAGTTTCAGATCAAAATGTAAGCGCTGAAGGTGACACTAAAAAACCAAAGAAACAAAAGAATAAAACAGAAGTTTCTAAAGATTCCAAAATTGAACCTCAAGCTGTAACTGATTTGGTTAGTACTTTAACCACCAAACCAGAGACAGTAACAGTTTCAGATGAAAATCTAAGTGTCGCTCAAGATGACACTAAAAAACCAAAGAAACAAAACAATAAAGCAGAAGTTTCTAAAGATTCTTCACAGAAAGATACAAATGTTTCAACAAAACAAGTTAAAGAAAATTCTAAGAAATCTAAAAAACAAGAAACTGCCATTGACTTACCTAAAGAAAATGTTATTGATTCATCCATAAAATCTGAAATTTTAGATGTTAGTTCTAAAAAAGATGTCAAATCTGAAGTTAAAGATACAAAATTAAATAACGAAAATATTGGAAAACCTTTAATTGAAGTTACTCCTACTGATTCCAAAATATCCGATAATTCAAACGATTTACCAGAAGAAAAAATAAATATTGAACAACAATCTAAAAAACAAGATACAAAAACAGTTTCATCGGTAAAAGTTACAGATGTAACTATTACACAAGAAATTAAAAGTGAATCTATTTTGGATTCTAAACCTTCGACAGATATTAAAGAACAAATCCAAAAACCTAAAAAAGGTAAAAAAGATAAAAAATTAGATAATGTTCCTTCTGTAACTGAACAATTTATTGTCAGTGAAAAATCTGTTAAAATTACTTCGACTATAACTGACGATACAAAAACAGAAACAACTGATAAAAAACAACCTTCTGATGAAAATATTGAATCTAAAAAATCCAAGAAACGGTCCAAAAGCAAACAAAAATTGGAAGATGCTAAACCAAAAACAGATGAAATTCCCGAAGACGTTAAAAAATCGCCAATTGAATCTAAAAAACAAGATATAAAAACAGAAAGTATTCAAGAACAACCAAAAGTTGATGATAATGTTGACATAAAAAAATTAACGGCTTCTGATGATGTTCAATTACGTTCTACTCCAAAAGATGCTATAAAAGAATCAACTGCTAAATTGATTGAATCAGAAAAATCAATTGCTGTGGAAAAAGTACTAGATAATACAAAGGAATACCCTACTAAAAAGAACAAAAAACAAAAAAATAAACAAATAGAGATGACTGTCGATGCTTTTAAAGATATTCCTAAAACAGAAGAAATAATTCCTAATGAAAAAGATAAAAAAATAACCGTAAGCAATATTGAAATTGTTAGTACACCTTCTATTGATTCTTCCAAGCAAGAATCCAAAACCAAAGTAGATACCGAAAATCTCGCAACATCTATTGTGTCTTCTAAACAAATTCCAGAAATTGACAAGACTGTGATTGTTACTGAAACCGTTGTTAAAACTTCAATTCGTTCGCCCGACATAAAACCTGAAATACAAGAGACAGTGATATTCTCTGAAAATGTCACTAAAGAACCTAAAATCGAAACAACTGTGAATATTGTTGAAACGGTTCTCGAAACACCTGTGCCTGAAAAATATTCAAATATAAATTTGATTTCTGCTGAACAACAAAGTAAGATAGACTCTGAAAAACATAAGAATGAAAATACAGAAATAACATTGTCCGGTACCGAACAGAATGAATCAATTATCGATTCGAAAACGTCCAAAAAGCGTTCGAAGAGTAAACAAAAAGCAGGTACCAAAATGGAAGTTACGACCAAAGATGAAACTTCTAATATTGTTGTAGAAACTATAAAACTTATTGATTCAGAGAGAAATAAACCAGAAATAATAGAGGCTATCCTGAAGCCAGAAATCAAAACTGAAACAGTTAAACAATCTACTAAACCTGTTAAAACTAAGAAAGGAAAGGAAACTACTCAAAAAGTAGTAACCACTGAAACTATTTCAGTTACTGAACCAACCACGAATATTTCCTCTGAAAAACTAATAAAAACATCAGTTACCAGCATAACAACCGAAACTTCTGGTGACAAATCCGTAATACCTATTGTCGAAAATGTTTTAGTTGTAACTGAGACAGATATTAAACAAGTAGAACCTACAGTTGAATTTAAATTAAGTGATCTTGATATATCTGTTGGAAAAGAAATACGCGAATCGGATACTTTATCTTCACCAAGTGTCTCACAATCAGATACAACAATTTCTTCCAAAGATGATCTTTTATCTGATTCGACTAAAAAACTCGATGAATTAAAAGAATCTAAAGTTGATGAAATTCCTGTTGAAATAGCAACTGATGTTGCTGAACAATTAATAGATAATTCAGTTCCATCTATTAGGGATAAATCCTTAAAGGCAAAACCATCAGAAACAATTGTGATTCAAGAAGAGAAAAAGAAAAAACCAGAAGAAAATGCTGAAAATGTTTATAATGATAGTGGTTTCTGGGTAGATAGGTTTAGATATAATGACGCAGAAGTATCATTACAAATCTATTTACAACAAAATCGATTAAAATCAAATATAACTCCTCAACAAGGATTAACGAATGGTCATTATCCGGATAAAGATGATGATTCAGATAGCAGCAGCGGACCTGGAACACCTGAGCGTAAACAATCCGCACCATCAAGACAAGCAAATATATTTACAACAGAAATAACAAGCACCGACTTACCTGGTGGCATGTGTAGTTGGAAAGACCAAAGTACCTACTTAGCAATGGAACCATTGACTCCAGACTTAAATATTTTAAAATCAACAACGGAAACTTACTTAAAACATAATGACAAGTCACTAAGCGAACCAAAGACATTAAAATCACAAACAACATTGACTGACGTACTTGATAACACCCTTCCTAAATCCTCCTCATCTAGTAAAGGCGAACAGGGTGATGTTGGGGCAGACGGGGACGGTGATAAAACAACAAAACATCGTAAGAAAAAGGTGAAGTCACAATGTATTTTGTTGTGAATACAATAATCTTTATGTTTGGTGTTTTATTTTTCAACTAACTCTTTTTATGATTTTCAATCATTGATTTTTCATTTTTGTACAGTTTTTGGGGTTTTCATCGCATCCCTTTGCTTGCTTATTTTTAACTTTTGCATGATATGATGTTTCTGCTTTAGATTTTTAGCTAGATTTTTCATTTATTTTTAATGTAGATAATTGGGGTTTAAATTTTAAATTAATTTTTTTATATTCGTGAAATATTCATTAAAGGATTTTGTATTTAGATTATAAAATAATCATCAATTAATATTACGCTTTAAATTTAAGATTATTGAAGAAAACGATAAAAAAACAACACAATTTAACGTTCCTAATTATGTAATTTTTTAATCAATAAATAGTTAATTTTGTTTTATTTTTTATGTTTATAATTAAATTCGTTAATTTTGTGTCTTGTAACGCATTTTATTTTGTAAATAGGAAAGTTCAATAAGTTTAAGACTATTTTAAGGCATTATGTAAAAAATACTTGGCACTTGATACTATTATTGAACAGATCTATCGTGAACTTTTAATTTCTTAAATTGATTGAATACAATGCGTTTAAAAATCAAAACATTGGTTCAATATTTGTATCGGTTAGTTAAGTTTTCAATTATAAAATCGATGCTCAATTACTCCTAGCTAATTGCGAAATTTTTAATCAGAGATAATTAATTGTTATGGGGGATCTTGTAGGTCTTTGCTAAATTCGCAAGACTTCGTCGAAATGTGGATATGGGAATTTGTATCAAAAATGCTAATTACTTACATTTAAAACGCTTAATTTTTGGCTTATAATTAACAAAATATTTTTTCGTGGTTTCTATGTTATTTTAGGATGCGTGTCTCCCCTAAAGAATTACTTACCACTCAAGTATACTTCCCTTAAAATACAAAACATTCCTATAACTGATAAAGATTAAAAAGTTTTGTCGAAAGCAAGCTTTTGGATATTTTGCAAGGAAAAATTTCCTTTATCTTTTATCAGTTATGAGTAACAGTCTGAAGAAGCTCCTTTCGATATGAACCGGAATCTGACACGATAAAAATATTTTAAATTTCATACCCGATTTTGGATTTAATAGAGTGTAACAGACACTGAATAAATTTATCGAAATAAAAATTGACGATTAGTTTAGGCAAGATCGAATTATAAACTACTGTATTTTTGGTAGCGGTCATTCTGAGACACTCTGTAGACGATACCGTCCGTACGCCTATAATAGTATGCAATTAGAATTAAACTCGCTTTATTTTATATTTATAAAAAACTTATCAGAATTTTTGTAGATGAATTTTACTTTTCCGGGTACACTTTGTCGAGGCGCTAAGTATATGAATGTTTCATTTTCATAATACACTATTTTCATGCAGGTCCGGATATAAAAGTTAGTCTCCCCTAAGCAGTTCGAAAATTGCTGAATCTCCCTCCGAAAATAGGCAGTATAGTGTACTATGTAAAATTGGTTATCGTTCAAAACATTAAAAGTGAATGAATCCAAGAAGTCCGGGTTCGAGCCCTGGTTCGAGTGTATTTTTTTCAATTCTCTTTAATTAAAAGTGAAGATTAATATCTAGCATCTAGTCTAGTTAACGGTCGAAGTTAAACCTAACGTCACTCTTCACAATATTTTTTTCGCCATTTTTAGTCATTTTCGTCTTTTTTCAAAATAAACAATAAATTCCTCCAAAATTTGGCGCCCTAGGAACGTGCCTACTCTGCCTGTATGGTAAATCCGGGTCAATTTTCATGTTCATTTCATTCAAACTGAATATAATAAAATCGGAATTAAAATCATTTATAATTTGTATAATTAATTTACTTTTTGTCCAATTTCCAATAATAATATTATCTAAACATAATAAACAAGTATTAATTCATCTCTCTGGCATACTTTCAAAAAAAATTTATAAATTGCAGTAAAATTTTCATATGTAAGAAAATTTTGTACAGAACTCGGTAGTAAAGTTAGTTATAGTTAACACATAAAATTGGAAGTAATAAATGATTGAATACCATGCAAACAGTAGTAAATAAATCTGTTCAATTCGAATTACTCGCGTTTACGAGTGCTATTTAGTGTGTATTGCAACTAATTTTATCCAATAAAAAATTGTATCAATTGATACTGACTGAATAAGAGTGCATGTGAAACATATTTATTTTAAAATGTGTTCTCATTGCAATTAATAAATAAATTTTTAACCTGCAGAATGTGATTTTGTAAAAAATTTAAATGTGTGTTTTTACGTTAATAATATAGAATTATTTTTGTTTGTTTGTTCATATTAATGTTTTTTAAACAAATTATTAACTTTCATTCTCAGGATATTAAAGACAACGTTCAACAATTACAACAATCGTTGGAAAAAACTGAATGTATTATTGGTGATTTACCAACTGATAATTTGGAAAATATTCTAAAAGCTCTTAATGTAAGTTATTTTATTATTTTCATTTATCTTAAATATTATCATTAAGTCGGAGGCATGGAAAATGGGATAATTTTTAAGGATTTTATTGATTAATAGAAAATCTAATTTAGATTTTTTTTAAATATTCAATTCTACACCTAAATATCGAAATTTCGGTTGTAACGCGATTTTCGTTAGTGGATAAATTAATGCTTAATGCTTACCAAAATTTTTTTGACTTTTTTTGTGATTTAATAAAATAGGGCTAGATATTTCGCTCAAAACGCTCATAATGCAAGTGCTGACGGGTTAATGAATAATAGGTATCGATATATTTTGTGACATTTTTAACATTACCAAATTTTCATTACCGTTATTTAAGGGATCGAGATTTACTTCTTTTTTAATTTATCTCATTTTCCATGCCTCTCAGTATATTTTTTTAACAATAAAATTGGGTCATTTACATTCATTTGCATCCAATACTTTACACGAATTATTTTACATGAATTTTGCAATGATTTTGACTTTAGTTTGTTTTGTAAAAATTTATTCATTTTAAAATTCATTTAATAAATGTATATTTTTTCATACAGTTCATATTTTGTGGTGATTTAAAAACGTTTTTTTAGCTTTAAAATACTTAAGGTTCTGATGTAGACAGGGAAATAATATTTTTCCTTGAGAGCAAGTAATTCCTATCTTTATCATATCGAATTAATTATCCACTTTTGTTATCTGTGTTATAAACATACATATATTCACTCTGTATTTGAGGAATAACTTCTTTCCGTAAACCTCGTGTAACGTTATAAGGGCGCAGCGTAAAATTTTATTATTATAATTTTTTGTACAAAATTAAAAAAAGTAAAAACTCCAAAATGAAAAATCTTAACTATTTGAATAAAAAATCGGAGTAATATTTGTATTTTATGTTTAACCAAAATCATGCGCTACCTTTCGGAAATATTTAAATATCAATAATTTAGAAGTAATTTATAGTAAGTAAATGGAAAATTTATGATATTATTTATTCAAATAATTTTATGAAGAATTATTTATTGTTTTAATTAGAAATGTAAGAATTTTTCACAATGGTTATACCTTTAACTGTAATTATCGAACATGAAAAAAAGACATTTCTGTCCGTGCATGAATGTATTTTATTTAAATATTAAAAACTTATTATTTTATTAATTTAATCATTATTGATTAAATAATGAAATAATATTTACGAGATTAATAATTATGCAGAGCTTCTAGAGCAACTCTTAACGAAGAAAAATTTTTTTTTTGTTTAAATTGTCGTAGAATGCTTATATTTTCACGTATTGCGCGTAAACTTTACATTATTTTGCAACGTAAAGATACCATTAAAAGCTACAATTTACTCCACGAAAGGATTTCCTGCGAGCCATAAAAGCCGAGAAAACAGTAATAAAACCTTGTTTTCCGTACCTTTCCGTTTTTTTTAAATAACTTCCATTTTTCCATGGATTTTCCTACACTCCGTTTTTTTTCCAAAGTATTTTTTCAGAATCGTCTAGATCAGACCCATGTTTTAAAAAAATATAACACCATAACACAAAATTAGAAAATTTGACATAAATACAAAAATATATATTATTATGTATTATTAAATTTAATATTTTCTAAAAATAGGACATGATTAATGAATTGTTTGTCCCAAGTTTCAAACAATTTTAATAGATCCACTTCTATTTTAAAACTATTTATGTTTTTAATTTTTATGAATGTATTTTACTAGATATTATTTCAATATTTAACTAAAAGTATCAGATGCTCTTCAAGCATGCATTCAATGGCACGGAAATGAGAAAAATTAATTTGGTATGTATTTTTCCTACTACGACCAAATTTAGAAAAACTCACTATAAACTAAAATTTATAGTATCTATATAAATTGTTTCGAAAATAAATGATATTTTGAAATAATTAATATCTAGACAGAAGATAAATTAATTAATTAATCTTAAATCGATTCAAATTTAATAATACAAATTTATATTTTTAATATTTTCAACTCATTTTGTGAAATCAATATCATATTTTAATCTGATTTTCCTTCAATTCTAAATAAAATAAAAATTGTCATCATTCAATGCATTACAAAAAACACTATACATTTACACTTTTTTTTCTAGTGAATTGTTTTTTAAATAAATTTTTAGAAATATATAAATTTGGCCTTTTATAGAGACAGAAATTTCTTATATCCATTCAAGTTGCAAATGTATTTTTATTAATTACGGCAAACAAAACTCTACTCAGAATATGGGCTTTTTAAGAATTCGAGTAGTTCCTACCACTCGGTAGTAGTGTAGTACCCATTGCCTATCTTGGTTTTAAAACTTTTTATTTAAAATCTTGTGAAAATGAGCTGTGTTGTTAGTTTATGAGCTGATGTCCTGGTCCTAGGAAGATTCAGGAAGGGTATGAAATACAAAAAAAAACCATGTTTAAGCTTCATGCTATGAATATTTTGCTACATTTTCATGAAAAAATATTCAGCCAGTGGTAGAGGTGAGAACCGAGTCCCGATTGCTTCATCTGAAATTATCTTGCTGAAGAAAGCTTGCTGATTTGATATGAATGACAAAATGACCTAATATTGAAAATATTCCTTCAATGAGTAATATTTTCTCCTTATAAATAAATAAAAATTATAAGTAATTATTACAAGTAATTTTAATTACCTTGTAACAAAAAAAAAAAATTACAAAAAAATAAGATAAAAAATTTGTATGAGATCATAATTTTTATTTTTAAATTGCATTTATATTGATCTTCACAAATATTCAAATAATTTTCAAATCATTCAAAATCAATTTAAGCACGAGAAATCAGACGGACTTACATACATCGACGTCATAAATTTTATTAAAAACAATATTTTTTTAGATTTTAAATCATTGTTAAAAATAAATATTATAAAATGTTGTCATCTTATATATTTAAATTTATTATTTATCTTTTATTTTAACATGTGTACCACATGGTCTATCTACTCTAGTGTGAAACGTTAAATAATTATTCAAAGTGTTCATCGATCAATATAACGGCGACATAAATATATTTTTATTTTGTAAATAAATAATTCATAATTAGATGTGACTTCTTATTTTTTTTTTTTTAAATTGTAGAGTATTGCTGTTGAGTTACAAAGTCATGAGACGGAAGCTATAAGATTGGAAGGTTTAGTTATGGAATTACCGCCGTGTGACACCGAACGACAAACGTTACTGGCACATATTGCTGGTATACGTACAAGAATTGTGACTTTATTATCGCAGGCGAATCAAGGCATTACAGCTATTAAGGTAATTGAATTTTCTTTTAAACGATTTTCGCAAATAAATTCAAGTAAATATTGCAAACAATATTTTTATAAATTATATCGGTAATACATAAAAAATTTTATGCTAAACATAATTTATTTTTGACTGCGATAGTTAAGGAATCTTACGTAATATACTTTTGGGTTTAATTCAAAATAAATAAATTACAAATTTTAAATAAGAACATATCTAAGAACACTCTCCATTAAATCACCTTTTTCCTGGAAGCCTTTTCCAAATTGTACCGATTTTGATCATAGTCAATTTTTTAGTTTTTTTCGGGTACGGAACCATAAAATCGCACTTGGAATGTAGCTAAGAATACTCTCCATTAAATTACCTTTCAAACGAAACAAAAAAAAATCAAAATCGGTTCATCCGTTTAGGTTCTGCAATGCCACAGACAGACACACACACATAGCGGATAAACTTATAACAGCCAGTTTTTGTTCGAGGGTTAAAAAAGGCAAACTTCCTTAAACCTCTCGGAAGTTTACCATCAGATATTTTTTTTGGATTTTAGACCGCAAATTAAAACGAAATAAAATAGTGAACCGTTGATTTGAACAAGTGAAATTTACAAATTGAAAAAATCCGGGATCGGATACGACACCCTAAACTCACACTTGAAACAAAGTGGACCAATTTTGAAGATAATCACCTCCTTTTAAGTGTTTCGAGAACGTATCCCTAAACTTTCACTTATTTATTGTTAGATTCTTAGCTACTGACGTAAATCAAAATCGATTCATCCGTTTAGATGAAGTACGATGGCACAGGTGCCACAGTCAGACAGACACACACACATATCAAACCTATAATTCCCCTCCTATTGGGTTTATCAATCCTAAAAATGAAATAAAAAGTTACAGGAAACTTAAAATATAACGTTCATTTTGCGCCATTATTTACATTATACGAAAATTAATATAAATTTTCAAAAACAATATTTTTTGCAACATTTTATCAAACTTTTAAAAACAATGACATCATTTATAAAGTAAAGTAAATAACCTTGGATAATCGCAATAAGGAGAAAAAATATTTAAGATACCGTTAAAATTAAAAAATAATACTGAGGTCATCAATACTAATATGATTAATTTTTGTTTTATAGAATGCTAAAGATATCCATGACCGTCGCCGTGAAGAAATTGAACAATATCGTCAATTATTAATTGAAATTGAAACTTGGTTACGTGAAACTACCGAAACATTATCCGCTGATGTTGATTTAACAACAGAATCACAAATTGAAGGTGGTATTAATGCTCATCAAAAAGCATTACAAGAATTAAAATTAAAAGAAAAGAAATTGTCTGAATTACAAACATTATGTGCTGATTTACAAAAATATGCTGATGTTCGTCCATTAGCAATTGTTTTATTAGAACAGTTAAAATCTGTTCAATTAACATTAATCGAAGCTGGTCAGCTAGTTAACACTCGCTTACAGACCTTAGAAATATGGCTAATTAAATTCAAAGAACAACAATTAGCAAAACAAATTAAAACACCTGAACCAGTATCACTTGATGAAAATACTTTGGATTCAAGTCCAATGCCCGAAGAAGAAGTGAAACAAGTGATGGAAATTGAAACACAAACTGGACATAGTTTAAGTTCACCAATTCCAGCAGTTGTTGAAGAACCAAAAACCAAAGATGTTTCAATTTCATGTAATGTACCAAAAGATCGACAAATACAAACTTCATTTACCAGTACATCAAGTTCCAAAGAATCCAAAGAAATATCTCAAGCTCCAGATATGGGTGTACAAACATCATTCGTATCAAGTGTTACAAGTGATATTGTACAACATCCTACAGAAATTGCAATTCAAACACGCCCAGATGATATTCAACCTCGCGAACGTATACAAATTTTACAAACAATATCCGAAGGTGGTCATGAAACAATTCAAATATCCACAAAACCAATTACGAGTGATCAGTCTCAGCCAGTTATTACTGAACCTGATGATTTAACTGTGGAAGCAAAATACAGAGATCGACAACCAACACAAAATCTAGGTGGTATTAAATTATCTGAATTAAATATTGAACATTCTACACCACAAGCGTTTGAAGCAACTTATAACGAACCAGATCAAACAACAACTGAAGTTATTGTAGACGAAGATGGTACTAAACGTATAATTGTTCGCAAAATACATCGAACAGTTGTATCAAGACATCAAACATTACAACACCAACAATTAACAGCTGTTAATACTCTTACCGAAAACGATGTGCCAATTAATCAAAGTTATTCACAAGTTACATTGCAAGGACAACAAGCTAGTACCTCAATAGCTCGAGGTGATGGCCAAACTGAAACATTTGCAACTCAATCGTACGGTGGAAAAGTAATAACTGGAGTTCCTGGTGGAGAAGTTTCCGTACACGAATTCCAAACACAACCCGAACAACAATATATTGTTACTGAAAGTGATATACCTCCTGAAGTTTTACTTAAAGGTACTCCTGTTCATGAAGGTGATGTAGCTTACATTATTCCTGAAGACAGTCAAAATATATTAATTGAAGGAGGTGAAGTACATACATCAAGTTCAAGTATTCGAGCAGTTGTTCAACAAGTAACCCGTAAAATCGTTCGTAGAACACGTAGAATAATTAAGAGAATCACAATTATCGATGGAAAAGAACATGTTACGGAAGAAATTGTTGAAGAACCAGAAGAAACTGAAATAACTGATGAAGGTATCCCTAGAGTATGTATCAACGTGATGAGAACCGAAGATGGAAAAGTTGTTGATCAGCAACAATTTGGTGATGATACATTGAGACCTGAACCAACATCTCCAATCGTAAGAGATCAAAATGTTTCAACTAGCACTGTATTAGTAGATCAACTCGCACAACCAATAGAAGGCACACACACATCTGACACTGTAATATTTTCAGCATCGCCAAATGTAGAAGAACCAACAGAAAAAGATATTTTAGTTACTACATACGACAAAGCAATAGAATTCCCATCAAAAGCTGCTTTTACACAAGATTTTATTCAACGAGAAATACAATTACAATCACCTGTTGTACCTAGTGAAATAGAAAAAGGTACTTCTGAAAGTGGAAAGTCTGAACACTCAAGTGTAGGAGACGATAAACCTAAAAAGACAAAACGAAAATTCAAGGCAAAACAAAGTGTTTCTAGAACTCCAAGAACACAGAGTCCTTTGCCTAGTCCAATTCAGAGTACTGAACTAGATGAAGAAACTCAACCAATAGCAAAAGCTGAATCACCTATTGACGTAAAAGATCACGATAAGGAAATTGTTCCTGAATCTACTAGTGATATAATCGAAATTACTGAAGAACCTAAACTGTCACCCAAGATTGTTGCTGTTCAAGAGGATAAGACTATCACTCCAGAAGAAACCGAAGCCGTAGATACCGATCAAATAAAAATTGAAGGAAAACTAACACTTGAAGTAACAGGTAAAACTGGTGAACTTATTTCTCGAAAATTATCGATTCCAGATGCGATAGTAGATCATAAAGTCGATATTCCTACACAAACCGAAAAAATTGAAGGGGCTAGAATAACAAGTGAACTTTTCATTGAAGAAAAACAAGCAGAGAAAAAGGAAAATGAAACGCAAGTAAGTAAGGAACCAGCTGAGGCTAAACCTGATATGAAATCCATTACTGCTTCATTTTTGCAACAAGAATCAACAGTACATGTTGGAAAAATATCTAGTCCTACAGCACCAGTTGCTGAACCAATGCCGGTTGTGGAAACTTCTAAAGTAAAATCTAAAAAAGATAAGAAACCAAAGGCAACTAAGGAAGTAGTCGAAAAAACTGAAATGTCCACAGAGACAACAAGGGAAATTCCAAATAAGGTCGTTGAATTTGCTTTGTCAGTGGAAGAAAAACCAGTAGATATGAAAGATGACGAAGTACAATCAAAAGTTGCAGTTAATCTCAAATGGGAAGAAGTTACAAAAGAACAACAACTATTTTCTGATGTTGTGAAAAGGGATTTAGATATAACATTACCTTCAAAAACTGAAAGCCATGTTTTAATCGAAGCAGAAACTAAATCTGTTGCATTATCCCCAATCATATTTAAAAGTGAATCTGAAAATGACACAACAAAAAGCGATATAGAAAATAGTGGTAGGAAGAGTAAGAAAAAGAAAAAGTTCAAAGATAAAACACCTTCTCCTGCCCCTGAAACTGAAAAAACAATTTCACAAATTGATGACGAATGTACCAATGTTCAATCTCCAGTTGAAGAAGTGCAAGAAGAAGTAAAGGAATTATCTGTCGATACTTCACTTGCCGAATCCACTGACATAATTCTTGGTGAGGAATCTCAAATTTTATCAGATACTCCAAAACCAACAATTGAAAAATTGGATTCTCTTACAACATTCGAATTGGACATTGATGAACGCACACATGATACAGGTTATGAAGCTGATGATAAAAATACACTTGACGAGATTAGTCAAATTGAAGACTTAGATGATAAGAAAAGGGTTAAAAAGAAACGAAAACATAAACAAAAGATGAAATCTTTGGAACCTGAAGAATCGACAATACCTGCATCACCTGAACTTATAAATGATGAATCAGAAGACTTAACAAGTTATGGAAGTGATGGTTTACCCAAAGATAAACCACCACATGCACACACCTTAGTTGATGTACCATCGAAGAAAAGTCGAAAACGGAAACATGACACCAAAGAAATTGAACCTAAAGAAGATGTTGAAGTAGAGATCGAGATCGAACCTATAGAAGATATTAAATTAGAGGTAGAAGTTAAGCCAGTAGAAGAAATTAAAACAGTTGTAGAAACGAAGCCAAATATTCCAGAAGAAACTGAAATTGTTTCTCCACAAGACTCATATAGAACTTTATCTGAAGTCAGTGAAACTGAACCAGTAAAAATAATCGAAGAAAGTATACCTTCACCATTAGGAACTGAAGATGTTCGAGATATTGGAAGTAAAATTGTCATGACTGTACCAATTGTTGAAGTATTACAAACCGAGGAACGAATTATGCAAACGTCACCAGAAGTTATTGAAACGATCGAAATTGAAGAAATACCAGAAGTTCCTAAACCAGAAACTAAAGCGGCAATTCAACAAACTTCACCTGAAGTACCAAAAGAAGTAATTGACATATCTGTTCAAGCGGAAGAGATCATCGAACCGCCAAAGGCAATCGAAACACAGGAATTATCTACTCAAATTATACCCAGTGATATAGTTCCAATAATTGAACAGTTTTCACAAACTTCTAGTCCAGATGCAGTGCAAATAATAGAAACATCTATGCAAACTGTTTCCCCGGAACAAGTGCAAGTAGTTGAAGAATCTGTACAAACTATCACAGTTAGTTCACCAGAACCAGAACCAATTATTCGATCAGATTCAGCAATGCAAACTATAATTGTTGAATCTCAAGAAATTTGTGCTCAAACTGACACCCCTGAAATACCTGAAGAAGTTCCTACAGTTATCAAACCTGAAACAATTGAAATCTCAGTTCAAACAACGCCGGAACCAGAAATAATTACATCAGAGCAATTTATCCAAACATCACCCAGAGAGGAAGAACCGCCAAAAGAACAAGTTATTACAACCGAACAATACATGCAAACATCACCTAGGGAAGAACCCAAAGAAGAAATTAGGGAAGAACCTAAAGAAGTACCGCCACAAATAATTACAACTGAACAATCAATTCAAACCTCACCTAGAGAGGAATCTAAGCCGCCAACACCAATAGAAAAAGTTATAGAAAGTATATCTCCAATAGAAATACCACCAATTGTGGAAACTTTAGATACATCAATGCAAACAACCCCGATAATTGTTAGTGATGCTGAAGAAAAATCATCAAAATCATCATCAACAGATGAACCGTACGAGGTTCATGTTAAAGCAACAATTACCATACCATCCGAAAAGCCTATTATTGTTGAAAAATCAATAGAAGTAACAAAAGAAACCAAACAGGGTAAATCTCCTCCAGAACCACCAAAACGTGGTAAAAAAGACAAACACCAGAAGAGTAGTGATTCATCTGAAATGGACGATAAACCTGATAAGCCAGTTCCTAAACCAAGGGAGCGCAAATCAAGAAAGGATCAACCTAAAGATGAGAAAACTCAAAAGGAATCAGATATCCCACCTAAAACAGAAGATAAGAATGTCGATGATGAGCCAAAACCTAAGGAAAAGAAAAAGAAGAAATTACCAAAACAGCCACCAGTTGAGACTTCAGTCATTTTACCTGAAACACCATCTGAATCTGAAGCGTCGACGTCTATTGATGATAATGTCTCAATTCAGGTGACTATTAATCAAACTCCAGCGAAACATTCATCGGCTTTATTCATTGAAGGTGAAAAAGCTAATTTAGAGCCAAAATTATTGTATGCGGATGTAGCCAAAGGCAGGTCACGCTCTTCTTCACCCAGTAACAGGAAAACAACTCTTGAAGAAACTATTATTACACATCCAATCCAAAAAACGGAATTATTACTCCAATCCGAGAGTAAAACCGAAGAGCCTACAGATTCCAGCTTAACCGAATCAGAGGATATTTCACTTAATATTAAATATCCTGACACACAATATCAAAAAGTAATCGAAACTTTCCCAACTCCAGAATCATTAAGTCCATCTGAAATGGATGAAATTAATGTTTCGGTAACCATTTCACAACCAATTATTGATGTAAAACCAGAAATATCAACACAATCAATAATTGTGAATGAGAGTCAGAAAACTGACGCGATTATTGATGTAAAACCAGAAATATCAACAAAATCAATAATTGTAAACGAGAATCAGAAAATCGACTCGTTGGTACCTCTGAAATCTGAATTAGTAATTCCTCAAAATAAAATTGAAGTATTTCGTGTACAAAATGTTTTAGATCGAAATAAACGATTGGAAAATATAAGTAAACCAAGACAATTTACTTCATTTGTTGATTTAATACTTCTAGAACAAACATTAGGAGGGGATAACGCAACGTCTGTAGTGCCATTATCAAATAATAATGTTCAAGATCACTTGTTTAATTTACAAAATGCGATTCAGCGAAAAGATTATATAACCACACAGCAAACAATTTACACAACTGTGGAAACAATTACCACATGGTTAGAAACAATCGAATATCGTATAATAAAAACTAGACAAGATATGAACCAAGGACCATCTAAAGTTAAAACAGCTACATTAAATAATCTAAAATCTGAAATTGCTTCAATCGAAGAGAATGTTAATGAATTACAACAATTAGCAGAAATATCAGCAGAAATTAGTGATCAACCAGTAGCAAATGAAAAAATTCAAAATACAATTCATGCGCTACAAGATCAAATTAAATTATTGGATAAAATTACAAAAGAAAATGTGGAATTAGCCAATAATGATTCAGATCGTTGGACATCATTAATTTCTGGTATTAATAATATTGTTGAATTAATTAACTTGTTAGAAAATGATTACGATAATTTAATAAATAGTGATGCATCTGCAACAAGTAAATTAGAACAATTAGAACAGTTAGAATACTTGAATCGAAGTCATCGATCGAAGGCAAAATGTTTAATGCAATCAGCTAGAAATTTATTACAAGATTTCCCATCACAAGAAATTCCAAAAGAATTATATGATGCATATGAAAGAACTAATCAAATTGAAAATTCAATTGAAATCGAACGTGAACGTACTTTGCAATTATTAGTTTTAATCGATGAATATCAACAAACATTACAAGAATTCTCACAAATCATCGATATCGCTGATGCATTAGTAGAAGGGCCAATTGTGGTAACAAGTTTGGAACACTTGAATGACGAAATGCAGAAACATCGTAAATTCTTTGTGAATTTAAGTCATTGTCGTGGTATTTTAGAATCATTAGAAGGACATCTTGATTCAGATACACGCACGAAATATTCACAATTACATCAAACATTACATCAACGTGCCACATCTATTTTGGATAAAGCTGCTTATCGATCACAACAAATGGCTTTAGCTGCATCTAGATGGACTGTTTTAGAGCAAGGTATTCGTGAAGAAACTAAATGGTTACAAGTTGCTTATCAACGAGTACCAAATTTAAATAATGTCACATCGGCTGATTATGATCAGTATATTAGTTTGTATCAAAGTTTATCGTTAGATATAGCTCACCATCACGCAAAATTAATTCAGCTAAACAGTGTTGCACAAAGATTGAAGGAATTAATAACATCAAATAATTTAGATGGTAAATATAACGAACCATTAGATGGCTTGTTAAAACTTGAAGATAACATTAACAGCAATTTACGTAGATTGCTAGCATTTAAGGAAACATGGACAATGTATGAGTTGCTCACAGATAGATTAGAATATTGGATGAAAATTGCTGAACAAGAATTGAAAAAAGTTGATATTGGAACAAACTACACACCACCAAGTAATTTACGTAACTTCTGGGAATTAAAAGCTCAATATGAAGTCAATAATAATATACGTAATGACGCAGGAAATACTTTTGAACAATCATTACAAATTATTCCTGTTTCCGATGAGCTATTACAACGGCAATTCCATACTCAAGTTGAAGATCGTTGGAAAACTATATCAAGTAAAATAAATGACATACAAAATGCAGTTATTGAAAATATATCCGCACCTGATGTATCCGTCGATGAAAAGTTACGTATTCTAGAAGAAGAATTACAAGAAATTAAATTAGCAGTTGAAGATCGACATGGAATTATTAAAAATGAAGGAGAACTTGATTTGTATATTGAACGATTACAAATTATTAGTAGTCGAATAAATACTATTCAAAATGAATTGGGTCAAGTTGGTTTATTACCAGCTGCTGAATCTGAAAAAGTAGGATCATTATTAGCTTTGTCAAGGCGATTAGAATATCAAGTTACCGAAGAAATTGAAGGGGGTAATTTATTAAAAGAACGTTTACAAGCTATTCAACATGTATTATCTAAAGTGAAAAGAAATAATCAACGATTAAATCAAACGTTGGATGATTGTGCGGCTAATGAAAAAATGGGTAGTGATATTGTTGAACAATCTATGCGTGATTGTCAAGAAGTTGGTGAAGAATTAGTTTCTGTTTGGCAGGATTTAATGTCTGCTAGACAATTGTTACATACTTTACCATTAATTTTACGTGTATCCGTGTCACCACTAACAGTTGAACGAGAAATTACTCAATTACAAAATGATCATAGTACATTGGAAATTCGATGCAAGAAATTATTGGATATGTTACGGGAACGGTTATCAATATGGCGTCGTTTTGAACATCAATTGGAAATGGTTCAACAAAATGTACAAGAGGCCGATTATATGATGGAATTGTTGACTGTTCAAGGTTCCGTGGATTATGATCGGTTGTTGAAGGCTACTGAAAGACTAGAGGTAAGTCTTTAATATTATTTTTTTAAATTAATCTCTATTATTTTTATCAATTATTTGTGTAAAGAAACAACAAAAATTATTTTGCAAGCCAGAATTTTCTTATATGATTATTCGTTTTAAAATATATAGAGAAACAATTGTTTTTAGAAATTCGTCACTAAACGCCTCATATTCTTAGCAAAATAGTAATCAGTTAGTTAAACTTCTTTAAATTTGTATAATTTGATTATTATATAGGAATTATTATAGGAATGTTCTTGTTAAGGTAGTATGGCAATATCGAGAGTGACAGTTAATTACTATTTTTTCTCGATTTTTTGGGACTAAAATTGATCCAAATATTGCGATATCTCAGAAACTGTGTATCCAATTATTAAATTAACCTGATTTTTATACTTTTTGGATCAAAATTACCCCATCCACTGAGCTTCATCCAATTCTATAACAACAAATTTTTTTCCGATTTTCTGGATTTTTTCAAAGGGGTACGTACCCCTTAAAAAAATTGCAAAATATCGAAAAAATTTTTTATCTCCAATTTTGATAAAACTTAGTATATAAGATAATTTTGACCCAAAAAGTACAAAAATCGGGTGCATTTGTTGGCTGTTCGAATAGTTTTTGAGATACGGACTAAAATCGATCCAAATATTGCGATATCTCAGAAACTCTGCATCCAATCATTAAATTAACCTGATTTTTATACTTTTTGGATCAAAATTACCCCATCCACTGAGTTTCATCAAATTCCAAAACAAAATTTTTTGGTAAACGTCTCTATATTCTTTTGATAAATGTATTTTTTTGATAAATATCCCTAACTGACCTAAGCAATTACCTCAGATGTTGACACATTTCTCTCTGTACGGAAAGATAGGCGATGCTTAGTCTATGTATAACTTTAAAGTCAATGTGCTTGACTTGCAGTGAATACTGGGCATAATAAAATTAAAAAGTTATTCCCATTTGCTCTTTTACTAATTCCAAAAGTTTTCCGTTAAAAATTATTCAAAGTTATGATTTTAAATTGTATGCAAAAATCAAACATAAATTGAAAATTAATTTATAAATAATATTTTTATAATAAATGATTTCATTCTATTGATAAGAAAGTGTGATTGTTTTAAATGTTTACAATTTACACATACATATATTTGCTTTACACTTTCATTGCCATAATACTTTTATAATTGTTTGTTATTTTAGTGTCAATGTTGTAATAGAATGAAACGGAACACGCTAACTTAACCAACAACACTTTATTATTTCATTATTGTTAATATTCAAACTTTAATAATTCAATCAAATATCAATAATTTATTTATTTATATATTTTGATTTAATAATTAAATCGAATAATTATCTTCATTTTTATTGCGGTGAAATTGTAAAAAAAGAATTATCAAATCCATTTAAAAAAAAAAGTTTTAACTGCTTTTTAGTGTTCATTGTTGACATTTTTTTTTAATTTAAACATTTGTTTAAATAATAATTTAAGAATATATTGTAAGTACCTTTTTATTTTCCAATAGTAAATTTTTATTTATTTTTCTATTAAAATAATATTTTGAAATTTCAAAATATTGACCGTTACGTCATTATATTATATTTAAAAATATTTTTTATGATTTTAAGTAATATAGACTGAATCGCTTCGGATATATCATATTTCAAACGTAATTAGAATCTTTAGTAGTACATCGAAAAATAATTCACTTTAATTTTTTCTTTGCAAATTTCCTTTAGTTTATCCATGGTCTTTTACTTGACAAAATTTGGTAAATTATTATCGATTCAATTATATTCTAGATCAGATGCCTTAGTACAGAGAGATGGCATTGGCGAACCAATGCCACGAGTACCATTAATGGCTCGCGAAACAATATTTTGGGCACGCCACCGATCACAAAGTTCACTATAAAATATTATATTACAAACCACGAACATTGACGGCACGTCTATGGCCTCATTAAACATTTTTTTAGAAAAATGAATTTCTTTCTTGAATCCAATTGGTTCAAGTCATAGAGATAATACCATAGAAGTGCAAAGTCGCGGCCAAACGGTTGGTTAGAGAGAGACCAGATAAAGTAGGCGTGTATAGCTGTAGAGAGACAGATAAAACTTATACGTCTACAATTTCTGCCTCTCTCTATCTCTCTTCCTGCGGTCAAGAATTCACTTATTGCGTTTCCTATGTTTAAACAGCTCTGTGGTATTATCTCTATGGTTCAAGTTCAGGTAAAAAACTGCTGAAAAAGTACTGAATGCACTCTATTTTTGTTTTATTTTTTTATTACTAGATGTCATGGCCAAGTTTGCCCATTTCCAATTAAGTTAGAAAAGTAATTTCTCCATATAAAAGTGTGAAAATTCTAAAATTTAAACAAATTTTCTTTGACATAATGTTTATTAAAATGATTTTTTGTACCGGAAATGTATTTAAAATCATGTCAAAAATCCAATTTATTGCATGGTGTTTTTTATTTACCTAACATGCAAATTATTATGCATCAAAAATATGTTTCTAAATAAACAAAATATATTTGCTGAATTTGTTTTGACAATCATAGTTTGTTCAAAAAATTTAACAAACTAATTTTGTTTACTAAACAAGTATTACTATTTTCTAAGTCAAATTTTTTTTTGTTACTAGAACAGTTTTATATGTACCAAATGCGTCAGTCATTTCATTAAATTAAACCTAATAATAAAAAAGTTTTCCATTTGTAGTCAACTTAGACATCCTGTATAAAAATTTTAAGAGCTTAAATTTAGGATTTTGAAATTATGTCAGCTCTATTGATTTTATGATTAAAATTTAGGTTTTTAATTTAAAAATTATCCTGTTTGAATGAAAATCACATCCATATACTTACGACAATTAGCGTTTTACACTTTCTCTTACATTTAAACAAGCAAATATTAAAGAAATCGCATATCTTTGCTAAATAAAAACATACCCAATAAAATAAATGTTACCGGTTTTTGAATTCTCGTATTACTTATAAAATTTTTTTGTACGGTTAATCAATTCCTATAAATTAGAATTAATTTTTCAAGGAATTTTTTTTATTATTCAACAAATACGTTACGTTTTAATGAATATGGAAAGTTTGACACTTAATATTTTGTAATGTTTATGTTATTACTTAAAAAGCAAATATTTTTTAATTGTATAGTTTTGAAATAAAAATTTTATTATTTGTTTAGATAAATCTTGCGCTTTAAAAAAGAAAATTATTAATTTATTACCTAAAAGCTAAGCTGAGAATATACATACAATTATTTTGATAAATAAAAGTTAGGCCGATAATATACATGCTACTTAGTCGCACGAAAGCTGGCAGGTACAAGTATTGCCATCTGGTATCCGAAATTGTAACTACTGAATTCGGGTCAACTTCTGATTTTAATTAGTACAAATTATTATCACCAATTGTCGATTTGAAACTTTCAGTTATCAATACTAACACAAGAAAAAGCATAAAAAAGTTAAAACACAAACTTTTTTATTTTTTTGAAATCGGTTTTTTAAAATAAAGTTTTTATAAAGTCTCAATATTAAAAATATTACATTGGATTACAAAATGTTTAGAAATTAGACTTAAAAACTAACCATGCGAAAGCTTATAGAATTCATTTATACGATTTCTAAAAACAATTCAAACACAAAGTGGTCTGTAAAAATTTTACACTAGTAAATTTAGAGTAATATCAATATTGAGTTTGATTTCAAGCTTAATTTTTTCATATTTTTGCTTACAGGGATTGAATGGTGATTTAAAAGATCGTGAAAGTTTATTAGCAGAATTACGTATTGCTGCTGAACCGTTACAAGCAACTTGTACACCAGAAGTATGTGCACGTGTTGAAGCAGCAGTAGCTGAAGTGACACAAGCATGGGAAGAGACACGTGATAATTTACAAACATTGTGTACACGTTATCAAAACGCTGTACGTTTATGGCAAAAGTATCGTGACGCAAGTGACGCTGTACGACAGTGGACTGAAGAACAAATGGGTTCTGTTGCCAATTTACAACCTGAAGAAGCGCTCAAGCAAGTTAAGGTAAGTCAAATTGTAAATGTTCTCTTTTACTCTTTACATAGCCTTATGGAATAATTTTGTTTTTTTAAAAGACGTGAAAGAAACACAATTAAGGTCATTACAAGTGAAATTTACTAAACTTTGAAAACCCCTAGCAAATTACTCGGGTACGGAACCCTAAACTCGCACTTGAAACATATCTAACAACTCTCTATATTAAATTACCTTCTTTCTTAGAGCCTTCTTCAAACTGAACCGATTTTGAGGATCATTGCCTATATTTTAGTTGTTCCGGATACGGAACCCTAAACTGGCACTTGAAACATAGCTAAGAACAATCTCCATTAAATTACAGACGAAACAAAAAAAATCAAAATCGGTTCATCCGTTTAGGCACTACAATGCCATAAACAGACAGACATACACATATAGCGGTGAAACTTATAACACCCTTTTTTTGGTTCAGGGGTTAAAAATAACAGATATTTTCATTGATTTCTTATGCAAAATTGGTCTTTTTATTTAAACACGAAATTATTGAGAACTTTTTCAAATTTGTTCATATATTTTTTGCTAATGTCTATTTAAAAAAGCACCCTGTATATATAAATATAGAAAGGTACTTCGTTCCCACCGAGTGTCCCACGACATTCCATTTACGTGTTTTTTTAATAGACTTATATGCACATTCTTTAACATATTATGTATGTATATTAAATTTGCACCCTGTTATGTGTTATGTACATACATTGTACTTATACGACCTACCTACGTAAGCAGAAAAGTATTGATATGACTTCAGTTATGTCTCATACTATATTTATCTATGTAAATATGTAATTTTAATTAGACGTATTAGATAAATAGATAAAGTAAACTTCTTATAACTGTTCCATACAACACATACATAAAGCATAAAAAAGTACAAACTTGACCTAGTTAAAATATGAAATATATTTACCAATAAAGGTATAATTTTAACACCATACGTGGAGAACAATATGTACCTACGTACTTAATACGTACGTACATATAAACGTGAATAATTACAACTGTTTATCTGTAATTAATTTGTGTAAATTTAATTGTTTATGCAACTTTTATAAGATATATTTATTATTATTGTTGTTCTATTATTATACGAGTAAGCAACTATCTCAGACGAGTCCATTTTTTAACGAGTTTGTTTAAAAAACAGATGACTTTTTTAACATGAACAATTAGCTCTGTAGCATAAGATGTTTCGAAAACGAAAAAAAGTAGTAAGAAATTTTTTGCGATATCACTATGTACACTCCTCTGTGTCACAAAAAAAGTGCTCGTGTTTTACTATTCTAAGTGATATAGCTATAATATTATATGTGAATTACATGTACTGTTATAGTAATATCACTTAGAATGTGTGAACGCAATACCGTATGGTTTCGATTATTTTGATTAGCTATAAAATTTTAAATATAGATGATTTGACCATTAAATGTATCGGAACATGAGCAACAGTTAGGGCCTATGAGCCGATGTGAGTATGGGTTTTAGTCCCATACTGACTGGTGATATCCACAATACTTCTAACGAATAGTACTATTTAACACTATAATGTCACTGAGTGACGAGCAGTGTGACAACAAACATAGCGTTTACACCTATACTGAATAGAATCGTGGTTCAATAATGCGTATTGCTAAATACAAAACACGAAGAGTTTACATACAATTTGAATCACTCACATAAAACAAAGAGGAGTTGGTTATGTCCTTGACCGGATATCTAGAGGACTCGGGATCGAGTCCCGGCTTCTGTGTAATTTTTTTTATATTTAAAAATGAATATTGTAAAAATAAACCTTAAAAAAACTTTAAATAGTAAAACAAAAAAAATATGAGTAATTAAAACCGCGATATTGTTATCGACTTTCATAATAAATTAATGTGTATTGACCAATGAAGACCATAACTCTATTTATATAAACAAAAAAAAAGTTCACATCAAGGTTAATTAATAAAAATGTTTCTTCAGTTCTAAGTGATTATTATAACGTTTATTTACGGTACCAGGTACCGCCGACAAACGTGAAACATACCGACAGTATGTGTGAAACGTAATTTATATATATATTAAATATTTTTCTCATTTTTAAGATAGTTCTACGTGGTGTTACATTTTTATATTTTTAATATTCCAATCAGATGATATTATCACCTTATTCACCTTAAATTAATTTTTTTTAACGATATTCGTGAAAGATTTCTCTTGCATGATTTTTTTTTGGGGATATCCTATAGTAAAATAGGTCAAGTGCGAGTCGGGCTCGCGCACGAAAGGCTCCGAACCACCACCGTACAAGATATAACACTAAATAGTTTTTAAAATTCGGCCCAGTGCATAGATCAATTTTTTTGTATTTAAAACACGAATTTTGACTACAATGTAGTTATCAGTATGAATTTGCTGATTTAGCTACTGACGATGGTTGTGTTGCAATCGAAATATCGATATTTATTGAAATATGAGCCTATTGCATATTTTTTAATTATATTAATCGCACCTCTCGCCTTGAGGCCGCCACTGCATAAGCAAATTTTCAGCTATTTTGTGCGATGCTAATTTAAAGTAACTTTTGTACCGATTAAAACATTATATGAATGTATAAATATGAAAGCATTTTTATTGTCATATGATTAATAATAAATTAATTGATTATAAATTATTCCCAGACTGTCATTTGAGACAAATAATCATTTAATTAATGTGTAATTGGTCAAAAAGGTTAAAATACTTTTTTTTTTAAATCACAAACGTTTAAAATTTTCCTTTTTAAAATATTACTAAATATTAACATATTATTTTTTCATACCCGGCCATTATAGGAATTTTTGCATAAATATTTTGGAAAAATCATAATTATACATATTTTGATATTATTTATTTACTCTATAACAAAGGAATTGAAAACTGCGTGTTAAAAATGTGTGGTTTATGTTTACAGTTCCGGAAACCATTATAACTTATATGATTAGAATATATTTATTCCACTTCCTGTTAAATTTCCAATACAATAATATTTTTAATAATTGAATTAAAAAAAAAATACATATTTTTGCAAGATATTTTTTAAATGAGTTATTTCTATAAAAAGAAGTTATTCCTATAACTTAACAACTGAGTATTATAATCGGTTCTGATTAAGTTATTTTTATGGAGGGTAGAGATAAGGCGAACCATCTCTGTATATAAAAAGTGTCCATCGAAAAGCAGCAAAGTTTCTCTAAAGAAACTTTTTTAATTAATTATGAATAAAAGTATTTAATTACATGAACAGAATCATTATTTGCAAATTTCAAAAGATAAAAACAATATTATTATAACTAGAAATTTAGATATCTTTAATACATTACTTAAATATGAGTCATATTTAAATTTACATAGTGACTTAAAATAACTCTAAAATGAAGTAAGAATTTAATGTAAAGAAAAAAAAGACCCCTTAGTTTAGATAAAAGGATTTTAATAAATAAGAGAAGTATTACTCGTACTGATTCTTTTAACTTTTATTCTTGTTTTTTGCACACAAAATAAACCTTTAGTAGAAGTTATTGTAATCGTGCTAGGGAGCAAAAAATTAAATCTCCTTCTCCTAAAATTTTGGGATGAAATTTAATTTCTCAAAAAAACATTCAGCCCCTTTACCCCCCAGTAATATTATAGTACCTAAAGGATGTTGTTACAAAGATCGGCTAATTAAGGAAAATGAAATAAACCGCTTTCTTTTTGCTGAAATTTGGTATAATTTTAATTTTTCTTGGAAAATGGTAGGGACCTAATAATTATAAAAAAGTTAAGTTATACTATTTACTAACCTACGCTTCACTTTTCATGTAGACCAACCGAGCATAGTTTTTTTAATTTATTTGAAATAACATCTATTAAAACTTTCTCGAATTACTCGTGAACTTTTAAGAAATCCTGAACATTAAGAAATATACAAGTCAAAATTTGATCCCAAAACATTCAGCTCAGACCAAAACAAAATATTTTCCCAAGTAAGGGACTATACAAAACGGAAATATAAGTTAGAGTGTAATCATTTGCAGTGTCTTTTACCTAACAAAAGAAATAACTAAAAACAAGTGAAAACAAACAATTGACTGAGTTAATTGTTGAAATACCATGCATAGTCAGTGTTGATTTCTTTATCACATTACACATACAAACATGTGACACATACATAACTGATAATCAAGTATAGTACATATTATAAAATTTCCGCCTACTTGGCGCCCTCACGGGTAAACAGTGATGTTTACGAAAAAATGTTTCAAACAAAAGTTGTTTCATTTTTGATATGGAACATTTTTTACATTAAAACTTTTGTTCTATCTCTAACGGTTTACAAGATGGGTCCTACGGACCCAAGACCCAATTGACCTATGATGCTCATTTACGAACTTGACCTCACTTTTTACGTCCTGAGTACGCTGTAAAAATTTCAGCTCGATATCTTTTTTCGTTTTTGAGTTATCGTGTCCACAGACGGACGGACGGACGGGCGGACAACCGGAAATGGACTAATTAGTTGATTTTATGAACACCTATGACAAAATTTTTTTCCTAGCATCATTATTTTTAAGCGTTACAAACTTGGGACTAAACTTAATATACTATGTATATTTCATATATACATGGTATAAAAAGATATTTGGCACTTAATGTTATAATTTTAATATTGAAATTAAAATATTTCAAATTGTTAACAAATTCTTGGCATTGAAAAATATAATGTTTCTTGGTTAAATAGAAAATCTTTATTTTGTATAATATTATCTTTATAGCTATAAGATCATGTCGAGACAAAGAGACGCTTATAAAAATTATTATTATAGAAATTATAAACGCATTTACCACTAGAATGCTTAGTTTAAATTGTTTATACTTCTATAGCATACATAATTTCTAGAAACGGTCGAATAGACGGGGAAATAGGTTTAGAAGAAAAGTAGAACGAAATTAAAATTTTTCAAAATTTAGCTTAGGCATTCGAATACCAAAGTCTGAAAATGAAAATTTGGAAACTGTTGATTAATACGGATAAATAGATTGTGTTTTTATCGAACAAGGTTACAAAAAAAAATATTATTTCCGTCCTAATTTTGAATTGTAACGTAAAATTAAAAATATAAACTAAAAATTTTCATTGACAAACTTAAACATAAATATTTTTTGATGTTTATTAGGAACTTGTTTCAAGATAAGAAAACTTTTATTTTTATTATGTTAACAAAAGGATTAGACAATTTTAATAAAACACGAGATATATTAAATTTTAACTTTTTTATTTTTACGAATTCAATTTCTTGTTTAAATTAAAATATAACATTATATAAAAGCTCCTTAATGATCAAAGAATTTACTAGCCAGTGATAGCTAGCGAAAAATTGACATCATAGATGAAAAGAATGGCTCAAAATTAGTGGGTTCCAAAAACAATTCCAATAAGATCGGATCAAATTTGCCTGTGTAATCAAAAAAATCAAATTTTTTAACTTTATGACGTCATCAAAATCCAAAAAATTTAATTTTGCTTTATCACATCCAAATTTTATCCAATTTTGATAAACCAAGTATGTAATCCTGTTAAATTTGGGTCATATTTTTCAAAAGTCTGATCAAAATTAACCTAGCTCTAATAGGTTTCAAGAATGTGCAGTTCTGGTCCCGGAATTAAGCACATAAATGATAATTAGCGAAAAACTGGCATTACAGCTGAAAAGAATGACCCAAAATTAGTGGGTTTCAAAAAAAAATTCCAATAAGATCGATTCAAATTTGCCTGTATTATCAAAAAAATCGAATTTTTTAACTTTGACTTGATGTTTTCCAACAAGTAAATAAACAAAAATTCACTTTTATTATTGTCACTAACCTAATAAATAATAAACGCCGTGTCTACTCACACGCTAACGCATGATTCTAATCATAAATAAAGAAAGGAATGTTGAACTTTACACTGAATCCTCAAAACTGTCTCCTTACTCGAAAGCTCAAGTTTTGAATCTGCCTCTGTTAAATGAACTAATTGCTGATCTTAATTTGATTTCCTTTACCTACACGTGTTTTCATAAATCTTTTCCAGCCATATAAAGTGCGGAGATTGCATACCTTCATTCTAACCACAAACTCATACTCACTCCGGGAGTTTGTACCAGTTCATTATCTAGTTCAGGACAAGTTAAGATGTCTGTGTATTTTTTGGGATCAACGAGATCTCCCATGTGCACGAAACTAAAATTTTTAGTAGTTTAGTGAGATATTAACAGCAACGAACTACAGCAGATTTTACGCTGAACAGTTGGCCCTGTATATTTCGAAACTAACTTCTAGAGTTTTGCGTTCGAGAGAATAATAATTATTACCACGCTAGCATGTAACTAAACACGATGAATAATAAATTACTTTATCAATAATTTTATAATTTAGGGTCAGTTTATGACCTACTTTAGTGTCATATATCACGTTTTAACCAACCACTAAGACGGCAAGGAATTTTCTATTGTAAAAAGAGTTGTTTTTTATTTCTTATATTCCTCACGTCGCGACGCAACACGAATAATAAATTGTTAATTTATATTTAAAAACTTCACAAATAATAAAATAACAGACAAAATAATTTCTAAAAATATACGCGAAAAATTTTGTTTCCTAAGGTCATTAACAAAAATGAGATAAAATAAATTTCGTAAACTCTAAAAATAGTGTTTAAAAAAAAACTAATTGCTACATAAGTCAAATTAACTGCGTCCTTCCCCCATTTAAATATGAAATATTTCTCCCACCAACGTACATAATACACACACAATTATTATTCCTGACGGTCTATGACCGTCGTCATACAGCATCTTCTTCCAGTACCAATCCCCTCCTATTCCAGGATCATGCAACGACGTATAACAGATCAATGTGTGAGACTAGACGACGGCGTCGTATTATTATTAAATAACGCATATAAATTTTTTAATATATTTTTACACATAAATAAAGGGACTAATTTTTTTTTATTAAGTGCGTTTTCAATTTAAAACAAACAATTTTGTACATGTTTTGTTGAAAAGTAATTTTTGAGTGATTACTTTTTATAGCCGGAACCATATGTGTACGTACATGTTGTGAATTTTGAAATATTTCAAATTGAATATAACAAATTATTATTTGTGCTATTTTTAAAGTCAGTTACTTGATTTAAGACATTTAAATAAAACGTGATATATTTATAATAACTATTGTGATATTTTTTAGTTTTGTTTTTGAGATTATTTATTTATTAAAAATGTGTACAGCCGAAGAATTGAAGGTAATTTGTACAAAATATTTACGTATTATTAATATATACGATTTTTAAAAGAAGCTAGTTATTATTGAATATCCATAAATATTTTTTTGTTATACTTATTTGAAAGCACGATTATCCCTTCCTATATTGATTTTCCGGCTTACTGATTATCTATTATTGTAACCGGCGTTATGTCAAAGTAACCGGTTTTGAATTTAAAACTAATAATATTCCCGATGTCATCCGAGGTGTAAACAATCAGAGCGAAGTTGTTTCTTTTCTTTTTCGTTTAAATTTTACTAAAGATTGTCCTGGCATAACATTACTAAATACATTCATTTTCAAATAAGGCTAGAGAAATGTTCTTTCTTTTTATTTATAGGCAATTTTATTACAGTTATGATATAGAAGTTACATAATGAACAAAGTTAAATCTTCATATTATATTTCTAACCTGTTTTTTTTTAAGCGGTACATTTTTAGACCGTGAGTCTATTTTTTTTAAATAAGGGTTGCCACCTCTCCAGAGACTCCCAAAATCGTGTAGTCTCTTGCGACTCCCGATATCGACATATACTCCATAGAGTTGAATAAATAAAGATATTTTTGGATTAATTGTTTCATATTTCGGTAGATTCGACAATTCTGACCAGATTTTATTTTAAATAACTTGAAGCATACTTAATTAAATATTTAATTATGGAAAAACTGAGTACACAAAACTTCAAAAATATCGAACAGTATTGTAATTCGATGGTATAATTAGATTAATTTAACAATCTCTCGATTTTTTTATTTATCTCCTAACTTCCCGGAACTTTAAGGTGCCAATCCTTTTTGAAAATGTGTATCTAATAGGCGCCAGATCCCAGATGTAAAGAAATATTTGAATGTTTATTGGTAATCTAACAATAACATGTGTTTCAAATCTGAAGATTATGTCTTATAATATTGACACGAAACAATATTAAACGATTTCATTCATTCTAATATAAAAAAATTGTTTAACTGTCGATAAAATTAAATGAACGTTACTTAATTAAGTAATAACTTCATGTAGTTCAATATTCGATAAATTAATTACAAACAAATGCTTTAATTACAAAAACATTTCAATTAGTATCAGTCAATTGAAATATACACTTTTATTGCTGCTTTTTGTTTATTTAAATTCTGAATTTGTAGATATTTGGGACTTTATTGACAATATTATAAAAACAATAAATTATTGAAGGTTAAATTACAATACAAAAAAAAATTCGTTTTCTTAAAATGTAGTTTTGTTTGTATAATAGATTCCATTGTATAATCATACAATACTTAAAAATATTATGAGTAGTTATGGAATAATAGTGACTCATTTTTTTATGGTAATACTTATCAGGAATACAAACGATGTAATTTATCTTAACGATCTTTTTGTTCAAAAATCAATATTAGGCGAGTGCATACTGAATAACATCTAAAAACCGATATAAGATTTTAATGTTGCATTCATGGAGGAATTCAACTCCAAAAAACCAAATATCTGTCAAAAGTAATATGTCAGTAGTGTTGCTTTTGCACCTTTTGCAAAATTTCCAATTTAGTGCGAATATGAAATTTATAAACACCCATTTACCTACCACAAAATTGAAAATTTTCAGTCGCCCTGAAAGAAAACGTCCCACTGACAATTTTCGTAGAAAAATATGATGATAAGTTAAGCCCTATAAATTTCAGAGATGTATTTATCAATGCTAGCGTTTCAAGATGAAATCTTTTTTCACGCGACATGAGTAGCTAGGGTGGCATCTATGGCACAGAACTCTCGGAGAACGAAAGATCAACCTTTCGTATTTTAGTACCCTTTTTTTTGAAAAGCTGATCACCTATATAGGGCACATCCCTGCCTGTTTTCTATTTCATCATATAGCCATATATTAATACCGTTAAAAATGATTTATAAACATTAGTCTTACGAAATATAACTTCATATTCATTATAGCATCAAATTATCGACCTAGATAAAATGGATTTTAAAAAGCTGTAAGAAAGAAATATTTGATATTACCTTAAAATCATAATTTGGACATACCTAAAAGTGATGACGCAAATAAAGAAATAATAGAGCGTTGTTCTTTCTTGAATAGAACCAAAAAAATGAACTTTCCCAACAAAAGTTATGATATCTAAGTTGATTTTGATATATTTATTACAAAAATAATTTATTATATCAAAAAACATTATAAGATATGTATGTTTGTTTGTTATGATGAGAGTTGGAGTTATAAAGAATGAAAGTGATTAAAATAATTTAATATTATGGTGGTATTATGACGGTATGGTTATGGTTTGCGTGATATCATTATTTCAATGTTAGAGGGTAGCTAACTCGTAATTCCTATGTTGTTATATAGTATGTGCTATGTATAACAATTTATGTAAAAAAGTCTTTTACTATTTTAAGGATGTATGAGCGTGTATGATCAAGTAATACGGTAGTTGCCAGATGTCGAATTTGAAAAATGTAAAACTAGACGTGATACCATGACAAAATTTGAAACTGAAATTAAAATAGATTCAAAAACGAAGAAACTATATAAGCATTCAAAGATTGTTGACCATCTCCTTTTAGCAAAACAAAATGTTATATGAAAACCAAGACAGATATTGAATATATATAAAATTCATCATCAAAGTTGAAAATAAGATAAAAATAATTTCTACCCTAAATCTAGCCTGCTTGTACATCCCTTATATGGATGAAGACACTTGGTTTTTTTTTGTTTTCTATTTCCAAAAAGTTTTCATTCGTTCCAAGTGAAAATTATCAAAAACTTTCAAAATATGTCGTTTTTTGAGATTTCTCCATTAGAGAAATGTATTTTATTAACCCCCGAACCAAAAAAAGGGTTGTTATAAGTTTGACAGCTATGTGAGTCTGCCTCTCTGTATGTCTGTGTGTCACTGCCTGTGGTATCGTAGCGTAGGGCCTAAAGGGAGGAACCGATTTGGATTTTTTTTTATTTCATTCGATAGATAATTTAATGGAGAGTGTTCTTAGCTATATTTCAAGTTCGAGATTAGGGTTCCGTACCCGGAACAACCGAAAAATTCGCGATGATCTTCTAAATCGCCTCAGTTTGGAAAATGCTTTAAGGAAAAACGTAATTTAATGGAGAGTGTTCTTAGATATGGGATTGTCAGAAATTCCTGTTCATGTTTCTTCATTCTTTAAATCATTTATTATAAAAATATTATTTAAACATATGTTACTCCGGAACACTTTGTACATTGTACATCTACATATCTAGTGGCAAAACAAAACCACATTTGATTATATGTTAAAAAAGTTTTAAATTAATATTGACTTGCAAAAAAAGGATAGAAATACGAGAAAATTATACAAAACTAAATACATATATCTTTATTCTTTACTCACAAAAACATAATTAAATGATTTTAATTGGGTTTGAGGTTGTAGAATTGTTTTATATCTAATGCAGCGGAGGTTTTTTCTGACAATACGTATTAAACAGGAAAAATTTTCATTCAAATCCTTATAAATATTCTCATATATACTCTTTGTAAAATACATATTTCATTTTTTAAGATTCCGTATCCCTGGTCGTTAAAACTAGGCTCGTAATCATCACAGTTGGAGTAACTTAATAGTTTTTCTGGCAATCCTGTTTTTGCTGCAGTTCAATTGGCTATTTGCTGTCCCAAAACTCAAGCATGCTTAGTGGGCACTAATGTTTGAGTTTAGTGGACGTCAGTTTCATAGCTTAGTCGTAGCCAATATTGGATGTATAAGAAAAAGTAATATATTCTTATTCATATTCTTATACATCTTCTTGAATCATAGGCGATTCTATCAAAATCATAGAGATAATACCATTTAGCTGTTTAGACAGAGAAAACGCTATAAGTGAATTTTTGACCTCAGTGAGAGAGGTAGGAAGAGACAGAAATTACAGGCGTATAAGAGAGACGAAGACAGCTATAGGCGCCTACTTTATCTGTCTCTCTTTACTGCATACAATTGCAGCTTTATGATACTATCTCTATGGACAAAACCGATTACTGGCTGTTACTAGAACATTCTAATACAAATTATACAATCCTCGAGTAAAAAAATCTAATGTACGGACATTTCGCAGACTGTCACTTCAAGCCTCCATTACTGTCCCCATTTTATTCGAGCCTTAGAATTCTATTATTTCGCTACCTGATCCAGCTCACTTTATTATGCTGTTGTCTATTTTAATGCAGTAACCTTTTAATCCCCTGACTTTTTGTATAGCTAATTCACTGCTGTTAATATCATAGTTCAGAACCCTTGATATGGGAGTCAAACTCATACTGAACTAATTATTATGATTCTCTATTTGTAAAGTTGAAATATATAAATGAATTCGTGATTTTAATTTGATTTTAATATTGATTCTTATATATTATTTTCAATTCAATGAAGTATTGTTCGCGGTCACCAGTGCCAAGGTTAAAATCTGCGTGAATTTTTTAGTTAAATTTATTGTTTTATAAATTATTACAATTAACATATTTTTATGAACTATTTTTTATTGTCTTTTTATTATTATTACTCACATAATAGCGAAAGTTCTAAGTATCAAACAAAAAAGGGTAATTAAGTTCCGAAACGATGAAAGAATAGATTTCGATGAATGCTCAAATAAAGGCTTATTATTTTGAGAAATTAACAATTCATTTTTTTAAACCATAGCGATTTTAACGCTAAGATATTAGCGAGTAAAATAAATGAAAACCATATTTGTTAGACTCAGCTGATTTTTTCATTGAATAAAAAGACAAAAGATGTATCACATATTACATATCTCTGATACACACAATTTTGAATGCCTTTTTCTTTCACGTTCTTTTTAAATTAATCTCGTAGGTATAAACACTCAGAGTTTTTATACCCTTTATACCTCGCAGGTATAAACACTCAAATTTAACAATATTTTTTATTATTCCAGGTATGTGAGGAGACAATGGCTGCTCACAAAGAACGATTGAAAGAAATAAGTAGTTTAGTTAAGGAAATAGCAGCGAATGTTGGCTTAGATGAAAATACACTATTGCAAGGGGAAGTTGCAGCGCTTGGAAAACAACTAGAAGATGTCAGAGAATCTATAACCACATTAGCGGATGTAGCAGAAACACGTGCTCAATCAAATGAAGACTGTAATGATCAACTCAATGACACCAAAACATTCCTAAACTCTGTACAAAAGGTAATTATTAATTATAATTTCATTTCTAGAAATATTCTCGATGGTAAAAGTTATCTCAAAATATTATTTTCTAATAGCGAATATTGAAAAACAAATAATTTCTAATCTTTTTTTACAGACTTTAATCGATGTTGATAAATCAAATGAAAAAGATACCGAAGCACAGTTAGTCGCCTTACGAAATCATTTACTCGCATTAGGAAAAACAGAAGGCCAAATACAAAATATCAAAGAAAAATCATTAGACTTAGTACAAAATACGACGACACAAACATCTGTTGTTGAAATTTTACATTTATGGCAAAATGTATTCCGTGAAACATTCCAACAATATCATCGATTATCAACACGATTAGTACGTAGCGAAGATGGGGCAGCAGCCTTACGATTGTGGCAAGAATATTTACTTCATGTTCAATCGTTCCTCTCTGGTAATATACCAGAAGATTACAATGGCCTTACCGAACATCAACATTTATGCGAAGTACACCAAAACTTATTATCTAGTCAAGGAAATGTATTGCTCTCAAAGAATAAAGATACTGACAATAAATTAGGCGGAGGTTTAGTGGATCTCTCGGTTATGGAGCAATTTGATTCACTCACAAATTTACACAATGAAACATTAGCTAGAATAATGGAACGACATAGTGAAGTTAAAGATCGTATTGCCTCTTGGGAAAGCTATCGAAAAGATCAAGCAAAATTATTAGCATGGTTAAAATCAACGGAAAAAGAAAAGGAAAGATTGCAATTACGATACTTACACTTACGCCGTGTTCCAAAAATATTAAACAGAATCAAATGGTTATTAGAGAAAATTCCTCTTGGGGAAAAACAATCCGAAGACTTGAAACAACAACAGAAAAAGATCCTAGCGTTTTGTGATGATGATGCATTAGCGACATCGATACGTATGGAGCATGCAGCCATCGTACAACGTATTTCAAATTTACATGCAGGTCTTGAAACATGGCGTGATTTTATTGAAAAAATTCTTCGTATTAATCAAGAATATGATTCACAAATTACACAAATCCAAACAACTTATCAAGATATTCAACAAAGTTTACAAAGTTCTCAATTTGAAAGTGGAACTGTTTCACATTCTGGTATACAAAATAAATTAGCTTTACTTCGAGCCCATAGAACGCGTGTGACAGATACATCGAAAGACTTAGAAAAATTAGGTATAATACAGGAACAATTGAAAGAATGTGTCAGTCCTTCGGATATGAAAATGATTAATCAACGATTATGGTTATTGGTCCATCAACAAGGTGATTTGGATCATCAATTATCTTCGTTAATTCATTTACTTGAAGAACGATTTAATTTACGGGCTATGTTTGAGACACGACAAACAAGATTTATTAATTGGGCTTCGCAACTAGAATCTCGACTACAACATGAAACTGACAAGGGAATTATTCAAGATCCTGAAGAAGTAATTAAAAAATTAGAAACTGAATTGCAATCCGAATTAGGTTTAAAAGAAAGAGAACTTGAATGGATACTTAAAACGGGACAAGAACTACTCGAACAATGCGATAATCAACCAGAAGATCGCTTAATTTATAATAACGTACAGGGTAAATTAAATGAAGTCCAAGATATTTGGCAACGATTGCAAGATTTAAGTAAAACGAAAGCAAATAAAATTCATGATATGATACAAACAAAATCACAGCTAGAAATACGTATAGCGGAAATTCGAGCATGGCTAAAGTCTGTTGAATCAAAGTTAGCAGCTCCCTTAATATTTGAAGCATGTACAAAAGATGTGATTGATCGAAAATTACAAGAACATGATAAATTAAAGAAAGAAATTGAAAAGGAAAGTGGAAATATTGGTGATGTTTTAAATCTATGTGAATTATTATTAAGTGATGTTGATACATGGAAAGTGTATTTCAATACAGATTTTATACGATCAGCTGTTGAAAATCTAGAAAAACGTTGGAAATTAGTCTGTGGTGCATCTGCAGAGCGTAAACGTAAAATAAAAAATGTTTGGACTTTATTACAAGAAGTATTACGTTTAAGTTTAGACCAAGAAGAATGGTTAATGAAACAAGAGAAACAATTACAAGAAATGGAATCATCGATGAAAACACTATCACAAGAACAAATTCAAGATCGTATTCGTCGATTAGAAAATCAAATGATTGAAATTGAATCACGTGGTCCAGCATTAACAATATTAGAACAAACATATTCCAGACTTGCCAAAGCTAGTGGTTTAGAATTAGAGAATTTACAACAGTTAACATCCAGTGTTCGAATTATGTTAACTAGATGGCATTCGTTAACACCTAGAGCGATTAATATTTTACAGAAACTTAAACATGAAATTGCTATTTATAGAGATTTTGTAACGGCACATGGTAAAGCTGTTGTTAGTTTGACACAAGTTGATGTTCAATTGACACAGTTGCAACATCTTGCTGGCCCTGAATTGGAGGCATCTCCAAAGCATCGCCTTCAACAAGTTGAGGTGAGTGATCCTTCTTACAATATAATTTTTACGCTTTTTATCTTAGCAATACACTTCTAAAATTTCAATTCGATTTTTCAAAATATTTTTGAGTTATCAAAGTAACAAAGTAAATTTAGGGGTAGGAGTCTGGTATAAATCCGTTTTGTAGCTCCTAGAACACTATTTAAGGGGTTTTGAAAATATTTGATATATATTTATTTTTTTCCTTGCTGCTTAAGGCATCTCCAACACTGTTCGGCGAACAGAGTCCCCTTTAGTCCAAGTGATCTGAAATTCGGTGTATAACAGTCCTACTAAGCAGAAGGATGTTATAAAAGTAGTGGCTGATTCCCAGGGAAAAAACCGCCTTTTCAACATTTTTAAAATTTTATATTCCTAACTGGGTTGGCAATCGTTATGTAGGTTGGGTTAGTCTCAAGGAGGCGTGTGTTGGGAGTTTAACTTCCCACCCCCTTTATGTGTTGTAATATTTTGTATACGGTTTTACGGTATTTGAGGGCGATGTGCACCTCCATAGGCTCTCCAAATGAAGCTAGAAATTTGAAAATATGTGTGTCAAGCTAGTGTCATGGAAGAACCTTTTAAGAGTGTCTAATTCCCAATCGCCCTCTCCTTATTTTTAAGTCGAAAAGTCATGGTTTTTTCGCGGTTTTTACGCGGAAAAACCCAAAATAATCTTATATATTATTTCTCTAGCTTGTTTTTTACTGGGTATATTTTTGATTCCATTATCAAATTCCATAATTTACATCATCATTTTAAAGTTTATCGTGCTGACTAATGACGAAAAATAAACTCACGGTCTAAAAATGTACCGCTTAGAAAAAAAACAGGCTAGAAAATGATAATTCCGCATGGGTCAAGTCAATAATAAAAATAATAATTATTTTTACAGAAATTAGCATCGGAACTTGAAAGCTACAGTACACATTTACAAAATGCTGATCAATTAGGCTCCTTAGTAATACAACGAGTTCGTGAAGATGAAATTCCATCAATACAAGAAATGATTGACGAATATCAACTATTATGGAAAGACATCTTAGAACGAATAACACATCTAAAACAACAAATACAAATACAAATCAAAGAACGTGCTGATCTAGCGAAAAAACATAGTGAAGTCGATGAAAGTGTACAAGTTGAAACATTGAAATTCGAACAAGATACTGCTGTCCAAGTAAACACATTACCACCTCTAGTACGATTAACATCAATCACATCGAAAGATGCATATATTTATGAATTAGATTCAGCAATTAGAGAATGTACTGCAAATATTGATTCATTTGAAGTGTTAGTAAGTAGTGCAATGCCATTACAAGGTAGTCCAGAAATACAAACGAGTGGGAAAACATTAGCAAAATTAATTGCTACTTGTCAATCATCTGTTGAATTAGTTAAACATTTAAATCAATTATTATTATCGGAATCGAATTGCACTGATGAACAAGCACGAAGTATCGAAGTACAAAATTTAATAACAAGATTTGAGGATATACTTATACGAGCACGTATTCGAGAACAAAAAATTCGAGAATTAAGGTATTGTATTTGTTTTTTTATTGTTTTAACTTTTGATCAACTGTTTTATTCACTTAATATAATAATTTTTCTAAAAACTAACCTTTTTTTTTAATGGTGTGGTGCTTCCTTTATTTCCGCAGGTCTTCTTTGGCTGATACCTATTCTTTTATTTGTGAACAGTGAGTGATATTTTTTACTAACATTTTTCTTTTAAGAAGTATGCAGAATGTATTTTTTCTAATAAACATTTTTCCACTTCATCTCTTCTAAAATAATATTACAGTACAAATATTTTATTACATGATATCCGCTCAAAATACCTATAAATTTAATATTTCCCATGTTTACGCAAGGATTCTAAGCTTTAACAAAATAATTTTTTTAGCAAAATATTTGAAGCACGACCTTCTTAACATGGAGATCTGTAGGTCTTACATGGAAGACAATGAAACCTTCATTCATGTTATTTGCACTTCTACGAACTTACAGGGGATCAGCTTTAGAATGTTTGGGTCCGAAACCTTGGATCCTTCAATCTCAAAGAAAATCCCAGCCGAGAGTAGGGATTCTGCGTTGGCGTCTGGCCTCTACAGAATCCTGCAGCTTCATTTGCTTAAAATAGCATCTCTTACTCTGGGGACAGGATCTTCTCAAGGAGGGCACTGAGTAGCCCCTTGGTCTAAGTGCTAGGCTATTATTATTATTATTACGCATTGTCCTACAATAAAGTTTAACAACGCCTAATTAAATCAAGAAATAGGGGGGCCTAAAAAACACAAAAATACCTGATTAGTTTTGTTTTTTTAATTTCTTTCATAGGATTGAAAGTAGGTCATCTTCAGAACCCCTTTGGAAGTCGAATATGACCAACTTCAATATTTTAAATAAATAAGTAGAGACTCAATTGTAGTTAGACACCAAAAAGAGACTGATTGCTTGTTTGTCTGCTGAAAATCCACAGTGAAAAGGGCCTTAATTATTGCATTCTTATATTCTTCTCGTTTCGCTTGCTTATCTTTAGCTACTTGACATTTTGAATAAAACAAATCCTAATTTTACAATGAGCTACACTAATAGGCTTAAAAAAACTCTTCCGTTTAGCGTAATATAGGAATCACTAATAACTTTTAACACAATTATAAATTCATGGGTTTCAAACATCTTATCTGACACTATTCATTGCTTTTATTTACATTCTGGATATTTATAAAATTATTAATTTTAAATTTTTGACCATCGAAAATAAATTTGTTTTTTGTTTCAATATTTTAGTGAGGCAGGTCGATTATTATGCCCATTGTGTACACGGCGAAATTGGCAACAACTTGAAAACGACTTGTGGCGATTAGAACAATGGCTTTTATTTGCTGAGAGTACACAAGAAAGTCAACATTCGGCTCCATCGAATATTGAACAACTTGAAGATGTCATACAAGATCATAGAGAATTTTTATTGAATTTGGATAGTCATAAAAGTATTGTTGTTTCATTAAATATTGTTGGAACACATTTAGCAGATCATACTGAAGATACTGCAAGAGCCGATGATTTACGTTCAAGATTAGTGACTATTAACAAGCGATGGGATACCGTTTGCTTGAAAGCAGCTGCTTGGCAGACATTGTTACAAACAGCATTAATGAGTGTAAGTTTATGAGATATTATTATTTTACTAATAATAAATAAGGCTTTTTTCAAATCTTTATACAATTTTGCTCCTCAAAGGATATCTTAAAAAGTCTTAAAAATCTTTAAAAATGATAAGTATTATAAATTAAGAAACTTGGTTTTATTTACAGAATCACGAGTTCCATCAAACAATTGACGAATTATGTACATGGTTAGAAAAAACTGAAATCAGTATACGAGCATCAGAACCAGTTGACATAACAGCAGATACATCTGTGATTGATGCAAAATATGAAAAGTTTGTTGATTTACGTGCAGAATTAGAACGTTGTGAACCACGTGTGATGAGTTTACAAGAAGCTGCTGATCAATTACTACGTCATTCTGAAGCACCAGATGGTGCAACTTTAATTCTAACAAGATTAACAGATTTACGTCTTCGATTACAATCACTTAGACGATTAACAGGCGTGTATATATTAAAATTGGGTGCTGTACTTGGTAGAGATCCTAATGAAATTGGAATTACTTTAGCAACACCAGCTTCTAGTGTTGGAACTTCATTACATAGTTTATCATATGATGTAAGTTTTTTTTAATTTAATTTACGCTGCACATACTTAAAAAAAAAAGTTTATTTCAGCGTACTTATATCAAAACGAGTAAAGACAATAAATCAAAATCTCTCAGAATCCAAATTTTCAGAAAGTTGAACCAAAAGTCATCTGCTATAAGGAAAGAAGAAAGAGTTTCTTTAGTTGTTTTGATAAAAGTACGTTTTTTTGTTAAAATTGAAAAACACCATAATTATATTCACTGCTGCTCAATTACACGTAATAGAATTTAAGTAAATTAATATTCGAACACTTTCTACTATTTTGATGTAATTTAAATATATATATTTAGAATAAAATTCGATATTAAAAATTTAATTGCATGGTGATGAATATTACAGTCAAATTTGGTTAATACAATCATGTATTTTTGAGAAAAATTTCATTCAAGTTTTTCTTAATAGAATTTAGATCTTTAGAATCAATCTCATGTTAATAAAAAATAAATTGTTTACGTTTTTAGTTCCTGATTAACCAATTTTGACTCTATAATCATTATTAAGATTTTTGTAATCATAAATTAATTAGAGATTGTGCAAAAGTTTGTATTGATATTTCCTAAAATTTCGATGTCACAACCAATGAAAGAAAATGTGATTCTAATAAAGATGGATGTTTTACTTCCAAAAAATTGCTAATAGATTTTTTATGAAGGCTATCACGATCATTATTATAGTAGGAACATTGTTAAAAAGCAAACGTGCGTAAACCACGGGTCGTGCTAGTCCTCATAGTCAATCTACTATCTTTCAGTAGTTCCAATTTAGACAACCAGATTACTTAACATTAATTTATCAGGAGAGTCAACACATTTGTTGCGCAATCTCTATCTTTGAGACAGTAAAATAAATAATTTGTATGCACAGTTAAAGTATGTATATGTATTTGCACTTATTTGCATTATTATTTTTTTCTTTTATACAGCTTCTGGATCAAGCAGCTGCCACTGGATTCGATACAGCTACTCAAAATGATCAGCACCAAAAGTAATTGTTTTTTTTATTTTTATTTAATATTTTTATTTATTTTATTCGTATAACGTAAAATCTAAATAAACACAATAAGCGAAGCACATTCAAAATATTTCTAAATACTTATTGAATATGTATTAATAAAATCAATTTTTTTATTTCAATAGTGGCAGTACAGATGACGCTGAAATTAACACATCCGTCTTACGTCGAGGTTACCGTTTCTTGGGACGTGTCGTTCGTGCATCACTTCCAATTCAAGCGCTGATGCTATTACTATTAGGTGTTGCCTCACTTGTGCCAACAGTCGAAGATGATTATTCATGTACATTAACAAATACATTATCTCGAAGTTTCGAGCCCGTTTTAAGATACAATAATGGGCCACCACCTGTTTAGTAAACACTTTTTTTTCGAATAATTCTTTTGTACCTTGTATACTTCAACATAATTCCATTTTAAAATAATTTTCAATTCTTCCGTCGTCAATGTTTTTTTTAATATCGTTTTCTTTCAACGTTTTTTTTTTATTGGCTTTTCTTAGTCTTTGAGATGATTTTTTTTAGATTTAGTGATACTTAAACTCTAAATAAATGTTCCTCCTGCTAATTCGTAAATAGTTTTATAAATAAATAATTTAAAACAAATGTGAAACTTAAAATAAAAATTCGTTTTCCGTTTTGATTCATAATTATTCATTTATATAAATCGCGTAATTTCACATTTGTTTTAAATTTCTTTGTCGTGAATTCTAAGAAAAAAAAATGCAAAACAGCGAAGTAATTTTTTTTAAATTGGGATCAATCTAATTTTAATAAAGACGAGTCGAGAAAAATTTTTTTTTAAGAATGAATAAAAATAACGCACGAATTTTGAGATACTAAATCTTTTTCAATTTTCTTTAAAATACTCAATTAGACGACCGATAAGGTCTTAAATTTTTTATAAAATGTATAATGGCTTAAAAAAAAAGTGCATTAACGCCTTTTAAATATTTCAAAGCACAATTAATTTTTGTAATATTTTATATAGAAAAATATAATAAAAAAACCGTTGTTTTGCGAGTGATTCGATTGTGATTTTTTGAATGAAGATACCTAATTAAAAATATAAATTTTATATTATTTAATGGAGTGGAACACATAATTTAATATCAAATTTATAATTTTAATTATGTAAAATAAATCAAAAATAAAAATATTGTTTTCTAAAAATATATCTCTCTCCAAATTAAAATATCCAAGCTCTCCCATATTTTAATTTTCATTTTTTTAAATATATACTTTTCAAAACAAAAATATCTCTCCCAATGTTTTTTGTTTGAAAATTAAATTTAAAAATAAAGTAGAAAACAATGTTTTTATTTCCAAAAAAAAAAAAAATGATTGCCTTATATTTAAAATTTTTTTTTTTTTTGTTTAATTTTTATTAATATGTATAAGTCCGATTGGTCCAGGTGCTATTATTATATTATATTATTTGTTATATAATCGTTAATTTTTTCATAAATATATATTATATAAATAGATTATTATCAAAATATCCGCTAGAAATGGTGGAAATATAAAAAAAAATATCTAATAAATGTAGTACGCTTTTGTTAACCAATTTTATCTCCCTGAATTCGCTTAATATATTTATAAGGGACAAAGTATGATGTAAAACTGTATGAGATTTTGTTTTTTTGATAAAGATAAAATCTTATCCATTATTACCGCGATGTATATGAAATATATATTAATATATAATTGTATCAAATACTGTCCTTGATTTCAAACAAAAATTTATTTATGTTATCGAAGGAATGTTTTATATTATACAAAAAATTTATAATTTTAGAAAAAAAAATGTTTTATTTTAGATTTTTTTTTGTGTTTCAAATTATCTAAAAACAGATGCACAATATATTGTCGAAACAAATAATTAATTAAAAATTGCAATTAATTTAGTAATTTAATAATTGTTTTTATATTTTAATTTATCCTTCAATTTACAAATTTCCTTTTCATTTTCCTTTAATTAATAATTTTCCATTCATATGGTACACTTTTTCATGGAATCGCCCAAATGATATTTACTTCGACTTCTCTGATTCTAGAAAACATCGATAAATTATAATGATTACATCATTCCAATTCAAACATTGTTGTAGATATTTTTTCGAACATTTCACAAGAAATATATCTTTTAACCATTTCCTCAGAAAATGTTTCATTAGACTTGGCGTAATTCGGATTAACATTTTGATTGTCTTTTATATCAATTCCACCGGATATTTTTCAAAATATTGCTTACGTATTATTTATTCGATCAAAGTATAACAGTTTTTCTTATATTTTTTTCTAGATACAATCAAAGTTAATAAAACATGAAAGTTCAATCAATAATCGATAAAAATAAAAACTGAAAATAATGTGGAAGGAGATTAGATATAACAAGGAGCTTTAGTTTTAACATGATATGAAATATACCAAAAAGCCTTATAATTATGATAAAATGCACAAGGTTGGCCTTTGATTTAATTTATTATTTCATTTTTCTTAATCTGTAATTATGCTAAGAAATGAAAGTTCAATGTTTGCTATTATTAGTCTATTTTTAACCAAGTCTGTAGTCATAATAGATTAAATGTGCCTTCGTTTTAAACTAACTTAGGCTCCATTTTTAGCAGCCTAAGTTGCGATATTTGGAGTCTAAATAAGTAAGCCAAATTTTTCATATATCATAACTGGTCAATGACTTTAATTAATTGGTCAGCAATCAGGACATTTCTGTTAGCAATAATAACATTCATTAGTGGTCTATAAACTTAATACTAGTCTGTGGGTGTATAAGCAACTACTATCGGCTTTAATGTATTCGATATAATTCTTTATGGTTATGTTTTTAAAATGTCAAAACAAATAGAACTTTTGTCAAAATGTTAACCACATAACATTTGTTTTTTAATAAAATTATAACAAAATGCAAAATTCGGGCTCCTTTAGAGACCAGAAATATGGTATGAATAGAAGTGATAATTCAGATGATAATTTTATACGGTTTAATCAAACACCACCTAGTGGTAATTCATTTTCACCAGACTACAAAAGTACTCCTGTAAGAAATCGAAGAGGCAATAACAATTGGCGCGGAAGAAATCATTACAATAATTATTCACAGAATGATAGTGGAAATTCACCAAATTATAGTCGAGGAGGACATCAAAACTCTTATAGAAAAAATAGACCTTCATTTAATGTAAATAAATTATTAAAAAATTAATTCTTGTTTATTCCTAATAATAAATGATTTTCGATTTAATTTTCAGAAATCACGAGATGATGTAGATATTTCATGTTACTACAGTCATGAGATGATTGAAGATCCATGGCTAGAATTAGAAGAAAAACAACGTAATGATGAAATTAGAGACGCGAAATTCGATGAAGACAATAAATCAACCACATCAGAATCTAGTTCAAATAACAGCGACGTTAGTTCTACAAAATCTGGAGATGAAATGTAGAATAACCGTTTACCAATATTAAATACTAATTTATTTTTTCAAAGTTGTTTTATTATTTATAAATAAATTTTACACTTCGAATAAGTATGAAATATTATACTTATGTTATAAAAAGTACAAAATACATATTTTTCATTTAATTTTAATATTTGTTTACTTTTATTTCTATAAAACATTCCACTCATGCATACATTTTTCCAAATACATTCTGTCAGATCTAAGCTTACATATTGGGTCACATGGCTCAAGGCGCCAAATTTTGGGGGCGTTATGTTAGTCCCACTTTCTTATGTCATAAATCACTCTTCTGTCAGGGGGTGAGAATTAAAATAACATATAATATACCTTTTCTTTTACTTATTTGTCACTTTTGGTTCCCATAACAACTATTTAAAAAAAAAGTCATCTCGGCATAATTACTTATTTAATTAAAAATTAATCGGAACGCTACTTCGGGATTCGAACCGAGGTACTCTTTAACCGGAGGCGACTGGTCTAGCCACTACTCCGCCTTTGATATATTATAATTATCAATAATGTAATATAATTTTTTTAACTACTCAACTTTTTTCAATAAACTTGTTTTCTTAAATAAACTTTCCTATAAATGAATAATTGTAGTAATATTTTGTTAGAAATGTAGGTTCTGTTTGATACTGAGCATACTATAAAAATTTCAGCTTGATATCTCTTTTCGTTTTTGAGTTGTCGTGTTTACGGACGGACGGACAAACGGAAATGGATTAATTATATGTGCTATCAATATTTATTTCTAAGCGTAACAAACTTGGTACTAAAATTAGTAAATCTGGGTATATATTTCATATATACAGGTTATAATAACTATTTCGTTGAAGATAAGCAAGCAAGCAATATCATATACATATATGTATAAACAACTGTGTATATTGTACAATAATAAAAACACATGTGCATTTTAGTGTGAGGAACTATTCAACCATATGTAAACCATCTTCATCTGTGTAAGTACGTATGCACGTTTAGCGCTACTACCCAATAGACGGACATATAAAAATAATGAGATTTTCTGGAACCAGAAATTGTAAAAAATACTAATATAATTCGGGCCTGAAGAAAAAAGTTGAGCTAAATTTAATTACTTCTTGATATAATAATAGCAATATAGTAAAAAAGTCGAAAGAAGAGGCTTGGTTCACTTTACACAGTAAAGTTTCATTCCTCGGATTATAAAAGAGGTGGCCGTCATCTTGAAGTGAAGTCAATTATTTTGATAAGTATCGAATTCATTCGACAATTCAATATTTATCAAAATAATTGACTTGAAGCTATCTACAAATTTTCATCTCTCTATTTTTTATATGTTTGAAGAAAATTGACATCAAAGTTTTGCCCTAATTTCCTCTCTCACGAGAAAAAAATGATGTTTACCAAAAATTGTTTCAAACAAAAGTTGTTTTTGTTTTATAAGGAACATTTTTATACATTTAAATTTGTGTTCTATCTCTAACAGTTTAATATAAGCAAAACTCCAAATTTAAACATTTCTATAAACCATGTAAATTTTTCAAGCATCATATTTCAAAAACAATTAAACACACGGAGCTGGGGGTTGGCTTCAAATTTAATATACTTTCAAAATGATAGTAGCAACTAATATCATAGTTTTTGAATTGAACTGCTAAAACTGAAAAAAGTACGAAAATTTTGCAGTTTTTTACGGATTACCCAGGTAGAACAACGTTATTTTGTTTGCAAAACGTAATTTCATTATTCCCTAAACTCATTTTGTATTTTCACACTTTCCTAGACGCCAAAATAAAGATCTGCATAAAATTAAATTTGTAAAAAGCACTTGTAGACTTTCGTCAATCCGTGGGGATATCTCCATTCATGGGGACAGCCACCCTTCGTGTATATCTGTGTATGGATGTATATGTGAATGCATATGTGTGTTGTGTATGTACAATATCCTCAGCAAAGCAAAAGAGTGGTAACTGTTGAGTGAATAGCATTAGAGTAGAGTGCTGCGCGTTGTAATACACAGAACAAGAATAATTATTTAACTAAAAGCGGTCTCCGATCTCATACTCATGGAATAAACAGTCACAGTTTATTACAATTCATAGTTGAAACAAGTTGTGTGTGCATTTATAATAAAAGACCCCGTAGAACTTTGTGTGTTCGAATATAAAAATATAAATATTAACACAAAATAATATAATAATATCGTGTGTATCGTTCGTTGTGTATAATAGTAGGAATCGCGTAATGCAATACAGGAATGTAGCAGTAACCTGTTGCTTTTATTCGATTAATTCTTTGTTTATTTTAATTATGTAGTTTCAAGAATAAAAAAAATTATGTTTTATATTGTTTTTAAGTGATTCATTTTTATTTCAAAAAAAATTAATTATTATTTTAAGTGCTTTTATTTTTATTTTATTTAAAGTGTTTGGTGTTTTGGTTTTTTTTAATTGATCATCATGGGATTAACAGGATCTCGTAGTGAATCGCCAACTTTGTCAGCACCCCCTGATTGTATTGGGGGTGTAACAACACAAACAAAACAACATCATGTGAGACAACCAAGTATTCGTACTAAACAACCAATGCCTGATCCAAATGAACTTGAAAAAAGATTTACGAAAGTTTTGGTAAGTTCCATAAAATGAATCATTTATAAATATTTGATCAAAGTTTATAAAAGAGTGATAGGTTATTTTTTTTAAAGTTTATATCAAGATAAAATTGCTTTAATGTTAGTTTTTTTCTTTTGATTTTTTACTTGCTTTGCCATGAGATGAATAATTGATTATTTTAATGATATTATGCAATCAATTAAGCCGGGAATTATAGAATAGTTTTTATATGAGAAATCTCGAATTTTTTTTAATATGGCTAGGGAAATGTTCGAATTTTAAAGTCCTGTGTGATTATAATCGATGGTTACAAGTTTTTTTCTGTGTTTATACTTTGGCTTTGCCATGAGATGAATGATTGATTATTTTAATGATATTATGTAATCAGTTAAGCCGGGAATAGTTTTTATATCAGAAATCTGGAATTTTTTTTAGTATGACTAAGAAACTGTTAGAATTTTAAAGGCCTGTGTGGTTGTAATCGATGTTTACAACACGATGTGTGCAATTTTTGTTTGTGTAACTGACAATTTTTTAATTGTTTAAAATTATTTATCATTTATATTATTGGCTAATTTCGTAACAGTCATTTGATATGATTATATTTTGGATTACGAGATTCGAAATTACAGAATCAATACTTATGGGTAAACTGGTGCTACATCACTGCACCTGTTTGAATTATTTTGATATTTTGTACGATTTATATGTTTTACTCTCGAAGTACTAGAAAGGAGAGGTAACGATAAGGCTTCATTTTTGTCCCAGAATAACGAAAAGAACAAAGTTTTACGATTTGATGTTTATATATTCTGACTGAAAGGAGACTGCGCCCCCTAATTAAATATATTTTTTGAAAGAAAAAAAAAAACTAGGACGTCAAATTTCAGCGAAATCGTAAATTTTGCTCAAAATATTAAGTACATTTTGTTTAAGTAAGATTTCAACTTTTTTCAACCTTGGATAGAATTCTGTATTTACTTTACAGATATATTGTTTTTGATAGATATAACTTTTGATAGATTTGTAAGTTTTTTCGAAACTTTTGTATTTTAGTTTCGAAAATTTCTTGATTAATATTAGTATTGCAAATAAAAGTACATGTTGTAACAAGAAAATCGCACTTGAGTTTATCCGGTTAGGATCCACTTTCTCCCGAGTTCTTTCAACCCCACTCCCTTCGAAACCACCAAAAAGTTTTCCTGCCACTATTTTTCACGGTTAATAAAAAATTGGATGCTTTGACTTACCATTGCTTCCAGATGGTTAGGATCCACTTTTTCCCCAAGATTTCTACACTCCCTTCTATTTCGAAAATGACCGATCTGCCATATTTATGTCCTATGAGAGAAAATGTTCCACATCGACTCAGGAGCTTATTTACCACATTGCAAAAAGGAAACGTTCATGGATTTTTTTTACCTGCTTTATTTTAGAATAAAAAATTTTTATGTTAATTAATTTTCATGGTGACCACAGTACTGGAAAACCTGGGAATTTTGTAGAAGAAGACAAGAATCAGAAAATTTTATTTCTTTCGTAGCAAAGTTCTAATCTTGGGTCATATTTAATATTTCGATGTTCCCTGTTCGTTATTTGTAAAATTTTTTCGTTCCACTTTCTTTCATATAATTTAATCATAAGAATTTTTGAATTATTCAATCGGAAAATCCGAAAAAGTCAAGGAATTTTCTTTTGAAAAAATAGTGATCACCATGATTTTTGAGAAAACTTATCTTAAATCCGGTACAGTAGCAACATTGCATTAAGAGTTGCATCTCATCTTGTATTATGCAATAATATTTTTGTGAAATACTTTCACTTATAAACAAACACATGTTGTTTTTATATTCTGAATAAAAATATTTTTTGTTATAATAATAATTATGATGTCTTTTTTACAATAATAATTTTAATTTATTATTAAGATCACTTAAATATGAATTACAACGACAAAAGGTTACATTTTATATTTTATCAATAAAAAAATTAGGACAAATACATTTTTGTTGAATATTTCACACAAACTGAACGTAAAAATATTTTATTTTTTTAAGTATTTATATAACGGATATTGAAGTTTGTTTGTTAATACTTCTTCTAAAGATTGTAGGGAACATACAATTTTTTTTTAAATCTCTATCTATTTATATATATTATAAATGCGAAAGTAAGCATGTTTGTTTGTTTGTTTGTTACGCTTTCACGCTAAAACTAGCAAATGGTTTTTAATGAAACTGTACAGGAAATATAGCTTATACTTCAGAATAACACATGAGCTATAATTTATCAAGATATATTAATAAAAAATTAAAAATTAATTTAATTTGACATTACCATAAATTGCAGATTTCTGTAAAAATAGTCAATATAAAATATTTCATGGCCATCTTTTCTGATATACTCAATGAATAATTACGACTATTATACATTTAAAAAAATAGAAAACCATACATATATTTTGCCTGTGTAAAACAATCCTTACCATTATTTCGAGTGTTATAGAAAGGGGATAAGCGAGAGCAATCTTTATCAATCTTTACTTTTAAACTCAGCGAAGCGGGTGGGAATCATTCTAGTGTTATTATAAAAACATTTTGCCTTCGTGATAATACCCGGAGTTGAAATTTGTAAAAATAAAATATAGTATTTTATCTATTACTAGCTGGGAACTACCCGCTTTGCTGGGCAACATCCCCACTTGCACCCCTCCCTCCACATTTCCTTGCGTTGGATAACAGTTTTGTAATGTACACGTCATGCTCTTTTATTTGATACCCCACTTAGGTATATTTGTAAATATTCGATATTTCCTTCCCACTTTCTCGCTACACCTTTCTACCCTCCGAAGGTTAAAAAAATTTCTAAATGTAATTTAAAACATTCTGACCAAGTTTTGAACTATTAAAAGCCATAATTGAAAAATATGAATTTTTTATTCATGAACACCCCCGCAACCCCCCTTGTGGGTGGAATTTGTTCTTAGCTGACCTCTACTTGGCAAAAGGAATATTCCTGCCAAATTTCAAGTCTCTAGGTCTTATAGTTCCAGAGATATCGTGATGAGTGACTATCTATATCTATAGAAAGTCTTCTATATATTTATAGATTATCTAACCTATCTCTACATTTAAAAAAAATTTATTTTTTTCAAATTCTTCAGAAATTGTTTGAGCGTGATCAAAATGCTCATAACGCGAGTGCCGACGGTTTAAATATTATTTAGGGGTTGTGATTCCAGTGGAAAAAAAAAACTACAAGTTTATCGGATATTTATTTAGTTATGTGAATAACGGTAAATTGTGTTCTGGCCTTGGATTTTAATCGGTACATGATAGCATTTTGCTTCAGATGTTATTTATTTCCTTGAAATCATTATGTTTATTTTTATTAATATAAGTTTATACTTGCATAATTGCATTCTAGGTAAACTTTGACATTTTATTATACAGAATTCCTTAGATAACGAAAGATAAAATAATACCAGCAAGATATTTCCCATAAACCTCTGCAACTGTTGTTTAAGCCATTTTTTCAATACTTTCAATAATTAGTTTTTAATATTAAAGTAATACAATATTTATCACAGACCATTTCCGAAACTGTCATGATGTTGTGCAGAGATTATATATTGGGAACCACTGGTTTTAAGGGTGTCCATTTAAGATTTCAAAATTGACCATGCTCTTGCTGAAAAGGTAAAGTTATTTGAAACCACATATGTTTATTTCACATTGTGAAAAGATCGTGACGGCCTTTCAACTAACGATGTTTGATGAATAGGTATTAAAGGAGATATGCAAGGATTGAATAATACTAGGAATTTCAATAAAACTTTTTATAAATACATTTTTTGATTAACAAAGTTTCCAAAAATCACAAAAAATTCTTAGGTAGATCCTCGGGCTTTTTATTATTATTTTATCGTTCAAAGTTGGCTGAAAAAAATGATGAATCTTATCCTTTTCAATTGGATATTTCTATATATAAAATTTTTAGAGAATGTGATAAAAAACTATCTAAAATATTCAGACAATCTTGTAGTTTATAATAATACCATAAAAATATAAGGTTGTCAATCATATAAATCAAAATTTTAATTTAATTGTAAGTTCATCGAAGATCCATCATTTGATGCACAAAGACGACTATAGTTAGAGTATTGATGATTGTAGAGCGATATCTATATTATCAAATTTATAAGCCTCACTTGCACACAATATATTATATATTTTTGTAGTTGCGTGGTATTGTAAATCCAAAAATAACTCATTACTTGCTTTATTTGACATGAAAAACAATAATCATTACATTCTATGGTAATAATGACCCAATTATAGAAGTTTTTTTGATGAGAATTAAATTTATGTATCTTTTATTACAATTATTCTTTGTCGACAACATTATTTAAATGACTAAATCGATGTGACTGTGTAAATTAATCGATTTATATGAAATAAACAATAAATTAATATAAAAAGAGTTCATCATATTATTATTTATATTGTATTCCGTATATTCGTCAGTCAGCACACTCACTCATCAGTCATAGAATTATAAAATGAAATGTTTTTAAAAAGAAATGTTGTATGAATGAATGAATACTTATTTTTATTCGCTGATGTCATTTACCGGAAAGTTTTTAATCGTTTATTTCCCACTTCATTGTATTATTATATTATTATACTATAAACCAGTGATTCCTAAAGTGGTTCATATAGATCCCCAAGAGTCCACAATGGCCTACAAGAGGTTCCTGTAAGTGAAAAAAGAATTAGGGGATTCACGATAGTCGATCTTATATGCGAATGAACTTTTCATTAATCGAATAACCTACATCTTATTACAATTAGATATGAATCTCTATCTCTATCACTATCTCTATTTCTCTATATATATTATAAATGCGAAAGTAAGCATGTTTGTTTGTTTGTTTGTTACGCTTTCACGCTAAAACTGGAGAGTGATTTTTAATGAAACTGTACAGCAATATAGCAATATAGCAAAATTTATATTAATTTAATTTGATATTACCATAAATTACAGATTTCTGTAAAAATAGTCAATATAAAATATTTCACGGCCATCTTTTCTGATATACTCAATGAATAATTACGATAATCATACATTTAAAAAAATAGAAAACCATACATATATTTTACCTGTGTAAAACAATCCTTACCATTATTTCGAGTATTATAGAAAGGCGATAAATGAGAGCAATCTTTATCAATCTTTACTTTTAAACCCAGCGAAGCGGATGGGTATCAATCTTGTCAAAACACATTTGAAGAAGATGAATTTACAGAAATTCAATATTAACTAACCAGTGAGTCTACACAAAAAAACCGAAAAACTTAGCAAGTGGGCTACGAGACAAAAAAGTTTGGGGATCTCTGCTATAAACTGTACATTACAGATATTAATGCTTAAATGAAAATGTTATTTATTCCTTTATTAACATTATAGGTATCATATATTCTATTTATTTCTAGGGCTGAGATCACACATTCTACTTTCTATTATTGTGTATGAAAATAGACTGAACTTTAAGTAAAAGCGAGCTCGTACATGATTAGATCGGTGTTACCGAAATGTCAAATGAACTCTACAAAATTATGGTATCCATATAGTTTCATTTCTGATTAAGCAGTCATATATACTTCGTCATTTGTATCTTATGCCTCAATCTTAGACCTTACTACTAGGGTTAGTACAGACGGAAGAAAATCGACTGATTACGACACGACTTCTGTGCCTCTCTAAAATAAGAATAACTATGTTTAAATATCTTAAGTAGTACTAGTACTCAACAACTCTAAACCTATTATTTGATCAGCAAATGTATTCTCAGCTTTATGTCAAATACATAATTCGATCAATGACATGTTATTATTTTCAATAGTTATATCTTCAATTGTTATAATATTAATGGTATAAAGTACATCTAATTTTGTTTTTTACGCGAATTTTATTTAATGCGATTTTAAACAAAAACATTTCATACCTTTTTTAAACGATTTGATTTGATTTTATGTGACCCAAGAAAAATAAATCTGTTTATCATATTATATTGTTTTTTTAGCTGTTTCTTCACTTTTCGAACCAGTTTCTTACGTTTAATTTATATTGATCAGTCGAAAGTACGGGTGATGTTTCACTTAATCTCTTTGATAAGTTATGTTTTCTATAAAAATAATTTTTCACAGGATGTCAATTTTTCTAGTTATTCGAGAAAAACTAATGAAAAACGTGATTTTTTCAACGGCAAACGGCAAATATTTCAATCGTGAACAATTCGAAATAATCTTCAATGATACTTTTTGCGTAGAATTCATCCCTGTGTCGATTCCCGTTGTTACTTTCACTATAAAGTTTTCCACCTTCTGGATAAAATCACCAGTCGGAACCATATAATTTTTGATCTAGAGGCTGAAATAAGCTTAATCCCAAATTTTTCTTCTCGTATAAGTACTGGAGTATTATAAATAATATCAGCATTTAAAACAGTTAAATGAAACTTTACCAACCCAACAAAATGAAAAAGTATTGTGTACATTTAATATATGCGGGCTAAACAATTTCTTTCTTATCGTATCGATTTTGAAAACATTTGTATGATGTAATTGATATTTTAATTGAATTTACATTTTTATGTATAATAAGTAAATAAATATAATATATAACTAATAAACAGAATAGAAATGGTACAGAGTGTTCCCATTCCATAAAAAAAAACCTCTTGAATAGCATAGCTTCATCATGAAGGTCATATTTCCCCTTCATTAGCGTACAGCGTACACAACAAATATTATTAGTGGCGATTCGTAGGCATAACAACATTTTATATACAAATAATATCTGATAATAATTTGTTTTGTAAAATATCAACACTGTTTTAAGAGTTGTACTATTATGATTATTTATTTTTATGATAAATATTATACATTAATAATGAACATCGTCACGCGTATCAGACCATAAAATGAGGACAAGGAAGAAGCACTTATTACTATAATTAAGCATTATAAGCACACACACCGTTGTGTTGGCTGATGGCTGGTGGCTGGCTAATATTATAAAGGTAGATAGAAGCTTTCTATCAAGTTTTTCTCTAAACATATTTTGTTCAGTAGAATGTTGTTGAATACATAATTTAAAATGCAGTTAACACATTTTTTTGTAATGTTAATATTAAAATTACTGTTGCTGATATTACCGTGTGGATCTCACGGTAATGTCATCAAGGTGTTTGATTCTAGATAAATTTACACAGTTCGATAAGTCGGGAGAATGCGCTTTATTGTCTGTTCAATTTGATACTTGCCAATAATTCAAACAAAGATTCATAATACAATTTCCTACAGAAGAGATTTTCTTGTTGGAATATGTTCAAGGGTATGTTCCGAATATAAACCCAAGTTGGCGTGACGAGAAGGGCACGACCTGTAGCCACTATTTTGGAAAACTTCATCTTATCGGCTTAATACCTGAATTTTTTTTTCTGCAATTTTCTACAGAAGGGATGTTCTTGATGGAATATGTTTAGGGGCATCCTCCGAAAGTAAACTCAAGTTGACGTTTTAGAAAACACTTTTTATCAAATATTTCGTGAACCGTGCATTGTACGACAAAAATAGTAGAAATCATTTTATTTAAAACTTTTTTCTGTATAATGCATAGGTTTTTATTTATAGCGCTCCAAACTTTTTTTTATGGTTATTGCTAAATAGTTTGTAGCGCTTTAAATAAAAGTTATAGAAAATGTTATTATCTTCGAAAAGGATCCCTACTATTTTTGTCGTACGATGTATTGCTCGTGAGATATTGGATAAAAGGTGTTTTCCAAAATGACGACTTAAACTCGCCTCCGAATTTAGGTTTATATTCGAAGGATACCCCTTGAACATATTACAAGATTCCCTGCTGAAGAAAATTGCAGAAAAATAGTACCCGGTTATTGGTCGATAAGACCAGAAGTTTTTGCGAAAAAATATTTAAAACAAAAAATGTTGGTTCTAAAAAACTAATTTAAAGACAAGAATCTTGAGAAATCATACAATTTCGAGTTCTGATAATATTTGTAAAGGGGGTGGAGCAGTGGTGTATCAAAATGAATGATAACACAAGTATGATTAGAGGGAGGGATTAGAGGGAATGACACACAATTATGAATTCTAGTTTATTAGAAAAAAAAAAATCGACTGATACAATGATACAAGATCGACTTAGGTTTATTTAAATAATGAAAAACTGGCAAATGGTTTACGTCTACGAGATAAAACAAGGTTTGGGAACCAGTGACTTGTATAGGTTTTTCTGGATGTTTAAAAAACTAAAATATGTATGTAATGGGAAAAAGTTGAAAAATAATAAATGAACAAATTACTGATTTATCAATTCTATCTGACAGGTTCAACTACAATTTTATTTATAAATACAAAAAAAACTGGAAACATATCTTGTATTATTGTACAAAGATTACGTGAGCTACCGTTGTAACGATTGTTTTTACTCTCTCAAATATAAATTTAAAATTCCTTTAACGATTTTATACAGGAAGAACGACAGTTCCATTATATTAACACAACAAAAAGTTGTTTTTCTCAGGATGAGTGTATAATAGTTTATTTATATATGATATATATTTTGTAAAAACATTTAACGGTGTTACTTGAAATTTTTTTTTACTTAATTAATAAAAAATTACACTAGTTTACATGGTTTTTAACCGACTTCAAACAAAAAAGGAGGAGGTTATCAATTCGACTATATATATATGTATTTTTTTTTTTATGTAACCGCAGAACTTTCGACTGGGTGAACCGATTTTGATAATTCTTTATCCATTTGAAAGCTGGGGCTTCCCGTGTGGTCTCATTCCATTTTGGTCTAGTTCTGAAAACGGCATCCATGAGAAAACTATAAAAGTCTTAAATTTGCATTAAGTATGCACGACAAGAAGATTCGATGATTCTTTTGTTAGTGAAAATTAGTGTACTTAAGATTCACTAAAAATCAGAAAATTTGACAAAAATAAAACCGACTTCAAAAGAAAAACTTTTCCAAAACAAATTAATATGCACTAAAAAATAAAAAATAACGATAGTATAATGTAGTTAAAATTATTGTTATTTTTGGAGTCGGTGTCAGCCAAGCTAATGTAGGAAACTGTTCTGGCAGAGTTGTTTCCTTGACTGACACCGACTCCAAAAATAACAATAATTTTAACTACATTATATCATCTTTTTTTTTACTTTTTAGTGCATATTATTTTGTTTTGGAAAAGTTTTTCTTTTGAAGTCGGTTCTCTTTTTGTCAAAAGTTTTTTTTATTTAAACCCCGAACAAAACTTTTTTTTAACCCGCAAACATCGTTTTGTGATAAATCCTGTAAAAGTGTTCAATAGTTGATCCATTTCATGCTATCGCCTATTTTGATACGAAATTTTTTCACCGAGCTACTCACTATCAAATCATATTTGACGCTTTTGACTTTTCTAAATATTTTATCAAAAGCTTCTTTCATATAGGTAAATCATCACTGAACATGGCATTATTGTTTTCGTGTAAAAGTAAAAGCTTCGAAATTGTTTTAAAAACAAAGTTTAATTTTCAAAAAGCTTAATTTAAGAATTTAAAAGAAGGTATTTTCTCGACATCCAAATGGTGGCTGAAAGATTTCTAATCGACCTTAATTTCAGAATATACAAACAACAGTTTAAATTCGAAAGTATTAATTTTGCTTGAAGTAGTAACTACTATTGGGTAAAATAAGCTCATATGAAAATGAGTAAAATCGTAATTTAAAGCTTTTTTTTTTTTTTTGGATTTCTGGTAAAAAATATTACCGAATTCGCTTTCAGAATTCATAGAAGAATACGGGATAAGTTTTATCATCACATGTCTCTTAATTTGCTGTAGATACACCCATTCAAAAACCTAAAAACTCGGAAAAATTTAAATTTTCTTAAAATATGCGATTATTTTTGATGGCAAGTTTCTCAGGATTGAATATAATTGGACAATATTTATGATATACTTTGTAAAAAAACATTTAACGGTGTTGCAAAAAGTCTTTTTATATGAATAACAAAAAAACTACCTGTATTATTAGCAAGCTTTATGATCCATAACGTGTAATGTGTTCGGTTCGGTGCTGTGTACGTACGTAATGTTATTATCATCATCGGATAATTTAAAAGTAAATATTAATAATTTGAAATTGAATATTATCGTAAATTTTAACCGTTGCTTTTTAAGATAAAATATTGTGGTAGGTGGATACTTTAACTTACGTACTTAGTATCTGGCGATGATGCACTTTTGTAATAATAATCATGGTATTTATTTTACATAATGTGTTTAATATTATAGCCACTCAACACTGCACAATTACATACTATAGTCCAAGAGCTGGTGGAACATTTACAGCACAGATTTGATCCATCTAATCGCAAGTCTAAATGCAAGAGCCTATTTTGACTTGACAGATTTATTATCTAGAGATGCATCGTGACTTATACATTACATTTTGTATACAGCTAGTGTTCAAAAGTATTTCTAATATAGAATCAATGTTAAATATTATTTAATATAAAACTATATATAAGTACATATACTCTGTGTCATAAAATATGCACAGATTTTACCAAGTGATACCATGATCGTCTGCGTGCACATTTTGTGACGCAGACGATACATACCTTTGACTATAGGATTGTGAACTAAGGTGTTTGTATATAAGGATGTCTTGTTCGTAAATGAGCAACATGGGTCAATTGAGTCTTGAGTCCGTAGGACGCATCTTGTAAACCGTTAGAGATAGAACTAAAGTTTAAGGATGTATGAGCATGATAGTGAGGGCACAAATTTAAAAATAGATATTTTCAATTTTGATGATAAATTTATATTATTACTTGACGATATAAGACGAAAAGTAAGAATAAAATTTTTCGATATCTGGCTTAATTTTCAAAATATCGAAAATTGAAAATTTTGTTTAATTATTTAGCTTTCGATATTTCGAAAGACACCAAGACACATATCGAAAAATTTATTCTTATTTTTCGTCTACATTCATGAAGTTATAACAAAATTCATCATCAAAGTTGAAAATAAGATAAAAATAATTTCAACCCTTAATCTACCCTGCTCTTACATCCCTTATATGGACGGTGACACTTAGTTTTTTTCTTTTCTAATTCATTGCTAATATGCTTACTTTCTATTAAAAAGTTTTTTTTTAAAAGTTTTTTTTTTAATTTGTTTTCATTCATTCCAAATGAAAATTATCAAAAACTTCCAAAATATGTCGTTTTTTGAGATTCCTCCATAAGAGCCAATGTATTTTATATCGATTTTTAATGACTTTTTTCTTAAAAATTTGCACGGATACCTAAGCTGAAATTTTAACCACATATTCTTTGAGTAAAAGACTACCTACAAAGAAATTTTGAGCCTTTAAATCAAACATTGTTGTCATGCTCATACATCCTTAAATGTAAAAAAAGTTTCTTTTGTTTAGAACATTTTTTTTCGTAAACATCACAGTTTACCTGTGAGGTCGCAAATTATATAGTATGTAATATATGGGAATATCAGTTTTATATGTGTGACATGTATGTATGTGTAATGTAGCAGAGTAATCAACACTATCTATATATGGTATTTCAACAATTAACTCAGTCAATAGTTTGTTTTCACTTGTTTTCAATTAAATCTGATTGAAACTGATGATGCTCTTTTGACCTCTAATTTAGACATGATAATACGTTTTAAATGGTCACCCCATTGATAAATTGAATAGATCACAGATTTAAAAAAGCTATTAACGAAGGTAGAATGAAGGGTTGGGTGTGCATTATTATTATTATCATTTTAATATATTACACCGTATTATAGATACTAATCTAAATTAGACGACTTTTAAAAAACAGGTTATGTTATGAATAAATTACATACAATAATAATTGTACACTTAACTCAAATTCACTCCTAAGGTATCAACATTCGTTGATTAGATCAACAGCCGTTTATATATTCATAAATTATAGCCAGCCAGCATCATTATATTATATTTTACTAGACTATATATATGTTTACAAATGTATAATATCATGTCTAATATATCTCCTCTTAAAACAGTAAATTTGAACTTGAAATAAATATTCTAATAGTCATTATTTTATAGATACTGCTTAACTCATTATAAACAAATTAACGGGAATAATTCAAATGAAATTTATTAAATTTTAAAAACCCCCCCACAAATTTTTTGGGTAAGAAACCTTCAACTCGAAGTATTGTATAAGAACACTCTCTCCATTAAGGATGTATGAGCATGGCAACAATGTTTGATTTAAAGGCTCAAAATTTGTTTGTAGGTAGTCTTTTACTCAAAGAATATGTGGTTAAAATTTCAGCTTACGTAACCGTGCAAATTTTTAAGAAAAAAGTCATTAAAAATCGATATAAAATACATTGGCTCTTATGGAGGAATCTCAAAAAACGACATATTTTGGAAGTTTTTGATAATTTTCATTTGGAATGAATGAAAAAAAATTTTAAAAAAACTTTTTAATAGAAAGTAAACATATTAGCAATGAATTAGAAAAGAAAAAAACTAAGTGTCACCGTCCATATAAGGGATGTAAGAGCAGGGTAGATTAAGGGTTGAAATTATTTTTATCTTATTTTCAACTTTGATGATGAATTTTGTTATAACTTCATGAATGTAGACGAAAATTAGTAATTAAACAAAATTTTCAATTTTCGATATTTTGAAAATTAAGCCAGATATCGAAAAATTTTATTCTTACTTTTTGACTTATATCGTCAAGTAATAATATAAATTTATCATCAAAATTGAAAATATCTATTTTTAAATTTGTGCCCCCACTACCATGCTCATACATCCTTAACTCATTATAAACAAATTAACGGGAATAATACAAATGAAATTTACAAAATTTTAAAAACCACGCACAAATTTTTTGAGTACAGAACCTTAAACTCGAAGTTGAAACTCTCCCCATTAAATTACGTTTTTCCTTAAAGTATTTTGAATATCGTTGCCAGTTCGATATGTAAAAACTCGCATCTGTTTATTTTTTTTTGTAAATTTCAAGTGTCACCTTTGATTAATTGCAGCTCTTTTTCTAACTATAAGTAAAATTAGTCTTAAAGACTTATGTTTAGATTCCACTTTTTCTTGTTACGAATAACTCTGTAGAGATGTTTCATGGATAATCCAATCAGAAGGGTACAAATTGAGTATTAAATTTTAAAAAGAATTTTTTTTTTTGATTAAAATTCATATAAAACATATTTTTATAATATTTAAAAAATATATATATTCAAGTAATAATAAGATTAATATAATAATATAACATTGTAGATAAAAGTAGAAGAATATAATCATAATATTGTAAAGAATTCGATACCTACAATACCCTAAGAATGTTGAAAATCCACCTCACTATAACCATAACCGACTCCTCTTAATAGGTCTATGGCCAGCCGTAGTATTTCACACTAATTTAAAAAGAACGACGCACACAACTTATGTGAATTAAAAGGCTGTTATCGAGCTAATGTCAATTTTTTCCGTATCGAAAATTTCCATACCTGGGGAGGAGAGTGACTTCTTTTTTTGGCGATCCGGGAATCAAAGTAACGTTAAAAACACGTGTTCAATAGACTTTGTTCTTTGATTTACGATGTTGCCACAATGGGGGTCATGGTTAGAATGATCATATGGTTAGGTCCTCGTTTTCGGGCTTACCTACTTTCGGGGGTGATTCACACGCGTAATTTACGCAGTGCTTGTCTCAAATTGATGAGTACATGTAAATTAACTGTTTGAAGACATCCGGCGACCCCCGAATTGTTTTTAGAACTATTGAAGCAATTGAGCTGGGGTTTTTCACTTTGTTAATTTCAAAAAAGTACTTAAACCATAGAACTACACATTACTGCGGGTTGCCCACCTATGCAGTAGTAGAAAAAAAGGCCTGTAATTGCATTTTAACATATACATTATTTTATTTGAATATTATCCCAAATAAATTTTCATTAATTATAAGGTTGCCGCACGATTAAAAATTTTTCGGGCTTCCTGATAACTAACTGTTAAATATTACAATTGGTCCTAGACTATAACTAGCTAACTAACTATATTGTATACCTCAACAATGTTTAAAGTTTTATTCTTTTTATAAAACAACATTTTAAATAAATTACTAAAGTAGATTTCTTGTTGTTCACTAACTGCTTTGCTTTGGCTTTCATCTTAGAATTCAAAAATACTAACGATGATCTCACTTGGGAATATTGGTAGTGCATTTTTTAAATATTTTTTGAATCAAAAATTTAATCCACCTGTGGTAGGATATTTAAGTTGTTTAATACCCGCTACATTCGTTCAAGTCGATTAGCTGATTTGATTTATGCAAGCCAATATCACTGATTCACAAGTATTTAGTATAAATGGGTAATAAATTATCGCTTGAGCTGTTGATATGATTTATGCAAGCTAAAATAGGGAATATGCATGATTATTTTTTTTTGGCTTTGTTTACCTAAAGCAAAATTAAAAAAAGGGCCCGTCAAATTTAATTAAAATTTCATTAAATTACCTTTTACTTTAATGACTTTTCCAAACTGAGCCGATTTTGAAGATCATCACCAATGTTTTACTTTTTTCGGATACGGAACCCTAAACTCGCACTTGAAACATAGCTAAGAACACTTTCCATTAAATTACCTTTCAGACGAAACCAAAAAAATCAAAATCGGTTCATCCGTTTAGCCGCTACGATGTCACAGACAGACAGACAGACACACACACATAGCGGTCAAACTTATAACACCCTTTTTTTTAGTTCAGGGGTTAAAAACAGATAATATTGTATCTCTGGGTTTCTTGAAACAAGGTATAGAAATTCTGATAAGGTCATTACTATATTTTCAATGTTACTTTAATAATTCATTACATTCAAATGCCACAAAGATATTTACCATACAATTGAAATTTGTAGAAGGATATTATATAAAACCTACGTGGTCATTTCTAAAGTCAGGTGTTATTTTATTTGTATAACACTATAACACCATGTATTTTTTATTGAAAAAAAACAAAAATAACGCCCACAATGAATCATTAAAAATATATTTAGGGCATATAACAATATAAAAAAAAACCATCTATTTTTATTGATCTGTTCAAATAAATCTTCTGAGTAACAATATAAAAAAAAAACATATTTTCTTAATCACATAAGTTTATTTAATAAGCACGTATTTATTATTTACAAAACTTTTTTTTAAGGAATGTGTTTTGAGAGAGAATTAAATTTTATAAGAACAAATATGATAAGAAATTTTTTGAAAATTATATCTATTATAAAAATTAGTTGAGATAAATATTATTAAATTGAATGTTTCTTGCTTATATACGTTTATTTTTGATAGTTGTACAACAACCTTCGATAGCTCAGTTGGTAGAGCGGTGGACTGTAGAGGTATATAACTAAAGAAATCCATAGGTCGCTGGTTCAAATCCGGCTCGAAGGAATCTAAATTTTTTTTAATAACAATTCAATTTTAATTTTCGGATATTACTGACTTATTATTTTAAATGCGTTATTTAATAAAGCCATTTAAAAAGAAATATAGTTTTTAATTAGACCATAATAATTAATTTGTTTAATAAAAATAATTATTTCATTTATTATACCATGTACATATTATACATGGTATACTAAGTTTAGTCTCAAGTTTGTAATGCTTAAAAATAACTTTCTAAATAAATCAAATTTTTAAAATTGTCTGCTAACTTCAGTTTTCGACTAAAGTCCCTATAAAAAGGGTTCTGGTCGTTAAAAAAAGTTTAAACGTTCAGTACTTCTTTTTTAATAAATAATTAATCCATTTTAATGATAATTGTTAGGGTACAAGGCCTCTGAGTGGTACCTTCTAAGGAATTTTCATGCATCCCCATATCCCATACTTTAAGTCCCTACAAAAAGGGTTGTGGTCGTTAAAAAAAGTTTAAACGTTCAGTAAGTCTTTTTTATTAAATAATTAATCCATTTTAATAAAAATTGTTAGGGTACTAGGCCTCTGAGTGGTACCTTCTAAGGAATTTTCATGCATCCCTATATTCCATACTTAAAGTCCCTACAAAAAGAGTTGTGGTCGTTAAAAAAAGTTTAAACGTTCAGTATTTATTTTTTAATAAATAATTAATCCATTTTAATGATAATTGTTAGGGTACAAGGCCTCTGAGTAGTACTTTCTAAGGAATTTTCATGCATCCCCATATCCCATACTTTAAGTTCCTACAAAAAGTGTTGTGGTCGTTAAAAAAAGTTTAAACGTTCAGTAATTCTTTTTTAGTAAATAATTAATCCATTTTAATGAAAATTGTTAGGGTACAAGGCCTCTGAGTGGTACCTTCTAAAGAATTTTCATGTATCCCTATATTCCATACTTAAAGTCCCTACAAAAAGGGTTGTGGTCGTTAAAAAAAGTTTAAACGTTCAGTAATTCTTTTTAGTAAATAATTAATCCATTTTAATGAAAATTGTTAGGGTACAAGGCTTATAAATGTCTTTACGAATTTTTAAAATTGTCTGCAGTTTTCTTTATTTAGAGTCCCTATGAAGGAGAGAGACTTGAACCTTTTTAAAATTTATTATTATTTCAGTATAAACTTTATACAAATGATTATTTTCAATTATATTTGAGTTTTTCAAATTTTTAATGATGTACAGGGAGTTTCGTATATTCTTGAGAGGATAATAAATTTGTCTGTTAGAATTGTCTGTTAGCTTACGTTCAGTTTAAAAATATTGATGCTAACAAAAAATGTGTGGTATAGGTGTTCATAAAATTAGTTAATTTGTCCATTTTCGGTTGTCTGTCTGTCTGTCTGTCTGTGGGCACGATAACTAAAAAAACGAAAAGAGATATAAAACTGAAATTTTTATAGCGTACTCAGGACAAAAATTCGATCCATAACTTATATTTTGAGTTTGGATCCTGTACTCAGTAGCGCCTGTTATTTGTTTGTATAATTGCAAATTTTTTAAACAAAAATAACTGCGAATTTCGCAATCATTTGTAAGTGTGTGTGTGTATGTGATATAAAAACTATTCAGACTGAATACCCTAAGGCAGACAATTCAACATACCATGTTTTACATTCATAACAACTAGTAAATTGAAGTTTCTTCACCCTTCGACAATCAATCGACTATAGCACCACATCACCACCTTCGCTTTGCTGTTGATGACTATTGTGTACATGTTTATTCTTGATGATGGTATAATGTCATAACTCATAAGCGGCGGACAACAGACCGCTCCCATCATGAATAACAACTAACCTCTGTTAAGCGAGATGTGTCTGGTTTTACTACTACTACACAAGTACACACTGTTTGAAATGACACTGGTTACCATATTCTAATATCACTCTCTATAAATAATACGGGAGCTGAGTCCCCTTCCTAAATAGTCCTATTCCTTGTGTGCGTAGTCATGGTAGGGACAGTAAAATCAATGCCAGCGCTTCCAGTGAAAAATTTTGGCGTTAAAGGATTCTGTTATGACTAATTTGCAGTTCTTTATATGTTAATGTTATAGAAATGTCAAATTAAAATTATTGAAAAACACGAATTAATTAAACTTAATGCATTAAAAATTGTGAAAATAAAAAATCAAATTGCACAAATATTATTTTTCAAATATAAATTATCATAATTATTTATTTAAATTTGTGAGACAATAATATTAAATTTTCAATGTAAGTCTTAAATGCAATCCATACAATTATATATGCATCCATACAATTCTATAATTAAAGTAGTGTATCGTTACCATGGAAATGAAACTCACACACGGAGCGAATAGATACCCAAATAATGAATCACATGTTATGATATAGTAGTTACACTTAGAATGGTTTAAATTTTGCATTTATTGATATAGTAGTTACACTTAGAATGGTGTAATGGTATAGTAGTTACACTTAGAATGGTTTAAATTGATAGTCCGTATCCTCAATCACTCTCTATTCTCGCTAATTAATACTCTTGAGTATACTTTTTTAACACATTTTATTGAATATTTGCAAAATATTGCTGTTATGGATCTACAGATGGTAAACTATCCCGGACGATTGGAAGTATATCGAAATTTTGATTTCGGAATCGTTATCAGTAATCTAAAAACCCTTGAATATACCTTTTTGGTTCATTTGTCGAATATTTTACATATTTAGACCAACAAAATGTACTCCCTACTGATTTTAACCAACAAGGGGTTAATAATCCCACGAAGGGGTAGTATATTGGAATTCTGATTTAGGAATAATGATTAAAGATTCTTAAAACTCCCGGGTGTACTTTTCTTACCTATTTTGTTGAATATTTACAGAATATTGCTGTTTTGTACCTGCGGGGGGGGGGGGGGGGCGAATTCCCTTAGGAAGAGGGAGTATATCAGAATTCTGACTTCGGAATTGTGTTCAGCTATTCCGAAAACGTCCTGGTATACTTGTTTGGCTTATTTCGTTGAATATCTTCAAAGTTTTAAAATTTTCAAAAATCACCTCAGGAATGGATTCCAATAATTAGCTTTCTAGCGGCACCAAGTTAGATGTAGGTTTTGACCTATGCACCTTACAGAACATTTTCCAAATAAATTGGCCTAATAGGCTCAGGTACAAAACAATTCCTTATTTTACATTTTTTTCGTCTACTTGCATATGAACGGTATACACACATCTCTTGTACTATAAAGTTCGTCAACAGCCTCTCCAACAAACATTCACTCTTTGGGTTGTTGCTTTGCTTACAAGCTGTATGCGTGTGTGTGGCTCAAGTATTTTTGTTTTGGTAGAGTATTCAGTATGGTATGATGTATGGGATGGAAGGAATCATGATGCTCATAGGTTTTTATTTATTAGTAAACCAGTGATTCATCAACATTTAATATCTTTTTAAATATATTCAAAATATTTTATAAGGATTTCCTTCTATAAATTAATAGACCAAGGAGACCTTGCTTTTGTCTAGGTCAATAGTCTGTTTTTCAAGGGCATTCATAAATAATAATACTATTATGTTTTTGTGTTTTTTTTTTTTTTTTGGTAGATGAATTTCGCAGAATTAGTAAATTTATGGGAGGGTATCTTGGTTTCTTGGTTTAAAATTTTTACACATAGCCAAAGCGTTTTAAAAAATTTAGATCAATTGGAATATCTTTTTATATTATGCATATATGTAATATATATCAAGGTATACTAAGTTTAGTCCCAAGTTTGTAAAGCTTAAAAAAATTTATAAGACGAAAAAATTATTCAAATTGGTATCATCATTCTCTGTACCGCTCAGTGTATTTCAATTTCGATTTTATTTTATAGTTTTGAAAAACAATTACTTCATCAATCACTTATCTGAATTATTTGACAAGAAAATGATTAATTTTGTAATAAATTTTATTTGTTTATCAATAATATTATTAAAGGTGATAATTCAAAATAATATTTAACTTGCAAAATTTTTGTGTCTATCAAAATAAATAACAAAATTGAATCATATATTTGTACAGTTGGTTAATATTTTGTCACCTTTATTCTTCTAAGTATTTTATTACTGTTCATTGCATTTTGGTTTTTCTATTAACTAATTTTATTTATCAACATACTTAATTAATAAATGACTAAGTTCATTTCAAATTTGATGTTATGGCATGTTTATGAAATGACTTCCGAAGAAATTCAGTTACTTCATTAAAAATTGGATATTTTAAAATATATTATATGTTTCAGAAGTCTTTAGCCACCTAGGAATGAGACCGTAGCAGTACATAGATGCCATAGGTTTTCCTTAAGTTATTTTTTATTGAGAACGCCAATTTGATATTTATTTTAACTCTAAAAATATATGTAGTGAATTATGATCACTAAATCCACAAATTCTAAAATTTTGTCGAAATATTTGTGTTTATAGACTGGCAAGTAAAGATGTTGTCGTCTTCATAAACTATTGTAGATTTGAATAGTAATTTAGCTTGGACATGGAGGTTTTATGGTATTTGCAACAGGTTTTTTTTTTCATTTGGTTATTTTTTTGTGGTTTAAATAATTCCTAGACATTGTGGTTTAGATATTATTTCTACAGATAATGTACTTATTTATTCTCGTTAAGAAACGTATAAAAATAGTAGAACCTCGCTTTTCTTTTCCACTGTGCTCGAAATCACTTTTATTAAAAATACAAATCCTCTACAACTGAAAAAAAAATTTGAACGCTTACAATAATTCATTAAAAATATGAGCATAAAATATCTCAAGATAAACAAATTTATTCATTTTAATTTTTTCTTTAAACAACATATATCGAAGTTTTACTGTATTTTCATTGATAAAAATATGTAATATAAATTAATGAGACCATTAATTAATCATACAGTTTTATTAATTACTTGCAGATACACGCTTCGTTAAGAAAGACTACCGCGTTATGGCCTTCATTTCCCTAGCTTTCACTAATATTCCCTTTTGTTCATAATTTCATGGGTATTAAAGGTTTTGACGGACAGACAACCGAAAATAGACTAATTAGGTGATTTTATGAACACCTATATCAAAATTTTGTTGGTAGCATCAATATTTTTAAGCGTTACAAACTTGAGACTAAACTTAGTATACTTTGATATATTTCATATATTGGTATAAATATGTATACACTATCAGTTACTCCCCTGCTTCGCTGAACCTCCCTTGTTCTCTCTTATTCCCCCTGCATATCACTCTATAAATATATGCTACTTTTAAAATAATTTTTCAATTCGAATGAGTAGTTTTTGAGATTATTGCGTTCAACCAAACAAACATACAAACTCTACAATTTTATAATATTAATAATAATAATAATAATGGGGTTTAACCTTCGTTTCTCTGACGTATACGCCTATAACAGAGGCCACTCACATCATTATTTGTTTATCTTTATTTATTTAATTACAAACGTATTTACAATTACATTTTGATGTGGGTGGAGTCTGTTACTTCGTTTTTATCTAAGCGACGACAATGTGATCAATTCTGCACTCCCATTAATTATAAAATGATCACACTCCCGCTGCCTGGATTCGAACCCGCAACCTAATTCTACAAACAGTCAAGTCAAACGCCTTAGACCGCTCGGCCATTTAGGCTCTTTATAATATTATTGCAGATAAACTTTCGTGGGTAACAAACATTTTGTCGGTCACTGATTTAGTTTATTATTATAATAGTTTATTATAACACACCCTATTTTAGTAGGGTTTAAACGCAGTGAATTTTTTTTTGTATGTGTATGTTATATTGTGTATGTATGTATGTATGTATGTGCAATTGTATAGATATATCGAAGTCATATTGTTGTCTACCCGATGCGATGTCTGCTTATGTATGTATCTATCGGTTGTCTCAAAATTGCCCTACCCCTCTAATAAGTCATTTATCTGTTTCATTTATAAATAACTGTTTTGTTTTTTATAGAGGGATATTCTTCACTCATATTACAGTTATTGTTTTGGCTCGAAGAAAAGCTATTGATTAGGTATCTCTTTATTTAATCACGCCAACTACTAAAGCGTATGATTTGATTGTTATAATGTTTTCGATTAATGATGAAATGAATTTCTAACATAATAATCAAAATTTTTTCTCCCTAATCTCATTCAGAACTGAATTTGGCATAAATTTTTCTTAGGCGGATTATCAGAACATATTTTGAATATGACAGGGTTAAAAAATATCGATTTTCGCTTATTAGACGAAGATTGTAAAATATTTAAAAAATACGGTTAGCACGGAACAGCGTAATAATAATAATAATAATAATTAAAAGCATAAGAGGGGGATACCGCAAGTGGATCTTTAGCATCTATACCGAGGGTCTTCTATGCCCTCCTTGAGAACGACCTGTGACCTAAAGATGAGATGTCTTCTAGTAACAGATGGTATAACAATCAGCCGAAGCTATAAGAATATGTAGAGACCAGATGCCACGCAGAAAGCCCACTGCTTCTCCGTCGGGATCTCTCATAGAATTAATGGATTCAAGGGTTCCGACCCGAACATTCGGAATCTTACGTCCTGCAGATTTCTGCTATTGCAAATAGTATGTATGGAGATTTCGCCGCCTTCCATACAGCCTCTACAAGTGAGATCAATAGAGATCCCCCATGCTGTAAAGGTGATCGTTAATTCGACAGTGTCCTGCCAAGAGTTCCACCACCCTTCTCAACTGTGCTAAGTTTCAGACGAGCACAGACGAATGGCCTAGCTGTGGTTATACATAGTTTGACCTGTCGCATACCCTGCGTAAAATCCCAGTAATCAAGATGAACTTGTCGTTCTTTCGATAAATTACGGTAAATTCTTTGAATCCATTTAGAAATCTCATTTTAGAACACCCGATATAATACATATTCTTCATAAACGATATAAATATTTTTTTGCTAAATAAAAAAAACTACAAAATGCAAAACCCATTCAGTAGTCTCTGTATGATGATTAAACAACTCTTTTAAAATATAAAAATTATTAAAGTTACAACAAGAAACAAGTGGTATGATGTAGTTGTGTATGCGAAAATAAAAAGAAAAGTTAAATAAACACAGTAATGTTTTATTCATCTTCATTTTTTTAAATATTTGTTTTACATTAAATACGATTTAATTCGAATCGGTACTCAGACACCAGCAACAAGGGTTCACATCATTCACAAATCTATATGGTCAACGCCACACTACCTCTACGTACAGACTAAAACAAATAAAAAACCTTACGCTGAACTGTAAGACCTCCAATATATAAATATAGTTCACAGTGGTTCAATATTTGTACATTGGTGCTCCAATCTAGTTAAACCAATTTCAGTTCACTCTTTAATCGAGATGGGTCTTAGTACGCTTTGTATAGTACCTGGTTTTTTCGAATGTTATGCCATTGAGGGGTCCTAAAGTATTAGTATTCTCAGAAACGGCTTCAACGATTTTCATGAAAATTAGTATGCAGGGGGTTTTTGGGATGAACAATCGATCTTGCTAGATTTTATTTTTAGAAAATGTCGTTTTATGTTCTCAGGAAAAATTGAAATATTGACTGCAAAATGCGACTCTTCCTGACATCTATTGTCGACGAAATAAAGTACATTACTGGGATATTCAAATTAGTATTTGTGTGAAGACATTTTAAATGGTTCTTATATTAGTGATAAAATTTGTGCTTTTTAACTCAAAAAATACCGAGTAAAGCTCGGTCATCCAGGTACTTAAAACGTAAAAAATAAACGTTATTATTAGGAAACCCTATATATGGAAGTGAATATACAAATACATATTCAAATGAATTTTTTTTCATTCATTTCGTAATCGTATATTTTTTGAGTAAGTTATATACCGATGAATTGTTGCAATACATATGTTTCGACTCGTTTATTTGTCTTTGTGAAACGTATTTGGAAGGGCACAAATGAATAATTAAAATCCCATTATGATTATATTTGAACTCTGTAAATGTTACAAAAACAAACTTCTTCTTATTTAACAGACATTGACTGTTGAATTATTAAAAACAAAACAGAACTATTTTACCAAAAGATTTCAAATATATGTTTTTTCTTAACATTAAAATTAATTTCCCAAAGGATTCCAAAACTAAAACACAATTTCATTTTAAAAGAATATTTTTTTAAATTGAAACTGACTTGAAGTTGGTACTGGTAGTATACTAATACTATCTATAAGTCATTCACACGTGAATTGAATTTGACAGAACCAGTATGTTATTTTTATTGAATAGAAACAAAAAAAAATTGACTTAATAATTATTATGAATGAGAGTTGCGAGAGATGATGAATAATATACAATAATAGCCTTAAGATAGAAGAAGGAAGTCATCGATTGGCTACTCAAAATGTTCAAAAAAACAAAAAGTATTCATTTCATCTTCTTGTCTAAAGAGAAGCCTGTAAAAAATAATATACGTAACATGAAATGTGTTTTTACAGTTAACCAATTTTTGATTACAGACAATTTTTTTTGTTAATTTTTTTATATTTTTAATTTCAATGCTCTGTTTTTTTATACAGAAGAATTTTTTACATTTTTATTTCTATTCCCTATTTTTAACACGCTTTGACCTGTATGTATGCATTACTTATATACAGTGTGTCGAATTTAAGAATCTTTGACGACCTCTTTGATCCAAACTACGTTGACGGTAAAGCACTCCTGCTGTTCTAAAACAGCTCAAAATGGTTCATGGAGTAGTGGCCAGAGATGGGCCAACTCTTATCACAACGGACCCCATAGTCTAAGTGTGTCCCACCCAGGACAGCTACTCTAACCTAACCTAATCTACATTCCATAGCAAACTAGTTATAAAAAAAATTATTCTGGGTAATTTGATTTTTCGAAAGTTTTGTTAATTTCACCATTTTTCCATTTTCATACCCAAATACAGTGGAAAAAGAAAAACTTCTAGTGTCCCAGAGAAAAATATTACAATTTTCTTTCACTATTTTCATGGGAGGCTATTTTTCCCTCCTTCCCCTGGGACTAAAGAAGTTTTTGCTATTTCACAGTACCTGGGTGAAAAAAATGAAAAATGGGAAAATTGATAGGATTTTCAAAAAATGAATGTATTCAGGGCTGATAGAATATGAATACCTACAACATATCGAAATTTCAAATCGATAGAGTAAAGGGTATAATCGCAGTGCTTGAAATTCAATTGTAACTTAATCTTATCTGGAAAATCGCTTTTCTTTATAAGTTTTTTTCCACCAATGAATATTTAAAAAAATAATAATTTTTCACGCTAATAAAATGATGTTTCAAAAAAAAAAAAAAATTAAGTGTGTATTCCCAATTTCTATCAGCTTTGAATTGAATGTCATAATTTCAAAATATTAATCTCTATCTCGATTTTATTATATCGATGTTTTTTTTGTCTAAGACCTTTTGATACAGTTCTTAAAATGCCTTGGATCAGTTTCAGGAAGTGAATATTTAGCACTCCAAAAAATTTCTCCTTACATTATTTTCAGTAATCCATTATAAAACTTAAAAGAATACTTACATTTTTCAATCGTAGTAATATTTTTAAAAAATCCTCTTTTTAAAATTAAAAATGACAGAAATGCATTTTGTTATTTGATAAAGGTTGTCATTTTTTTCTTATGAAAGAATCCCTACATTAAAAAGAAACGACTGTGGGTTAAATAATTTGGTTTTTTGGTTAATAAATTATCTGATGTTATTACTAAAAACAGGTTTACTAGAATATAAAAATAAAAATATTTTAAAGGATTTTTTAATTTCATTGTGAAACCTATTTTATAAGTATTTCTTTTGTAGTGTGAACAATTACACCTTTTATAAACAATTTAGAGGGGGTTAAATTAAATATTTTTTTTTATGTTGTTACATAATCTGTAATTAAATAATCATTACTCTACCACTACCCTACAACTGTCTATGAAGAAATTAAGATATTTACTAATATTTTATCGTCCAAATGATTAATGATAACGTTTTTAACTTTGTTAAACATATAGTAGAGTGAAATTACGCCTTGTGTATGGATTAAAAGTTCGAGCAATGAAACTTTGGGGTTTTTCTTTTCACATAAAAATAAGTATTTTTTGAAATTTTTTACTTTCCCGGAGTGGTGCAACATGTTTAAAAAACAAAATGGCGTCAAAAATGAAATTTTTTTCAGAAATTTTATCATTTTTATTTTATATTCGCAAAAGGAGACATCGGTGCATATCCAAATTTGGTAGGTTTGTAGTCAATGTTAAGAACTACTCCTCATATTTTTTTGGTGGGGTTTCGTCCCTTCCCCTCCCAGTTATATATATATGTATACATACATATGGTAAAACAGTTCATTTGACTGTAACTTGAAAAATATTCGATTGATTTTAATGAAACTAATATCAATAGTAGGTTTTATTACTTACAACTTTCGGTTAAAATTTTAGCGAAATCCGTTAAATAGTTCGGCCAAAATTTCCAATTTAGGGAATTGTTTAAAATGGCTGCCATTTTATGCCATTTTGTCCTACGAGGTTAAATTTTTTTTTAAATTGTAGCATTTTTTATTATCTTTCGATTTTATAATAAGTGACTTACCCGTAAAATGACTCCTTGATCCATATTTTTGCGAAAAACGGAAAATTTAACACTTTCTGGAAATAATTGTTTGGGGGGTGTATGGACTGGCTTTGGGGGGTGTTTTTTGCTTTGGCATGAGAAAACTATTTTTAAAAGAGGTCTATATGGTTTAAAGCAAAATTTTTAAGTTTTAACCCCCGCGCTGTAAGGGGGAAGGGGTGTATGAAATAAATGTATCTTAAAAGATTTTAAAAAGAGGTCAAAATAGTTTAAAATGCTAAAGTAACCCAAAATTTTAGCTGTTTATATTAATATAGCACTTTTTACAACATCCACCCCTTCCGCTCCCCCTTTCATATTTTTTGCAAATTCAAAATTTTTAGGACGTATGAAGGGGTTTTTGGGGTCGCTTAAAAATTTTGAATTTGCAAAAAATATGAAAGGGGGAGCGGAAGGGGTGGATGTTGTAAAAAGTGCTATATTAATATAAACAGCTAAAATTTTGGGTTACTTTAGCATTTTAAACTATTTTGACCTCTTTTTAAAATCTTTTAAGATACATTTATTTCATACGCCCCTTCCCCCTTACAGCGCGGGGGTTAAAACTTAAAAATTTTGCTTTAAACCATATAGACCTCTTTTAAAAATAGTTTTCTCATGCCAAAGCAAAAAACACCCCCCAAAGCCAGTCCATACACCCCCCAAACAATTATTTCCAGAAAGTGTTAAATTTTCCGTTTTTCGCAAAAATATGGATCAAGGAGTCATTTTACGGGTAAGTCACTTATTATAAAATCGAAAGATAATAAAAAATGCTACAATTTAAAAAAAAATTTAACCTCGTAGGACAAAATGGCATAAAATGGCAGCCATTTTAAACAATTCCCTAAATTGGAAATTTTGGCCGAACTATTTAACGGATTTCGCTAAAATTTTAACCGAAAGTTGTAAGTAATAAAACCTACTATTGATATTAGTTTCATTAAAATCAATCGAATATTTTTCAAGTTACAGTCAAATGAACTGTTTTACCATATGTATGTATACATATATATATAACTGGGAGGGGAAGGGACGAAACCCCACCAAAAAAATATGAGGAGTAGTTCTTAACATTGACTACAAACCTACCAAATTTGGATATGCACCGATGTCTCCTTTTGCGAATATAAAATAAAAATGATAAAATTTCTGAAAAAAATTTCATTTTTGACGCCATTTTGTTTTTTAAACATGTTGCACCACTCCGGGAAAGTAAAAAATTTCAAAAAATACTTATTTTGATGTGAAAAGAAAAACCCCAAAGTTTCATTGCTCGAACTTTTAATCCATACACAAGGCGTAATTTCACTCTACTATAAACATACATAGAAATTATTATATAGGATTATCATATTTTAATTGCGTATAGAAATAGAGCTTGCGCCCAAAAGTAGCAAATTTATAAACTAAATTTGTAAAAAAAAGTAAACTTCATAAATGATATTACTCTTGTATTAAAATTTATCAAATTTAAAACACTTGGCTGGGAGAAAATTTCTAATTTTTTCACATAAGATACAATACTACAATAAGGTACAACTACAATAAATTAGTTTAAAAAAAAAATTAAAAAAAGATAGTCAGTCTTGGGGATTGTCAACGCGACGGAAGTGAAAACTTAAAACAAAAGTTCAATTTGGAATAACTGTGTTTAAACACCATCTATGAACAGTAATCAGAAGTTACCAAAGATCACAATCACTAAGTAAATAGTTAATTGTACAACTGTATCTATTATTACATAGGTGTCGTTTTTTCGATTGTTATATCTGTAGCTATATCATCGTCAGCATGTTGCTAGCGCCTATAGAAGTTTTCACTTCAAAAATTGTAAATAATTTTAGAAGCTAGAAGCCATAATACATTTACATTTATACAAGGATGTAGTAATTGTTTAAAAAATATAAAAGGATGTAAATAATTTTATTTTTTGCCTTCTTACAAGGGTAAATTGTTTGTTATTTAGATATAAACACTTTCGGGAGTACTTGTATTGAACATTCTACACACAGAGGTGTTTTGGCGTTCACATGAAAGTTAAAAAAAAAAAAATCAATCGTATTAGTAGAAAAAAATTAATTATGTATTATAATATGACACGCTGGATTAAAATTCCAAAATATTTAAAATTCATGTTTTGTTTGTAAACAAAGTTGTATTTATTTATTTTTTTAAATATATTTCTACAAGAATAATATAAATAAATATCATGGACATGACGTTCCGCAAACGAAAGTAATTATTATATAATCATGCATTATGTAAAAATATAGGTTCCATTTGGATGACTTTATAAGTTTTTTATTTATTTATTTTGTTAAATTCACTAGTTTAACGGTATACAAATTTTCTTTTTTAATTACGCTCTAATTCAAATCATATTTAATTATTAATTTATTTGGAAAGCTTTTAGAAAAACTCATAGTTAATTATCTTTATTGTGTTTACACTTTAACTACAATTAAGATAAATAGGATATTTATTTTATTAATATTACTAGCCGATACGCGTCCGCTTCGCTTTGCTTATTCGATTTTGTCTTTTTAAGACCTATATTTTGAATTGTACAATGGTGGACTTATTAATAAATTTTTTATGTTTCCAAGACAAAAAACAAAACCAAGCAGGTGAAAATAACAACCGAATGAAAAAATTGTTCAAACAACCTGTATATAAACTCTCTCTTTCTGTCTCATTGTTTCTCTGTCTCTTTTTATTATAAAATTTCAATACTAAACTGATATTATCTTTTAAATGAGATATTGAGATTTTGAGAATAAACAACGGTCACTTCGGCTGAGGCGAGGTTTTTGGTACAATTCACCTCGCCTCGCCTCGACTTTTGGAACAACATACTTCGGAGCCTCGGTTAGTAACTAGGCTTAAAATTTTGGACCTCGCCTCGATGCCTAGTAATCAGCTGCCTGGTAGCCTCGGTAAAACACTAGATTTAGCATATCAATTAAAATTTTAAGGTGAATATCATTTCGTGCTGAACTGAAATAAAGTATGTTATGTAATACACTTATAAGTAGTTAATGACTGTGAATCATTATCACTTTTTATTAAGTACGCAATGTACTTAAGAAATAATTATACATTCAAGTGTGTACTTAAACACTAGTGTTTTAATATATGCAAAAGTACTCGAATTTCAATTCAAGAAATTATAAAAAAATTCAACAACGCCTTTATCAAAAATTAATTCCAATATTTTGATGATCTTCCAAATACGGGTCTATAAATATATTTAGAGTCGGAAATGTCTTCTTTTCTAGATACAGGGTGTTAAAATTTTGAAAGAAATACCATTTTTGGGAGTATTATCAAATCGGGTGCTTAGAAAAATTGAAATTTTGATAGCTAAGAATCCTTCATGATTTAAAGCTTGTGGTATTAATTACGAAAGCCTTTTTTTTTAATTTGTATTTTCCTTTTTTCAATTCCAATATTTTAAATTTTAATAATTTTTTATTTTGTTTTAGGTAAGTGAAAATGGGATATTCTTTAGAAAATTAAGTGGCTATGATTAAGTAATTTCTTCTGGTGAGTCAAATTTGTAGATTACAGCTACCGATTTTCGAAACTAACATTTGTTTTTTTATGAGGAATAACTTCCTAATTTAGAGTGCGATTCTATCTCTTATCTTTTAGATTCTAAATTGACTATTAAATTAACCCGAAGAACTAAGTCTGATCTGATGTCATAATAGATTAAAATGATTCACCCTGTATTATATGTAAAATATAAATATAAAATTACATATTTTGATCTTATCACTATTTCCGATTATCGGTTAACCACTTTTGAATTTTAATTAAACTATCAACTAACAAAAATTATTATAAAAATTTGTTTCACATAAATATGTCGAATGATGATTTTTATATTTTAATAAATACATTACTATATTCTATACATTTTTAAATTTAATTTTCTTTTATTATCAGAGAACAAGTGTGATAATATTTTATGTTTATAGTAAGGTTATTTATATATAATTGGAAGGTCAAGTATATATTTATCACAGAATTTCCAAAACTTTTTGATAATTTTATTTATCAATCAATATTATAAAGTTCTTAAGAAAATATTATATGTGGTTATTAAATTTTTATACTATGTATATATAAAATATACATGGTAGATTAAGTTTAGTTCCAAGTTTGTAACGCTTAAAAATAATGATGCTAGGAAAAAAATTTTGTCATAGGTGTTCATAAAATCACCTAATTAGTCCATTTCCGGTTGTCCGTTCGTCCGTCCGTCTGTGGACACGATAACTCAAAAACGAAAAAAGATATCGAGCTGAAATTTTTACAGCGTACTCAGGACGTAAAAAGTGATGTCGAGTTCGTAAATGAGCATCATAGGTCAATTGGGTCTTGGGTCCGTAGGATCCATCTTGTAAACCGTTAGAGATAGAACAAAAGTTTAAATGTAAAAAATTTTCCTTATCAAAAAATAAACAACTTTTGCTTGAAACATTTTTTCGTAAACATCACTGTTTACCCGTGAGGGCGACTATTAGGCGGAAATTTTATAATATGTACTATACTTGATTATCAGTTATGTATGTGTCACATGTTTGTATGTGTTATGTGATAAAGAAATCAACACTGACTATGCATGGTATTTCATCAATTAACTCAGTCAATTGTTTGTTTTCACTTGTTTAGTATAATATTAATTTGCCTACGATAATATCCCAATACGGTATTTGACTGATATCGAATTTGCCACATTACCCATAAAACTGTCAAAGTAGGCTTGATATACCATAAAAAAATTTGAAAGTTTAAAATTGATTATAAAACGAAGAAGTTATAAGCATTCAAAGATTATTATCCGTCTCTTTCTTGTAAAAAATAGTAAAAGAGATCGTGCAATGACGTCAATGCAATGCTGCATGTGATAAAAATATCATTTTAAAGTTGCAATCTCTATCAACTACTTTGTAACTAATTTATTTTATAAATTTTGTTATTAATTTGAAACATTTTGAAGAACTCACGTCGAGTTTGTTATATATTGATAAAAATATGACTAATATGAAATAATAGTAACATAAATTAAATTTATCAGAATATAATTTCCTTTTGAAACCAAAATGACTCAATATAAAATTTCCCCGTTTGAACTAATTTTGAATTGAATTAAGCAAGAAAGATTAATAAATAATTGTCAATTTTTTCTACGATGAGTTTTTACCGAATCTTTACGCTTTATTTGAGGTCTTCTTATTTCAAAAATACCATAGACAGCTACGTGTGTTGTCAAATTGATGCCGAACGAAAAGGTTTAGAAAATATGTTCAAATTTTTCGAAAACGTCGGTCAGTAAACCAAAAATCGAGAAAAACTATTTTAATTTCATGTCTTTGCATCTTTCTTATACGTCTTCCGGCTTATGAACCTCTTAAATTCCTAATTTTTAAATTTGTTGATGAAATAGATCCAAGCTTCGAAAAAATCTTGGTTCAAATTAATAAATAGTTGAAATTTTGTTGTTTGCAACACCGTTAAGCCTTGATCGTACATCCAATTTTCTAAATATTTTTTTTGTTTTTAGTTCAAGCATGCGCTATGCCGTACATTTGGGAATATCACTTTCGTACACAATGATTTATTAAATATAAATTGTAAAAATATTGATCAAACACAAAGCAACTCCGTATCGCATTATTATTGTATTTCTGCAAACAATTTTATTTATTATTATTATTATTAATAATTATTATTTGAATATGTATAACGACCCCAGTAAATAATATAATTTTAATACATAAATAATATATAATTTAGTTTATCCGGTTGAAATTAATGGTCCAGTAAATTGATTCAATGACAGTAATAGTATAGTCTGTCAGTAGTCACTACTCACTAGTCACTAGTTCACTAGTCAGGTGGTGGTTATTAGTTAGTTTTAGATATTATAATGTTGAGAATACATTTGCAATTAGAAAATATGTTGTTTTCGATTCAAAATGTTCGCCTTAAGGAGTTACGAGCAGACTAGCAACTTCCAGTAAAGGGTTTCATTTTTATTTGACCTCGAAAGTAGACATATCCTCTGACTATTAATCGGTCTTGCAGTCTTGGTCTTGGACTTGTATATTTTTCAAGACCATGGCCAATATAGTACCTGTTCGACAAGACCTTGTCTATATGAATATAGGCCTAGACCTAGCTCTGCAAGATCAAGACTTATTTGCGCAAGACCAATTGATCTATGTTGCTCATTTACGAACTCGACGACCTGAGCACGCTTTAATATTTCAACTAGCTATCTTTTTTCGTTTTTGAGTTGTCGTGATGAAAGACGGACAACCGGAAATGGACTAATTAGGTGATTTTACGAACACCTATACCAAAATTTTGTTTATAGCGCCAATATTTTTAAGCGTTTTAAACTTGGGACTAAACTTAGTATACCTTGATATATTTCATATACATGGTATAAAAAGACTGGTATATTTAGATAATTGATCAATTTTGTAATGATAATTAATAATAAGACTCCAAAAAAACTGAAATAATACAATAAAATCAATCGAAAGTTCAAAATATCTTTAATGCAAGATCAAAAACAATCCTCGATCGACCAAGACTCAACTCTGAAAGTCTAAGAAGATTCGATTCTGTAAGACCAAGACATATTTTTACAAGACCAAGATTTAAACTAATAATGCAAGACAAATATCAAGGCTAAATCGTCAAGATCAAGACCAAGAAACCATGGTTTTTGGTCTCGCTCATCACTACCGCTGACGTAGCCCTCCCTTGACGTAACTCAGCGTAAATTTTAAACTAATCTCGCCCCCTCTTGACTGGGCCACTTGGTTTATGAATGCTCCTTTCCTGAATTGATTACTTAATAAATTTTGGGTAAAGTCAAATGCTTAAATTCTTAAATTATGTATTGAGATCGTTGGCTCAAGAAAATATTTTCTTGCTATAAATTCAGTATTTTTTTTACTCGGTACAAATCTGGCTTATAATAGCTGGAACTTTTACGTTAGCGAATACTTTCTTATACCATATAGTATTTATATTTGCTCGAATATAACTAGTTTTTGTGCCACTAAGTCGCATCTATATTCTCCGCCTATTAATAATAGTTTAGATGAATTAGTCAGATCTCAGATCCCCTTTGTTTTTATTTCCAATTATAGTTTCAAGTGCTATTTATATTTTTATCCAACAACAGAACAGATCCATTTTAATTTTATTGTTGTTAATATATTTTTTATGTATGTTTCATACTTTCATATGTGATATTATGCGGTCAATTATTTTTATTTATAATTATTTTTGTTGTTTTATAAACTATAAAATTACATGGCAGTTTTTTAATTAATTTTTCAATTAAATTGCTTGATACTACAATTGTAATACAACAAGGGAATATCTACTCCTAGTAGGTAATGTCTAATAAGTATTTTACCTTGGAAGGGGATTTTATATCAGTAATTAAAAATATTATTCGTTTTAGATTAATAATTGACAATAATTTAATGATTGGATGCAGAGTTTCTGAGATATTGCAATATTTGGATCGATTTTAGTCCGTATCTCGAAAATTATTCGACCAGTCATCAAATTCACCCGATTTTTTAACTTTTTGGGTCAAAATTACCTTATATACTAAGTTTTATCGAAATTAGAGATTAAAAAAATTTTTCGATTTTTTGCAATTTTTTCAAGGGGTACCCCTTTGAAAAAATCGAGAAAATCGGAAAAGAAATTTTGTTTTGGAATTTGATAAAACTCAGTGTATGGGGTAATTTTGGTCCAAAAATTATAAAAATCGGGTTAATTTTATGATTGGATGCAGAGTTTCTGAGATATCGCAATATTTGGATCGATTTTAGCCCGTATCTCAAAAACTATTCAACTAGTCAACAAATGCACCCGATTTTTGTACTTTTTGGGTCAAAATTACCTTGTATACTAAGTTTTATCGAAATTGGAGATTTAAAAAATTTTTCGATTTTCTGCAATTTTTTTAAGGGGTACCCCTTTGAAAAAATCGAGAAAATCGGAAAAGAAATTTTGTTTTGGAATTTGATGAAACTCAGTGTATGGGGTAATTTTGGTCCAAAAAGTATAAAAATCGAGTTAATTTAATGATTGGATGCAGATTTTCTGAGATATCGCAATATTTGGATCGATTTGAGTCCGTATCTCAAAAACTATTCAACTAGTCAACAAATGCATCCTATTTTTGTACTTTTTGGGTCAAAATTACCTTATATACTGAGTTTTATCGAAATTGGAGAGAAAAAAAATTTTTGGATTTTTTCAAATTTTTTTAAGGGGTACCCCTTTGAAAAAATCGAGAAAAAGGCAAAAAAAAATTTGTTTTGGAATTTGGTGAAACTCAGTGGATGGGAATTTTGATCCAAAAAGTATAAAAATCAGGTTAATTTAATGATTGGTCCTATACAAAGTTACAATGCCAGAGACTATCATGGTCAAAATAAAATTGTGAACAAAAGGGAGGATAAGTGAGAGCTATAACGTGATGGTCTTTGTTTTAAAAAGGAGAAATTTCCCAACAAAGCGGGCGGGTATTTGTTCGTATTTCATATATACAGGGTATCAAAATAACAACAACAAAAATTTCAGAATCTCACAACATTTAACAGAATTCACCACCTTCTTGATTTTGTACCATAATTTAAGGTCAATGATCTACTATTTTTATAAAATAGATCCTACAGAACTCTGTTGTTAAATATTGAATTGACTTTCGAATAGATGATATTTACGTAGAGGGTTTAAAAGAAATATTTGATGGGAATAGCAAATATGCAAATCATGTATTCAAAACGATAATTCGTGTTCAGCAATTGAAAAAAGAAATGTTTGAACTAATAAAGTATCATATTTTTTAAGCTCATTCATTCACAAAATATTATATTCACTAATAGCATTAAATTTAATGCTTTATAACAAGTGAAAACAAACAATTGACTGAGTTAATTGTTGAAATACCATGTATAGTCAGTGGTGATTTCTTTATCAAATTACACATACAAACATGTGACACATACATAACTGATAATCAAGTATAGTACATATTATAAAATTTCCGCCTAATTGGCGCTCTCACGGGTAAACAGTGATGTTTACGAAAAAATGTTTCAAACAAAAGTTTAATTTTTGATAAGGAACATTTTTTACATTTAAACTTTTGTTCTATCTCTAACGGTTTACAAGATGGGTCCTACGGACCTAAGACCCAATTGACCTATGATGCTCATTTACGAACTTGATCTCACTTTTTACGTCCTGAGTACGCCGTAAAAATTTCAGCTCAATATCTTTTTTCGTTTTTGAGTTATCGTGTCCACAGACGAACGGACGGACAACCGGAAATGGACTAATTAGGTGATTTTATGAACACCTATGATAAAATTTTTTTGCTAGCATCATTATTTTTAAGCGTTACAAACTTGGGACTAAATTTAATATACTATGTATATTTCATATATACATGGTATAATAAACAATATTTAATGTACTACAAAAACTGTTTACAACTATAACCAACCCCTATTTTAACATATAATTGTTTAGTTTTGAAGGCATGACAACATCAAATGAATAATAATTAGAGCACAAGAACATGAAAAGAGGAAAATTATTGTACTATAACAATAACCTAATATTATTTACCATCAGGTAATGCTGCTCTAAATCAATATTACCCATCTAATAAATTATTTTTCTAGCCTGGTTTTTTCCTGTCTACGTGATATTTTCCTTATTCCTTTATGAAATTCTAAGATTTATCTACCCCTCATTTTAAAGATTATCATGCTGAAATACGCTCACGGTCTAAAAATGTACCTCTTAGAAAAACAACACGCTAGAGAAATAATTATAAATTTAAATTTTGTTCATTATGTAATTTGTGTATCATATCTGTAATAAAATTGCCTATAATTAAAAAAAAAAGTAAATTAATCACTTATATAAATTATTTCTCTAGCCTGTTTTTAGTTACGGGTATCACCCTGTGGAATTACTCTCGGGTCGAGCTAGTATTTACCAGCTGTTGTAAGGTCTATTATCTTTTCGAAAGTCCCTGTTCTCACTATTTCTATATCGAAAAATCTAGAGAGTGTGATAAAAAACTATCTAAAATATTTAGACAATCTTGTAGTTTATAATAATACCATAAAAATATAAGGTTGTCGATGATATAAAAACAAAATTTTTATTTAATTATGAGTTCATCGAAGATCTATCATAGAGACGACTATAGTTAGATTATTGATGGTTGAAGAAAGATATCTATATTATCAAATTTATAAACATCACTTGCACACAATATATTATATATTTTTGTAGTTGCGTGGTATTGTAAAGCTAAAAATAACACATTATTTGACTACATAGCCATGCATTTGGTTTATATGTATGTACCGTGCAATAAACCAAAACTTGTTTACAATACTTGTAGGGAAATAAACAAACACCTTAAATAAATTAACTTAAGTAATACACGTTTCATGAAAGTTAATTTTTCTTCGAATTTTATTTTGTAAATAATACTTACTGTACTGTTTATTTACGAAGAAGCGTTCAGCTGCATCTTTAATAAAAATATCCATTATCCAAACAAAATGTCAAAAACCCATTAATGGGTAAATAAGTGAATAAAGTATCCAAACACAAAAAACATCTGTAATGTTTTTGTGTAATCAGCGCACGCCACCAGCATTCAATTCAGTTATGTTATGCTATTTTAAATGATTTTTACTGTAATTAAATGCGAATATACTGAACAGTAGAAATTACAATTATATTTAATATTAAATAAATTGAACAACAAATAGTTTTTGATCTTTTTGACTTACCATCAGTTGATTTCAATAATATAAAAACAACATACAAAGTATTTATTTGACAGAAAGTAAATTAGGCAACTTATCTACTACACATGTGTACCAAAATTAACCTGAAAAAATAATAAAAAAAGAACGAAAAGTGTCGTGGAACACCCGGTGGGAATTATTTTCTTTTTGATAAAAATAATGTATTATTAAATAACTAGCACTATGAAGGAATGGTAATAAAATTGTATTTATCATTTCTTTTCAAGTTTTCGTTTATGAAGTAATGGAAATAAGACATTTTCTTATTAATTAGTATTATAAAAATAAAAGGAAATCAATTTTATGAACATGTTTTTAAAATTTTTATATAAAACGCCTCCTGTGAGCAATAATCACAAGTTATTAAAGATCTAAAATATTAAGGTAGTACCTACACGAAAGTGATATTCCAAGAATTTCTCAAAACTCAGAATATAAAATATTTAATTCATAATACACTTGCTGTTAAAATTAGAAGATGATTTACCATGCCATACATGAGATATTAGCAATTAAAAGTGACGCAATTTGTACGTGTACATGGGAGAAGTGTATAAAAATACACAAATTTACAAATATTATATTTATTTACCAATGAATGACGTCCACCATCTCTATGAAAAACTAATATAATGTAGAATACTATATTTAGAAAATATATAAATAAAAATAAAAATTATTTACCATATAGTTTCGATAAAAAACTTAAATAAATAACTCGTTTTAGCGATGATTTTTGTGGAAAAGATATGAAGACTAATGTTAAAGGCATATGTCATAGTGTGTGTGTTTATATGTATACTAGAATCAGTAGTGAGGAACTACAGTCTTTTGAAAATAATATATGGTATATGTATAATAGTCATAGCACAGTTAATGCACTGAATGATAGTATTAGTCCAAAACTTTTTGACTGGACGGTCGCGGAGGAACTACCTTAAGATATATCCATCTAAAATATTTTCAGATTTGTGACACTTCCGCTTATACCGAAAGTTTACCCTAAAATCTTTATTTCAAATAAAATGACCTATTTGTTTTTACATAACTCGCTTAAGTCAATAATTCTGAGTATCTTTTGTAATAAAATGACCCTCCTTAATCTTTAAGGTTTTCGAGATAAACGATATTTATTGAAAATTTTGATGCAAATGAACGTGTGGAAAAAAGGCTGCAACTTTCATACTAATTTCAGTAGAACGTTCATACACGGCTTATTAAAGAGCTAAAGAATTCAGCTACACGTACGATTTTAAACCACCAGGTTCCTCTTTGAATTATCTGAAATATCACTTCCAGTTAACAAGTGTTAAATTGTGTCAAAAATTAAATTTTTTTTTCTCGCAGAATTTATATTCCGAGCTATTTACATTTGGAAAAGGAACAAGTTCTGACTGTCTTTTCAGTTTTTTTTATAAATATTATGGTGGATTTTATGTCCAATTTACATTCGCCTCTTTATTTATTATTGTAAATGTGATACTGGTACCGGTCACGGTTGACAACGTAGGTTGCATGCAATTTGCCCATCAAGATAACCACACACACAAGCTGCAGGTATTTATTACCTTGGTATGTGTAATATGTAGGCAGAGGTTTGGCGCTATAGTAACAAACCATGCTATAGAACTATGACTATAGAGAATCAAATACAGAAAGGCAGACGTTCAGATGTCACTGTATGTTTTTTTTAATAAATTTAATAGGTTGAATAATAAAATTTATATGTTATTGTTTTATTAATATCATTTATACGCTTTATTTAAGGGTTTTTTTATTTAATTTAATTACGCTGAACTGTGTGAAATCAAACAAGTCAGAGTAGATATATCTCTTGCAAGTCAGATCAATAAGTTTCTGAATAAAATAGTCCTAGAGCTGGCAAATTAAGAATCAAATGGACATTTGCCGCAATAGGGCGAACTCTGATCCAGATTTATTTGATCTTACTTATAATAATAGTATATTTTGGAGAGGGCTTTAAAACTGGTTAATTTTAAAACAAAAATATAAAGATTTACTAACTTGGTGGAAATTTTATATTTGAGCCTTAAATAGGAAATTTCATCAAGCTTTTGCGGTATGATTTTAATTATCGCTGAACTAGTTTGCATAGTTTACCTGAAAGAGCGCTCATTTGTCCTAGTTCATTCGCGAACTATACAGGCCTAATGAAGGAGTAATAGAAGGGGGATTTTTAGAGTCTCATATCATTTATAGAAGTTTATTTGTTCTCAAAAGTCATGACAAGGTGATGGGCAGTTTTCTGCATTTAATATAAACTGTGATAAAAGCTTTAATAAATGTTTTTACTAAAAACTTTTTTTATTTAATATAAACACGTAAATAGCTCATCAAAACATTGATTTCCTTTTCATGTTACAACAAAACGCTACCGTGAAATAGAACAAAGCACAGAATTTTTACTGTATTCATGTTTATTTCCACTAATTTCTTTTTAAAGGTGTGGTTTTTATTGTGGCATGTGCAAGAAAGATATCATTTCCAAAATTATACTTAATTTATTTTTATAGGAGTGTTTATGTAATATATAAATTGGTAAAGCGTGAATCTGACCCTTCCATATTCTGCTCTGCTTTGACAAAATATTATATATCCAGGTATAGCGTTTTGTTCAGTGTTACCATCTTAGTAATTTTACAATTAACTTAAGGGCGCTCTGAAGTTCACGTTTTCAAAATGTCGAAAATTAAAAATATTGTTTAATTTCGATATTTCGAAAACCAAGACAGGCATTGAAAAATTTTATTCTTATTTTTCGTCTACATTCATGAAGTTTTAACATAATTCATCATCAAAGTTGAATTAAGGAAAAAACAATTTCAACCCTAAATCTAAAATTGACTTGGTACCTACTCGTACTTCTTACCTTAAATCTTCTCTTTGCTATTTTTCTTTCCTATTATCATGTGTTTATCGTGTTTGAATAAGTGCTCAATTGAATTCCTTTAATTTGAATACGGAATTCTTAATAAAACGGTATACTTTTAGCATTAATTAAATTTTCTTAAAGTATTTAATAGTAGAGTGAAATTACGCCTTGTGTATGGATTAAAAGTTCGAGCAATGAAACTTTAGGGTTTTTCTTTTCACATCAAAATAAGTATTTTTTGAAATTTTTTACTTTCCCGGAGTGGTGCAACATGTTTAAAAAACAAAATGGCGTCAAAAATGCAATTTTTTTCAGAAATTTTATCATTTTTATTTTATATTCGCAAAAGGAGACATCGGTGCATATCCAAATTTGGTAGGTTTGTAGTCAATGTTAAGAACTACTCCTCATAATTTTTTGGTGGGGTTTCGTCCCTTCCCCTCCCAGTTATATATATATGTATACATACATATGGTAAAACAGTTCATTTGACTATAACTTGAAAAATATTCAATTGATTTTAATGAAACTAATATCAATAGTAGGTTTTATTGCTTACAACTTTCGGTTAAAATTTTAGCGAAATCCGTTAAATAGTTCGGCCAAAATTTCCAATTTAGGGAATTGTTTAAAATGGCTGCCATTTTATGCCATTTTGTCCTACGAGGTTAAATTTTTTTTTAAATTGTAGCATTTTTTATTATCTTTCGAATTTATAATAAGTGGCTTACCCGTAAAATGACTCCTTGATCCATATTTTTGCGAAAAACGGAAAATTTAACACTTTCTGGAAATAATTGTTTGAGGGGTGTATGGACTGGCTTTGGGGGGTGTTTTTTGCTTTGACATGAGAAAACTATTTTTAAAAGAGGTCTATATGGTTTAAAGCAAAATTTTTTAGTTTTAACCCCCGCGCTGTAAGGGGGAAGGGGTGTATGAAATAAATGTATCTTAAAAGATTTTAAAAAGAGGTCAAAATAGTTTAAAATGCTAAAGTAACCCAAAATTTTAGATGTTTTAATTAATATAGCACTTTTTACAACATCCAATCCTTCCCATCCCGCTTTCGTATTTTTTGCAAATTCAAAATTTTTATGACGTATAAAGGGGTTTTTGGGGTCGCTGATCTCGAATTTTGCAATAGATTATCAAAAACAATTGTAATATTTTTAGGGGGTGTACTTATTTGGGCCAAAAAATCGTGATCAGCGACCCCCAAAACCCCTTTATACGTCATAAAAATTTTGAATTTGCAAAAAATACGAAAGCGGGATGGGAAGGATTGGATGTTGTAAAAAGTGCTATATTAATTAAAACATCTAAAATTTTGGGTTACTTTAGCATTTTAAACTATTTTGACCTCTTTTTAAAATCTTTTAAGATACATTTATTTCATACACCCCTTCCCCCTTACAGCGCGGGGGTTAAAACTAAAAAATTTTGCTTTAAACCATATAGACCTCTTTTAAAAATAGTTTTCTCATGTCAAAGCAAAAAACACCCCCCAAAGCCAGTCCATACACCCCTCAAACAATTATTTCCAGAAAGTGTTAAATTTTCCGTTTTTCGCAAAAATATGGATCAAGGAGTCATTTTACGGGTAAGCCACTTATTATAAATTCGAAAGATAATAAAAAATGCTACAATTTAAAAAAAAATTTAACCTCGTAGGACAAAATGGCATAAAATGGCAGCCATTTTAAACAATTCCCTAAATTGGAAATTTTGGCCGAACTATTTAACGGATTTCGCTAAAATTTTAACCGAAAGTTGTAAGTAATAAAACCTACTATTGATATTAGTTTCATTAAAATCAATTGAATATTTTTCAAGTTATAGTCAAATGAACTGTTTTACCATATGTATGTATACATATATATATAACTGGGAGGGGAAGGGACGAAACCCCACCAAAAAATTATGAGGAGTAGTTCTTAACATTGACTACAAACCTACCAAATTTGGATATGCACCGATGTCTCCTTTTGCGAATATAAAATAAAAATGATAAAATTTCTGAAAAAAATTGCATTTTTGACGCCATTTTGTTTTTTAAACATGTTGCACCACTCCGGGAAAGTAAAAAATTTCAAAAAATACTTATTTTGATGTGAAAAGAAAAACCCCAAAGTTTCGCTGCTCGAACTTTTAATCCATATAACAGCCTTTTTTTGCTTAGATTTACTCCAGTATTAATGATAAAATAAATTTTTTTATTATAAATTTACTTATAACAGTAAATTGATATTTTGGAGGTCAATATTGATGAGTTTTCTCTGTGGGGTACGTACAAACACATTTTTTTTCCATTTCTTTTTGTGACATTTTATGATAAAATTTTTTAATATGGTAAAATTTTTTAATATAGTATGATAGTAATAAAATATAATTTAAATTATTTAAACTTGTTTATAAAGTGGTAAGTGTGTGTATGTTCAATGTTCATGAACTTGATTTTAATTATTTATGATTTATAAAAGTGTTGCCAAAAATGTAACATCAAATTCATGAACAATTAAAACGATTCTCAATTTAGTTAGAGAAACGAATATATATAAGATGTCGCAGTGGAAGTCTTTGGATCGGACGGGATATGGCGCGCAATTTCAAATGGAAATCACTAAACTTATATTAGTTGTGTGAGGTTGGCCCTACTGTTTGGGCGACTTAAGTGACCATATGGATTTGAACAAACGTAAGTAATCTCAATTAAATTTCAATATTCTGTTTATTCAATTTCTTTTTTTGTAAAATTTTGTAAAACGTTTCTACTATTCACAATTACATTTCTTTCGGTTTTATCAAACGTATATTGCAAAACAATGGTAAATTTAGCATAATTTATTTGACATGTGAATGAGTAGATACATAACCTAGGTTTTTGTATTTAATAAAATTAAAAAAAAATTTAATATTTGTTTTAGGACAACATAACTTAATACTAATATTGACAATGATGATTCCTGGTGAGCTTCTTTTAAAGGTAAAGGTGCATACGGATATATTATTATATTATTTTTCCATCAATGGAAATATATATTCATGTACACATTCGGTCAGGGGCCGTTTGCCGTTACAGTACGGGCGAGATGTATGGATCTTCGAATCAATTAGATCGTCTTCACCACCACCTGGTGCCGCGAAATGGAGAGTGGCTGTCCCTTGTCGTTAATAGGCGGCTATTGGCCAGCACCAATGTGACAAGGGCCACTCGACGGCTTGATTAATGGATGCACCAGGAATCACCACACACGGTAATTAAAAAAAAACTTAACTAATATTATTTCCTAAATTTAAAATGTTTGTTAAAACCTCCAACCTTTTATTAACGTCACTTTTCCCATTTATTTTAGATTATGTCCTTTGGCCGGCAAATTAATTGATAAAGAGGAAAAAGATAAATACAACTTACATAGTCATTCATGAATGGAACCGGGGTTGAACAACCGGACGGCCAGGAGAGATTCGCAGCAGCACACAGCGGATTCACTGGGTGATCCTCGAGGTATACCAGATTTTCTTCCATAATTTGTGTTGATCGAATCGGCCTGCATGCGGTGGTGTTGCCGCTGATGGGCGATGTTGAATTTCCAAACAACAAAAGATGAAATAACCATGCGGTCGTCCACTCGAAACTTGTATCAGCAGGTACTCCACGTGAATATTTATCGTTTTTATTTTAATTTGTTTTTGTTTTATTGTTCCTATTTAATCATTCGTTGTCGATTCATTAACTATAACACGATGTTGGTCCAGTTTTAATTTATGTTCGATTTTATTTTATTTGTTTAATGATCGTCGTAGATTGATTAATTTTAATCCACCACGAATGAATATATTCCGAGCTCCTCACCTGCTCGAAGCAAAGGTTAAAAGTAAGTATCTTTTTTCATCAAGAAACCATCAGGTCATTTGTTGACTCATTGTTTTTTTGTTTTATTAGTGCCTGGTGCCGCCGTGATCCAATCACGACCTTTCGCGCCGTGTTTACCGCCTGCGATGCTGCGTGCGATTCTCTGTTTGTGCGTCGTGTGCCTGGCCATCCGGGTATCCACTTTCGGCCATTTTTTTATTTTTATGATTTGTAATGAAAAAAAAATTGTATTTTAATTTTAAATAAATTTTAAATATTTTACTGACATTTTGTTTTTTTGTTTTTTTTTTTGTAAATTTTTTGTAAATTTTTTTCTTTTTTGTTCGGTGGGTATAATGTAGCCTAAGCCGAACTCCATGTGTGAAACCAAATATGAGTATCGTCTCACAATAATTGTGTTGACTTGATTGAACTGTAGGTATCTTTATTTATTGGTGTTAATTAACACAAGCAATGCAAAAGTATATGGTGTTATGATTGTAATTATCTGTTTCACTAAATAAAATTCTTTTATATTAAGTTATTAATTATAGTCCAAGCAAATTAGACATTTGGTTACTTAAGGATGTATGAGCATGCATGACTAAGAAATTTCAGGTAAAAAAAAAAAATAAAAAAATATGTATTTTTAGTGAATTGTTATAACTTGGCGATATAAGACGAAAAGTAAGAATAAAACTTTTCGATATCTGGCGTAATTTTCAAAATTTTCTTTAATTGAATTCAGCTATCGATATTTCGAAAATCAAGGCAGATATAGAATAATTTTATCAACCAAGATAATGATAATAGTGTTTAGCCTCCCATACGTTTATAACAGAGACCACCCGCATCATTATTTTTTAATCTTTATTAAATTACATCCGTATACAATGGAATTAATGATGTGAGTGGAGTCCGTTACTTCGTTCTTATCCAAGCGAAGACAGTGTGATAAATTTTACCGCCCCATTAATTATAATTGCTCAACTACCGCGGGCGGATTCGAATCCTCAACCTATGTTTAAATAGACAAACGTTTAAAGTAGGTTACGCTATATTCCACTCAGCTACTTAGTATCTAATTTGAACTAAGATAGATTTGGTCCAAACATCTTAAAAAACAAATCTCTATATATTATACATGCGAAAGTAAGTTTGTTTGTTTGTTACGCTTTCACGCTAAAACTAGGAAATGGTTTTTAATGAAACTGTACAGCAATATAGCTCATACTTCAGAATAACACATAATATATATTTTGTAAACATTAACGATGTTCCAGCATGGTATTTGCAGTTTCTATGTTAAAGCAATGGTACAATTTTTTTTTCGACAGAATTTAACGAAAAATTAAATTTAAGAATTTAATAATGCTTACTATTAATTCCCAAAGTTTCAGAAATTTTGACCGTTTAAAATGGGAAATAATTATGCCAACGTCCCAATTTCGATCAATTTACGTCAAAATTAATATCTCGAAAGTGAAAATTAATTTCTAAATTTTTTTTTTAGAATTGTATTGTATAAACATTTTTTTCTACTTTTTCTTCAATATATAATAATATCATAAAAAATAGTTGGAGAGACCGGACATTTTACATGCTTTAAATGGGACATGACCCTCAAAATCGCGAACTTTGTCTTTAAATATCTCGCGATCTAAACGGTCAAAAATTATGAAATTTTAGGAATTCATAAATAAAGCTATTATAAACCCGAGAAAAAAAATTCGGCCAAATCTGTCGAAAAGTGATTTCATGCTGGTACTACCTTAATAAAAAAAATTAATTTAATTTGACATTTCCATAAATTACAGATTTCTGTAAAAGTAGTCATTTGACATTACCTTAAAAATTACAGATTTCTGTAAAAATAGTCAATATAAAATTTTTCACGGCCATCTTTTCCGATATACTCAATGAATAATTACTATTATACATTTAAAAAATTAGAAAACCATACATATATTTTACCTGTATAAAACAATCCTTATCATTATTTTGAGTGTTATAGAAAGGGGATAAGCGAGAGCAATTTTTACTTATCTTTACTTTTAAACCCAGCGAAGCGGGTGGGTATCACTCTAGTAGTTACATAAAAATATGTTACGGATAAATTATATCGTCAGTCATGATAGGTTACATTATAATAATATTTGAATTATTATTGAGTAACCCCAAACGTTAAAATAATTTGTTGAAGAACCACTTTAAATTTGTTAAATAAACGTTTAACAATAAGTAGTATGCAATTCAGAACCCCCATACATATACATACATACCTACCTACCCATAGTTATGGATCTAATAATGTTTATGTATTTTTTCCCAGCATGATATCCATTCAAATAATTTAAAAAAAATTAAAGTAATGTATTTTATTACATACATAAATATTAAAATACAAATGATTATTGTTAATATTTAGAATAATATTTACTAGTTATGCGGTTAAAAAATAAAATGTCACTGTTAAAGAATCTATAATTGTGATATATAGATCTTTTTTTTGCTGCATTTACTAAAAAACGCTTCATAGGGTTTAAAGTTTATTTATTATACTTTTCTCCTGTAAGCCTACGTACTCTACAGTGATGGGAAAAAGTTTCGCAAACTTTAAATTACTTTCGAAAGGTTCCAAGATAAAAAGGCTGAAATTTTATGAGTTCAAGGTGGTTAAAATTAGGATCATTTAACGGCACTACGGTTCACGCAGCCCCCTCATGGGGACTGGGGCGGCTTTGTAATGGAGTTCAGGTTAATTTAATAATTGGATGCAGAGTTTCTGTGATATCGCAATATTTGGTTCGATTTGAGTCCGTATCTCAAAAACTATTCGACCAGTCAACAAATGCACCCGATTTTTGAACTTTTTGGGTCAAAATTACCTTATAAACTGAGTTTTATCGAAATTGGAGATAAAAAGAATTTTTGGATTTTTTTGCAGTTTTTTTAAGGGGGTTTTTTCCCTTTGAAAAAATCGAGAAAATCGGAAAATAAATTTGGTTTTCGAATTTGATGAAACTCAGTGTATGGGGTAATTTTGGCCCAAAAAGTATAAAAATCGAGTTAATTTAATGATTGGATGCAGAGTTTTTGAGATATCGCAATATTTGGATCGATTTGAATCCGTATCTCCAAAACTATTCGACCAGTCAACAAATGCACCCGATTTTTGAACTTTTTGGGTCAAAATTACCTTATATACTGAGTTTTATCGAAATTGGAGATGAAAAAAATTTTTCGATTTTTTGCAATTTTTTTAAGGGTACCCCTTTGAAAAAATCGAGAAAATCAGAAAAAAAAAATTTGTTTTGGAATTTGATGAAACTCGGTTTATGGGGTAATTTTTATCCAAAAATTATAAAAATCAGGTTAATTTAATGATTGAATGCAGAATTTCTGAAATATCGCAATATTTTGATCGATTTTAGTCCATATCTCAAAAACTATTCGACCAGGGAACAAATGCACCCGATTTTTGTACTTTTTGGGTCAAAATTATCTTATATACTGAGCTTTATCGAAATTAGAGATAACCAAAATTTTTTTATTTTTTGCAATTTTTTTAAGGGGTACACCCCTCTGAAAAAAATGAGAAAAACGCAAACAAAAATTTTATTTGGAATTTGGTGAAACTCAGTGGATGGGAATTTTGATCCAAAAAGTATAAAAATCAGGTTAATTTAATGACTGGACCTATAGAAACTTACAATGCCAGCGACTATCATGGTCAAAATAAAATTGTGAACAAAAGGGAAGATAAGTGAAGGCTATAACGTTATAGCTTTGTTTTAAAAAGGAGAAATTGCCCAACAAAGCGGGCAAGTATCTGCTACTGTTATGATAAAATATAATTTAAAAGTTCTGCGCCTTTTTCGAAATGTAAATGGCTTGGACTTTTGAGGCAGACTGTATATATAAATCAGTGGAATTGTTTCAATATTATCGTGAATTCATTTGAAAAACAAGTACTGGTAATTGTGTTAAATATCTACCCTTATTCTAACATATTACCCAGCTCTAATAATTATTTTTATTAAATAAATAAAGCGTTTAAATGTATTGTTGAAAAAAAAATGAAAGTAATGCTTAAATAATTCCCAATTTAATGTATATTTAACTTAATTTTAGATCATAATATTTACTCTAGGGGGAGTTTGATTTGTGTTGCATTATTTTTATTTGATGTTATTGAACGAAATTCAATGAATAACAATAAATTTATTATATTCTAAGTTTCTATAAATTAAATACAACACAAATTACAAAAGCATAAAAGTTTGATATCGTTTAAGTAATATCTTGAGGGCTTTCTAAGGTACTTACATTATTGTTAAATCAATTGATTTACGATTTTAATCTAAACCTATTTGATTAAATTTCATATCAAGTTAGTTGTTATTTACGATTTCTACGTAAATAACAACTATAAAGATTACAATCGGTCGTTTACAATTACTATTAAAAAAATCGAATGATTTTTTACTTTATTTCTGTAGTAAACAACAGTACATTGTACTGTCACCAACGGACAGCTCACATATTAATCCGTCATCAACAAAGAGCGCTAAAAGGACTGCGTTTAAACATCTCAAAATTATTCTCTTTTTTAAATATTATTTACACTTAATTACAGCATTTTTAAACAGTATTTATATTTTTTACTATGTAATAACGGTGTAAACAATGAATTAAAAATATTAAAAAAATAAATTCTCTATTAGAAGAAATATGTTATTGTAATCGCCTGAAAAGTGGTGAGAGAATTTTCCATCTGACAAGCTTTGAAAATTTTCAATCTAACAAAATGGGTTTTTGTTTTCTGAGAGTCTCAGATATCCGTAATCAAATGTCGTTTTTTATATTTTGCATACTAGCCACTACCTCCAGAACCTGCTCTGTTTCTTATAACAAGTTAATTAAAACAATTTCATTTGTTATACCGTGCGTTTGAGAAGCATCTAGGGATAGAACTTTATGTCTGTAGTATGACTGAATACAGAATACATTCGTTTAGTAATGCATCTAAAAGAGTAAGGACTACAGATACGATAAACAGATACGATAAGTCAGTAGCACTGATGATTGACAAAAAAATTGTATGCAACAAATCTCCCACTCTCTGGACGCATACAACAGCTTGACCTATCGTATCTGTTTATCGTATCTGTAGTCCTTACTCTTTTAGATGCATTACTAAACGAATGTATTCTGTATTCAGTCATACTACAGACATAAAGTTCTATCCCTAGATGCTTCTCAAACGCACGGTATATATAATATAAATAAACGAGTAGCAGCAAGTTAAAGAACCACTTGTGTACTTATAAAGACAACACCTACTTTTACAATAACCCTGTAGGCGTTATTAAAGTGAAGTAATTTAGATAGACTGAAAACTAACTGTTTGAGTGATTAATTTTTATTATTTATGTTTTTTTATTTTTTGAAATTGGTAAAATAAATAGTGCTAGCATTGACAGGGGTTCTGTATATTCCGAAAAGAACTCTGAGTAAACCTTTTGGTGTACACAAAACCCCAGTAAGGGCCTGTTTGAAATTTTAGTAAACTTTGGTTTGGAAAAATACCATTTACAATGGGGTGTTCTACTATTTTTGAAAAAGTAATTCAAATTGTTGATTTTGCTAATAAAAAGCCACCAAAAATTTATTTCGGAAAAATACACATGCTTTCTTGCCAAAAACTAAAATTAAATTTTAAACCTTTTTTAAACTGTCAAAAACGCGGGCATCCAATTTGATGACGTAATATCGGTATCATTACACGAAATAACACAAATAAATTTGGCAGATATATTCATAGACATCTGATTATAATAAATATAAATACTTATTATCTATGGATATATCATACGTAGCTGTCTACACTGAACTAATTGATGGTCTATGGCTCATACCGATATGACATGACAGCAAGGCTTGCCCACGTTTTAGGTCACATGATATACAGTTTAAAAATTGCGATTTTTAATTTTAATATTTTAAAAGAAAAATGTGCTTTTATGACTCGAAATCAGAATATTTTACAGACACAGAAAGCTAATGATCTGACTTCTAAAGCCATATTCACACTTGTGTTAATTAGTTTCTTTGTCACTCACCATACATTTATAGAGACTTTATAGAGAATGGATTTAAATAAAATTTTATAGATATTATTTTGTCCAAGGCATATCAAACGTTACAAAGGTAAAGTTTAAATGTATTCATAGGTGAGCTCTCCAACATGGTAGTGTATTATTACATCTAAAAACATTTAAAAAAATACCTTTACGTTTGAGAAAAAAAGATGTTATCGACCACCCATGATTAACACAATACATAAAATTATACTCAGAACTCCTACACGACTTTAAAATTTAATTTTTATTATTCCTGTTAGTTTATTCATTGAAAAAGAGATTGTGAATAGAAATGTCGGATCAACAAATTGGGGTTTCGTTTTGATTATTTAAGAGGTAAAAATTACATTCAGAGCCAGGACTACATTCAGAGGGGTGCATCTGCATCTATACTTGGTAAGGTCAAAACAATCGATTATTTTCTTTTACTTTCGATACCGGAAAAATAGTTGCTATGCACCTCTAGAAAATTATCTCCAAATATGAGATATTAATTTTAATAGGAAGGTCTCCTTCATCAAAGCTTTCTTTTTTACCTCAAAACATTATGAAAAAATTCTTATCTTGCCATTTATTGAATGTACAGCAAATCTCAACACATATTTTTGTAGTAAATGAACCTTCTACAAAAGAGATGTCTGACACTTTTTGGTACTCAATTACGACTGAACGAAGCTGGATGAAATTTGGATAGCTATATATATAGCCTGGAATAGCACATAGGCTACTTTTTAACTCGGTAAATATATGGTTCCTGTGGGATAAATTTTTCATAAACCGAAGGATCGACATATAGGATACCATACAGGAACCGTGTTTTTAAAGGGTTTTGTAAAAGTTCGTGAAATAGATTTTTAGCGCATTTTTCTCTAGAAGGTTTGATTTTACACAGTAACGATAAAAACTCAAAATCATTTTTAATCTCGGGTAACACCTCGGGGCCCAGCTAGTTCCTAATAATAGCCTTTTTAGAGGTTTTAGATGCGGCTCGTTTTGATGTTCAGATGTTTACGTCTCCCAAAATATTTCCTAGTTGTCGTTAATAATTTCTTAAATGTTGTACATCCTTGGACAAACGTCTTAAGTATTTTTTAAATAACCCTTAAGAATGCTTATACCTTTCAAATTACGTTTTATTCAAGCTTTTCAATAATAATTGAAATATATTTGAAGCATGAATCCGCTGCAGACATAAATCATTTATCGTTTAATTAATCGAAACCATGAAATAAAATTAGTAAGTTTTAGAACAGACTTTAAGTATTCGACAGCTGTTAAATTCATATAAAATAAGAATTAACGGTCCCTCCATACAAACATTAAAGGATTATTTGTTAATGGTTGATTGGAGCGTCACCATTTATCTATTTTTATACCATGTATATATGAAATATACATAGTATATTAAGTTTAGTCCCAAGTTTGTAACGCTTAAAAATAATGATGCTAGGAAAAAAATTTTGTCATAAAATCACCTAATTAGTCCATTTCCGGTTGTTCGTCCGTCTGTGGACACGATAACTCAAAAACGAAAAAAGATATCGAGCTGAAATTTTTACAGCGTACTAAGGACGTAAAAAGTGAGGTCAAGTTCGTAAATGAGCATCATAGGTCAATTGGGTCTTGGGTCCGTAGGACCCATCTTGTAAACCGTTAGAGATAGAACAAAAGTTTAAATATAAAAAATGTTCCTTATCAAAAATTAAACAACTTTTGTATGAAACATTTTTTCGTAAACATCACTGTTTACCCGTGAGGGCGCCAATTAGGCGGAAATTTTATAATATGTACTATACCTGATTAATTAACAGTTATGTGTCACATTTTTGTATGTGTAATGTGATAAAGAAATCAACACAGACTATGCATGGTATTTCAACAATTAACTCAGTCAATTGTTTGTTTTCACTTGTTTTATTTATATTTTATATGGTCATGTGTGAAGTTCAACATGAACACACAGTATGTCCTCAGTCTAAATACATGTTATTCAGTCATTTTAAATTCAAATATATTTTCCTAAAAAAGTGATAAATATGCTGATTGTAATAAATTCAGAAGTGATTTGCAATTTTTTAGAGAGATATATCCATATTTATTTCTAATAAATACGATTTTGTTCATATATTTTATGTTAATTTGATATAATTTATTTAATTAAAAAATCAGATCAAGAATAGATAATTTTAACAACCATATCGGATTTACCGACAAAAGTTATCAAATAAAACACCCAGATAATCTCGTTGAATTTGGTAATGAATCTGGATTGTTAAAAACTTGGATAATGAATTCAGAATGAAAGATTTTGACTGATTATAATTTTTTTATAAGAAAATATATGAACTTATTAGAACAATTTTACCAAGTTTAAGAAAAGATGACCGGGAACAAACAGTAAAAAATATTTGATTCAGTATTCGCTCCGTGCGTGAGTTTCGTTTCCATGGTAACGATACACTACTTTTAATTATAGAATTGTATGGATTGCATTTAAGACTTACATTGAAGATTTAATATTATTGTCTCACAAATTTAAATAAATAATTATGATAATTTACATTTGAAAAATAATATTTGTGCAATTTGATTTCTTATTTTCACAATTTTTAACAGGTTGGCTGATAAGTCCCCGGTCTGACACATAGATGGCGTCGCTAGTATTAAATGCATATTATTTTTATATAGTACCAACCTTCAAATGATTCGTGTCAAAATTTGACGTCTGTAAGTCAATTAGTTTGTGAGATAGAGCGTCTTTTGTGAAGCAACTTTTGTTATTGTGAAAAAAATGGAAAAAATGGAATTTCGTGTTTTGATAAAATACTGTTTTCTGAAGGGAAAAAATACAGAGTCCGGAAACTCATTATCAAGCCAAGTTTTTGCTTCCACTGTATTTTTTCCCTTCAGAAAACAGTATTTTATCAAAACACGAAATTCCTTTTTTTCCATTTTTTTCACAATAACAAAAGTTGCTTCACAAAAGACGCTCTATCTCACAAACTAATTGACTTACAGACGTCAAATTTTGACACGAATCATTTGAAGGTTGGTACTATATAAAAATAATATGCATTTAATACTAGCGACGCCATCTATGTGTCAGACCGGGGACTTATCAGCCAACCTATTAATGCATTAAGTTTAATTAATTCGTGTTTTTCAATAATTTTAATTTGACATTTCTATAACATTAACATGTAAAGAATTGCAAATTAGTCATAACAGCCCCCTTTAACTCCAAAATTTTTCACTGGAAGCGCTGGCATCGATTTTATTGTCCCTACCATGACTACGCACACAACGAATACCGCTAGTTCGATTTACATCTAGACATATAAATATAATGCGTATGACAGAATACATGCGTTAAGTAATGTATCTAAGTGAGAGGTATTATATACATGTGTTGACCCTATGCAGGCACACAACAAAAGAACTGTACAATAGCTTAAAAGACATCGAAGTACGATACAAGTCACATTTCATATAACATCTATAATACCTCTTACTTAGATGCATTGCTTAACTCATGTCTCTGTCATACTCGTGATATTTATATGCCTAGATGTAAATCAAACTAGTGGTATATCTAAAATAATAATCCAATAGTAAGTAAATTGAGTCAGTCTAACATGAAGAATTTTGAAAACTATATTAAAATAATTTCTTTGATCATAAATAAATCGTAATAGTATTTAGAAAATAAATAATATCGTATTTAAATACTAGGAACTGATAAAATTATTTTCTGTTTGAACTAAAAATACTTATTCTAATATAAATATCAATAAATAATCAATACATTATTGCCAATTGATGAATTTATTTATGATATTCCATATAAAATCTATTCAAACAATCAATTACTTAGTATTTTATTTATAGAAAATATTTCAACAATTTTATTTGCTAATTATAAAGTTTTTGAAGGCATTATATATTTATTTTAAAATATTGTTTTATCATAATAATATAGGTTAATCTTGTTTAGCAAAAGTTCGTTGATTCGCAATTTAAATTAGAGAGGTGAAAAAGGAGTGACGATTATAGATTGTGATATGTAATGAAATATTTTTTATGAATTGATGAAATTAAAAAGTAATTTCCATAAAAATAATTATCATAAGGTAAAAAAAAGTATTTTTAAATTTTTTCAATTGCATATTATCATAAAAATTCTGATTATACACAATGTAAGTTTGTATTGATACCAAAATTAGCAAAAACGGAAACGGATGTATAAAGTCAATCAATCAGAATAATAAGTTTCCATTTTAGGTTCTTGAATATTTCATAGAATTTTCAAAAAATATAATACTTCAAACACAAGTCATTGTCATATAAGAATCTTTTGTAATAAGCTGAAACAACCAATGAAAAATCGAATCACTTAGTTTTAGTTCTTCTTAGAGGAACTGTCTCTTATAAAGGTTCTTAAAAAAATATGAACCCCACATTTAAACAACGAACCTTTAATTATAAATAATCTTTTCCATTTAAGCTATGATTTCACTTTCTATTAGGAATTCATCAAACGATCGGAAATTTTACTCTCATGCCAGTAATATTTTCTTGAAATTTGTTGCATTTTCTACTAATAATTTTGAATTTGGAATTGATTAATAATGTATTCATATTTCATAACTTATTTTTCTTTGTTTCAGGTGAGTTACCGAAATAAAATTCAGTCTATTGACTTAAATGAAATTAATCATAAGTAGTTCGCATGTATTGTTTGCTTATTTAACTACGAATGGCAAAATATCGATATTTAAGAGTTCTCATATATCGATATTGTTTAAAAAATATCGGTTTTAAGTTCCATTTCGTTATATCGAACATCGATATATCGATATTGGAGTCATCGATCGATATTGGATTAGTTAACCATAACTGGGACACCCTATATGAACTATGTTCCTTTCGTATCTTCGTACATTATAAGTGTAGCGCTTACTTTTTTATTTAGAAGATATTTTCCGGAAAATTTAAGGTATTAATTTTCGAAGTCAATACTTTTTTTATTAGAATTAAATTTTATAGCTACTCTTACTTTTTTACTGTATGAATTAATTGTAATATTAGTTTAAAAAAGACATACTTATGATTTAGTAGTCAACTCAAAATGAAATGACATTTGGTTTGATCAGGATATTTATTATAATAACATAAAATTTCCATGTACATATTTTAAATTATCTCTATTATCTTAAAGTGCTGATAACTTACTTTCGAAATATTTTTATAAAAATTATAAATAAGTAAATTATTAAAAATTTTTAGTTTCCATAGGTGGCCTAGGTTAAAATGGTCTGTTTTTGGTGTCGTTTTTTATACACTTTTACCTCCTAATTAGCAAGCAAATCAAAACGATACAGTGCGATAAGGAACATAGGTCCAATGAGCAGCGCTATACGTGTATAATTTGTATATGTATACATATGATGTCTAAGTATTAAGTCCAATAACACGTCTATCAAATAGTGACATGACATTTTACCTAAGTAATTAGAATTTTGTTTTTTAAACATAAAAACCTATAAACGAAACTTTTGAATGTGTGATCTGGCAACTATAGCGCGCTTTGTGTCCCTGATACACCATCTTTCTAAATGCGATAGATTACGAAAATTATCGGAAAGAGTTAAAATTACTGAAAAAATCTTATATCAACCGTTCAAACATTCTATCAGGGAACTCTGGCCATAAGGAAGTCAGATTCGTAATATGTGTCAGTCTTTTAGTTATACTCGTTGATTATATATCAACTTGTATCAAATTGACAGACAAACATTATTGAAAATTAATTATGAATATCGTTAAAGTTAAACACCGTTATAATATATCAACCAACAGCAACAAAACACAACACAACAAGAAAACAATAATTATTATTTGCTTAAATTGTAGTTTTGTATTATTATTTGCTACGCCAAACAAACTTAACTATAAACTATAAAATAACAATGTAACAAACTTACATTTCCTATATTATTTATTATAAATAAATTATAATGTATATAATATAATACCTTATAAAATTAATTAAGTTTATTTTTCTATTGTTCATATTTAATTAATAACAATCAACAACAAACATATATACCTACGATTACAAAATATTAAATAATTGTTGTTAAATATTATATTTTGATTTAGACTTTTTTTATTTTAAAGTATAATTGATTGATAATTATATTTTATGTAACACTAAAATTCTTTTGGTTCAAAATATATTTTTTTATCTCCAAATTCGATAAAACTCGGTATATTAGGTAATTTTGACCCAAAAAGTACAAAAATCGGGTGCATTTATTGACTGGTCGAATAGTTTTTGAGATACGGACTAAAATCGATCCAAATACATATTGCGATATCTCAGAAACTCTGCATCCAATCATTAAATTAACCCGATCTTGATCCGATCGTGCTTCAGTAATTATAAATTTCTTTTAACGCTCCAATGATAATAATCCATACATAAAATAAAATTATTTCTTACTTTTATTTTTAATTTGATACACTGCATTGATTCATTAAATTCTATTTTTTTAAAGTGTAATCAATAAGAACAAAAACAATGGTCAATTTTTTAATGGACATTGATTAAAATTGTTTGTTTTTGAAGAAAGTAATAAAATAATACTTTCCAATTTTAAAGAAATAACAAAAAACACAAATTTCAAAATTTTTATCTGGTATGAACAAATATACACCGTGTTCAAATTTGCTATTTTCGTGTAATAATGTTTACGGTTGATGGATACTTCTACTAATTCTTTAAATCAAGTATTTTCGATATCACTGAATACAAGAAGCTACAAAAGGTGAGGTTCAAAACTAGCAAGTTTTGAATAAAAAATTACAACTTTCTGCATACACGTGCACGAATTCTAAATATAGACGATCGTACAGACGATACACTGGAACTAACAATAATAAAACATAAGAGGGGTACCGCAAATGAATACCTAGAATCTAGACCAAGAGGACATGCTCTCCTTCAGAACAACCTGTTACCCCAAAGCGGGAAGGTAGGAGATGCTATTTTAATCAGATGAAGCTATAGGATTCTGTCAAGGCCAGACGCCACGCAGAAAGCCCAAAGCTTCTCTACCGGGATCTCTTTCAGGAATGATCCAAGGTTTCGTATCCGAAAATTCTAGATCTGACTCCCTGTAGATTTTTGCAGGTGCAAATAACAACTACAAGTGGAATCATCAGAGATCCCATGTTTTGAAGGTGGTAGTTCAATCGACAGTGTCCTGTAAAGAGTACCGCCACCCTTCTCAACTGTACTCTAGTAAGTTCCAGACGAACACACTGGAATGCACAAAGGCCCAATAATCAAAATGGGCTTGTCGAAGCCATTCCTTGATTCGGTAAATTACGAAACATCTTGCTATGGGAATAATATGCTCAGGTGAAATGTGCATTTGAGACCACCTCTCGTGCCAACGAGGATACACCGGAACTAGTATAATTTTTATTATCCCAATACTGTTTTGTGATTACAAATAATTCCTTTACAAGAAAGTAAAAAGGAAAAACATTTAAATTAAGTTTAATTTAAAATCTGCTTTTTTAATGTTTATTTAATATCAAAATTATAATTTTATTAGTTAAATAAATGCCGGCCTCAAAAACCAAAGGAATTTCGATGAATAATTTCAATTTGTAATAATGAAGATAATACTTTAATATAATCAAAGAACAAAATTTTTGTAAACATTAACGATCATAACGATCATAGTTTTAAAATAGAAACCAAATGTTAGTGTGTAATGAACTTTTCAGTGAAATTTATTATGTGGAACTGTTTACACTGTCAACAATAATATTACTAGTTCAAGATCATCAGAAAATACATCGTGTTTACTGTAAAAAGTTCAATTTACCTTTGATTTAATTTTAGAGAACAAATTTTTGCTACATTTTCAAGTGACGGTATTTCCAGCATGAAACCACCTGTCGACAGATTTGACCTATTTTTTTTTCACAGTTTCATGAATAATGTTAGCTGTGACATCCCGAAGTTGTAGATTTTTTGTCGTTTAGATCGTTAGATAATCAGCTGTAAAGTTCGCAATTTCGGGGGTCAAAGCATGTAAAACTCACTGTCCGTCCAGCTATTTTTTACGATATTCAAAAATTCTCTCGATAGAATTGAGAATAAAAGTAGAATGATTGAAAGGGAAAAATTTTTTTATTTGAGGTATTAAGTTTGACGTAAATTGTCAAAATTGGAAACTTATCTCGTTTTTTAAACGGTCAAAATTTCTGAAAGTTTACTATCCCTATTCTTAGCCTGTTAAAAAAAATTCGTTTAATCTGTCGAAAAATGAGTTTTACCATAGTTTTAGCATAGGAATTGCAAATACCACGCTGAAAATATCTTAAAAGTTTTATACTTGTAGTATTATCGAATTCTACCATCCTAAAGCCTGTATTTACTTATCGTAAATATTGCCAACTGAATTTTGCAAGTAAAAATTTATAAAAGAGGAAGTAGATTTATACCTACTTTCCGAGGAAGTTTGTAGTTTGGTAGGCTCTCCAAAAGTAAGCCACTCACAAAGTTTCAAGTAACTTTTCTCTAATCAGAAACACATTGTATATTACACAGTTTTAAAAGATGGCAAATGTTTATTTTAATCACTTTGAAAGTTATTTTTGGTACTTAAAATCTGAGATTTTAGAGGGTGTAAAATATACTCTTTATAAATAACATTAACAACAAATTTTGTCTGTTTAAGTTCCTCTAGTGTCAAATGATGCAATCTTTCCTTAGCAAATATATTTGCTTTTTTTTATCTTTTAAAATACAATGTTTAAAAATAAACTTTTATTGACTGTTTGATTTGTTGGTTCTTTGGATAGATTAAAGGAATCAATGCGTAAATTTTTTTAAATGTTACGAATCAAATAAAATACAAATTTAAAGAGACAAATAATGGATTGATTGAGTTAAATGATTCGTTTGGTTTACACTGTTATACTTGGATTTATTCCAAATAATTTACTTTGTTCAATTCAAATTATTTTAAAATTAAAAATATTTCAGTATTCAAATTCAAGTGTAAAACTTACAATACGGAGATTTTTTAAACATTTTTTTTTTTTTAAATTTAAAAAAAAAATAATTACCTTAAAAAATAGTTGCTACGCGTCCTAGGAACTGCGTTTTTTTTCAAATATTCAAGTAGGATTACATACTTGGTTTATCAAAATCTTATTGGAATTTCACTTATGTGCTTAATTCCGGGACCAAGACGCCACATTCTTGAAACCTATTAGACCTAGGTTAATTTGAAAAGTATGACCTAAATTTAGTAGGATTCCATACTTGGGTTATCAAAATTGGGTAAAATTTGGGAAAGATAGAGCAAAATTAAATTTTTTGGATTTTGATGACGTCATGAAGTTAAAAAATTCAATTTTTTTGATAACAGAGGCATATTTGATCCGATTTTATTGGAATTTTTTTTGAAACCCACTAATTTTGGCTCGAACTTCTCAGTTTTGATGTTAGTTTTTTGCTAGCTATCATTTATGGGCTTAATTTCGGGACCAGGACTCCAAATTCTTGAAATCTATTATAGCAAGGTTAATTTTGACCACAAATTTGAAAAGTATGACCCAAATTTAGTAGGATTCCATATTTGTTTTATCAAAATTGGGTAAAATTTGGGAAAGATAGTGCAAAATTAAATTTTTTGGATTTTGATGACGTCATGAAGTTAAAAAATTCAATTTTTTTGATAACACAGGCAAATTTGATCGGATCTTATTGGAATTTTTTTTGAAACCCACTATTTTTGGGTCATTCTTTTCAGCTGTGATGTCAGTTTTTCGCTAGCTATCACTTGTAAGACTAGCTTTCGCTAAGTCTCACTTCAATATCATCTCCAATTTCATCAAGTTCTGCCGTTATAACTTGTATCACCCTGTAGACTAATAACATTAGATTACGATAAAAATCGATTTAACTGCCTCACACGACTACAACATAAAAATGTAATTTAATTTCTATGTAACTGAAGTTTCAACTAGTTATTAACTGAAAATTATAAAAAAAAAATGTAGGCCGCCGTCCACCGATTTTATCAAAAAATGATTCTTTATAATGTACTGAATAAAAAAGTATTAGGTCATTTTCCAATTCAAAGGGCCCAACACCCCCCCAGGGCACTTTGCAAATTTTTTACATATACATAACTGAATAATGGTCGCCGCCGTCCACCGATTTTTTCAAAAAATGATTCTTCATAATGTGCTGAATAAAAAAGTATTAGGTCATTTTTGAATTCAAAGGGCCCAACACCCTCTCAGGGCACTTTGAAAATTTTTAACATATACATAACTGACCCTTAATGACTTCCGCCGTCCACCGATTTTTTCAAAAAATGATTCTTTATAATGTACTGAATAAAAAAGGATTAGGTCATTTTTGAATTCAAAGGGCCCAACACCTTCTCAGGGCACTTTGAAAATTTTTAACATATACATAACTGACCCTTAATGACTTCCGCCGTCCACCGATTTTTTCAAAAAATGATTCTTTATAATGTACTGAATAAAAAAGTATTAGGTCATTTTTGAATTCAAAGGGCCCAACACCCTCTCAGGGCACTTTGAAAATTTTTAACATATACATAACTGACCCTTAATGACTTCCGCCGTCCACCGATTTTTTCAAAAAATGATTCTTTATAATGTACTGAATAAAAAAGGAGTAGGTCATTTTTGAATTCAAAGGGCCCAACACCTTCTTAGGGCACTTTGAAAATTTTTAACATATACATAACTGACCCTTAATGACTTCCGCCGTCCACCGATTTTTTCAAAAAATGATTCTTTATAATGTACTAAATAAAAAAGTATTAGATCATTTTTGAATTCAAAGGGCCCAACACCCTCTCAGGGTACTTTGAAAATTTTTTACATATACATAACTGACCCTTATTCACTTCCGCCGTCCACCGATTTTTTCAAAAAATGATTCTTTATAATGTACTGAATAAAAAAAAATTAGGTCATTTTTGAATTCAAAGGGCCCAACACCCTCTCAGGACACTTTGAAAATTTTTTACATATACACAACTGACCCTTATTCACTTCCGCCGTCCACCGATTTTTTCAAAAAATGATTCTATATAATGTACTGAATAAAAAAGTATTAGGTCATTTTTGAATTCAAAGGGCCCAACACCCTCTCAGGACACTTTGAAAATTTTTTACATATACATAACTGACCCTTATTCACTTCCGCCGTCCACCGATTTTATCAAAAAAAGATTCTTTATAATGTTCTGAATAAAAAAATATTAGATCATTTTCCAATTCAATGGAAGAAATGCACTTTAAAAATTGTTTACATATACATTGCTGAACCTTATTTTTATCCGCTGTCTATAAATAATGCCAAAAAAGGATTCCTTTTAACGCCCTGAAGAATTAACTAGCGCGGCAATTTTCGATTTAGAGGGCCCATCATCCCCGTGGTTCGCTTTGAAATTTTATTTTTTTAAATGAAGTTTTAACTTAAAAATTCTTAATTAAAATTTCGAAAATGATATAATACTATTTTAATATTACTAATAATTAGTAATAACTACTAATAAATAGTTATAACGCTTAAAATATTTTAGTAGTTCGTTTTTAATGACCAAGAGATATATGTTTTTTCATTTTTAATAAACATTCTGTATAGTGGGTTCGTACATGCTACCTGTATATAATACACATCATATTAAGTTTTAAGAAGAGTTTTAAGAAACAGTATATTAATTATTTAAGATACTGTTTCAATTTTAAAGTTTAGTCGCTGGATTCGTCATGTAACTTTTATTTGATTAACGTGAATATTAAATTAATAATAATTTTTCCAGTAAATTATTAAGAACAGTAAGTAAAACTCATACTACGAACAAATACAAAATTTTGATTTCTCTTTTTTGAATTCGTAATACTAAATTTCTTACCTTGTAATAAAATTTTCCTGATTTTCATTCATTCATTCCTTGTAATAAAATTTTCACTGATTTTTCACTCATTTCACTTTAATCACTTTCAACATTTAAGAAACAATGCTTTTCACAGATTTTACAAATTCACTTAAAAAAAACACTCTGAATTAATTCAAAAACTACATATTCCATTTATTAAAACTCTGAATTAATTCATAAACTACATATTCCACTAATTAAAACTCTGAATTAATTCAAAAACTTAAAAAATCTTCACCCACTACACACTGAATTAATAACATAACTAATTCATTATAAAAATTTTAACTACTGAATATCGAAAATACATATTAAAATGAATTAAAGAAGAAACACATTTATGAAAGAGAGTCAAAGATATTCAAAAAAACAATAGTCCTATCCTTCAGTCCATATGTTTAATTGTATGAACACTCAACGATATTTAGATTTATTATTGTAAATTTTAATCAAGTTTCTGCAGGTTCATGACATTTTTTATAGAACCTGTACTGTGGATGGACAGAAGAATAGAAGTATTGTTTTTTTGAATATCTTTTGCTCTCTTTGATAAATGTGTTTCTTCTTTAATTCATTTTAATATGTATTTTCGATATTCAGTAGTTAAAATTTTTATAATGAATTAGTTATGTTATTAATTCAGTGTTTAGTGGGTGAAGATTTTTTAAGTTTTTGAATTAATTCAGAGTTTTAATTAGTGGAATATGTAGTTTATGAATTAATTCTGAGTTTTAATAAATGGAATATGTAGTTTTTGAATTAATTCAGAGTGTTTTTTTTAAGTGAATTTGTAAAATCTGTGAAAAGCATTGTTTCTTAAATGTTGAAAGTGATTAAAGTGAAATGAGTGAAAAATCAGTGAAAATTTTATTACAAGGAATGAATGAATGAAAATCAGGAAAATTTTATTACAAGGTAAGAAATTTAGTATTACGAATTCAAAAAAGAGAAATCAAAATTTTGTATTTGTTCGTAGTATGAGTTTTACTTACTGTTCTTAATAATTTACTGGAAAAATTATTATTAATTTAATATTCACGTTAATCAAATAAAAGTTACATGACGAATCCAGCGACTAAACTTTAAAATTGAAACAGTATCTTAAATAATTAATATACTGTTTCTTAAAACTCTTCTTAAAACTTAATATGATGTGTATTATATACAGGTAGCATGTACGAACCCACTATACAGAATGTTTATTAAAAATGAAAAAACATATATCTCTTGGTCATTAAAAACGAACTACTAAAATATTTTAAGCGTTATAACTATTTATTAGTAGTTATTACTAATTATTAGTAATATTAAAATAGTATTATATCATTTTCGAAATTTTAATTAAGAATTTTTAAGTTAAAACTTCATTTAAAAAAATAAAATTTCAAAGCGAACCACGGGGATGATGGGCCCTCTAAATCGAAAATTGCCGCGCTAGTTAATTCTTCAGGGCGTTAAAAGGAATCCTTTTTTGGCATTATTTATAGACAGCGGATAAAAATAAGATTCAGCAATGTATATGTAAACAATTTTTAAAGTGCATTTCTTCCATTGAATTGGAAAATGATCTAATATTTTTTTATTCAGAACATTATAAAGAATCTTTTTTTGATAAAATCGGTGGACGGCGGAAGTGAATAAGGGTCAGTTATGTATATGTTAAAAATTTTCAAAGTGCCCTGAGAGGGTGTTGGGCCCTTTGAATTCAAAAATGACCTAATACTTTTTTATTCAGTACATTATAAAGAATCATTTTTTGAAAAAATCGGTGGACGGCGGAAGTCATTAAGGGTCAGTTATGTATATGTTAAAAATTTTCAAAGTGCCCTGAGAAGGTGTTGGGCCCTTTGAATTCAAAAATGACCTAATACTTTTTTATTCAGTACATTATAAAGAATCATTTTTTGAAAAAATCGGTGGACGGCGGAAGTCATTAAGGGTCAGTTATGTATATGTTAAAAATTTTCAAAGTGCCCTGAGAGGGTGTTGGGCCCTTTGAATTCAAAAATGACCTAATACTTTTTTATTCAGTACATTATAAAGAATCATTTTTTGAAAAAATCGGTGGACGGCGGAAGTCATTAAGGGTCAGTTATGTATATGTTAAAAATTTTCAAAGTGCCCTGAGAGGGTGTTGGGCCCTTTGAATTCAAAAATGACCTTATACTTTTTTATTCAGTACATTATAAAGAATCATTTTTTGAAAAAATCGGTGGACGGCGGCGACCATTATTCAGTTATGTATATGTAAAAAATTTTCAAAGTGCCCCGGGGGGGTGTTGGGCCCTTTGAATTGGAAAATGACCTAATACTTTTTTATTCAGTACATTATAAAGAATCATTTTTTGATAAAATCGGTGGACGGCGGCCTACATTTTTTTTTTATAATTTTCAGTTAATAACTAGTTGAAACTTCAGTTACATTAATTTCTAATATGTGCAACGCAATAAGCAATAAAAACAAAGCTTATCCCCATGTATTGTGTAAATAAATTTCCAGGTCAAGTAAATTTTCATATCGTTTACTAAAATCAATAATTGCATGGATAAATGAAAAAAAAAATAAAAGGAAATGAAATTTAATTTTTGTAGTTATAAATCATAATATTTCAAAAGAAAGAAATATGAAATGTATTATTTACGTACTAAGGTTAAATTGGCACGCAAATATATTTTATCCATGAAAAAGGAAGTTCCTGTTTACATTTGGAAGCACGAACAACAGATAATGTAATAAGATTGATATAAATAATGATAACGGTAAATAGAAATGTTTTTATAAAAAAATATTAAATCATAAAAATATCTTTTTCGTTTTATTGTTTGATAATATTTGGGTATCTATGTCACTTTTAATTATCATACAGGGTATTCGTTGTGTGCGTAGTCATGGTAGGGACAATAAAATCGATGCCAGCGCTTTCAGTGAAAAAGGGGGCTTGGCGTTAAAGGGGGCTGTTATTACTAATTTGCAGTTCTTTACATGTTAATGTAATAGAAATGTCAAATTAAAATTATTGAAAAACACGAATTAATTAAACTTAATGCATTAAAAATTGTGAAAATAAGAAATCAAATTGAACAAATATTATTTTTCAAATGTAAATTATCATAATTATTTATTTAAATTTGTGAGACAATAATATTAAATTTTCAATGTAAGTCTTAAATGCAATCCATACAATTATATATGCATCCATACAATTCTATAATTAAAGTAGTGTATCGTTACCATGGAAACGAAACTCACGCACGGAGCGAATAATCAAATTAACCTATTTTGTTGATTTAAAATATTTTAATATTTTGATGGAATTTATTTTAATATCAATAATGTTGTGTTAGACACGCATCAATTTTATTAACCCTAACTTAATAGTAAGAATTACACATCTAGGGAGCAAAAGTCAGATTAGCAGATACTCGGCCGCTTTTTAAAACAAAGACTATCACATGATAGCCCTAACTTATCCTACCTTTTGTTCACAATTTTATGGATTTATATTTTTCTAAATTTTTTGAAAATGAAGTTTTGCCCATGATACTCGCTGACATTGTTACTTTCTATTGGCCCAATCATTAAATTAACCTTAGTTTTATACTTTTTGGATCAAAATTCCCATCCACTGAGTTTCACCAAATTCCAAAATAAATTTTTCTTTGCGTTTTTCTCGATTTTTTCAAAGGGGTGTACCCATAAAAAAAATTACAAAAAATCGAAAAAATTTTGTAATCTTCAATTTTGATAAAACTTAGTATATAAGGTAATTTTGACCCAAAAAGTACAAAAATCGGGTGCATTTGATGACTGGTCGAATAGTTTTTGAGATATGGACTAAAATCGATCAAAATATTGCGATATTTCAGAAACTCTGCATTCAATCATTAAATTAACCTGATTTTTATAATTTTTGGATAAAAATTACCCCATAAACCGAGTTTCATCAAATTCCAAAACAAAAATTTTTTTTTCCGATTTTTTCAAAGGGGTACCCCCTTAAAAAAATTGCATAAAATTTTATATTTATATTTATTTATACAAAATCAGTAAGCAGTTGTAACTTTTCTCTAAACTAATGTTGGTGGTTATTTATAGAATTATCACTGCTTTGTGGCTAAAATACGCACTTCTAGCATAAAATAACTGACAAATAATAGAAAACAAAACTATGTCGGAATTTCACCATTCAATCAAAAATAATACTAATTATATGCTGTTTGATATTTTTAATTAATAAAAATATTAAATATATAAATTGATATAGACGTATAGAAATAGATGGCGCCAGAATGGATTGAGTGTGCAAAATCCGTTGAGAGCATGTTACCCAGCTTTTAGCCCAAGGGAGTTCAAAACAGAAATTTTTAATCTAGAGTGGGAAAAACAAAAATTTTTTGTCTAGAAATTTCATAATTTAAACAGTATTTAGACATAAACTGTTGTATTCTTTACTTTCATACTTAGCCATTCAAATCGAAATGGTTGAGCAGACCTTTACGCATACGAAAACTAAATCTACTATTTTGAAAATGTCCAAATTTTATTAAACTCTCAAAATCTTGATTATTTTTTATGGGTACATCAAGTTCAAAATTGCTACCATTAAGGTAGTACTATCGGTAATAGACTTTACATTCAGAATTTAATGAAACTTGGCATAGTTTCATTATTATATCATAATTAACCAGTTAAATTTTTAGGGGCCTTTAGAGAACTGAAAAAAAGAAATTTTAACATTGATTCATATGAGAAATCACAGATTTAATTTCATTTCACAAAACTGAACGTTCAGATTTTCAGTTCTCTGAAGGCCCCTAAAAATTAAACTGGTTAATTATGATATAATAATGCACAACTATGCCAAGTTTCATTAAATTCTGAATGTAAAGTCTATTACCGATAGTACTACCTTATACTTTGCCTCTACTTTTCTCATACGTTGGGCAAATGAAAAAAATCATTTAATCTTCATTTAAATGAAGAATATCCTTTTTGGACAAAAGAAGAAATGTCATTGAACTATTTTAACACTCATTAGCGATTAGTGTCCACTAGAATTTCACCCAAATACAAATAAATATATTTTTTTGTATATACATAATAATAATAAAATATATTGTGACAGAGGTCATTATACTCATCATCAACAAATAATAATGTAGCTCACTCAATAACATAACAATATAAAAAAAAATATAACTAGTATTACCATTAATTGCTTGCACTGCAGTTATTTCATTCATACCAAATATTATTTCGTACCTATAGATATAAAATCAATCATCTGTTGTAGATTTTATTATAATAATCGAATTTATTCAAATACAACAGCTGTATATAGCTGCCACTCTAGCAGATTTAGCCCCGACTCTTGTAATTTTTGCAAATCGAATGTTTTACCTAAAATTTAATCGTTGCAAAATAAAATCGTTTGTCTATTAGAATTCTTATATATTTCTTGTTAAAAAAAATTTCCACAACTGTTTATTGTCGCAAACCGAGCCAAGCTTGGTCCGCCCAGGTACTATATTATAGAGTAAGATGAAGTACTTAGAGTCTATTGTACCTTCAATCTCTCTGTAGTTTACTATTTACTGGACAGCAGGCTGAAGACTGATTGTAAAAAGGGTTTGTAAAAACAATGTCTATTCTAGTTCGGGGCCTAAATCTGATGCTCCTTTCACCTTAAATTTTATTTAATTTTCGGTGGTAATTCAATATATCTTACACTCTTTTTCTGATCTACCTTCAATCAAAAGTGAACTTCGACAAAATTGTATGTGAAAATGTTCTTAAACTATTTCTAAGCTAGAGTTCTGTGGAATTAATAAAAATATTTTACCCAGTATGTATGTATACTTGTATACAGAATGTTCGATTTACATCTAGGTATATAAATATCACGAGTATGACAGAGTACATGCTTTAAGCAATGCATCTAAGTAAGAGGTGTTATAGGTGTTATATGAAATTGCAAAAGTTACTTGTATCGTGGTTTATCTGATCTATTCAATCATGAAACTCCCACTCTCCAAGCATCTTACAACTATCTCAACGCATATCGAAGCTTCAACACATGTATATAATACCTCTCATTTAGATGCATTGCTTAACGCATGTATTCTGTCATACTCGTGATATTTATATGCCTAGATGTAAATCGAACATTCTGTATACCATTATTTATCGATGTTTAAATTAATATGAATAACCGCTTTTGAGATTAAGTTATTCCGGTATCAATATCGTTCAATTATAAATCATAAAACGTTTAAAATATTTGATTAGTTACACTACCTACAAATAAGTTAAATATTATATTACGCGGCCTTGAAGCTAATCTGTGCAAAAAATTTGATTTTGACCAACTAAGTGATAATCCACGTACGCCCAACGAGGCAGAAAGTATGGACAAAAGGTGTATTTTAAGTAAAAAAATTTAATTCTCTATGATATATATTTTTTTTTTTCAAAAATTATCTACATATCGGACGAAACACGTCTGTCTCTCTGTATTCCATTTTAATAATATAAAAAGACAAATGTACATATAAATAAAAATATAAAAATATCATATTACCATAAACCTATTGTTAAGGCCTTCCTCCTATTGAATATCCATGAAAGGCCAAAAATACAAGCAAAAGAATTAATAATAATTGTATGTCCCCAACTGCTGACTATACGCATATCAGTTAAAAATACCCGGTGTATCAAAATTTAGTTAAAAGAAATATTGATTTCTTATATTCAGAAAAACAAATGAAAACGGAATTGTTACTTACTTGTTTTCTACTCTCAATTGTTTTAACAAGCGGTTTTTTTGGAACAGGAATTAACATTTTTACATATACATATAATGTTAAGCATATTTTGCATATTTAATTAGCTTTAAAGACTTCACCCACTGCGTATTTCTCTTTTACGTATAGTCCTATATGGTTCCATTAAATAGATAGGCATTTCCAAATAGATTAAATTGGCAATACATAGTCGATGTGGTACTGAAGTCGTGTGAGTGCGATCCCTGTAGTCCACACGACTAACTTCCCAAAGGAGGAAAAACCATTAAAAAAAAGGTCTTGTTAGCCTTCATAGATTATTCTTCGAACATGTACTGCAGCTTATGCTGGAACGATCATTATCTCCATAGATAAATGATGTGTTTTATCCACTTTGCGATTGTGTTTTATCCACAAGCGATTGCGCGGCGAATAAGCCCAGTCACGTGTTAATGTCGTAACTGGTTCGCGAGAACATACGCACATATGTACACACACACACACACAGACATCACATAGAAAAAGGTTTGATTCGAATATTGCGGCCTTGAAACCGCGGAAATATGTAAAACTGGAGATTTTCAAAATCGGCCCCATTACATTAACTTTCCTTGGGAAGTTAATAAAAACCCCAGTTACTTTTGTAATCAAAAATAAAAAAATATTATACAAAATCCCTCTTTCGTTGAAGGTACAATTCAGGTGGAAATTATTTTAAAAAATTTTTTAATATGTTCATCGTTTTATTTATTTTATATTATGTTTGTTTATCGACTAAATTTTGAAACTCCCAATACATGAAATAATGCTTATACATGTTGTATTATACAAATATACGCTGCCTAAACATTTATAACGTCATATCCGTTATTTAAGTCTCTGCAAGCCCGCCTTGTCCACGATTTTTATCATATCTGGCCATTATTCAATCAGTATTATTATTATTATTAATAAATTTATGTAATTATTTGTATTATTTGATTTTATAATTACTATTATTTATTTATATGACAATTAGTATTACTATATTGCACCAGACGCCATTTATATACTATTCTTTCAATCTTCTTGAACCGTATGGCGACATTATTGATCGTAATATCCTGTTGTTGATCTGATCATTGTCTCGTTACGTTCTGACAAAATAAATAAATAAACACGATAAAACAGACAGGCAAACATATTTTGCATTCATCAACATCTCTATTGAATTTTTTAAAATTCAATACCATTTGTGCTAATATGAAAAATTAATAGCTAAATCATTGGCGGTTTAACCTGTAGAGAATTTTGACATGCCTACTAAACATTATACAGCAAAAGATTCATGTCACGTTATTTTAAACTGTGGGCGTTTAGTGAATAAGTTTTTGTAAAATTAATATGCTTGGATCCACTGCATAGCTTTAACTGGTTAATATTAGATATTCGCTGCGTGGAGAATCGAAAATAGCGCTGTGCCGCGGAAATATTTGTCAATACTATATTATCTTTTCATCATGTTAATTAAATTAATATGTTAACTCTACGTTGATGAAAGATTTTTTGGTATCAGTTAACTTCTAAAAGTCTATTTTCATTTCATCTTGATGCAGTGTTTCTGATATTTTATTTGTTTATACAGCATTTTTTTTGGAAAATTCTCGAATAGTTTTAAAAACGTTTTCTAGTAAACCTATAAAACTAGTAAAACGTATTAGAATTATTATTATAAATATATAAACAAATCATTAGTATCACAAATTTATGAACAGTAGTTAGGTTAGGTTAGGTAATATTGGCTGCCCATGAAGGATACACTTAGGCTATAGAACCCATTGTGATACCATATATGTGTTTTACCACCTTTCCGCTGATAATTTCATTCATCAGCTCCTTAACTTCAGAGGCTGAGTGCACCTCCTTCATGCATATACCTTGCACTACACCAGCCCATCACAACTATTAATTAAATTAATTTTGTTGTGATGGCGGGAATCGAAGCCGCTACCCTAAGCATACCGCGGATGGAATTGGTTACGCCTTAACCAACTGAGCTAATAGGTAATGAACCAAATAGCAAACTCAAAATTGTTTATAACAACAATAAAGCCAGTGGTTTACAATTTCAAATATTGCCATCTTGTTTAGCGTGGCTACGTCCGTCTATAAGAAAAAGAATCGTGAATAAGCCAGTCCATGGTCCACTTTATCACGATCACGTATCATTTCGCTTTGTTTGATCACGTGTGAGGTGTATATTATATCTTTATAGGAAATAAAATGCACCAAGTTTAACAATTTTTAATAAAAACAATGAAAAAATAAAATGCTTATTTTTTTTATTTATATAGAAACAATTTCCTGTTGCACTTAAAATACACAAATGATTTATAGATTTATTTATTATTTAATAATATCAGATAAATTATGACATACAAGATTATTAGATTAATAATATACGGACATAACATGCCTTCCTGATTTTTATTGATTTTTGTTAAATATTTTATTGATTGTTTTAAAACAAGTTTGATGCACTCCAAGAAAATTAATTTGCAAGCCCAAAATACGGTCACTAATTACAGAGACATTTTTATATTTTAATACTTTTATTATAGATCATTTTTAGGTTGTTAACTTTTTGTAAATTATTCCCAAATTATTTCAGATAAAGTCAGAAAAAATCTACAAATTTTTTCGCTTTAATCGATTATTTTATTTTGCTTCAGAGAGAGACAGAGATTGACACGAAATAATTTAATCTTAATTTTTAAAGCCTCTTCAAATAAATGAATGGGCATACAACTCCTAGCTCTATAAGGGGGCAAGGGTAGGTGACGCACCATAACCTTTATTTTCCAATAATTTTTAATCTAAGAGATTTTGGAAAAATTCGAAATTCATCCGGTTTGTTATTGAAATATCTATCAAAATTTTCTTTGCAATTCGAAATTTGGAAAACTTTTGCGACTTTTGAAAGTGTGTAGCTATCAGAATTCGGAATCTATGGATCAAAATACTAATAAAACGCTTTTTCGGGAAAAAACTTAACCAAGATGAAGCGCACCGTCCTTGGCCGTTGGATTATTGTATAATTAATAATAGATAACAAATGAACACATACTTAAATCTAATTAATCTAAATTATAGTAATTAGTACATTGATTATTGTTATTGTTTACATATTTTCTCAACATTTATAATTTTATATGATTCATTGTTTATAATTAAAATAACTTTTTTTATTTATTTATTTAATAAAATAGATAAAAAGTTTTTTTTTTGAATCTCTAGTATATAACATTGAATTTTAAAAGTTATAATATGTATTTTAATTATTTTTTATTTATTTGTATTTTAATTTATTTTATTTCATACCTTTTTACAATAATTTAATATTTGTTTATTCAATAATGACATCTCTATTATTAATCATAGAGATATTGTAATAATAGACTGCCTATATGCTAGCCATAAGTGAGAGAGCGTTCACTGGTGAGAAAAAGAACGTTGGAGACGAGCTCCTATATCTTTATTCTATGTATCAAATGTTGACGTCATCACAAAGGAGCTGATACGGTAGCTCGGCAGCGTTCTCTCACTTACTTGCGGACACTTTCAATGTTCTCTCTCGCACTGTATAGAGGGTACTACTTAAGTTGGCTACATATGAAAAACTTTTTTATTTATAAGGTTTACGAAAAAAAATTATTCATTATAAAAATCTCTGCTTTAAAAAATATTAGATTAGATTAGGTTAGGTTAAGTTAGGTTAGAGTGGCTGCCCTGGGGTGGGACACACTTAGACCATAGGGTCCGTTCTGATACCGTAAAAGGGTTAGCCCATCCCCGGCCACTACTCCATGAACCTGCAATTGTATTCAGACCATATCTGTCTTGTAGTACCACAAGTACGTTCTTCCCTCCATCTAAGATTGGCCTTTTTCAAGATATCCTCTTTCAGGAGCAACTTGCAGTTCGCAAATGGAACTCCCGGTTGTTTATTGATGCTTGTGTCCGGCTGCATTGTGCCATTTCTGGCAAGCTCATCGGCTTCACAATTTCCTGGAATGTCCATGTGTCCCGGTACCCATACCAGGTTTACATTCATTTCATTCATTTAAGGACGTACCGAAAAAATATTAACTTTCAGCTATTTTATTTTGACATCGAATGTATAGGTTATCCCCACAAATTGAAGTTCGATAGGAATATTAATGGTCGCTTAGAAATGTAGATTATTCAGAATAAATAATAAGGGAAAATGCTCTAGAAATCACTCTCGAGATATGTAGGAGCGTATTTAAAGAAGTTTGTAAAAGAACAATGATCCTAATTTTATATCCAATCCATCCGATAATAATTAAGTGGATCAAATTAAGTGTCAATTTTTGAGGAATAGGGGTAATCTTCTATAAAATATTTCGAAATATTGAAAATTTATTCAGTTAATTTTGAAAAATCAACTTGTAATAATAAAAAAAATACACAAACAAACGACTTAGTTTTTTATGATTTCTTAATCATAAATAATTCTCTGACTAAAACAATAACTTTTTTTTATCAATAAAAAAGTAGAAATATAAAAAACCTGCAATAAAACCACATTTTATCAAAAACAATAATATTTGTTTAAGGTAGTACTGTCGGTAATAGACTTTGCATTCAGAATTTAATGAAACTTTACACAGTTGTCCATTATTATATCATAATTAACCAGTTTAATTTTTAGGGGCCTTCAGAGAACTGAAAATCAGAACGTCCAGTTTTGTGAAATAAAATAAAATCTGTGATTTCCCATAGGGATCAATGTTAAAATATATTTTTTTCAGTTCTCTGAAGACACCTAAAAATTTAACTGGTTAATTATGATATAATAATGGACAACTTTGCCAAGTTTCATTAAATTCTGAATGCAAAGTCTATTATCGATAGTACTACCTTAATACAATTATATTTGCTAATACGTTCGTAACGCAAATGTTTGCTTAAACTAAATTGCTTGCACACGCATCATGCAATTTTTAATTGTCTCAGCATTCTTTAATTAACAAAAAAAAAGTATTTTTTTTTGTTAATTTTAAATTAGAATTTGTACATTCCAATGGCATGCATGCAATCAAAATTATATTAAAAGTAAAACCTTGTTTATGTGGATTTGAAGGTCACACACATCAAAATATAACAATTGCATTATTATGTTTGTTTGTTATGGTTTATTACTTTTTCCTATTATTTTTTTAGTTTATCATTTTAGCGAATTTTCATATAAAATAAGCTATTGGTTTTGTACCATTAAATCACATTAAGCTTTAAGTTTTGAAATAAATTTATTGGAAATTTCATGTTCGACAAATTTGTATCACAATTTTTAATGTAACGTGAATCGTTAAGTATATGCTTCGCAAAAACCATATTAAAAAAAGTTTGGAGCACTATAAATAAAAACCTATGCATTATAATTTTATATAAAAGTTATAGCATGATCCCTATATGATAATGATCCCTACTATTTTTGTTGTACGATGAATTAATAATTATTAATTATTATCACTAAAACTATTACACAAATGTATAACATTTCATTCTTTTTGACTAATAAATTTCACCGATTTATACCGTAAAGAGCCGAATATCCGTAAATTAACGAAAGTATACGAACAAGTCCGAAAATTTTCTAAGGTAATATTTTTTTCTTACACCTTTACTCACATGCTTGGAGAAATTATCAAAATTTCTGAACATAATTTTTTTTTGCGCTTTTCTCGATTTTTCAAAGGGGTCGTGTTGAAATATGTAATTTAAATAAATTTTACACTGCATAATTATTATTACTTATGTTATAAATGTTTGTAAACATTGTTATTTATATTTCTGTGTAAGTTCAAGGTCTTTCAGCAATATTAAATTAAGGGACGGTGTTGAAATATGTAATTGTAATATTGTATAATTCAATGAACTTACACGCGTTATGTATGTATGTCAACTTATTGTTTGTGTAATGCTTTGACTGCATTTTATTTCATATATATAGACCTACATTTTGGGCAATAAAGTACTTCTAAATATTTAACCACAAGGGCTTTATTTCGATTTCCTCAACAGGTCGTACCCCTTACAAAAAGACGTACCCCTTAAAAAAATTGCAAAAAATCGAAAAAATTTTCTTATCTCCAATTTCGATAAAACTCAGTTTATAAGGTAATTTTGACCCAAAAAAACAAAAATCGGGTGCATTTGTTGACTGGTCGAATAGTTTTTGAGATACGGACTAAAATCGATCCAAATATTGCGATATCTCAGAAACTCTGCATCCAATCATTAAATTAACCTGATTTTTATACTTTTTGGATCAAAATTACCCCATCCACTGACTTTCATCAAATTCCATAACCAAATTTTTTCCCCGATTTCCTCGATTTTTTCAAAGGGGTACACCCCTTACAAAAAATTGCAAAAAATCGAAAAAATTTTCTTATCTCCAATTTCGATAAAATTCAGTATATAAGGTAATTTTGACCCAAAAAGTACAAAAATCGGGTGCATTTGTTGGCTGGTCGGATAGTTTTTGAGATATGGACTAAAATCGATCAAAATATTGCGATATTTCAGAAACTCTGCATTCAATCATTAAATTAACCTGATTTTTATAATTTTTGGATCAAAATTACCCCATCCACCGAGTTTCATCAATTTCCAAAACAAAATTGTTTTTTGCGTTTTTCTCGACAACAAAATTTCAGGCTTCTAGACCCAGCGCTTTCAGCAATACGTTGATCGATGAGTCAGCTCCCATTCTTATATATATAGATTATGCCCTGGAGAAAAATTTGCTTAGTTTACGCAGCTCCTGTATGACAATTTTTTTTATTACTTGTTTTAAAATTATCAATTCCAGCAATTAATTAATATTTAATTAAAATTAATGTGTTTTTATTATTGTTACAGGCGTCCATGGATTTACCACCAGACAAAGCAAAACTATTAAAAAATTATGATGATGAAAAGAAATGGGATATTATCTGTGATCAGGTATTTATTTTATTAAATTTTATTTTTTTATTATTTTCTTACAAATTGGATTTTGTCTGAGAAATAAATTAACATAGGAGTAAATATGACTCACAAATGAACCGATTTTAGTTGTGTTAAAATGAAATATGGAAGACTTTTGTCCCGAAACGGAGGAACAGTTTGTCAAATGATTCATTTTCCAAGAACATTTAAGAGAAGGGTGAGGGTTGTTAGAAGTACTTGGTGTTTTACATCGTTGCCAATTAATATTTTATTTCTAAGAATTAATTAACTTATAAATTAATTTATTGAATAACAAAATTCTATGTAAAAGTACCTACTTCAATAAATTCGTTAGTTTTTTTTTTGCGGTTTTGTTATCAGAGATTTGTGCTTATTCGCACCGTGCATGAGTTTTATTGGAGGCGTTTCCATGGTAACGATACGCTACTTTAATTATAGAATTGTATGGATGCATATATAATTGTATGGATTGCATTTATGACTTACATTAAAAATTTAATATTATTGTCTCACAAATTTAAATAAATAATTATGATAATTTACATTTGAAAAATATTATTTGTGCAATTTGATTTCTTATTTTCACAATTTTTAATGCATTAAGTTTAATTAATTAGTGTTTTTCAATAATTTTAATTTGACATATTCTATAACATTAACATGTAAAGAATTGCAAATTAGTCATAACAGCGTTCTTTATCGCCAAAATTTTTCACTGGAAGCGCTAGCATCGATTTTATCGACCCTACCATGGCTACGCACACAACGAATATGAAATGCGCTCAATTTGATTCGTAAACAAAATCTGACAGGACAGAACCGTTTATCATTTTTCTCAATTTTCTTTTCTACTAAACTTACCAAAGAGAATTTTAACGCTTTGATCTTCAACTGTCGCAAAAGTAACGGTATGGTTTCCAGAGAAATAATATTTCGAAAAATGTTTTTCAAAGCTTAAAAATATATGAATTCTGGAAATATCCAATTTCCTCTTGCGCCACGCGATTTGCAACTGAAAAGATTTCAGTTTATTTTATGGAATTTATTTATAATTTAAATTTGAAAACACGTAAGCGTTTTTTATACTTAACCCTAACCTCAATTTAAGTATCATTTTACTTGAACAGAATATTGATAATTATAAGTAACCTTTGGAATATAATTTGTGATTTAGACGATTTGAATATTTAAGTAAAAATTAAGAATTTTGAGTTACATACGCATTTAACCTTGATTCAAATAACAAAATGATTCACGCGCATTAAATGATAAATTAAAACTAAACTAATTATTCAAATTCCAGAACGTTATCAATATTAATTTATATTAAATATAAGTTTTAATTTTTGTTGTTGTTGTATACTAATAAATGTTACATCAGGTGGCGTCTGAATATTTTCATAAATGTTATTCAAAAATAATTAATTATTGAATTAATTATAATTAGATTATTTCTTTTCATGTATATTTTGAAATTTTGCAAAGCTTCGACTATTTCGAAAGATAAACATCGAATCAAAAAATCTTCGAAAGTACACGAACAGTCGAATAAGTCTATAATTGAAGAATACATGACTAGTTTTTGGATGTTGAAAAAGAAGAATCCTTTAAAATTTACAAACATAAATTCTCATTTATACAACAATTTATAATACTCGCAAATACCACTAAATCAAATTTCTTTACTTTATAAATGGTTAAAGTGATAAAACCCTCAGATTATAAAAATAAATATGCTTAAAGATCGTTAGATTTATTACAATTTTGGTTAAAACGATGTAATGTTTTGAAGTACTGGTCTTATACTTGTAACATGGACAATCTTCAAAAATTGAATATTCTGTTTTCTCTGTGACTATTAATTTAGAGGTTTCATCAATTTTGAAAGAGAATCTATTAGAAAGAATATATATTTTTTGTGTATTGCACGGTTCATGCATATAAACTAAATACTACATGCTTTGTAGTCAAATAATGTGTTATTTTTAGCTGTACAATACCAGGACAACTAAAAAAATATATAATATATTATGTGCAAGTGCTGCTTATAAATTTGATAATATAGATGTCTCTCTTCAATCATCAATACTCTAACTATAGTCGTCTCTGTTCATAAAATGATGGATCTTCGATGAACTCATACTTAAATTACAATTTTGTTTTTATATCATCGACAACCTTATATTTTATGGTATAATTATAAACTACAAGCTTGTTTAAATATTTTAGATAGTTTTTTATCACACTCTCTAGATTTTTTTATAAAAATATCCAATTGAAAAGAATAACCTATATGATTCATCATTTTTTCAACCAACTTTGAACGATAAAATAATAATAAAAAGCGCGATGACCTAGGAATTTTTTGTGATTTCAAAAAATGTATTTATAAAGCTTTATTGAAATCCCTAGTTTTATTCAATCCTTGCTTATCTCCTTAAAAGTGTGTATAAGTTGTATTATATATGATGGGAGTAGTGTACACTGTAGTAAGCAGTAATAAACTTAGTATAGAATGGGTTGGCCAATCGTCTTGCCCACTTATAGTAATATTGCACGTGTACTATTTCTAACATTCCATCCTACGCACAATACTAATAAAAATTGCATAAATCAAAACTATATAATCATTATTTAATATTTTAAATAATGTTATAAAGTTCCTCTATTATTTATTTCTAAAGCAGGAATAGATCGTTTAAAAATATAAAAATTTAATCACCATAATAAAATATAAATACACAATCTATCATTGAATGTGAAGATAAGAAAATGAGTATTTTAACATGTTGGTTGCATTGGTAATATTATTAAACAAAACAGACAGACAGTCAGATATTTATATACTTACACTTAAAACAATGTACGCTTCATTCAAGCTAGTTTTTATTCTTATTTGCAAAAAAAATGATAGAATAGAAGCTATTGAAATTACAGAAAATCTTAATCTATATACCGACAGTCCTTTTTTAAGTTGACAGATGTTGGAAACTCGAAAAAATAACTTATCTATAAAAATGCTTCAAGCGAAAAATGTTGGGTGTGTAGGCGCACATTTTACGTTGATAAAGACTAATAAGACTTGAACTAGATTTTGAAGCTCAATGGGAAGCTCACTCTACTCCATAACTGGTAATCGATAAATGAACACTTTAAATTAGAAAGTTGTTATTGATTAAAAAAGTATCATTTTTTGTTCGAAACATTTTCCCGCAAATCGTACAGTTTGGGCAAGACTGAATTGAAAAGTTTTACCCAAATTTGTTTTTTCGTATTAGTGTTTTTGCGAATTCTAGGCACTATTCGAAAAAAATTTACTGACCCGCTGTTAGGCAGCGAAGGGGGGATTTTGAGCTACCTACTTTACTAATCAATGTCTTTACTTTATTGGTTAAATTTAATTATGCATGTAACTCCTTAAGTATTGGGTTTTGGACAAAAGTATATTTTCGACTTAAAATTGTCCAAAGAATACTTTCTTAGGCAATGTAAATCGAGTCACAGGACACCCTGTATAAGTTTTCATAGTGATTATCGACATTTCAACGCCCATAACTCACGGTTGCATTTGGATCGCTGTAACAATTGTGACAGTTCAAGCAAATTTGACTGACTTTACAAAGTTTCTTGTAACCAAAGCTCAAAAAAAATTTTTTTGATGAAAACCTTTTAAAATAAGAACAAAAGGCCTTGGGGAATCATTTTCAGTTTTTTTTATTAATGCATAAACTATTATAACTGTGTAATAGGGGGCCCCAACTAATGAATTAAGAAGGACATATTATTCTGTTCCGTCTATTTATATTTATATATTATTATTATTAAAACGTCACTCATTACAAATATAATAATCATATTGTTATTGTTATTGTGCTGGCTGCTGAGTGATTTGGTTCTGAACAGGAAAAAGATATTTTCATTCATTTAATAAATAAATCGTTACACAGATTGCTTTTGTTTAGGGACTGATTATAAATATGTTATTATTGAAATTAAAGTATTCGTTGAGTGCATAGTAAGTGGAAGGGTACAACTAAATCGATTGCGGTGCTGTCATCTTACCAAATTTGCAATAAACCATTCGTTTTATTTTAATTAGACTTTTTTTAATTGTTTTTTCTATTCATTTTTTAAAAAAATATTTCATACAAAAAATACTTTTTTTTTTTATAAAGAAAATCTTAAATGTTAATCTTAAAGGAAAGATGCAACTTAACAAGTATGAGGCTTTCGTAAATGCATTTCTTTAATTTACAAGTGAAAATTCTCCAAAGATAACTCCTATCCTTGAAGCTTAGGCCAAAGTGGACTAACTATGAACACATAGGAAAATCTTCCCACACAAAACACCCTACCTAAGTTTTTATTTACTTACCCTATTATTTACTACCCTACATAAGTTTTTATTTAAAAGCTTGGCAATTATTTGTATAATATACGCGGAATTTTAATAGTATAATAATTATAAGTCTCAGAAATATAAATGATCTAATTAAATCTCTCAATTATGTTACTAATAAAATATTCGAATTAATAATTTAATGACACATCATAAATTGTTATTATAATGAATCATACCATATTTTGAATAATACCTCTAGATCAGATATTCTCAAACTTATTTCATCTACCGCCCACTTCAAAATCAATTATTTTTTATCACCCGTCCCTATGTGTAATTTTTACTCGGTATTTTATGTTTTAATGTGTGCAAACATGTTAATTATTAAATTACAAATTAGCCTTACCGATCCCTCCCCTGCAGGCCTCTAGCATCCACCAGATATTGCGTACTTTGAGAAACACTGCCCCTAGATACATTCAATATAACATGTTTAATTTATCTACTCTTAAAAACGTTCCCGAAAAAATGAGTGTAAGAAAATATTTGAGACTTATGTTTCAAAAATTTTGAGGGTGAATTCAGTTAAAACTTGGGAATAAATTTATCTCCGCCAGGTATGTCAAACAATTAACCTACTTATAATGGACATTAATAAAAATACATGTACACGGTTTAAAGATAACCTTAACAACGTAATTTTTCGATAAAATACAATTATGACATATTTTTAAGTCGCATTTCCTCCGAAAGCTAATTTTTTTCCAAAAAATATTATAGAATTAGAGTCAACTTTCTAATTTAAAGTGTTATTTTATCTCGTACCGTTTAGGTAGGATCTAATTTGATTATTAAAGAAATCCGAAGAACTAGGTTCAATCTGATGTTAGAACATAATGTATCCAATCAAATTCTACAACTTTTGTTTTCATTGGTTAACTACAAAACGAGATATAACCACATTGTATATAATAATAAAGAACACTGTATATTTATAACTATCGTATGTTTATTGTAATTTGAACCCAAAGTTTCAGTTTTTTTTCCTCACCAAGGCTATTTAGTCCCCTTAAACCTTGCTATTAAGTAAAATTAATTTTCATTAAAAAAATCTAATTCAAATTACTTAAGGACGTTCATGCGTGTACCTGTTTTACTATGTGCGTTCATAGGGAAACAGTATGTAAATTTTAAAGAATTTTAAATTAGTAGAAAATAGAAATTTTTTTTGAAATTCTATTAAAAGTTTAAATAATAGTTAACTGGTAAAAGTTTCAAGTATGGTTATCGATATATTTTTTGAAAAATATCGATTTATATTTTCCATTTAGTCTCATGTTAAACCTTACTTTTAGTCACTTTTTAAACTTAAAATTTAATGAAATTAATTCGATAACAGGATATTTTTCCTGTTTTAAATCATAGAAAGTCATTTAAACTATCGCTTTATCATATTGTTTTTAATTTCTCTACTAATATCGTTGACGCATGAACGTCCTTAAAGTGAATATGTAAATTGAATTTGAACTACTGTTACAGAACTTTTACTATTTTACTATTATCAGATAAGAAATTTTTTTATATACATCGTTTTTGTTAAGAACATTTCAATCATTGTTGTCTGTCGCTCAAAAGTGAAACTATAAAATCAATTTAATGAAAAGGTCATTAAAGCATGAATGGAAACTAAATCTCCCACAAAACTAGTAAACAAATCATAAACCATAAAGACAAAAAACTTAATTAGAAAAAAAAAAGTTCATTCACACAAAGTTAGGTCACTGTTTTATGTCTTGCTCTTGATGTATCGAATGTTGTGGGTGGCCTTTTATAGTTTCTGTATTTTAAAACAATTTAGATAAAACTAAATATAAAAAAACTTGTAGGTTAAAAAGCAAAAGTATAGTTAATTTTTATTTAATTACTTAATACAACAATAAGAGGAAAAAAAATTTGTTTAAAAAAATTACTCACCATTAAAAATTAATTAAACATTAGGTATATAACGTATAGGTACTTATTTTGAGAGCAAAAGTGAAAAAAATATAATTATTTTGTTAAGTAATGCTCTTATAAAAAAAATTGTACAAATGTAAACTCCGCACAACCTCTATGTATAGATTGAATGTTAGCAGTAAGCTTTGAATGTTTTTTCTGTTGTTTAAGTTTGGTAATAAATCAAATAAAATTTTAACCATGATTTGATTTTCGAATTAATAAAAATCAAGTTTTTCGATCTCGATGCTTCGATTGGTAAGAATATATTCTTGTGATTTACTCGAATTTACAAATTTTATTATTTAGAACCGCTTTAAACAACAAAAAATGAACTAAGAAAAATTTTGTTAAGAATTGTTTCAGGTGTTCTGTACATCTAAAAATATCGTTTATATGAAAACTCAAAGTCATCTTATTTTCCAAAAATAAAACTTAATATCACATCCGATTATAAGTTATAAAAGTCTGTAATCTGTATATAGACGTGAAATAAAATTAACTTCGTAATAAATGTAAATTCTATTAAAAATCCATTAACGGTTGATAAAATATTATATACGAACAATTTGATGCATTTACATTTTTTACGTTCATGCATATACAGAGTGTTTCAAGGAGAATAGTAGATAAAATATAGAAATTCAAGGTTAGATGCCTTCCATACAAACTACTCATAACTCCTTAACTACTTTGGATTAAACTATATAAGAAACTTTCGACTTGTTCAAAGAGTAACGACTTGTCCAAAATTTCGAAAATTGTCCAAAGAGTAGACTCTTAAGCTATGTCGATTGAGTATTGAGACATTCTGTATACTTAGTTATATACTTGAAATTGAAACGAAACAGTATGATAAATGAAATTTCATCGTTCTATAAAACTGTGCAAAAAACCTTTTAATTCAACCCATACTAGAATTTTCTTTTTATAACCAATGGGAAAAAGTTTCGTACAGTACTTCCTTGTATGAAATGCCAAATCAAAGTATTTGTAAAATTTCGAAATTAAAGAAAACTGAGAAAAATGTTTACTTAAACTAATGAGATACAAAATGCTTTAAAAAAAAAATGTAAGAAAGCGGATTCTGGTGGGATAGTTTGTATATAATAATATCTTTGTAGGCTGAATTATTTGATCTATGAGCGAGCTTAAATCAAGCACCTACTAATGTTCTGCAAAATATGTACATATTTCTAATATTTATATAAATAAATTATTTTCTCATACAACATATTTTCAAATAAATATAGGTCTTTGACATGTAAATAAAAAACATACACTTTGAAAACATACATATACATAATATAGAAACACACCAAAAGATCATGTTACATTTCAATTCAACCAATCACAAATTCATTCTATAGATCAGTGGTTTACGAACTCTTTCAACCGCAGATGTGTACTTTATACTAGTATAGCTAGCTAGGTTAGCATTATTTATTTATTCACTATTTTTATACAATACAAATTTTCTGTGAAGTCAATGGTTGCAAACGCTACACGTTTTATGGTTATTCGATTAGTAAGCAGTCTTTTCGATTCTATCCGAAATATTTAAAAATTTGTTGAAGCAAATAATATTATATCAAAATTAGACTAAGAATATTTCAAAAATAAGACAGAATAACACAATATAAGTAAGAATATTTCAAAATTCTTAAACATATTGTTTGGTAAATTAAAAATATAGTTCAAAAATGAATTAACAGTTCGAAGTAAAATTTGTACATGTATAACGACATCTATGAACACTTTATGAAACTATTATCAAAGTGATGATCCAATACAAGAATACATGTAGAGTCATCTATGAATACTAAAAACGAAACTAAATGAAATGTCATAATTTATATATTATGACCTATTCAAACTTGCATACTCTATTTAACTCCCTTCAAATTTTATTTCCACGAAAAAAAGTAGCGTATGTCCTTTCCCAAAATCCCATCGTGAAAACGTAAAGGACAGTCGGGCAGATAGAGCTCCTTTCGCATTTAAAATATTAGTTAGTATATACAATAGTTCGATAATTAATGACAAAACCGATGCGTATATTCCATACCACTTTTTATGTTACAAATCGAATAACCTTAATAAATGTAGACAGATATATATGCAAATAAATGTACATATTTTACTTGATTACTTGACGGTACACAAATTTTTGGAAATCGGCAAGTATTGAGAATTTCAAATTTACCATAAAGTAATAAATATGTCAGAAGTTTAAGTTTTTTGATTAAGAACGTATATTTAAAATTAGATACATAAAAATACATATAATTTATATAATTGTATGTAATTTATAATTTATTATGGTTCTTGGTTAATTATTAATAGTACTGATAAGAAATTTTGATGATTATTGTATTTTTAACTTTGATTTCATAATAATTATTGTAGGTGGATATTGAAACAAGATACTGTTTCTACAATATTGAGAGGGCCGGAGTGTGAATTAAGTTATGTTTATAAATATGCATTTTAGTATTTCGCTTTCCAGCAGTCGGAAATTTGTAGTTCAATCACTGGCTTCGCCCCCCCCCCCTCGGTCTATATTATTTCTAAAAAGATTTATTCATGATGGAAATTGTTGAATGTATGAATATCTGGTAGTTGGGTAAATCTACCAGATTTTGATAATCAATTCCGAAAATTTTGGGAGAAGGCTAATTGTTTTTTCTCTGATAGATTTCTTTCGTTGTAAAAAATACAGAAAAGAAGGTTTCCGGTTTCGCAGCGATCCACACGACGTTCTGCATGCGGTTTTGGGACAATTTATTTTTGCATTGTTTTCTTGAATATCACTGCTTCTATTGATCGGATTGAGGCGAATAGGAAAAAGAACTATTTGTAATCAATTTCTGCATCGACTTTGCCTGCTATCGAACAATGGCCATAGCAAAATATCCTTAAAATCTCAAGAAAATCGTCGTAACCTAATATTTTCAACTTTCTCTGATAATTTTTGAAAAATCTGTGAGTGAAATTGGGATAAACGAAAAAGCTTTACAAGTGAGATTAATTGTCAGGTCTAATTGTCAAGACATTAAGTTGATTTTATTCAGGTTCGACTGTAAACAATTGACTGCTAGTATTTAAACATTCGCCTATTATTAAAACAATTGTCTCTGTTAGTTGTTTTTATTCACATTTGCCTTCAAATTATATACTGTTTATTTTTTATACCATGTATATATACATAGTATATTAAGTTTAGTCCAAAGTTTGTAACGCTTAAAAATAATGATGCTAGGAAAAAAATTTTGTCATAAGTGTTCATAAAATCACCTAATTAGTCCATTTCCAGTTGTCCGCCCGTCCGTCTGTGGATACGATAACTCAAAAACGAAAAAAGATATCGAGCTGAAATTTTTACAGCGTACTCAGGACGTAAAAAGTGAGGTCAAGTTCGTAAATGAGCATCATAAGTCAATTGGGTCTTGGGTCTGTAGGACCCATCTTGTAAACCGTTAGAGATAGAACAAAAGTTTAAATGTAAATGTTCCTTATAAAAAATTAAACAACTTTTGTTTGAAACATTTTTTCGTAAACATCACTGTTTACCCGTAAGGGCGCCAACTAGGCGGAAATTTTATAATATGTACTATACTTGATTATCAGTTATGTATGTGTCACATGTTTGTATGTGTAATGTGATAAAGAAATCAACACTGACTATGCATGGTATTTCAAAAATTAACTCAGTCAATTGTTTGTTTTCACTTGTTTAAATTACATTTGAAGTTGTTGCTGGATTATTCTGTGTGTACATCATTATTTATATAATTAACATTTAAAACTAATGTTTCTTTTATTATAATGTATTGTTTATATAAATCAGTATCAATGTTGTGATGAGAACTAAGCATAAAGAAATAGTAATAATAACAATATGGAATAACAAAAATTGTATTATCGTGAAAGCAGGTTATATTATTCAACATGAAACAGTTTACATACATTATATATTTTCTATATACAAATAATATAATTATATTTATCTATATAATATAAAATGGTATATACAACGTCTGGAGTTTTGTCTAGACGTCGTAACAATACCTTCTTTCTTATAAATTTGTACTTGTATAACAATCATGTAACTGTGTATTTTCCTTTTTCTCAGGGTACACGAAGGGAATTGGTTTATATCGAAATACGGTTTATACATAAACACAATTGTTTAGTTCATACAATTGAGAAATATATTATAGGATGTTCATAAAGTTTAAATAAATCTACGTTGATAGTTATTATTCTTCATATTTTAAGTAAACATTTTTTAACGCCCTTTTATGAGCTTTACTCGAAACTTACTAAGAAAACAGGCATTGTATTAAAATCTTTCAATTCAATTTTAGCCCTTTTCTAATTGTCCGATTAACTTGAAAATTTGTACCTAAGTGATTTTCTCTAAATCTTTATTCATAAATATTTCAAAGCTATGGTAGGTATATATCGAAAATTTTACTCTTAATTTACTTTACTCTAATTTTCCCAAGTTCTAACAGAATTCACCCTCAAAATTTAAAACGTAAGTCTCAAATATTTTCATTACACTTATTTTTTTTAAACGTCTTTAAATGATGAAATTATTGTATTACAATAATTTCATAACTTAAGGACGTTCCCAAAAAAGATTATTGTATGAAAATATTTGAGATTTACGTTTCAAATTTTGAGAATTAGGAAAGTTAGACGAAAATTAAAAATAAAATTCGATATATACCATAGTTTTTGAAACATTGATGCTTAAACACACACTTTAACAGCTCGAATCTAAAAATTTAAAACCGTGAGTGTATTAAAAAATTTACCTACTGATAAAGGGCATTAATGAAAAATCATATACATGACTTAAAAATAATCCTAAGGAAAAGGGATTTTTTGCATACGTCCTTCATCCAGAATTACTAGGATAAACGATCGTAAGATATTAAGATAGAAAAAAGTTGCTCTCTAAAAAGCCACATTAAAGGCATTATAACTCTAACTATTTATCAAATGAATTTTTTTTCCAAATATTTCTAAAAAAATATATCTTTCTATGTTATTAGAAAACTTAAAATTAGATAGTGATAGAACTATACTACATATGGCTACCTATATTGATCTAGAAAGGGTAATAATGAGACCCAGTAAAAGTTAAAGATTTTGTCAAAACAAAACGTATCAACTTATTAAGATTAATTAATTATAAAGCATAGTAAAAATAAATAGCCTATAAAATTTATAATTATAATATGTATGGGTGGTAATCATTATTAAAACATTGTTAATAGTATTAAATTAAATGCAAACATGTCTAATGAATATGCACTCACTGCTCTTAAAAAAAATCCGTTGAGCAGCAAAGCTCTATAATTGCAGTCATACTTCCCCTTCATCAGATTCTTTTTATTGAAATGGGTTCATAAGGTACTTTCGTAACATTACACATTGAAATTTCTATCTATCTAGGCCAATTTTGAGAACTTGTGGAAATGCACAAACCTAAAAACCACGAAAAATCCATAATATTTTTATATAATAAAAGGGGGAGTTGTCTGTAAAGTTGACACCCCTAAAAGACACTTCCTTCACACTAATTCAACCTACATAGATTTCTGAACTTAATTTTGGAAAGTTTTATTTCTATTTTTGTCCCCATAACAAAGTATGCATGTTATATTATACACAATCTTATGAAGACCAGATAGCTTAATGGATAGAGACGTGGCTAGCAATATGTTATTTTATTCATTGCTTGGTTCTTATTTCTTGTTGTAATTACGTTGGATAGTGTTTCTCGATTATAGAGGAGTTGGTTAGGTTCTGAAATTTTTAGCCATTGCATTCAAAAATGGAACACTATTACAGAAAAGGAAAATATTTAATATTAAATAATATTAAATTTAAAGTAAAATGACATGCATATTAAATTTTAATCTAGTAACATTTGATTATATCACAGTTGGTATCGGCAGCCGACTGTCTAAAGTCGAAAGTCAAATTTTTCCTGCCGCGACAAGGATGTAAAATACAAGCGAGTCTAGCTTGGACTTAACCAAATTATTATCAAAAAAATTGCGTTTCTAAGAATTGTAAATTATATATAAAACAAATTTTTAACACACCCCACCTTTTCTTATTGACATAAACAATGAATAAGTCTAGATTTTTGGGGACAAAATACGATAAAAAACTATATAAAGTTTTACTAGAAGTAACATTCATACTATACAAAAGATGTATCCAATATGAATATCCGTTCTGAACTTTTTATAAATGGAATTCATTTAAATAATAATAAACACAATTAAAATAAACTTCTAATATATGTTATTGTAATATGTGAAATGGATATACATCAAATATGAGTAATAAGATGGTATTATAGTCCAAGAGTTCATATAAATGGCTGGTAAACTTAGATTTCTCAAAATTTGAAACCTAAGTCTCAAATATTTGCATACTCTCATTTTTTGGGAAACTTCCTTAAATAAAAAACAAATCTATATACTTCAACTTCCTGAAATTCTTGGCTTTTAAAATTTTGGAATTAAAAAGATTCATTGCAAGTTTCCTCTTACTAACTATAAAATATTAAATGAAAAAAGCTTGAAATTTTATAAGCATTCATTTCCAGATAAATTCCTTATCTTTAAACAAAGTGAGAAATGAATTTTGATAGCTTCATAACTTCTGTGTGCAATGCAAAAAACATTTACTAAAACATTTTATTGTCTCTGCCGTAAATCTCGTTCAAAAATGTATTTTTGAAAACAACTTTAAAGCCCAAAATCAATCAAAAAACGTGCTATTAATCTTGGACTATAATCGTATGCATTCTTAATAATTTCATTAAAGATAGAATATCTATTAATTTTCAGTTATTTGTTTAGCTTACATAAGCTACGCTATTAAAGTTCATGAGTGTAATTAAATCATGATTAACAGTAAATATTGTTTTTTGTGATATGTAATTTTTCGTTACATAGTATAAACTATAATTGGTAACCTATGCGATTTGAGGTCGAAATCTGAACTACAATCTGAATCATAACAGAAGAAAAGAATGGCCGAAGAAACGAAACATTAAAATTCTATCTGGATTCAAATTACATAAAAAAAATTATTGAACTGACAGATGAGATACTGCAGAACAAACCCGAAACCGTAACTGACACTATCGTCACTTTGACTTCGTCACTATTTAAAAAAAAAACCTTAGAAATTAATATTACAGGACACAAGATAGGAACTTCAAAAACAATATTATTTGTAATAAGAATGCAAAGTCACTAAGAAAATTTAATATAACAGGTTGGCTGATAAGTCCCCGGTCTGACACATAGATGGCGTCGCTAGTATTAAATGCATATTATTTTTATATAGTACCAACCTTCAAATGATTCGTGTCAAAATTTGACGTCTGTAAGTCAATTAGTTTGTGAGATAGAGCGTCTTTTGTGAAGCAACTTTTGTTATTGTGAAAAAAATGGAAAAAATGGAATTTCGTGTTTTGATAAAATACTGTTTTCTGAAGGGAAAAAATACAGAGTCCGGAAACTCATTATCAAGCCAAGTTTTTGCTTCCACTGTATTTTTTCCCTTGAGAAAACAGTATTTTATCAAAACACGAAATTCCTTTTTTTCCATTTTTTTCACAATAACAAAAGTTGCTTCACAAAAGACGCTCTATCTCACAAACTAATTGACTTACAGACGTCAAATTTTGACACGAATCATTTGAAGGTTGGTACTATATAAAAATAATATGCATTTAATACTAGCGACGCCATCTATGTGTCAGACCGGGGACTTATCAGCCAACCTATTAATTGAACGTTCTTATAAACAAAAATAATGATCTTTTAATGAAAACATTACATTTACGAAGAAAAAATATTAGGTACTTACTGAAAGCAAAAAGTACTAAAGTGTTGGCACCATGCTAAAGTATTTTTACTATCAAAAACAGTAATATTTTTTTCCATTCATGGTACACTTTCCATGGAATAACCTATTCATTGTGTGCGTAGTCATGGTAGGGACAATAAAATCGATGCCAGCGCTTCCAGTGAAAAATTTTGGTTTTAAAAGAGGCTGTTATGACTAATTTGCAATTCTTTACATGTTAATGTTATAGAAAATGTCAAATTAAAATTATTGAAAAATACTAATTAATTAAACTTAATGCATTAAAAATTATGAAAATAAGAAATCAAATTGCATACATATTATTTTTTAAATGTAAATTATCATAATTATTTATTTAAATTTGTGAGACAATTATATTAAATTTTCAATGTAAGTCTTCAATGCTATCCATACAATTATATATGCATCCGTACAATTCTATAATTAAAGTAGTGTATCGTTACCATGGAAACACCTCCTATAAAACTCACACACGGTACGAATATGGTCTTCTAAAGAGAAAAGTTTGTAAAGAAAAAAACTATCGAATAATCCTTCCCTTGCATCCCTCAAATTTACAGGGTTGTAACAGTGTACCAATTAACTATGAAGTTAGTTTGATATTCCCTGTATGTTAGTATAGTTTTATTCTTTTATAAAATGATGACATTTCCAAAGTATATTTATACTATAAAGTCAAAAACCCTAATAATAAATTCTATATTTCTTTAAATAGAATGCTGAATATAATACAAAATAATAATATATCAGTAATCTTGACGCCATGATAAATATTACAAGTAGTCAGTCAGATTATATGCAATAGACAGACAGAGGCAGTACAGAAGATCAACTGACATTATACTGACACATATGTTTCATGCGTTTATAATTATAATGTGTAATAATATGTGTTCTATGTTTTATCAGTATAAAAGTAAAAAATATTAAATAATATTACTCAATTCAAAATTTAAAAAAAAAGTATACAAAATACCGATACAAAAGAAAAAAACAAGTCAAATTGCAAGTTATTCCGATTTTATAGCTTTCGAGGCCTTAAATTATTCATCTTCAACTTATAGAGGCCTCAACTTAGTTCAACTGAAGATGAAGTCCTAAACCAGACGCTATCGGATATAAAAGAGCTTAGCAGGTTGCTCTGAATAGAGAGACAGAACTTACAATTATAACTTAAGGAAAACTAAAAAGAATTTGTATTTTTTGTAAAAATTGGACGAAAACGTACTACTAACGTTATTCTATATTCCATAAGAATAAAAAGTGATTTAAATCATAATTTAACGGTATAAAAATTAAATCCAAAATTTTCAAGTCTTGCGTTCAAATTATCATTTGAATGTGTAGAATTTGAAATAAATAACACTTATTTTTTACACTCAGTACAAAATATATATGATTATGTATTTATTTACTTAACTAGTTAACAGTGACTTGGAGCTAATCATTTAAACATACAAAACACTTGCTGCATACAATTATTGTAATTTACATATATATACATAGTGTTTCTCGATTGTTACAACTTGTTTTAAATATACACTGAATAATTTAGAGACACAGGACCACGCACGAATTTACCGAACATGCTGGGTATGAATCTTGGAAAATAGCTGGGTATAAAGGTTGGTAGATCTTTAGGGTTATTAAATGAAATCTACATAATTATAATAAAGGTGAGCTTACGAAAAGTTCATTGCGCGAAGTAGATTCTCAATATGACAATATTTCATTAAATTAATAATCTATTATAAAATTTATCAAGTTAATTAATTTACAGTAGGCCTTACTAGCAAAACATTATTAGTCTTATTAGTCTTTACAGCAAAAAATTAAAACCGTCTATTAATTTTGCCACAAAAACTGGTTTATTTTTTACCCTAAAAGATAAATTCAAAGGAAAAAATGGTCTTTTTTAACTCCCGACTAAAAAAATGGGGCGTTATTATAACTTTAACGTTTGTCTGTGGCGTCGAACCCACAAACCCATCGAACGAATGATTCGCCTTTGACTATGTTTCTGTAGATCTTCTAACGGATAAGCTGATTTTCTGGAAACGATCAAATTAATTTTCAAACAATAAGTCAAACTCGGTTCATCATCAACGAATCGATCAGTCCTGATTTTATGTCGAGGGTTTCTACAACCTATGTTGGAAACTCGAACAATCTTTCAGGCAAAAATCAGGATATTTATACAATCGAATATGTTAAATTTCCATTATTCATCCTGTATAAATTGTATAAGTATTAAATATTTAACTATTTGTGCGTGTTTTAAAATATTCAGACTGACATTGGACTTAAAAACAACAAAATTTCTTTTCATATTAACTTAAGATCTGATTAGTAAACTCATAAACTGCTTTAACTACCTCAGACATAATATTTACTTTTAACTTCTTAAAATTGACAAGTTTATGATGAGTATGTTGTAGTTGTGAGTGAATGCATTCATTATTGCCAATCACAAAGTTCAAAATTGTATATTCGTTATTACCAAAACATGCATACATCTTCAAGGCTGAGTTGAGTAAACATCTTTTGCAACTGGGGAATTTATCTCAAAATTCGCAAAAGAAAATATAAAAAGGAAGAAGGTCCGTAAAATTAGCAGTGCAAAATCGGCGAAAATAAAAAAAAAAAACGCCAAAATTTGTTGCTTTTTAGTTGCTAATTAGTTGCCGAAGAAACGATTTTGTTGCTCAAACCGATCAAAAAAAATCGGCAACAAATCTAGCTTAACGTTAAGTTAGCGTGAAAAAATTAATAAAGGTGTGGTATATTGCTTGATTGCAAGTCAATTTGTTGCTAATTTGTTGCTTTGAAATAAATTTGGAAAAATTGAATTTTTCCATTTTTGTAAAATTTAATACTGTCCACGCCAGCTTAACTCCCAATTTTTCCAGGTTAATTTTGATCACATAATTTGTTGCTGCTCCTGAGGTGACTTCTCAAGGTGTGTAGAGTCAGCAACAAAATATAAACCGGAAGTCGGGAAAGTTTGGACACCGGTTAGTTCACAAACCGGTCACGCCAGCTTAACGATCGATTTTTCCGAGTCAAATTTGGACAAATAATTTGTTGCTGCTCCTGAGGTGACTTCTCAAGGTGTGTAGAGTCAGCAACAAAATATAAACCGGAAGTCGGGAAAGTTTGGACACCGGTTAGTTCACAAACCGGTCACGCCAGCTTAACGATCGATTTTTCCGAGTCAAATTTGGACAAATAATTTGTTGCTGCTCCTGAGGTGACTTCTCAAGGTGTGTAGAGTCAGCAACAAAATATAAACCGGAAGTCGGAAAAGTTTGGACACCGGTTAGTTCTCAAACCGGTCACGCCAGCCTAACTCCCAATTTTTTCGGGTTAATTTTGATCAAATAATTTGTTGCTGCTCCTGAAGTGACTTCTCAAGGTGTGTAGAGTCAGCAACAAAATATAAATCGGAAGTCGGGAAAGTTTGGACACCGGTTAGTTCACAAACCGGTCACGCCAGCTTAACTATCGATTTTCCCGGGTTAATTTTGATTAAATTAAAAGTAAAAGAAAACAATGAATAGGAGACTATTCATTGTTTTCTATTACCAAATTGGTAATAGTTCTGTTTTAGCAATTTTTCTTATAAAACATCCTAGAAAATCAGGAAAAAAAACATTTTCAAGCATTTTTTATGTAGATTATGAATCTGTATGCGACGATACCGAAAAATTCTTTAATTCAGGAAAATATGGGTTAAGTTAATTAAACATATGTTTTTATGGTATTTTATTTACCTTATTTATTATTAAATATGTTAAAAATATACAAAAATTATAAAAATATCAATAAAATAATATTTTTAAATATTTAAGTATTAAGTAGGTATCAAAACAAATATGGCGTCAACAAGTGACATCTACTTTGTTTGTGTATACAAAATAGGGTTGACGACACAATTGATGGATAGTATGAAAGCCTAAAAACCACAATTAATCTACGATACTCATGCTAACTCGATCCCGTTAAAAGTACGATTGACATCAAATCACAGAGTGAACGCAAGGGCCAAAAAACCCGCAGACCCGTCCTAACTCGACCCCATTAAAGGCATGGCCAACCCGTAGATCGCAGCGTTCACTCTTAGATTTGATGTCAATCATACTTTTAACGGGATCGAGCTAGCATGAGTATCGTAGATTAATAGTTGGTTTTAGGCTTTCATACTATCCATTTCTATTAACTTCCGGTTTATATTTTGTTGCTGACTCTACACACCTTGAGAAGTCACCTCAGGAGCAGCAAAAAATTATTTGATCAAAAATAACCCGGAAAAATCGATAGTTAAGCTGGCGTGACCGGTTTGTGAACTAACCGGTGTCCAAACTTTCCCGGCTTCCGGTTTATATTTTGTTGCTGACTCTACACACCTTGAGAAGTCACCTCAGGAGCAGCAACAAATTATTTGATCAAAATTAACCCGGAAAAATCAGGAGTTAAGCTGGCGTGACCGGTTTGTGAACTAACCGGTGTCTAAACTTTCCCAACTTCCGGTTTATATTTTGTTGCTGACTCTACACACCTTGAGAAGTCACCTCAAGAGCAGCAACAAATTATTTGATCAAAATTAACCCGGAAAAATCGGGAGTTAAGCTGGCGTGACCGGTTTGTGGACTAACCGGTGTCCAAACTTTCCCGACTTCCGGTTTATATTTTGTTGCTGACTCTACACACCTTGAGAAGTCACCTCAGGAGCAGCAACAAATTATTTGATCAAAATTAACCTGGAAAAATTGGGAGTTAAGCTGGCGTGGACAGTATTAAATTTTACAAAAATGGAAAAATTCAATTTTTCCAAATTTATTTCAAAGCAACAAATTAGCAACAAATTGACTTGCAATCAAGCAATATACCACACCTTTATTAATTTTTTCACGCTAACTTAACGTTAAGCTAGATTTGTTGCCGATTTTTTTTGATCGGTTTGAGCAACAAAATCGTTTCTTCGGCAACTAATTAGCAACTAAAAAGCAACAAATTTTGGCGTTTTTTTTTTTTATTTTCGCCGATTTTGCACTGCTAATTTTACGGACCTAAAGGAAGAAGTATGCCAATAAATATTGTTAGAGGTGTTAAATAGGATTGTTAATGGTCGTTTAGGAATTTAGATCTCTTAGAACAGATAATAAAGGAAATAGTTCAAGAAATCACTCCCTAAACTTGTAGGAGTGTTTTAAAAAAATTTTGTGAAAGAACCATAAATGTTAAGATCGCGAAAGATTTTATCTAACGCAGTCGAGTTTTAATTTTTTACAACATACATTATTTTTAATTGTTATTTTTGTTTGTTTCAGGTGAGCTTTCGGAATTCAATTCTATCTAGCCATGAAATTAATCGTAAGTAGTTTTAACTTTTTTCGAACCCAAAATCTCTAACAAAAATAAAGGTTTTTATTAAAGATTTCAAAGCTAACCCCTACCACAGCCCAAGGAATGAAGCTGTGTGTGTGAAGCTCGAATTTAATTGCATTTGTCGATTTCTACGATCATTTCCATACTTTATGGACACACAATATAATCATTCTAAACCATAGTCTTGAAAACTATTTTTTAAAAAGTTAGAAGCGTCCAGCGAAACGGTCGCGGGTAATGGCTAGTATCTTATATAAAATAACAAACAATAAATAATTGTAATACAATATGTTATTTATCATTCATATAAAAATAGACGAGTTGGATCAACTATTTTTTCGTCGAAAAATTGAAGAAGCCTATTTATTAACTATTTATAAAACTATGGCCTTTTTGCTAAAAATTATGTTTCTTAACGGCAATTTGCATTGTTTCGATGATTTTCGACTTTTTAAGAAAAACGGTGCATCAGACAAAAACAAAATTAGGCGGCAATAAATAAAGATTTTAACAAAATACGCCGTGATCTTTTTTATATTTGACTATTCAATTGTTGTGAAGCAGTGACATCGCTAATTTTGGGTTGAATACGACTAGTCTAAAATAGAAATAAGCAGCAAACATCCATAAAGTACACCAATTATTAACTTTCTCTGTGTCTATAAATATTTCTTATTTCTTTATAAAAATGGATGGATAATAATAAAATAAATATATATCTGAGTATACGATCAAATTTTATTTAAAACCAGGTATGAATACACGGTCCTATGACAACCGATGTAAAAGTGTAATTTGTTTTCAATCCAGTCTTTTGAATTATAAATAAGGACATTAGACAAAAAAATTCATATCAAATTTTTGATTAATGAAACTCTTCGAAACTTCGTCGAAGTTCTACGCCAATAGTCAGGATTCCTGAAGTCTACTTCAGTAGTTTTCATTCAATATACTTCGAAGTACAAATTTCAGACTTGTTTTTTGGATTTGTCGTTATAATAAACATGTGTCTGTCTAGAAAAGCTTTGCTTCGGAGCTACAGACGTCAAAACTTTGAGCAAGTTTTTGTAGATTTGTTTTTGGAACTTTTATTGGGAACATAGTTCGTATTTATACCATGTATATATGAAATATACATAGTATATTAAGTTTAGTCCCAAGTTTGTAACGCTTAAAAATAATGATGCTAGGAAAAAAATTGTGTCATAGATGTTCATTAAATCACCTAATTAGTCCATTTCCGGTTGTCCGTCCGTCCGTCTGTGGACACGAAAACTCAAAAACGAAAAAAGATATCGAGCTGAAATTTTTACAGCGTCAATTGGGTCTTGGGTCCGTAGGACCTATCTTGTAAACCGTTAGAGATAGAACATAAGTTTAAATGTAAAAAATGTTTCTTATCAAAAATTAAACAACTTTTGTTTGAAACATTTTTTCGTAAACATCACTGTTTACCCGTGAGGGCGTCAATTAAGCGGGAATTTTATAATATGTACCAGTTATGTATGTGTCACATGTTTGTATGTGTAATGTGATAAAGAAATCAACACTGACTATGCATGGTATTTCAACAATTAACTCAGTCAATTGTTTGTTTTCACTTGTTTTTTAAATAATACCAGTATTTATTTTCGCGTCGAATGTGCAAATGTATGAAATTTTTATATGCAAATATATATCTTTGGAACTATTATTAGAATAAATACCGTGTAGTCAAACCTGAATATTGTGTATTTGTTTGTGATCATCGTGACTCTTGTGACTCTTCGAATGACTCATCATGTGAGCTTGTTGTTATTTACTTCTTTCTATAAAATTACTTATCTTTGGCTTTACAAAAAATCATTTTACCACGTTGGAAATCATTCTCATGTGTTATTCTGAAGTAGGAGCTGTATTGCTGTACATTTTTATTAAAAACAATTCGCTAGTTTTATCGTGAAAGCGTATCAAACAAACAAACATACTTACTTTCGCATTTATAATAGAGATAGAGATTATATTCACTTATTCTTCAATGTAAATAAGTCTAAACATTTTTAATTTTTGTAATATCAATTAACTCTAAAAACGTACATGAGCAATTAAAATTAAGAATAAATTAACTCCTTTTAAGTTAATTGAATTAAATGCGGTTTTTTTAAAAAGTGAACAGTTAGTTTATGATATTATAATTTAGTACTTAATATAACTACAATCACAATTATTTTATGAGAAATAAGTTGTAGGTAAATTTGACAATTGTACAGCAAGTACACGGTAAGAAATTTTTTGTGAATATCACTATGTCAGTATTGGTGTGAACGCCGTTCTAATTTGAACATTGAGAGAATAGTATCATTAGCAATAGTTATGGCGGACGAGTCAATGATGCATAGATACTATATGTATCTGTCTTTATACCATACCAGCATTGTAGTAAACGACATACAATTTTACCGAGTATTAATGAATGTCAAACTTAAAAAGTTGTTAATATTTACTTAATTTGAATTTTCACAGTAACACAGTAAGGTCCGCTGTGAAAAAGTGGATATAGTCTACTAATGCATTTGAGAGTGTTATTTATCTCTTAAGATTTCGAAAGAAATTTAGAACCTTGAGGTCTAGCGCAAATAAGAGACAACTTGTTGGATTCGCAGCTTTATGTATGAACATCTCAGTATAGTTTTCTCAATAGTCAGTTTGTACGCCGGGAGTGCATAAAAAAATACGCCTTACAAACTCCACAAGAAGTATACAGAGTCCACCATACATAAACCTACGTTGCTTACTGACCTCCATTTATTTAAAACTACGTCACGTCATCTGCACCAACCTGTGTCTCAATTTATGCTTAATCTGAACAAGAAAATTTTAATTTAATAATTGAGTCTTTAATAATATTGAATCCAGATTAACGCGCAATTTATCTAGGGGAATTTCGGGGAAAAAATGCAGTTGTATTAACATTTTTCCAAAAGTTTCAAAAACATAAAACATTTTTTCAAAAGTCTCAAAAATTAAAAAAAATGTCTAGTTTACCTTCTGCTGTAAAGTATGCAGTGTATTGAAAAAAGTAAAAGAAACATTTCTTAATAAATTTTAAAATTTCTGATTTTTATAATAAATTCATATAAAAACACCTGCTATTTGAGATAAATAAGACATATGTTTTGTAATCAAAAATAATATACATTAACTATTATGGTATAACAACTCTATTTATAAATCGAAAAACATGGCGCCCTATTATTTTAATAGTTACAATAAATTTATTATTAAATAAATATAAATCAATGTTTTTTTTCATTTTATTTTCACTTGTATTTATGAATTCGTAAAATTGCAGTTAAAGTTAACTGCAATTCAATACTAATACAATTGAAATTTACAAAATTTAAAAAAAAAACCCGAAAAATGCGATTTATTTTTTGTAAACCGATTTTTGGAAACTTGCTATAAAATGTTCTCAATCAAGGCGGTTCGAACGTTTAGAGGCTAGGATGCCACTGAGAAACACACAGACGCACAGATAAACACTTTAAACTTATAACACTCCTTCTTAAATCAATATCAAAGTGGTGATCAAGGACATCAGATGAGATGAAAAGGATACTTAGAGAGATATCATTTTTTGGGACAAACTTTTGGAAATATTTTAATTGAAATGGAAATATTTGAGTTGACTTTGTTCTTTTGAATTATTGTTTTGAATTACCTAATTATTTTACCATTTCACTTTTCGAAATGAATTGAGCCAGATATATTTGACCATCCATTTTCATAGTAATTATTAATATGTTAAAATTATATGTCATGCCTCTTCCAAACTGAATCGATTTTGAAGATCATCGCCAAAACTCTAAGCTCACACATGATAGCTAAGAACACTCTCCGTTAAATTACCTTTCAAAAGAAACAAAAAAAAATTAAAATCGATTCATTCGTTCAGGCGCTACGATGCCACAAACAGACAGGCACACACATAGCGGTCAAACTTATAACACCGCTTTTTTTAGCATGATGTGACTCCTCATGTGCTGTTCAGTTCAATGCTGTTGAGATGATGTTAATAAAATATTTGTAAAGTTTTTTTCTTCTTATAGAAGGTTGATTTATTCAAATAAAAAAAAATTAATAATATTAATAATAATAATAATAATTTCATTCAAGTATAAAAACAACACATATTGAAGAACATTGTTTGTTTACATTATGTCATAATTCATAAAAAACATGGTCGTGGTGTGTTTACTTAAATAAAAATACATTCTGTGTGTGTTTTACTATTTAAATTTTATGTCTGAATTGTGTTTTATTATTACGTAATATTTTGAATGAATCATTAATCTTTTTTTGTTGTTGTATGAGTGTTTTCTCTAGTTTTACCACTGACTTCTTTTATTTATACAAAAATATTAATAGGGCATTCTACTATTTTTGAAAAAGTACTTTAAAATGTTGATTTTGCTAATAAAAAGCCACCAAAAATTTATTTCGGTAAAATATACACGCTTTCTTACCAAAAACTTAAATTAAATTTTAAACCTTTTTTTAATTGTCAAAAACGCGGGCATCCAATTTGATAACGTAATATGGGTATCACTATACGACATAACACAAATAAGTTTGACAGATATATTCATAGACATCTGATTATAATAAATATATTAAACACCTAAACCCAAAATACCAACACGTATTTTTCGGAGACAATTTTGATACTTTTTCGTTTACTAGTCTGTTATATAAAATAAAAAAAGCTTGCATTCATTAGTTTAATTTCATATTTTTTTTAATCTGCATGCTAATGATTTTAATCGTAGTCATGAGAAAGTAAAATTTACCTTTCTTCATAATTTTTTTAAGATTGTGATTTAAACTTGAAGATACTCTGCCATCTGCCTCATAATAGTTCCCTAATTATTATATCATTAGAAAGTTGTGACTTTATGTTCATTATATAAACATTTTACAGTTTAATTTTTTTTAAACTTTACTACAAAAAAACAGTGACAGACTGTTTAAGATATAAATAATGATAACAGTTATTTATCACCTATGGCCATTAAATAATATTGACGCCAGCCAGCCACACTTCACGATAGGTATGCTGCATTGGGTGGGTCATAAAACTGGATTTTTTAATTTAAAAAAAATTCATGAACTTTATTAATATGCATAAACTGTACAGGCATGGTTCAAGATGATTCATAATTAATTGTCCAAAATCAACTTTCTTGTGGAACAAACACTAAATATGACCGAGTGCTAAGAATGATTTCATTTTCTCCCTGGGTTTACGATTTATTTATTAAATATTGTTAACCAATGCTTAGTTTTACCCGTTCAAAGTTTATTGATGATGATGAATCATATAGGTTATCCTTTTCAATTGGATATTTTAATATCAAAAAATCTTGAGAGTGTGATAAAAAATTATCTAAAATATTTAGACAATCTTGTAGTTTATAATAATACCTTAAAAATATAAGGTTGTCGATAATATAAAAACAAAATTTTAATTTAATTATGAGTTCATCGAAGATCCATTATTTGATGGAACAGAGACGACTATAATTAGGGTATTGATGATTGAAGAACGATATCTATATTATCAAATTTATAAGCATCACTTGCACACAATATATTATATATTTATGTAATTGCGTGGTATTGTAAAGCTAAAAATAACTCATTACTTGATTACAAAGCAATGTATTTGGTTTTAAAAAAACGTTTAACCTTCATTTTAGTTCTAGGCTCGGCGGTTTTAGCTGTGCGTTGATCGATCAGTCAATCAGTTTGTTCTTTTATACATAAATAGATTGTATAATTGAACGTTTGTTTTCATATTACCATAAAATACAGGAATGTTTCCTATATATGTGCCTATAAATTTTTCCACATTTTTACTTATTTTTCCACATTTATTACTATTCAAATAATCAAATCTAATATAAACAGTTTTTATTTGATATCTGTTTTGACCGCAATGAGTCATTTTTCTCTAAATACAAATTCACATAAATAAAAGAATCCATTATATTATATAAATTTCAACATTGATTGATATATTATGTTAAATCCGCGATGAATTTGCAATATTAATATTAATAATAACAAGTGAAAACAAACAATTGACTGAGTTAATTGTTGAAATACCATGTATAGTCAGTGTTGATTTCTTTATTACATTACACATACAAACATGTGACACATACATAACTGATAATCAAGTATAGTACATATTATAAAATTTCCGCCTAATTGGCGCCCTCACGGGTAAACAGTGATGTTTACGAAAAAATGTTTCAAACAAAAGTTGTTTAATTTTTGATAAGGAACATTTTTTACATTTAAACTTTTGTTCTATCTCTAACGGTTTACAAGATGTGGTCCTACGGACCCAAGACCCAATTGACCTATGATGCTCATTTACGAACTTGACCTCACTTTTTACGTCCTGAGTACGCTGTAAATTTCCACAGACGGACGGACGGACGGAAATGGACTAATTAGGTGATTGTATGAACACCTATGACAAAATTTTTTCCCTAGCATCATTATTTTTAGGCGTTACAAACTTGGGACTAAACTTAATATACTATGTATATTTCATATATACATGGTATAATAATATTTTATAGTAATATTTTATAGAAGTGCATTTGAAAAACTATTACTTTAAATGTAATCCTTGAGATACTTGAATTTTAGAATTTCTATCATGTGAAAATTGTCTTCGTCGTAAAACTTATCTAATCATCACGACTTCGTAAATAAAATACTACTTTAACTTAATAAAATCAAACAATCCACGTCGAAGATTTCAAAGTAGTTAGCCAGTATAATTTCTTATTAAGAAATTATTATTCGTTGGGTGTGCAGTCATGGTAGGAACAATCAAATCGACATCAGCGCTTCCGGTGGATAATTTTGGCGTTAAAGGGGGCTGCTATCTAATTTTCAATTCATACAAAAATTTAGACTTCATCCAAGTCATCAATCTTACAGTGACTTTTTTTCTCAAGATATTACGCCAGATATTAGTCAAGGTGAATTTTTTTTTGAACTCTAACCTTTCATATCCCAAAAACTTTCAGGAGTTCGTGATACTGATCATCAAGAATTACTAAGCTCATTTAATTTCAAAAAGTTTTAGTAAAAACCGTTTCCTATAATGTAAGTGCAAAGCCTCTAGGAAGAAATATTCTTTGAAATGTCATTAAACCCTTGAGTACATAGTTATAGCCTTTCAGTTACAAAGGTCGTGTGGCATTCACACTAGATTTAAAAATGATTTATACTATTAACACTTGCTGAACAATAATCATTAATTAATATTAGTTATGAAGCATATTTTTTACACTCCTTGTGTACTTGAATTAAAACCTTGTCCTGATTTAACTATTAACTATTAAATATGATATGATATAATTATTGTAAATGATTCTGTAAATGAATAGTAATTGATCTAAATTATTGTAATTAAACTTCATAGAATTTTACTTTCATTTCTTGTATCAAATATTTTACTATAAGCTATCTCATACTTTATTAACTTTAACAGTCGTCACGTGAATCCTGACTATTGCATTGCATTATTATTGCTGTTTGCGTAAGTTAATGTGCAAGAATTCAACGTTTAATTTATTTTTACCAACTAAACTGTTTGTCACACGGGAATTTATTCAATAATCCACTAGTAATAATTCTGCCATATCTTGATAAAATAAGACCTATGTTGCTCATTTACGAGCTCGACCTCACTTTTTACGTCCTGAGCAATTTCAACTTATATCTTTTTTCGTTTTTGAGTTATCGTGTTCACAGATGGACAGACAGACAACCGGAAATGGACTAATTAGGTGAATTTATGAACACCTATATGAAAATTGTGTTCGTTGCATCAATATTTTTAAACTTGAGACTAAACTTTGTATACCTTGAGATTACATATATACATGGTATAAAAAGTACACGAAAATATACTCTTTTAACAGGTAATCTTATTTTGCTTACATCTTTAGTGTCGTGATGAGAGCGATTCTCACAATTTCTGAAGGGCATCGAACAACCTTAATCTATCTGAGTAATACACTTTGACCAGTGATTCAAAATGATAGTAGATAATAGTGACAAACTGACAATACAACCAACTTTAATGCATTACATAAATAAACCCAACGTGACAGCTTGATTCATTTACAAAAAACCAGCAATTTAGATTTGATGAATGTCATGTCTTAAAAAAATGATCTTCATTCATTTAAAAAAAATATATTTTTAAGTGAGTTAGATTCAAATCAGTAAAATAAATTGCATGTTGAAAGTTTGACAATGGACAAAGTCCCATAATAATGGTTTCCACATAATAGATAAAGCAAATATTGAATGATATATTTGACAATCGTCCAATTTGATTGTGTATTAAGTATTAATGGTCTTGTTTAAAAGGCTTTAATGTTTTTTAAAGATCGAGCTGATTACCTAACTACAAAACGTTAAAATATTAATATATTTCTTAGTTGTTTTGTTATTCCCAACAATATTGCAAGCTGGATTTTAATAGTAAACGCCAGTGGTGGCTTGCACGAAAAATAATACGCGCATACCAGGAATGGTGAACCAATTGCTCGCGTTTCATTGACGGCACGCGACACAATATTTTGAGCACGCCACCGATCACAAAGTTCACTATAAAGTATTATATTACGAACGAACGCAAGATTGATTCTAAACGAGAAGATTGATTCTAGGAACACGCGCACGTTTGTTATTGTAGTTACATCATGAACATCATACATTCATGAAATTATAACAAAATTCATCATCAAAGTTAAAAGTAAGCTACAAATAATTTCAAGCCTAAATCTAAAGTTGCCTTGGTGCTCATACTACCTTAAGCACAAGTGTATAATGATATACAAACCAATGTTAATATAAAATAGTTATGACCTGATATAAAAACGTGTGAATGTTTTTTTATTACATCATAATACATACTCCCATAAATTTTGCGCTCGTAATAAATGGATAGAATGGATATTATAAACCAGTTTGGCACATTTTTGGTAATACAACAAATTGTTGATGATTTCATCGACATTTACTTTCAAACAAATTTATGTCAAACAATCTAATATTTCTTTATAGTTCTTTACCTTTGTAAAAACTAATGTTGATATTAAAGTTGTTAACTTGGTTGATACGTGTAGTATGACAAAAAAATTCAACTTGGTTGTTAACTTTGTTGTCAACTAAGTTGAGTGTATGTGGGGTGCCTTACCCTGTAACATAATTCTTGAGTCCCTAAAGTTTCAAGCATACGAATTAATCAACTTACAGATGTTGTTCTTCAGGTTTTGCAAACAGTACTCCTTTCAGAATCTCAATATGAATTGATATTTTTATTGGACTAATAGTTGATAATGTATGTAATAAAGACGTAATAATGTTATTTTTTAAGGTCATTATTTATTACTAAAGCAATTAATTATGAACACAACATTCTCTAAATATGAATCATAATTCACGTCATTAATTTTAGTATTAGACCAGTCGCTCTACATGATTATACGTCTATTGCCCATATGGATTACTTGATTGATTTTAGTAAACTAAGTCTACAGCTTAACCAACTGTGTGCTATCATGGTGCTATCGATGTTTGTTACAAATATACAAAAAATATAGTAGATGTTATAAAAATGAGCAATATGTTTATTTCAAACTCTCTGTTAACTGAAGTTTTCTCAATCACTTATGGATTAGACATGATAGATATGTTTTCGTTACTAACCTAATTCTATATTTAAGGATGTTCCCTCGCCAGTAATAGAAAAAAATAAATTAGTAGATAAGGATCCGAATTTTTAGTATGTTGTAGTTAACGATACATATTATTAAATCCAAAAAAAATTTGGGTATCTTATCGATCAATTAAGAGAGTTTTTATTAATTAAAAATACACTAAATAACAAACCATCCTCATATCATGCTATGTTATTTAGTGTATTTTTAATTAATTAATTACTCTCTTAATTGATCGATAAGATACCCAAATTTTTTTTTGATTTAATAATATGTATCGTTAACTACAACATACTAAAAATTTGGATCATTTTCTACTAATTTATTTTTTTCTATTACTGGTGAGGGAACTTCCTTAAAGCAAACGTAAAGATATGTTATTTTAATTTTTATATTAGCTTTATTTACACGATTATATTTTCCAATTAAGTACAATTTTATTTTCCATCAATGCATGACTTTAAACTAAAATCAATCTCTTTCATAAAAATAATGATTTTGTTTATTTAACTTCAGTGATTTTGTATTCAAAGACTTCATTTTTTAAATTCAATCCCATTCTATTGTAAATACAAATATTTAGCTGTACTTGTTCCAATCGTTAGAAAATTTTTTGAAAGTATTTTTACTTTATTTCAATATGTAAGGCCAACTTCGGAATGAGGTTGTCGAAGAATCATTTGAGATCAAAAAAGGCTAAAATGAAGAATTTTTATGTACCTCAATCAATCGTGCCAGTTATTTTTTTTTTTTTAATGTTCAGGAAGGTCTATATATCAAAATCTACATCTAACTTCTTGCCGCTAGAAAGTTTGGCCATTGCTATGGGCCAAAAAAGCCCATATTATAATAGGTGATTTTTGAAAATTTCAAAACCTTCAAATATGCAACAAAATGGGGCCAGAAACGTACATTTATGGGTTTTCGGGATCGCTGATCACTATTCTGAAGTCAGAATTTCGATATACTCCCCCCCCCTCCTGGGGTAATTCACCTCACTGGTCCAAATTGAATATTTACAGAAAATTGCATTGTTAGGTCAACGAAGGGCGAAAAACCCTAAAAAGGGGGGAGTATATCCCTATTTAAAATTCGGAATCGTGATCAGTGACCCCAAAAACTTCCGAGTATACTTTTTTGGCCCATTTTGTCGAACATTTACAGAATCCTGCTGTTTTGGACTAGCGGGGGCGAATAACCCCAGAAGCGGGTAGTACATCTTCATTCGGAATCGTGCTCAGTGACCCCAAAAAAATAAAATTTTATCTTTTGATACGACAAATAATTTAACGATTTTTTTTATTTTAATTACAGGAAATGGTACATGCCAAAGATCCGCCATCATATTATCTAAACAAGTTACGCACATATTTAGATCCAAAAGCATCCAGAAGTCATAGAGTAAGTTACCATTTATTTAAATCCTCAATGTTATTGAAAGTATTTAGAATTGCTGGACTTTATTACAGAAACGAAAAATGGTTGGTGAATCAACTTCAACGCAAGTTTTGCGAGATCTAGAAATTTCATTAAGAACAAATCATATCGAGTAAGTAGACAGATCACAGAGACATTTAATCAGATCCCACTTAACCACTGTATTTCCAAAATTACTTACTTTCTGTATTTTAACAAGCTCAAAACCTACAATGTAGCGCCTCAAACAGCAACTATATTAATTTGTTCACCGAGAAAAACGAAATAAAATTTTGAAAAAGGACTTTTCTATATTTTTAGGTGGGTTCGAGAATTTTTAGATCAAGATAATTTAGGATTAGATGTTCTAATTGATTATCTAAATTTTCGTCTAATGATGATGCGTCATGAACAAAGAATAAATGAATCTCGAACCAGTTCTGAAGAAGGTTTAGGTACAACTGGTAACAATACGACACACATGAATAACACATCACATAATAATGGATATATACGACCTCCAATTGATATCACAGATAGTCCAGGTCTAAAAAAACGATCCAAACATGTAGCGAAATTAAATATGGGTGAAGCCAAAGATGATATCCATGTCTGTATTATGTGTATGAGAGCTATTATGAATAATAAGGTGAGTAAATCTAATTTAGTTCCCATAATCACAACTAGGGCCCATGGTTCTCGATTGCCATCCAGATTTCAAAAATTTGTTTTGGAATTTTATGAAACTCAGTGGATGGGGTAATTTTGATCCAAAAAGTATAAAAATCAAGTTAGTTTAATGATCGGATGCAGAGTTTCTGAGATTTCGCAATATTTGGCTCGATTTAGGCCCGTATCTCAAAAACTATTCGACCAGTCAATAAATGCACCCGATTTTTGTACTTTTTGGGTCAAAATTACCTTATATACTGAGTTTTATCGAAATTGGAGATACCAAAAATTTTTCGATTTTTTGCAATTTTTTTAAGGGGTACCCCTTTGTAAAAATCGAGAAAAATGCAACAAAAAAAATTTGTTTTGGAATTTGATAAAACTCGGTGGATGGGGTAATTTTGATCCAAAAAGTATAAAAATCAAATTAATTTAATGATTGGATGCAGAGTTCCTGAGATATCGCAATATTTGGATCGATTTTTGTCCGTAACTCAAAAACTATTCGACCAGTCATCAAATGCTCCCGATTTTTGAACTTTTTGGGTCAAAATTACCTTATATACTGAGTTTTATCGAAATTGGAGATACCAAAAATTTTTCGATTTTTTGCAATTTTTTTAACGGGTACCATCTCTTTAAAAATCGAGAAATTTGGGAAAAAAATTTTTTGTTTTGAAATTTGATGAAACTCAGTGGATGGGGTAATTTTGATCCAAAAAGTATAAAAATCAGGTTAATTTTGATGATTGGATTTATAGAAAGTTTCAATGTCAGCGAGTATCAATGGCAAAACTTCATTTTCAAAAAAAGAGTTTCCACCGAAAAATTAAAATTCATAAAATTGTGAACAAAAGAGAGGATAAATATTATTAGATTTTTTATTTGTTTATAATTTATTTCCAGTACGGTTTCAATATGGTTATTCAGCATCGAGAAGCAATAAATTGTATAGCACTAAGTTTAATACATAAAAGTTTAAGAACAAAAGCTTTGGTGCTGGAATTGTTAGCTGCAATATGTCTAGTCAAAGGAGGTCATGAAATTATTTTATCAGCTTTTAATAATTTCAAAGAAATCTGCCAGGAGGGTCATCGATTCCAAACATTAATGGAATATTTTATAAACTATGAAAATTTTCATATTGAATTTATGGTTGCATGTATGCAATTTGTAAACATAGTCGTACATTCCGTTGAAGATATGAATTTTCGGGTACATTTACAATACGAATTTACTGCACTGGGATTGGATGGTTATTTGGAACGTTTGCGACATACCGAAAGTGAAGAATTACAAGTACAAATTTCTGCCTATTTGGATAATGTCTTCGATGTGGCTGCCTTAATGGAAGACAGTGAAACAAAAACTGCTGCACTTGAAAAGGTTGCAGAATTAGAAGATGAATTAGGGCATGCACATGATAAATTAGCTGAGGTTGAACGGGAAGCACTTGCAAAACTTGCGTCTTTAGAAACCGAATTAAGTCAAATACGTGCTGAACGTGATGAGTTGCTTGAAACTCGACGACAAGTTGATGAAGAAGTATCAACACTTCGACGTGTTGTCAAACAACATGAACAAGAATCGAAAAATCGACAATCATTACTTGAATCGAAAATATTAGAGTTGGAATCTCTTACAAAATCATTACCTAAAGGTGCAACCAGTAAGTATTATTTGTTGAACTATTTAATTCTAGACCAAAGAAAGACTTTCGTGAATTATGCCACACGATTGGTCGACGAAAATATAATGACGAAAAAAATGGGACCCTTGAATTGGTCAAAATTCGTAAAGTTTCGAAAATTTTTATGATAGTTGCAGAAGTGATGTGATTGCAGATTGTTTTTAATACTCGTTTTATTTCATTTACAGTTGCCAGTCTTGCTGATCTCCTAAATCACACGAAAAATGGTGATTTTACAGACTTTAAGAAACCAAATTCACCTGTACCCCCTCCACCACCACCAAAAATGCCTTCTACTCCTTCAAATGCAGCACCTATACCACCTCCACCACCACCTTGTCCGCCACCACCTCCATCCAATCATAGTCCACCAAAACCACCACCATTTATACAAGCCCCACCGCCTCCAGCTGGTATGATGCAAGCACCAAATGGAGCTATGACTATTAAACGAAAAGTACAAACTAAATATAAATTACCAACACTTAATTGGATTGCATTGAAACCAAATCAAGTAAGAGGAACCATTTTTAATGAATTGGATGATGATCGATTACATAATCATATCGATTTCACTGATTTTGAAGAAAGATTTAAAATTGGTGTTAGTGGGCCTATGGTCAATCATGGTGATGATGAAGTTGAAGGCTTGGGTAGTTTTCCAAGTAAACGATTTAAAAAACCAGAAAATATATCATTATTACAGCATACCAGACTTCGAAATATTGGTAACTATCATTATATTCGTATATTTTTAAACCTCCTATATCCTGGGGAAAATTATAAAATACGGGAAATTTTATTTTATAAGTATTCTCTTCAGGTGTAACCCAGAATCTAGGCCATTCTACTGTGCTCACTTGAAACTCACTAGATCAGCAGAAGGATGCTGGAACTCTTGACAGAACACTGTCGATTGAACTACCACCTTCATAATATGAGGATCTCGGATGATCCAACTTGTAAGGCCTATATGGAGGACAATGAAACCTCAATACATTTTATTTGCACCTGCAGTAACCTGAATTTTTAGATCCGAAACCTTGGATACATTAATTCTGGGAGCAATCCCGGTGGAGAAGTTGTGGGCTTTCTACGTGGCGTCAGACCTCGTCATAATTCTATAGCTTCATCGTATTGCTTTCGAATGATAGGTTGTTCTCAAGGAGGGCACAAAGACCTCCTTGATCTTGGTGCTAAGGACCCATTTATCTCCCTTGTGTATTATTATTATTATAATTATTATTAACCCGGAGTCTACGGATTTCGAGACCCGTTTCGTTGCCAAATGGTAAACACATTTAATTTTTTTATATTTCTTATAGCTATTTCAAGAAGAAAACTTGAAATGCCAGTTGAAAAAGTGATAACAGCTGTAAATTCGTTAGATTTGAAAGCGTTGCCATTGGATAATGTAGAATTATTACAACGAATGGTACCAACTGAACAAGAAACCAAAGCATATCGTGAATATATAATCGAAAAGAAAAATATTAATTTATTAACAGAAGAGGATAAATTTCTTTTACAACTCACTAAAGTTGAACGAATATCTGCTAAATTAGCAATTATGAATTATATTGGAAACTTTTTTGATAATCTTCATTTAATAACACCAGTGAGTATTAAAATTATATTTTTATGTTAATTAATAAGGTCTCCCACTGTATTTTAAAAATAACCACAATAAAACCGCGTCTTAATAAATGTGATGATTGGAATACAGTAGAAGATTTTATTAATAGACCTTTTCATTTCAACAAAAAGTCCTTTTCTTTCGTTTTTTTTTTCGGACTGATAGTAATGAGTTGGACTAAGATAGAAGATATTTGCTATTCATTTTATGACATTAGTTGTCAATCATTTAGTCCAAAACAAAAAATTAATCGTAACCCGCCTTAAACTAGTTTCTTTAACATCATTTTTTTCGAAAACCAAGAACAGGAATGATTTCATATTTTGGCTAGTCTTTTCTTAGTATATGAATAATTGACGGTCAATTTGAAGAAAATTTCTCATTAAATACCATTTTCTTTATAACAAACTTAAAATAAATGAAAGGGGTTTTATTTTCCGACTACCTTTCGACAATATAACTTTGAATTCATTTAAATATTTAATGTAATTAAAATTTTTCAGCAAATTCAAGCTGTGATATCTGGATCTAGTTCCGTAAAAAGTTCTAGAAAATTAAAATCTATATTAGAAGTAATTTTAGCATTTGGTAATTATTTAAATAGTGGAAAACGAGGGCCAGCATATGGATTTAAATTACAATCATTAGATACATTATTGGATACTAAGTCTACAGATAAACGAATATGTTTATTACATTACATAGTTGCAACAATTAGAAATAAATTTCCTGAATTAATGAATTTCGATTCAGAACTTTTATATATTGATAAAGCAGCAACAGGTAAATAAATAAAATTTACATATTTAATAGCTCATAATCCAAAAACTTAAGTTTCCGAGAATTATAACGTAAAAATTTATTTTAGTGTCATTAGAAAACGTTGCAACAGATGTAACTGAATTAGAAAAAGGTATGGAACAAGTACGAAAAGAAGCTGATGTAAAAGGAAAAGGTCCGCATAGTATTGTATTACGTGACTTCTTAGCAAACACTGAAGAAAAATTAAAACGTCTAAAAGCCGATGCTAAAGCTGCACAAGAAGCATTCCGAGAGTGTGTTGAATATTTTGGTGAATCACCTCGTACTATCGATGCAAATACATTCTTCTCTCTTTTAGTTCGATTCGCTAGATCTTTTAAGGTAAAATTCTTATTTTCTTTCAAATAAAAGTATTCGAGAAATTCATTTGCATTATATTTTTATAGGCTGCCGATCAAGAAAATGAACAGAGACGAAGATTGGAGCAAGCTGCAATTAATGCATTGAATAAATCCAATCAAGAAGTGATAAAATTGAATAAAATTAATCAGAAAAAGCAGCAGGTAATACCACAATTACCAAGATCACTTTATTTTAAGCATACTGAACAAAATAAATTTATTCGCAATAATAATCTTTTTGGTGGGAATTAATTTGGTCATATAGAATAAATCCATACACAAAATTAAATTTTAATTTTTGATATTGATGATTTGAAGTAATGAGAAAAACTCTCACAGCTGTTAATAAATTATTTTTTTATTGTGTTTTGAGTTTTTATAAAAAAATTTATTTGCTATCCTGTAAAGCATGAAATTTTGAAAAATAAACGTTTTAAAATAAGCGTGAGAGAATCTTCCTTCGCAATCGTTTTGAAGGTTTAATACCATCACGATATCATTTTATCGTTGGTAATGTTAAATACCAACGCATGCAGTGTATGGATTTAGCTGTATAGAATGTTATGATCATATTTTGTAAAAAACTAGACATTTAAAAACTCTTTTGAAAGTATATTCCATTTAATTGATTGTTCATCACGAAAGGTTTATTGATTCTTTTTAAATTATTGAATTAATATAAAGAAGAATCTACAGACTACTATATATATGCTCGATTCGATTTCGATGAAGCAATGTGATAAATATTTTTGCAAAACGAAATGTCGCATAATTTATTTAAAATTTTAAAAAATACATCCCTGACTTTGATAAATTTTTTCCAATTCTCTGTTAAAATTTATTCAACATTTAAGTGGAATATACTTTAAATGATTCTAAATATTGCATTTGGACCTGTATGAAATTTATAAATATATTAATTTATTCAATATTTATTTTTAAAGTCAGAAAATTTGCTTTATTTTCATTCAGTTACAAAATTTAGGGTGTATTCTTATTTAAAATTAACTAAAAAAACTATGTTTATAAGTTTATGAAAAAAAAAAAGTACTGACTTTGTACAGAAAAATAAAAACATACCCTAAAAATTCATGAATTTAAAAACATTCATTTTCATTATAAGTTAAATAAAATAAGAAACAGTGGTGTAACAAGTGCAAATTCGACCTATTTTCCTTATTATAACTGTTGCATCTTTGATATGTAGCACAGAATCGACTACTCAAGGTTGGATCGGAAACTCAAAAATAAATCAAAGTAAAACAAATAGAATAACTCGATTTAATTGTGTATTACATAGAATCCTATGTTGTTACATCACTGATTCAAAAGTTGCACACTTATTTATCTGATATAATCACAATAATTTGTAGTCAAATCACTTTTGCGTACGAATTATAGAGCATGTAAAATATTTTTGATAAACGCTTTTACTAAGCATGTGGTACACATCTTTCATTGTCTTGCTTTTTTCATCTTTTCGGACAGGCTTTTCGTATTTTTTATTTACATATTTTAATATTATTATTATTATTATTATTATTAAATGGCTTGAATTAATGGATGTACTTCGTATATTAAAAGGCACAACAATAAAAATATAGTACAGTCAAAGATGACACAGATTAAGAAAAATTAAATAAACAGCTCACACTTTTTGCGAAAACCTGGTGGAATGTGTTTCTTAGGTGTCAAATATCATTATTTAGTTGCACAAATGTTTCTATTTGTTAATAAATTATTAATTGTTAATTAAATTAAACGGACCTTATAAAATTGATAAATAGGCAACTTGTACTATGTACATATTATACATGCATAAGATTGTGTTTTGCATAACTGGGTGTTTATCAAATAATCAAAAAAACTCTTGTATAACATATACGTTATACAAGTATATCTTGCATATAAAACGTGTATAACATATACGCAATACAAGTTGCCTATTTATTTATTTTTTAACTCATTTATTATTTATTTACATTTGCGCAAATAACTCATAGTTTACGAATGATATCTGACACCTAAAAAACACATTCCACCAAGTTTTTTGTAACATCTTTTACTCTACTAATATTATTTAAAGCTTGAGTTTTTTTTTTTAAATAGTAGTGGAGTTATCTAGTGGCCGTTAAGTTACGGTGAATCTACAAACTAATACTAAGAACTTACTTATCTGCCCTTATTAATATAAATTCAAATTGCTTGTAACGCCATCGCTATCTTAGAAAACCCAAGCTTAAGTGAAGCTTATATAGTGTAATTTTATAAAATATTTAACATTCGGAGCTTATTACAAGCACTTTTTTTATTTCAATATTATAATATCAGATTGAAGTTAATAAACTGCCGAAGTTTAACTTGAAATTCATACCTAGCAAACATAGTATAATCGGTCATTCCATGACATGTCAATATGATCAATTATAAGTATATTGTTTTTATAAAATAGATCAGTAATTAGAAAATTTTCAATCGGCCCAATCAAATTATTATTGCTCAACCGAAACAGGACTTTCTACAGAAAACGAATTTATGAAAAATTATGCTGAATTGTTTTTTAAATCTAAAATATCGTTAATAGAGACCATACCCATACATTAATAAAAATAATAAAATATAAGAGGGGTACCGCAAATGATTCCCTAGCACCTAGACCAAGGGGTCCTCTGTGCCCTCCTTGAGAAGAACCTGTCACTCGAAGCCGAGACAGCAGATTTCTGCAGGTACAAATAAAATATATAGAGGTTTCATCGTCCTACATGCAGACAATACAAGTGGGATTATCAGAAATAAAGTGTTATGAAGGTGGTAGTTCTATCTACAGTATCCTGTCAAGAGTCCCACCACTCTTCTCAACTATGCTCTAGTAAGTTTCAGGCGAGTACAGTCGAATGGCATAGCTGTGGGTATACAGAGTTTGGCCTGTCTCATGCCCTGCGCAAAATCCCAGTATTTAAAATGGGCTTATCGTAACCATTCCTTGATTCAATAAATTACGGAACAAGCTCAGGTGAAAGGGGCATTTGGGACGATCCCTTTTGTACGAATTAGTCCGCTGCCTCATTTTCTTTAACGTCAGTAAAGCATTCATAGAATATACTCGATTAAAATCTTGACGCCTCAAGATACCCATACATTAAGAGATTATAATTCAAAATAAAAAAGGGTTTTAAGTATCCTGATAATGATATTTTTAGATTTAAAGAATAAATCAAACATAATTTTTCGTAGTTAAATTTTTGTGTTAAAGTAGTTCTAATGGTTAAATTTGCAAATTTCGAAAAAACTATGAAAGTACATCGTGTCCGGCCAAGTATTTTTTCTATAGTAAACAACTTAAACTAAATTTCATACTTACAAATTAATTAGTAATTAACTATTTGTGACTCTAATGACTGATCTATAAATATATTATTTGAAAAATAAATTTTAAGAATTTTAAATATTTTAAAAATGAAGCAAATCAATCTAATAATAAAATTAATTTCAAAAAATTATGTAAATTCATAAAAATATTTTGATTGAATAATTTTATTTGAATAAAAATCATCAAATTATTTGGACTCTATTGTCTACTTTAGGATGCTGTAATCAATGAATTAAAGAATAAAACAAAACTTGTAAAAGAGAAGAAATTATTACATCAAGATGAAGTGTATAATGGTGCTTTAGAGGATATATTACTTGGATTAAAAAGTGAACCATACCGGCGGGCTGACGCAGTACGACGAAGTCAACGACGTCGAATCGACAGTAATCGTTTATCACGTACAATGGAGGAACTTGAATTTTAATTTTTTTTTTTTTTATTACCGAATGTGATTTTTTTTAATCGATGATTAATTGACGCACAAACGCTTGTTGCATTTTTGAGCTATGCGATAATTATAAAAACTATTTTAATTGACTTCGAATTGAGTTTATTTTATGTACAAATTACATTCCAATATAGAATATCTCGAAAATGCCAACACAATAAAAATGTTTGAATAACTTTAATTGTATTATTCAACGAATTAACTTTACATTAATAATTTACTCCTAAAAGATAATTTTAAAAACGATAGATTGCTCGATACAAGCCGCTTTAGGCGTTTGCAAGTTCAAAAGCGATCGTTGAATGTGCTAAAAAATTATCGGCCAGTATACTATTGCAAATTATTTATTTCACTATTTTGCATGAAAGCATATCGATACTTCTTGTCATCAGTTTGACATTTATCGATCGCCAACTTTTCTTTTGTGTTCGAGAATCCGCATAATCGAGACGCAGGTAATATATGAATAGGGAATATTCATTAAATTTAAATTTGGTTCAAATATTTTTCTTCCGTAACTTTAATGACTGGACATTTCAACTAAACCATTATTTTAGTAATTAATATCTTTTTAATTACTTAAAATTAATTAATAAAAGTACAAATTCTGTGATGGCATTTAAAAATTTCTAAAATCAGACATCATAGTACGGGCTTGTCAAATTTTTTGACATACTGTATGATATTAATTGCTTACATTTTATATGGTCTTTCATTGAATTATACTATTCTACGGATTTTTATTAAAACACATAATAATAACGAGTGTAAATTTTGTGTTGTAAATTCATTTTTTTTTAAGTGTGAATTATACATTGAACTGTCAAAAATTGACAGATCACGTACTTATACGTCATCAACAGAGAGCGCCAAAAAACTGCGTTTAAATATCTCAAAATTATAATGTATTTTAAATATTTTTTTACACTTAAATACAGCATTTTTAAGCAGTATTTATATTTTTTACTTTGTTATAACGGTGTAAACAATGAATTAAAAATATAAAAAAATACGTGAATATTCCCTATTCTCTCCGTATTAACAAATTTGAATTATTCATATTTTTTATTGTGTTGGGGAATTGGGACCATTTTAAAATTCGACTAAAAGAAGTGTTTTAAATAGGAATTAGACCATAGCTCATAATTTTTAAAAGCAATACAAATATAAATAATTTTCATAAGACGAAGAATTTTTATTGTTTTTGACTTTGAAGAAAAATAAAATATAAATATATAATATTATACTTTTATACAAAAAATGACTAAAAATGTTTATATGATGAGTAAAAAAATTTTAATGTTTTGTAAATATAATTATTTTTCCTTATAGATTTTTTTTTCGTACGTTTATATATATTTTTTTTTGTTAAATGTTAAAATATTATAATTATTATTGTGATTAGTAAAATTTTTAGTAAAACTGTACATACAAAATACAAATAATAAATTTTATAAATAGAATTCGAATAGATAAAAACAAAAATTCTTATTTTCTAGTTTGTGTAAAACAAAATTTGTATTATTTTATGGTGCTTCAAATAAAATATATAAAGCATTTTTTTTTAATCGAATTGTTTGTTTTAATTAATGTTATAGGATGAATTTTCAACTAATAGTGGTTTAAACAGGAAATTTACAATGAAAAGCACTGTAAACTGGGGTACACGATTGATCCTGCTTTAAGGTACGTATAGCTGAACGCTCTACAACTTTTATAATTGTAGAAATCAGTTATTCTAAAAGAACTGATTTTTGCGACCTTTAACCTGGAATATCTAAGGACGCTGACACGTGAGCATATGTGACTTATGAGACAACATTTGTACTATCAAAATAAAGGTTTATACAAGTATTCAGCTTATTCTATTTACTAGACCTTTTTCACATTTTTTTTTCTTTTTTTTAAATGAAAGTAAATGTCTTCATAAATGGGCTAATTTTTTCCCCCGATTAATTTGACGCCAAATGACCGAGAAAACAGACAATGAAATCATTAAAATTCAAACTGGCGAAAACGATCCGGAAACACACGATATTTCAAATATTGTGACTTTTAAACAATTTTTTTCATAGTGTTTTTATTGTTAAAAATGCGTAATTTTTGAGTTACAGGCTCTACTCGACCTATATTTTCATAAAAAATTATCAAAAAGCATTTCTGTTTTTCATGAAAAAGGATTATTCCGAGGGGAAACCCTAAAATGATTGGACTAATAGAAGTTAATATCTTTAACTATATGATGTCTAATATGAGTACCTAATAATGATGGAGTGCGAATCCAAAGTTGCCAAAATTTAAGGAAAAACAAGTGAAAATTACAATTGACTGAGTTAATAATATACAGGTGTTATGTGTTTTGATAGCAATAGTTGAAGTGCGTATTCTTTTGAAAATTTTAAGTCGTAAGTGCCTTACTTTTGTCCAAAACCCAACATTTAAGGAGCTATCTGCACTATTAAATTTAACCAATAAGATAAAAAGTACATTTTATAAATTTCCAAGTGAATCGGGTTTATAGTTTTAGATATTTTAGAGGTTTCCATGTACACAATTTTATCCTCCTTTTCACCACCTTAACCAACTATGCTAAATTTCAAGTCAATCGGGGTTTATAGTTTTAGAGATCTCGTGATGAGTCAGTTAGTGGTATTTCGCTTATATTTATTTAGATTCATTAAACATAAAATATATCAAAATACAAATTTTTATTTTTTTAAATATGAAATGTATTATTAATGTTTTTTTTTTATTCTGAGAATAAGTGACATGTGTCACACGATTTCATGTTGATTTTATGAGGATATTTTTAATAATTCACGAAAAAAATTGATATAGTTTAATTTAAAAACAAAATTAAATCAAATAATTTTTTTAAACAAGTGAAAACAAACAATTGACTGAGTTAACTGTTGAAATACCATGTATAGACAGTTTTGAAGACGCAACCGTTTGTTTTTTGACGTGACGTAAATAAAGAAAGATTTCCACTCTTATTTAGCCACACACACATAACTGTATACATACTACTTCCCATATTAATACATACTACAAAATTTTCACCTAATTAGCGCCCTCGTGCGTAAACAGTGATGTTTACAAAAAAATGTTTCAAACAAAAGTTGTTTATTTTTTTTTATAAGGAACATTTTTTATATTTAAACATTTGTTCTATCTCTAACGGTTTACAAGATGTCCGTCGTCTGTCATTACGATTACTCAAAAACGAAAAGAGATATCAAGCTGAAATTTTTTTAGTGTGCTTAAGACGTAAAAAGTGAGCAATATAGGTTAATTGGTTCTTGGGTCCGTAGGACCCATCTCGTAAACGGTTAGAGATAGAGCAAATGTTTAAATATAAAAAATGTTCCTTATAAAAAAATTAACAATTTTTGTTTGAAAAATTTTATTGTAAAAATCACTGCTTACCCACGAGGGTGCTAATTAGGTACAAATTTTGTAGTATGTATTAATATGGGAATATCAGTTATGTGTGTGTGGCTATTTAAGAGTGGTTTAACGCAGTCAATTGTTTGTTTTCACTTGTTAGTACCTATAATATCTGTGCATAGCATTTTTCTGCTTCAAAAGGTCGTGTGACATATCAAATTTTATATTTATGTCTTTTTCATGTTCATTTCAGTACAAAAATCAGTTACGCGTTTTCCACGATTTCCAACGTAAGTTTATGAGAATAACATGAAAAAAAAAATTGATATAAATTAAACGTTTTCCATTCAAATAAAAGTAATTCAATTTTAAACTTTGAAAGTATTTTAAGTATTTACTTTCTAAAATATTTAATTTTTAATTAAAAATTTTCATAATATATAAATCCATTATGAAAATATTTGTGATTTGTACTTTAGTATTCACTTTACTATCATTTTCTACTTCTTCTCCTACCTGGCCTATTCCAGTCCCTGTAAGTGGTAACTGCGGCGGCGGTGGAGGTGGTGGTGGAAGTTGCGGAAATGATAAATGCGGTAGCTGTGGTACAAAAGCTGTAAGCAACGGCGGGTTTGTACCATGTAATATTAAATGTCTTCCAATCTGTAATTGCTCAAAAATTATTTTGTGTATAATGTATTTATTCCATCAATAATTTCCAGGTCTTTCTAGTGCCGTTAATGGCATATGCCAGGTAAAAATAATATCATAAATTGATTTAGTCGTAAATTGTATAACATTATATGTATTCTCATTTTAATTAATTTGCAGAGTATTGGTTCTTTTTTTGCTCCTTCAGACGTTATTGGTGAGTGTGATATTAATTAGATATTCTACAACTGTACCTACTGACAAAAACTCCTGGAGTTTAAAAAAAACCTACGACATGGCCATTTAATTATGAGAGCTATTCAGCGGCCGGAGAAACCTGCTTATTACAAGGCTATCAATTTGTAATTTAATATTTTAGACCATTTTATTAAGAAAATCGCAGCTTGGCAGGTGTTCACTGCCAAAAAAACAGAATTTGGCATATTTTAGGCATCCTTATTAGAAAACTTGTACTTTCTAGTTTTGGAATCTATTGCTCAATAGTATATTACACATGTAGGAAGCAAAAGTAAAGAAAGTCTCAGATCTCATGTTCATTATCGCCTGAAGCGGAATGCGGCAACTTCGGTTAACGGAGCAGAACGAAAGTTGGTGCTTTTCGCCCGAAGGGGAGAAAAAATTTTTATCACTCTTTGTCTCTTTGCACGGAGAGTTGAAAGGGTGAGAAATGTTATCCTTAAATTTTATGTAAAGGTTAGAAGCGTACCAAATTTTTATAGGTACTCTGTTATATATGTAATATATATCAAGGTATACTAATTAAGTTTAGTCCCAAGTTTGTGACACTTGATGCTACGAACAAAATTTTGGTATAGGTGTTCATAAAATCACCTAATTAGTCCATTTCCGGTTGTCTGTCTGTCGATAACTCAAACATGAAAAGAGATATCAAGCTGAAATTTTTATAGCGTGCTAAGCAAATAATAATAAATGCCGAAAGACCGCCATAATTGTGTTTTTATACCACACTTTTTATACAGGGTATTTGAACAATTAACGCAATCAAATGTTTGTTTTCACTTGTTAAGGTTCGTTTATTTTTCTTGAAAATGAACTGTAAAAATTCTTATACGAGCTTTATGGACCAAGATATTCGCTTTCCAAACAAAATTAACATTTATGGATTTAAAATCCTGTACCTTTTAAAATAATCATCTGGCGGAAATTTTTTTATATCATTCGAAAACTTAAACTGCCTTCTTTTAAGCCCTAGGTCATTCTTTTGCAAAAACTTTTCACTTTTCGTTCTTAAAACATGTCATAAAACTGAATTGTTCCATTAACTTTGATTCGTCCGATAACTTTGGCACTTTTTCTGCGCATATGAAAACATTTAATCTACACGTAAAAAAGCTAATACTTGGCATAGATGTTTTAAGCCACTTAAATAAATTTCATCTAATTTGATGGTAATATTAGAGAGAATTTACTGTCTAAGTACTATTTTGCTCATAAAACATTTTAAATCTTTATATCATAATCGTAGGATAAGAGATTTAGAACTGGGTATTTATGATTAACATAGAAAATTTTAGAAAAAACGTGTAGCTCGTATTCAGATATTCAAAAAAAAAAAAACTACTTCAAAGGTAAAGCCAAATCGATTTAATTTAAGGTTTACTATAGTTACTAGAGCAAATTGATGATCCACATTTTTATTTAGAAACCGTACTTTTTTTTCAATATTTATGTTCTTTATAAATCAAGATGACTAATCAAATAGAATCCAGCATTAAAGTAAAGCATTTTGAGGAATTAATTTCCAGCAAGCTGGAAATCTTTTAACACTTTCATTTGGTCCCGTTTGAAAAGTTCTCGTTTTATTTACTTTACTTTACTTAATTACTAAACTATGTTACATTAGACATGGATGTACATTTTATCAAATATTATTTTCTCTGCAATAGGTGGTGTAGTACCAACGGGTAGTAACGGTGGTAATTGTGGTAGTGGTGGTTATGGCGCTGGTAGTGTGGGCGCTGGTGTAGGAAATGGATTAAATAATGGTGGAGGAAGTGGATGCAATGGAGCGAGTTATGGAGGCAATGGAGGTGGTAATGGAGGCAATGGATTGGGTTATGGAAGTGGTGGTGCAGCAGGTGGTGCGGCTGGTGCAGCAAGTGCTGCAGCAGCAAGTGCAGCTTCAAGTTCTACTTCAAGTACCACTACTACTACCAGCTCTTCCAACGCAGCTGCTAATGCTGCAGCTAACAGCAATGCTGCTGGTAGCAATCATGGCATTAAAGGCAAATGTTAAAACTACTTTGAAAATTTGTATTAAAAAGTAAAGTTGAAAGAATACTTATATAGTTTTGATATGCTTATTAATTAGGCTAACAAATAAAATCAATCATCAATAATTTGTAAAAAGCTTTATTTTTGAGAGAATTAAATACCAAAAATTAACATCGATTCCAAAACTGTAATGAGATAAGTACATACCCACGCGTAATAACGCAAGAGAGTCAAAAAAGTTAATAGAACGTCAAAGGTCATTTATATATCAGTGTAGGTATTACATGTGCATTCGATTTCTAATTTTTCGTTTACAAAAAATGTTTCAAACAAAATATGTTTTTTCTATATTTTTTACACGAATTGACGATAAAAATTGAGTTTTCTATTTCGAATTTAGACCTTTATAATATTTATCTACCAAGGTCACACAATACTCAATAATTAAATTTTTTTGCACACTTCAAACTTTGGTTTGAAACATTTTTCAAAAAAATGCTAATCTGGAAAAACTAAGAAACGTTACTTTTATAACACAGTGTACAGAATGGTTTGAGCTTAAGACGTTTTTATCAAAAATATCGTAGAGGTAAGTAAAACTTAGTTAGTTGCAGTCTGGTGGAAATATTTTTTGCCAATAGTCTAATTTAGTCTTGCAGTGTTCTAAAAAACAATTCTAGAAGAATGAGTAAGTCTAAAACATTCTGAAAAAGTATGAAAAGATCTATTTCAAACATATTTTAAGCAGTTTGAAGTTTGCATTTTTTCCAAATTTTTGGACTCTCCTAGAATATTTTTCGAAAATTAATCAGAGATTTCATGAAAATTTAGCTAAAGTAAAAATGATTAGAACACCTCTCTCTCACATACTCGTGGGATATGTACTATATGCCAACGCAAGATATGGGCAAAAACGTAGTCTTTTAAGGTCTCCTAATAACACCCTTGAATGAATGAATAAACAAATCTAGTGTCAAAACTTTTGGATCACCCCTCTACGATTTACATAAGTACACTGGATCATTATAATTGCCAAAATTTTTGAGGGTGGGTGGATGTTTGTACACTTTCACGCAAAAACTATTGCGCGGATTTGGATGAAATTTGGAACACAGATAGTTTATAACTTGGATTAACACATAGTACAGTTATTGCTTACCTTTTTTTGGTTCTTAACAGTTTTTAACAATAATTCCACGACAGTTTAAAATTATTTCACCTATAGAAAGTTACATTATCAGCGAGTATCATTACTTCAGCCTACATGTTAAAATCCGTATGAATTATCTATTACACACTCGAATGGTAAAAGTACTCACATCGTTCGTACTTCTAATTCCATCTTAGCACTCTCATGTGCAATTGGCAATTACGTAGATTGGTTATAAAATCTACAAACTATCAAAGAGATCCATAATTTCAAAAATTTTATGATATTATTTATTAAGAATATTACAATATTATTTGATAGAAAATAATATGAATTATGAAAATGATATATAAAATAATATGATTGGGTTATAAATTTTCATATTTTATGGCTTCTTATTAAGTCCAAAAATTATTGATTTAATTTTTTACTTGCCGGTATTAATCTGTTGGGTAAATCAAGTTCATGGATAGTCACACTCATTCCTCTATATTATATGTAATGTATGTCAATGTAATATATTGCCATTACCGTCAGATTGTAAACTGATTACCAAAAATCACTCGAACTAGCACTAACTCGACAACACCTATTAACGAAAATCAACTCATTGCGTTATGTTTAGTTGGTCTGAGTCGAGTTAGCACTCATTGGGATGGTTTTTGGTCCATTTTTTTGGAAGTCAAACTTACAATTTTACAATATTATCGTGACATATATATACATATTAAGAGACAGATAGGCATTTAAAATATTTTTAAAAGTTTATTTTTATATGTAGCCAAAATTGCAGCTCGTGGGTTCGCCACGTGGGCTCGGCTCGGCAATGAATGGTGGGCTTTTAACACTTTCTTCTATCGTCCTGTTCTTAACAAAGAGGCCATGCCAAATATTATAGTATACATATATATATATAGTATTTGGTCGTGTTGCAAAAAATTTATTTTCTTTTTTATATCCTTTTCGTTACAAAAATGTCGATCACGATTTCTAACTAATTTTATGAAGATATCATGAAAAAAACTGATAAATTAAATTGGTTTTACTTTCATATAAAAAATATTTCATTTTAAACTTCACTTGTTTATTTTTAAAGATTTATTTGATTCCATTATGAAATTATTTGTGATTTATTGTTTTGTATCCTCTATGATATCATTTTATACTGCTGTTCCCATTTTTGATCAAGGAATTAGTCAAATTGTTCCAAGTGCTGGTTCTGGCAGTTGTGGCACTACTACTGCAAGCAGTGCCGGATTTGTATCAGGTAATATATTGATTGAAGCTCAATCTATTTGTGCGCTTTCATTTTAATTGACCAATATTTATTGTATATAATAATTTATTTCATCAATAATGCTATTGATTGCACTTTGCCAGGGAAAGAATAGCTACGTTTAGCTTAACTTATCGCTCAGTTGGTATCAGCAATCGATGTATCTTAAAGAAAAAAATATATTGTCAGTTCTATTAAGAATAAATTGATTTAGTCTTACTTCTACTGTTTACAAAATCCCTACTGTTTACTAAATTAACATGCTTTAAAGGAGAACACTTTTTATAACGAAGAGGTTCCGAATGATAAAATCATATTTATTAAGATATTTTCTAGATTTTTCAAGAATTCATTTCTAAAATGTCTCGATTGATATTCGACGCCCAGATTTTCCCCTTCCGATTATTTCTACCCTCTGAAAAGTTTCTGATTTTACAAAAAACTTTGACTCCAGAGTAAAAACATTAATTGATGCAACTAATACTTATCAATCCTGACATCATATTAACCAAGGTAGAAAGTTATCCGAAATCTACTAATAATTAGATTTAGTAGAACTGATAATTTCTATCAATCTTTAACATGTTTATTGCAATATCTAGGTGTCGTGGTACCAGCAGGCGCAAGTGTTAATAGCCAAAGTAGTTGTCATTGTTCAGATGGAATAGTTGGTGATTGTAGCTGTGGCAGTAGTGGTTGTGGATGTGGAACGGGATTTAATGGTACGAATAGTACGGTCAAGCTGATCTAGATACCTGGTTAAATCTGACGTTAAGGAAATGAGGCTAGCATTCCAATAGTAATTGATGTGTCGTTATTGACAGAATCAGCTAATGGCTACGACGAGCCCACTTTGATTACTGAGATTCCACGCAGGACATGGGACAGTTCATCTTATACATAGCCACAATTAGATCATTCAATTATACGCGATTGAACCGAATGGAACAGTTAAATGAATAATGAGTTTTTTGATATGACATTCTTGATTGAATTACCATCTCCATAAATTTGATGTTCTCCTACTGTCCCTAGTAGGACATGTATGGAGAGCGATAAAAACTCTGCTTATGTTATTTACGCCTGTAGATACCCACAGGGAGTCAGACGTAGAGTGTACTTTCTATGTTGTCTCGAACTTTGACAGAATCTTGTAATTTAATTTCCTTATAACACAACCTTTTACCGAAAACGCCCTTGCCTTCAGGTAACGAGATTTTATCTGTAACTGTAGGTACTAGGAACCCAATTGCATTACTCCTCTTATAATCATCATTCTGCAGTACTCAGACGACGTTGGAATTTTAGTTATTTTTTTAAATTATGTTTTCTGTAACAGGTGCCGAGAGCAGAAACAGAAAAAGTACAGATTGTAGCTGCCAAGGTAGTTGTTATTGTTCAGGTAAAATAACTGATGAATGTGACTGTAAAGGTGGTGGAAGCAAAGATTGCAGTTGCCAAGGTAGTTGTCATTGTTCAGGTAAAATAACTGATGAATGTGACTGTAAAGGTGGTGGAAGCAAAGATTGCAGTTGCCAAGGTAGTTGTCATTGTTCAGGTAAAATAACTGATGAATGTGACTGTAAAGGTGGTGGAAGCAAAGATTGCAGTTGCCAAGGTAGTTGTCATTGTTCAGGTAAAATAACTGATGAATGTGACTGTAAAGGTGGAGGAAGCAAAGATTGCAGTTGCCAAGGTAGTTGTCATTGTTCAGGTAAAATAACTGATGAATGTGACTGTAAAGGTGGTGGAAGCAAAGATTGCAGTTGCCAAGGTAGTTGTAATTGTTCAGGTAAAATAACTGATGAATGTGACTGTAAAGGTGGTGGAAGCAAAGATTGCAGTTGCAAAGGTAGTTGTAATTGTTCAGGTAAAATAACTGATGAATGTGACTGTAAAGGTGGTGGAAGCAAAGATTGCAGTTGCCAAGGTAGTTGTCATTGTTCGGGCAGAATATCTGATGAATGTGACTGTAAAAGTAGTGGTGTCGGATATATAGCATGAAATGAATAAACTGTTGTAATTGTACTAGTACAACTATAAACTAGTACTAGTTTAAATTCTGTGTTGTAAATTCATTTTTTTAAAGTGAAAATTATACATTGAGCTGTAAAAAATTGACAGATCACGTACTTATACGTCATCAACAGAGAGCGCCAAAAAACTGCGTTTAAATATCTGAAAATTATAATGTATTTTAAATATTTTTTATTTTGTTATAACGATATAAACAATGAATTAAAAATATAAAAAAAATACATGAATATTCCCTATTAAATATAAATATTATTAAATATAAACTCGTTTAACTTTTATTTAAAATAATTTCGAATCGTCCTTTACAATATCCACAACATTTCTGTTCAATATTAACTGATTTCGAATGTCGTCCAAAACTATAACCACATTGCTTACAACGATACGTGTATTTCATTGGTACGTCATACGAATGACAACGAACAATCACCGGTAAACTTGGAAAAGTTGTCATTGCTTTTTGTGCCCAAGTTTTCCAAAACGTTCCATGTCCATCTTTAACATTGTGTACAATCCATGTAATTGCATGACACATTTCATGTATTAACACATCACGTAAACGTGATGGTCGATCAACAACTTTTGTACTAAGTTTAATACGACTAGAATATATTTGTTCACCACTTTTAAGTTTTACCGCACGTTTATTATGTGTAAATCCAGCTGAACTTACCATACGATTACTCCATTCGACTGTTGTATTCGATGGAATTTTATTCGCAAATACTTCTGTATTAAATAAGTTAAATAAACGTTCTGTTAATTCTTGTCTTGTTTCTTTGAAGTTTTCTTTATAAATTAATGCATCTGGATGAGAATCGGAACTAGAAACTGAATCCGACAACGACGCTAAAAAAGCATTTTGGTCATTTGATATACATTTCGGAGTATTCCCAACAGTTTTCAATAATTTTATATCGTGTTTATATTTTTTAGACTCTTTTACTGATACTTCAGCTGGTGAAAAATTTAGATTTCTAACAGAAGGTAATTTTTTTGAATTTGATTTTTTGGTTGATGATTTAGATGGCGAAAATAATAATTTTGAAGCTTGTGATGAACTTGGTGATGAAAAATTAAATTTATCATCGAAAGATAGTAATATTGAATCTTTTTTTCTATTTGATGATTTAGTAGACGACGATTTTGACGTTTTCGGTTGACTGTCTTGTTCCGAAGGTAATAAGTGTTTTCTATTAAATTTATCATCGATAGAGTCGAGTGATTTTGAATCTTTTTCGATTTTTGATGATTTAGTAGACGACGATTTCGACGTTTTCGGTTGACTGTCTTGTTCCGAAGGTAATAACTGTTTTCTATTAAATTTATCATCGATAGAGTCGAGTGATTTTGAATCTTTTTCGATTTTTGATGATTTAGTAGACGAAGATTTCGACTTTTTCGATTGACTGTCTTGTTCCGAAGGTAATAACTGTTTTCTTCTTTGAAGTAACGTAAATAATGTATTCTCCTCTTCATTATTCTGTTTGGTTACACTTTTTGTATAAATTTTGCTTAAAATATCAGAATATTTTGGGTCATACAAGTTTTTATCGTTTGATACACATTTTGGATCGGAAAGTAAAAATTTCGTATTTAGTTTAGTAGAAGTAGCAGATAATAATAATTTCGGAGCTTTAACAGGCGTTGTATTTAATTTCTTGATTTCCTTAACTGATGAAAAATTAAATTTATCATCGATAGAAAGTAATTTTGAATCTTTTTCGATTTTTGATGATTTAGTAGAAGAGGATTTCGACGTTTTTGGTTGAATACTGCTCTGTTCCGAAGGTAATAACTGTTTTCTTCTTTGAAGTAAATTGAATGTGTTATCCTCTACATTATTCTGTTTGGTTTCACTTTTTGTATATTTTGGGTTACACAAGTTTTTCTCATTTGATACACTTTGTAAATTAATTTTGGTTTCAATATTATTTTCAGTTAGTAACGATTTATAAGATTTAACGTCCTTTTTGGAAAACTTTTCTTTTACATTACTTTTAGTATTTTTACTTAAAATGTCACAGTTTTTTGGTTCACCCACATTTTTGTCCATTGGTTCACATTTTGAACTATCTTCAGAAATGAATACTTTTGTGTCTAATTTATTTTTGGCCGATAAATTTTTAATAGGTGAGGATTTTAAATTAATATTTGTTTGAATGTTCTTTTCAGTTCGTATATTTTGAGACGTTTGTTTTCCTTCGGTTTTATTAGTATAAATTTTGCTCAAAATCTTAAAATGTAATTTTTCTAAAATATCATCTTTTGAAACATTTTTTAAGGGAGAGTATGTTTTAGAAAATGATAATTTTGAATCCTGGTCATTTTTGTGACCTGGTGAAGATTCTAAATCAATTTTTAAAGAATTATTTCCGATTCGATTCGATGGTACGTTATTGTAAGGTTTTTTTTTATTGTCTAGGTTTAAAGTTGTACTGGTTTTATGTTTGAATCTTATGTACTCACTCGCAGAATTAAAAGAATTTCTTGGAGTTTCACTTTTATCACTGTAAATATCAGAATTAGATGAATATAATTTTCGTTTCTTTTTAGGTGTATCACGTTCATTTTCGTTTGTTTTGTTTTTACGCTTTAACTTGTTTTGTTGTTTTTTTGGTGAAAACATATTTTTATTAGTTATATAAATTGGTTTTTCGATACTAATGTTATACGATCTATGTTCACTCATAATTTCCAAAAATTTTAAATCACATAATTCGTTAACAACCTTTAGATTTTATTTATTTTCGGATTTGAATATCTAGAACTTCAAAATAATTTCGTTAACTTTTGAATAAGATTAAGGGGTAATAATATTTATTATTCATAGGGACGCGGCCATGTTTTTTTCCTATTGCTGACATCTAGTAACAAGCAAATAATATATATAATATGGAAACGAACCTTTATGCAGATATTTTGGTATTTTGTCATGTGCAGATTTCTAATTTTTTTTTTCAATTTAAAATACAAAATTTTTCTGGTAATAATAATTTTAGCTAAGTCATAACTTACATTAAAATGTTAGTCCACATCCAATCGTAATAATCTACTCTTACATATAAATAATATTTTCAACAAACACCAACGACCTGGCCTAATTTGAGATAAAATTATTAATAATTTTACTCAAATCATAAGTTACATAAAGATGTAGTCCGACATCCGATCGTAATAATCTACTCTGACTTATAAATTTAAATAAAGTAAAAAATAATTATAACAATTAGTCAAGAAAAATTATCTCCTTTGTAATATCATTTGGAACATGCATGCAAATTTTCAGGTCATTTTATTGAGGGCAACATAGAAAACACTTTGTTTAAAAAAATGTCGATAATCTTCATATGACTATAGCCCCTTAATCCATTTTGAATAAGAGGTATGTTAGATAACTTAAAAATCGTAGTTTACAACGATTTTCTAAAAAATAAATAGAGGTTTATTTTTTATAAAATCAATCTTTCTTATAATAGGTAAATATAATAATTATAATTTTTTTAACCTAAATCTTTTTATTGTGTTAACTATATTTTTTTCTAGTTTGAAATTAAAGTAATTTAGCGCCAACAACTTAACTTCCTGTCATATTAATACCCAACAATTAACTTTAAATAAATATTATATGAAGAGATTTACTATATTTAGAAAATTTTTATTATAATAATTAATATTTAAATAGAATTAATATATATTTTAAGGGAAATATTGAATAATTTTTATAAAAAGAATGCGAATTGATATCTTGTCACGTAATTCATATCCTGTTACGTTGACTACATTTATAATGGCTACCCTCTGAATATCGACAAGCACAGAGCAATATCTAGTCCGATAAAAATCTAAAATAATTACATGAATCCTAATCCATCGAATTGCATGATTATTAAAATATATTAAATAAGAATTAAATATATTATAATTAGAAAGAAATAATATTCTTTTAATATAATTATAAATGAAAAATGAGATCTTTTAAAAATACTTAAAACGTCAATTGCATAAAAATTCATAAAATTGGCGTATAATTAAGATAATTAAATAATTTCAGTGTTTAAATAGTTATATTACATGATACAGGTGAGTTTCCAATGATTTTTTTAATGTCGCGTTTTATTTGGGATAAATTTTATTAAAATCCTGGAATACCAAGCCTTAAAAATGGCGGACCACTTTTTTACTGACTGATTCATCATAATTTAAAAAAAACAGATAAAAATTTATTGATAATACGATGACAATATTTTTAATAACGTTTATAAATAAATTTTACTTACATTTTTTTCATAATTAGCATATGTGTGTTTTAATTATTTATTTTTAAAATTATAATTTAGGTTATGTGTTTTGTATTGGATTTTTTGCAGATGATCAGAATGTGTGTTTTAAGTTAATAAAATTTGTGTGCGAAAATTCATATGCGGTGTGTTATTAGACATGAATTTATATTTATATAATGGATCGCGAGCGTAAACATAGTAAACGTCACGGGGAGAAAAAAAAAGTGAAGAAAAGTCATAAGAAAAAGCGGTCTCGTGAAAATAGTTGTGGAGAAAATTATGTGTCGGTCGCGTCATCAGTGGTGAAGCCTCTAGTGGAATATTCTGATGTGAGCTCAGAAGATTTATCAGCGCCTGAAGCGGGTGAGATAGAAAGTGAAGGAAGTTTTTCTGTTAGTGACGGTGAAATTAGTGGGAAATCTTCTTTAATTAGGTCTGATAGGGTTCATAGAGTTAATAGTCGTACTCCACATAGTAGTAAATTAATTGAAAGTAGCAGTTATAAAGTTTTACCTTCAAATAGGCATTTGTTAGTTGTACCACCACCCCATCACTCCCCTACTAGATCGCGAGTAGTAGGTGTACATCGTCTTGATGTGGAAACGCCTGTAATAACGCGTACACCGTCGCCAAGTCCGTCGTCGACATCGGCGTCGGTTTTATTGAAACGTCATGAAAGGAAAAACTCTGTTTCATCTGATGAATCGCGTCTTCTTAAACATTATGATCCGAAGTTGATCCGGAATGTTATTTCACCTTCTACACCCGTTTTAGATGACATTGAGGAGGTCGAGCGGCGTCGAAGGAAGAAAGAAAAAAAACACAAGAAAGATAAAAAAGCATCCAAGAAAAAGAAGAAGAAATCAAAACATAGATCAAGAAGTACTAGTATTGATAGTATTGTCAATATTTCACCAGACGGTCAAACAAGAAGTTCTGTAGGTGTTGAAGCGGATCCATCAAATGTTAGTGATTGGGAACCAGAAACAGCATCACCGTTACCGTTTAGACCGGCTTCACCAGCAATACCAGATAATAAAAGTGTGTTAGGATCACCAGTATCACCGGATAGTTTTGAAGCGAGACCTTTATCGTCTACAGGTGGACGTATTAGTGAATCACCACGAACTAGAACACCGCCAATTCCATCACATCAAAAGAGTTATAACGAATCTCCACATACACCAATACTTCCACCGAAGGCTGACGAATCGAATTCAGCTATTGATGTAGATGCGTACGAATCGTATAGTTCAAGAAAATCACCAAGTCCTAGATTGCGTGGAAATAGTATAATTTCACCAGTGCTGGAGGACGATCATTCACCAAGACATTCGGGTTGGAATCGCAATAGTATTTCGCCAGTAAAATCACCGTATAGAAATCCAAGCCCGGATGTTATTCTCGTGAAATCAAGTAGGAGCAATGCCATTTCGCCACAACGTAAAAAACGAAAAGTTGAAAAAGAAAGTTACCATAAACGATACAGGCGTGAACGAGATCATATACATGATCGTATTCCAAGGCATATATCCAGATCAAGAAGTAGAAGTCCTGCACGAGTTCGACGACGAATATCTCGATCACCATCATGGACACGATCATCACATTATAGTCATTCAAGTAGTAGTCGATCACATAGAAAATATAGATCTCGAAGTCCACGGCCGTTAAGACCATCTAGTCCCAGAACACCGCCAAGGTATTTACTTTTATTTTTATTATTGTTCTTTTTATTCTTTATAAAAGGTAATTTGGTTGGCTGCATAATAGTGGAGTCAATGAATACATAAAACAGGCTTTCTTAGGAAGTCCTCAGGAACAGCTCCGATTTTGATGATTTTTTTTTCAGAACGATTCTTTTTGTATATTATTTAAAATCAGAAACATTTCAGATGGGGGAAATAAGCTGGAGGGGGAATAGCCAATGTCGTGACTGATATATCGACTCCCAGCCTAAATCGCTAATGATAGAAGTTTGAAATTTCGAGAAGTTATTGATTTTATACTGTAAATGTCACATAAAAAAGGATTTTTCGAAATTCATCCCCTAAAAGGGTGAAATAGGGGATGAAAGTTTGTATGAAAATATATAAAAACCGTCATTTTTGAGTTCATTTCTTAACCGATTTTAAAAATTCTTTCACCTATATAATGCTACATTATCAGCAAGTAAAATGGGATGTATTTTATTCTCAAAAAATTTAAGGTTCCGTAGCAAAAGTTAAAATCAATTAAATACTGAAACCGACATTTTTGAGTTCACTACGTTACCGATTTTAAAAATTCTTTCACGTATAGAATGCTACATTATCAGCAAGTAACATATATTGTATTTTATTTTCAAAAAATTTAGGGTTCCGCACTAAAAGTTAAAATCAATTTTTGGTGTGCGTGGAAAAAAATCACGCAAGAATGAATTTTGAAGTTGCAAAAATATTGTTTAAACAATATAAATAACTAGTAGTTATCCACGTTATAGTCTTCAATTCTCTTAAGTTCCCTTATGTTCACTATTTAATGGATTGTCCTGACCATGACTTTTAGTGCGAATTTCGAATAATTTTGAAAAGAACATTCGGCCATGTCACTTGTTGATAATATAGCATTCTATAGGTGAAAAAAATTTTAAAATCGGTAACGTAGTGAACTCAAAAATGTTGGTTTCAGTATTTAATTGATTTTAACTTTTGCTACGGAACCCTAAATTTTTTGAGAATAAAATACATCCCATTTTACTTGCTGATAATGTAGCATTATATAGGTGAAAGAATTTTTAAAATCGGTTAAGAAATGAACTCAAAAATGACGGTTTTTATATATTTTCATACAAACTTTCATCCCCTATTTCACCCTTTTAGGGGATGAATTTCGAAAAATCCTTTTTTATGTGACATTTACAGTATAAAATCAATAACTTCTCGAAATTTCAAACTTCTATCATTAGCGATTTAGGCTGGGAGTCGATATATCAGTCACGACATTGGCTATTCCCCCTCCAGCTTATTTCCCCCATCTGAAATGTTTCTGATTTTAAATAATATACAAAAAGAATCGTTCTGAAAAAAAAATCATCAAAATCGGAGCTGTTCCTGAGGACTTCCAAGTAAAAACACTCATTGACTCCACTATAAACACACAAAAATTTGTTAGTTGTTTGAAAATCAATTAGACGGCTTTTAAAAATTAAATTCAATGGTTAAAGAAACGTTTCTTGGGAGCCAACTGTGCGTTGTATTACGTTAGGTTAGGTTAGAGTGGCTGTCCTGGGGTGGGACACACTTAGACCATAGAGTCCGTTGTGATACCGTAAATGGGTTGGCCAATCCCCGGCCACTACTCCATGAACCATTTGGAGCTCTTTAAGAACAGCAGGAGGGCTTTGACGTCGACTAACTTTAGGTCGGAGAGGTCGTCAAAAAGAGCCTGGCTCAAGTTAGTCCATCTCCTCATGACAAGAGCTGGGCAGTGGCAGAGAAGATGAGACATTGTCTCCTCCTCGTCATCTCTGTGACAGCTCCTGCAGTAGTCGTGATACACTGCCAGGCCTAAGCGTTCAGCATGCTTGCCGCCCAGCCAGTGTCTTGTGATAGCCGCAACAACTTTGCGAACAGAGGCCCTTGGAAGTGATATGAGAACTTCGGATCGCCTGCGATTGTACTCAGACCATATCTGTCTTGTAGTACCACAAGTACGTTCTTCCCTCCATCTAAGATTGGCCTTTTTTTACAATATCCTCTTTCAGGAGTAACTTGCCGTTAGAAAATGGAACTCCCGGATATTTATTGATGCTTCTGTCTGGCAGCATCGTGCCATTTCTGGCAAGCTCGTAGGCTTCACAATTTCCTGGAATGTTCCTGTGTCCCGGTACCCAGCAAATTTATTATTATCAACTTTGCTACTATAGAAATGAAATTAAAAACAAAACAAAATTTAGAATACATATATATATATATAAGCCTACCATGGAAACTCCAAAATAAATAAATTATCTATGTCATGGCAACGATAAATATATCTATACAGAGTGATATCATTTTAATTTCTACTTTTTAAAAGTTGTTCTACTTAAAGGTTGCATCTTACAAAAACTTTGACTTTCAGGATCGTTTAAAATTCAACTCAAGTTCACAAATGATAAGAGATAGAAGAAATTTTAAAATAAAAAAATTACTTTTTATAAAATATAAGCCAAATGTTTTGGAAACATTTTTACGTAAAATCCAATGACTCCATTTACATTTGAATAAAAATTGTTTATTGAAATTTTTGCTTTGTTTTCGAAAAAAATTATCCTACGAAATATGTAATATTATAAAGAATCGCTTTCTAACTTAAAAATTTACTAATTTTTATTCGGATATTAAATATCGGTCTCCACTTCAAAATTTAAAACCTATATAATTGAGAAAAAAGGGGACAGGAGTCTTTGTTTTTCAAGTTGAAATTTCCTAGCGAAACAACTGGCTAACTTCTAATATTTTATAAAAAGAATTTTCCCAATTTTAATGTAAACCTATACATACGAAATATTCAATCAGCTGAAGCAACTATTATACATTAGGGATGTGCTTTCACTAACTAAGCTAACAAAAATTTGCTGTTATATAGAAATGTTAAAATTGATTACATTTTGATCCGATAAAATAAAAAAATTATTTTATTTTTATTTAAAATTTAGGTCAAGAGATATTCGCAGTCCAGAAAGAGTTCCAAAAAGTCCCACATCACGAACATTAAAATTAAAAGAAAAAATAAGCGATACAAGCTTGTTTGCTGAATTAGTTAAAGACAGGCATAAACGTGCTCTAGCATTAGAAAAACTTTTGGATAAGAAAGATGAAACGCCAAAAGTTGAATCCAATACTCCATCCAATACTGGTGAAGGTGAAATGGATATATCTGAACCTGAAACAAGTAACTCACAAAAAGAAAATGGAATTGATTTGTTTGCAAGTAATGACGATAGCAATGTTGCTGTTGTTGACATTCCAGTTCCAAATAAAATGGTGGATAGTAGGAGTAATGAAAATTCATCGGATAATATGATGAATATATCAAATGAAAATTCAATGGGTGCCATCGATACTGTGGATAATTCAGCAATAGTAAATCCTTTACCTGCACCACCCTTACCACCAATGTCAATTGTTTGTTCTACCAGTGACACCTTAATATCATCACATCCCACTACACCTAACGTAATCAACACAATCCCACCTTCATTTACTGGTGTTTCAACTACGGTGGTGGCTTCAGCGACAAATCAACAAGGTGCGATGCCTATAATACCTAAACCAGCACAATTCACTACCGCAAATCCAGCAAATCTTATATCAATTCAGCCATCATCATCCATAATTACAAATAAATTAACAACCGCTACTGATTCACAAAAAGTATCCAGCACACTTCCTACGCCGACTACAATCACTAATAAACCAAAGAGTCTTACTAAATTACCTTTACCACCAGGAATTAAACCTACTGACTTGGAAATTATTGAATCACCACCAAGCCGAACACCATCTCCTCCAAAACCAAAGACCCCTCCACCTCCGCCCAAGAAGTCAGGAATCATGAATTTACCTATGCCTCCAGGTAATTAATTAATACTTAATCCCATGATTACTTTTTCATTTCTATGTTTTTCATTAACATTTGCTTTTCATTTGTATATGTTTTTCTCATTTTAATGGAAAATATTTATAGTTTTTATTTTTGAATTGATATATGAAATCGTTATTTTTTTTTTTACTTTGTAGGTAATTATTTTATGGGATTTTAAAGCTAAGATGTCAGCGCCACAAATAAAAAAATGTTAACCATATCTGTTTGAGTCAGGTGTAAACAACATTTCTGTTAAATATTATATATCCATGTGATCTAACACCTTAAGTCCTTTTTTTTTATCGCTAGATAATCTTTCTTAGCATTAAAATCCCATAACTTGATGTCCGTTCACTAAATTTAATAGTCAAAACATTTTAATTAATCGCCATTTATATCAAATTATAAATTTTATATGGATTAATTACTTTACCTAAATTTTTCGCAAATGCTAATAAACATTGGGAATCTAGATACTCTATATAAATTTTTATTTAACAATTTCGCCTCAGCTTAAAATACACAAAAATTATAATCAAGTTCAATTTAAGTATATTTAAATTGCAGAAAAATTGAGTAAATTTATTATTAAGGACCACTTTTTACAATTTTTGGCAATTTGAATACGCCTAGAATCCTAGATGAAACGCTATTATGTTTTTTATATATTTTAGAATATATTTTAGAATTAAAATTAAACGCTTTTAACTTATTGGTAAAAAATAACCTTGCGAACCGCTTTATTTACTAACAATTTTAATTGCAAAAACAATCATATACAGTGTGTCGCATTTAAGATGAAGACACTCTCATATTTGCGTTATTTATAGGAATATCGATTTGAAAATTTGGACAGAAAATACAAGGTGATGGGTCACAAATTGACAAATAGGAATTTTGTCTAACGTCAGAGATAGTTAGGGATTTCGAAAAAAAATACCGTTAGAAAAAGTTGCTTAGAATATTTTTTTATACGTTTTTGACGTAAAATTACCCAAAAACGTGGGATACCTTTATTCGGTTCAAAAGATACAAATTTAACTGTTTCTAGGGAGGGAGAGGGATATACAAAAATTGGACCAATAGCGTTTCTAGCAACATCCGGAATATTAATCTAGAAGTTTTTCTGAACAAGAATTAATTGACAAAATGCAATCCTCGAATTTTGCACACTCAACTCAACATAATATTTCAAAATATGTCATAACGAATGACGATTATTATTAGTGAATTATGAACTTATACTTAGAATAATCTTATCATTTTCTATGAAACTATGAAAAACTAATTAATTATTAAACATTTTTTGTATATAAATTGAAAATGATTTTTAATTAAAATATTTTTCAATAAAAATTTTTTTAGTTGTACCTGGAAGTGAAGAATTAAGTGGTGAAGAAGATGCCACAACAACACCGCCACGACCGTTTGGTGTAAAAGGAAAATCAACTGATAAAGTACGTTCAGTGCCAAAACCTAAATTAAAGAGGCCAAAAATATTAAAACGTCGTGGTTCAAGAAATTTATCAACAGCTCCAATGTCTGCAACGGGCGGAAAAGATTGGGGTGAACGTTGTGTCGATGTATTTGAAGTAATTGCACAAATTGGTGAAGGAACTTATGGCCAAGTATATAAAGCACGTGATAAACGCGCCGGACAATTGGTTGCACTAAAAAAAGTGAGATTAGAAAATGAAAAAGAAGGATTTCCAATCACTGCCGTTCGTGAAATAAAAATTTTACGTCAATTAAATCATAAAAATATAGTTAATTTACGTGAAATTGTCACTGATAAACAAGATGCCTTAGATTTTCGAAAAGATAAAGGTTCCTTTTATCTTGTGTTTGAATATATGGACCATGATTTAATGGGACTTTTAGAATCAGGAATGGTTGACTTTAATGAAATGAACAATGCTAGTATTATGAGACAATTATTGGATGGACTTAATTATTGTCACAAGAAATACTTTCTTCACAGAGATATTAAATGTAGTAATATTCTTATGAATAACAAGTAAGTTCAATAATTATATATATATTGTTTTCACTTGTTTAAAATATTTTTAGCACTTATTTGTCCAAACAAAAACTATTTATGAACTAAACTTCCAAAAAATACTCAGTACTCGCGTCAACCGTTCGGTTGTCCTTAATCGCGTGATGAGAGATTTACTCATGCGTTCTGCACATGCATTAACATACTGCTTCCCTATCAAAACAGGATGTAAACAGGATGGTAAATTAACGTCCTTAACTAAATTTACAATTTTTCTAGGGGTGAAGTGAAGTTAGCTGATTTTGGATTAGCACGACTTTATAATGCTGAGGATAGACAGAGGCCTTATACTAATAAAGTAATCACCTTATGGTATAGGCCTCCGGAACTTTTACTTGGCGAAGAACGCTATGGTCCAGCAATTGATGTATGGAGTTGTGGTTGTATTTTAGGCGAATTATTTTGGAAAAAACCATTATTTCAGGTTATTTTTAATAATATTATCTCGTAATATTAGTACAGTATAATTTAGAATCGCGATCATCATTAAACAAACTTAGAATATCTTTCAAATTAATTAATAAATAAAATTTGATATACTGTACTAATATTTATGTAAATTGTTATTTGGACTAGAATGTCATGTTAAAAATAAAATTTTTTCAGGCTAATATAGAAATGATGCAATTAGAAATGATTTCGAGGCTATGCGGTACACCAACACCAGCAGTATGGCCGTCTGTTATTAAATTGCCATTGTGGCACACTTTAAAACCTAAAAAAATGCACCGGCGACGATTACGAGAAGAATTTGTTTTCATGCCAACATCGGCATTAGATTTGTTAGATAAAATGTTAGAGTTAGATCCTGAAAAACGAATCACAGCTGAAGATGCTTTAAAATCGTCTTGGCTAAAAAATGTACAACCTGATCAGTAAGTCATTTTATTTTTTTAATAGATCTTATTTTTTTTTGCAAATATTTTAAGTTCACAATTTTCCTGAAATAATGTATGTGTAATCTAAGGGTAGTTAACTGTAAATCCGAAATCCTTAAGTAAATAAAACAAAAACTAAAAATTTCTTCTACGGCAAGGTGTAAAAAAGTTTGTTCATGCCTGCTGAGCGAAATTTACGGAGTCATTATGATGTCTAGTTAACATTAGACAGAATAACAGTTGGACAATAAAATGTTCTCGAGTAATAAACAAATTTTGAGACAAAACAATTGTCTTTAATATAAATATTATCGAAGATAATAAATGAGAACTCTAGGATATATCGAAATAAATTTCGAATTTTGGACCAATTTCCTAGATCAGTTTTTTGTATTTTTAAAATACGTATTTTCGACTACCAAGTAGTCATCATCAGTAAGAATTAGCTAGTGATTACTTTGCACAATGATACTTTCGTGTGTCTACAATTTATACTGTTCACAGTATCTGTCAAATTGTAGTATCAGTGGCGCTAGCCAATCAACTTCCATCAGTTGACTAGTGCTTGGCCAATGAACGTGATACTTGTGGCAGTTCTTTACCTTCGGGAGATTCTGAAATCATTCGACTGCTTTCGATAATCTTCCATAAAAACAACGTATGTTGTTTTTTGCTCTCTCGAAAACAGAATGTAATAAATATTGTCACGAGGCCCTAAAATTTAGTTCTGCACACAACGAATAAGTATTTAGTTAATTTTTAACACAAAATATTTCTTTTTTACTAGAATGGCAGCACCTCAATTACCTCATTGGCAAGATTGTCATGAGTTATGGAGTAAAAAACGTCGAAAACAATTACGAGAACAACAAGAATCATTACAGAATTTACCACCAGGTAAACCCGGTGGTATTGCACGTGATATAAAAACATTAAATAAAGGAATAGATGAACCATCAGGATTAGTTGGGTGAGTCAGTCTTCTTGAAACGAAGTTGCGCTACTCCTGGAAATTACTAACTTAAAAATGGTGAAATATATTTTATTTCTCTTTACTATGTAAACAATTATTACAATTGTTCTACTTTCTTAAAAATGAGCATTATAAAATTGCTTGTTTACTTTAAATAATGGCCTATTTATATAAAATGAATATATATTATATATATTTATAAAAACTGTATAATAAATTTGTACATAGTAATTATTTAATGAAAACACGAAAATACCAAACGATTATTTTCGGGCTTTTTATCTTTATTATAAATGGAAAATAATTATGTAAAATAAAATGGCATCAGCGCGTGTTATATACATATTTTTTTTTTAAATTATAATTACACGGTTATTGTGTTTCAATGAGAATGTGTTATAGCATCTTATAAAAGTATTGGTGAAAATATAGTGTGTCCCCCGGACAGAGGTAACTATACTTGTAAATTTTCTTATTTTGCATTTTAAGAAAAAAAGTCATTCTTTATAAGAAGTTTTGTATATTATGAAAAGTATGTAGGAATATTTAAAACTTCTTAATAATGTACAGGGTAGTCAAAAATTTGGAATCACTATTTTTATTTTTGGTAAACTACCCTTCGGTTTTAAAAGTTGACTAAATGTTACTAAAAAAAGTTACTCGAAATTAACAATTATGACTTTAAACAAAATATCAAAAAGATCTTTCCAACTTTGACAATTCCATTCTTAGAGAATGTTTATCCGAGAAAATAAATTTTCTTGTTAATTTTCTTAACTAGTCCACAAAAAATTACATTCGCGGATAGTACATGTTAATTGATTTATTATTATTTTCTTTCTTACGTTTTTTTTTATAATTAGAGCTTTTGTTCAAATAAAAAATGATGCTCTAATTAAAGTACACTTATCTTCTTGATATTTTGTATAGAGTCATAATTGTTAATTGCGAGTAACTTTTCTTAGTAACATTTAGTCAACTTTTAAAAACGAAGGGTAGTTTACCAAAAATAAAAATAGTGATTCCAAATTTTTGACTACCCTGTACATTATTAAGAAGTTTTAAATATTCCTACATACTTTTCATAATATGCAAAACTTCTTATAAAGAATGACTTTTTTTCTTAAAATGCAAAATAAGAAAATTAACAAGTATAGTTACCTCTATCCGGGGACACACTGTATATTTTGACTGTTCAAATTAAAAAAAGACTGTTCAAGTTGTGGTTGGAATTATGGAATTGTGTATCCCAGGCTCGTGTGCAGGAATTATCCAAGGGAGAGGTTCAAAATTTTGTTCGCCATGTTAGGTCATAAAGTCAATAAAAACCAGAAATTCTTTTTTCGAGTAAGGAAACTTAATAAGGTCAAAATGTGAAATTCAGTCACTGTTTTTCAATAAATGAATTCTGCGAGGTACAGAAAAAAATTTTTCCAAAACTCTGTGTGCATCGACCTCCTCCACAACTCGATGTATATTGAACGAGGACTAAACCGTTTTGAAAACTTTCCTGTATTCTTCTCCAACGTTTCCTCTTCTTTCAAAATGTGTTTTTCAGCATCAGTAAGTTTGATAGCCTCGCCAAGATTCTGGTTTTCTGTTTGAAGTACTCGACTCAAAGACAAAGTCAAAGAATGTACCGAGCTCAAAATATGTATGGATATTTGATTCGTCAGTGGAAATGAGTCTCATAAATAGGTGCATTTACAGTACTATGTTGTTAGTGCAAAATGTATGTGGACAGATTCTCAATGGTAGGAGTTTTGTGTCCCCCAAAACTTCTCCCTTGCGCACGGACCTGGTGTATCCCGTTATGATTACGTTACACAAATACTAAAAAAAAAATAATAAAATATGATCTGTTAAAAAGATCATAAACCTGTTCTTTCCTGAGTAACACAAATGTTGAATTTAAAAATTGATGAGTTGTTACTCATTTTTTGTATAGTTAGAATCAAATGTTATATAATTATTATATTATTTAAGTTAATGATAAAGTGATAACTTTCTTATAATTTTCATGTACTATATATTATTATTAATAATCTTTTTTATTTAAAAAAAGAGATTTTAAATAGCTTTCACTTATATCCTGAAGAAAAATATGTATGAAAATTCATATCTTTTGGTACATCAAATGTTTATAAATTATCTTCGTTTTTTTTCCACTTGCATTTAGACGATCAGCTAGTGACTGAAAAAAATAATCAATGACAGGGAATGCATACAGGGTGGGTCATTTTAATAATATATTATGGATAATAGCTCGTTTTGTAGTTAACCAATTAAAAAACAAGTTAAACAAAAATTGCAGAATTTGATAGGTGACATTCTGACATCAGATTGGACCTAGTTCTCTGGGTTGATTTTAATAGTCAATTTAGATCCTAAAAGGTAAGAGATAGAATAAAACTTTAAATTGAGAAAGTTAATAAAACTTTAAATTGAGAAAGTTGATTCTCATAAAAAAATTTTGCCAAAAGTTGTCAAAGAACAATAGAGGAAATTCGCCTGTGACCATGGCTTTTACACGAAATTCTAGTTTCAAGGTCAGTAGACCTAGATCTTCAAATTATCTTGTTGGCTTTAGAAAAATTTTCATACAAAACTTGTCAAGGTCAATAAAGGTCATGTGTCTGTGTTAATAACTTTTAAGCCCAGGTAAATTTTCAAGATAATTTGAAGATCAAGGTCCAGTGACCTTGAAAGTAGAATAACCACAGAAAGCCATGGCCACAGGAGAATTTCCTCTATTGCTGTCAACTTTTGGCTGAAACATTTTTCTGTAACTAGCGAGTTTTCTTTCGATTAAATGCCATAACGACATATTTTTCCGAAAGCTAATAATTTTTGAAGAAATATTTTAAATAAAAAATGCTAGTTTATTTATGATGATCGATTTTCTAATTCAAATTGTTACTCTATCTTTGACCTTTTAGGATCTAACTTGACTGTTAAAGTTACCTGGAGAACTAGGTCAAATCTGATATCAGAACATGATTTCTCCCATCAAACTCTTCAATTTTTGTAAGTTATTTTTTGATTGGTTATCTAAAAATGGGCTATTAGCCATAATAGATTAAAATGGTCAACCCATATACAGCCACAACCAACAGAAAAATGTTCAACAGGTACACTAAAAATTCATTGGCAGGCGGTTTTCTCGTGTACAAACTTTAACATAACAATATTTTGTTAGCTAATATTGATTGTGTTGAAGTTTGTACACGAGAAAACCGTCTGCCAATAAATTTTTAGTGTATTGAAAAGTTTAGTCTTGTCTTTTATTCAAATGAATGGCAGACTGTAAAAAGTTGTTCTCTTTGTTTTACAAACAAATGCTTTTTTGTTGTTGCCTGTGGCTGTATATAATGTCCTCTTATCATTGGCAGACTGTAAAAAATTGATTTTTTTCTGTCACGAACTGACAATCTTTCATTCTAGGATATAATGAATATATCGAATTTAATAAAAAATTCATTTTGTTTTAATTTGGAAGAAAAATAATGTACTGTTTTCAAATAAAGAAGTTTCACAAAAGTTATTTTTTTACATTATTCATTTATTTATTCAATTTATTTTTTTTAAAGAATCCATCCTTTTTACAGACTAAAATTGTGTGATACAGGTGTATATGTTTATATCAAATTAAAGACTGAGAAATAGTGTGATTAAAAAGAAAATTTTGCACAATTTTAGACTGTCACGAGTAGAGTATTTAAAAAATAAATTATTGAACAATTTTTATTACAGATAGAAATTATTTGACGGCACTTAAAAAGTGAGTCAATGTAAAATCAATCTTCATACATATTTCTCTTTGCAATAATTTTGTGATAAATAAAAATTGAACAAATTATGTATTTAAAAAAAAAAAAAAAAAAAAACAAATAAAATTATGGGTTTCCTAATTTTAAACAATATAATTTTTATAAATGTAAACCTGTGTTTTTAATTCTAACCTATTATTATCCCTATTATCCCTGTTTTTTTTTTTTTTAAATTAAATTTGGCATATGACAGATATTTTGAAACATTGAGGTTATATTTCAATGTGTTCATTTGTGAGTTTGAATTAGAATGTCTCGTTTTTAATTAAAAATGGTTAATTTAAGTTTAAAAAGTACACGAACATTAAAAAATGTGTGGGAATCATTATATGATAATAAAACATTATCGTTTTTTGATGAAAATGATGAATTTTTACCTATATTTATGTTGATGAAAATTTTAGAACAAAAGGTGCAAGGTAAGTAAAAAATACAAAATAATTACAGAATAAATAAAACAACGTAGACCTAACTTAATAAACAATGACTAAAAACTATCTGTTCTAGAAATAGTGTAGAATTTATTACGATTATAATCTCAAAAATAAAAGCTCGAATAAAACTCTATCAATAACAAGTGAAAATAAACAATTAACTGAGTTAATTGTTGAAATACCATATATAGACAATGTTGATGACGCCACACACACATTAAATAGCCACACACACATAACTGATATTCCCATATTAATATATACTATAAAATTTGCACCTAATAAGCGCCCTCGTGGGTAAACAGTAATGTTCACAAAAAAATGTTTCAAACAAAAGTTGTTTATTTTTTTATAAGAAACATTTTTTACATTTAAACTTTTGTTCTATCTCTAACGGTTTACAAGTTGGGTCCTACGGACCCTAGACCCAATTGACCTATGTTGCCCATTTACGAACTCGATCTCACTTTTTATGTCCTAAGCAGGCTGTAATCTTGGTATCATTTTTCGTTTTTGAGTTATCGTGTTGACAGACAGATGGACAGACAACCGGAAATGGACTAATTAGGTGATTTTATAAACACCTATACCAAAATTTTGTTCGTATCCTTAATATTTTTAAGAGTTACAAACTTGGGACTAAACTTAGTATACCTTGCATATTACATATACGCATGGTATAAAAATTGTGAATTTACTTTAATGCTTGGTAAATATTTCAGAATTGGTGACAAATCAAAGGAAATGTACTTGTAAAAATCCTGCTAGGAAACTAGATAAAAGTATACAAAAAGGATTAAATTCACCAGAAACTATTTTAGATTTCAAAGAACAACATAACAAAGTAATTGGGGATTCTCCTAACGAAATAATTAATGAACAATATCAAAATACACCAAAAAGTTCACCAAAACGTTCTATTTATAATGAAAGAAATCTTTGTGAAGAAATAGTTGTTGAAGAAACTGAAAATATACAAGAAGAATTAAATTTCAGTAATAAACATTCCAGTAATAGCGGAAAAAGGCTTTCTAAAGAAAGAATTATTAAAGAAAACCTTTCTCCTAATGAAATAATTGATGAAGAAAATCAAAATACACCAAAAAGACTAAGTTCACCAAAACGTTTCATTTTTAATGAAAGAAATCTTGCTGAAGACACTGAAAAAATACAAGAAAAATTAAGTTTTCATCATAAACATTCCAGTAATAATGAAAAAAGACTTACTGATAACATAATAATTGAAGAAACTGAAAATATCCAACAAAATTTACCAAATCCGTTTGTAAAAACTGAAACGAAGTTTTCAGATCCATTTTTAGTAATAGAAGAAACTGAAAATCTCGAAGAACAATTAAATTTACCAATACACGAAAAAAGACTTTTTAGTCAAATTATTGATCTAGATTCAGGAAGTGACTCAAGTTTGGACATAATCAATGAGAGTTGTGTAACAAATAGTATTGAAACTAGTCCTGTATTAAAAAATAAAAATATTAAAAAGATTAGTAGGCTGAGGAAAAGTTTGAAATTAGATAGAAGATTTAAAAGTGATGATACAGGAATAAAAATACTCAAAAATGATATGAATGAAACTAAAAAGAAAGATAGTCCGCATAAGTCTAAAAAAGTGTAAGTTTTATTTTTTATATTTTAAATTAATTTCAAAATCGTATTAGTAAAATATTGATAAATGGAAGTTGCAACCCCGCCAACTGGTCATAATAATTCGTACTAATTAAAACAGGAAGTGTGCCCGTTTTCAGTAGTTCTAATTTAGACTACCAGATGGCAATACTTGTACTCATCATTTTTAAAGGACAATATAAATATTCAAAATCAAATCAGATAACTGAGAGTTGCAACACGACATTTTTCGAACAAAAAATATATATTAATACATTAATTTTAATGATTTTTTAGCATACAATCGAAATTGGACACCATATATAAAACCGAAAAGATAAAGCCAAAGCCTCTTGAAGCTGTACAAAAAATTATACAAAATAAAGATAATATACAGAAAAATAAACAAGAATTAGAATCATCGAAGACTGTAAAAAATTTTGAGAAGTTTGAACGTATTCAAAATGATTTCCTCGATCCTGATGAAACTCAGTATAATAAGCATATTTTTTTCATTATATACGTACATACTAAATTATTATTTACTTTATTACAGACTGGATCCATTTGCTCCAACATTTTATTGTCCGAATCCGACAACACCTGTAAAAACTACTAATGAAGAAAAAGTCAAGTAGGTCCTTCTTTAGTATAATTTTCATTATTGATATTTAAACCACTAAATTATGAGTATGATTTTTTTTTTAGATTATCGCATGCAAACAAACCAAAATTAAATGATTGTTATGTAAATGAAAATGCAGACGAAATTAAAAAAGAAAATTTAGAGGAAGAGAAGCCAAGACAAAATATTAGGAAATTTAGAGACACTAGTTATGACAGGTAATTAAACGATTCGATTTTTTCCCCCAATTTTCTAGATCAATTTTTGTTTTATACAAATACATATTTCGACGTGCAGAAGTATGTAGATTCCATCATGTTTTTACTGATTTCTAAATGTTTTTTTTTTTTAACAGAATTCCTGAACATGACGATGAACCTAAATTTGCGCATCGACGATATGCAGTTCGAAAAAAGGCAGATAGAGCCAAATTAAAAGGACAAACGTGTTATCAATGTGAAGCAGTAAGTATTTTAATAGCGTGACGAATAACTAGATTGTTTTGGTGGTGAAATAAGCTGCCAGGCACCTTAAAAGATATTCCTAAGGATAGAGTGAGACCGAAGTCGGAAAGTCTAGGTGTATTGATTTATTTTTGTTTTCAGTTTTTTAAGGCAATGGGAGGAGATAGTGAAAAACGGTATCAAGATAATTTAAATAAATGTTCGCGTCATCGCGATAATTATGCTCCGAGTAATACTCCACCAGGTGAGGATAATATTTTTATTTAATTTATAATATATTCATAATATATTACACTGCCACCCTCTCCCTCTCATATTCTTCCTTATAAATTAAAAGTGAGTCGGTTGAGCCGTTATGGATTTATAATGTTTTGGCTACATTTAGTCGGAAATAATGTTCACCGACTTAGTTTCACCAATTTGTTATTTATTTGTATACACCTATAATTTTAATTAATTTTCTTTGATAATAATTTTTAATAATCTACTAATAAGCTTTTTACTTCTTATTTACAGGATTTTGGAAGCCAACATTTTAACGAAAAATGTCTTATCTTAACTGCTTCAAAATAAAGAAAATATTATTTTCAATTAGAATTGAATATTTTTGTTCAGTGGAACCAAGACTATGATTCCCTAATATACGACCGTAACTACGATTCATGTATTTCTTTTTTTACTATAATGTTGAGACAATCAGGGAAAAGTATCGAAATTTAGTGATACAAACCAATTCGATCGCCACCTTGAAAATAAAGTTCACTCATTTTCCCAACTTTTCTTTAGAAAATACTGAATAATTTTGATTTTTTTTTTAAATAACATAAAAAAAGTGAAAAAGATTTTAAAAAATTATAACGAATTTAAAACGTTGATTTTGCGCTAACTTGTGTATTTTTGTTAAATTTTTTATTATTTTTCCACAATGTTAAAATTGTTAAAATTGTTGAAAATTTAGAATAAATGAAAACGTTATCCCGAAAAATGACTTTATACTGTATAAAATGTGAAATATGTACAAATATATATAATAAAATATCGTTTATATCAATTTTTCTGATTTAATTATTATTATTCAATATTATACCTACCTTTATCTTTTATCCTTTACATCGATTTCAGGAATATCAAACAGAACCTTCAATTTTAACAAAATATTACTACAATTATTCATTTATAGGTAAGATTATTAAAAAAGGTGAGTAGAAGGTATTTATATTACATTATTGATAAATATAACAAGTCTAAGGTGGAGTAGTGGCTAGCGCAGTCGCCTCCGGTTAATAAGTACCTCGGTTCGAATCTAGCAATGCTTCGATTACTTTTTAATTATATAAATTACCGAAATAAAATAATTTTTTGTAGATAATTGTTATGAGAACCAAAAATAACAAATAAGTAAGAGAGCGGGGTATATTTTATGTTGTTTTAATTCCCACCCCTCTGACAGAAGAGTGATTTATGACATAAGTAGGAAAGTGGGACTAACAACATAATTACATTTTTTTTTTTGTGAAATAACATGTTCTCCTATTACAGAATCTTATAAAATTTAATTTTGTAGCATGTACAACAAAAAAGCAAGCAAAATAAGTATTTTTTTAATATTTTGTAATAGGAGAATATGAGTGAGATAAACTATATGACATGTTCTCCTATTAAAAAGTTTCAAATTTTAGCATAACCAAGCCATTTTTATACATATTTTTAATATTTTGTAACAAGAGAACAAAATTTTCAACAGTGACATATTTATGACTGTTTAAATTCCCACCCCCTGACAGAATTGTGATTTATGACATATGTATAACTGACGTTATTTATAGCAAGAGGGCGTGTTATATAGATAATTTAAACTATAAAAAGAGTGGAAAATTTTCAACATCAGAAAAAATTCATTTAATTTAAAAGTAAAAATGTTAGCCATACCTGGATACGAACCAGCGTACCTTGGATTCATAGGCAAGTCTTATACTGACACAGCCACTCAGTTTATTGACATCTATATAATTAACTTAACAGTTATCTTTACTTAATAAATAATTAATTAATAATGAATGTGAAATATTTATATCCAAAAATTGTTAATAATAAACGAACAATCAATAATTTCTTAAAATACATTGATTAAAGAAGTAAAAAGTGGAAATCAATAGTATGGGGGGCTAACTTATGGACAAATAATTGTTTAATAAATAATAAATAAACAACGATCGAACCAATGAAGAACAAACGACGGACAATGAATTAAAAAAGATTTATAATTAATTAACCCGAACAAACTTTTTTGGGGGGCCAAATTACGTTAGTTGATATATTAGTAATTTGCCAATTCACCGGGTAATAATAATTGAACTGCGGCTTGAATTTCCCGACTTGTGATTGTTGAACGTTTGTTATAATCAGCCAAACGTGATGCTTCAGCAGTATTGTGTAAATAGGACTTAAAAAATAGTTTTTATAATTTAAACTAGTCTTTACATAAAAGTTACTAACATATAACTTTTGATTAAAGTTGGTAGTAATGTAAATACAAATTTACAGTACACTTGTATTAAGATGACTTTGCACAGCATAATATTTCTCACATAAAAAAGGATGGATAAAGTGAAAATAATGCAACAAACAAAGATACCAACATACTACTATTGTAAAGAATATATTAATATTATAAAAATTACTATTTTATAATAATTCCCTACAAAGTGTGGGGATGGGAATATGGATGTGACTGTTCGATCTGCCGGTATAATTTCCCGCTTGGAATAATACAGTCCTTAAGTTTTTTTTTGAAATAATTAAATTTGTTTAAATTAAATACAAAATGGGTGCATATTTATCAGAACCGATCACAGAAAAAATATCCAGTGATGAAATTGGGGAACGATTATCATGTGGGGCAAGTTCTATGCAAGGTTGGCGGGTTAGTCAAGAGGTAACGAAAATTCAATTTTTAATCGTTTATAATTTTAATTTAAAAAAGGAACCTTTTAATAGCTGTACAATTTTTGCAAGTGCTAACTTATTAAAAAATATAATGCCTTGCAAAAATTATATAAAATATCCTTGTTTACATTGATATCCGATATATTGTAACGACTATTAAAATGTTTACACAGTTTATTCTATTAATTTACGAAGAATGCAAAAAACAGTTACTCCGAAAATTTATAATTTGTAAATTTTTCATTTTGAACAAAGCACTTTTTGAAATTATAAACATGGTAAAATCAATTTCAATTAAAATTTCACTAGCTTTATGAATATTTCATGAATTTTCATGAAAATTTCAATTGTAATACGTCATGAATATTTCAGTTCGCGAAATGTTCTCGTATAATCAGTTCTAATTTGTACAATTTTTAACGAAAGTTATAATTTGTACGGAAATTTGTTCAAAAGACTAGTATTTATTGATAAATTTGTAGTCAATTAATCTTATCACATAAATATGAAAATTAAAAGTTCATTTACGTAAAGTTTAAAAGTATGTATTTTGCTAAGCCATGCTATTTAATTCAAAATTTCAGATTTATAAATGAGATAAAATTAAAAAAAGCTTTCAAAAATTTAAAATCAAATTAATTGTAAAAATTTTGTGTTATCTACGATTTTGATTATTAGCTCAAAGCTCAAATTTAGGCTTTTAAATGTAATAATCTGTTTTCTGAATATCGAATTACAGTCGCTAACAATAATGCTACACATTTTAAGTCCTGTAAATCAGTTTATTTAGGTAATTTGTCCCCCCAAATCACTTAAACTTAACCCCACATTTTGTTTTATTTATTCGAAATATTATACTTAAATGTATCCATAGAAAAAAACAAAATTTTCTTACCGCATGGTGCACGAGAAAAATATATGGGATCTTATGAGTATCCTTATACAATAATTCTGGAAATTGAGGGTTTATAAAAAAGAAGTAGACTTGAGCTTCTAGAAACAAACTTTTTAATAGATAGAACGAAATTTCAAGCGTACATCAGTAAAACATTCAAAACGATTTACCGTATACTTTCTATTTAATTAATTTTATAATATTTTAAGTGTCCGACAATCGAAATAAGAGTGAAACTTTAAACTTAAACAAGTTTTGTATGAGATAACATATTTTATTTATTTTCAAGAGTATTTTATTACATTTTGTGTAATATAGCCTGTGTCAAAAAAACGGACGGATTTGCATGTATCTCTATGGAAACCGTGCGTTTTTTGTGACACAGAGTGTATATAAAACGATAAAAATATAAACTTGTAGTGGCATAATCATCACGCAACATTACATGCAGTGTTAATACATGGAAATTTTTGTTTTTTCAATCAAAATGAGTTCTTAACTAGATCTATAGAGCGTCTGATTTTCCTCGTTTTAAAAAATTTAACCAACTGGTTTAGTAAATAACACGCGAACGTAGGTCGAATGTTTGAAACGTGAGATCTGGCCCAGCGCCCTTAAAAGAAAACACAAACAATAAAATCGATGATATCTAACCCGATCTATGTGATCGAACCATCAATAAATTATATATATCACGTTATGTTTGTGTGTCAGTATGTGTGTCTGTCTGGGCTATCGTAGCTCCTAAACGAATAAACCGATATTAATTTATTTGCTTGTTTGTTAGCTTATTTAATCGAGAGTGTTCTTAGCTATATTTCAAGTAAATCGGTTCACTTTTGAGAGAGCTACAAGAAAAAAATCGCATTTGTCGAAATTTTTTTTAAAAATTTCAAAAGTCAAAACAAATAATATAACTGTTGGTTTTTTAAACTTTTCTAATTTATTAAAAATAATGCAAGCATTGACATTCAAGACTTTCTATACAGGATATTTCAACAATTAACACAGTCAATTGTATGTTTCAAACCTTCTCTCTTCGATTTTTTTCGAAAAGATTGCATTTTCAAATTATCATGATGACGTCATATTTGAGTTATCGTTTTGAAAAAACGCAGCCTTGAATTTGTCGGACACTATGGCTACTTGATAACATTAATAATTATTAGACAATTCAGCAAAAGTAAACCATGTACGAATTCAAAATCGTACTGCTCATCGGTGCAATATTTTTCTCGTACAAAATATTTTATTGTTTAAAAATTATTAATGCTATCAAGTGGTCATAGTGTTCGACAAATTATCTGCTGCGTTTTTATATTACATATAACGTCATCATGCTCATTTGAGAACGCCGACTTTTCGAAGAAAAATCTTAGAGGAAAGTTTAGTAGACTCGTCAAATGGAAGCCACTTACGAAGTATGTATTTATCATTTGAAAAACCCGAAATGTCCTACGGTCTATAAAGTTTTGAACTGTTATACGAAAATCAAAATGTAATTCTTATGCTCTTTGCATTACGACCTCTTCATTTATACACCGACTTATTTGTAATTGTATCCATTTTTTTTTCAGGATGCACATAATTGTATTATAGATTTTGATGAAAATACATCACTGTTTGCAGTCTATGACGGTCATGGAGGGCATGAGGTAGCTTTATATTGTTCACAAAAATTCCCAGAATTTTTAAAAACAGTCGAATCTTATAAGAAAAAGGACTATAAACAAGCATTAATCGATGCATTTCTTCAATTTGATGGAACATTACCGACTCCAGAAATTACTGAAATATTAAAAGAATTAGCTGGAGATAAGAAAGAAAATAAAGATGGTGAGGTTGAATATTCTGATGAAGAAGAACCACAAGATGAAATCAATCATTTATGCGAGGAAGCTTCAATGCCTCTCGAAAAAGTTATGGAAAAATATCAAAATCAACATTTGCTTAAAGTACAAGATAAAAAACCAATATCACCGTATTTACGGTATAAAAAAGAATCTCGAATTGCTGGAGATGGCGCTGGATCGTCAGGAGAAAGTAAATCATTTAAACCCAGTAAATTAACCAAAGAGCTAAACGGTGAAGTTTCTACAGAATCAGGGGATTCAATAGAGAATGATAGTAAGGAAAAAGTTAATAATGATGAGAAATTATCAGAAACCAAGTCTAGCGATAATAAAACAGAAGAAAATAGTAAGTGTGATGAAATTAAATCGGATGCAAATAAATCAGAAGAAAGTGGATCAGGTACCAAACCAGAGGCAAGTAATTCTGAGAGTAATAAATCAGAAGAAACTAAATCCGAAAGTAATAAATTAGAAGAAACAAAAGAAAATAAAATAGAAGAAAAAAATGAAGAAAAGCCTTCGGTAAATGGTGATGTGACAGATAAAAATGAGGAAGCAACAAATGGCGAATCAATAAAGGGCAAGGGTAAGGCTAAAAAATCCCCTCAGAAGGTATTGAAAGATCGTAAAGCAAAAAAAATGGGTATTAGTACTGAAAATATTCAAGCCATATATAGTGCGATTTTATCAGGGTTCGTTCCTGATGAAGATACTGAAGATTCAGATGATGAGCATGACGATACATTTAAGGCAGATGAAGTAGAAAAAAATAGTTCTGAAGAGGAAGAGGAGGAAGAGGATGATGAAGATGATGAGGAAGATGAGTCAGATTTAGGAGAAGAAGAGGCTACTGATGAAGAAGATGATAGTAATGAGATGAATGACGATGATGATTTCAAAATGCCCATGACCGAAGAACCAGGATTTGATAGTGGATGTACGGCCGTCGTTGCTCTTTTACGTGGTGATGAATTGTACGTTGCAAATGCTGGTGATTCAAGATGCATAGTTAGTCGTAAAGGTGAAGTAATCGAGATGAGTCAAGATCATAAACCAGAAACTGAAGAAGAAAATGATCGAATTGTTAAAGCAGGCGGTAAAGTTACAAGTGATGGACGAGTAAATGGTGGATTAAACTTATCAAGAGCTATTGGTGATCATGCTTATAAACAAAATAAAGATTTACCAGCTGAAGAACAAATGATTACAGCATTACCAGATGTTACAAAAATTTCTATCACACCAGATGATGAATTTTTAGTGTTAGCATGTGATGGTATTTGGAATTTTATGAGTAATGAGGAAGTTATTGAATTTGTTAGGCCACGTTTAGCTGATGGTAGAAGAAAAATATCAGAAATTTGTGAAGAGGTATGACTTTTGTTTTTAACATCTTATTTCAGTATTCCTAGATTGGGATTTGAGTTCCATGTAAATCAAATCCCAACCGTTTTTAAATTCGTTAAAGTCGAAAGAAATTAACTTTTGAATGTCCGTTAATAGTATCAAGTTTAATTTAACTTTTAACTTTAAATTGTAATTTTCTTTCTTGATTCGTAGTCAACAAATTTTTGTTCCTTTCATGATTCTAAAAAAGTCTTGTTTTTCTTCAGATGTTCGATCATTGCCTAGCTCCAAATACAATGGGAGATGGTACAGGATGCGACAATATGACTGCAATAATTGTGCAGTTACAGAAAAAAATTGTCGGTGGACTTAAAAGAAGTGCAGAACCATTATCACCAAAACAAGCTACCGAAGAAAAGCGACTCAAATTAGATGAAAAAACCGAATCAACGACAACACAATCTGAAAAATCCATAAATGAAAGCACATCTGAAACAACAGATACAAAGCAAGAATCTAACTTGTAGAGAGAGAAAGACGAACGGGATACATTAATTTATGAACTGAAAATTTAATGGATTATTTCTTAATCTATACACCATTAAACTAATTATTGCGAAGGGGCCTTTTTTAAGTTTGTAAAGTTATACATTTCATAATTAAGGAATAATTTAAAAAAAACATGACTGTGTTGTAACAGTTATTGACAACAACAAAAAAAAAAAAACGCAAAAATTTGTTAGGGAAACTGCATTTTAAAAATGAAAAAATAAAAATACACACTGAATGTTTATAATTAAATTAAAAATCAATTCATTCGTTATAATTCAATTTAATTTTTAGTGTTGTTTGTATTTATAAAAAATAAATGTACAGTCATTTTTTATGTAATTATTATTCTAGGATCTAGCTAATTTATAATTTGAAATTCTTAACAGTTTAATTTTTTTTAATCTTAAAATATGTGTCATACGATAATTTAGGTTTGAGTACAATTTACTTTGCTTTCAATTTCAATTGATTATGGCTTAAATCGCGACAATGAATTATTAGTAATGAATAAAAATTAGAAGAGGAATTATCGATTTAAAATAAATAAATTACAAGGAAATGTACAATAAAATAACTAGAATCAATCTTTAATTTTGGATATTTCGTTCCCTTTATTAGAACTTCTTCAAGTATAATCTTAATACCTAGGTAAATTTTCGAATACTTATGGTTGCTGAAGAAGTTCCAATAAAGGGAAAAGGTTTTATTATCCATCTCCCTGTGACTTATTTATTTTTTTAATATTACATATAACATTCAACGTCGTAAAATATTTGTTTCCCAATTCATTGTCAAAATTTCAACTGCAGCTTTTTGAATTTAGATGAAAATTTCAATTTAGATTAAATAATATCCTAATTTTGTTACTATTTGTATTCCATAGAAGGTAATTCATTTTAAATCGAGGACAGTTTTATAAATACAGGATGAATTAAGAATCAAATATTGTTTTCTAATTTATAAGTAGTACGGACACAAAAGTTTTATTGTGTCTTATCCATGCCATTTATTGAAATTGGTTGAACTGCTAACTGCTGTTCAAATTTTTGTTATAAATTTGAACACTTTTTTTTATACTAATTTAAGGAATTCCATCCGTACTACTTACAAACTAAAAAATCGTAATATTTGATAATTTCCTTTAGTATGCCAATTACCGTTTCTAGGTTAACTGTTATCAAATTTAAATTATCGTATTAATATTTAAAAATGCATTGTTTTTTTCATTTTGCAAAAATTTTATAATTTATCTCGATTTGTTGATTATAATTAATGCTGAGTGAAAAGTTAAAGATGGGGGACATAAAGGAAGAGTTTTTATTGATACTGGATTTCCAATTTAACTGAGAAAAAGTTTTATTCTTTGATACATGTGATACATGTTTTCTGTCGATATCTGATAGAATAAAATTAAAGAAAAATCTTATCGATTTCCAATTTTAATTATTTTTAAACTTTTTTTTCTTTAAAATTTCTCGTTCCCGGTATTTCCAAGAAAATAACCAGTTGATTTTATGAAATGATTAATTGTTTAATTATATTCAGTACGAATTCCTCTGTTATTTTATTTAAATTATGATTGATCAGTAGAATCCACAAAGGTCAGTTTATATATCCATTAGTTAAAATTAATTTAAATCTTAGAATTTACCAATGAAATACGATTGAAATGAAAATTTGACTGGTAGGCTAGAAATGAATAAATTAAACAAAGGTGGTGAAATAAACCAATTTTCTAAATGTCTAATACAAGAAAGCAATCGAGGAAGATAGTTAAAAAACGTGCTATCTTTTTTTTATATAATAATTATATTTATTTTTTCGTGTTAATTACAAAATTTTAATTCGCTAAATAAAAATAAATTTCAAAAATCGAATAATTATGAAAAGAGATCATATTTTTTGGTTTCTTGTTAGCATGTATAAAAATTTGTTATTGTGATAAATTTTAAGTTTTTGCATTATAATAATTTTTTTTTATTTTCCGTACATTTTTTTTTTTGTTTTATGTATTTTTAACTAAGTGTAATTGTTTTCTAAATGAATAGTATGTAGTTTGTAAAAGTATTTTTGCAAAAAACAAAAAAGAAAAAAAAACATTCGAACTGGCTAGTTTTATATATAAAATTAAATTAATGAAATCAAGAATATTGTGGTTTTTGTTTTTTAACTATAATAGGTTAATCGATCCAATACATCTTGCTGTTCCGACATTGTTTTTTGCATTGAATGATGTTCAATACGTAATCTTTCCAATTCCAATGATTTTTCCATTAGCAATGCCTAGAAATTTTCATATTTATTATGTTAAACAAAATTTGCTTTACAGTGTTTTGCGAAACAGTGCTGTAGTAGGTAGTGTATTACGTTTGTGAGTACTGTTAATGAGTACATCAAAATGAGGTGACGATTATCGAAGACGATATTTGACTACAAATGCGAAGTTACAAAGAGGTGCGCGTGGAATTTTTTAACAAACATAAAATTAATTGTGTAAGTGTGCAAAAAATTACTGTTATTGATATTTGTACAGTTATTCAAATGGATGACAGTCTAATTCCTATAATTTCTGCAGAAAAAGGAAATGTTATTGAGAAATGAACAGCTAGTCAAAGAATATATAGAAAAGGGTACAAAGAGAATGTGGAAGAGAAAGCTCACAGCAGAGTGACGGTCTATCTAGCAATTATAGACAGACTTGTGGAACATCAAAAAAAGGCGAGTAATTCTTACAGTAAATTTTTTAACCATTTTGATAAATGGGGCAAGTATGTTAGTAACGATGTATTTTTGGGTTTTAGAAAATTACTTTCTTGATTAATGTATCTATTTACGTTCTTATTTAACAAGCCGAGTTCGAGTCGGACAACTGTCCCTCAACCAATGCGATTTTACAGGTTCTAAGAAATAAAGAACTAAAAAAATAAAAAAAGGTCTTGTCTTTATTGATCGATTTTTATTACGGGGGGTGATAATTTTAAACTACATACGGGCGTAATATTTGTTAAAGCGCCTTTGCTTAATTTACTAAAATACTCGACTAAAAAAAAACTGAATTATACTTGGTACTGACATAATATAAACAAAGCTTTAGATATTAAATTATTTGCTAGTTCACTTCATTACTGGCATAATGAGAAAAGACTTTTCTTGAAGCCGAAAGGGAAGTGGAGAATGAATTGATGATTTTTTCAACTTTTCCCAAAACTGTTAATTTTGTTCTTTAATGTAAACTTCTGGATTAAGTCATGGGCACACCAGGATTAAGTCATGGGCAGCTTTGACCCAGAGTGTTGAGGGTGGTAAGGGTCAACACAGTAATTATTAGCCCTAAAATTTCATAAGTTCAAAATATAGCCAATTAATATAATGGTCAGTTCAGGTTCAGGGTGGCAGCTGTCTTTCCATTCCTCGCTACGATCATGAAACTTTTTCATGTCTTTGCATTGTTTTTATTATGCGAATTATTTTCTTGTGAAATATTCTATCAAGTTTAGAAATGTGTTGCGTATCTACAAGGGAGTAAATCGGCAAAGATAGGTTTTACACCAAAAAATTGTTGGAATTTTCGGATTTTGCATATTATTATAATATTAAGTGTTTGTAACCTCCGGGCAGAGGCATTTAAATCTGGGAGAGCTAAAGTGTTTTTAATTATAGTTTAGGTTGACCGAATTATCAGAAAAACGACTCAAATCCAAGGGAAACCGTTTTGAAATAATACTTTGAATAAAACTTTGTGCATAATTAAATGAAGTGTTGAAATATAGGCAAACGTTTGTGCAAGTATATATACAAAAATTCTAAAAAACGGAACCTGTAATTGATTTTTTTCCAATTCATTTTGTTTGGTCATTGATTGAACCATATTTCGTCGCCCTATGGCACATAATTTTTCATTTTCAACTTCAGATGCCAAACTATCCATAATTTTAATAAACTTATCAGTTAGTGTTTGAAAATTATCAAGTTCTGTAAAAGAATTCAATGATGCAATAGAGACGTTTGCACTGATAAAAATTATGATTCATATGAATATAATAACATACTTTCAATAAAATTTTTACATTCATCTTTCAGTTTTGTGGATTGATCAGCTAATTTTGGATCAATTACACGAATTTTATTTAATTCATCAAAATATATACCAGATTTCATAAGTATGTCCGCCATTTTTTAGTTGTAAATAAAATAATTTTTAGGATGGGTACGGAAGCCTGAATGTCCCAATAGCTTTTTTTTAAAAGTGTCTACCCACAAATATAAAACCAACTAGTTCACTTTCAACAAGTGCACTTGTAACTTGTGGGACATAATGGAAACAAACCTTTTTGAAAATGTCAGTCGGTAATGACTATTCTTTAATTAGCCACTATCGAAACTGTCTGGAATTATTAATAATTGTATGTCCGGATTTAATGAAAATAATTAAATTTAATGATAATGTTTATAATTTGTCTTACGTAGTTAAAAATTTTTATTAATATTATTTAAAAAATATAATGCTTTAATTAGCCTTTTTTCTCATAAGATCCGATAGATGGCAGAACTAGAGTAGGTAAAAATATTTTGATTTCCTATATTTTTATTTCCTGTCATCTATCGGATCTTTTTTTAATCTTCTGAGGAAAAGGCTAATTAATAAAAATTTTTAACTAACTACGTAAGATAAATTATAAACATTATCATTAAATTTAATTATTATCATTAAATCCGGACATACAATTATTAAAAATTTCAGACAGTTTTGGTAGTGGCTAATTAAAGAATAGTCATTACCGACTGTCATTTTCAAAAAGATTTGTTTCCATAAAGTCCCACAAATCACAAGTTCACTTGTTGAAAGTGAACTAGTTGGTTTTATATTTGTGGGTAGACACTTTAAAAAAAAAGCTATTGAGACATTCAGGCTTCCGTAAATGGGTGCTGTAAAAAATATTTATGCAGCGATCATTTAACAACATGTAATTAATTAAATTTATGCATGATTTATTATTATAAAATTTAATATTTCGTGTTAATAATTAGTTCTTTTTTTTATAAATACATTGTTGTTAATCATTCATTGTTTCGTTTAGTGTTTTATAAACCATAAAAATTGGGTTATGGTTCACTCAAATTTTCAAACTTGAAATGTCTGGTGACCATAAAACTGTGATAAAAGGTAGCCCATCACAGTATGTAAAATTAAATGTTGGTGGTTGTTTACATTATACGACAATTGGTACATTAACTAAAAATGACACAATGCTTCGAGCTATGTTTAGTGGTCGTATGGAAGTTTTGACTGATTCTGAAGGTATATTATATACGAATACGCCCCTTGTACACTTTGCCACAAAAAACGATAAGCTTGCCCTAAGATTAGTATCATTGTTTTAGGTTGGATTCTAATTGATCGTAGCGGAAAACATTTTGGTACAGTGTTAAATTTTTTACGAGACGGTTCAGTACCATTACCAGAAAGTTGTAAAGATATGGCAGAGTTATTAGCTGAAGCGAAATATTATTGTATTGCTGAGTTAGCAGAATCATGTGAACAAGCACTTTTAAAGAAGGAACGTGAAGCAGAACCAATATGTCGAGTACCTTTAATTACTTCACAAAAAGAAGAACAACTTCTAATTGGCTCAACTACAAAAGTATTTATTTTCATTATTTTGTATTTAAAAGTAGGAATTATCTTAACGTAGCTTTGTGCTTAGAATATATTTAAATACATATTCACGTATCTCTTAAGTATCTGCATATTTCGAATGTTAACGGTTTATAAATGTCTCAGATAAAATTATAATTATTCGTAAATAGGTATCGTTATAAAATATTCGATTCGATTCATAGAGTAATTACGATTAGCTAATTGATAATAATGATTGTCGAAGACATTATGGGATTTTAACGCTAGGTTGCCAGTGCCACGAGTAAAAAAGATGTAAAATATATCTATTAAACTGCTGATTTTTTCATTGAATGAAAAAAAAAACCAAAAGATACCTACCTAATTTTACATTTTAAGGTGCTGTGCCATATTTGCGCCCTTAGTCTTTTATAATTGCGAAAGTTTTTCTAGTTTTTTTCTATAAACTTTGAAGTTTGTGTTCTTATTTAATTTTGTACACATAATTTTGTATAATTTCTTTAAGTCGCGATTTCTTTTTGAAGAATTGCACATTGGCACGCTTCAACGTCACTTAAACTCAAATCAAAGTGACCCAAATTAAAGTAAAAACAGTCAAAAGTTCCACTGGACACAATCCAAAGTCACAATGGACACGAAAATCCAAATATGTAAAAGTGCCACGTTTTTTCTGTTGTTTTACACTTGCAGACAAACATAGAGTTTAAAAAACCTCAGGTTCACATTCCTGAGTGATTATTAACATTCCAACGCCCATAACTCAAGCACGTTTGCATTTTGATCATTGTGCTCATTAAAACTTTTGATCAGGATGCCAAGTTCTACAAAATCCCTCAAAATGAGAAAATTTGACTGAGACTTTATTTACATAAATAAGATTAGTGAAGGGTTCTTTGTAACGATTGAAAGTAATAATAATTATTAACATCTGTGAAAATGATTTGCCAGTTCGACTGTTACTGTTAGCACGATTACTTTTGCGAAAAATTCAATTTTTTAAATTGGGATAGGTTGGTGAATGTAGGTAGTACACAGTGTGTCCATTTCAAAAGAATTCACCCTTGATAATTCTCGAAGGGAAGTTCAAAAATGGTCCATAGAGAATTTTATGTTTCATACCTTTGCCCCTACTCACCCTTCACTTTGAGGAGATCCATCTTGTTGGAAATGCAAGTTTTCCTCACTGAGTGTCATGTTTCCAACTTCATCCACTTGATTCTCCAAAGATTCTGTTATTAATGGATTTATCACATTTTCCAACATATCGAGGTACAATTCTCCATTCAAGACTGGGGTTGAGGGGATGAAACCTAAAATTCTCTTGGTACCATTTTTTAACTTCCTCCTCGATATCTAAAGCGACGTGTTTTCACTCAAAACAATAATCACATCAACTAAAGAATTATTAAGGGTGGATACTTTTAAAATGAACACACTGTTTACTTACAGTATATTTAGATAATTATGTGAATGTAACAAAATGTCTAATGAAATAAAATTTCTTTTTTTAGCCTGTTGTCAAGTTGCTCATAAATAGACATAACAATAAATATTCATATACAACCACATCCGATGACAATCTATTAAAAAATATTGAATTATTCGATAAACTATCATTACGTTTTAGTGGCCGTGTATTATTTATAAAAGATGTAATCGGTTCTAGTGAAATATGTTGTTGGAGTTTTTATGGTCATGGTAAAAAAGTAGCAGAAGTATGTTGTACGTCAATTGTATATGCAACAGATAAAAAACATACAAAAGTTGAATTTCCTGAAGCACGAATTTATGAAGAAACATTAAATATACTTTTATATGAAAATCGTAATGGACCTGATCAAGAATTAATGCAAGCGACATCAAGTCGAGGCGCTGTTACTGGTATGTCATCGTATACGAGTGATGAAGAAGAAGAACGATCCGGTTTGGAAAGATTACGCTCAAATAAGTAGTATCACGCTTGGCGATCGGCCATTTTAAATCAATACTCAAAATGGCGAATGTGATGTTATCAAAGATGATAAAAAAAATGTGTTTTGTTTCTTTTTCTTTTTTTTTTTTGTACGTATGCGTATTATTGTGTGATGTTTTTCATATTTATATATTAAGACTTTAAAAATATTTGTTATAATTAAAATTTTCCTATGTATTTTTGCCATAATTTATTTAACTTTGTGTATTATTTGTATATGAGAACTTATCCAGTCAAATTAGTCCATAAAATATAAGTAAGGTTACAAAAATTCCCATAGAGCTAAAAATTGATATCAATGGTCAGAATAATATTATAAATGTATTGTGAAAAGTCCCCATCAATCCTCCTTGTGCAAAAAATTTTATTGAGGGGGGAAGTTTGCAAAAATAAGCTTTTCGCGTTTTTCAGCAAAACGATGAGTTTCACAGCAAAAATAGAACCGCTATATCACGAAAATGGCAGCATGATCTACAATTTTTTTTCTGGACTATTTTTGCTGTTAAACTCACCGTTTTGCTGAATAACGCGAAAAACAAATTTTTGCAAACTTCCCCCCTCAATAAAATTTTTTGCACAAGGAGGATTGATGGGGACTTTTCACAATACATTTATAATATTATTCTGACCATTGATATCAATTTTTAGCTCTAGTATTCTGAACATTCATACCAAATTTTAGCTCTATGGGAATTTTTGTAATCTTCAAAGTGTAATTTGATTGGATAAAACACAGTATGTTTGATATTTTTATATTCATCATATAAAAAGAGGCTCACTTAATTCTTATTTATTTATTAATATGGCGTTCAGTTGAAAAAAAAAACATTCTTCATTCATCTACATTTTACATACATTGAGAAGCTAAGAAAATGGGACAATGATTAAAATAAAAAATCAGATTTTCTTTTTTATATGATAATAGATTCAATAAAATAATATTAATTGAAAAATATACATTTGAAAGTATTCGAAAATATTTTTATATCGCAGACTTATTTAATAAGAGGACAATTATTAAAAATTTCTCGACTATAAATTATTTTTCATTCTTCATTGACTGATAAATTTCAACGGGAAAATAAAATCTGATCTGAATGAAATATGTATCATTCGAAAGCTTTTAAATTTTAGTTTTTGAATCAATATCTCTAAGAAATTGAGTATGTGCAATCAAAAACTTGTTCATTTCACCGAAAATCGAATTAAAAATAGTGAAGATTTCTTGAAAATCCTTGGATTCTTATACAGAACACAGACGCTTAAATTTAATATTTATTCTGTAGATAAAAACATCAAATATTTTAACAAAAAATAGTTAAAATGCGGAACATACAATCCGGCATATAAACCTTAAAACCTATTAAATTAAAATTGTATGCTTTTATCCGTATATGATATACGGATGCCATAGTCGTAATGGAATTTATTGCGCCCTGTCATTCGTTACTCGAAATTACGACATAACATAATGGTCGTAGGACGTAGGAATAACGACGATCTTACAGAAGGAACAGCATTATGTAGAGCAAACGTAACAGTGACAAAGACAGAAATAATTTACTGACTTCGGGATTGTTATGTCTTAAGTGTCAGCCCCATGGCAACGTAGAACACTGACGTTGGGTGGAGTTAACCAATAAGAAGCCTATATTTGTTACGTTACGTCATATGTTTGATACGCGACGTAATAAATATTGGCTTAGAGCTGAGGTCTTGGGTTGAATAAAGTAGAAGTGGGTACTTTCGGGAAAATTACGGATTCAATCTAGAACGTTTCTGGAGCGAAAAGGAACTAGTTTCTGGGATCTTATTCGGGAAACTATTTAATGTTTTTAATTCTAATGGTGATTAAATTAACAAATAAGTAGACAAATTACATACAAAATTTTAATAAAATTACAATTACAATCACAAACCTGTCGGGTACGTATCCGACAAAAGATATGGTTCATGGAACTATACTGACCTGGAACTATCCACCTCTAGAGTAAAGACTATCATAACTTAGATGATAAGTTATTCAAATTAAGATGAGCATTTCTGTGGGCTAAAGGGAATTTATTTTATCAAAATGCAAGGTGTTGAATTTTTTTGATAAAGAAATATCCTATGAAAACTCGAAAACCGAATTTAAATAAATTAAAAAAACTGTTAAATTTTTGTCCTATGTTCTGTTCTACTCAATATATCTATTAATACATGTATTACCGAAGATAGATTATTTACTTAAGTTTAAGTTAAAACATTCTCTGAAAAGCACACATATTAATAATTAGACTTAAATGTTTTAGGCATGAATTTCATGGACAATATTTTTTAAGTAGTTATGGTACATTAGAATCCTACTTTTTTTTTTTTTTAATTTTCATGCTCATATTAATGATTATGATCGGTAATTTAAAAAATACGTTAAAAGTCATTTATGTAACAAATTTTGTATCTGTTTTGAATATTGTGGTTAGTTTCATATTTGCAACGCCAAGAAATAATAGAGAAAAATGCGTTTACGAAATAGTTAATTTTTTTTTTACAAAATATTTTGGATATTGTTTGTATTTTTTAAATTATTGTACAAACAATTTATTCCATAATGTTTTATTAATCAAAAAAGGGTCCACGCATTTGTAGATTAAGGGCTCACATTTATGCCGACGTAAAGCGATACAAATCCCTGACACCCGACGTAACAAATGTTAGCTTATGATTGGTTAATGCCACCCAACATCAGTATTTTATGTTAACATAAAGCTGTTACAGATGAAGTAAACTTTATATTAACTGTTTTGTATGCGATTTAAAATCATTTTTTAGAATGGTGCATTTTATGTAATCAAAACTACTAATATGAAAACGTATAGATTATTTTAGGTTTAATAATGACGCATATTTTTTTATTTCCGTTTTGTACGTGCCAAACTATCCGTTTCAAATTCAAAATAAAAATAAAGTTTAAGTATGTTCTTTTACAAATCACAATCAAAGATATGTAATTTTTTTGGATACTGCAAAAGATGTTACAAAAATCGGCATATTGGAATACTTTATCTGTGAAAAACCTACTCAAAAACTTTTAGTAAAATTTGAGTATTTAAATGTCGAACAGTTTAATCGAAAAAATGTACCGGTGTCTATGAGAGCTGTGTTATTTTGGATTTAAAGAGATCAAAATGAGAATGAATTGATTCCCTTAAGTGTGCGCAAATGAATTGCCCCTTGTGGAATTAAATCTATTCTGGAATTTAGAATACTTAGTTTGAAATTCAGAAAAACAATATGTGAAGTAAAACTATCTCTGAAAACTCAGAAAAATTTTGAAAACATTAAATAAATTATTAATCAATCATTTAATGACAGATAATGGTAATAGATTGAGACTCTTTCGGAAGAAATATTTTGAGTTACTAAATAATTTTTCAGAAAAGTAGTAACTAAGAATATTTCTTCCGAAAGAGTCTCATTAGACTTTGAATGTCTCATGAGAATTAGACTTTTTTCAGAGATTGTTTTACTTCACATATTCTTTTTCTGAATTCAAACTAAGTATTCCGAGTTCCACAACAGATTTATTTCCACCAGGGATGGTGCATGTATATTTGAATCACTTTTATCTCAAATGGGTATAATCTTTAAAATTGTCGATATAAACAAAAACTGCCTGATAAATAAAAGAACATGCTTTACAAATTAAGTTATACATACATACCTGTTGATAAACATTGTTGATAAACAGATGTATTATTACATAATCATGTTACTTAATGCACAATTTACTAACAAGTTGATTAGATTGATTTAGCAACAAAAAAAAAAAAAAAAAAAAACTCATTTCTAGATTGAGTTTATAGACATTCCTTTTGTATAACCAGAATGAGTTAAAATTTCTAAGTAATTTCAAATATGGTAATGTATTTCGTAGAAATTATTTTATCACAATAACAAGAAGTGAATTGAAGTATTTTCTTAAAAAACCAATTGTATACATCCGTTGGAAATTTTAAAGAAACTGTGAAAAGTGAGCTCAATTTTCGAATTAAGTATTAGTAGTGGTTTTAGAAATATCTGAATACACTCAAGTATTTTGTTCATTATTTGTCATACTTTTTTTTGTAAATATAATCCAATCTATTTAAATTGTTGTATCCATTTTTTAAGCGTTTTTTTCTTAAGTGGAACTTTTTGAGTTGATCACCTTTAATTTGCACCTTATGTGCAAATTAAAAAGAAAATGTAAATCTTTTGCTGTAAATCTAAGTGTACTCACCTATGATGATGTTCTCCTAATACAAATTGAAGTAATTTTGGCCAATTAAACACAAAAAATTTAAAAAAATCATTCAATATTTAAACAAAATTTTTCATTTTCACGAATTTCCCGAAAATTTTTCATCGATGTTATTTGGAAAAACATTATAAGCAAGCGGTTCAGGAGGGGCTCAAAATTTTCGTTCTCCAACAAAAACCGTTCTCGAGATATAGCCAATTTTCCATTTTTACATGTCACTTTTTAAAAACTAATTGAATCAAAAATTATGAAATTTTTTTAACATTTCTATTAGGAGAATATAAGTTACAAAGGAATTAGTAGTACCTGATAGGGAAATGGTGAGTAAGTGTTTTCACCCTAAAAACGTAAAAGTATGAATTTTAAAATTTATTTCAGTGAAAAAAATTAAAGGATTACAAAAACAAAATACATCCAAATGCCATCTATGGTAAATTTTATTGAACTACCTATTAAGTTCGACGATGATGCCATCTATGATAAACTTCTTGAACTAAAATTTATTTGGACGGCAGTGCCATCTATGTTAAACTTATTGAACTAAAAATTTATTTCGATGGTAGTGCCACCTATGGTAAACTTGTTGAACTAACTATTAATTTCGACGGCAGTGCCATCTATGTCAAACACCACAATATAGTTAGCGTGGAATATTAATAAAATTTATTAAATCATATATCAAAAAATTGCTCTCTAAATGCTCCATCAGATTCCAAAATTGCTCCAATTATTAAATTATCAATTAATTAAATATTTGCAATTAAAAATACAAAATTTTATTTTCCAATATCTCAGTAAATTGATAGTTTTTCCTAACGTTTTTGCTATCAATAAATTGCTCCCGTTTATTTCTTTCGGGATATAACAATAACGATTTATAAATATCTATTATTTTTGCATAATTAATTAAAATTAATAATTGCAATTCAAACAGGTATGTGATGACGTCATTCACAAGGGGAATGTCATAAACTGGGGGGAGCGGGAAGGGAAAGAAAAACAAAAAAGAAATAATAATAGAAAGTAAATAATTAGATGTATCAGTGAAAAATATCAAAAAATTGCTCCGTAAATACTGTTTCAGATTCCAAAGTTGCTCCAGTTATATAATTAATATGTAATTAAATATTTTCAATCGTTATATATTCTTTTTGTTTTATTTTTTAAATTTTCTATCCTATTTTTTCTTTCAGAACAGAAATATCAATTCATTAATTATTTAATAAAGGTAAGTATTAAATTAATTATATAGTTATTAATAACCCGGTTGGCTGTGTGGTTATAGCACTTGCCTATGAAACATATGTACAATGGTTCGTATCCTGGTGTGGCTAACATTTTTAAATTAAATGAATTTTTTCTGATGTTAAAAATTTTCCACTCTTTTTATAGTTTAAATTATCTATATAACCCGCCCTCTTGCTATAAATAACGTCAGTTATACATATGTCATAAATCACTATTCTGTCAGGAGGTGGGAATTTAAACAGTCATAAATATGTCACTCTTTAAAATCATGTTCTCCTGTTACAAAATATAAAAAATATGTACAAAAATGGTTTGGTTATGCTTAAATTTGAAACTTTTTAATAGGAGAACATGTCATATAGTTTATCCCACTCATATTCTCCTATTACAAATATTAAAATTTGTATTAATAAAATTAAAAAATCGCTCGTTAAGAACAAGATTTCAAATTTTGTAACAGAAGAACATGTTATATATTTTATCCCACTTTTTTTTTTATAACATATTCGCCTATTACAAAATGTTAAAAAAATTCGTATTTTACTTGCTTTTTTCTTTGTACATGCTCTTTATTCTTAAATGAAGTTTTATAAGATTTTGTAATAGGAGAACATGTTAATGCACAAAAAAAAAAATTAATTATGTTAGTCCCACTTTCCTACTTATGTCATTAATCACTCTTCTGGCAGTGGGTGGGAATTAAAACAACATAATTATGTTAGTCCCACTTTCCTACTTATGTCATAAATCAATAAAAAAATGATATTCTCTCACGGCATAATAACTTATTTAATTAAAAAATTTTCCAGGATTATATTGGATACGAACCGAAGTACTTTATAACCGGAGGCGAGTGTGTTAGCCATTACTCTATCTTTGACATATTATACTTATCAATAATGTAATATACATACCTTTTACTAACCTTTTTTTTAATAAACTTGTTTTCTTAAACTTACAAATTATTGATTCCTGATTCCTGAGTTGCATCTTTAAACTGCTGAAATAATATATTTGAAAAAATAAAAATAAATAAAATTCCGTTAATTTAAACAAATGTTTATTTTAAAACAAAAAATACTGTTTCATAATACAATGTAAGTTTTATAAAATTAAAATTAAATTTATTGTCCAAAAGACTAGTTTGATATGAAACAACACGAGTTTTACATTTGTGAAACTTATCCTTAACAAATTTAAATAAATAACAATATTTTAAAATTAGATATTTTAAATCAAAAAATAAACTGTAGGTACTTAACAATTATAAATAAAACTAATTAATTTTATTGCTTGGAAATATTAACAACAGATTTTAAGGGGAGATAGTGTTTTATACAAAATTTTAAATAACTGAAAATTAATTTATTTAAATATTTTAAATTTTAAATTTAAATCAATGTATTTCAATAGGTGGCTTAAAATCTCCACATCGTGGAAAATTAGGAGGAACTGGTGGTAAGTCTCTATGGGTACCAACATGAACAACTAAATTCATCCCTATTACAATATGGAACAAGAAATGACAATGGAATAACCAGTATCCTGTGAAAACAAACAAATAATAAAAGATTAGTAATCAATCTATTCAAGAAATTTTATTTTAAGGTAATTTGTTACTCAAATCACTCAATCTTTTCAGCTGTGAAATCAGTTTTTCACTAGCTATCACTTATGTGCTTCATTCCGGGACCAGGACTCCACATTCTTAAAACCTATTAGAGCTAGGTAAATTTTGATCACAAATTTGAAAAGTATGACCCAAATTAAGTAGGATTACATACTTGGTTTATCAAAATTGGATAAAATTTGGATGTGATAGAGCAAAATTAAATTTTTTGGATTCTGATGACGTCATAAAGTTAAAAAATTCGATTTTTTTGATAACACAGGCAAATTTGATCCGATCTTATTGGAATTTTTATTGAAACCCACTAATTTTGGGTCATTCTTTTCAGCTGTGATATCAGTTTTTCGCTAGCTATCACTTATGTGCTTCATTCCGGGACCAGGACTCCACATTCTTAAAACCTATTACCGCTAGGTTAATTTTGATTACAAATTTGAAAAGTATGACCCAAATTAAGTAAAATTACATACTTGGTTTATCAAAATTGGATAAAATTTGGATGTGATAGAGCAAAATTAAATTTTTTGGATTCTGATGACGTCATAAAGTTAAAAAATTCAATTTTTTTGATAAAATAGGCAAATTTGATGCGATCTTATTGGAAATTTTATTGAAACCCACTAATTTTGGGTCATTCTTTTCAGCTGTGATGTCACTTTTTCGCTAGCTATCACTTATGTGCTTCGTTAAGGATCAGGTTCTGGTAACAAACTACCTCTCTTAAATAACTAACCAGGATTGTCAGCTCTAAATCTGAATACAACATAACCATTGTTTGGTACAGCAATTGTATCTTTCGACGGTGGTTTATTAAACTGTCGGTGTAGTAAACCTCGTCGATCTAAATCCAATGCATGTTTTAAATTAATTTTCTTGATTTCCTTGTCTGGCGATCGTCCAACACCAATTACATTAAATGAATATCCGTGTAAGTGGAATGGATGACTCAAGTTTGGAGATTGTACTAAAAATAAAAATTTATTGTGATTATTATTATTGTATTAATACTAGCCTATATTAAAACAAGGAGGCCTGTGCTTACAGGGGGGGGGGTTGGGTTTTCAAACAGGATAGGGGATAAAATATCTTAAACAAAAGTCATAGTTTAAACCAGGGCTTCTTAAACTTTTGTAATTCACGACCCCATTTATGATTGCGAGTTTCTTGACGACCCCATACAAATATAAAAGAAAAATAAATTAATATTTTTTGATGATTTTTTGATGATTAGGTAACAATATATACATACGAAAATATGTAAGTTTAGAATTCGTTTTGAAACATACAAAAAATTAAAATTAAAAATTGCACAAAAAATTATAAGATTGTATTTATTATAGTTTCAAAAATAAAAGTGGATTCTGACCGTCTTAATTCTCTCGAATATATTCAAGTAGTTGCGTGGTAAGTATTAAATTAAAGTATAAGTTAAAAATTTAATGAGATGGATGTGCCTGTTTTTTATTGCATAACAAATCAAATCTTGGTGGAATGTTTGAAACTGCTGGACGTAAGACCTCTTCAACATTTTTTATCGCTGAACGATATTGGGATTTAATATGTGTTAAAGCTGTTTCTTCAGCATTAATACCTAGAAATTTTGTTGATAATTATTTCTCGGGATTATTTCGGCTTTTAGAGATTGACAAAAATAAATTTATATTTTTTATTAATTCCAATAACATTTCATAATTCATAGTAAATGTTATTCAAGTTATTATAATACTCTTAATAGAAAAGCAGGTACAAACAATCTTTCCGAACTAGAAGATTTTATGATATATTTATCTACGATAATTGTTATTCTATCTTCATAACAATAATTTTACAAGTTAAAAAACATTTTCTGTCAAATTGTATTTTTACCTCTCGCGACCCCAGAATTTTGCTACGCGACCCCAAATGGCGTCGCGACCCATAGTTTAAGAAGCCCTGGTTTAAACAAATAATTTACCTTCATCAACTAAAACAACTTCCACAATTGCATTTAATGGAATATCAACTTTATGAGTACACATACAGTTGGCTCCACAATCTGGTGGTCTGTTATCTCCATTACAGAAGAGTTCCGGATCAAGATCATTAATTTGCGATAAAGGTGGTGATGGTGGGAATGTAAATGAAATTTCATCAACTAAACTGATTACATGATCTCCACCTGGTGCAGCTGAAATTTAAATTTATACGGTAAGTATTGCATACATATTTAAAATTAAATCCATCAGGTCTTCATTTCAAGATCTTAGGACTAGTATTCGTAGAAAAAACAACGATCTATCAATATAAGGTCTTTTTTTCCTGGGATAGAATAATTTAAAATAAATTCTAGTTGAAAAAAAAATACAAGTCTTTTGTTTCAAAAAAAACCCAATTCTTCTTTTTCAAGCAAGTTTAATTTTATTATTCTTTTGAAACTAATAGCATTGCTTTTTTTATCTATGTGCGTTTTAGGCCAAGAATAGGATTGATTTGATAATATGTTATTTTGTTGAATTGAATTGACAGTTATTATGAAAGAAAAAGGGGGTTTCATTGTCCCTTTTTGAAAAAACAATGACATATCTTCAACAAATGTGCCACGTTTTCAAGCGTAATATATGCCAAGAACAGGAATGACTTCTATTTTGGCTAGACTTACCTTAAATCCTTATTATATGAATAATTGACTGTCAATTTTTGTAAAGTTTGTCATTAGATGGCATTTTCTTCATAACAACTTTAAATCCTTGCTTATATTATAAATGCGAAAGTAACTCTGTATGTATGTACGCAATCACACCTAAACTACTGAACGGATTTAAATAAAATTTAGTACAGAGATAGTTAAGAGGTTTTTAGAGGTTGAAAGGAATGTGTTTCAAAAACTTAAAAAGTTCTGCATCGATAAAGCTCAAATTTTGACACGATATACAATCAGCTCAAGGATTGTTTTTATATATTTTTAACCTTTCGAGGTGGAAAGGTGAGGGATTACTAATAATTATTGTGTATATCTTCAACTTTTGCCATATTAGAAATAATGTTTTCTCAAGCAAATAAAGAGCTGAGAATTTAGCTAAGATACCATTAGTCTTATCAAAACATCTAATATCTAAACAACTGACTATCCAATCAAATCTATTTTTCGCACAAAATATTCAATGATTATTTTTAACAATACATGAATAATTACCTAAAAATCGATTATATGTATTTGGTTTGAATAATTCTTCAGGTTTATAAAATAGAAATCTAAATGGCAAAAATATTTTAACATCTGGACGTGCTTGTAACAAAGCTTGATCCACTTTCTTAGCATTTTTCAATTGGCTCACACATATAGCATCATTTCGTGGCTTATTACAAATGGCGTCCAATGGATTCATCACCTAAAGAAATAATATATTATATTAAACAAATATTTTTTTTGTTGAAAAATTTAAAAAAACAAATTGAAAGCATGCAAAAAACATATAATATATAATATTTATATACAAATATTTGCATTTTACTTACAGTAAACTTGAAGCACATATATAAAAGCTTATAGTAGAGATATTTTTTTTCTAAAATTTACTACTTTATATTGCTAGAGAGAAAAATGTACAAAATTACTAATTTAATCTTATAAGTACATTTTAAAACTAAAAAAAAATAGGAAATACTTTAAAGCAAATTATACAATCTCTGAAAAAATATTTTTTATAATGTCCAATGAATAAATATTAAGACAAAAATTATTTATATTTTGAATTATATTACAACAGTAAATGTATAGTCTATGAGATAATAGGGAATATTCATGTATTTTTTTAAATATTTTTAATTCATTGTTTACACCGTTATAACAAAGTAAAAAAATATAAATACTGTTTAAAAATGCTGTAATTAAGTGTAAAAAAATATTTAAAATACATTATAATTTTGAGATATTTAAACGCAGTTTTTTGGCGCTCTCTGTTGATGCCGTATAAGTACGTGATCTGTCTATTGGTGACAGTTCAATGTATAATTTACACTTAAAAAAAATGAATTTACAACACAGAATTTACACTCGTTATTATTAAGTTTTCTAATAAAAAGCCGTAGAATAGTATAATTTGATGAAATACCATATAAAATGTAAGTAATTAATATCATACAGTATGTCAACAAATTTGACAAGCCCGTACTTTGATGTCACGTCCGTATAAAAATTTGAATTTCCGTTTTAGAAATTTTTAAATGCCCTCACTGAATTTGTACTTTTATTAATTAATTTTAAGTAATTAAAAAGATATTAATTACTAAAATAATGATTAAGTTGAAATGTCCAGTCATTAAAGTTACGGAAGAAAAATATTTGAACCAAATTTAAATTTCATGAATATTCCCTATTAGAAAAAAATTAAACTTTGAATATCAGATGTAGGGAAATAAATAGTCACCAGTTTTAATTACGTCTTTTGGAAATATTAGTCCAATATCCAATTACAGATAAATTTAAAGTCAAAAGTTTGTAAGTATGTCCAAAGAGGATTTGTTTTTTTTTTAAGAAAGTCAGTCATTCCTTAAATCGGATAGTATAGTTTAAGGCATAAAAGAAGCACCTATATCTCAAAAAAAAAGCAATGGTTTATATATTTATAAGAAACGTTAAGTGGTATCCTTTAAAAATGTTTAAATTTATTATATGGTACACAAAATATTTATATACAAATTCTTAAGAATATTAAATAAAGAACATTAAAATTATATTTATACCAATTTTTTTAAATACTGTTTTTTTATAAGGGGGTGAAAAAATAATCATGATTCAGAAGTAAATGCATAAGATGTCGCAGTAACTGTTTTATATAAAATTATTTGATAAATATTTGAACCTGTGAAAAAAATCTAACAGCAATATATTTACACCCAAAAAAAAGCAATTGAAAAATTTGAAAATGTTTTGTAAAGTTTAAAAAAAACACAATAAATAACATAAAAAATTTACCAGTATTACGTATCAAGGAAAAAATAAGCACTCGACTAGAAAATGTCGTTAATAGTTAATGTCTGATTTTAAATAAGACAAAAGTACGATTTTTGAAATGATTTGTTCTATTAAAAGTAATAGAAATGAGGAAGAAATAGATTATAGATAAATTATAGAATAATAGATAAGATAAATTATAGAATAATAGATAAGATAAATTATAGAATAATGAAGGAGGTAAAATAGTAGGACTATTATAAAAGATGAAAATACTGGCTGAATGACATCTTTTGTTTCTAATTTTATTCAATTCCATTAAAAGTGTATATTTTTCGAGGTAAATTACAAATAATCTCGACTAGTAAGTAATTCAATTCACCCCGAGTCATAACGAATGTATGTATATATTTCCAAAAAGCGTGGGTTGACAAACCGTGGAATTCTTTTATGAGTGCAAGCAAAAAATTTAATCTAGGAAATATTGTGATTTGGCACATATAATATTTTTGACCGGGTTATGATTGATGAACTTACATCTTAGGTTAGGTTAGGTTAAGTTAGGTTATATTGGCTGTCAACGAGAGACACACTTTGGCCATATGGCTGATCAATTTACACCTTAGGTTAGGTTAGGTTATATTGGCTGTCAACGAGGGACACACTTAGGCCATACCCGTTAACCCAGATTTGTTAACAGTGAAAAATAATAACTTTTAATGTATATCTTCAAAAAAGTAGAGAGAATATAAAATTACTAAACACCCTATACATTTAATTTACAAAAAACATTTAATTAACATAATATGAGAGGTACATATTACAATAATTTATATGCAACCATTGAAAAGCCAAATTTTAATATTATACAAAATAATTCAAAAGAAAAACAAGTCGATTTGCATTTTTATCCATCAGCAATCGAAATTTATCGAAATTAGCATCCAAATTCTGGAATATGTCTTTATTTACAATATAGGAAAACCAAATATATATATTTTTAAAACCCAAAATGATTGCATAGAGTTGGAAAATATTTGGAATATTTTATCTTACAGTCGTATTTTACAGTTAATGTACATGATTAATATTTAAGGTATTCTCAAAAGTAAATGTTTAAAAAAATCAGTGGTTATTGATTTTGGAAAAAAATAACATAACCTTAAAATTAAATACTAATTCATGGAGGTTAGAGAGAAGGAGAACGATCGCTAAGTAGTATCTGTGAAGTTAGCTGTTTATGAGTATAAGTAGATGAAATTACTTGCATAATGTACAAAAACAACAGCCCGCTTTTATTGAGATAACTTAGCGATCGCAGCGCCTCACTTATTTTGTCCGTATTTCTGGGACATCATTTCCTACAGCGATCGTTCTCCTTCTTTCTAATCTCCATGACTAATTTGATGTAATTTTTAATAGAATACCTTAAATATACATCTTGCGTATAATACTATATTTGAAATAAGAAAAATAGAAAAGAAAAAAAAAAATTTAAAATCATATAAAACATAAAAAAAAATAATACAAAACATAAAAAATTAATATAAAACATTAAAAAAAATCAGACATTTCGCATTCATACGATGTTGAGGAGAGCACCAATTAAAAACATAGCAACTATCAAAAAATAAAAAACGTTTTACAAATAAATACACAAAAAATATAAAAAAAGTTACGTCTTTTCCTGTAAATTCATCCAATTTCTATCTCTTGATTGTAACAGTTTTAAGTTAACGATGGTAACAAAAAAAAATTTATTAATACTTAAAAAAACTAACTTAAAACTGAAACAAAGAAAATTACATTTAATACAAATATTTAATATCTAGGAATCATCTAATTAAGTGGAATAGGTGGTAAATGATCTCCACATGTTGGGAAACCTGGTGGTATTGGTGGTAAATCGGCGTGTGTTCCCACTTGTAATACAAGATTCATACCAATTACAATGTGGAACAAAAAGTGACAGTGGAATAACCAAAAACCGGGATTTTCAGCACGGAATCTTAATACAACGTAACCATTGTTTGGTACAGCGATTGTATCTTTAGCTGGTGGTAAATTGTATTGTCTGTGTAAAAGACCTCTACGATCTAAATCTAAGGCGTGTTTTAAATTGATCTTTTTCACGTTTGTATCGGGTGATCGACCAACACCAATCACGTTAAATGCTTGACCATGCAAATGGAATGGATGACTTAAATTTGGTTGTTGTACTAAAAAAAGAAATTCAATATTTCGTTATTTTAATTTTTAACAAAATGGGCTGTTAATATATATAATTTTGTTCCATTTGTACTTCGAAAACTAGAAAAACTACTACTGCAGTTTTGGGTAGGATGGACAGTTTTCTATCCTAACACAGAAATAATACTTGTTTTTTAGTTTTCTTTCTAAACAATGTCTTCTTTTAATTTTATATACTTTTCCTACTATGTTCTACCTGTGTAAATAGTAATTGGCTAATGAAATTCCTTGGTAAAATAGACATTTGAAAATGTGATAGCCTTCGAATTCGTTAAATTCGAAAAATTAGAGACTATGAAACAACAACAAAAGTAGCTGGGAGTCAGATATGCTGCATACGGTGGTGATAAATCAATTTAAACTCCAATTCGTGGGTTTTTGTTAATGCATCTTTGGTTTTGAAGGTGCAACTGTGGCATCAACACGTACGTAGAGCTTTCTATGCTTAAATCTTCAATCATTATATGAGAAAACAAGTTCTTTCGTGATCTCTTCTGCCTTTTCTATTTCTAGAGCATTTGGTGAACTTTTTCGATGTGATCCTCGTTAGCTGCAATTTTACGTTGTTTCGAAGATCGAATATTCGACATTATCAACTAAGATGGTTCGTTATCAACAATGACACACTAACATTGACTGATACAAACGGCTGTGAAACAGGAACTGATTGTCGAACATTGGTAGAATTTTCAAAAGAACCTCTGAATAAATAAAGTATCTTGGAATTTTAATGGTTATAGGGGACCGTAAATTTAACTTCAGTTTTCTCGTAGATTCCAACAGATATGTCCGTGAATTTTCGAGGTGTAGCCTATTATCCCTAGATTGGAATTTGCAAGGAGCAAGAAGAAAAAGAAGACCCGAGAAACATGAAGAAGGACAATTGAGAGAGAACGAAGGAAGTGAACAAGACTTGGGGCGAGCTGAAGGCTCTTGGTGGAGACAGGGACGGGTTGAGAGCTCTTCTGGATGCCTTATGCTCCCACAGGAGATAAAGGAAATCCTACAGGGATGCACCCACAAGAGATAAACGAAACTCTTTGCAAGGAGTAAAAGAGAATACACGAGTTAAGCAGTTTAATGAAGAAATCTAACGTTTTGAGAAAAGTTTAATGGTTACTGAGATTTTGACAATGGGGAATTCCATCGAGCTCAATACTAGTATATAGAATATAGCAAGTTTAATTCTTCACTTACGTTGGACACTATTTGATCGAATTCGCATAGTTTACTACTGTTCTAATTATGTTTTGTTCTGATAACTGTTATTAACAGAGTATCCTAGTTTTAGAAATACAAAGGACAAGAAAAGTTTCTTATATTTTTACCTTCGTCAACGAGAACAATTTCAACAATCGCATTTAATGGAATATCAACTTTATGAGTACACATACAATTTACTCCACAATCTGCAGGTCGATTATCACCATTACAAAATTGTTCTGGATCAATATCATCATACTGTGAAATCATAGGCGATGGTGGTGACAAATAAGAGATTTCATCAATTAAACTAATAACATGATCACCATTTGGAGCAACTAAAAACAATTTTTGACCATCAAATAAATAAAATTGATATCATCAAGTTGCATGCACATTATTTTATATAAAATAAATTCAAACCTAAATGACGATTGTATGTATTTGGTGCAAATAAATCTTCTGGTGTATAAACATGGAAACGGAATGGTAAAAATATTTTCACATGTGGTTGTTCTTGTAGAATGCCTTCATCAACAGCACGTGCATTCTTTAATTGACTCACACATACTGCATCATTACGTTCTTCATTACATCTTGCATCTAATGGATTTAATACCTGGTGGATATCCGCAAAATATTTATGATCAAAATCAATCAAAATTTTGAGTTTGTTATTTGTTATTATTTTTCAATATGTTACTTAAATGGACCAAAATGGATTATTTGATGAATTTTATTAGATGATATGAGTTCACTTACCAATCATAATTTAAATATTTTTTTATTTATTGCTGTAATCGAAACTTACAGTAAATTTTTATTAGTTTCCAACACCGGGAATATAACTACTTAATAAGCAACTTATTTCAATATTTCAGAATATACAGTATGTACAAAAAAAAGTATCTTGTCTATTTTATAAGGCATCTTATAGTATAAATAATACTAAATAAATTATATCTAACTTTTTATACTTTTTATACACATTGTAATAACTTTTGTACAACTCAAACACACAGGAAGAAGCTATCAACAACATAAAAAAATGAAAGGTTTATAGATTTTGAACAAGATAATTTTGATTATGAATAAACAAAATATGTGCAGTGTTTTTTGGAAGATCAAATAATTATAATAAATGGATTTATTACAGTTTGAAATAAAATTTGTAAATATGTGTTTTATTACAAAGTTTCAATGTTTGTTTTCTAATGTTTATATATATAATTCTTCTGGACGTCTGTATATTAATGAACTCCTCATAAACAGCTGGACCGATTTTGATGAAATTTTGTGTGTGTGTATTCAAGTGGATTCGAGAGTGGTTTAGATTTATAATTCAGTCCTCTGAGCAAAAACAATAAAGTCACTTTCAATTGAATATCAATACTTAAAGAAGGAGAGAAGCCCTTACAGTATTGATAAGCCCTTTTGTCAGTTTAGATACTGAAATTGAAAGGTTTTGGACGTGGAAGAATTATTTTATAGTTGAGTTAATTTTTATGTCTGACCGTTTGATTTGGGCTTTATTGTTACTGAATCTTCAAGACAATCAGCAAGTTTCAGAAAATATTGGGAGGGTAAAAATAGTATATTACACTTCTATAGGGAGCAAAAGTAAAGAATGTCTCAGATCTCGTGATTCTCATAATGAAGTTGAAATCTGAGACATTCTTTACTTGCTCCCGTGGTGATTATACTATTTTTCTGCTCGACAGAGGCAGAAAGCGGCAACTTAGTTTATCACAACGGTATGAAAGTTGACACTTTCCGTCCGGTGGGGAGAAAAATTTTGTTAACAAAGGGAACGGCGAGAGTTGAGTGTTATTAATCGTAGGGAAAAACGTGAAGATATTATACATGAAACCCTATGTTGCAAATATGTATTGCCGTTGAACTATTGTAGGCGTGAGGGGGGGGGTATCTCCACTAGAATTCTAGGGAGACAAAAAGTGCCTTGCCTTCCATACAAGATATAACAATCAAATTACGCGAGCGAGTAAGATTCTTCAAGTTTTAAGCATTACAATCATATCAAAATTAAGAACTTTCTCAGTCTCATTATTTAATAATTAAAATAAAACTGCGCATTAAAATGAAAAACCGATACATACTCAGTCAAAAATAAGTCATTCTAAGTGTTATTACTATAACATTACATATGATTCACATATAATGCCATAGTTATAACGCTTAGAATGGTAAAACACGTTAATTTTTAAAACACGTTAAAGAGTGAATTCATATCTATTTTTTATAGGGTTTATGAGAAATATGTTTTTTTGGTAAAAACAGACTTAATTTTTCATAAACTTTACAGAGAATCGATAGGAATTCTTCATAAAACATGTATAAAAGGGTGATTAATTGATAAATAACATTGTAAATATTTGGTTTCATTTTTTGATGGTATCGAAATATCTTAAGGTTAACATTCTTTTGTAATAAAACACATTCGAATAAAAGTGATGAAATGAAAAATATACAATTAGCAAGCAAGTATAGAACATGGACGGCTATAGAAGAAGCCTTGTATATGCTGTAGTGATGATATGACGTGTTGATTGATATATTTATGATTATTTATTATAATATGAATTTAAGTGAGTGAAAGCGTTGTCATTAAACATTAATATAAATAACAAACATACCACTCCTTGTGGGAGACCAAAATCGTATTGTGGTGCTGCTGTATCTGGTTGATATGGCCCACGGGCGTAACGTAATACAGCTAATTGTTGTGCACGTTTTACACCACATTCACCTAAACCTCGTAATTGAATCCAATATGCTCCCACAGGTTGATCCGCATTTATTACAAAATCGTAACGTTCACCTGGTTCACACATATTTCAATTAAATTTTTATTTTAAGTAATTCAAAAAAATGTAATTTTAGTTTAAAGAAACTAATAACGTTAAAATATGCGAGATACGTCCCTGGACTTATTCTTTAATCGTATCATTTTAATAGCCCCTTTTTAGTTCTTTTTTAATTTTTCTTGATAACTCTGCATTTTAGGGCACGAATTCTTCGAACACAAGTTGTAAAACATACATTTTCCTACCGATTTGTACAATTTAATTGTTCTTAATATATCGTATTTTCGAAAACAATCGATAATGAATGCGTAAATTCAGAGATGGTGAAAAAGGTAAAAATTAGTCGTGCGAAAGTATCCCCACAATTATAGGAAATGAGTGTCTCCTCATTTAAGATATGAGGTGAGGCTCGTAGAGTTGCAAGGGGCCTATGAAGTAAAATTTAAAAGAAAATATTTGTAAAATAAAGTGAAACATACCAGAGAATGAAATAATTGTGTTAACATCAACAGGATGAACTGGTTCACCATCAGTAGCGATAACGGTTAAAGTATGCCCTTGGAATGTTAATTGTGCTGGACAAACAGAACCGAATGAATTGATCATACGGAATCGATAACGTCTACCCGGTGTCATTGTAAATATTTCTAAAGGTGTGTTTGTCATAAAACCAGTATTTGGATCTCTAAATTGTCCTTTTCCATTGATCAACAAACTTTCTGGATCTTGACCAGTATTAACAGCTAAACGTCCTGGGAAACGTTCAGCAGCATCTTCATGGAACCAATCGGTTAACATCATAACATGTGTAGTTAAATCGTAATCGTATAAGTGACTATTTGGATCTTTTGATGGTGCTTGTCGTACAACAATACTTCCATGTAAACCATCCATTTTTTGTAAACCAGTATGGGCATGCCAGAAATGTGTACCCGCATTACTTGCGGTCCATTGATATCTGAATGTGTTACCTTGTTGAATTGGACATTGTGTTACATATGGTACACCATCGTAATATTGTGAACCACGTTGCCATACACCATGCCAATGGATTGTTACTTCCATACCTTCCATATGATTCTCAACATCGATAACAACTTTATCGTTTTCACATACTTGTATACTTGGACCTGGTATCATACGATTTGCTGTTAATATACCACGTTCAACACCGTCAGCTAATACACATTGACAATGACTCCATACCGTGTTTGTTGCATTTGGTGTGCACACTTGGCAAGCTCTGTAAAAAATATAAAAAAATTTTTTTTATCTCCAATTTCGATAAAACTCAGTATATAAGGTAATTTTGACACAAAAAGTACAAAAATCGGGTGCATTTGATGGCTGGTCGAATAGTTTTTGAGATACGGACTAAAATCAATCCAAACATTGCGATATCTCAGAAACTCTACCCACCCGCTTCGCTGGGCAGTTGCATTTTTAAATATAAAGACTTTTTTTTTTATGGAATACTTTAATCATCATTATTTTTTAATCAATGATTTGGAATTTCAAATCACATTCTTATATTTGAATTGAATTTCAGTTATTTCAATTTATTTATTTTATGCAGTAATGTAACAGTAATGTTAATTTTAGAATATTTAAACATTGCGGGTGTAACCGTAGAATGCCATTTTAACAACTTTCTATTATTAATACCTATAAAAATTTTTGATTACAACCACCTTTCAATTACCCTAAATGAATTCTTCGATTGGCAATTGATGACAACTCAGAGTTCCACCTTACTTAGGACTTTGCAAGGATATTCTACCAAAACATGAAAGGCAGTATCACCTGGATTGTCATAGTAGCTCTATTCTCCACCAGTTGAAGTCTTTTTAGTAGGTTTTAGTTAGGTTGACTCTGCGGTGTAACCAGCTATTTTTAGCTTGTCTTGCCTACACAGTTGTTCAGGATGAAGAAGCATCGTCTTCTATCATACTTCTTAGTTATGATTCCGATTCCCCACACAGAAATGTCACTCTTTTTTAGACAAGTTAGCCGATCTCTTGAAAGACTTTTTAAACTGTTTAGTTCCAAAATTTCATTGAACTTGAGTTTAGATACTTTCATCTTCGTCTTCTAAAATTTACCGACACTCTAAACAATTTTCGAACTATTTTATTCAAAGTACTTTCTCAAAAAAATAAGAGTGAGAAAGCAGAAAAAAAAATCAAACAAACATTTTATCCGGCAGACAATGGGAATGACTTTGTATAATGACTTATTTAAATATTTAAAAGTGATAATTGAGTTACCATTCAAAGATCTAATAATAGAGTTTCAGTCACACATCAATGGATAATAGTTGTGAATATAAAAAGAAATTTAAAATGCATTCGCTGTACTTGTTTGTAATTTTTAATAGATACATGTAAATAATCAGCATAATAAAGAACAATGAATTTTACTCGGATATTGCGTATGAATTGTTAGGGTCCGAAGAAAAAAAGTATGAATTACTATCTTTAACCAAATGTATATGAACCTTAATATCTAATTGCAGTTTTCTAAGAAAATAGGCTGAAGGTTAAATGCAAGAAATTTAATTTGGCTAGCATAAAGTTTAATTGTTGATATACAAATGATCTGTATAAAAATCTGTATAAAATAAGGGATTTTTTTTATTATTAGCTTCGTATCATTTGTCGATATTAGAGTCATCGTAGAATTACTCACAGGACATGATAACCTGAACAAGTTCCAACATCAGATCGGAAAAAGACAATCTCCCGCGTGTGACAGATGCGGAAATTCAGAAGAAACATCGATCCATTTTCTCTGTTACTGCCCGGCGCTCACACAGCAGCGAAGGAAATGGTTTGGTCCGGCCATAGTCGAACCAGAAGAAATTAGGAAACTCAGCGCTAGGCAGATCCTAGGTTTCAGTACATCAGTTGGTTATAATAGCCACTGAAAAGCGTAGCGGGGATAGAGTACAAGGGTCTATATTTGGCTAAGTGCTCTGAACCATTGCTTCGAGGCCCGATGCTCGAGCATGGCCCGCTAACCTCTATACTCATACTCATACTCATCATTGGTCGATAGATTTGAACTGTTTTTTTCTCAGGCTCCGAATAATTTTAGCTGTGAGACGAACTTCTGCCCGAAGTTGCAGAAGTTTTGATCCTTTAGATTGCGAGATAATCAGCTGCAAAGTTCGTGATTTCCAGGGTTAAATCGTGTAACACTCACGGTCCTCTTAACTATTTTTACGATATTAAAAAATTGATAGAATTGAAAAAAAAAAGTAGGAGAGTTGAAAGGAATGTAAAAAAAAGATCATCACGTTGTTTTGTTTTTGAGACATTAATTTTGACGTAAATTGTCAAAATTTGGAACTTATTCGAAATTTTTGAAATTGTGGGATTTAATAGTAAGCCCTATTATTAGTTTGTGAAATTCGTTAAATTCTGTTGAAAGAGAGTGAGTTTTACCATTGTTTTAGCAAAGAAACTGCAAATACTCTGCTATAAGTACCCTTACCCCATCGCAGGATTTCTTATTCCTCGTACCTATCTATAACAGTTTTAATTGGCTTCCATTCGACTAATAGGACATTTATTATCTTCCATTTCCCGAAATGTAGGGTAATCGAAGCGAAAGACACAATTAAGAACTTGTAATTTACGCCAAAGGATACTTAGGTTAGGTATTTTTATGATTTTCTGGTAACCAGATAAGTAGAGCTTACGTTCATAATTAATAAAAATTTAAACTAAAAAATTATGAAACTTATAAACAATATTCTTTAGTAGGCTCTCATTTCCGTGCGCTCCCCTACATTGCGGTTATTAGATCTACAGCATTTAATGAATCACTGTTGGTATCGTGGCTAATTTCCAAAAACTTTCCATAAGAAAGAATTATAGAAAGTACAGTGACTAACATCTGTGCTAATCTAAGAATCCTTATGTAAATACGATTTTTTGCAATTTTCAGGATGTAGAACGAAGTTAGAAATAGAAATTCTGCTGACGGATACCGATTTTATTTCTTCCTACGAATCTCCAACGATACGGTTAAAATAGTTTAAATACACTAACGTATGTTATATTATATGCATTCTGTGATTTTAGATTGATGTATGCGAAGTAAATTTTTATTATTATAATAAGTGATATTAATATATATCATGATTTTATGTTAAGAATTTAACAAGTGTATTTGTTATGTGTATGATGTACCTATCTATTTATGGATAGAAATTTTATTGAAGACAATTCAATATTAGATTTTGTATTTTAATTCTTTTAAATGGGAAAAATTAATCTTCCGTCAGTTGCGAAGAATTAGGGAAGTCCATTAAAGACTGGGAATAGCAATATCCTCCAGTTGCAAAGCATTAGGCAAGTCAATTCATCAAAAACAGAACCTGAAAAACAAGTAGATCGTAGACGAAACATGCAAGAATAACCCAGGGAAAGTAACGTAGAAATATTGCAAGAATATCCCAGGAAAAGTAACGGAGAAAGAGTCCACATAAATAAGGAATTTGGCTTGAAGAATGAAGAATGTGTAAAGACTTGTCTTAATATATGATTGATGAACTGTGATAAAACAAATAAAAAACAAAAATATAGGTGAGAATGATAAGCCTTTACATGTAACGACAATTAGAGCCTCCTATTCATTTTGCAAAATAAGGCACCTCGTAATGGCTCTGGAGTTCAAAAAATTTCAGGACAAGACCTCGTACATAAAAGTAAGCAAATCTTAACCAAAGCTAGCTGCTATTTTTAAATTCTACGGCTATTTAGATATTCAAAATATTGAAAAAGTACAAGAAATTTGGTAAAAATAATGTTCTTAACAACTTTTGCCCCAATAATTTTTCATAATGGTTATGTTTATTTATATATTTTTTAATCAGAAGAGAAACTTATTTGAAATGTTCTAGGGACATCCTATCAGTTAAAATTTTCTTGGGCTTAATGCTATATTAATTATCAGATAAAATAAAAAAAAAATATACTTACGCTCCTAATACTGTGTAATATTCTAATGTGAAATGATAATAACATATTCTTGGTGGTTCGCCTTCGCGACATGCCCGAGCACATTCATCGGGTGCTGACAATGATGGATTTCTTCGTAACTCAGCTGTTGCACTAGTACGGAAATCTAAATGTCTAAATGGTGAGTTCGTATTTGGTGATACTGATGCACGTATTGGTCCACGTATTGAGGCTGGACCTACTGTGGGACCACTACTACGTGATCCACCACCACCGCCTAATGACGGATGAGTTTGTAAAATACCATGTGTTGCGGAGAAAAAGTCTGATGAATCGTCAATATCTGCACCATTTACATTAGCTGTCCACCATGACGCTGCCGTTGATTGATCTGTAACACCTGGAAATAAAAATAAAAAGTTAGTAAAATTTGTTGAGTGCTTTTGAGGTTGCAGGGAGATATGGGAGTAGTTTGTTCAGTTATTATAGAAGTAGAAAATTCTGAGTAGCTGGCAACTTGATGCAAGTATTATTTCGTTAAAATAAATTTGGAACATACTGTAACATAATCTACTAGCTATGTTGTTGGAAAATAGTTCAAATTTGTCTTTTGAAAACGTTATGTTATTTTTCTAGCCTGCTTTTCTGTACATTGCGAGATCTTTCTTATTCCTTTATCAATTTCTATGATTTACCCCTCATTTTAAAGCTTATAGTACGCGCATAGACTCACGGTCTAAAACTGTACCACTTGGGAAAGAATAGGCTAGAAAAATAATATTAAGATTTAATTTTGTTCAGTATGTAATATGTATATCATATCTGTGATAATATTGCCTATCAATAATAGCAATGTAAATTACTGTTGACATTTACCATTTATATCATTTCTGTAGTCTATTTTTAGCTACGGATACCGTACTGCGGTATTCCGCACGGGTCGATCCAGTTTTGTATATTATTGAATTCAATTTTTGGTGGAACTTCAAAGTCTTTAAAATTTGCCGAGAAAAACAGTTTTATAAGCAAATACAAAATAGAAAATTGAATTTCCTGGTTGGGGAAATTTTTTTACTATTATTTAAATTGGTCCAATTTGTATTTCTATTAGTATTTTTAATGAATTCGAATTTACTATAATCATAGCAAGTTTATTTCTATTTTTGATGAATTCGTAATAGAAATACCGCACCTTATAATATATGCAAACATTTTTTATTAAAATTTAGAGTGAATTTCGTACTTTGTAGGATAGTGTACCGACTTTAAATATAAAGTGAGAAATGGAATGCAAATAATTATTGGTTAATATTAAATGTTATAATTTATTAAGGTTCATGTTATTATTATTTTATGATTATGATTATGATTATGATTGTGTTATTAAAGTGTGTGGCATTATTAATTTCGTAACTACTCCGAGGAAAATATACCTTTTAGATTTTACTTCAATTATATGTACAAACAGTGAAAGTATATCATAAAATTCATTTGTAATAAATGTATATATAATTCAGTTCAGGGTATCTCAAAACAAAATATTATATCCTCTAGAATTCGACAAATATTTTCTTAGGTCGTTTGTGTTAATATCCCCGGACAAAATATCCCCCCGACAATATTTTCCCGGACAACATATCTTTTTACGAAACATTACCAGGACAAAATCTCTATACAAATATTACCGTAAAATAGAAAATCTTTAAAATTAACCGCTGAAAATGAAACAAACAGTAAACAATATTCCAAAAAGTCAAAAAAATCCGTATAGCCGTGATAATCCGACCCACTTAAAGGCATAGCTAACCCGTGGATTAGTGTGTGAATGCAATCACAGGGTTAACCAAAAAGCCAAAAACCCCGAAAATCAGTGCTTACTCGATCCTATTAAAGTCATGACCTGTCAACTTGAGGATCAGTGAATGGACGTAATCATATGGCAAACAAAAATACCAAAAAACTCGCAGAGTCGTCCTAATTCGACGCCATTAAAGACATGGTCAACCAGTTTATACAACCAGGACTTTTAGTTTGAAGATATTTTGTTTGGGAAGTATTTTTTTGCGGATATATTTTATCAAGAGATATTTATCTTGGAATGTTTGGCCATGATTAGTTAATTCGCTTAGTTGATGCAACATCTACGTTACCGGATTTTTAATGTAATAAATTAGTAATTGATAGCCTTTCAATTAAACAAAGTACTACATAAAAGAACTCGATATAAAATTAATGTCTGATAGATAATAATTGATTCAGTGTTATTTAATAGTTAATACTTCTACTAATAATTATTATAATTGCTAATTTATAAATACTTTTAATTGCACCTTTTCATTTAATAGACTTCATGCCAATTTGTACATTTAAGTCTTTTATATCCAATCATAAACATAAGTAATTTTCATAACTTCTTGAAATATCTCCCGCTGTTACAAAAAATATCCGCTTTCTAAGATTTATTACTGCCCTAAGGCAGTACCTAATACATCTAAGGCATTTACAATAAAAGTTTTTGCTATTTTTGGTCTAAAATTCACACTTACGGAGATATATTTCTTTTGACGTTTCTACTTTTTAATGTATTAAATAATATTCCATAAATCGTTTTTACTTAATAGCAATAATGTAAACAATATGTAGCCAATGACATATATATTAGACAAGACATGGGAACTCACTGGCAGTCTTCTCTCTCATTCATCATATCGCAAGTTTTGGACCCCGACGTTCTCTAGTTGTATAAAATCTTTGGTATTTTATGAATTATCATAACTGATGACGTTATGATTCATGGCATACGATTCTGAAGTGTTTTAATGTCACAATTTTTTTAAGCGAATATATTTATTGCAAAACACTTTTAAATGTAAATATTTTTTTTGATTCCTACAATCGATTTGATGTTTTTTTGAGTGCATTATGGACAAGAGTGACGAATTTCTCTAATATCTGTATTAATATGTCGATAGGTCACCTTGATAACTAAATAGGTTAATGGAAAATGTGAAATGCTGCGTCATGTCAAGACAGATAATTTAGCACGTCATGTTAATCATTAATCACTTTTTTATCAGATATTAAGCAGTATTTATTAAGTGAAATAAAATACCCTTTATACTTATAATACAGTCGTAATACATCAATAATCTGATTAACCCAATAACACTTTTAATGTGTTATTATAATGTAATTTAAATATAATTATTTAACAATTTTTTTTTTCAAAAACATTTTGTAAATAAAATAAAAATTTTAATAATACATTAAATAATTTACATGTAATGTTATATAGACTAACTATATTTATTTAAATAATCAACTTTCATTTAAATTAATGTTTATATTATTTAAATATTTAAACTGACAAAATGTCAAACTTATATTGTCAATTTTGTGTTTTATTTATTTTATTTTATTTTTATTTTTTTTAAAAATATTATTTAATAGTTTTACAGGTATTGCATTTATTATACAAACTGTCTATTTATCAATCAATGTCGGAACAAAATATAAAAAAAAAATTTAAGTATTTTTATAAGATAATCAATTAAATAATTATGTAATCTTTTTTGTGTAAATTATTATACTGATGTGGGTGGTCAATTTTATTGATATTTATACAGACTGGTATTAAATATCAATTTTTATAAACAAATATTGATATATTTTTGATGGCTATAATATATTCATGTATTTTAATTTTTATGGTTTTAATTGAACTTTAGTTGGCACTTTTTATATTATAATAGCTCGACCCTCGCAGAATTCCGCAGTGCGTTAACCGTGGCTAAAACAGCCTAGATAAATTTTCTTTCGTTTTATTTATAGGCAATTTTATTACAGATATGATATCCAAATTACATAATGAACTACAGGAATCAGAAGTTACCATAGATCAGAATCATTTAGTAAATAGTTAATTGTACAGCTTTAATTATTATTACATAGATGTGGTTTTTTCAATTGAAAAAAGTAGCTATATTCATAGCATGCTGCTCACGCGAAACCATAAGTTTTTACTTCAAAAATTGGTTTGAAGGTAGACCAAGAAGGAGATAGTTTGATGATAGGTGGATAGCTTTGCATGAACTTCAAGAAATGAACTTCAATTCTGTTCAAGAAATGAATAGTGATTATCCTTATAAGCGAATTATTTTTTTATTTAAACAGCTATACATGCTTTGTAATAAAATATTTATATATAGCTGATTATCTTAAGTATATTTATTTGTAATAAGCGATCATGCGTAACAAATGATACTTGAACCGTAATAATATTGTTTGATTTTATTTTACTAATGGTATGCACATCGATACGTATATGTCGCAGCCAATTGGCTTAATTAGCTGTTCAATTAACAGCCTAGCCATTTTACTAAAAGTTCACATAGCGACCTGAATATATTCAGTCATTCAATCAAACAGCTAGGCAAATGATTTGGATCGATAGCGTTTAACTATTTGCCAAACCTAGTCATTTATGTATGAAATATATTCGAAACTAAGTTGAACAGTCGTAAATAGTGTTTCGGTAATGTACCCAAAGTGGATTGCGGGCTCTGGAAAAATATTCAAGGGAAAACTGTTGATATAAAAAATGACGTTCAAAAAGTTGGAAATAAGTATGGCACTATTAAAAACTGGTATTCTCAGCAAGATTTGCAGTAGGTACTAAGATAAAAACTATGGCGACGAAATTTCAGATAGTCCAATTTCTTTGAAAGAGTTCATAAAGTTCTTTGCAGATTTAAATATGTATCACAATATATATTATAGTTAACAATGTCTAAAGCCAGGATATCATTCAGGCCACTAGTTTAACGGCACCGTATAGTAAGAAGGATAGGTTGCTAATCTAACGGATATTTAAGCTATTTGGCTGGGACATATATATGAGAGAAGCATTGGGCGGTAACCCAACAATTTACTGATTTTAAAGTGTAGATAGTGAATACTTCTAGTGCATATTAAACGTATAAATAATAATGAATATATATTATTTTTATTTGTATATAAAATCAGAACTATGTTATATTAAGATTGATGCTTTTACAAGATCAATGCCTTTATAAGGATCATATATTTATTATATTAAAGATATATTATACTGTGTTATAATGTATAATGAACTCAGTCAGTGTGTAACTCAAGTATTTTATAATCTTTAAGGCAAAATGTACCATAGGGGATGTTAAGGCATATTTGATTTTTTGGGAGGATTCATAGAATAAGTAGAAATGTCCTACATTCGAAAATTAGTTCATTACACAGCGTGTCATATTTGAGATGAAGACACCCTCATATTTTCATTATTTTCAGAAATATCGATTTGAAATTTTGCAGTCATTGATGGGTCACAGTCTATGTATGTGTGTTTCTTTGTGGCACACTAGAGGTCAAACGCGTGGGTTGATTTGATTTTGATGATTCTTGCGTCAATCGATTTGTCTTAATCTTGAGGCAGTATTAAAAATTCTATATGGCGACCACCAGCCGCCATATTGTGAAAAATAAAAAGATGAAAGCCGGCGAACTATGTTAAGTGGAGTATCATTGAATATCTAACGAGTCTGGTCGCAAGAAGACCACAATAGACCAAACACACATGTATAGACTGAAAATGTAAGTCGATGAACTATGTTAAGTGGAGAAAAAAACAAGTCCAGTAGTTTACATAGCGACTTTAACAATCGGAACCTATATTTGGGTAGATTTGAGCCGGTCTAAATTTTAATGGGTCCCGCTATGTAAGCTGCTGGACTTGTTTTATTTAACGCAGTCGGTTTTCTTAATATTTTAAATATATTTTCGTATTACCAAACATATACCTAGGTACTTTGACCCATTTTTCATTTTGATTTATTTCTGAAGAAAATATCATCTAGAGAAAATAATAAATAAACAAAACGATTTATTGTGCTCGAATTGGTAAATTACAAATATACGTACATAATTTAAAAATAAAAATTATTTAGGTATATTGAATTATGTGAATGATTTTTTAAAAACATAATAATTCGTTTCCTTATATAAAAATATCCATTGATATGTAAGGTATATAAAAGAAAATCTATATAATACATTATTACAGTGCAACCTCGATATAACGAATCTGAAGGGAACCAGTAAATATTCGTTATATCAAGTAATTCGTTAAACTGAGGTTTGTTATATTGAGGTTAAGTTGGTCTAAAATTCGTTATAAAGAGGAAAAAAGTGTCGGAACCTCTCGCGACATGAATTACATACTATGGAGTATACTAACTGTCATATATTGGTGGGACTTTATACGTTATATAAAGGTTTTGAATTGACGAATTTCGTTATTTAGAGGTATTTAAATTTTTTATGTAGTTGAAAATTCGTTATAAAGAGGCTGTTCGCAAAAAATATTCGTAATGTAGAGGTATATTTTATATTGACTCTTATGGACAATTCAAGGGGATTGCGAAAAATTTGTTAAATCGAGGAATTCGTTATATTGAGGTTCGTTATATTAAGGTTGCACTGTATTACTATTAATTTTATATAATATAAATAAATATAATTATTTATGGTAAATTATAATAAATATATTGTAACAATTTTGTATGTTTTGTGTAAATTCATAAATAAATACCAATACATGAGTATAGTGTATTATTAATATTATATTATATAAAGTATTTCGTATACAATGATACTAATTATTGTTAGTTTTATCTATCAACAATTTAATTATTATACTTTGAAATAATATAAAAAAAATTATAAATTAAAATGAACCATAAATATGTTACTCTAATAAATGAAAATAGTAAGTAATATCTGCTTTATTATATCAATAGAGTGTGCATGTAATTTATGAATGATTATTTGTTTTAGTTATATCATAATATACCTTTAATTAAAGCAGGTATACCCGTAAAAGTTAATTTTTTTTCAGTTATATAGGTATTTGAAGACAAGCTGTTAAATTCGTCTTTGGAGTCTCATTCGAATTGGATGCTATTTTATTTAGAATGACATCTGTGTTTTGTAATGAAATCATTTTATTATAATTTATTATAAACTTTTATTTCCTTTGCTTTGTTTGTATGTCATTATTGTCGTAGGAATTAGGGAAATATATTTGTAGGTCAATTAAATGAATCAAAACGATATTAAGTTAGCAAAGTAAATCCTAGTAGATTGAAAGTACTTTTATTAGGACGAGTATTCGTTGTGTGCGTAGTCATGGTAGGGACAATAAAATCGATTCCAGCGCTTCGAGTGAAAAATTTTGGCGATAAAGGAGGCTGTTATGACTAATTTGCAATTATTTACATGTTAATGTTATTGGAAATGTCAAATTAAAATTATTGAAAAACACTAATTAATTAAAATGAATGCATTAAAAATTGTGAAAATAAGAAATCAAATTGCACAAATATTATTTTTCAAATGTAAATTATCATAATTATTTATTTAAACTTGTGAGACAATATTATTAAATTTTCAATGTAAGTTATAAATGCAATCCATACAATTATATATGCATCCATACAATCCTATAATTAAAGTAGTGTATCGTTACCATGGAAACGCCTCCAAAAAAACTCACGCACGGTGCGAATAGGTTAAATATTGATATCCGTGTTAGTGCATCCAAATGAAAATTGCAGAAACAAAACAGCGGATCCTCTTTTGTTTACTCTAATTTATAGAGTAAACAAAACTCGTTTTCCAATTAGACCACAGTTAAAAATTCAATAAGGGATAATTCTGATGTCGAATTGGTCATATTACCCATAAAAATGTAAAACTAGACTTCATACCATGACAATTGCATGCAAATGTTGCCCATCTGCTCTAAGCAAAAAGTTTTATATGTAATCTCAATGTCGATACCCACGTATGACACCACTAGTGAGTATCTTCCTCTTTGTTTAATTAGGAATTTTAAACGTTCACCTCTTACATACTAGTAAAGATTTTTAAAACCCAACTTCACTTTTCTATTCGTGAAGCGAGATTTCTTCATCTGAAGTGCTAAAAAAAAATTTAGTCTATTTTCTTCACATTATTATGGTCTTATGATTTATTAGTAATGAAAACATTTCATAAGTTCTATTTAAAATTAAATAATCTTATTACATATTATTTAAATTAATGATACGTTAATTAATAGAGTATGTCAACATTCATTATAAACACACGCACATATACCTGTTTTAGTTATATCATAATTATTTCTTTTATTTAATTAGGCCAGTTTTGGACGACCTTCCGTATGAGGAGTGAGAATCGTACAATACAAGACCATGCCTCGCTATAATTTAAGTATTTTTATTTTTTAATTTAAGAAACAATTTTCATTTTTTTTTTCAATTAAAAATTAAAAAAAAAAAAAAACACTAAAAATCTGAAGTTTTCTAAATGATTCAATGATTCGATAAAAGAATCACTTAGTGAATTTATTGAAATGAATTGAAATAAATCATTATCGTAAGCGAAGCCGCCGGAAAAAGCTAGTTATATTAATCAAATTATATTCATAATAATATCCCAATAAGCTATTTCTTCAAAATATTATATGATTACAATGATATGAAATTTTGCGAAACGACTTTAAACATTTATCAGACTGAACAATTGACATATTATTCAAGAATTGCAAGTGATATTATTCAGGTAGATATTGCAGCAGAATATATAAAGTAAAACTAGCTAAGATGAACAAACATTTATATAACAAATAATATATGATTCATGTAAATGTATAAATATTTTAAATATTTAAATTATATGTGTACTTTTTTAACAATAATGTCAATAAGATATGTTATATTATGTAGTCGGGGCATAATAATGTAAATGTTAAGAACGCGGTTCGTTTGCGAAAGTTAGGATGTACGATTACTGTAACTTCAAAAAGAATAAAGTCTTCATTCTTGTGTTCATATACCAATAAATTTTAAAAGTTTGAAGTGGTTGGGCTCCTTGAATAATGTTTTAATGTTATACTAAACCCCCGACGTAAAAAGAAGGGTGTTATAAGTTTAATCGCTATGTATGCCTGTCTGTTTGTTTGCCTATTGCACCGGAGCTCTTAAACGGGTGAACCGATATGAAAACGGTTTTCTTTTATTTCAAAGCAGGTTTTTTAGCGATGGTTCTTAGATATTTTTTTTCAAAATCGGCTAAACCCCTGATATAAAAAGAGGGGTATTATAAGTTTGACCGCTATATGTGTCTATCTGTTTGTCTCTCCGCCTGTCTATGGAACCGTAGCTTTTAAACGAGTAAACCGATTTTAATGCGGTTTTTTGTTCAAAGCATGTTTTCTAGCGATGGTTCTTAAATATGTTTTATCAAAATCGGTTCTAATCCTGACTCAAAAACAGGTTTGTTATAAGTTTGAACCGATTTGAATGCGGATTTTTTTGTAAGGTAATTTCATCGAAAATGTCCTTAGCTATGCTTGATAAATCTGAGGGGGGGGGGTTTAAAATCTTATGCATCGACATATTTCAACTGTTTTCACTTGCAATTAACAAAACCGTAAAAATAGACAGTGGTAACATTAAGAAATTTAAGTAAAATACAAGCATTTACATTGAAGTACAAGACTCAAGCCTTAAGCGCTAAAAGTAAAATTAATGACAATTGTATCATGAGATGCTCAGTTTTATTTTAAGTTGTAGCCGTTAGAGCCCAAGCGTCTCAAATTATTTTCTACTTTTTAATATAAGCTTGTACTTTAAAAAGTTAGTATATTTCTATCATTTCCTAGTCTGCGATTTTACATTTTTTATCATATCGTATTTACTTCCATCAAAAATATTTAATAAAAAAAATTAGTTACTTAAAATTGCAAACATACCTATTAAAAAATATCAGGCCATTGTCTACTCTGCTCTAACATTCTTTAACAACCGGTTTGAAATATATGCCCTATATGCGTACATTCACGTGTAGGTACTCTATGGCGCGTTTACTATATATTTTTTTTTATATTTGTAATGCATTTTATATTTATATAATGATTAATTTCTCTAGAATATACTGAATATAATACGGTATCATGTGATTGACAACCTGATTTAAATAATGCCTTATTTGTGTTAAATTTATTACATTTGTTTGATAAAAAAAAATTACTTAATGTTAATTAATTAGCTCATCGTAATTGTGATTCAATGATTAAAATTTATAATCATTACATCAAAACACAATCGATAAAAATCTTATATTTTTTATTAAATTTTATTTTCATCCAAAACTCTTAAGAGAATAATAATCCTTTCAAATAACTATATATACTATGAAGTCAGATAGGTATTTCTTTGTTTTGGCAGCGAGATTTGGGGGTACAGAAGTTCATTGCTAAATATTTGACGAGTTTCCTTGGGAAGGTGTTGATGCGATTTGCATCTGACGCAGAACAACGAAATTAACACTACCTTCTCAACAGATACTGGATTTGAAACTAAAACAGGAGCACCTAGTTTCGAAACTAGATTTACTAAAATTTATGTTATGGTAGTAAAATTACTCTTATTTTATATCTTAAGTTTCTGCAGGTTTATGTAATTAAATAGTACATACAATGTCGTAACAAACTTACAATTTGACTTCTTTACAATCACAAATTAATATATGTTGACCATTTTTTTGTGGTCCCTATAATTAGTTAGTATGACTTAATATTTATAAATTTTTACAAAATATATAAATTGTTATACAATTACAAAATAATAATTATTTCATTTTTTGTTTTTTTTTGCAAAATACGAAAATATATAATTAAAAATTATATTAATTATAAATCAATTTGTGAAAAAAATTTCGATATTTAAAATGATAACTTAACTGTTTATTTATACAGGGTGTCCTGTAACTCGATGGTCATAACTTAAGAGCGTATTCTTTTGATAATTTTAAGTCAAAAGTGCTTAGTATGAAACGATTAGTATGAAAACAAAAATTACGGGTAAATTCATCTATATCAACACATTCAAGATCCGTTACATGATGGGTAATCATTTTATCTATTATAATTTTACTCACAAAATAGGGATCATTTTAGCCTATATAAAGGGGATCATTTTACCCGTATCGATATATTTGAACATCGTCATAAAAACTGACCTTAAAATTTATTATACGCCTATGAAATTTGTCTTACCATAAATTATAAGCAGTAAATTTAATATTTTTGCTACAAAACACAAGTTAGCTTATCCACCACTATAAGTTTTTGTTGAAAGATTAATTTGATTGCACGGATAAATATACTAGAAGGCTTTTTTGGTTTACTTAAAACAACGAGCGATCATTTTACGCCGACGGATCATTATAGACTACTTTCCCCTGTATTTTAAAAAACGCCTTCAAAAAGTACATTAATGTAAAGTTTGATTAATGGTAGGTACTACATCCTCCCCTATAAGTAAATGCATATAAATTCAATTAAAATAATATTACGAAATTAAAAAGTTTAAAATCGACTGTTTAATATATTATAAAATAAAAAAATTTAATTAAAATAAAATATTAATTATAAAAATTGCATAAAATATTTACAATAATTTCTTTTTTTGGTAAGATTTACGTTAAGAACTTTTTTCAATTCATTGAATCTAACAAGATTTGCTATTTAATAAATGATTTTTTGTAAGATGTTTGATAATATTCTTCTTAACTCAGACCTAAATACGTGTAGGTAATTCAATTAAAATTTTGTAATAATATAATATATTATTTTTTATATATTCATTATAATGTAATAATGTGATTTAAAATTCTTTTTTTTTAATGATTTAAAATAATGTTTAAAAGAGAAAAAATTTATTGGTGTGGGAATATTTTAAAGTATACTCTCATTATGTGCTAAAATAAATTACTTTTACGCTGGATTTTTTTTTTTACTGTATTAAAAGTATTCATTTAAAAATAAGTCTTTTAAAAGATTTATTATGCAAGTAACGAACGTTTTTAACTTTGGTTTTATCTTTAATAGGCTTATTATATGCTTGTCATTGATGGGGACTATTACGGATACTAAATGTCGACTTGTTGGTACAATTGGGTAAATAATTTTATACATTATTTCTCTAGAGTGTTTATCTGTCCCATGGTTATATCTTCCTTATTCCATTATCAAATTCAATGATTTATCCCTCATTTTCAAGCTAACCGTGAGGGCTAATAATGAAAAATAGACTCACAGTCTGCAATTATTGAGGTTTAATATCTCAGATCCACCATAATAAAAATCCAAGAGTAACTGTTTCGAATGAAACATTTTTATAGATGTTCTCCTAATACCGATTGAAAAAACTAACAACATAAAGAGTGATGGAGACTTATTAGGAGAATAATATTTCAAATTGAACTATTTTTAAAACGTGTTCTTCTAATACTAATTTAAGCAATGACCATAGGTTAGCTACGAGTACCGCACTGAAGAATTTTCCACGAAACGAGCTAGTTTTTAAAAGGAGCTTTCTTCGGCTTTTGAGGAACCAGTTAGTTAGTGTGTGGATTGTTATAGGTTACACAGAATTCGTTCTGTGTCATTATTTAGTCAAATTGTGCCCTCATAGGTAAACAGTGATGTTTACGAAAAAATGTTTCAAACAAAAGTTGTTAATTTTGTTACTAGGGAAATTTTATACATTTTTGATCTATCTCTTACGATTTACAAGATGACTCCCGCGGACTCAAGAACCAAATGACCTATGTTGCTCAATTACGAACTCACACTTTTTACGTCCTGAGCACGCTATAAAAATTTCAGCTGAATATCTATTTTCATTTTTGAGTTATCGTGCTGATAGACAGAAGGGCTACCGGAAATGAATTTTATGAACACTTATACCAAAATTTTGTTCGTAGCATCAATATTTTTAAGCGTTAAAAACTTGGGACTAAACTTAGTATAACTTGATATATTTCATTAATACATGTTAAAACAGTTTGGGTCCAAACTTAGTATACCTTGATATATTTGATATTTACATGGTATAAAAACTCCCAACCTGATCCAAATTTTTATCCAAAAGGTGCAAATTTGTTGGTCAAAATATAATAAATTCAAGATTATCATTTGGCATAAATACATAACTAACTAAATCAATAATTAATCCAGGTGGAAGGGGAAGCTACTCTGATATCCTAACAGTGAATCCCTTTATTTCAAAATAAATTATTTTTCATTTTAGCATGTCTCAACTTGCCGTAGTTGCCGGTTTTTTTTACAGTAGAAATCGTTGATAATGAATTAAATCGTGATTTATGATTTATTGAAAATAGGTGTGCATCTATTCATTAATAATATCTTTCTATTAATTTCATTTTTTGCACATAAAATCAGTGACATGAATTAAAAAAATCCATGAATGATAAAAAATTTCATTAATAAACGAAGTAATAAACGTAGTAATAACGAAAGTAAATTAAGTATTTTCTTTTAATAAATATTTCTTTATGAATAAAAAAATTAGAACAAATAAAAAAATAATAAATTAATACAATTATTTGCAGTTTTTTTTTCAATATTTAGTAAGAACTAGAATTAATAAAAATTATATTTATGCAATAAATTATTGAAAATCGTGACAAAATGTTTTATGGTTTAGCTTGATATTACTGCATATTTGTATTAATTAATAAATTTAATAAAGGAAATGAAAATATATTATTTTTAATTTTATTAATAACATTTATTATGGTATATTAACTAATAATTTTTTTTTTTTGTAAAATATAATTTTTTTTAGATTATTGTATTCAATTTTTATAAATTACTTTTGGTCAATAATTAATTCGTTAATTTAATTTAAGAAGTATTTTTGTTTAATATTCAGACGTCGTTTTGAATTGTGAATTTCTGGGAACGATATTCGAAAATTGAATACATGCTTTACGATTATTTGATATAATTTTTTTGGAGTTAATACAAAACGTTATAAAACGCAAGGTTGTTTAAAACATTATTAATATACCAGATTAACACTTTTAAAAACACAGATAAACTTATAACACTACTTTAATCAATATCAAAGCGATGGTCAAGGACATCAAATGAGATGAAAAAATACTTAGAGAGCTATCATTTTTTGGGACAAATTTTTGGAAATATTTTTATTGAAATTGAAATATTTGAGTTGACTTTGTTCTTTTGAATTATTTAATTATTTTACCATTTCACTTTTCAAAATGAATTGAGCCAGGTTTATTTGACCATTCATTTCCATAGTAATTATTTATATGTTAAAATTATATGTCATGCCTTTTCCAAACTGAATTCATTTTGAAGATCATCGCCAATTTTTTAGTTTTTTCGGGTACTAAACTCTAAGCTCGCGCATGAAACGTAGCTAAGAACACTCTCCGTTAGGCGCTACGATGCCACAGACAGACAAACACACAGGCACACACACATAGCGGTCAAACTTATAACACGCCATTTTTGCTATTCAAACACATGCGGGTAACAAAATTTATAATTTTGAAACACACAGTAGAATAATGTACAAAATAAAATCATTAAAAAAAACACCAGTTAAATGTAAAAAAAAGTGCATAAAAGTAATGTTAATTTAATTTTGTGTGCAAATAAGTTTGTGATTAAAGAATATAAAAGCGTTGTTAATTAATGAGTCAAAACAATTTCATATTATATTTCCTAAAGTTGTGTTATACAATTAAACACGATTTATATTACTTATATGAATTTGAGAACCTTATATTAATATGCATTTGTAGTAATCAGTTGTATACATCTTTTAATTTTAAGACAACAACAACACTAAACTTGTTTCTTAAAATACAAAGCATAAAAAATTATTCTCCAAAAATATTTTTATTTAAACAGATCGGTATGCCACAAGTTTTCTTTTACAATAATTTATTATTTAACACTTGAAATGTGGTACAAAGAATTGCAAAAATTTTATGTGACAAGTCAGTATGTAATTTTGATACTATATAAAATATAAAATCACAATTCTTTATTGGACTGTATTCATTGGCGTAGATTTAATTTAATTAGTACCGGATTAAGCTAGCTCAAAGCAAATTCTATCGAGGGTTCCTTGATGCGATCTTAATAAGGATAATTTTTTTTAGTCTGCGTGAATCTACCGCTCGCTTTTGTCGTTTATGGTTGCCCGTTACAAAAAAAAAACCCAGCGAGCCTTTCGTTACTATTTTTTAACGTTTTTACCTTCGTTATTGCATCACCTACCACTTTTATTGCATAAATTTTCTAAATAGTATGCTATTATTTACCTGATATTTTCGAAAATAGAAAGAACAAATTATTATAGTTACCAGTTTTAAATTCATAGAATTTTCATTTCATAGTATATAGTACCTACTTGAAGTCCATAGAAATATTCTCAACATACCTGGAACAAAAATAAAACAGTATTAATTTGCAAGTCAATAAAAAAAATTTTTATCTTTCAAAATTAAAAAAAACAATTTCCCTACTTTAAAATAAGTTCCATTTAAATTTTATAAATAATAATGATAGCCTATGGTCAGTTCACTTGCCTTAAGACCTCCTCTAAAAGATTAGAGGATAGAGTCTGTTATATTTCTGGACACATCAATTGGCAACTAAAATAAACTCTACAATGCTTTTTACCTGACTTTTTTTTAAACTCTGATATTAAAAAAAAAAAAGCTTTTAATATATATCAAAAATTATAATTTGATTTTTGTAATTATTTACTGCAAATTTATCAAGAAAAAATGGAATCAATACCACATAAATCGATCTTAGAGTAACTATAGTTCGGAGAAGATCATTGCTTTACAAACACACACTAACTTTGGTCAATAAAAATGTTGACCTACGTATTGCCCTTACGTTGAATGAATTCATATTTGTTAAGTTTTTCCTTATAGCCTTTTCCAAACGGAACTGATTTTGAATATCATCCTTTCTTTTTTAGTTGTTTCGGGTATGGAATCTTAAATAAAACAAAAAAATCAAAATCGGTTCATCCGTTTTAGAGCTACAATGCCACAGAAGGTAGGCAGACAGACAGACACACACACATATAGCGGAAAAACTTATAACCTCCCTCTTTTTGGTTCGAAGATTCAAAATAGAAAAAAAGGTTTTTCATCTAAATTCTTGCCATTTGTTAATCTTTAACTTTCGTAAACATAATCTTTGTCTTGATTTCTGTTTAGATTATGGAGTCTTAGGATTATGGAAACACAGAAATCTACTTGGTTTCGACTTCTATCTCTTAGAATAATGTGACTTTTGAAATACATTGTACTGATAAAAAGGAAATGCTCAAAAATGTCTGGATATATCGTATAATTGAAATGATTATATCACACATGTAGATATTTTAATGTATAAAATAATAATCTTGAATACAAAATCAAAAATATACATTTGCAATATCGAATACTAATTTAATATAAATGAGAAATGCATATCTACTTGATTACAACTACAGCCCATGCATGAAACAACACAACCATATAATATTATTGAAAATAATTATAAAAAATATCGGTACTACATACGTGAGGTGCATTGTACATAGGTATTTATATCAAAAAAGTTTTTAATTAATATTTTTATATGCAAGCGTATCAATTTTATTTTGATGAGATGTAAACTACAGATTTGGATTGAATAATGTTGTCTTATTATTTTATTACAGGTTCAAGTCTGTAATATATTTTGTATACCCTGTGCAAATTATATTGCTATGTAAAAATCGTGCGGTACAACACAATTATGGTCGCCATTTGATTTGATTTTCGTAATTATTTTTTAGAAACATCATTAGTTGAAGCCATCTGCTAATTTTCAGCTCTCTATCTTTAATAGTTTTAGAGAAAATGGATACTGAAGTCTGGCTCTAATTTGCCATCACGGGTAAACAATGATGTATACGAAAAAATGTTTCGAACAAAAGTTGTTAATTTTCTTATAAGGGATATTTTTTACAATGAAACTTTTGTTTTATGTCTAACGATTTACAAGACCCAATTGATCTATGTTGCTTATTTACGAACACAAACTAATTATTTACGTCCTCAGCACGCTATAAAAACTTCAGCTTGATATATATTTTCGTTTTTGAGTTATTTTGACAATCATCCGCGTCCCCCTCCATCCTCGGATGCCTTCCCTTCTCGCAACACTTTCCTTATCCTACCAGATATAATTTTTGTCGAAATACGCGTTGGTGGGCCATTTTAATATCTCATTTGTAGTTAATCAATCAAAATATAACTTAAAAAAAAGTTGTACAGTATCATGTTCTGACATCAGATTGGACTCAGATTGTTCTTCCTGTTTCTTTAGTAGCCGATTTATATCCTTAACGGTAAGAGATAGTCTTAATAATAAAACTTTAAATTAGAAAGTTGATCCTCATTAAATTGGCTATTAAAGAAACCCGAAGAACTAGCTCCAATTTGATGCCAACATTTCGTATGTCACCTATCAAACTATGCAACTTTTGTTTAGGTAACTTTTTGGTTGGATAACTATACGAAACGAGACATTTAGGTGTATAGATTAAAATGGCTCACACTGTGTTTTGTTATTACGTAAGCGAAGAATTAAAAAGAGGTTTGTAAAGATAGAAAAATTTATTGAAAATAAGTGAAATTGGATTGAATAAATTGGCATATTAAAATTTGACACACTGTAAAGTCCATTATTAAAGTAAATACTTTTTTGTATCGGATATAATTTGTTAATTATACGTATCTTTTTTTTTTTTTATTGTAACGGACAAGCAATTTCCTCTTATTTTTTCTGTTGTCAAATGAAAGTTGTTATTTAAAATTATTTGTTGAGTAAATTATTTAAAAAAAAAAAAATTATAAATTCTACACATTATTATTAATTATGGGCGTTTAAATTGTTATTGTAAGTCAAAAAAATGCATTCCTCAATTATTTATATTTCATATATTATATAAATATCTGCTAAAACCTTTTTCGCAGTTCTAAGGGATATTTTTGGTAAACTGAATGCTAAGGGTACCGAATCTAGAAATCATATTCATTTAATTTTATCACGTCAGATTTTCTTGTAAATATTATCAATTAAAAAAAACAAAAGTCGGAAATTTTGATGATAATGACCCTTAAAATTCGATTGATATGCTTATCTGGTACTAGAAGACCCCATATTTCACTTCCATACGTGATAATTGGATTAACGGTATGGTATTAAAAACTTGTAATCAAGTTTTAATTGGTAGATAGTTTTTATAAAAAATTTCTTTCCGAATACTATGCACGGTTCTACCTTATTAATAATAAATAAATAAATATATATAGTAGTGATGATTAATTAAAAAAATAAATAAATAATGTAATAATATTATAGACTCTAGGACTTTACATATTACGTTTGCAATAATGCGCAGACATTTTACCAACTTTATTATAAATGACTTTATAGATTATGGTAGTATAATTATTTTGCTACTTACTATAAATATGTTACTTAAGGATGTTCCAGCATGGTATTTGCAGTTTCTATGTTAAAGCAATGGTACAATTTTTTTTTCGACAGAATTTAACGAAAAATTAAATTTAAGAATTTAATAATGCTTACTATTAATTCCCAAAGTTTCAGAAATTTTGACCGTTTAAAATGGGAAATAATTATGCCAACGTCCCAATTTCGATCAATTTACGTCAAAATTAATATCTCGAAAGTGAAAATTAATTTCTAAATTTTTTTTTTTAGAATTGTATTGTATAAACATTTTTTTCTACTTTTTCTTCAATATATAATAATATCATAAAAAATAGTTGAAGAGACCGGACATTTTACATGCTTTAAATGGGACATGACCCTCAAAATCGCGAACTTTGTCTTTAAATATCTCGCGATCTAAACGGTCAAAAATTATGAAATTTTAGGAATTCATAAATAAAGCTATTATAAACCCGAGAAAAAAAATTCGGCCAAATCTGTCGAAAAGTGATTTCATGCTGGTACTACCTTAAGTAAATACTATGCAATATACGCATGTTATAATATTGTATGTCTTACCAGGGTTGGATTTATATTCTTTATCTATCAGATTCTTTAAAACTATCCCGTTCCCTACTTAATTAACTGTCTAGCTAGTTAAAATTTTAGCAAAATGCATAGTACAATCCACAGAAATGTTCATCTTTTTTGAACAAAAATTATGTTATTTGAACGATTTAATTTCTAACGAGGATAAAATTTTTATATTTTTTTCATATTTTAATAATTTATAAGTTAATATCAAAACTGTTAATAGAAGATTTACATGATTTACAGCTTAATTTATATTATATATTAAGTACAAAAGTAGTCCTTTTCAGCTGAATAAATAACATAATATAAGGCTAGATGTATGACATATTATATGAGCCTAATATTTTGAACAATTCTGCTAAAAATACAGACCTGCCTGCAGGTGCTTAGAATTGTAAAACATGTGATTTTTTTCATATTCAATATAAGTTCATTAGAGAAAGTATACTTTATTTTATATACTCATTGCCTGCAAAGATGTTAAACATCTAATAGTAATTTGCAAATATTAGACATATGCAACGGGAGATAGAGAAGTGAGCGATTTTGGAAATATTGTAAAACAAAAATTCAAAAATTATTTCAAATTCACTTTTTTACCGCTTTAAAAAAATAGTACTTGGATGGCCGAGCGAAAGGCACAAATTTTATCACTAATATAAGAACCATTTAAAATGTCTCCACACAAATGCTAATTTGTGTAAAATGTCCCAGTAATGTACTTTCTTTCGTCACCAATAGGTGTTAGAAACAGTCATATTTTGCAGACAATATTTCAGTTTTTCCTGAAAGCACGGATAAAATGACGTTTTCTAAAAATGAAACCTAGCACGATAGATTTTTCGGCCCAAAAGCCCCCTGCATACTAATTTTTATCAAATCATTAGATTTTCGAGATTCGAATCGTCTAATTTTCCCAAGTTCTAACAGAATCCACTCTTTAATATTTGAAAGGTTGGTCTTAAATATTTCCATACACTTATTTTTTTTTTTGGGAACGACCCTCAATGCTATTTTACGTATTTTAAAGTGGTATAAAATTAGGAAAAATTGTTGAGTTTTTGTTTTCAAAATTACATACTTGTTACAAAATTACATAATTGTTTTCAAAATTACATACTTTTTTGCATTCCTCCTTGTATAATTACATTTTATATGTATATATGAATGAATGCTGGCAGCAAGAATATGTTTATTAATTCATTAATTAATTACACATACTTAATAGTTAATTATATGTTTATTTTAAAATACAGTAGCATAACGAATTCAACAACCACACAAGTACAAGCAAGTACCTACCAATTATAACATTATGATTTGATTTTATATCTATTAGATTTTTATCTATTTATAATAATTTCATTTTTGGATTTTAGTTTTTCTTATTATAGAAAATTATTTGAAATTATAAAAGGAATTTCTATTTTAAATGACTTTTAAAAGTTAAAAAAGAAAAACATAAAATATTCGCATTTTATCTTTATCTGGCATACTGGTCCAGTCAACGGATAGTATGATTGTCAAAAATAATTTTATGGAGGAGTTGATAAAATAGTATGGAAGAATAGGGGTATCTGCGCAATATAAAATCTTCAGAACATCCCTGATCAGATAACGGCAGTAAATTCCTGAATGTGATTATTTACACGTACACTTGGGAAGTAAAAACTTGAATTAAATTTCGATTTTTCATCATTTTTTGTATTATGTAAATACATATTCGACTACATGTTTTTAGTTCTCAAGCGTACAGGCAAATAATCACATTCAGAGATGTTCTGATGATCTATAGAAAATTGGAGAAAAATCGAAATTTAATTCGAAATATCCTAGTGTTCTAACTTATTTAATCTTTAATAATATTTATAAATAAAAATTTGAAGTGTCAATGATTTCTCATGGATATATGATTGATATATGAAGTGCGACGTCGCTTTAGTGTAGAGCATTTACAGGTTTGATAAACTTGGAATGGGGCAAGGTTTCGCGGAGTGTGTATAATAGTAAGTAGTCAAGTAGTTATTTACTAGTATTGAAGAATCTATTACCCTTAATTGGTAAAGCGATTGTACAGATATCCATAACATATTAATTAAAACTAAAGTTTTTAAATTAATGCCCGACATATCAGAAGACAGTTGTGTAAGCCAGGATAGTATTACTTTTATAGTTTTGTGCTCAAACGAATCTTTGTTGGGTAGAAATTCCATGCTGTATTCCATAGTTATCAACTCCAGTAGCTCATTTGTTTAAGGCGTAACCAATTCCGTTCGCGTTGGGCCTGGTACAATACAACAGCCCATCACAACCATTAATTAAATTAAACAAAATTTAATTTAAATAATAGTTGTGATGGCCTGGTGTAGTGCAAGGTGTATTCATGCAGGAGGTGCACTCATTCTCTGAAAATAATTGAGGAGCTGATAAATGAAATTATCAGCGGAAAAGGTGGTAAAACACATACAGTCAAACCTGGGTTAGTGAGAACTGGATAAGTGAGAAAACCCTATAAGTGAGAGTGATAGCCAGGACCTGTCATTTTAACTTCCCAAAACCTCTATTAGCGAGAAACAGAAACCTGTGTAAGAGAGAGTCGTTTTTCTCTCATGGATCTCCGTAATTGAGACTGCTACTTATCTATACCTCTATAACCGACAGTCGAGCTTTATTTATTTATATTATTTAGGAGGAACTATAGCTACAATAAAAATACATACATACATACATAAAAGATACATTGATGTGACTTGATAAGATTGCTGTCACTTGTTATTGCTGCGTACCTCTATAAGAGAGAAACGCTATCCATGTACCTGCATTCGGAGAAACTCGGGTTAGTGAGAAACCTCTATAAGCGAGAATAAGATTGTGCTCCCTTCAAGTCTCGCTTATCCAGGTTTGACTGTATATGGTATGACAATGGGCTCTATAGCCTAAGTGTATCCTTCGTGGACACCCAATATAACCTAACCAAACCTAACCTATCCTATAGTTGGAGCCCATCTCTCGGACTATAAATTCATTATTTACAATATAGAATTAAAATAGTAATATAGTTATAGTAATTTAGTATTAGAAATAGTTACAATATGTTTATTTGATTCAACACATATAATGTTAAGCTGTAGAATGTTTAAGTTGTCGAATCTGTTGTCATTATTTGTTCGTATGTTATGTTTATGTATATAATATGTATGTATGGTTCGTTAACTTTTTATAACGTAATATGTATATGTGTATTACAAATTTCTTATCAGTTTTACACGATCTATGAATGCCTACGAACTCAATTCAACTGAACATATACAAACTTATCAATTCATTTATCACAAATATACTTTTTATTTGCGTACCTATTAAAATAAATGTTGTAATCAATATTAAGTTGTCATTATTATTTGGGATGAAATAGAGTTGTTTTAGGAAAACTTGATTGTACTAACATATTACACACTATTTTGAAAATGTAATACATTATATTACCAACGAAAATTTGAAAAACCAAGCAAAAAAAAAAGAAAAGAAAAGAAAAAAAATACCATGTTTAGACAAAACTGTCTAAACATGATAATATGTGTGAAAGGTTTGTTACTTTACTATGCATTGAAGTCTTTTTTCAATCTATGTTCATACACAGTTTGCATTAACGAATATATCCCTAGCGTCTTTTTAAAACAAAGACTATCACGTTATAGCCCTCACTTATCCTCCCTTTAGTTCACAATTGTATGGATTTTAATTTTTCGGTGAGGAACTCTAACTTTTTTGAAAATGAAGTTTTGCCCATGATACTCGCTGACATTGTAACTTTCTATAGGTCCAATCATTAAATTAACCTGATTTTTATACTTTTTGGATCAAAATTACCACATCCAATGAGTTTCATCAAATTCCAAATATTTCCCCTAAAAAATTGCAAAAAATCGACAAATTTTTGTTCTCTCCAATTTCGATAAAACTCTGTATATAAGGTAATTTTTTACCCAAAAAGTACAAAAATCGGGTGCATTTGTTGACTGGTCGAACAGTTTTTGAGGTACGAACTAAAACCGATCCAAATATTGCGATATCTCAGAAATTCTGCATCCAATCACTAAATTAACCTGATTTTTTTTCTTTTTGGATCAAAATTATCCCATCCACCGAGTTTCATCAAATTCCAAAACAAAATTTTTTTGAGTTTTTCTCGATTTTTTCAAAGGGGTACCCCTTAAAAAAATTTCAAAAAATCGAAAAATTTCTATACCTCCAATTTCGATAAAACTCAGTATATAAGGTAATTTTGACCCAAAAAATACAAAAATCGTGTGTATTTGATGACTGGTCGGATAGTTTTTAAGATACGGACTAAAATCGATACTTTTAAAGAAACGTTTTAAACGTGTACAAAATTTGAGGCTTCTATATATCTTAATATATATATTTCTTGTGTGCGTGTGTATGTAATTGAACTCCTCCTAGACGGCTGGACCGATTTTGATGAAATTTTTTGTGTGTGTTCGTGGAGATTCGAGAATGGTTTAGATTTACAATTTGGTCCAGTACAACTGTTTTTGAGGGCTCCGTACCAAAAAAATGAAATTTCATTAAATGGTGGGAGCGCATATAAATCATATCACATTATGTATACTATGTGTACTATGTATTTTTAATAGTATTCAGGTATTGTCAATAAGCATTTATTAGAGCCATATGCGAGCGCAGCGAGCTCTACTATCAAAGGTCAGGCCAAAGGTCGAAGGTCAGGCCACTCCAATAAATAGGAGTTAAATTGGGGTTTAGCGGGATGGGTTTAGCGGACAGGCTAAACGTAGTATAGGTATTCATGAATTGGAGTTACGTTTTTACGGGACAACGTCCGTCGGGGCCGCTAGTATATATATATATATATATATCTTGTTTAATTGTTCTCTGTTACATGATCGTGGAATAATTTGTTTTTTAAGCGATATGCTACTATTTATTATCCAAATTTCTAGTCTCTTAATATCAGACAAATTTCAGTTTTTTTTTTCCACTTCAAAAAAATTAATAATCTACAGTGATGGTACATTATTACAACATTCATATAGTAATTATTATTGAAATAATGTAGAATTAATTGATAGTTAGTAAGTAAGTAAATTAATATACCAATGAATTTAAAAATTAAAAAAAAAATTGAATAAATAAAAACATGATTTAGTAACATTCAAATACTTACTAAGTACTAATATAATTTTAGCATAGTATTAGTATTGTTTATAACCGTTGACATACATTAATTTTAGTGTTTTTAGTTTTTGACAATAGACAACAAACATATATATGTAATAAATAATAATAATATTTATTTGTTAATTATTACAAAATTCACTTGTTTTACTAATTTGTTCACTACACAATAAAAATAATACAATAACCTACAATAATGTTAATGACATTCTAAAAAAAATATGTTTATATTTAATTTTTTGCAAATTTTAATTTGTTGTTTTGGGATAATTATAAATGTTATTTGAATTCAAGTGGGCGTGTGATTAATTAAAAATTACATTTTAATTTTTATGTTTATTTGATGCAAAAAAAATTGTTATGAAATTTTATGATGGTGTTTATTATGGTTTTTATAAAATACATTAAATTGTTTATTTAATTATTTTACTTCATAAAATGAACAGACTGTCACAATTGTGTCGCCTGTGTTGTTCTCATTCAGAAACATCTATGTTATATGATATAACTAGCTGTGAACTACCCGCTTTGCTGGGCAACATCCCCACTTGCACCCTTCCCTCCACATTTCCTTGCGTGGGATAACAGTTTTGTAATGTACACGTCATGCTCTTTTATTTGATACCCCACTTAGGTATATTTGTAAATTTTCGATAATTCCTTCCCACTTTCTCGCTACACCTTTCTACCCTCCGAAAGTTAAAAGTAGATAGAAACAATAGATCTTTGAAGCTGGTTGTATATCGTGTCAATATTTTAGCTTAATCGATGCACAACTTTTTTAGTTTTTGAAGCATATCCCTTTCAACCCCTATTTCAACCCCTTACTCTACTATAATATGGATGTATTATACATAAAAACCTTCCTCTTGAATCACTCTATCTATTAAAAAAATCCGTTGCGTAGTTTCAAAGATTTAAGCATACAAAGGGACATAGGGACAGAGAAAGCGACTTTGTTTTCTACTATGTATTGATTGATAGTCTGAAAATATCACTGAAAATAAATTAAAATAATGGCAATCTCATCTCGAAGTTGGCCGTTTCATATTGAAATAAAGTAAAAATACTTTTAAACAATTTCCTAACGATTGAAACAAGTACAGCTAAATATTTGTATTTGCAATAGAATGGGATTGAATTTAAATTATTTAGCGGTAATCGAACCCGCTACCCTAAGCAAATCCGACTCAAAGAAATCTAATTTTTTGTTTAAAATAAACATATTAGAAAGTATAAACGTTTTATTTTACTACCTGCTCATGTAGTTGTGACAACCACATCACTATTTTGTTATAATATTTATAAGTGGTAGAACCAATTAAAAAAGGTCGTTTTTAACTGATCGATTCTGATTAATATTTTATTTGAAACTCTTTCAAAGTGAATCTGGCCCTATCAGAATGTAGTATTTAAGAATATTACTAAAATAAAATAAAACAATTGAAATTACACACAAATTAAACTATATTTAATGTTAAAAATATTGAAAGGCGGATATATTCGCTTTTGTTTTTAAAAAATCATTTTATTGCTCCATTGATTTAATTTTAACTTTAAATACAAGAATATTAAATTTATTGTTATTTATTTTAAAATTTACTTTCTTTCCTTAATTAAATCACAAAATATAATATTTAAACATTTTGCATGCAAATATTACAGATAATTGAAAACAATACATCTATTTTTTTTTTTTTTTACAAAATAAGCAATTTACTTTTATTGTCCAATTATTTAATATTGCGAATTTGCTTTTATATATTTCTGAAATAACTTTGTAATATAATATTTTTTGATTTTTTTTTTCAAATTGATTAAATGTAAATGGTTCTAGAACATTGATTATTTGGTTAAAAAATTTGTTTCAGTGATTGTGTTTATAGTCATTTATAAACAACTATATGGCTATTTAATTTTTGTTTATAATTATTAAGTTGTGTTTTGAGACTCAAGAGACTCAAATGGAATTTGCCCTATGGGTGCAGAATAGAACTTACAACAAAAGTTTTAAGTAGTTTCATAAATAGATTATTCTATTTATGAAAAAATATAGGCAATACTATTACATAAATGATAGAACTCTTGTGCAGATAAGCATACTTCTTAAATATTTGAATTGTTGAGAATAATTTGTTGGTTTTTAACCACGTATTGCAGAGTTTGTGAGATATCGTAATATTTTGATCAACCAGCCAACAAATACACCCGATTTTCATCCATTTTCCATCGAGAAAAATTTTTCTTTATCTCCAATTTCGATAAAACTCAGTAAATAAGGTAATTTTGACCCAAAAAATACAAAAATTGAGTGCATTTGATGACTGATCGAATAGTTTTTGAGACACGGACTAAAATCGATCCAAATATTGCGATATCTCAGAAACTCTGCATCTAATCATTAAATTAACCTGATTTTTATACTTTTTGAAACAAAATTACCCACCGAGTTTCATCAAATTCCAAAACAAAATTGTTGTTTTTCCGATTTTCTCGATTTTTTCAAAGGGGTACCTCGCACTTAAAAAAATTGTGAAAATCGAAAATTTTTTTTGATCTCCAATTTCTAATAAAACTTGAAGTAGTATATCGTTATCATAGAAAAGTCAGAAATAAAACTCATGCATGGTGCGAATATAATATATAAATATATAAAATTTTCTTCTCTCTAGGGGGGATGGTCTTCCCTATTTGACTGCCAATCTGTCATCTCATCTGTTTTTATTATGTCATACTGCAAGACAAAATTGTTTTTTCTTTCAAACGCATATAATTTATACTTATTACCTACACTTTAAGGATGTATGAGCATGACAACAATGTTTGATTTAAAATTCACTCAAAATTTGTTTGCAGGTAGTCTTTTACTCAAAGAATATGTGGTTAAAATTTCAGCTTAGGTATCCGTGCAAATTTTTAAGAAAAAAGTCATTAAAAATCGATATAAAATACATTGGCTCTTATGGAGGAATCTCAAAAAACGACATATTTTGGAAGTTTTTGATAATTTTCATTTGGAATGAATGAAAACAAATTAAAAAAAACTTTTTAATAGAAAGTAAACATATTAGCAATGAATTAGAAAAGAAAAAAGCTAAGTGTCACCGTCCATATAAGGGATGTAAGAGCAGGGTAGATTAAGGGTTGAAATTATTTTTATCTTATTCTTACTTTTCGTCTTATATCGTCAAGTAATAATGTAAATTTATCATCAAAATTGAAAATATCTATTTTTAAATTTGTGCCCCCACTACCATGCTCATACATCCTTAAATTTTAATATATTTTCATTACATAAACTTTTAGTCAATTTATATTACTGAAAGCTATTTCTTGTTAAATATTTTATTTAAAACAATGAATTTTGGTTAAATTATTTCTTATTATGTTACGTGTTTTATTTTTTTTTGTAGTAGAGTAAACAATCTAATTGGATAAGAAATTTTGTAATAAATGGTCCTCTATTACATACATAGTTAAACAATTGATGTACCAATTCTTAACTTGTATTTGGTTTTTAGGTTATTTAATTTTAATTTTAAATTATTTTATTATTTAATATGATGCAGTTTTTTATTTTTTAAAACAATATAAGTATTAATTTTAAGGTATTTCTTTAAGTGTGGTTATGTGCTAATTTATTTGCTTTCTCATTCATAGTATTATGGCCACACCAACTAAAATTTTCTAACAAATTCTATTTTTGATTTTAAAATCATGAAAATTTCGCAAGTATACAAATTGTATAAATTAATGTTTTTAATAAGCAATAAATTATAATTATAGGAAATGTTTTTAAAAATTTGTTGGGTCTTTTGTAACTTGTTGAGTTATTTGTTTATCTGTTGGGAGACTAATGTTTTTATGCTTGTTCTCCAGTCTATGTTTCCATAATAAAATAAACTATGCTTCAATTTGACTTTCTTCAAACGGAAAATATTTGTTCCTGGGTGAAAATATCATCTAAACACATTGGTTTCGTATTTTCGTTATTTTGGGTCATTCTTTTCAGCTATGATGTCAATGTTTCAATGTAGGATTCTACATTCTGGAAACCTATTAGAGCTAGGTTAATTTTGATCATAAATTTGAAAAATATGACCCAAATTTAGTAGGATTACATACTTGGGTGATCAAAATTGGATATAATTTAGATATGATAGAGCAAAATTAAATTTTTTGGATTTCGATGACGTCATAAAGTTAAAAAATTTGATCTTTTTGATAACACAGGCAAATTTGATCCGATCTTATTGGAATTTTTTATGAAACCCACTAACTTTGGCTCGAACTTTTCAGCTTTGATGTCAGTTTTTTGCTAGCTATTATTTATATGGCTTAATTTCGAGACCAGGACTCCAAATTCTTGAAATCTATTATAGCAAGGTTAATTTTGACCACAAATTTGAAAAGTATGACCCAAATTTAGTAGGATTCCATATTTGGTTTATCAAAATTGGGTAAAATTTGCGAAAGATAGAGCAAAATTAAATTTTTTGGATTTTGATGACGTCATGAAGTTAAAAAATTCAATTTTTTTGATAACAGAGGCATATTTGATCCGATTTTATTGGAATTTTTTTTGAAAGCCACTAATTTTGGGTCATTCTTTTCAGCTTTAATGCCAGTTTTTTGCTAGCTTTCACTTATGTGCTTAATTCCGGGACCAAGACTCCACATTCTTGAAATCTATTATAGCAAGGTTAATTTTGACCACAAATTTGAAAAGTATGACCCAAATTTAGTAGGATTCCATACTTGGTTTATCAAATTTGGATAAAATTTGGATGTGATAGAGCAAAATTAAATTTTTTGGATTTCGATGACGTCATAAAGTTAAAAAATTTGATCTTTTTGATAACACAGGCAAATTTGATCCGATCTTATTCGAATTTTTTTGGAAATCCACAAATTTTGGGCCATTCTTTTCAGCTATGGTGTCAATTTTTCGCTAGCTATCATTTATGTGCTTAATTCCGAGACCTGGACTCCACATTCTTGAAAACTATTAGAGCTAGGTTAATTTTAATTACAAATTTGAAAAATTTGACCCAAATTTAGTAGGATTATATACTTGGTTGATTAAAATTGGATAAACTTTGGATGTGAAGCGGGCAAAATTAAATTTTTTTGATTTTGATGACGTCATAAAGTTAAAAAATTTGATCTTTTTAATAATCGTTAGAGCCGATCCCGATATATAAGGCGCAATTTAAATACTTGCCACCGGCGCTATGTATCTTCGTTACGGCCTTGAATTATTCTAAATCAATTTGCACAAAAAAAAAAAAAAAAAAATTGTAATTGAATCAATGAAAGATAATTGTCTGATATATTTAAAAATGGCTAGCTATCACTTATGAAAAAGTGGGGAGATTGCAAACCCAGTTTTTGTTTTTAAAGGCCACGGTCACCCTAACCTTGATTCCCTTATTTAAATGAAATTATGTTTATGTCTACGTGATGCGAAATACGAAACAAAACACATGTAATTCTTTCTTCAAATGAATGAAAAAAAAAAGTTCACAGGTGTAATATTACCTCTAAAATAACTAATTAATTAATATTTTATTATATTGTTAAATTATTAAAAAAAATGTATGAATTTAATTATAATTTGTAAAACATTTTTAATTTGCATAAGAAATATTCAGTACAATGAAGATCAAAGTCATTATTAATTATTATTATAAAAATTTTTAATTATCTTAAAGAATCTTTTAGGTTAAAATTATCATAATATCTTATTTTAATCAAAACTTATTAATTAAAACTATGTGAAGTTTAATTCACAAACAAAATTATATTTGTATAGAATATGCAATTTTTATTACCTAAATTAATTTAACAATATAGCTGTATTTAATTTAATTATATTAGGAAATCAATTAGCAAATCATAATTAATTAAATATATAATTCATTAAATTAGATTGAAACTTCTATGCTTTATCACCAAAAAAATTGGAGTACATAGTCGGTGTGGTACTGAAGTCGTGTGAGTGCGACCCCTGTAGTCCACACGGCTAACTTTTCAGAGGGGAAAAAAACATTAAAAAAAGGTCTTGTTAGCCTTCATAGATTATTCTTCGAACATGTACTACAGCTTATGCTGAAACGATCATTGTCTCCATAGATAAATGATGTGTTTTATTCACTTTTCAGATTCTGTTTATTCAATGCATTCCAGTTTTTTTATTACCATTAAAAAACAGCTCAACAAATTCTGATGAAAACTCTTTCGGTTCTTAAATACGCAATTACGCGTCGAATAAGTCACTTGTTAATGTCATAACTGTTTTGCGAGATAATCGAGGCGAAGGAATCCGAAAAAATTGATTGCCAAAACAAACCAAAAATAATATATCCAAATATATATCCAAATAATTATTTCTAAAGTTTTTTAAAGTGGCTGCATACGAGTGCCACAAGCAAACCATTAATGGAACGTGTTCCAACCGGGCGTCAGTAATTATTATCAATCAAAAAGTTTTCTAAATTTCTTAGCATTATATAAATATTTAAATTGACTTACAAATTGAATGCTTGTAAAAATTGATTGAGTGTAATTTTGGAATTATCATTACCTGAAAAAAAAAATTAATATAATTAATGATCATATTTTGTAATACAAACAAATATCTGCCGGCTACTAATTTACAATCCTATTTGATAACTTGCTTCTAGCATTTTATTTATAAAATTAAAATAATTTAAATGTAATTAAAAAAATTTTGTTAAACTCTTATCTAAACATTTTATAATTATGTAATTAATCAAAATCTAAAGCAATTTATGAACTTCAATGTAATGAAAATTAATTTAATATCTTGTCAGACGTAAAGATAAAAAGTAACTGCATTAAATGCAATTACTTTTGACAGATTTTAAGAAAAAAAAAATTGAACGTTAAATTACAAAAGGGAAAAAAAAAATGATAAAAATTTTAATTAAAATAAACTTGCTCTAAATGTCCGATAAAAGTAAAAGTAAAATAAATTATATTTAAATGAATATGCAAAAAAAAAGCAATATAAAAAAACGGTTTTGATTTTATAATAGGTAATAAGAGTTAATCGAAATTAATTATCTTAAATAATGTATATTATTGAAACTGTAAAGTGATTTTTAAAAGTCAGTAAGCGTGTGATTCAGAGTAAGTACTCTAATACACAGTTATCGCACGTTCTTAGCCTTGCACTTTTTTTTTTGTAATTATAAATTATTATTAAAAAAACTACAAGGCCTTTCTTTTTATTTTGTTATAGGGTGTTTCGATTCTTGTATTTACGTCTGTACTACGTATCTTTTTATATCATCTTTAATTGTTTATAGCTTTAGCAATTTTTCAATTTTGCACTTTTGCTGAAAATCAGCATATTTGCTAGATTGATCACTTCGAATTCAACGAGCTATCACACGCATTTTAGACCAGTATTTCTATATTTTACCAATTTGATTTTTGTGACTAGACCATAATATATTCACAGATGAGATGTTGGCTAAGTTATTTTTTTTAAGGATGTATGCGCATGACAACAATGTTTGATTTAAAGGATCAAAATTTGTTTGTAGGTAGTCTTTTACTTAAAGAATATGTGGTTAAAATTTCAGCTTAGGTAACCGTGCAAATTTTTAAGAAAAAAGTCATTACAAATCGATATAAAATACATTGGCTCTTATGGAGGAATCTCAAAAAACGACATATTTTGATTTGATTTGGAATGAATGAAAACAAATTTAAAAAAAACTTTTTAATAGAAAGTAAACATATTAGCAATGAATTAGAAAAGAAAAAAACTAAGTGTCACCGTCCATATAAGGGATGTAAGAGCAGGGTAGATTAAGGGTTGAAATTATTTTTATCTTATTTTCAACTTTGATGATGAATTTTGTTATAACTTCATGAATGCAGACGAAAAATAAGAATAAAATTTTTCGATATGTGTCTTGGTTTTCGAAGTATCGAAAGCTAAATAATTAAACAAAATTTTCAATTTTCGATATTTTGAAAATTAAGCCAGATATCGAAAAATTTTATTCTTACTTTTCGTCTTAAATCGTCAAGTAATAATATAAATTTATCATCAAAATTGAAAATATCTATTTTTAAATTTGTGCCCCCACTACCATGCTCATACATTCTTAAAGAGAAGAATTCTTACTGCACGTACAGAAAAGTGAAGTCTTTGTTTTGCAAGAAAGAGATGGGTAATAATGCTTGAATGTTTATAGCTTATTTGCTTTTTAACCAATTTTAATTTAACTTTCAAATTTTGATATGGTATCAATTCTACTTGTACATTTTCGTAGGTAATGTGGTAAATTCGATATTAGTCATCAATCCCATTTCGATGTTTTGAGCTATAATTCTATCAAACCTTAAGTATAAAGCTTGCGGTTAATAACAAACATTTTGAACTTATTTGCAAGGAGTCAATGTGTAGTCACAATCCTTAGGTAGTAAATTGAGCAAGGGCCTTATTAAGAGAGCTACGCCAATAAAATTGATTGATTTTTCTTATTCTAATAAGAAGATAATCGACTGTGTTAATTCTGTCGACTCGAGGACGTTGTTAACTTTGGTTAAAAATCGATACATAAAAATGAACCACGCCCGTTTCTTACAGAAACGAACGTTTTTCTCAGTTCATTCAATATATAGTAAATGGAATTATGATTAACTTATTTATAGTTGCACTTTACAAATAATGAGTATAGTTTAGTTATTGAGATTTATATTATAATTTTTTTAATAAAAATAATAATAATAATTACATTTGTTTCATAAAATATAAGTAAATGGATCGACAAGGAAATAGCATTGACTATAAAATATTGATATAAAGTGCAATATCTTAATTAAAATTATAAAAAAAGTATACTTATTAACTATAAATAATTAACAATAAAATCAAACAATTAGTTTTAGTAAAAAAGAAAATTTAATAAATATTAATATTAAAATTAACCACAAATGAAAAAAAATTTTCCAAATGATTAGTGGGTACTTTATTTTCAAGAGTACCTCGGTTGATTTTGTGGTATACCTCGTTATGGCAACACAATTTTCTATATATTTTTAGTGGTTTTATCTCCTCTTTGACTTAAATTGCGTCTTTCAAAGCCACAATTTTCTATTGGTGCTTACAACTTTACTCTCGTGATGAGAGAAAATCTCAGAAGGACTTAAGAAAAAATTTCAACCACATATACCATTTGAAAAACAAACGTTATTTAAGTTTTCAATCGAGCGTGAGTAAAATGCTCATAACGTGACTGCTGACGGGTTATAAAACTGCATATAATATAGATATGTAAAAATAAATATAATAAAATAATTTATTTTATAAAAAGTTATTAATATACATAATTTGAAGTGCATTTTATTGTATTTATTATTACTTTTTTTTTTATTAAGTGTAGGTACATACATTCATTCATTCACAGTGAATTATTGTTAAGTCACGAAACATTATTATCTGCAAAGATACCTCTAAAGTCTACAGTAAGTATGATTACCTTCGTATATGATTACTGTTCTTAAGTGTTCATTTAAGCTTCTCCATAAAATAATTATATTTCGAAGTTAAATAGTTATTTAAGTGATTTTATTGACTTTACTATATAATTTAAAGGTTATAATTATTTGAAAGAACAATATTTAGAAATTCAATTTATTCTTAATAAAAAAAAAAAAACAAAACTATATATTTAGTATTTTATTGAGACGTGATAAGCGATTGATATGTTATTAATATATCATTTTATTTAACTTTCTTTAGAAGTTCATTGTCATCTGATTTCATAAAATGTTTTCTGTGCTTTGTTCAAGCTAAACCCAACAGACTTCGTTTTGTCAACAGTTATTCGCCTGTCACAGTCCAATAAAAAATTTTCTATAATATTTTTAAAATAACAAGTGAAAACAAACAATTGACTGAGTTAATTGTTGAAATACTATGTATAGACAGTGTTGATTACACTGTCACATTACACATACATATATGTGACACATATTGATATTCCCATATAATACATGCTATATAATTTACGCCCTCACGGTTAAACAGTGAGGTAAAGAAGAAAATGTTTCAAGTAAAAGTTGTTTATTTTTTTATAAGGAACATTTTTTATATTTAAACCTTTGTTCTATCTCTAACGGTTTACAAGATGGGTCCTACGGACTCAAGACCCAATTGATCATTGTTGCTCATTTACGAACTCGACCTCACTTTTTACGACCTAAGCACGCTATTTCAGCTTTATATCTCTTTTCGTTTTTGAGTAATCGTGATGACAGCCGGACAGACAGACGACTGAAAGACGACAGACAGACGGAAATGGACTAATTAGATGATTTTATGAACACCTATACCAAAATTTTGTTCATAGTATCAATATTTTTAAGCGTTACAAACTTGGGGCTAAACTTAATATACCTTGGAATATTTCATATACATGGTATAAAAAGAATAAAAGCAATCTCAGACAAGAAATATTTCTTGGCGAAGAAGACAAATTTTTAATAATCTGGAGTTTTCTTGGCGAAGAAAACCTATTTTTTGTGTGTGGTGAAAACGTGAAGTAGTAGCTAGTTTCACCTAGCTAGGCTAACCGCTAACAAATAACATAAGTAAATAACCAAATTTTTATTTAAAAAGAATTATCTATTTTAACTACCTAACTGTGTATGTCAAGTTCTATGTCCGTGAACTTAATTAATGAAAGAAAGTTGTTAATAAAAATATTATAAGTTATTTATTCAAAAAAGATGAACAAGATTTCTTTTTATTATATGCATGGTATTTACACTTATTTTATACAGTGTGTTTACAAAAAGAATACCCGTAAATGATTACTAAAATAAAGACTGGTTGAGTGACCGCAGTTAAATATTTTAGACCTATGAGGATAAGGTAAAGAGAGATAGAAATGAATCAAGGAGGGATGAAGAAAGGTTAAGAAAATTATTAAGTGATGTTGGCAAATTACTATAATACTTGAGTTATTTTACCAAGCTAAATCTTGAAAAAAATAAAGTACGTTTACAAAGTTTCATATAAGGTAGTTGTCTTGCTATGGGCATATCGACAGAAAATTCTAAATTTGTGTATACTTATTAGGAATATAATAATACATCAACCAAAAAAATTTGAAGTCGATTGACCATCTCTAACTCGAGTTAAATACAATTAAAGTTCGGATAATTAACATGGAGAGCATAGGAAAGGTTGCGTTTTGTTGTGTTTTTAGAAAGTTTTTATACCATGTATATATGAAATATACATAGTATATTAAGTTTCGTCCCAAGTTTGTAACGCTTAAAAATATTGATGCTACGAACAAAATTTTGGTATAGGTGTTCATAGAATCACCTATTTAATCCATTTCCGGTTGACCGTCCGTCCGTCCGTCCGTCTGTGGACACGATAACTCAAAAACGAAAAAAGATATCGATCTGAAATTTTTACAGCGTACTCAGGACGTAAAAAGTCAGGTCAAGTTCGTAAATTAGCATCAATTGGTTCTTGGGCCCGTAGGACCCATCTTGTAAACCGTTAGAGATAGAACAAAAGTTTAAATGTAAAAAATGTTGCTTATAAAAAAATAAAAAACTTTTGTTTGAAACATTTTTTTGTAAACATCACTGTTTACCCACGAGGGCGTTAATTAGGTGCAAATTTTATAGTATGTATTAATATAGGAATATCAAAGTGAATATCTTTTGTTATTTACGTGACGTCAAAAAAACAAACGATTGCGCATCAACACTTGCGCATTATATGAGAATATCAGTTAAATATGTCAGATATGTATGTATGTGAAATGTGACAGAGTTATCAACACTGCCTATACATGGTATTTCAACAATTAACTCAGTCAATTGTTTGTTTTCACTTGTTTAATTCTAGAAAAAAACTAGATTTAAGATATTTTCAAAAAACTAACTGAACATTCATGAATTTGTGCATGTATATTCATCATTCTTGAGATATATTCACTCAAAGTTATTTAAATTTTTTGTATAACAGAAACAATTATATTTAGAGTATAAGCAGTGCAAGGGAGATGTCTATTATATACAGAATTACAGATGTTTATTATCATGCTATTATCATACAGAATACGTGATAAATGGACAGTTGAGTTAAAAGCATGTTAAAATCAATACTTATTTGAGTGTGCTAAGCATATTTAAACGTACATATACTGTGTACACTGCTGTATGATGTAGTACACTGTTTTTACAATATTGTACAAAGACAAATACCTTAAGTGGCTCCATATTTTTATTCTGCTTTTTATTTTCAGCAAAAATATAAATTTGAATCGGTAAAATAACTCAAGTATAGAATATTACACTTTGATTTGCAGTGAATGATGACAATCACCTAACAAAGTAGGTAATTGTCACTCTGTATAAATAATTATTAGTTGCTAAGATAGTTTTTTAATCATATCATATCTAATAACATCTATTTAATAGCCATAATATTAACTATGATGGCATAGTCGCATGCAACAACTTTCATTTTTCTATGAAGTAATTTACTGGAAGACTTTATTTACATATATGCAAAGATTTAAATGCCATGCCGTTTCATGTTTCACATACCACGTTCAGTTCGTGCTCAATAGTAGGTATCTCAATAAAAACAAAACTTGCTACAAATGAAATTTTAAAAGATCAATTTCTAACTGTGAATTTTTGATTTGTAAATATTTTGGGTTTTACAAAAAAAGGGTTTTGAGTTTACGAATAGCAATTAAATATATATTACTCTAAATAAGATATACTGCAGTAAAAGATTTAGGTGAAAGAAAGCGCTTGCATTTTGCTAAAATCTCATGGAATGTGTTTCTAAGTTTTTAAAAGGTATAGAGTGGTCAGGCTACTTACTAGGGGGAGGGGTAACAGTGGTTAAATATTCCTTAGCTTTGTATACCTATTCATTATTAAAATCTATTGAAAACTATTTTTTTAAGAAAGCTAGAAATATCCAGCGCAGTGGGCTGATAACGGTTAGTATAAAAAAAATAAAACAACTTTAAATTCAAAGATTATTATCACTTGTTTTCAATGTAAACTATGTAATTTAAATTTTTTTTGATTGAATTACTTTATGTTAACTAGAATTTCTAGTTTTTTAATCGGAAGACATCAATTTTAAGATGATTACATTTCTGCATGTCAACATGCATTTTCTTTTTATGTTTAAACCCACAAGTTCGTGTAAATGTGTAGCCGTTCATCTGTCAACACGACAAATGAAAATGTAGTTAATTGATGTATGTATATAAATTAGATTAAATTAACCTTCACATTATTCCTTTGATTTATTGCGAATAATGAAATTTGAAAAACTTCTAATAATTCAAAAATTTTGTAAAAGATATCTGTACGTCCTGGGCACGTTGTAAAAATTTCAGCTTCATATCTTTTTTCGTTTTTGAGTTATCTTGTTGTCAGACAGAAGGACCGACGGATGGACAGACAACCGAAAATGAACTAATTAGTTGATTTTATGAACACCTATACCAAAATTTTGTTCTCAATAGTTAGTAGTTGTACAAACTTGGGACTAAATTTAGTATATCTTGATATATTTCATATATACATGGTATAAAAATTGATCAGCTGCGTTATTTGAAAGAAGAAGAATTGATTAGTATTAACCAATTATTTGAATTCAGTAACCAATTTGATTCTGTTACATTTGCATACATTTTTTACAATTTTTTCTGTTTTGATTATTTTTATTAGAAATTAGAATTACTTTAATAATATAATTGTATGAATGGACATATAATTCTATGGATTGCTATGATCTTATGGTTTAAGTAACAAAAGAACGTTTTTTTAATTTCTTTTTTTCAAATTTATGGTTGATTCATAAATTTTTCGGCAAATTATATTAAGAAGTTTTTATCAAATGTATAAATTTTGAAATACAAAACCAATTTTTGATTGACAAATATTTCCGAAACTAAAATAAAAGAATATTGAATACTTACATAACAAAATCAAATTAATTCGTTATTAAATAATATTACTTTATATGTTATTTAATTTTCAATAGAATTTAATTAAATTACAATAGTATTAAATCGATATAACTCATGCTTTTATAAAATCATAATTGCTTAATTCCAGAAGTAATCAATGGATCTGTTGTTTTAATTTGTTATATCTATTGATTTAATTTGGTAGTATTGTTATTACGAATATTGTAAAAATTGTTTCATTTAAAACGTTTTAGATTAGAAACTATTAACAAATAAATATCGAAAGTGAAAAATCTTTTTCAAGACCCCATGGTGTGAAAATTATAATAACATATTTAGAAAAAATGAAATAATATTTCATATTGTTTAATTAATCACAGCTGGAAGTAAGTAAAGGTATTTTTACCGAAATAATTGTTGAATATTTAACGTGTTTTTAACAGGAATATCTACCTACATATGTAAAATATCCATTGCAATAGTACTAGAGTGGCTTAACTGTTTTTCCTACGGGAATTTCTGCTCTCTGTAGCACCCTTTCATTTACGTCTAGCCTTCGAAAATAAGTACAGTTTTTTAAAATATAACGAAATATGTTTTTCATTAAGGATGGATAAATAGTTATTAGTAGCTCCGGTGGGTATCGTTTCCGGAAACACGTCCTACAGATCAACGCTGCTGACCATTTAAAAAAAAGTCTTAAATTAAACAATTTTGTATGAGGTATCATTAAATTTGTTGTTACCTGAAAACACATCCACTGCTTTGGAAGTTTGATTTGGATATTATCACTTTTAAGAACGTACGCGTGTTGGCTGTCTGATATTTATTAGATCAATTGATCTTAAATGTTTTACCAAAGATGAATAGTCGATTCCGAACAACGATTATACCGCCTATGCAAATTAGGTAATATACATTAGGTAGCTCGAACATAGCTTTTGGATTAAAATCATAGCTCATATTGCTTGATTTTGCACAATATTAGGTAAAAACATGATACTAAGCGTAGCTACAATTTCAAATTGGTATAAAGGAGAAAAAATTTAGTGATACGTTATACACAACTTGGCTTATATAAGTTCAAAGTTCGATAAGATAGCACATAATAAAAACTAAGTTAAATTTATTGAAACACTATTGTAAGTAATCTTAAATATGAACAAGTGAAAACAAACAATTGACTGAGTTAATTGTTGAAATACCATGCATAGTCAGTGTTGATTTTTTTATCACATTACACATACAAACATGTGACACATACATAACTGATAATCAAGTATAGTACATATTATAAAATTTCCGCCTAGTTGGCGCCCTCAAGGATAAACAGTGATGTTAACGAAAAAATTTTTCAAACAAAAGTTGTTTAATTTTTGATAAGGAACATTTTTTACATTTAAACTTTTGTTCTATCTGTAACGGTTTACAAGATGGGTCCTACGGACCCAAGACTCAATTGACCTATGATGCTCATTTACGAACTTGACCTCACTTTTTACGTCCTGAGTACGCTGTAAAAATTTCAGCTCGATATCTTTTTTCGTTTTTGAGTTATCGTGTCCACAGACGGACGGACGGACGGACAACCGGAAATGGACTAATTAGGTGATTTTATGAACACCTATGACAAAATTTTTTTCCTAGCAATATTATTTTTAAGCGTTACAAACTTGGGACTAAACTTAATATACTATGTATATTTCATATATGCATGGTATAATAAAAATGAATTTAATTTAAAATCCAGATGACAGATATAGCCAAATTAACAAATCATAACTTTTTTTTTCACTGACAGTAACTTAACATTTTTGATGTAGACATATCAAAATAATAGCTATTGTTTAATAAAATAATATCTATTTTCTAAATTTGCATTGTAACAAAAAAAAAAAATTCAACACAACAGTGATCTGTTGAGGAAATGTTAAAAAAAAACTTTCTACAAGTAAAAAAAAAAAATGTTTTTTTTGATATGTAAATAGAATATCAATAAAACTTTTGGATATAATTTATAAAATAGACATACGTTTATTGTATTTCGATATTAAGAATAATAATTATAATTTTGACCAGATGGTTTGTATAATTATTTATTTTTCATTAACAAAGTGTTGATGTTATACCCACGCGTGGAGAATAATAAACCTACCTATAGTTATTAATATAATTAAAAAAAAATTTTTTGATTATACAAATAATTTAAAAAGATGTGTCGTTAATGAGACATTTATTTATCTTTATACTTATAAGAGAAATTTTTAGTTTATTGATGTTTTTGTTTTTTATTTAAATTCGTAGAATCGATTGGGAATAAAACAGAGACGGATTAAGAAATTATGTGCCACTAGATAGTTTCAAAAAATCTATAAATAAAGACCTTTTTTTCTTTAGTTTCAAGTTCTATATTTCTTAGAATCTTAAAAAACGCGTTAGTTGTTCGGGGCAGTTCTCCGACTTGAGATACCGTTATAAATAAGAAAGTAGATGGATTTATTAATGAAGAAAGAAATTTTCTAAATAACTAGAATTCATCGATCGTTACTTACAAGCTTGCTCTATTTTGAACGTCATCAGTCATAAAATTGGTCAAATTGCTTAAAAACGAAAATTTACTGTAAAAATTGCTGTACAATTCTCGCCTCTTTTGAAGTTCAATCACAAATCTGTCTGTAATTACTAGATATACGGTCACTCTGAATGTTTCCCGATCAGATAATGAAGAAGAAAGACCTTGGTCTCAGTATTGATTGTTTATTGCTTTATATATCTCAGATACAGTTTTGATCTTTAAAGCTCTTAATGAAAGTCCTCACTAGACCAAGACTCACTATTGCGAAATATATAAATACTTCGTTTATAGAACACATTATATGCAAACTATTTGATCAATTTAGATGTATTAGACATAGTAAAAAATCTAAACTAATTTCGATTATTTATAATATTCATTCATTATCAAATTCATGATCTCTTGAATGCTGACAGTAATTATTATCCTTTGACATGAATTAATACACACTAATCTGAAGATTGAAAGTTGATAATCTTTATATTAAATCATTTATATTATACATATTGTTTAAATTAACAACATACATAGTTCTTATCTTGTTATTATATAAATATATAATGTATGTTGTATCTTAATAAATCATATTTAAATTTTAAAAAGGTAGTCATATGAAATTTTATTTATTTTTATTATAGTATTGTTTTTTATCTTTAAACAAAATAACATAAATTTTATTTGACATCGTCGCTATTAAAAATAATTTATAATTTTGATTTTTAGTATAATTGTGTTTATCTACTGATTCAATCAGGGCAACAAAAAACATTATTTTAATTATAATATCTTAATTATTAAAATTTTGGTACAAGACACTCTTAAACAGGCCCGTAACGAGGGTACATAGCGCCGATGGCAAGTAATTAGATTGCGCCTTATATATTTTGATGAAAATTCGTATACTGATAGTTTTTAACATAAGAGTAAAGCAAAATGGGAGGAGAGTCGCCATTGTAGCTGAAAAGAATGACCCAAAATTAGTGGGTTTCAAACAACTTCCAATCAGATCGTCTAAATTTGCCTGTTTTATCAAAAAAATAGAATTTTTTTAACTTTATCACGTCATCAGAACCCAAAAAATTTAATTTAGCTCTATCACATCCAAATTTTATCCAATTTTAATATACCAAGTATGTAATCCTACTAAATTTGGGTCATACTTTTCAAATTTGTGCTCAAAATTAACCTTGCTCTAATTGGTTTCAAGAATGTGGAGTCCTCGTCCTGGAATTAAGCACATAAGTGATAGCTAGCGAAAAACTGGCATTGCAGCTGAAAAGAATGACCCAAAATTATCGGGAGACAACAGCCTTAAACCACCATCCTATCCACATACATTCACATTCCGACGATATAATATTGTTGAATTTTTAATAATTAATAAAAATAATGAGTTAATAATTGCTGGTACAATAATTTACACTAGCGCATTAGTAATAATTTATACAATTTCTGTACCTTAATCATATATTTGTTTAAATCATAGTTAACCATATGATTATCGCATGCATTTTCACTGTCTAATTACAATATAACTTGTGAATGAATAACAATCGTTAAATAACTAATTAGGTATCTGATAATAAATATACAAATTATATTTGATAAAAATTATAATACGGAAGTATATATTTGACTAATTTCTTTATTGATATAAAAACATAACTGAAATATATATAAAAATATTTAAGTTATAATATTATAATCAATATTAATAATTATATACTTGGTATTTCTTCCGTTACTTTGGTAGTAAATGTTTTATAATTAAAATGTTTTATAACTGTGATAATTTGTTTTAATTTTATTTAAAATTAGATAAACACTCGTTGTAAAATCAATAATATAATTTCGTATAACTAAATTATTGCTGGTAAAAATACTTGAAGTATCGATTCCTAATAGCATATTTTGTTCAAGTCTGCAAGTCAGGTGAAGAAACGATGGATTATCGTCAACGCACATCCGCTTTAATTTAGTGTGAATTAATTTTTACTTTTGATAGCTATTAAAAAAATACTTTTAGGATTGGAAACGAAAAACATGGGGATATCTTCCAATCTTACAAGTATTTTAACAGCTATCAAAAGTAAAAATAATTTTATACTTTTTAGTCCGTTATAAAAACATGACACATTAAAATTTTTCTCTATTTGGTTATTTGATTTTTACATGTTTATCTAAGAATTTCAAAAGCACACCTTTATTTTGGGGTAAATATAATCTTGTGAAAAGATAGGTTTCTATCTTTATTGAGGTGTATTGTCTAGGTTTTATTATATCGAATGAAAATCTTTTAAAGATCGGTCGCGTGGGCTCCGAGGAAAACTTTGTATCCGTTTTTTAAGAAAATCACTTTATAGTTGGTATAGACGGTTGGAATCATATGCAGGGATCGCTACACGAATATAAATTTTAGGAGAGACTTTCTATGATACAAAGGATTATTTTTTTGTTTTTGTTTTTTTGAACATTTTAAGGTAGTATATCGATAATAGACTTCAGCATTTAGCATTCAGAATTTAATGAAACCTGTCATAGTTGTCCATTATTATATCATAATTAACCAGTTAAGTTTTTAGGGGCCTTCAGAGAACTGAAAATCTGAACGTCCAGTTTTTTGAAATAAAATAAAATCTGTGATTTCCCATAAGGACCAATGTAAAAATATCTTTTTTTTCAGTTCTCTGAAGGCCCCTAAAAATTTAAGTGGTTACTTATGATATAATAATGGACAACTATGCCAAGTTTCATTAAATTCTGAATGCTAAATGCTGAAGTCTATTATCGATAGTACTACCTTAAATGAGATGTCCAATAATGTTTAAATAAACTTTAGGTGATATTTAGGAATATAACTTTACTGTTTTAAATATATTTTTACTAAACTATGCGTACATATTACTTTATAGAGATGTAATTAAGAGCAACTTTCTCACTTTCATTTTACTTTTGAGTTACCAATTATCAAATTTGTGTGTGTAGATGGTAGAGTGTAAATATTATAAAAACATACATTAAAAAAATTGTGTTTAAAATTTATAAAGTAATAAAGATAAATTTTTGTTATTAATCCACTAATATACCCTGTAATTTATTCAAAAATAATAAATAATATCTGCAACTATGATGAGATCATTTAAAAGCTAATAAAAAATAAGTATAGTTTAAAATAAAATATATTTTGATAAATTTTTTATGTATAATTAGAAAAATTTCTATACTTTTCTTACTACCATATTGTTTCATTTATCAAAAATTATATAATTCATCTATAAAACAGCCAATCGAAGATGTATTATATACCTAAAGGCATAGGAAATTGATAAACGTTTATATAAGTTGACAGTCCTAAGGCTGGAATATAACAAAGGGATATAAAAGTGGAGGACGATCCGTTTCCTGTAAATGGCAGTCTTTCGACCCTACTTCACCATATCTTTATGTCTTTAAGTAGCAGTCTTTAGATCGCTTCCACCATGTTTGATATACCATCTTTTAGATTAAAATAAGTTTAAAAAAAAAACCATTTTATCGTTAAAGCATGGGGCGATATTATTGTAAATATTTCAGTGACAGATACTCGTAAAAGTAAATTCATTATAAGATATCTTAAAAGCACCTTTTCGATAAATTATTTTCTATTTTTTAGTTTAGCAAGTTACAAAAGAGTGTTTTTTTAGTAGTGTTATCTGCGCTTCCACCATCAAAGATTTTTTAGTTAATCCTGAAGATAGACGCTCTATTAGCTCAGATGGTTAAGGTGTAACCAATTCCGGCCGCGGTAAACTTAGGGTAGCGGGTTCGATTCCCACCTTCGCAACAAAATTAATTTAATTAATAGTTGTGATAGGCTGGTGCAGTGGTATATGCATATATATGGTATATGCACGAAGGAGATGCTCTCAGCCTTTGAAATTGAGGAGCTGATAAATGAAATTATCAGTGGAAATGTGATAAAACACATATATGGTATCACAATGGGCTCTATAGCCTAAGTGTGTCCTTCGTAGACAGCCAATATAACCTAACCCAACCTAACCTATTCCTGAAGATCCTGATCAGGATAATAAGGACAAACTTATTAATATTGTATTCTCATCATTCATCTTAAATTATTGTATTGTAATCGGTCCTAGATAAGAGTACGAAGTTTAAATTCAATGTTTTGAAGTCGTCGAAGAATCCGTTAATCCGTTGAAGAAACCAAGCTAATAAAAGCGTGTTAAAAATACTTTTTTTAGGGACAAGCATTTATTGAACAAAAAAGTAACAAATAATTTTTTTTATGGGTCACTTATACATGATTATTTGAAAATTGAAAACCATTTTAGTAAGTATGACAACGATAAAAGCATGTATATACTTATAGTATGTTGTAACTCTTTCTCTACACTGCAGTCAGTATATGGGTAACTATTTATAAATAGTTGTTTAAGTGTTTTGTAGGCATTTTAGTAGTAAAAAGTAAATTATGTGATACCATTGTTTTTATAAGACAACAAAAAAAACTATTATCTTATTTGTAATGATAAATTGTTCTAAAATCTATTATTATATTACTTGTGAATATTTACAACCGTTACTAGAATAGGATTCTTATTATTTTATTATAATAAGTATTTAACACGAAATAATAAACTAAAAACAATGTCTACACCTTTATAATAGGTGCAACGATTTTGTATATAATTTTATGGTATCCAGCAATTATTTTCAAGTATATTAGTTATGGCTTATAGATTGTATTGCTATAAGGTGCCTTATAGTCTCTATCGGTATTGTTGATTTTTATTTTTCTGGGGTAGATTCTTCCCTGAAAATTTTCAATAGAAGATGATGGCAATTTCTACTTTTCTACAATGATGGAGTTTTTAAAATCGGAAAAATCTTTTTTTCCAGTTTTATACTGTGATAAATTATGTTAAAACTTGACAACAAGACGAAAAGTAAGCATAAAATTTTACGATATCTGGAGTGACTTTCAAAATATCGAAATTTAAAAATTTTGTTTAATTTTTTAGCTTTCGATATTTCGAAAGCACAGGCAGATATCGAAAAATTGTATATTTATTTTTGGTCTACATTCAGGAAGTTATAACAAAATTCATTATCAGTAAACTTGAAAATAAGGCACACATAATTGCAACCACAAATCTAAACTTGCCTTGGCAACACTTTTAAGCTTAATTATTAATTATCTGTCTCAGGCTATGTTATTGGGTCACAATGCTGATGTCTGAATAGTCCCATAAAGTTAGGTGAAATTCACTGAAGTTTTGATTACAGCAATGCCACTTATGCTAATTTTTAGCTTTTCCCTATAGAATAAGCATTTATAATATGCGCAGAAAGAAAAAAGGAATTTCGAAAAGATCCACGATTTTTCACGTTTTTCCACATTATTGTCCAATTTACTCAAAAAATATGCATTTTAGAAAAAAACTAGATCAGTTCAAAGTTATCTGGCGTAAAATTTCCCATATTTTAAGGAGGGACATTTATGAGACTTATCGAACTAATTTCATTGAACTTTAAGTTACAAAGTGACAAAAAGCAAGGTTTAGCATTTCGCACATAGAACGCACATTGCAAAAAAGGTTGGTGAATGAACGTCCTTAAGTATCACTCTCACTTTTCATTCCCTTAGGGAAAAGGAAAACATTGTATGTTGAATTATCAGACATAAATCATAATTTAAAATAACCTAAAATTGCTCTCATTTTTTTTTTCAAGTAATTTTGCAGACAATATAATAATATTGATATAAATCAATTTCTTTTTTTTTTCTTAATTAGATTTTTATGTAAATTAATAAAAAAAAAAACAAGTTATCACACAAACTAGAATGAATAGTAATCAGTGGTTATAATGTATTTCTTTGATTTCGGAAGTTGTATACATTTTAATTTACATATGTCATATCTTAATGTTTTTGGGGACAATAACTTTTCAATATTTATTTCAGTATTGATTTATTTTTTAGCGGTTTCTTTTTATTGTACTTATCCGTCTTTTTATGTTTTTCCAATCATTTCTGTTACTTTTTGTGATACCTCAACTTAAAATCGAACGAATATAAAGTAGATTCATTTTTTAAGTTAACGCGCATAGAATGTTAAGGTATATATTTGTGAATGCGCTTAAAAAAAAGATGTATTTCAAATCGAAACGATCTTTTTGCGCCACTTTATATTTCTTCTTATCTATAGAAGATATCTAATAAAAATCATGAAATCGAAATGAAATTTATTAACGATCTATTAACGATGATAAGTAGAATGGTTTGTAGATATAATAATATATGTATATGATAAGCAAAACGTGGATATGATCTTTAGAAGTCAGATTGATTTTGTCAATTTTATACATTTCTAATCTGAGAGCTGATAATAGGTTTAAAGAAGATAGAGTCCTGGTCCCGGAATTAAGCACATGAATGACAGCTAACGAAAAACTGACATCACAGATGAAAAGAATGACCTAAAATTAGTAGGTTTCAAAAACAATTCCATTAAGATAGGATCAAATTTGCTTGTGTTACCAAAAAAATCGAATTTTTTAACTTTATGACGTCATCAAAATCAAAAAAATTTAATTTTGCTCTATCACATCCAAATTTTATCCAATTTTAATAAACCAAGTATGTAATCCTCCTAATTTTGGGTGATACTTTTCAAATTTGTGATCAAAATTAATCTAGCTCTAATAGGTTTCAAGGAAGTAGAGCCCTAGTCATTAAATCAAGCACATAAGTGACAGCTAGCGAAAAACTGACATCACAGCTGAAAAGAATGGCCTAATATTAGTGGGTTTTAAAAAAAATTCCAATGAGATCGGATCAAATTAGCCTGTGTTATCAAAAAAATTTATTAACTTCATGACGTCATCAGAACCCAAAAAATTTTTTTTGCTCTATCACATCCAAATTTTATCCAATTTCGACTACGTTAAATACAATCTGAAAAGAAAGAGATAAGTCTAGTTTACACAACGACTTCAACAGTAGGGGTCAAATCTTCCTAAAGTACTGGACTTGTTTCTTTCTTTTCAGATTTTATTTAGCTCAATCGGGTTTTTGATTTTTTAAAATTATTTAATTTATTCTGTGTACACACAAATCAACCGCTTACATACACCTACACAACTAAAAGATTGACTTGAGAAAGTAAAGATATCATTACAATTTTTATTTCGATTTTCGGTACGAATGTAAATAACAGTCTAAAATACAAGTAAGGCAGAACTTTTTAAATTACGATGAACACAGAAATCCTTTTTAATAAAATATTTCTCAGATATAGGAGATAAGACACCCGTTTATAAAACAATAATTGCGTTTAATATTACTTATAAGTATAATAAATTACAAAAAAAAAAACAATTTTTTTATTTGTTTTGTTATAAAAATATATAATCTTGTTGTTTTTGTTGTTGTTCTTATGTTGATTTGTGAAAAAAAACTTGCTCACATGCAATGCGTTTAGAATTTAGAGTGAGTGAGTGTGTATCGTTCGTTCGTGTATTTAAAAGTCTACATTTCACAACAAGACTTATTATGGTACGACATGACAGACCATTGTGTTACATGTATGTAGGCATTATATCATTCATATTGTGGTGTGTATGGTATAATAATACTTACTTCTTATGTATACATAAGTTTTACGAATAATTATTTACCACAATCACAGTGTGTTTCAAATTTGTTTGTCTTCATATTAAAAACATCCTCCGAGTAACGAGTTTGGACTGATAATATAAAGAATTTTCCGAAAATTTGGGGAGACAACGGGGAATACCGTTCATCCTGGATATTCGTGTTCAGCGACCTCCAAAAACTCCCGGGTAACGAGTTTGGACTGATTATATAAAGAACTTTCCGGCAACCCCAGGAAATGGACGTAGTAGCATTCACCCTGGGCACCCTGGGAAAACAATTATGTCGTACTATTCGTGTTCAGTGACCCCAAAAACTTCCGGGTAACGAGTTTGGACCGATTATATAAAGAATATAAAGAACTTCCCGAAAACTTCAGGAGGCGACGGAGATACCATTCACTCCGGTCACCAAGTACCTCGGAGACCTATTTTGTTGAAATTTTCGTGTTCAGCGATCCCAAAAATTCCCGTATAACGAGTTTGGAATCAATTTAATCACTATTAAAAGGTTAATAATAATCAATTTGTTTGTTTCTTAGACGCCAAGGGTACGCCAAGAAGACTACGAGTGGTCAGACCGAAATATCAGCGTAAAAACTAGCCTATGAAGATGTAAAGTCCGGATCTTCGTTAAAAACAGTGACAAAAAAGAGAAGACTATAACACTGTTCCCTGCTGAGCGATGAAAATTAGGAAATGAGAAGTAAGATAAGGCTCAGAATCGAATGTTTAACCAGGAACAAGAGCGTGAGCTACGTAAATATTTAATTAGATGTGCAGACATATATTTTGGCCTAACTAAAAAGGATATTATGAAATTGGCATACAAACTAACTGTTAAGTACGGCTTATCAGAACCTCAGACATGGGATGGCAAAGAAATAGCAGCCGAAGAATGGTTTCGCATGATCAATGAATGCATGATGTTGAAAACATGTTCATTGACTATTTTTTGTATTATTTGCATGTGTTTCAATTGACCCCAGGTACTATTTCAACCGATCCTGGTATTGGGAAGATTCAAACAAAAGCCTTTTTTTCAAAATTTGATTTTACAAATACAGTGATCTCAAATAACATTGCCTATTAGCAGACAGATGTATGACCTTTTATTTATTAGACTTACGCCATCGCTCTCTTAACTAATCTCAATGCAATGGACGGTAAACGGTAAAATGTTTCAACCGTAACCAGTCTACCCTACGATTGACACCTTGAAGTTATGATAACTAATATTCGGCAGATTATAAGACGAAATTACTTTGATAAATGGAAAGACTTTTGGAAGTTAAGTAAATGATTTTAGTAGATTTAGAGTAAGTCTGTTAAAATTGTGCAATATTTCTCCACAACACTCTGTAATGGAATGTAAAATTGATTAAAAAAATAATATTTGTAGGAGCAAAAAACGAAAGCCGTTTTAATATGAAGAATGGATCGATATTATGGTTACGGTACAATTTGTATCAAACAACTTTTTGTTACATATTATTTATGGTTGCTATGGTTAAAGCATGAAGATGAAGCAATTCATTTCTAGATAATTGAAGTATTGAACAAAAACTAGTAGTGAAGATTAATAAAACGACCGCGATTGGTTTCAAAACGAAAGCTTTAATATAAAATGGATAAATAACATAAAAGAGATAAATAACATAAAATCGATAATTACACAAGAGCCACTTTAATTTACGGTGGAAATTTGAAAGGTTAGTTCTAAGCATTCTTCAAGGGGGTGAAAGTTTATATGAAATTTTGTAATTTTGGTGGTGAAAAGAGGATGATAGTTTTTGGTATCCCTTTGAAAAAATCGAAAAATGGAAAAAAAAAAATTTGTTTTTTAATTTGATGAAACTTGGTGGATGGGGTAATTTTGGCACAAAAAGTAAAAAAATCAGGTTAATTGAATGCTTGGATGCAAAATTTTTGAGATATTGCAATATTTGGATCGATTTCAGTCCGTATCTCAAAAACTATTCGACCAGTCAACAAATGCACCCGATTTTTGTACTTTTTGGGTCAAAATTACATTATATACTGTGTTTTATCGAAATCGGAGATGCAAAAAATTTTGCGATTTTTTGCGGTTTTTTTAAGGGGTACGTACCCCTTTGAAAAAATTGAGAAAATCGGAAAAAAAAATTTGTTTTGGAATTTGATGAAACTCGGTGGATGGGGTAATTTTGGCCCAAAAAGTATAGAAATCAGGTTATTATAATGATTGGATGCAGAATTTCTGAGATATCGCAATATTCGGATCGATTTTGGTCCGTATCTCAAAAAGTATTTGACCAGTCAACAAATGCACCCGATTTTTGTACTTTTTGGATCAAAATTACCTTATATACTGAGTTTTATCGAAATCGGAGATGCAAAAAATTTTTCGATTTTTTGCAATTTTTTTAAGTGAAAAAATCGATATAATTCGATAAATAAATTTTCACCTATAAATAAATTTGCTACCCAGGGCGATAGAAAAATTCTGCTCGCGAAGAACATAAGAATCTTATTTATATTCTTGCAGGCAGCAACAGAGTAATCTTATTTATTTTCTTGCAGACAATAATACAAATTCTATTCTCTATAAAAGTATATTCCATATTCTAAATTGGTTTATATTATATTCAGTCTAGCCTCATAATTATTAATAAATATTATTTATTATTGTGCCAGTTAATAAGAGCGACGACAGAAATAAACCGCTATGCTAAATATAGATAGATAAAAACAAAATTTATTACAAATCGATCAATTAATTAATTAAATATATTTTATATACGCTTTAAAATATATACCAAAGATAATAATTTCGTCAAATATAATATTATCGTTGTTAAACTTAGACATAGATAAAAATATCAACCAACGTATAACATGTGACCCACATTAATTTAATTAATATTATTAATTATTTGAATTAATTAAGTTAAGCTGGTTTTTGGTATATTATATTGATCTAAAATTCAATAATTACATAAAAAGTAACTGTAAGTACTGTTATAATCGCTTTCCGGGCTTATTAATTTTATGATAAATGTTTCTTTATTTATCATTTCAGCTAATTAGTAAGATGACTTAGCTTACTTGTTTTTGACTGCCTGTCAATAACTTAAACTGATTAGTTATAACTTCCGACTAAAAATTGAAGTATTCTAATTTTAGCGGGTCTGTGAATCTTTATTACGATGTTCTTGTAATTCATTACTGGTTTTTATAATTTTTCTTTGATTGTACTTCTAATTATTACTGTTTTTCATTCTTTTCTTTGTGGTAAAAAATAAACATTTACATTATATGTTAAAACTTTTGAGATGTTAACACTTTTAAAACTAATAAATTATTGGTATTATAAATAACTTACGAATTAAATTATCCTAAAACTTGATATTATGATTTGAATATTATTTTGAATTTGGCATTACCTGGAAAAAACAAAAAATATAATTAGTTTTATATTTAAATTTAAATTTTAGTTTCAAAAAAAATAAGAACTTTTGTTGATTCTATTTGAGAAGAGAAACTTTTTTAAGGATTTGATATAAAATTGCTTTACAATCATGTTGGGTGGTTATGATAATGAATGTGATAAGTTAAATTTTTTTAAGCACATTTTGCTGTTACATTTTATTAAAACCCGTTTGTCTTATCAATAAATAAATTATTTTATTCTTTTTGCAAAAATTGTTGATTATAAACATAAAAGTAATTTTTTTACACACATGATACACGTTTGTACGCAGCACAGGTTGTTGCTTTTACGTTGTATTTACTGGCATCCAATGTTACAATTACGTACAGAATGCCTTATTTTTCACTAACGAAAAAGTGGATGGATGTCTCCAAAACATACTATTTGAATTTATATTATTTTTGAATGAAAATTTGAGCTTCAGAATTTCATTATGACCATAACTGTTGTTTCTTTTACGTATGGTAAAAGAATTAAATAGGGTTTCGATGACACGATTAAGAAAGCTCAGGGCCGGGCCTTTCTAAGCTTATAAGCATTGTATTTGATTACCCTCCAAGCAATCAAATATATGGCTCACAAAATATTATGATTAAAAGTAAATGACTGAAACTAATTCTTATACATGAATATGATAGACTTGAATTATATAGCAATTTAGAGTTTTGATAGACTTGAGATGACTCACTCACAGTCACTTTTTTGACACAATTTTTATACTTTTATTATTTTTATTGATTAAATTTTTAATAAAAATGTAAATGGATATATGTATTACTTAAAATGGGCGTGGCCAAGGGGGAGGCAGAAAGGGGCAGTCCGCTCATTTGATTGACAAATGTTTGGAATCGCAATAGTATTTCGCCAGTAAAATCACCGTATAGTAATCCAAGTCCGGATGTTATTCTCGTAAAATCAAGTAGAAGCAAGTTGAAAAAGAAAGTTACTGTAAACGATACAGGCGTGAACGAGATCATATACATGATCATATTCCAAGGCATATATCCAGATCAAGAAGTGGAAGTCCTACACGAGTTCGACGACGAATATCTCGATCACCATCATGGACACGATCATCACATTATAGTCATTCAAGTAGTAATCGATCACATAGGAAATATAGATCTTGAAGTCCACGACCGTTAAGACCATCTAGTCCCAGAACACCGCCAAGGTAATTACTTTATACTTTATTTTTATTATCATTGATATATTCTACTAAATTCAAAATTTCATTTCAAATTTGCATTTCCATTGATCAAATCGCATTTCAAGTTTTTTTTTTCAAAATATATTTAATGAAGTGATAATTTGTTTGTTAAAAGTTGCCCAGCCGTTTTGAAGTTAAGTGGTCCTTAAATGGTTCCAGTACCTTAAGTCTTAAGAACCACTCCTCATTATCTTCATTCACAATTAATGGTTATAATTAATTATGTATATATTACTGGAGTAAATCTAAGCAAAAAAAGGCTGTTATATGGATTAAAAGTTCGAGCAGTGAAACTTTGGGGTTTTTCTTTTCACATCAAAATAAGTATTTTTTGAAATTTTTTACTTTCCCGGAGTGGTGCAACATGTTTAAAAAACAAAATGGCGTCAAAAATTTTTTTCAGAAATTTTATCATTTTTATTTTATATTCGCAAAAGGAGACATCGGTGCATATCCAAATTTGGTAGGTTTGTAGTCCATGTTAAGAACTACTCCTCATAATTTTTTGGTGGGGTTTCGTCCCTTCCCCTCCCAGTTATATATATATGTATACATACATATGGTAAAACAGTTCATTTGACTATAACTTGAAAAATATTCGATTGATTTTAATGAAACTAATATCAATAGTAGGTTTTAGTACTTACAACTTGCGGTTAAAATTTTAGCGAAATCCGTTAAATAGTTCGGCCAAAATTTCCAATTTAGGGAATTGTTTAAAATGGCTGCCATTTTATGCCATTTTGTCCTACGAGGTTAAATTTTTTTTTAAATTGTAGCATTTTTTATTATCTTTCGATTTTATAATAAGTGGCTTACCCGTAAAATGACTCCTTGATCCATATTTTTGCGAAAAACGGAAAATTTAACACTTTCTGGAATTAATTGTTTGGGGGGTGTATGGACTGGCTTTGGGGGGTTGTTTTTTGCTTTGGCATGAGAAAACTATTTTTAAAAGAGGTCTATATGGTTTAAAGCAAAATTTTTAAGTTTTAACCCCCGCGCTGTAAGGGGGAAGGGGTGTATGAAATAAATGTATCTTAAAAGATTTTAAAAAGAGGTCAAAATAGTTTAAAATGCTAAAGTAACCCAAAATTTTAGATGCAAAATTTTTATGACGTATAAAGGGGTTTTGGGGGTCGCTGATCTCGAACTTTTGGCCCAAATAAGTACACCCCCTAAAAATATTACAATTGTTTTTGATAATCTATTGCAAAATTCGAGATCAGCGACCCCCAAAACCCCTTTATACGTCATAAAAATTTTGAATTTGCAAAAAATATGAAAGCGGGAGGGGAAGGGGTGGATGTTGTAAAAAGTGCTATATTAATAAAAGCATCTAAAATTTTACTTTAGCATTTTAAACTATTTTGACCTCTTTTTAAAATCTTTTAAGATACATTTATTTCATACACCCCTTCCCCCTTACAGCGCGGGGGTTAAAACTTAAAAATTTTGCTTTAAGCCATATAGACCTCTTTTAAAAATAGTTTTCTCATGCCAAAGCAAAAAACACCCCCCAAAGCCAGTCCATACACCCCCCAAACAATTATTTCCAGAAAGTGTTAAATTTTCCGTTTTTCGCAAAAATATGGATCAAGGAGTCATTTTACGGGTAAGTCACTTATTATAAAATCGAAAGATAATAAAAAATGCTACAATTTAAAAAAAAATTTAACCTCGTAGGACAAAATGGCATAAAATGGCAGCCATTTTAAACAATTCCCTAAATTGGAAATTTTGGCCGAACTATTTAACGGATTTCGCTAAAATTTTAACCGAAAGTTGTAAGTAATAAAACCTACTATTGATATTAGTTTCATTAAAATCAATCGAATATTTTTCAAGTTACAGTCAAATTAACTGTTTTACCATATGTATGTATACATATATATATAACTGGGAGGGGAAGGGACGAAACCCCACCAAAAAAATATGAGGAGTAGTTCTTAACATTGACTACAAACCTACCAAATTTGGATATGCACCGATGTCTCCTTTTGCGAATATAAAATAAAAATGATAAAATTTCTGAAAAAAATTTCATTTTTGACGCCATTTTGTTTTTTAAACATGTTGCACCACTCCGGGAAAGTAAAAAATTTCAAAAAATACTTATTTTGATGTGAAAAGAAAAACCCCAAAGTTTCACTGCTCGAACTTTTAATCCATACACAAGGCGTAATTTCACTCTACTATATGATAAATATTAAAATTCATGTAGTCATATAAAAACAGCTGTGTATATATCCGGTGTACTAATTCATTCATATTAAGGATATGTTAATATGTATAAAATCAGGATTTTCCAATAAAATGTAATAAATTTTTCAATTAGATGTCATAATAAACAAAAGTAAAAACTATGAATAACCTTCACCTACATATTTAACACTTTATATAAGTAGTATTAGTTATTTCTACAAAAGTTAATAATATAATATAATATAAATGTGCAAGCAATGTAACAAGTTAATTAATATAAAAAAAACCAGTGCACTGATTTCACATTTTGTGTCAAATGTGATACCTACTTTAATCAAATGTAATATAAAATGGATTTGACTTATATGTCTTTTAAGTCTCGTTTTATTATCTTAATTGTAAAATACTAGTATGGTAATATTTAAATTTTGAGTTTGGTGTCTTTTCTTATTATTCCAGCAAACAGAACATTAAAAACAATCAAAGTTCGAAAAATTTGAATTGGAAGACGTAAAAATAATACCAAATACTTGTTAATCCGGAGTCGGTGAGCACGAATATCGCGATAGAATTATTCTCCGAGGTATCTGGTGCCCAGGGGGAGTGGTATCTCTGTCGTTTCTACGAGTTTTTGGGAAATTCGTAACATAATCAGTCCAAACTCGTTACACGGGGGGTTTTGGTTACTCCAGTTGAAATTAGGGATACCGTTTATGCTGGCCAGCAGGTATCTCGGAGACCAATTTTGACGCGATATTCGTAAAATATTTTAAGAGTAACAAGTTTGGAATCATTTTCATCACTATTAACCGAATTGTGATCTCGCATCTCTTAACAAAATACATCAATAATGAGGTGACAAATAGTGGACTTAAAATAAAAATCGGCTTAAAAATGCGTTTGATTTTATATTTTTAACCCCCGAACCAAAATGGGCTGTTATAAGTTTGACCGCTATATGCGTGTGTCTGTCTGTGTGTCTGTCTGTCTGTGCAATCGTAGCACCCAAACGGATGAACCGATTTTGGTTTCGTTTGAAAAGTAATTTAATGAGGAGTGTTCTTAGCTATGTTAACATGCGAAATTAGGGTTTCGTATTGGAAAAAAACTGAAAAATTGGCGATGATCTTCAAAATTGGTTCAGTTTAGAAAAATATTTAAGAAAAATGGTAATTTTATTGAAGAGTCTTCTTAAGTTCATTTTGGTGGCTTTTTGTGTAGTTAGATAAAATTAAATACCATTGTTCGCGTAATATTTGTTTTCTTGAAAAACTACAGTCTCATTTTCATAAAAGAAAAATCAATATTTTTGTATTCAAATAGAAAAATCCTTAATTTTAGAGAAAAATTATATTTCTTACATTTGATTTAATTTTCCCTCGCCAATATTTCAGTGGTTAAACACCAAGATATTTCTGACCACTCCTATCAAAGATAGTGGATATTAAACAGCTTAAATTTTAGACTTAGATATATAAAATTATATAAGATAACAAATTTGAATTTCAAATGTGATTTATTCAAAGTTTCTCCTTTTTTGTTGTACTTTTTTCTCAAACTAATTGTACAATCACTTAAACTAACTTAACTTCTATGGGGATCATTTGGAATATTAAACATGAAAAAATAAAAAATTTTATAATAATATAATCATACTTATTCCAGTTCCTCATTCCTTGTAATATGTAATAATTACATGTAGAAAGTTGACATTTTAATTTTGATTAATAATAATATATGATTAATTCGAAATTATTATAAAGATATATACCATACCTACCATACATGAAACAAAATTGTGGGTGTTTTTTGTATGCTTTTTTTTATTATAGAACTTATAATTATTTATTTATAAGTTATTTCCAAACACTCCATTTGCTTTCTTATGCATTGAAGAAATTTTTGATTTTACTAAAACAGCATAGTTTAAAAAAGATTTAGAATTAATAACATGGGTATGGGTGGTATGGGTATGGAGGTTAGCGGGCCATGCTCGAGGATCGCGCCTCGAATGGTTCAGAGCACCTAGCCAAGTAGACCCTTGTACTCTTTCCCCGCTACGCTTTTCAGTGGCTATTATAATCAACTGATGTACTGAAAAGCAGGATTTGCCTAGCGCTGAGTTTCCTAATTTCTTCTGGTTCGACTATGGCCGGATCAAACCATTTCCTTCGCTGCTGTATGAGCGCCGGGCAGTAACAGAGAATTTTCTCCGCATCTGTCACACGCGGGAGATTGTCTTTTTCCAATCTGATGTTGGAACTTGTTCAGGTAATCATGCCCTGTGAGTAACTCTACGATGACTCTAATATCAGCTCAGTTTAGTTTCAAGATCTCCTCGGCTCTGTTACCGAGCGAGTTTCCTTCATCCAACAGGCTTTTGGCGATTCGCCCTCCCTCGTAGCTGGTCCATGCCTTTAATTGTTGGTTTTTCAGATTATCTCCTAATCTGTTAAATTATTAACATGCTTTTATTAAATTTAGTTGTAATGAAGTGATAATGTTGTAACTTAAAATTGTAATTAATGTCTAAAATTTAAAATAATTATTTAGTTCTTCAAATTATTTTGTAAAATTATCACAGAGTAAAAGCACATTCAGCCCCATCATAAGTGTTTATACTTAAATAATTTTTTTTTAAATTCTTTTTGAAAGGAAATTAAAAAAATATTCATAAAGAACTTCGAAATAAGGCAATCAAACATGAAAAAAGACATTTTTGCTGGATTTAACGGATCATTTAATAATTACTCAATTAGGTATTTTCTGTAAATTTAATAATTACTTAATTAGGTATTTTCTGTAAAAGTGTTTTAGTTGATTGAAAAGTATGAAAGTAAAATAAAATGTAAAAAAACGTGTGGTGGTTCCTACATTCTTCACGCTTTTTCATAGCTGCTTTCCCCAATGGGTACTACTTCATTTTTATATCATGCATATATGTAATATCCAAGGTATACTAACATAACAAGGTATAGCAACATGGGTCAATTGGGTCTTGACCTATGGGTCTGTAGGATCCATCTTGTAAACCGTTAGAGATAGAACAAAAAGTTTATATGTAAAAAATGTTCCTTATAAAAAAATGAACAACTTTTGTCTGAAACATTTTTTCGTAAACAACACTGTTTACCCGCGAAGGCGCAAATTAGGCGTAAATTGTATAGTATGTATTATATAAATTGTATATGTATGTGCAATGAGATAGAGTAATCAACACTATTTATGCATGGTATTTCAACAATTAACTCAGTCAATTGTGTGTTTTCACTTGTTATACCTTAAATTTATAATTACTTTACTATAGTCATTTGGTTCATAAAAAAGGGGTTAAATACCTGGGAAGATTTCCGGGAGTTTTGAAAATGGGTGATTTTATAGATTTTAAAGAGAAATTGCGTCAAAAAGCAGTCTTTTGACTGTATCTCCATTCCGAGTCATTTTAAGAAGAAAATATTTATATACAAATATATCTGATCATTTCTTTTATACAAAAAGAAATAAAAACAAGGAAACAAGGCATTTCATAATTGTTTATATCTTTACACGATGTTACAAATTGATTTTGATTAAAGGTGTGGTTTTGTAATTTAGATTAGAATGACACTAATTGTAATACTTTACGTAGAGTAAGTACTGTTCTAAGTTAACACGTACACGATTTTCAATTTATACGCTTTGTTAAAAAACAGTATATTCTTATTTAAATTATATATTATTGATATATATTATTGATATTTATAAGCTACCTAAAAATTAAAACCAACGAAATTGTACACGAAAGCGGAAATAAGTGATAGCTAAATAAAATGAAATAAAGTTTATAACGAAATAGTCTTTATATTTAAAGTTGCAATTGCCCAGCGAAGCGGATGGGTAAGGTTTCTGAGATATCGCAATATTTGGATCGATTTTAGTCTATATATCTCAAGAACTATTCGACTAGCAAACAAATGCACCCGATTTTTGTACTTTTTGGGTCAAAATTACCTTTAATACTGAGTTTTATAAAAATTGGAGTTAAAAAATATTTTTCGATTTTTGCAATTTTTTTAAGGGGAAAAATCCCTTTGAAAAAATCGAGAAAAACGCAAAAAAAATGTTGTTTTGGAATTTGATGAAACTCGGTGGATAAGGTAATTTTAATCCAAAAAATATAAAAATCAGGTTAATTTAATGATTGGACCTATAAAAAGTATACAATGTCAGCGAGTATCATGGGCAAAACTTCATTTTTAAAATAGGTAGAGTTCCCCACCGAAAAATTAAAATCCACAGAAAAATTGTGAACAAAAGGGATATAACGTGATAATCTTTGTTTTAAAAAGGAGAAATTGCCCATCTAAGCGGGCGTGTATCTGCTAGTAGAACACAATATTTTAAGTTGAATTATAGAATAGCTATGTCATATCATATGTGTTACAAAATTATCAATAAAATCATGTAGTCTGTTTTAAATTCACCGACAGACACTATATTTATAAACTATTTTGTCTGTGAATTAATAATAAAAATCACCATCTGGTTTTATAAATGACAAATAAATCATATATTTTTTTTAAAAATATTTCACCAAAGAAATAATAAGTTCATAAATATCAACCTTATTTGGAATAATAATGAAAAATATAAAAATATTAAAACAATAAATTGAATTACATAATATTGTTAGTTTAAATATTATATTGTATACATATAAAGTCTGTCTATAAATATATATACCATATGTGTTTGTACCATTTAGGCATATACATATCTGTATTATGACAGAATACATCCGTTTAGTAATGCATCTAAGCGAGACGTATTATATACAAGTGTTGTAAGACTAGTAGTATACGATACGACAGATCTTCCGTTGTATGCAGTGATGATTGATGAACTTACTAGTTATCTGTAACTAAAAAACTCCCACTCTCCAAGCGACTTCTATCTTATGTTCAGTACATGTATATAATACCTCTCGCTTAGATGCATTACTAAACGGATGTATTCTGTCATAACACAGATATGTATATGCCTAGATGGTACAAACACACATGGTATAATAGTTATTTTATAACTATGTACCCACATTCACTTTACAATGACATTTTGTTATTGTTCAACTATTTTATGGTAAGTATGTGATATCAACCATGATCCATAAAACTAACCAGCCAACCCCATTACTCGATTAGCCTCTTAATATATCGTGAATATTTTTCTTTTATCAAACTTAATGAAAAATTGAAATTCGCGAAAATACGGTAATTGCCTGATGTCGAGTTTGCCATATTATCAGACTTAAGGAGGTATGCAAGGGTTGAATAATACTAGGGATTTCAATAAAACTTTATAGATACATTTTTTGATAAACAAAGATTAAATCATTATTTTATCGTTCAAAGTTGGCTGAAAAAATGATGAATCATATAGGTTATCCTTTTCAATTGGATATTTCTATATCAACAAATCTGGAGAGTGTGATAAAAAACTATCTAAAATATTTAGACAATCTTTTAGTTTATAAAACTGTCATAAAAATATAAGGTTGTCGATGATATAAAAACAAAATTTTAATTTAATTATGAGTTCATCGAAGATCCACCATTGTATTGATGATTGAAGAGAGATATCTATATTATCAAATTTATAAGCAGTACTAGCACACAATATATTATATACTTTTGTAGTTGCGTAATATTGTAAAGCTAAAAATAACAATTAATTAAAGAGAATTGAAAAAAATACACTCGAACCAGGACTCGAACCCGGACATCTTGGATTCATGTCAAGCGCCCTACCAATTAGGCTATTCGAGTTCTAGACACGAATGCAATTTTTTCAACTCAATGAATTTTTTTTACTTTGTTTATCCACCTTATTTATTATTATTACTTATTATTGTTGTTCACATTTAATTATGCACACAATATTTACATCATGGTCTTTCGACTAATTTTGATATATAATATGTTACATTCAATCGTAAACTAAATTGACAAATGTCTTGTCTAGCAATCTTAATTAAAGAGAATTGAAAAAAATACACTCGAACCAGGACTCGAACCCGGACATCTTGGATTCATGTCAAGCGCCCTACCAATTAGGCTATTCGAGTTCTAGACACGAATGCAATTTTTTCAACTCAATGAATTTTTTTTACTTTGTTTATCCACCTTATTTATTATTATTACTTATTATTGTTGTTCACATTTAATTATGCACACAATATTTACATCATGGTCTTTCGACTAATTTTGATATATAATATGTTACATTCAATCGTAAACTAAATTGACAAATGTCTTGTCTAGCAATCTTAATTAAAGAGAATTGAAAAAAATACACTCGAACCAGGACTCGAACCCGGACATCTTGGATTCATGTCAAGCGCCCTACCAATTAGGCTATTCGAGTTCTAGACACGAATGCAATTTTTTCAACTCAATGAATTTTTTTTACTTTGTTTATCCACCTTATTTATTATTATTACTTATTATTGTTGTTCACATTTAATTATGCACACAATATTTACATCATGGTCTTTCGACTAATTTTGATATATAATATGTTACATTCAATCGTAAACTAAATTGACAAATGTCTTGTCTAGCAATCTTAATTAAAGAGAATTGAAAAAAATACACTCGAACCAGGACTCGAACCCGGACATCTTGGATTCATGTCAAGCGCCCTACCAATTAGGCTATTCGAGTTCTAGACACGAATGCAATTTTTTCAACTCAATGAATTTTTTTTACTTTGTTTATCCACCTTATTTATTATTATTACTTATTATTGTTGTTCACATTTAATTATGCACACAATATTTACATCATGGTCTTTCGACTAATTTTGATATATAATATGTTACATTCAATCGTAAACTAAATTGACAAATGTCTTGTCTAGCAATCTTAATTAAAGAGAATTGAAAAAAATACACTCGAACCAGGACTCGAACCCGGACATCTTGGATTCATGTCAAGCGCCCTACCAATTAGGCTATTCGAGTTCTAGACACGAATGCAATTTTTTCAACTCAATGAATTTTTTTTACTTTGTTTATCCACCTTATTTATTATTATTACTTATTATTGTTGTTCACATTTAATTATGCACACAATATTTACATCATGGTCTTTCGACTAATTTTGATATATAATATGTTACATTCAATCGTAAACTAAATTGACAAATGTCTTGTCTAGCAATCTTAATTAAAGAGAATTGAAAAAAATACACTCGAACCAGGACTCGAACCCGGACATCTTGGATTCATGTCAAGCGCCCTACCAATTAGGCTATTCGAGTTCTAGACACGAATGCAATTTTTTCAACTCAATGAATTTTTTTTACTTTGTTTATCCACCTTATTTATTATTATTACTTATTATTGTTGTTCACATTTAATTATGCACACAATATTTACATCATGGTCTTTCGACTAATTTTGATATATAATATGTTACATTCAATCGTAAACTAAATTGACAAATGTCTTGTCTAGCAATCTTAATTAAAGAGAATTGAAAAAAATACACTCGAACCAGGACTCGAACCCGGACATCTTGGATTCATGTCAAGCGCCCTACCAATTAGGCTATTCGAGTTCTAGACACGAATGCAATTTTTTCAACTCAATGAATTTTTTTTACTTTGTTTATCCACCTTATTTATTATTATTACTTATTATTGTTGTTCACATTTAATTATGCACACAATATTTACATCATGGTCTTTCGACTAATTTTGATATATAATATGTTACATTCAATCGTAAACTAAATTGACAAATGTCTTGTCTAGCAATCTTAATTAAAGAGAATTGAAAAAAATACACTCGAACCAGGACTCGAACCCGGACATCTTGGATTCATGTCAAGCGCCCTACCAATTAGGCTATTCGAGTTCTAGACACGAATGCAATTTTTTCAACTCAATGAATTTTTTTTACTTTGTTTATCCACCTTATTTATTATTATTACTTATTATTGTTGTTCACATTTAATTATGCACACAATATTTACATCATGGTCTTTCGACTAATTTTGATATATAATATGTTACATTCAATCGTAAACTAAATTGACAAATGTCTTGTCTAGCAATCTTAATTAAAGAGAATTGAAAAAAATACACTCGAACCAGGACTCGAACCCGGACATCTTGGATTCATGTCAAGCGCCCTACCAATTAGGCTATTCGAGTTCTAGACACGAATGCAATTTTTTCAACTCAATGAATTTTTTTTACTTTGTTTATCCACCTTATTTATTATTATTACTTATTATTGTTGTTCACATTTAATTATGCACACAATATTTACATCATGGTCTTTCGACTAATTTTGATATATAATATGTTACATTCAATCGTAAACTAAATTGACAAATGTCTTGTCTAGCAATCTTAATTAAAGAGAATTGAAAAAAATACACTCGAACCAGGACTCGAACCCGGACATCTTGGATTCATGTCAAGCGCCCTACCAATTAGGCTATTCGAGTTCTAGACACGAATGCAATTTTTTCAACTCAATGAATTTTTTTTACTTTGTTTATCCACCTTATTTATTATTATTACTTATTATTGTTGTTCACATTTAATTATGCACACAATATTTACATCATGGTCTTTCGACTAATTTTGATATATAATATGTTACATTCAAAATTAGTCGAAAGACCATGATGTAAATATTGTGTGCATAATTAAATGTGAACAACAATAATAAGTAATAATAATAAATAAGGTGGATAAACAAAGTAAAAAAAAATTCATTGAGTTGAAAAAATTGCATTCGTGTCTAGAACTCGAATAGCCTAATTGGTAGGGCGCTTGACATGAATCCAAGATGTCCGGGTTCGAGTCCTGGTTCGAGTGTATTTTTTTCAATTCTCTTTAATTAAGATTGCTAGACAAGACATTTGTCAATTTAGTTTACGATTGAATGTAACATATTATATATCAAAATTAGTCGAAAGACCATGATGTAAATATTGTGTGCATAATTAAATGTGAACAACAATAATAAGTAATAATAATAAATAAGGTGGATAAACAAAGTAAAAAAAATTCATTGAGTTGAAAAAATTGCATTCGTGTCTAGAACTCGAATAGCCTAATTGGTAGGGCGCTTGACATGAATCCAAGATGTCCGGGTTCGAGTCCTGGTTCGAGTGTATTTTTTTCAATTCTCTTTAATTAAGATTGCTAGACAAGACATTTGTCAATTTAGTTTACGATTGAATGTAACATATTATATATCAAAATTAGTCGAAAGACCATGATGTAAATATTGTGTGCATAATTAAATGTGAACAACAATAATAAGTAATAATAATAAATAAGGTGGATAAACAAAGTAAAAAAAATTCATTGAGTTGAAAAAATTGCATTCGTGTCTAGAACTCGAATAGCCTAATTGGTAGGGCGCTTGACATGAATCCAAGATGTCCGGGTTCGAGTCCTGGTTCGAGTGTATTTTTTTCAATTCTCTTTAATTAAGATTGCTAGACAAGACATTTGTCAATTTAGTTTACGATTGAATGTAACATATTATATATCAAAATTAGTCGAAAGACCATGATGTAAATATTGTGTGCATAATTAAATGTGAACAACAATAATAAGTAATAATAATAAATAAGGTGGATAAACAAAGTAAAAAAAATTCATTGAGTTGAAAAAATTGCATTCGTGTCTAGAACTCGAATAGCCTAATTGGTAGGGCGCTTGACATGAATCCAAGATGTCCGGGTTCGAGTCCTGGTTCGAGTGTATTTTTTTTCAATTCTCTTTAATTAAGATTGCTAGACAAGACATTTGTCAATTTAGTTTACGATTGAATGTAACATATTATATATCAAAATTAGTCGAAAGACCATGATGTAAATATTGTGTGCATAATTAAATGTGAACAACAATAATAAGTAATAATAATAAATAAGGTGGATAAACAAAGTAAAAAAAATTCATTGAGTTGAAAAAATTGCATTCGTGTCTAGAACTCGAATAGCCTAATTGGTAGGGCGCTTGACATGAATCCAAGATGTCCGGGTTCGAGTCCTGGTTCGAGTGTATTTTTTTTCAATTCTCTTTAATTAAGATTGCTAGACAAGACATTTGTCAATTTAGTTTACGATTGAATGTAACATATTATATATCAAAATTAGTCGAAAGACCATGATGTAAATATTGTGTGCATAATTAAATGTGAACAACAATAATAAGTAATAATAATAAATAAGGTGGATAAACAAAGTAAAAAAAATTCATTGAGTTGAAAAAATTGCATTCGTGTCTAGAACTCGAATAGCCTAATTGGTAGGGCGCTTGACATGAATCCAAGATGTCCGGGTTCGAGTCCTGGTTCGAGTGTATTTTTTTCAATTCTCTTTAATTAAGATTGCTAGACAAGACATTTGTCAATTTAGTTTACGATTGAATGTAACATATTATATATCAAAATTAGTCGAAAGACCATGATGTAAATATTGTGTGCATAATTAAATGTGAACAACAATAATAAGTAATAATAATAAATAAGGTGGATAAACAAAGTAAAAAAAAATTCATTGAGTTGAAAAAATTGCATTCGTGTCTAGAACTCGAATAGCCTAATTGGTAGGGCGCTTGACATGAATCCAAGATGTCCGGGTTCGAGTCCTGGTTCGAGTGTATTTTTTTCAATTCTCTTTAATTAAGATTGCTAGACAAGACATTTGTCAATTTAGTTTACGATTGAATGTAACATATTATATATCAAAATTAGTCGAAAGACCATGATGTAAATATTGTGTGCATAATTAAATGTGAACAACAATAATAAGTAATAATAATAAATAAGGTGGATAAACAAAGTAAAAAAAATTCATTGAGTTGAAAAAATTGCATTCGTGTCTAGAACTCGAATAGCCTAATTGGTAGGGCGCTTGACATGAATCCAAGATGTCCGGGTTCGAGTCCTGGTTCGAGTGTATTTTTTTCAATTCTCTTTAATTAAGATTGCTAGACAAGACATTTGTCAATTTAGTTTACGATTGAATGTAACATATTATATATCAAAATTAGTCGAAAGACCATGATGTAAATATTGTGTGCATAATTAAATGTGAACAACAATAATAAGTAATAATAATAAATAAGGTGGATAAACAAAGTAAAAAAAATTCATTGAGTTGAAAAAATTGCATTCGTGTCTAGAACTCGAATAGCCTAATTGGTAGGGCGCTTGACATGAATCCAAGATGTCCGGGTTCGAGTCCTGGTTCGAGTGTATTTTTTTCAATTCTCTTTAATTAAGATTGCTAGACAAGACATTTGTCAATTTAGTTTACGATTGAATGTAACATATTATATATCAAAATTAGTCGAAAAACCATGATGTAAATATTGTGTGCATAATTAAATGTGAACAACAATAATAAGTAATAATAATAAATAAGGTGGATAAACAAAGTAAAAAAAATTCATTGAGTTGAAAAAATTGCATTCGTGTCTAGAACTCGAATAGCCTAATTGGTAGGGCGCTTGACATGAATCCAAGATGTCCGGGTTCGAGTCCTGGTTCGAGTGTATTTTTTTCAATTCTCTTTAATTAAGATTGCTAGACAAGACATTTGTCAATTTAGTTTACGATTGAATGTAACATATTATATATCAAAATTAGTCGAAAGACCATGATGTAAATATTGTGTGCATAATTAAATATGAACAACAATAATAAGTAATACTAAAAATAACACTTTATTTGACTACAAATCATGTATCTGGTTTATATGCATGTACCGTGCAATAAACCAAATGTTTTTTACAATACTGTAGGCTTGCAATCACCTGGTCACTAGAGCCAATATATCGTTATATCCAATGTTGTTATAGCCGATACATTTACATATGTTTTTAAACAGGGATTTGGGTGGAATGTTACCAAAATCTTCGTTATAAACGGTTTCGACTTCAGTTTTTTCTGGGTCGTAAATTTTTAGAATGTTATATTTTTTATTTTGATTGCTTTTAAAAAATTTTGTTTTTTTTCTTTTTTCTTTTTTAATCATATAGATTTATTCTTTATCTGTTTTTTTTTTTTTTTTTAAATGAAATAATTGACTCCTATACATGATAGAAAGTTTTTTTTAATGATAATTTAATAATTGTATTACATTAACTTAGAAAGAAATGTATATTAATGCTGTATATTACTCTTTTTACGTTATGATAAGGAGAAATTTACAAATGATATTTGAACAAATGTTGTTATTATACAAATAAAATACAATACATTAACACGCATTTGTAATGTTTCAAAAATAATAACAAAATTTATTATCAAGTATTATTATTATAGTATTTTCACTATTTTATTGTTTTATTTGGCTTTTTGAGTTCTTAATATTGTAGTCAGCTAAATTTCGTAAGCTAGACTTCTGGCATCAGTAAACACTTATAGCAAGTTTCTATATCGAAAATCATCTTATTTTCTCCGACAGTGTATTGTGAAATTCAATACTAAACCTATTGCGCAATTAAAGGAGTTTTGAGGTGCGGCAAATTTGTAAATCAAGGCCTGTTTCCTGCCATAAGGTTTACTAAATCGAGAAATTAATTAAAACAATATGTATTACTTTACACGCAAATGCTCTTTTTGCAGGAAAAATAGCCTTTCGATTTTAATTAACATCAAATTACAATAATTAAGAAATTATCTCCCCTTGGCAAGGTAATGAGGTCATACATAAATAGTAGTTATTTATAGAATAACTGTTATTAATTGGCAATAACTTATAAAGCCAGATTATGATTAGTTTAAATAACAGGTACAACGAAATAAAGCACTTAAAACTGATCAACTGTCCAATTTGTGAGCAGCAGGAGACTATGGTTGACGAAAGAGAGACACACGCAAGTACGAAATATGTTACATATTCTCGTAACACTCTAAGAAACGAAGTTTACGTTGCTCGCCTTGTAAACTTTCCCAAGAAATGAATTTTGGCGAAATATGCTACATATTCTCGTAAAATTCCAAGAGACGAGGTGTATACTGTCCACCCTGAGAATGAAGTAACTGGAGGGCTATTTTCGATCAATTTTCCGCCTAGACCCATGGCATATGCGGAGTAATATGTAAATCCAGGCATGATTACCGTAAAATTTTTGTACTCAACATAGTTATTGTAACTGCAGATTAAATTAATCATGAAAGGTATGAAGTGCTTTAATTTAAAATGCGAAGGCCTGCCTTGAATTATTAAATATATTGCAAATAATTTTAATTGAACAAAACAGACAGCACTTTATCACTAAAATTGGTAATTGCAGAATTTTATTTCCTTTGTTTTTTTATCAATTACTTACTTGAAGGTGAAATTAAATTGTTTTGATAGCAATATATTTTTCTAATCATTATTTAATTATTTACCTATAGCATAAAAATTAGTGTATTTTTATAGAATACATAATTACTGTTTATGTATGTGTGCATGGAAAAATTTCACATTGAAAGGCATATAAAACTGCATTTGATTGTACGACTAGGAAATGATACGCTTCAATATTTTTTTATAGCACTCCGGTGTCTTTTTTATATTTACAGACCGTGAGCCCAATTAAATGAAGTGAAAATTCTGAAGTGATTATTTTTACTTGTTTTAATTGCAATTGATTTTATAACCGAATGAATAAGGCTAAATTTTACCGACGACCTGGGGAAGTGGAATCAGTATATTTGTTTCAAACTCCAGTCTTTAGATTTGTGAGCCTGGTATATTTAGGCGAATTTTGATGTCCTTTGGTCATTTTGACTCAACTATTAGTGTTTTTCAAAAGACATTGAAAAAGACGTATTCTTCGAAAGACATTGATAAATAAACGCCTTAAAGTTAAAGACACTTCTATTATTAACTATTTTTTAATGGTTAAATTTCATTGACATATCGTAACGAAGGTTCTGATTAGAATCTAAATTTTGTACTTACCGAAACTAACTTTGTTAATCCCCTAAACGGCAAATAAAAAGAATTATAAAATTTTCTCTTCATTATGGACACACGGTTTTACTCTGTCACTTTCTTTAATAATCTACTTTCTTGAAAAACTGTTAAATTTCAATTAAGCACGTAGTGTGACTTTAAATACGACTTTAATTTACGACATACAATTTTTAATTGAGTATTAAAAAAAGTGGAAAATTTAAAGAACTACGTCATAATTTTCTCCTTGATTGAAATTTCTTGTTGGAATTTTTTTTGAAATAAGTCTAAGCAACATTTTGAAAAGTTGGTTAAAGGAAGTTGGAAGGAATCAAATAACATGTCAGAGTTGCTGTCTCGTGGAGGTTTGTGAAAAGTAGACAACGGATATGTTAATTTATAAAAAAGCTTTCATCTGCACACTTTTCAACTTATCAAGAACAGATGAGACTACAATAATTTAATAAGTTTGTCCAATTATCCTAGCCAGGACCATCAGGATTAACAAGTAACTAGAAAATCTTTGATGGCAGAAGCGCATATAACATTCCATAAGATTACGAAATAATAGTTGAAAAATTTGACAAAACCACAACGTTTCTGAACGTTATAAAATATCAGTTATTCATGATGAAAATCTGTATCCTAGTTAAGCATGTTTTCATAATTTATAGATTACTAATCAAATAAATTTTGATCGCAGGATTTGTATTAATTAAATTTACCTACAACAATTTCATATAATAATTTCAATTTTTAAATATATAAATAGACTAGAATGATCAACTTTATTTAAAAATAATTTATTAGATACTTATATTTATTATAATTTTATACATGGTAATTAACATAAATCCGGGAATATTATTGTATTTTAATGAGAATGTATCTAATAAACGAGACCACAAATATAGAACTTGATTAATTAAATAAAACTTTATTATGTGTTAAGTAACGGAAAAAGTTGTCTCCATTAGAAATGTCAGTGATATTTTTAAGGATGTGGAATATCTGTTAGATTAGAGGATATAATTAATTGTAAAACTTACGTATTGTTAAGTGGGTAAAAAAAAGTATCTATTATAAAGTATCTATTGCCAACGTTACACCGTAAATAATTAAGAACTGTTAAAGGCTTGATGTAATGTATTATGTATTATGCTTAATCAATGGTCTTCAAAGGTATATTCCAGGTTTCACTGTGTAATGAATACAGGTTTCACTGTGTAATGAATAACATACACAAGGGGTACAGGAGCGTTATTTTTATTTTGTACATTAAATGTATTGTCACCTTTGATTGATTGTTTGATTATTTATTTAAAAGTGTTAAAGTCGCTTTTTAACATTGAGGTCATTAACGACTAGTATTTACAAAACTATAATAAATTAAATCTTATTCAATAGATTTACTCTTTTTAGAAGGGAGTTGGCTCGAAAACACAGGTCCTGATTATTAAATATTATTTAACAGGCCCATCAATAGAAAATTTGAAAGACTGACAGACATACTTTTAGGTAACAATTGCATTCATCTTTACCGATTGAACTGAATCATTTGCTGCAATGCATAAAATATCAGAGTTCGATTTTAAGCATACTTACGTACTTGGGTGTAAAAATGTAGAAAAATATTTCACTTGGCTTACCTGAAATAGAAAAAATCACATATTAAATGTATAATTCAGAAAATATCTAATAACAGCGATAGAAGTAGATTGGAATTTGTTTGGGGGGAAGTGTATAAAGACATCTGATGAACTTAACGACCTCCTAAAGCTTATCTTTTTTCACGAAGGAGGAATTATAGATTTGCCACAATTTCAACTCAAAGTAGATAAAAAAATATTCACTTATGTGCTTAATTCCGAGGCCAAGACGCCACATTCTTGAAACCTATTAGACCTAGGTTAATTTGAAAAGTATGACCTAAATTTAGTAGGATTCCATATACTTGGTTTGTCAAAATTGGGTAAAATTTGGGAAAGATAGAGCAAAATTAATTTTTTTGGATTTGATGACGTCATGAAGTTAAAAAATTTAATTTTTTTGATAACACAGGCATATTTGATCCGATCTTATTGAAATTTTTTTTCAAACCCACTAATTTTGGGTCGAACTTTTCAGCTTTGATGTCAGTTTTTTGCTAGCTATCATTTATGGGCTTAATTTCGGGACCAAGACTCCAAATTCTTGAAATCTATTATAGCTAGGTTAATTTTGACAACAAATTTGAAAAGTATGACCCAAATTAAGTAGGATTCCATACTTGGTTTATCAAAATTGGGTAAAATTTGGGAAAGATAGAGCAAAATTAAATTTTTTGGATTTTGATGACGTCATGAAGATAAAAAAATTCAATTTTTTTGATAACAGAGGCATATTTGATCCTGAACATCCTTAACAATTCTTATAACTATAATCATCTCAAATATTGATATCAATTTCATTTTGAGTATTTAAACAATTAAGTTACTTGTTATATTAATTTATTTTATTTTTATTATCTTAACTAGACAGACGGCTAAGTAATTACCGATCCAAAAAATTGATATTTATTAAAACAAAAAATCATTAAAATTCTAAAAAAGAAAACGAATAATTGTGAGCAAACAAAAAAAAAGTTTAAAATGAAAGTACTGCTTGTGCCTTAAAGGTCAATAATTTACTCATTTTTTTCCCGAGCCAAGATGCCATATTATATTGCAAAAAAAAAAAACCTAAAAAAAAAATTAATTTATAATTTCTTTTTGATTACTTTCTAAATAACTATAATTACGATTGTAAAATATATCTTATTATCGAATTATTATATTATTTATCATAGAAAAAACAATTTGTAATATTTGTTTAATCAAAAATTGAAATTGAAAGTGGAAATTTTTTTAAAAAAATATTTAATAATAAGAAATAATTTAAATTCTTAACTATGCGGGGAGTCAAATGTTTTTCATTAACTTTGTAGAGTCTAAATGGCCGAGCGGTCTAAGGCGTTTGTCTTTGGCTGTTAGTCCATTTAGACTTAGATTGCGGGTTCGAATCCAGGCAGAATGAGGGCGGTAGAATTGATCACATTGTCGTTGCTTGGATAAGAACGAACCAACCGACTCCACCCACATTAAAATGTAATTCTAAATATGTTTGTAATTAAATAAATAAAGATTAACAACTAATGATGTGGGTGGCCTCTGTTATAAGCGTATGTCAGAGAAACGGAGGTTGTTTGGAATTTGGAGTCGTTGGTGAAGCAGTTAATTTTACCACAATGTCTGATCAGGCATTTATTTTATTTCTGTGGCATCGTAGCGTCTAAACGGATGAACCGATTTTTCGATCGCGAATTTTTTTGGGTTCATATGAAAGGTTATTTAACGGAGAGTGTTCTTAGCTATGTTTCGTGCGAGCTTAGAGTTCTGTACCCGAAAAAAACTAAAAAATTGGCGATGATCTTCAAAATCAATTCAGTTTGGAAAAGGCATGACAAATAATTTTAACATATAAATAAATACTATGGAAATGAATGGTCAAATAAACCTGATTCAATTCATTTCGAAAAGTGAAATGGTAAAATAATTAAGTAATTCAAAACAATAATTCAAAAGAACAAAGTCAACTCAAATATTTCAATTTCAATAAAAATATTTCCAAAAATTTGTCCCAAAAAATGATATCTCTCTAAGTATCTTTTTCATCTCATCTGATGTCTTTGACCATCACTTTGATATTGATTTAAGAAGTTTTATAAGTTTAAAGTGTTTATCTGTACGTCTGTGTGTTTCTCAGTGGCATCGTATCTTCTAAACGATCGGACCGACTTGATTGATAACAGTTTATTGCTAAGTTTCCAAAAATCGATTTACAAGGAATAAATCGCATTAGTAGGGGGTTTTTTAAATTTTGTAAAGACTTGAATTTTGTAATCTTGAGCAAAATGCTCATAACACGAATGCTAATGGGTTAAATGTTTTATTAATTTTATGAAACCAAAAACCGAAACCATATTACCAAAACTGAAATGGTAGCCGATAGTCACTTAATCAATGTAAATAAATTCGAGAACAGTCAATCATATAGAAGCTAATAATTGCACTAGGAAGAAAAAACAATTTGAAATATTATATAAAATCGTGTGAAAAATTTTATTATAATTGGAAAAAAATTAATTCATAAAAGAGTTATTTTTTCTTTTTTAAATTATTTGTGCATTACTTAGATATGATTTGTATGGTAAATAATAACCTGCAGAGTAATTTGAAATAATAAATGGTTTTTAATTTATGAAAAGAATTTATTTTAAAATTTTTTTCTCTACATTATTTTTTATTATATAACAGCTATTGTTATTTTATGAAATTGAAAAGCCAGCTTCACATGTGAAACTATTAGTTTAATTTATAACAATTTACGAGTTAAACGGAAATGATTTGTTTAAAATAACTTATAATTTAACTATAAATAAGGAACCTATTTTCAGCAGTGTAAGTTTTATGTGAATTATGGATACCGGGGCACGCTATGCTTTAAAAGATTTTCGTCTATTGCTGTTCATGAATTTCAGAAGTTTCTCATCATGGTTTCCCTTCAAAGAATACGCTACATATCAGAAATTTAGAAGATTTTTACAATTTAGAACTATTAAGAAATTAAGCAACCCGTGCTTAGTGCATTATTTATTTATTGTTTCTATTCGACAGAGGGATTGAAAAATATTTTAGTTTTGACTACAGGAAGTTCCGCAAATGATGAGTGTATGCAAATATTTGAGACTTATCCTTCTAAATTTTGAGAATGGATTCTGTTAGAACTTGGAAAATTAAGAGAATAATTTTTCGATATTTACCATAGTTTTTCAATTATTGTCTTTAACGAGTGCCATTTGTTACAATTTTATAGCGAAATATTTGTCATGCTTTGAACCAATGAATATTATTTATTAGAACCTGAAAAACAAAAACAAAACTGAAAGAAACTCAAAGCACTTGTTTCCATCAAGCGGGTTTTTTTTGTCTTTGTTTTCGGTCTTTTTCCACTGGTTATCGCGAGGTCACGAGGTCAAAGCACAGTTTTTCTTCAATAACCAGTCAATATGCTAAGAAATTAAGATATTTTATTCTTAGCTAAGATGGTTGATACTGAAGTCCTTGGAAAAAAATTAAGTTGTCGATGTTTATGATCACTCTAGACAATGGTTAGACGTAGAGTAACGCTACTTTCTTCTTATTTTTAGGAAATTTTATTACAGATATGATATTCAAAGTACAAAATGAGCAAAATCAAATCTAAATACTATTTCTTTAGTCTGTTGTTTCCTAAGCGTTAAATTTTTAGACCAGTTTTTAGACCAAGCTCTAAAATTAGGAGTAAATTATGGAATTTCATAAAAGAATAAGGAAGATATCGCATATTCAAGGAAAAACAGCCTAGAAAAATAATATATAAGACACTTAAGATTTTAAAATGTTCACACGAAGCTGTCATCAAATCAAATATTATTGAAACAAGTGATTAGTAATCAATTTATAGAAAACAAAGAGGTGGTTTTTTTTTTATTGATTATATATTGTTGAAAAAGAAACAATTAATGATTGATTTTCAAAGTAAAACATTAATTATATTATACATAATTTACACAATATTTAAAATTCTATTCGCACACAATTCAAACAATTATAAAAACTCATAGGTTATAGAAATATGAGTAGGTTTTGATATTACCTAAACAACATATAAGTAATTGTTAAGTCATAAACAATTAGTAATAATAATTTTAAAAAAAAATTATATATTATAAATTATTAAATCTGTTTTTGTATGTTAGAAATAGAAAATCAGTGAAATACAGGATATTATTTATATGGAAAAGTGATGCAAGGTCACACGCGCCAGTCAAGTATAGATGTTTATTAATGAGATCCGGCAACGTATTCGGAAATTAATTTTGAATATTTCTTAACGAAATTAAGTCAGAATGAAATTCCGTCTAGCAACTGAGAGTGGTTGCGTTAAGTAACGTGGGACCGAGCATGGCAAATTAAAATTACATTATTGGATTATAAAACTAAATAATTTGAAAAGTTTCTAGGAACAGCAAAATGTTTGGCAATTTATCTTTTTCATTGACATTGCTAAATGCTTTAAAAAGTTTTTAAAATAAGCAATTTTCACCTGTAGAGAGAGGTTACACTTGTAAACGCAGTAATCGCAATCGTACGGCTTTCATACCCAATTTTAACAGGAAAACTCCGAAATTCAGTCCATAACACATACCATAAATTAGGACAGTACCCTCTTGTGAAATAACTCAAACATGCTTAAAAATTTATCAGTGGCTTTTTTTTGGTGAATCAACTAAACATTCTAAGTCTAATAATTTTTTATTAACACGAAATGTTGAGAGTTTTCTTTTTCGAATTTAACTTCGAGTTTGAATACCAACCATTTTAATGGATTAAAACCGACTGTGGGTCTTTGAGTTTTGCAAACTTATTTTACATAAATATCAAAATGATATTGTAAACGATTCATATCATACTTTACGAAAGAGATATTTATTTTGGTGGAAGCGGTGGGAAAAAATATTGAAACGGAAGTGCCAAATTAAATTAATTTTTACCTCATATTTAGTTTTTTGTCTATATTTTGAAAAAAGTCTGTTTCCTGGCACCCTACTGTTAAATAATTTATACACGTTTAAATGTGTTAAATTATTGCAGTTTTACAGATATGAAATATTGCAGTTTTTGATAATGAAATTTTTAATAAATATAAATACATATATGAATGAAAAAAGTGAATGCATACATATTCATTACTAAATTTTCATTAATTAAAATTAAATTAGATAAAACTCAACTAAAAGAATTAACACTGACTTTTGATAAAAGTCATGTACTAGATAAACAGTTATAAAAATAATTAATATGAAATTATAATTTTAATAATGAACTACTTTTTAATTTATATGTATCAGATAATTAAAAACACTATATTTTTTGGTAAAAAATCAAATACTAATTATATTTACTTAATGATTTTAGTTTCTTTGTATCTGACCAACGTAGATTTTGTTAACTTTTAGAAACTACTAAATCTGTAAATCATATTGTTTTTCATTGTTTGTATTCATAATTAATTTTAAATTGGATATATTGAGTTGAATTTTAAGTAGATTTCATGAAACATTTAGATATAACTTAAAGTCTTTAATCAATGATCTATTTGATCAGGACGCAGACAATTTTTAAACAGCTTTTTTAGGGTTTTTTTTTTAATATTTATGAAATTATCATGCTGAAATCTAATTTGAAGAACCCAATATAAAAACAGGTGAAAACAAACAATAGACTGAGTTAATTGTTGAAATACCATGCAAAGTCAGTGTTGATTTCTTTATCACATTACACATACATAACTGATAATCAAGTATAGTACATATTATAAAATTTCCGTCTAATTGGCGCTCTCACGGGTAAACAGTGATGTTTACGAAAAAATGTTTGAAAAAAAGGTTGTTTAATTTTTTATAAGAAACATTTTTTACATTTAAACCTTTGGTCTATCTCTAACGGTTTACAAGATGGGTCCCACGGACCCAAGACCCAATTGACCAATGATGCTCATTTACGAACTTGACCTCACTTTTTACGTTCTGAGTACGCTGTAAAAATTTCAGCTCGATATATTTTTTCGTTTTTGAGTTATCGTTTCCACAGACGGACGGACGGACAACCGGAAATGGACTAATTAGGTGATTATTTTTTTTTAACACCTATGACAAAATTTTTTTCCTAGCATCATTATTTTTAAGCGTTACAAACTTGGGACTAAACTTAATATACTATGTATATTTCATATATACATGGTATAATTACCATAAAACATTATATATTTAGATATTTACTATTACCGTATCTAATATAATTTTGTGTTATATTTCTATGAATGCTCACATTATCAAATTAAGTGTGGTAAATTCAATTTTATTCAATCAATCAAAATTTTATTCAAAGTAAGTATTATTAAAAAAAAATCAATACTTTTTCTAATGACAAGTACATTTCAATCAAAATTCAGTACTTTCAATAATAATCATAAAAAACTGTCACTAATAGACTTTAAATTATGTAAATTATTCTTGAATGATTTTAAAAATCCAACATGAATCAATTATTAATTCAAAAATTGTTTATTTTTTAAACAGAAACGTACAAAATATAATTGGTCACATAATTTTTTTGATAGTTTAATATGTGTGAGTCCCATACCTACTGAAAACCATATGGTTTTTTTAATATTCATGACCATACAATCAAAAATGTTTTAAAAATTGATCATTTAGTTAATTTATGATTCGTGGTATGTTATGAATATTAAATGAATATAAATTTGATTAGATATTTGTGATTGGATCCTTTTACTTAAATCCTATCTAATTGATGTGACGAATGTGATAAAAATAAAAAAAAACAATTATATTTATTATTTTTTTTGAAAATAAACAGTTGTTGAATTAATGATGATAATTTGATTTAAGTTTGTTATATTTTGTGAAAAAATAAAAATTATTATTCATCATGGTTGACTGCGTAAAGAGTATTCATATCTTGAAGGGAATTTCTAATTTTTTAAACAAATTAAAAATTTTTTTTCGTCTGTTTTCTACAAAGTAAACTTAACCTACTTTTTCGAAGAAGTTAGTGTAGATTTAGAATATAATTTTGTAATGGTTTATCGGTTGGTCATTTCATAAAATATGAATAAATTTTCATAAAATATGAATAAATATTAGTTTTGGAATTTGATGAAATTCAGTGGATAGGGTAATTTTGATCCAGAAAGTATAAAAATCCGGTTAATTTAATGATTGGATGCAGAGTTCCTGAGATATCGTAATTTTTTGATCGATCTCAGTCCGTATCTTAAAAAATATTCGATCAGTCAACAAATGCACACGATTTTGTACTTTTTGGGGATCGAGAAAATCGGAAAAATAATTTTGTTTTGGAATTTGATGAAACTCGGTGGAAAGAGTAATTTTGGTCCAAAAAGTATAAAAATCAGATTAATTTAATAGTTAGATGCAGAGTTTCTGAGATATCGCAATATTTTGATCGATTTTAGGCCATATCTCAAAAACTATTGGACCAGTCAAAAAACGCACCCATTTTTTGAACTTTTTGGGTCAAAATTACCTTATATACTGAGTTTTATCGAAATTGGAGTTAAACATTTTTTTTCGATTTTTTGAAATTTTTTTAAAGGGCTATAATATATATGAAAAAATCGAGAAAATCGGAAAAAAATTTTTGTTTTTGAATTTGATGAAACTCAGTGGATGGGGTAATTTTGATCCAAAAAGTATAACAATCAGGTTTATTTAATGATTGGACCTATAGAAAGTATAAAATGTCAGCAAATATCATTGGCAAAAAAGTTAGAGTTCCCCACCGAAAAAATTAAAATTCATAAAATTGTGAACAAAAGGGAGGATAATTGAGGGCTATAACGTGATTATTTATGTAGAAAATGGGTATAAAATGCAATTTATTATAATTTTAACATAAAAAAGGTGGAAATATTTAAAATATAATTAAACAAATAGATAAAAAATTTATTAAAATAAGAAAACAACCAATCGTAATAATAACAGGATAAAAAAACAGTACTTAAAGAAAATGGGTGGAGTAATTTAAGATATCAGGGATAAAAAAAAAAAAAAAAAAACATAAAAGTAACCTTCAAAAAATGATAGATACATTAACTTTCAATTACCACACAACACCACACGTTCGTACGTATATGTACTAAATACCTTCAAGCAACAAATACAGTACATTTCTCTTAATAATATTATGATAATAAATATTATTATAGTATTTTGAAACAATTATGGAAAGGTATGCAAATCTATAATAAATACAGATACAGTACAGTAAAGTACCTACCTGTACTTATTTGTTTTAATAACTCTTAATAATTATAATAAATATATAACAAAATTATAAATGAATTATGTGCTTTAAGTAAAAAATAAAGGACCGTGTGCCCATAATCAAATCACAATTGTGTTGGGTTTTTCAAAATATACTCTATATTTTCTAGCATTTTTATTAAGAACCAACATTTTCAAATATTGTTATTTTGTTTCAATGGTGTCAAAGAAATATATTCACAAACAAGTGAAAATAAACAATTAACTGAGTTAATTGTGGAAATATCATGCATGTCACACACACGTAACTAATATTCCCATATAATACGTACATACTATACAATTTACGTCTAATTTGCGCCTTCGCGGGTAAACAGTGATGTTTACGAAAAAATGTTTCAAACAAAAGTTGTTTATTTTTTGATAAGAAACATTTTTTACATTTAAATTTTTGTTCTATCTATAACGGTTTACAAGATGGGTCCTACGAACCCGTAAGTCAAGACCCAATTGACCTATGTTGCTCATTTACGAACTCGACCTCACTTTTTACGTCCTGAGTACGCTGTAAAAATTTCAGCTTGATATCTTTTTTCGTTTTTGAGTTTTCGTGCCCACAGACGGACGGACGGACGGACAGCCGGAAATGGTCTAATTAGGTGATTTTATGAACACCTAAACCAAAATTTTTTTCGTAGCATCAATATTTTTAAGCGTTACAAACTTGGGACTAAACTTAGTATACCTTGCATATTACATATTACAGGCACTGGAAGCTGATTGGCTGACGTCACTGACATTACAATTTGACAGATACTTAGAACAGTATAAATTGTAGGTGAATGAAAATATCAATGTGCAGTCCGCCACCAAATTAACAACGATCGTAACATACACAATAAGAGTAATTACGATTAGCTAGTTCATACTGATGATGACTACTTTGTTGTCGAAATATGTATTTATAAAATACAAAAAATTCATCCACTTGTTCACCACCTTAGGAGTTAAATTTTCAAAAATCCCTTCTTAGTGCTCACTTAAGTCATTGAAGGGACGTTTTATGCTTCTAGGATCAACGTTTTCGTCTGTGCGTTGATCGATCACTTAGTCAGTCAGTTTCTTCTATTATGTATACATAATTAACAAATTACTTACATTATTTCGTATCTATTATTAAATATGAATATCACGGTACTTATTGCATTAAAAAGTAGCGCTTTACGACTCTCTTTGTGACGTGTTATTGGTTGATTATATGCAAAAAATAACCTAGAACATTGGGGAATATACTTTATGGTTAGTCGACGTGATGACCGACATTATTTGTTTATCATTTAGTGCGCTCGAAACAAATGCAATTGTAATTTTAAAAGACCTTTTTTACAGTACGATAAAGCCCTTAAATAAACAATTCAAATATTATTTTAAAATCAACCTCTATTTTTGATGTCGGGGAGTAAATAAGAAAAATATGGTTTAATAATGATACTTGTTGAATATATATATATATATATATATATATATATATATATATATATATATATATATATATATATATATATATAGATAGATATTGCATAATTAATTTTATTTAAATTATTTAATAATAAATAACTGGTATGTATTGAAATGTAAACATAACGCAATAATAATGTTCAATACTAGATATATATTGGCTGCGGTATGGAATGATATATTGCGTTTATTGAATCGTTCACACCATCAAATATATAAACGTACTGAATAAGAGTAAAAGTAATACGTAATATATTCATAAATAGATAGATATTCGTGACCTATCGAAAATGAATTTAAAATTATACAAGACAAAAAAAAAATTATAATACTAGAAATTATGTTATCACGATATTACGAACGGATGACGTGTAGGCTGTACATGTTATGTGTTTTAGGTATATTTTTTATAAAAACAAATTCTCACTTATTCGTTGTGTGCGTAGTCATGGTAGGTACAATAAAATCGATGCCAGCGCTTCCAGTGAAAAATTTTGGCGTTAAAGGGGGCTGTTATTACTAATTTGCAGTACTAATTATTGTAAAACACGAATTAATTAAACTTAATGCATTAAAAATTGTGAAAATAAGAAATCAAATTGCACAAATATTATTTTTCAAATGTAAATTATCATAATTATTTATTTAAATTTGTGAGACAATTATATTAAATTTTCAATGTAAGTCTTAAATGCAATCCATACAATTATATATTATTCATCCATACAATTCTATAATTAAAGTAGTGTATCGTTACCATGGAAATGAAACTCACGCACGGAACGAATACATATTTATTTTTATTGAATAATTTATTATGTAGGTGTTTTTAATTGAATCAAGTTGAAATTTATCAATAATGCAATAATTGGGGGTGGGCAATTATTAATTATTTTGTATGTTTATTTTAAAATCTTATAAAAAAGGCTTGAGTTCGTAATGCATTTTGTCAATAGCGAATATTCACGAATATTCTGTTTTTTGTTATTTTTTTTTTTTAATCAAACATAGTATATGATATGAAATACTATGCCCGATCTCTGTCTAATATCAGCCTAATAAGTAGGTGAAAATGTTGATATTATACGTATTTCTAAGCCGATTTTCATAAATATTTTCACGAAAATTTCATGAATATTTCCTATTTTTTTTAAATTATTAACGATAATAATTATTAAGGATAGAAATCAGAGAAGTTATTAAATTATTTTCTAACTTAATAGTTATATCACTCTTTTTGAAGTCAAATCTTCTAAAGGCAAAGCTACGTCGTTTTCATCATCGTCTTTGTATTTTTTTAATCGAGAAATCAAGATCTATGTAATAATAATTAAAGCTCCACAATTAACTATTATCTGGGTGATTCTGATCTTTGATAACTTCTGATTACTGTTCATAGATGGCATTTGATATGAAATTGTAAAAACATGATTACTTTTATGATTTTTAATACTTTAAAAATAATAATTATCATAATAGTTTTTTTTATACCTACGCACGTTAATGTTAAGTAAGTTTGCTAAACAAGAATTTAAGATAATTAAAATATTTAGTAAAATTTTTGTTTTCTAAAAGTTGAAATATTACAACTAGTTCTTAAAGTTATTTGTTGCGAGTTTTCAATTTTTTAAATCTTTTTATAATGGTAAAAATAATGAAAAATACATACATTAAAGATAACAAAAAAAAAAAAAAATGAAATTAATGTAATTTTTATGTAAAATAACTTTTTGTCAATTTATTTGGTTCATTTTGCTTTTAAAAAATTGGTAGTGAAAAGAAAGTCATCTGTCAAAACTGGCATTCCAAAATAAAAATGTACATCTGTATTATTTAAAGATTCTTTAATCAATTGCATTGCATACCTGTCTGACTAGATCTTATTAATGTTAAAAAAATATTTTTATAAATTTTTTTACTGTTATATATTTTGATTGAAATATATTCTATTAATGTTAAGAAACTGAAAATTTAAATTGTTAGAAAGTTGTAAAAACATTACTTTACTTATTCAAAATTTATCGATTATCCTAAAAATGAATCTCTTTTTTTCGGCTGTGATACTTTCTGTAGGGACTAATTGTACGAGGCCTGTATACCTTTGTTTATTGCTGTTTCCGCTTAAACAAGACTAAATGTATCGTATATTAAGAAACAGTAAGAAAAAGTTTATCAGATGTATTTTAAAATGTATAACATAAATAATGTCATCGCAACAAATTTCGTTACACTTTAGTTAATGTTAAAGATGACATGTTTATCACTATGTAAATGCAGGTCAATAAATCGAATTAACAGCTGTTAACTGTTCAACAAGTAAACGTGATGAAGAACAAGTATCTGACATATGTCAATTTTACACCATTGATATCAAAATATTTACCTGTAATAAAACATTATGCTTTTACCACATGTTTAAATGATATATTACAGATTTACAAAAAATTAATGACCCTTTTAATAAAATTTATAATAATATTTTTTTATGAAGAATTAATTTTATTATTTAATTAGCTGTTTTATCTTATTGTTTTCTACTTAAACAATTATTGATTTGTATTTAAGTCAATATAGAATATTCCACGGCCATCTTTTCTGATATACTCAATGAATAATTACGAGTATTATACATTTAAAAAATTATAAAACCATACATATATTTTACCTGTGTAAAACAATCCCTACCATTATTTCGAGTGTCAAAGAAAGGATCTTTACTTTTAAACCCAGCGAAGCGGGTGAGTATCACTCTGGTCTCAATATATTTTAGATCTCTCTGGATCAATCTTAAAATTTCTAAAACTATCCAGAATATTCTAGACTCAATCAAAACATTTTCAACTCATTTAAAAAAGTTTAATATATTTTAGGGCATTTATAGAGAGAAAGTTTGGTCAGACTCGTAAAAGGAATCCACTCATAAAGTTTCAAGTACCTTTTTTTGATCTCAAATTTCAAACATTTACGACAAGAAAATAAAAAATTTAAATATGAATCACGCGGGAAAACCACACCTATGATTTTATGTTATGCAAAATATTTAAACTGTTTGTCGTGCAAAATGTAGGTGCTTATATATTGTACACAAAAACACTGAACTAAATAGTAAAATAACATAAAAAAGACAATCACTTTTTCGTAATACCTTCAACATGACCTTTATTTGGATATTAATTTAAATTACCGTGTAAATATATGAATTATCCATAACTATAACGAATATACCATGAATACAAAATATATAATTGGACAAAAGTGAATCAGAATTGGAATATATTGAAAATATTCCTGCTACTTGATAAATAAAGTGGAACTTGGTTAAGTTCGATCTGGATAAGTGAGAAATTTCCATAACTGGAACTCATGCAGAGGTGGGAACTACCTCTGTTAGTGGGACGAAGCAAACCTCTAAATCTGGTATCCATTTTTTCGATTTTATCTTACTTCTATAACTGAGACAGTGAGTGAATTTTATATGCATCAACCCCTCTAAGTGAGAACTGAGATAACATCGTTTTGTTTATTTAATTCCGCACTTAATCATATCATACGGATGCTTATTTGAAAAATGCCAAAATGTACGTGATAAACTGAAGTTACTATCCGTTCACGAAAGTGGGAAGACACGCGATGAAATCTGTGTCGAATTTAATGTGCCAAAATATACTCTTTGTAGAATAAAGATAAAATTCAATCACAATGTTCTGAACAGCAAGGAAAACAAAAACGTGTAAGTTTATCAGAATATCCTGAACTTGAACAGTGTTTGCTGAACATGGGTCAAGCAACTTCGTGAAAAAAACGTTCCGATAACTGGATCGATGAAAACAAAGGCACAAGATTTCACACGAATTCTCGGTATTTATAATTTTTGTAGCAGCAATGATATTGATAATACGATATTTTATTTAGTAATCGCATCTTAACAAAAATATTCTGTATTCTCAGCTCTGTTAATGGAATCCTCTGTAAATGAGGCAGATACTTATTTATACCTATGTAAAAAATAAATCTATTTTTCAACTTCCTTACGGCATTTACAAATTACCGTCGAAAAACACACAAAAATCAACAAACTCGACTTCCGATATAGTCGACACTCAAATCACAATTTAAACTTTTTCTAAATTTTACTTTACTAAATTTTTTTCTCCTGTAGTACATCCAACAGTCTAGAGAAAAAATATTAAAATTTAATTTTGTTCATTATATAATTTGTATATCATACCGGTAATAAAATTGCCTAAAATTAAAAGAAAGTAAATTAACACTTATACATAATTTCTTTAGTCTGTTTTTAGCCAAGGTTGCTTTACAACGGAACTCCTCACGAGTCAAGCTAGTCTAGCTATCTACTTTGGTAGATTTATGCGTAAGCCATACTCACATACCGTTTAAAAACCAAATATTTTAAATATCTTGTTCCCTAATAATTTTAATATATTAATTTATTAAATCATAGTAAAATGTAGGTTATAAAAATATAAAACAAATATGACTGATATTTACTTAAAAAGAAAGAAACTAAATTATTCACTACATTAGTTTATTAAATATGAATAATTATAATATAGTCATAAGATATGTGACATTTATTACATAATACTTACAATCTATATTAATTTAGTTGCGTGGTAATTGAAATTGAAATTAAAATGAAATTAAAGATAAAATATAATTAAAATCTTTAATAGAAAAAAAAAGCGAAAGTTGAATTATTTTTTGTACATTTTCAAACAATTTATTTTTACTTATATTAAAACCACTAGATTTGCTCATTTAAGGTAATATTTTGATAAAATATGATTCTTATAGTACTTACTATTTTATTGGGTTTTTAAAAGCTTAACCCCTTCACTACTGTTTAATTTTTTGAGCAGTTTTTAGATAATTTCGGAAAATATCTGGTATATTATAATCAACTCAACATTACTTAGTAGATTAAGTAAGCTATATGCAGATTGTAATGCCATTTATTAATGTAATAATGCCTCTTTAGACATTCAGACTTGATGAAAGTTGAAGTTAGTGTCGATCTTGTTAAAAATGTTACAAATTTACAAAATTTAAAAAACCCCGGATAAATTTTTCGGGCACCTATGGAATCCTAAACTCGCACTTGAAACATATCAAATAAGACTCTGAAATTATCAGAAATAACCTTTCTTTAAAGTTCAAAGTTCATTGACAATTCTTTAGTTTTTTCGAGTACAAAATCCTAAACTCGCATGGGAAACATAGCTAAAAACACTCTTCATTAAATTATCTTTCAAACGAAATAAAAAAAATCAAAATTTGTTCACCGGTTTGGGCACTACTATGCCACAGACAGAGACTCACAGACAGACACATACAAAATCTTTAAGAATACAATCAAATACATTTGAAAAAAGTCTGTATTTTTGGAATATATGTTGTTAAATAGATTCATAATAAGGCAATCCGATACTTAAAATTCTTATAAGGATTCCTACATTTTAAAATCTCATTGAAGCTAAAAGGTAGCTGCCTCTAAGCCATCAGAAATTTCATCTAATTTGATGGGAGTATATATAGTTTATAACGAGTCAATTAAATAAATAATTTATTTGTTTATTTTTAATGTAAATTCCTAGAACATGAAAAATTTATTAATCATAAATTATGGTTTTTACGATTAAACCGTTTTCAATAGTACAAATAAAATAAAATAATAAAATATTAGAAGAAAAAAAAAAAAAAAAACTTTCACTGATTAGCATTCAAATAACTGATATTTACATTTTATTTTTTTTAAATGTATAACGATAATATTTAATGGTAGAATTAACGATATAATTATCTAATTAACAATGAAAATAACTAATAAATGCAAAATTTGTGCGCTATATTACAGCGTCTTCAATAGGACTTGGTTAACGAGCCAATGAAGTTTTAGAAAACCCATGTTGTCAAATTGCAAACATTTTGAAGAGATGCAAATACACTTAGTACCCAATCTATCTAAATATCGGTGTACGTAATTTCAATTCTTAAAGTTAAAAGTTGACAGAAGGATTTTTATATCGTGTATATATGAAATATATATCAAGGTATACTAAGTTTAGTCCCAAGTTTGTAACGCTTAAAAATATTCATACTATGAACAAACTTTTGGTATAGGTGTTCATAAAATCACCTACTTAGTCCATTTCCGGTTGTCTGTCTGTCTGTCTGACCGTCTGTCATCACGATAACTCAAAAACGAAAAGAGATATCAAATTGAAATTTTTATAGCGTGCTTAATACGTAAAAAGTGAGGTCGAATTCGTAAATGAGCAACATAGGTCAATTAGATTTTGGGTCACTAGGACCCATCTTGTAAACCGTTAGAACAAAAGTTTAAATGTTGAGAACTTTTGTTTGAAACATTTTTCGTAAACATTACTGTTTACTCTTGCTTCTGCAAAATAAAGTTTGCCTTTAAAATTAACATTTTTCGTTTGAAGAATTTTTCTCGATTAAATTTATTTACCGAGTTTCAACCGTTTGTTAACTTAAAAAAACCATTCTGTATATGTACTTTTCATATGTTGTGCAGTACGTGTATGGTTTCCCGAAATAAAACCAAGATTTTGAAGACACTGTACTTATTGAAGTATAAAGAAAGTCTAATAAAACTACTTACTTTTTATGAGCACATTCTCCTATTTCTCTCTACACTGATATTCACTTATCAATTATAAATAGAATTTTCTATTTTTATCTAAATTACTAAGCTGCCGTTTAGGGACAATATCGTTGTATAGATAGAGAAGCTATTGTCATCCTTTTTTGCGTTTTGTTTTTGGAAAGTTTCAATAATTAAATTACACGTGTTATAATGCAAGAGCCAGGCCAAAAAAGATTTGTTGAAAAGCTGATCATTTGAGGTTTGGTTATAGTAGTTGTGTACACATACATACTGCGGTCAGTCAAGCAAACGAAAGAACTGGGCTCAGATATATGCTATCGAATCGGTTAAGTTTTACGTGATACTAAAATGAATTAACTAAAGCTGAAATTGTTATTCATATTGTATATTGTATATAAATAACAGTTATGATTGTCAGTCAGTTAGGTTTTAGAACAGGGCTGGCCAGTCGGCCCTTATTTATGAACAATAAATACATCAGATTCATTTAAATACCACGGAAATCATAAAGGAATCTTATTTATTTATTGTTTACAAATAAAGGCTGACTGACCAGCCCTGTTCTCACGTTTATCTGACTGACTGTCATAACTGTTATCTATATGCAATATACAAGCTGTATAACAATTTTAAGCTTTAATAAATTCATTTAAATACCACGGAAATCATAAATGAATCTTATTTTATTTATTGTTCATAAATAAGGGCTGACTGATCAGCCATGTTCTAACACCTGACAATCATAACTGTTGTTTATATACAATATACAATCTCTGGCCTGGCTCTTAAACCATTATTGTCTATAATTAAATGTTATACGTTGTAATTGTACTTTTTGGAAAAAATTTGAATTATTCGAAAAATTTGTAACATTGTGTAATTTACGAGGTTACGAGGTACAAATATTTATGTTTTGTATGTTTTGTAAGGTTATATATTTGGTATGGAATTTTCTATTTATTTTCCATTTAAAAATATTCGTGATATGTGATACTTTGTATGTGCATTTATTTTTTAACCGATATATTTAATTAAAAAATTCCAAATAATTAAAGTAACAAGTATTTATTATTTTTACTTTCTGTATGTAGTACCTATGTAGTATATATCTATGTATATATGGAATTGCATATTTAATTCAACATATTTAATGTAAAAGAAATGGATGAATGCACAATTGAAAACAAGCCTAGTCTACTTTGACAGACCGCAGACACGTTACTTTATGAATGATTTGAAAAAAAAAATTAGGTTAGAATTTGTTCTTTTTTTCATGTTTGACATTTTTATTTTAAAAATATTATAGACAAGTGAAAACAAACAATTGACTGAGTTAATTGTTGAAATACCATGCATAGTCAGTGTTGATTTCTTTATCACATAACACATACAAACATGTGACACATACATAACTAATAATCAAGATTTAAATAATATAGAATAATCAAGATAAAATCATACATAACTAATAATCAATAATTTCCGCCTAATTGGCGCTCTCACGGTTAAACAGTGATGTTTACGAAAAAATGTTTCAAACAAAAGTTGATGAGGAATTTTTGATAAGGAACATTTTTTACATTTAAACTTTTGTTCTATCTCTAACGGTTTACAAGATGGGTCTTACGGACCCAAGACCCAATTGACCTGTGATGCTCATTTACGAACTTGACCTCACTTTTTACGTATTGAGTACGCTGTAAAAATTTCAGCTCGATATCTTTTTTCGTTTTTAGTTATCGTGTCCACAGATGGACGGACGGACGGACGGACAACCGGAAATGGACTAATTAGGTGATTTTATGAACACCTGTGACAAATTTTTTTTTTCTAGCATCATTATTTTTAAGCGTTACAAACTTGGGACTAAACTTAATACACTATGTATATTTCATATATACATGGTATAATAAGTTCGGGCATAGATTTGAGAATGAAAAAATTGTATGCTGAGTCATTAAAGATACAGTCTGTGGACACACTGAAAAGTGATTGTCTTACAAACAACAGTTCTCCAAAGGCAGTTTTGCTACGAATAACCAGTGATTGACATATGTGACTTTGAAACCCAGAGTATAAAAAGACTATTTTTCGAGGGGTAATTCTAGGTACTAGAGGACGACTTGGTCGGCAATCCAGAAATTAAGAACAAAATCATTTTATCGTAAAAAAAGCGTGGGGTGCCAGATTTTCAATTATTGTAAATATTTTATTAATAGATATTGGTAAAAATATGGTCATTATAATATATCTAAACAAGCTCCCAACGCTTTTTAACGATAACATGATTTTTTTCTTAACCACTCTATATTTAATTTTAAACAATAATTTATTTTTTACTCTTTAGTTCAGCTAGCTTCAAAAGCGTGTTTTTCAATTTTTTAAACTATGATTTACTATTATTATCCAATATTATCTGCGCTCCCACCATCAAAGATTTTTTTTAGATAATCGTTAATTTTGAAGATTCTGATTAGGATCTAATTATTGTATTGTCATTGGTCCTTGATAATTTTGCGAAGTTTCAATTCAATTCAAAGTTTTGAAGTGGGTGAAAAGCACGTTCAAAGATTCCGTTACATAGATACCAACCTAATAAAAGCGTGTTAAAGTATGACACTGGTTAGGTATCAACTACAAGAAAAAATGTCAAAACTAATTAAATTCTTGATATTACCATGTAAATGTTTCTTAGCTTGGGAAACTTGATTCCTAACATAGCCTAACACCTATGTTTTTAAAATAGGTTTTTTTTTTAGTTTTAGAACCACTTAAAGATGAAAACTTAGTATTTCCAGAGAATTATTTTACTCATTGCAATTTTTTGAAAAAAAAATCTAATTTAGAGAATTTATAGCGTTTTGAAATTACGTGCACCTTATATGGCATCTTTACTTACATAAAAAAACAATAAATTTTCATAATTATATCATTAAAACTCTCAAGAGGACGATTTATTTAGGTTAATGATATTTACTAAATAGAAAAATTAGAAATCATTTTACACGGCATGATACTCCCTTGAGTATTAAGAAATAGATCATTTAAGTTAACAAGTCAATTTTTATTAAATTATTAATTTGAGAAAAATATCCCTTCAGGCTATCAATTGTTTGGTAACCGTTCTACTGCGAATAACTTTCGAATAAAATTTCTACTGCGAATAAAATAAAAAAAATACTTTCTTATATAATCAACTGGCAAACGTGATTTTCCCCACTTCAAGACATCGGATTGAATTGAAACTTCGCACAATTATCAAAGGCCGATGCCAATATCATACTTTAATAAGTTTGTCATATTATTCTGATCATGATTTTAATGGTTAACGATAAACTAAACAAGTGAAAACAAACAATTGACTGAGTTAATTGTTGAAATACCATGCATAGTCAGTGTTGATTTTTTTATCACATTACACATACAAACATGTGATACATACTTAACTGATAATAAAGTATAGTACATATTATAAAAAAATGTTTCAATCAAAAGTTGTTTAATTTTTGATAAGGAACATTTTTTACATTTAAACTTTTGTTCTATCTCTAACGGTTTACAAGATGGGTTTACAAGATATCAAGACCCGATTGACCTATGATGCTCATTTACGAACTTCACCTCACTTTTTACGTCCTGAGTACGCTGTAAAAATTTCAGCTCGATATCTTTTTTCGTTTTTGAGTTATCGTGTCCACAGACGGACAACCGGAAATGACTAATTAGGTGATTTTATGAACACCTATGACAAAATTTTTTTCCTAGCATCATTATTTTTAAGCGTTACAAACTTGGGACTAAACTTAATATACTATGTATATTTCATATATACATGGTATAAAAATCTTTGATGGTGGAAGCGCAGATAAAATTCCATAATAATAATATAAAAAAAACTTTAAAAACACGCTTTTGTAACTAACTGAACTAAAAAAATAAAAATTAATTGCTATAAGTCCAAAAAAAAAAAAAAGTAGAGTGATTAAGAAAAAAATCATTTTATCGTAAAAATGCGTGCTTTTTAAGATATTTTATAATGACAAAACTTTAGCCAATAACCAATAAAAATGCTTTTATCTTAATCATAATTTTTTTGGAATTTAAAGATAGAAATTATTTTCTACTTTTTAGTTCAGCTAGTTATTAAAGCGTGTTTTTTTAAGTTTTTTTAAATTAATATTTTTCATTCTTAAATATGTATCTTAAAATTAATTTTAATATTTGAAATATGCTAAAAATTAATCGAAGAAAGTCATGTTTTTACGGATAAAAGAAAAAGGTTGAAAATACTGTTTTACATCAAGTTCAACATATTGTTAACAGTTTTTTCTTGCATAACTGTGAACTGATGATCTTGTGCTGTACTACAGCACTTCTTCAGTAAAATATATTTAAAATTTGACAATATTAGATAAAGATGAATATAATTAAAGTTAACTTGGTCATTTTGATGACAAGTTAAGTGGATATTTTTAAAATGAGGTTACAAAAAAAAAAAAAAAAAAAAAAATTATTAAGCCGTTATCTTTTTCAAGAATAAAATATCTCTTTTATATACTTTTGCAAATAAATTGATTTATTCTATATCTATTAAACAAAAAAAGTATAAAATATGATTTTTTTTTTAATATCAAGTTCAAACCATAAACTTTCTTCTCATTAAAAAAAAACATTTAAAAATTCTGTTATAATTCTTTGATAGCCTAAACGATTACAACTGGCAGAGTTGTTTAAACATCCTGTATTTTGAAATATTTATTCTAATTTATAAAAAAAGTTCAAAAGAAAAAGGATCAGTTTATTCTTAGAGCTTATCTGATCTTAGCTTTATAATTGATTAATTAGTTCACTTCATAAATACTCTTATCATTTCGAACAAGACTTATCATTTTATCAGTTGTGGGGTATTGAATTTTAATTTGTAATAAGAAACAAAGTTGGAAAAAACAAAAATATAAATGAAATAAACAAAATTCAATATTTTTTCGAAAAATTTCTAGGGAAGAAATCTGTTGTAAATTTTATTTTATACAAGCTTGTCATAAAAATTTTAGTTTAACTAATTTTAAAAGAAAATTCTTAAAATTAAGAATTAGATTGATCATTATCACCATGCTGCCCTCCATTTGAGAGAGTTACGAAATATCTTACATAAATATATACGCAATTATTTAAAACAGGAATAAATAAAAAGTAAAATTTTTTTTACCTTTCTTTTTCTTTTCTATTCGAACTGCTGTCGTTAAACACGCAATCGCTGCTATTAATAACAAATATCGATGTATCCAATCCATCGTACTATATAATTTATTTAAAGTCCAAGAAAACTTATTAATAAAATCCTTTAAATATTACACACACTTTTCCAAAAGATACAAGTTCAACACAAAAAAATAATAATCCACAAGAAATCAAAAAAAGTTGAGAATAGCAAAAAAAAAACTGTACACTATTAAATTTTTTGGAGAACTACATCTACTCTAAGTCAAAATGTGTAACAAAACAAACCAAAAAAAAACTAGTATATTTGTCTTTTCGCCGAAACGGCTGAAGAAACACTAACTAAAATTTTTACACTGTATCACAATTTTGTTACTATATTAAATTTTAATCGAATTTTTACCATTCACTTGTTTGAAAAAAATCCACCGCCACTAAATTGAACGTCATACCATATAGAATGTTACTACTATTGGTTATTTTGGCCTAATTTTTCCCACCACGTTCTTGCATGTAAATACAATCATATTACCATTTTTTTTTTCTTTCAATTCCCACTGCCTTAGATATTTGTATAGTTTTTATTCATTGATCATCTGTTCTTGGCTTCTGTTGTCTGTTGTACAAAAAGTATAATTTTATTTCTCTATGTTTTAGTAATTATTATCATTACCTTTATTACTTTCTTGAAGTCAGGCTAGTTTGTTGTATAGATTCAACAACAACAACAACAAGAAACAACAAACAACTTTACTATATGCTATGTAAAATATAACAACAGACAGACAAGTGTGTGTTTTCTGTGTGCGTTTGTTTTTTAAAATATATTTAGTTATACGCTAGCTATGTGCTTACAAACTGAATCTCCTCGTGGTTTTTTTATTATAACTGTAAAAACAATGTAATTACATTATGTCTGATATAAATATTAAAAAACTATGCCATTATATCGTCATTTCATTTGCATTTTTATACCATCAACGTATACTAAGTTTAGTCCCAAGTTTGTAATGCTTAAAAATATTGACGCTACGAACAAAATTTTGGGTTGTCTGCCTGTCTGTCTGTCTGTCTGTCGGTCGGTCGTCTGTCATCACGATTACTCAAAAACGAAAAGAGATATCAAGCTGAAATGAAATATATCGTGCTGAGGACATAAAAAATGAGGTCAAAAATTGTAAATGAGCAACATAGGTCAATTTTGTAAACCGTTAGAGATAGAACAAAAGTTTAAGTGTAAAAAATGTTCCTTATAAAAAAATAAACAACTTTTGTTTGAAACAATTTTTCGTAAACGTCACTGTTTACCCTTGAGAGCACAAATTATGCGCAAATTGTATGGTTTTATATCAGTTATTTGTATATGTGTGACATGTATGTATGTGTAATGTGACATTGTAATCAAGACTGTCTATACATGGTATTTCAACAGTTAACTCAGTCAATTGTTTGTTTTCACTTGTTTTATTTGCATTTTTACACCATATATATAAAATATATCAAGGTGTATACTAAGTTTAGTGCCAAGTTTGTAATGTTTAAAAATATTGACGCTACGAAAAAAATTTTGGTATAGCTGTTCATAAAATCAAGTAATTAGTCCTTTTTCGGTTGTCTGTTAACACGATAGCTCAAAAACAAAAAAAATATCAAGCTGAAATTTTAGCGTGCTAAAGACATAAGGAGTACGTCAATGAGCCACATAGGTCAATTGTATTTTGTAAACCGTTAGAGATAGAATAAAAGTTTTAATATAAAAAATGTTCCTTATAAAAAAATAAACAACTTTTGTTTAAAACATTTTTTCGTTAACATCACTGTTTATCCGTGAGAGCGCAAATTATACAGTTTTTATTGTAGTGGAATATCAGTTATGACGTAAAAAAATTAACGATTCCGTAATCAACACTGTCTTTACCTGTTATTTCAACAATTAACTCAGTCAATTGTTTTTTTTTCAACTTGTTAATGATAAGTTTCTCGTTATTATACAGATTACGATATAAAATATGTTTTCACTAAAATTTAAACGAATCCTTTTTAAACCTGATCAAGTTTTAAGGTTACCAGTTTTCTGTGTTTATTTACTTTTCAGGCCTACCATTACGTAGCATCGTCGAATAGATCTTTAAAACTAAAATAAACAGTTGACTGAGTTAATTGTTGAAATATCCTGTAAAGACAGTGTTTAATACTATAGTATACTTGTTTTATAAATTAGATAGGTATAATCTAACCTAACCTCACCCGATATTTGGTCGACAGGTTTTGTATGAAATTAGAATCAAAAGACGAAGTATTTGAAGCCTGCTCATCTTTCTATCTTTTATAGTTTTGTGGAAAATGGAAACTTATGTCCTAGCCTAATTTGCCCACTCACGGGTAAACAAAGATGTTTATGAAAAATTGTTCAAACAAAAGTTATTTCTTTTTTCAACAATTTTTCTTCAGAAATTTTTAACTTATCGTCTACGGTTCACAAGATAGATTCAACAGACCCAAGACCCAATTAACCTATATTTTCATCATTTACGAACAAAAACTAATTCGCACTCAATAAAAATTTCAGTTCGATATATCTTTTCGTTTTTGAGTGATCATGTTTCTAGACAAACAGACAGGCAGACAGACGGACATACGTAAATGGAGTAATAAGGTGATTTTATCAACACCTATACCTACCAAAAGTTGGTACTCATCATCAATATTTCTAAGCGTTATAAACTTGAGACTTAATTTAATATATCTTGATATATATTTCATATATACAGGATATAAAAACAATGAGAGGTGTGAAGGGTCACCCGGTATGAATTATGTTCCTTTTGTTATAAATTATGTATTATTAAATAACAAGGTTTTGCTTATCAAGTAATAAAATAAAATAGATATGGTATAATTAATTACTAGCAGATACCCACCCACTTTGCTGGGCAATATCTCCTTTTTAAAACAAAGACTATCACGTTATAGCCCTCGCTCATCCTGCCTTTTGTTCACAATTTTATAGATTTTAATTTTTCGGTGTGGAACTCTAACTTTTTTGAAAGTTGAAGGGAAATTTTGAAAATTTAAGAATATTTTGTGACTAAGCTGAAATTTCCGAAATAGGATTTAGCTGAAGATAAACGTCATAATTATTCCTTTTAATTATATCACTTGAAATACAAATTATTCATCAAATTTTAAATGATTGACGTATAAAAGCAATAGGTTAAAGTAGTTTAAAAATAATTCCGGTTTTAATTTTGAATATGCACATATAAAAACTGCATAACATATGTTTCGTATAATAAATGCATAATTAAGTTACCAATAAATTTCAATAATTTAGCTTAAGGCTTTGTTAATTGCTCTAATAAATTGATTATTTGACTCAATTATAATACGATATATTATCTAATTTTAATGATTTAATCTCTATATTTTTAAGAATCGATGAATGAATAATTTTATTCAGAAAATCGGATTTACCAAAAGGAATTTGTCAGTTTGAATACCTATAGAATGAGTGTAGACCCTTCAGTATTCAGAAAACGTTTCAACCACATATACCATTTGAAAAATGCAAGTTATCTATGTTTTAAATCGAGCGTGATCAAAATGCTCATAACGCGAGTACTGAAAGGTTAATAATGATCGAAAATGGACTTTATTGAATGTTTAAATTTGTATACAAATAAGGGAAAATCCTCATATCGAATTGACCATATTACCCACAAAAATGTAAAACTTGTCTTGATACCATGACAAAATTTGAAAATGAAATTAAAATTGATTAAAAAATGTTATTTTCACTAATTTGACATAATTACGGGAATCATAAAAACGATAATTTAAAGCTATTAACCTATTAATTAAAATAATCAATCAATAATTTTTACGTATTTAAATATAATAAACTTACCAGTTAACTTAAAAATCCTTAACAATGTATTAATATATTTGTAAAAAAAGCAGTTTTTCGATCGGCATGGGTATTTAATTGATTGGGTTCGTTCAAGAGTCTAATTTTTTTCTTCATGTTTTAGTTTTAGAAACTAGGTTATTTTTTAAAACTTAAAATTTATTTAGCGTTTCTTATTTTTTAATTTATTATGTATGTTTACCTTATATCGATTTTTTAACGTTCGACTTAAATTTTCCATGAAAAAATTAATGTTAAATAATCGAACAGTTATGAATTATTAATTATATTTATTTTAATTAATATAAATCATTTAGACAGATGAAGTTCATCGACGTTACATAAGATTCGAATTCAATACTACTAATCAACAGACTATTACTACTTATTTGTGATAGCAAAACATTGACAGACTATGCGTTATTCAAATTTATAATATATACTAATTAAATAAGCGTAGCAAAACATCCCTAACATAATTGTGATAACATAAATAATTTTCCAACCATAATAGGGTGCATAACTTTTGAACTTGAAATAATTTAAAAAAAATAGCTAAAATAGTTAAAATAATTTTATTATAAGCAGTACATTTTCATACGAAAACGCTTGGACAATGTATGGATGGAAAATTTCCGTTTTTAATTGGGCAATTACTTACCGTTTTACTAGGAATTTATTGCAATTAATTACCATTTATTACAATAAGTATACATATCATGGCCACATTCTTGGTTTGCTCAGAACGCTCGAGCCCAGGGCCGGATTAACAAGTAGGCAGAAAAGGCAGTTGCCTGGGGCCCCCGATTTTAGGGGGCCCCTAAAAAATGAAAAAGACTTCTAAAATTTTCTTACAAACATAAAATTCTAGAGAGTGAAAGGTAATATAATCAGAACTGAAAATAAATTTTACTCAAATAAATAAACCGACGAACTAGACAAAGTTCTTAAAAAGGACATTTCCGACTACTTTGACAAAACTTATAGTCATTTGTATAAGATTCTAATGGAAGATCAATTAGCCGATGTATTTCCTAACACAGAAATAGCTCTTCGGATTTCGAGTCGAGCCCGAGTCTCTCTTTGATCATAAATATTGTATTTGGTTGCCCTTCAAGCATTCAAAAATGGCCCAAACAATATTATGACTGAAATAAATGTGTGATATTTTTGATTTAGAAGAAAAAATTATGTTTTGTAGTAATTTTGAATTTTGTTAGACTTAAAATGTTCCCCCAGACACTTTTTTGATACAATTTTCTCATTCTATTTATTAACAATTATTAAATTCTTATCCTTGGGTAACTATATTCCTAACTAACCCATAACCACATTTTTTTTAAATTTACTTTTCTTTTTCAGTTCTAGAAGCAATGAAATACGACAAGTTTTTTAAAATTGTATTACCAGTGAATAAGTAATTATTTTACTTATGGCTTAATTTACATAATTTATGGCATTTTGAAGTTAAGTGATCCTTACATGGTTACACAGCACCGTAATTATTTAACATTTTTAATAGCTCTTAGCAAAAATCAAAATTTCATAGCTTTAAAAATACAGAATAAAAAAAAAACTATATGGATATTTGATAACCGTTAAATAATAAAATAAATGCAAGTAATAAATCATGCATAAATAAAAAAAAAAAAAAAAAAAAAAAATAAAAAATTAAATAAAAATTATTAGATCTCAAAAAACCCACGAAAGTGATTCTAATCAAATTACATATCCGGAAGTTATATGTGATCGATAAAATTTATTATATATTCAACTACTAATATATGTATCGATTTGTCATGCGTGTAATTTAATTAAGTATGTTTTTATTGAAAATGCATTACAATAAATTTATAAAACACAAATTTTTCGATATCATCTTTTCTAGAAAAAACTTTACCATAGAAACTCAATCAGTAGTATATATAAGTAAAAACCAGTTCAGGTAATGATGCGAAAAGAAATATTTTCAGATATTAATCAAAATTATATATAACAAGTGAGTTAACTGTTGAAATACACATTACACATATACCTATAGATGTTACATAACTGGTATTCCCATAGAATACATACTATATAATTTGCGCTTAATTAGCGCCATCACGGATAAACAGTGACCTTAATGAAAAAAATTTTCAAACAAAAGTTGTTTATTTTTTTATAAGGAACATTTTTTATACTTTTGTTCTATCTCTAACGGTTTACAAGATAGGACCTACGGACCCAAGACTCAACTGACCCATGTTGCTCATTTTTTACGTACAAACTCGACCTCACTTTTTACGTCCTGAGTACGCTGTATGCTTGATATCTTTTTCCGTTAGTTATCGTATTGACAGACGGACGGGCGGACTATCGAAAATGGACTAATTCGAAGATTTTATGAACACCTATACCAAAATTTTTTTCGTAGCATCAATATTTTAAGCGGTACAAACTTGGGATTAAACTTAATATACCTTGGTATATTTCATATATACATGGTACAAAAATTTGGAAATTAAAAAAAAACTATTAAAATATGAGAACATATGCTACAGTTTCAATTTTTAAGTAATTTCTAATATATTCATTAAAATTCAACGATGATTTTTTTTTTGTGTTTTTGTATGAAAAGAAACAAAAAAGTTTCACTAATCAACATACGTTTGATAATCTAAAGGGAACAATTAAATGTAATTTCTTTACTCATATGTTGTCAAGATAATAGAAAAACAATAAATTATTTATTGAAAACATGTGATTTACAAATGAAATTATAGCTAATATTTATAGCTAATTTATTCGTGTTTGTGCGTATAGCCATGGCAGGGATTTACAAATAAAATCGATGCCAGCGCTATTAGTGAAAAATTTTGGCGATAAAGGAGGTTGTCATGACTAACTTTCAGTTCTTTACATGTTAATGTTATAGAAAATGTTAAATTAAAATTATTGAAAAACACAAATTAATTAAACTTAATGCATTAAAAATTGTGAAAATACGAAATCAAATTGCACAAATATTATTTTTCAAATGTAAATCATCATAATTATTTATTTAAATTTGTTGAGACAATAATAATAAATTTTCAATGTAAGTCATAAATGCAATCCATACAATTATATATGCATCCATACAATTATATAATTAAAGTAGTGTATCGTTACCACGGAAACGCCTGCAATAAAACTCACGATCGGTGCGAATCACTAATAAGTTGTGGCGAAAATTAACTTGAATGTCAAGAAACTACTTACCTAAGAAATTTTATGTGCAGGGGAAGGTCTAGTACCTAAACTCAAAATTTACATTATTGTGTTTTTTAAAACCATGTTTTCCTCAGGCGCGAGTGTATTACCTTGCCTCTCAGACAGGGATTTATGTTAGCTTCAAACATACTTTTAAGACCCCAAAATCTCTTCAAAGTCTATTTTTTGAAATCGTAAAAGCAACGTCATGTCTCACATTAATTTATATTTATGATTGTTTATAAAGTCGTTAAACTGTGATTATTAATTTATTAATTTTTGCATTTTTTATAATGTGTTTTAAATCCCAAGAGAAATAAATAGTTATATTTCTAATAATTTAAATAAAAAAATGTTTTTTATAAGAATAAAAATAAACTACGGCTAGACTGTGTGTAGCCACTTTCTTAGACAGATCCTTCGGTTTTTAAATTGCAAATAAAATACCTTTTATAAGATAAATTCTCGAATTTTTTAAAAGAGTACCCCTTAAAAAATTGCAAAAAATCGAAAATTTGTTGTTTCCATCAATTTCGATAAAACTCAGTAAGGTAATTTTGACCCAAAAAGTACAAAAATCGGATGTATTTGTTGATTGGTCCAATAGTTTTTGAGATACGGACGAAAATCGATCCAAATATGGCGATATCTCCGAAACTCTGCATCCAATCATTAAATTAACCTGATATTTATACTTTTTGGGCCAAAATTACCTCATCCACCGAGTTTCATCAAATTCCAAAACAAAAATCTTTTTTCCGATTTTCTCGATTTTTTCAAAGGGGTACCCCTTAAAAAAATTTCAAAAATTCGAAATAATTTTTTTATCTCCAATTTCGATAAAACTCAGTATATAAGGTAATTTTGACCCAAAAAGTACAAAAATCGGGTACATTTGATGACTGGTCGAATTGTGTTTGAGATACGGACGAAAATCGATCGAAATATTGCGATTTCTCAGAAACTCTGCATCCAATCATTAAATTAACTTGATTTTTATACTTTTTGGATCAATATTACCCCACCCACAAGGTTTCATCAAATTCCAAAACAATTTTTTTTTTGCGTTTTTCTTGATTTTAAAATTTAACGCTTATCAAAGAATGTTTAAAAATTAAAACATAACAGGCTTAAAGAAAGCGATTAGAAAGAAGAAAAGAGAATGAAAATTGGAAACAAAGTTTTCGATTTTGACACCCTAAAACAAAACGAAAATTATTATTTAAATTTTCACTATGTAAATAACTTTCTTAAGTTAAAAAAATAATAATGAATCAATAAAATTATTATTATTTAAAATTCTATTCTAAATTCACTTGAATTTCAAAATTATTTATCAAATATCAATAATTTATTTTAAATGGTTATTTTATACTAATTTTTAAAAAGAAATTGTATGTTTTCTCTAAAATTTAATATTTAAAAAAAAATGAGTATATTATATTAAAAGAAATGATAAATGATCAAAAAGTTAATCAAGTTCATTTATTTTGATTGATGAACTAATCAATTTTAAGAACCATACAAAAAGTGCATAAATGATACTCACAAAATCAAGTGATTAGTTAGGTAAAGTTTTGTACCTTAGTCTAAATGATCTTTCTTAGTTTCTTAAAAGACGTTGCTATCTCTGAAACAGCAACTAAACAAGTCAAATTTACAAAATTTAAAAAACCCCCGACAAATGCGATTTATTGGAAACTTAGCTATAAAATGTTCTCAATCAAGGCGGTTCGACCGTTTAGGGGCTACGATGCCACTGAGAAACACACGGACAGATAAACACTTTAAGCTTATAACAATCAAATCAATATCAAAGTGATGGCCAAGGACATCAGATGAGATGAAAAGGATACTTAGAAAACAATCATTTTGAGGACAAATTTTTGGAAATATTTTAATTGAAATTCATATATTTGTGTTGACTCTGTTCTTTTGAATTATTGTTTTGAATTGCCTAATTATTTTACCATTTCACTTTTGTTGATTTATCGGATGTCTGAGGAATAAATTTTTCAAAAACAACTTATGCCAAAAGCTAAAAGACGTACTAACTTTATTTAAAACTATATAGGTCAACGTCCTTCCCCTCTGATTTAATATTAACGAATAATTTTAAAATTAAATTTAAAACTACCATGCACGTCAATGATTTATAGATCAATTTCTTATTTTTACATACAAAACAAATAAGATACACAATGGGTGGTAATAAATTAGCTAAGAGCGAGTCCGGTGTAATTGGTAGTCACAATTACTCTTCTGTCGTGTTTCACATAGTAATAAAATCAAAATTTAATATTTATATTCTCAATAAAAATTTCATAGTGTATAGAAACAGTGACGCTTTCAAGACAGGCTATTTCCAACTTTTTTTAAGGTAGTACTATCGGTAATAGACTTTGCATTCAGAATTTAATGAAACTTGGCATAGTTGTCCATTATTAAATCATAATTAACCAGTTAAATTTTTAGGGGCCTTCAGAGACCTGAAAAAATTATATTTTAAAGATATTTTAACATTGATCCTTATGGGAAAGCACAGATTTTATTTTTTTTTACAAAAATTGGACGATTTTCAGTTCTCTGAAGGCCCCTAAAAATTTATCTGGTTAATTATGATATAATAATTGATAACTGTGCCAAGTTCCTTAAGTTCTGAATGCAAAGTCTATTATCGATAGTACTACCTTAAATTGCTTCAAAAAAACATAGTAATGTTAATTTTGATCCAAGGTACGACACTTTCCCGAATAATTTAACAAAAACTACGAGTATTTTAGTTAAAGTGACCACGTTATTTACAAAAATAATTGTAAAGAAAGTAAAATTTTTGGTTTATTAGAAATTAAAAAATAATAATAAAAAATATAATAAATGGTGTAAAAATTAATACGCCCACCCTATAATAATAATGTGTGCATGATGGTGACATAAAAGAATTTTATTTCTATTTTTTATTAATAAATTATATAAAAAAATTATGAAATGTACTTAATAATATATCGTACAAAATCGAAATATATAGATTAGTATAATTACTCCCTAATGAATTTATTCTGGTGCAAACCATTAAAATTTTTAATATGTACCATTTTTAAATTTATTAATTTAATAATTTTATGTAATATAAAAACTATAAATTACTAACGCAACCTACTGTTAAACTAAAATGTCAATTAAAGAGAATTATATAAAATAGACATATACCAGGAATCGAACCCAGGTCCCTTGTGTTCATACCCTGTGGCTTTACCTAAACAGCCAATAAATGCTTTAGGCAAATAGTGCATATTTTTGAGTGAATATTTATTTTTGTTATATATGTTGTTATATATGTTTGAATATTTTATTTTTGCTCGGCTTAGACTCAGGGCATGCCCCCAAACACCCCCTAGAAATTTCAGCCATTGAATATTTTTTTAAGTAGTATTTTCAGGTCTCTGAAATACTACTACTGTTATTGATTTGCTTATTAAACCAATTATAATTTAATAAGTATATTTACAGATAAAAACTGTATCATGTATTTTAAGAAACTCTTATTTCATGTATCTTTAAAATAAAGATATTATTTATTTTCAACTACAATGAATATGACTTTATCTCTTTTCATTAACTCAAATATATATTAAACTCGATAATAATAAACTTATATGATAAAGAAATGTGTTGAAGGATATGGAATATTGTACAACAACTGTTAAGTTAGTTGTTTCAAGCTATGAACCACACCTCTGCCAGGAGGCTTGTCACGATATACTCACGATATATAACCACCACACGACTCTATAATGAATAATTAAAATTTGTTCATTTTTACTCATTGTTAGCTCATTATATAGTTATCATTAAATTTTTAACCCCCGAACTAAAAAAAAAGGGGTGTTATAAGTTTGATCGCTATGTGTGTGTGTGTCTGTCTGTGGCATCGTAGCGCCTAAACGTTTGAACCGATTTTAATTTTTTTGGCTTCAATTGAATGGTAATTTAACGGAGAGTGTTCTTAGCTATGTTTCAAGTGCAAGATTAGTGTTCCGTACCCGAAAAAACTAAAAAATTGGCGATGATCTTTAAAATCGATTCAGTTTGGAAAAGGATTAATTTTAACATATAAATACTTACTATGGAAATGAATGGTCAAATAAACCTGCCTCCATTCATTTCGAAAAGTGAAAGGTAAAATATTTAGGCAATTCTAAACAATAAATCAAAAGAAGAAAGTCAACTCAAATATTTCAATTACAATTAAAATATTTCCAAAAATTTGTCCCAAAATATTTTACTTACTTACTTATACCGGTTGTAAGCTATCTTGTTAGCCATATAAAATATATGAAGTAAGAAGAGATTTTATGGACGTTTTTATGTATAAAACAAAGAGGGAATGTATGCTGTATGTTATGGTGTGTTATGATTATGTATTACTTTGTTTGGATTACTCCACTTTCTTGAAACCTATAAGAGCTAGGTTAATTTTGACTACAAATTTTTGTTTTCTGCCTCCATTCATTTCGAAAAGTGAAATGGTAAAATATTTAGGCAATTCTAAACAATAAATCAAAAGAAGAAAGTCAACTCAAATATTTCAATTACAATTAAAATATTTCCAAAAATTTGTCCCAAAATGATAACTGTCTAAGTATCCTGTTCATCTCATCTGATGTCCTTGACCTTCACTTTAAGATTGATTTCAGAAGGAGTGTTATAAGTTTAAAGAAGCAGAAGCTCACAGTTCCGAACGATCATTACCAGAAAATACGCTGTATCTCCGAAATTAAATCGGATTTTGAAAAATCCGTTTAAGTACAAATGCTTTAGGGTCTAACCTTTAAAAATATGTACAAACAAAAATTTCAATTTTTTTTCAAATTCCTTGACCAAAATACTGCCATAATCATTATTTTTGCACACAATTTTGGAACGTTAGTATGCTCGGTATTGTACATACTCAATATAAGTTATTATACCATGTATATATGAAATATACATAGTATATTAAGTTTAGTCCAAAGTTTGTAACGCTTAAAAATATTCATGCTACGAAAAAAATTTTGGTATAGGTGTTCATAGAATCACCTAATTAGTCCATTTCCGGTTGTCTGTCCGTCCGTCCGTCCGTCCGTCTGTGGACACGATAACTCAAAAACGAAAAGAGATATCAAGATGAAATTTTTATAGCGTACTCAGGACCTAAAAACTGAGGTCTAGTTTGTATGAGCAATATGGATCAATTGGGTCTTGGGTCCGTAGGACCCATCTCGTAAAGCGTTAGAGATAGAACAAAAGTAAAATGTAAAAACTGTTTTTGGTTTGAAACATTTTTTTGTAAACATCACTGTTTACCCACGAGGGCGCTTATTAGGTGCAAATTTTATAGTATGCATTAATATAGGAATATCAGTGTGTGTGTAGCTATTTAAAAGTGGATATCTTTTTTTATTAACGTGACGCCAAAAAACAAACGATTGCTTCATCAACACTGTCTATACATGGTATTTCAACAATTAACTCAGTCAATTGTTTGTTTTTACTTGTATTATTTTAATTTTGATAAAATTTCTCGTTGTGGTTTATGAAAGAACATACTTAGTTATACTTACAGAATAATTACCAACATTTACGCGATCCTATGTAAAAATTGAAGCAAGGTAATTTTTAATTTACATTCGTAAGTTGTCAGAAAAAAATACTTTTTGAAGGACACAATTGAAATGTATATTTACATTAATTTAAAAAAAAAAAATTGTATTGATCGGTTAAAGATTTCAATAGAAGTATATATTTGATTGACAGTTATTTTATTAAAGGATTTGTTTATTTTAAATACACAGGAATGAAATACTTAAACTTATAATAATAAATTAATATAATTATTTTAGTAATTGAATTTTTTGCAATAAAAGTTTAAAATATTTTACTTACTTACTTATACCGGTTGTAAGCTATCTTGTTAGCCATATAAAATATATGAAGTAAGAAGAGATTTTATGGACGTTTTTATGTATAAAACAAAGAGGGAATGTATGCTGTATGTTATGGTGTGTTATGATTATGTATTACTTTGTTTGGATTACTCCACTTTCTTGAAACCTATAAGAGCTAGGTTAATTTTGACTACAAATTTAAAAAATATGGCCCAAATTTAGTAAGATTACTTACTTTGTTTATCAAAATTTGATAAAATTTCTATATGATAGAGTAAAATAAGGATTTTTGGATTCTGATGACGTCATAGAGTTAAAAAATCCAATTTTTTTTGATAACTCAGGCAAATTTGATCCGATTTTATTGGAAGTTTTTTGAAATCAACTAATTTTGGAGCATTCTTTTCAGCCGTGATGTCAGTTTTTCGCTAGCTATCATCTATGTGCCTAATTCCGGGACCAAAACTCCATATTTTTGAAACCTATAAGAGCTAGGTTAATTTTGACTACAAATTTGAAAAGTATATCCCAAATTTAGTAGGATTGCATACTTGGTTTATCAAAATTGGATAAAATTTGGATGTGATAGAGCAAAATTAAAATTTTTGGATTTTGATGACGTCATAAAGTTCAAAAATTTTTTTGATATCACAGGCAAATTTGATCCGATCTTATTGGAATTTTTTTTGAAACCTACTAATTTTGGGTCATTCTTTTCAGCTATGATGTCAGTTATTTGCTAGCTATCTACTATGTGGCAAATTCCGGGATCGACACTCCATATTTATGAAACATATTGGAGCTAGGTTAATTTTGACCACAAATTTGAAAAGTATGGCCCAAATTTAGTTGGTTTACATACTTGATCTATCAAAATTGGATAAAATTTGGATTTGATAGAGCAAAATTAAATTTTATTCTGATATATACACTTGCCACCGGCGCAACCTAAGTACTTGATACCGGCGCTATGTACCCTCGTTACGACCCTGTTGATAAACTGCAATTATTTGAGAAGACTTTTAATTATAATTTAGTTAATAGTCTTACTCATAAAAATGTGAATGTGATTATTCTGCTATCATTCAATTTTTCTGTATTAAATGAAATCTGATAATCTGCTGACTTAAAATGAAACAATTTAAATCATTTAGTTGAAAGATTCTTAGTTTTGAAATTAAATTCTATTTAAATTACCTGACGGCAGATTATCAGCTAATGTCTTAATTTGAATACTTAAAAGAACTTTCACGTTGATCAAAAATTCTTCATAACCAATTAAACGGTAATTTTAATCGCCTGAAACGGAAGTGATATTTTAATAACAATTATAATAGTGTCTGATAGTTTACGTAATGCATTAAATCATTTAGTTTTTTGTAGATGTAATTTGCTTATTAAATTTATTTTACGTATAAATATAAAGTAATATTTTAGTTTTTTCGATGAAGAGTATCCCTACGATCTTCCTAAATATTATACCTTCCTAAATATATAAATATTATTTATATAACCTGTATATACGTATAATAGTTGTGAATGTCCTTCAAGGAGTTTAATCGGACAGCCTTACGTTGCGGCCGAAGCCCAAAAATGCGGCCAAAATTCGAAAATTTAAGCGATTCACTCCAAAATTTGATCGCAAGGATTTTCGGGATTACATATTTTATCTTTCGGGATAACAAATCCCATGGATTACAAATTTTATACCCAATTTACGGAAATCTACCCCTTTCATCTCTTATCGGCCACCCCATGGGGTAAAATATCACATATTATTTATTATAATGGAGTTACATATCGTTTTCGAGGGTTTCTGGTCGCCGATTATAAATTTTATGTCAAGCTTTTATATTTATCATCCGGAATAATTCAAATTTTAATATGTTAATTTTGCATTATTTACAAGTTTGAAATAAATTCGCTTATTTAATTATAGTTAATATAATATTTAATTACTTTTAAAATAGACTTTGAAATTATTTTGAAGGTCTTACTGAAAATGCAAGGCCATTTTCTTCAAATTTTATTAGAAAATAATTCGATTACTTATATTTTGTGATTTTGATAATATCAAATATAAATTAGAGCAGACGCTACATAGAGTTGAGTGTGCAAAAATTACATTTTGTCAAGAGATTCTTTACCAAATGTGTTACCAGAAACCCTATTGGTCCAATTTTTGTAAATCAAAATTGAACCAAAAAAGGCTACCAGAGATTTTTTGAGTTATGTAATGTCAAAAAGGCTCCTTGTGATTTTTTCCTAAAGCTCACCGTTTTTGCGTTATTAAAATTTTAATGATAAGAAAAACTTCAGAAAGGTTATACTCTCAAAACTTTATGAAAGATGTTCAAAGATGATTTTAAGATTTTGATAAACTCAAAATTTTAATTTATTTGCATTAATTTTCAACTTTTCAATAACTTTTCTGGAGTTTTTCCAAACATTAAACTGTTAATAACTCAAAAACAGTGAACTTTCGGAAAAAATCATAAGAAGCTTTTTTTGAAGTAAAATTTCCTAAAAACCTGGGGTTGCTTTATTTGGTTCAAAACATTGACATTTGACTGTGTCTGTGGAGGGAGAGAGATTTCAAAGAATTGGACCAGTAGGGTTGTTGAAACATCCGGACTATAAATCTATATGCTTTTCTGAACAAGAACCAATTGTCAAAATAAGGTGCTCGATATTTGCAGACCCAACTCTATCTAGCTCCTGCATTAAATATCGTGCCAGCTTTTAAAATGTTCACATGAAATATTAATAAAATTGCGCAAATTATTAAGGTACACTTATAATTTTTAATTTGCTTGGTGGTCAAATTTGTAGCTAATGGAATGTTAATATAATGTATACTAGGTAATGTTTAACATTTTTGTTAACTTATAATACTTGTTTTTTAAAATATTAATAACGGTTTTTAAATAAATAAGGTATTTTAAAATTTTAATAATATATAAATATATACTTTTGTCATAATTTGAAGGTCAACTATAATTGGCAAACATGATAATTTTAATAAAATGCATCTAAATTTTAAAATGATAATTTTTATTAAAATAATGTTTATCGCAACATAATTAAGTATATTAAATATAATTCTGGAATAATTTGAACTAAAGACGAAGAAATAATGTAAGCAAGACCATTTGAATCATTTATGTATTTATTTGGACTGGTTACGAGATTAATACTTTCTGGACCATTGGTTGTAAAAGGTACTTACCCTTTTGTACTTGTCTGTGAGTAGGGAAATAAAAAAGCATCTGTCGTAGAGGACCAAAAATTATAGATTCTTAGATTTAAAAGAATAAATAATATTTTTTTGACTATAAGCGAGCGTAACAGTCGTACGGTAACTACATCAGATTTTTATACCATGTATATATGAAATAGATATCAATGTATACTAAGTTTAGTCCCAAGTTTGTATCGTTAGAAAATATTGAAGCTACGAACAAATTTTTGGTATAGGTGTTCATAAAATCACCAAATTAGTCCATTTCCGGTTGTCTGTACGTCTGTATGTCCGTAAGCACGATAACTCAAAAACGAAAAGAGATATCAAGCTAAAATTATATAGTGTGCTATGGACGTAAAAAGTGAGATCGATTTCATAAATGAGGAACATAGGTCAATTAGGTCTTGGGTTCGTAGAACCTATCTTGTAAACCGTTAGAGATAGAACAAAAATTTAAATTTAAAAAATACTTCTTATAAAAAAATAAAAAACTTTTGTTGGAAACAATTTTTCGTAAACATCAGTGTTCACTCATGGGGGCGCAAATTAAGCGGGAATTATGTAGTATACATTATATGTTAACATTAGTTATGTCTGTGGCTGTCTTTCTTTTCCACAGCCTATACATGGTATTTCAGCAATTAATTCAGTCAATTGTTTCTTTTCACTTGTTTATATCTACTACCTATATTTATCTACTATATTATTAATAATCAATAAAATAAGTTTAAAACAAAAATTATAATTTTCACATAATTTAAAATAATTTAATACTTAGTTTTAGTAGTTCAAAAACAAAAATTTTGTATAATCAATGTATATAATTATAGTATAAAAATATAATGTTTGAAATATAATATTACAAAATATATATACGTTTTAACACCTTACTTTAAATGCATACTTTTATGTACATGTTGTTAAAAAATTGTGAAAATTATTAGTTGTTAAATATTACACATGATTATTAGATAATTACATAGAAAGAGGCTAATGTTTTTTTTTTAGTGATTGTTTGATTATTTTTTTCAGGCTAAACCGCTTCTAAATCGGACAATTTTATTGAAATGGAATAAATGAAAAGGTTTTTGAATTCGCAAAATAGAAATTGTTTCTAATGAGAAAATTTTTCTGTTGCAAACAGGTCAATTTTTCTTATAGTACCATGAATAAGCCGGAAAAAAAGTGTCGAAAGTGGAAAAGTGGTGAAACAGTACTGATTTTATTGAAACTTTTTGTAACGCGTTTATAGGACTCCTAAGGAACATTCAGCCAACTTAAACTAATCATTAAGGGGCATAGGGTCCCAGCGATGGGCATATGTAGTTTAAAGTTTTTTGAAATGCATATTTCGGCTTTAAATTATCTGGTAGGGATGTTTGTACACGTTTCCAAAAATAACTAAGTATTAATCGTCCAAACTGTTATCTAGGAGGTATTTTTGATCCCTTATTATGAATCTGATGTCATATTAACGGATTCTTTCACGTATTCCGAAAACGTTTTCCGGAAAAACATATCTTTTTTGGCACAAAAACGGCAAACTAAGTATTTATCTTCCAAACTTTGCTCTAGGAGTGATCGCTGGTTTCATTTGGAGCATATTTCGATGTCTCATAATTGTGTGTATTTTGCGAACTGCGGCTACAAAACTTTCACTACTTTGATAATAATTTTGCACAATGACAATTCGTTGTTGAGTAAAGTAGCGCGTTATTTTAATTATCGTCCGGCTGTCTACTAACGAACAGCTATTTGTTTTTTAATGTCAAATCCTTACACTACGAATAGCGAGCAATTCAAAACCGGCGTTTTTTTATGAATATCCTTTATTTTTTCATATTTCTTAGACGAAGTTTTGCCCCCAAATCTTGGACACGTTTTTTTAGTGAATGAAATGCTTTTTACTTTTTCGTTTTTTGCGAATTTTGAAAGTTTAAGATATTTGACCACTTTGCAAAATATTTTATAATTTAAAATTTCAGACTAATTATCACACATTATGTGGGTCCAAGTGGTTGGTACCACATACTTATAACTAAATAAGCACATAAATAATTATAGGTACAGAATACTGTAATTAACCAATACAACAAAATCTTTTAAGCATAACAAATAGAGCAAGCAATACATATAATTTAAATTACTTATACCTATGCATGTATTAATTAAAACAGAGTGAGTATAACTTTTACATTAAACAAGAACATTATTCATAAATTACTGGTAAAATTACATTTGTTTTAAATTGATTTACCAAATCTGAATATACATATAGGTATTTCCTTATATAATATTTCAATGAGCATGGTTGATTCGGTAGTGTCGACATTAACTCGGAGACTTGGGGCCCAATATATTACCCTATCTGTGTTAGCACCTTATCTTTTTCGCACTTAGTTTTAATTTCTCAATAATTCTGAGAGACCCAGTAGCAGAAAGGGTTCTATAATGATAGCCCTAAGAAAAAATATAATTCATAACCAAACTATAATAAAATTTTCACCTAATTAGCGCTCTAGTAGGTAAACAGTGATGTTTACAAAAGAATGTTTCCAACAAAAGTTGTTTATTTTTTTATAAGAAACATTTTTTATATTTAAAGTTATCTCTAACGGTTTACAAGATGAGTCCTACGGTCCTCAAGACCCAATTGACTTAGGTTCATTTCCGGATAACCGGAAATGGACAAATTAGGTGATTCTATGAACACCTAAACCAAAATTTTGTTCGTAGCATCAATATTTTTGAACGTTACAAACTTGGGACTAAACTAAATATACTATGTATATTTCATATATACATGGTATAAAAAATGAAATACTGCAATCAAATATCTTAAACAACTAGCCATCTATGAGTACTCCCTTGAATTTCTCGATCATAACAAACCAATAATAATTAATGATACTTAAATTGAAATATATTCATTCGCACATTAAATTATTAAAATATAATAAAATATATTTATGGATAAATTGTAATAATTACGATTTCCGCCTTTCAATATATTTAGACGAATATTATTTTTTATTAAACGATCAACACTCCAAGATAGATACAATAAAATTGTATATATGTAGGTGTATGAAAGGTCTACTATTGTATAATAGACCTTTAATATATTATGGTCATAATTTATTCAGTTATTACCTACCACTAATCAATAGATAAAAACTATTTAAAATGATTAATAATATTTATTTATTATTTAATTATAGCTTAGTTGGTATAATTAAATTAATTAAAATTATTTTGATTAGTCATTAATTTTTTCTCGTAAAATTTATGCGAAAATACAGGATTTTAGCAAAGAGAAAAATATTTCTGTGCATTTTCAACGATATTAATTAGTCGGATAAAGAAATACATAAAATAGCCGTTCTTAGGGAGTCCTCAATAACAGCTCCGATTTTGATTTATATATATATATATATATATATATATATATATTTTTTTTTTTTTCTTTTCGTATATTATATAAAATCAAAAACAAGTCATCAAAATCCAAAACATACTTAGCTCTATCACATCCAAATTTTATCCAATTTTGATAAAACAAGTATGTAATCCTACTAAATTTGGGTCATCAAAATTAACCTAGCTCTAATAGGTTTCAAAAATGTGTAGCCCTTGTCCCAAAATTAAGCACATAAGTGATAGCTAGTGAAAAATGGACATCGCAGCTGAAAAGCATGGCCCAAAATTAGTGGGTTTTAAAAAAAATTCCAATAAGATCGGATCAAATTGGCCTGTGTTATCAAAAAAATCGAATTTTTTAACTTTATGACGTCATCAGAATCCAAAAAATTTAATTTTGCTCTATCGCATTCAAATTTTATCCAATTTTGATAAACCAAGTATGTAATCCTACTAAATTTGGGCCATTCTTTTCAAATTTTATGTCAAAATTAACCTAGCTACAATAGATTTCAAGAATTTGGAGTCCTGGTCCCGAAATTAAGCCCATAAATGATAGCTAGCAAAAAACTGACACCAAAGCTGAAAAGTTCGACCCAAAATTAGTAGGTTTGAAAAAAAATTTCAATAAGATCGGATCAAATTTGCCTGTGTTATCAAAAAAATTGAATTTTTTAACTTGATGACGTCATCCGAATCCAAAAAATTTAATTTTGCTCTATCGCATCCAAATTTTTTCCAATTTTGATAAACCAAGTATGTAATCCTCCTAAATTTGAGCCATACTTTTCAAATTTATTGTCAAAATTAACCAAGCTCTAATAGGTTTCAACAATATGGAGTCCTGGTTCCGGAATATTTCACATTAATGATAGCTAGCCAAAAACTGACATCGCAGCTGAAAAGAATGACCCAAAATTAGTGGGTTTCAAAAAAATTTCTTACAATATCGGATCAAATTTGCCTGTGTTATCAAAAAAAGAACATTTTTTAACTATATAAAGTATTCAGAATCCAAAAAATTAAATAACAAGCAATTGTAAAGAATTCTACGAACTTGGTTACATAAATGAATAACAATTACAGGATGATTAATGACAAAATTAAATAATAAAAAAATGATTTATTTTATAACAATAGAACAAGATCTAACACCGAAAATATTTACTTCAGCGTAATAGTTAATAATGATTCACATGTAAAAATTTTAAACATTTTATTACACTTTTAATAAAAATATGATATTAATAAAAAAAAAATGAAATTTTCAAAATAAAACAACCACACCTGTGCGGTTGGTTAAAAAATAAAATACAAAAATTAATATTTAATCTAGAAAGTATTTATTTGTTAATAATGCATATGATTATATAATCTGTTAAATATTTTAGTTGGCAATTTGGTTTTAGTGTTCAAAAAAATTTGTCTTAAATATTTTGTATAATTGCAAAGTTGATAATTAAAAAAAATTATAATAAATAATTAGATTCCATTATTAAAATAAAATTTAAATGAAAAAATTTTATTGTTTGAAATTTTTAATAATTGGATACACGGAACCTGTTCTTCAATTTTGCTGCATACTTTTTTTTTTCCTTTTTATACCATGCATATATGAAATATACATAGTATATTAAGTTTAGTCCCAAGTTTGTAATGCTTAAAAATAATGATGCTAAGAAAAAATTTTGTTCATAGAATCACCTAATTAGTCCATTTCCGGTTGTCCGTCCGTCCGTCCGTCCGTCCGTCCGTCCGTCCGTCTGTGGACACGATAACTCAAAAACGAAAAAAGATATCGAGCTGAAATTTTTACAGCGTACTCAGGACGTAAAAAGTGAGGTCAAGTTCGTAAATGAGCATCATAGGTCAATTGGGTCTTGGGTCTGTAGGACCCATCTTATAAACCGTTAGAGATAGAACAAAAAATTAAATGTAAAAAATGTTCCTTATCGAAAATTAAACAACTTTTGTTTGAAACATTTTTTCGTAAACATCACTGTTTACCCGTGAGGGCGCCAATTAGGCGGAAATTTTATAATATGTGTACAAACTATACACTAAATGTCGGTCGGTAATGCAGAAACCTATAAAGTCATTTACATATGTACTATACTTTATTAGTTATGTATGTGTCACATGTTTGTATGTGTGATGTGATAAAGAAATCAACACTAACTATGCGTGGTATTTCAACAATTAACTCAGTCAATTGTTTGTTTTCACTTGTTTAAGTATAAGTTATAAAAGTAATAACGTATATTTCTTCCAAATTGAACATATTCAATAGATCACCAAAGACGTACACAATAGGGTATTCTACTATTTTTGGAAAAGTACTTCAAAATGTTGATTTTGCTAATAACAAGCCATCAAAATTTTTTTGGAAAAATACACACGCTCTCTTGCCAAAAACTTAAATTAAATTTTAAACCTTTTATAAACTGTCAAAAACGAGGGCATCCAATTTGGTGACGTAATATCGGTATCACTATACGAAATAACACAGATAAGTTTGACAGATATATTCATAGACATCTAATTATAATAAATATAAATATTTATTATCTATGGATATATTATACCAAGCTGTCTACACTGAACAAGCTGATGGTCTATGATTCATACCGATATGACATTACATCAGGGCTTGCCCGCGTTTTAGGTCACGTGATATACAGTTTAAAAATACGATTTTTAATTTTAATATTATAAAAGAAAAATGTGCTTTTATGACTCGAAATCAAAATATTTAAGTGTATTTGTACATAAATTTTAACTTTTTTCAAATTTCATAATTTATTCTCACTATCGAAAGTACCCTATTGTCGTCTTTTAGATGAATAATATAATAGACCCTGTAAAAGTCGTCATTGAGCATGACTAATTTTCGCATGGAAAAATTTTCCAGGATCCCGTTTAGAAAAATGCTCCTGAACGTAAAAGTGCAGGTTGTCGGTGGATAACTCGGTAGGATATTGTTTTGCGCCTCAAGTTTTTACAAATAGTCGTCATATAGGAGAGATAAGACTTAATATACTTAGCATACGTCTGTCTATGAGTCAAGTGCATCGGAATTTTCCTTCGGAGCAAAATGCACATATGGTTGTTAAAAGAATTGTATATTTTTATTATATCGGTAAATAACAAAACAAGTTTCTTTCAATTTTTTATCAACCTCCAGTCAATTATGAATTATTGGATATTAATTTAAGGTAGTTGGGTCACGCCAGCAAATACTAAAAAAATTTCAAATTTTTTAATATCTATTGCAAACAAAGTAATTTGAATTTGTTCAACCTAGCTCTAATAGGTTTCAAGAATGTAGAGTCCTAGTCCCGGAATTAGCCACATCTGTGATATCTACCGAAAAACTGACATAACAGCTGAAAAGCATGGCCCAAAATTAGTGGGTTTTAAAAAAAATTCCAATAAGATCGGATCAAATTGGCCTGTGTTATCAAAAAAATCGAATTTTTTAACTTGATGACGTCATCCGAATCCAAAAAATTTAATTTTGCTCTATCACATCCAAATTTTATCCAATTTTGATAAACAAAATACGCAATCCTACTAAATTTGGGTCATACTTTTCAGATTTGTGATCAAAATTAACCTAGCTATAATAGGTTTCAAGAATGTGGAGTCTTAGTCCTGGAATTAGCCACATAAGTGAAAGCTAGCGACAAACTGACAATAATTTTTGATTGAACTGCCGGGATAGAACTACCTTAAAAAAATTAAGTGCAATATATTAATCATTTTACACTTAACCGCAACATATCTATACTGTTATTATTATTTTATTATATATTTTCTTGAACAGCATTCAAGGGCGGATTTAGTAACGGTTTTCTTTACTTATAAATAGACTTTGTTTTACCTGCAGTTTTTATATCTCCATGATACCAATAAAGTGCAAATTTTATTTCATTTTATAGTTTTTCAGGAACATTTTGCTCTATCACATTTAAATTTTATCAAATTTTGATAAACGAAGTATGTAGTTCTACTTAATTTGGGTCATATTTTTCAAATTTGTTATCAAAATTAATGTAGCTCTTATAGGTTACAAGAATGTAGAGTCCTAGTCCCGGAATTAGACATATCTGTGATATCTACCGAAAAACTGGCATAACAGCTGAAAAGCATGATCCAAAATTAGTGGGTTTAAAAAAAATTCCAATAAGATCGGATCAAATTGGTCTGTGTAATCAAAAAAATCGAATTTTTTAACTTTATGACGTCATCAGAATCCAAAAAATTTAGTATTGCTGTATCACATCCAAATTTTATCCAATTTTGATAAACAAAATACGTAATCCTACTAAATTTGGGCCATACTTTTCAGATTTGTCATCAAAATTAACCTAGCTCTAATAGGTTTCAAGAATGTGGAGTCTTGGTCCCGAAATTAGCCACGTAAGTGATAGCTAGCGAAAAACTGACATCAGAGCTGAAAAGAATGACCCAAAATTAGTAGATTTTAATACAAAACTAAAAGAAAAAAAAATACACACAAAAATAAATTGAATAAAACAAAATATATGTTCCATACATATTTGTTTAAATGCTTTATCAAATTGAAAGTTGTCTTTACATAATAATGATATATTTTAAAACATTTTAGCTACACATTTTAGCTAGTGCATAAATTGTAAATACATTCGTTATTACTTAGTTATAGTAAAAGCTAGATATAATTGACTGGAACTATAATAGTGATTTTGGTAATAGTTCCAATACAGATACAAATTAGAAAAGTGGAATTATCGATAATTGTTTTATAATAAAATATATAATATGTATGAAAGTTATGGAAATACTAATAAATTAAATACTTATTAAATATAGTAAGTAGCTTGTCAAACTATCTTTGAAACCACAATTTTGAATTATTACGAGGAAATTTTGATGATAACTTTTTTCGAAGAAATTTTGTCTACGATAATGTTTCCAGATGAAATGCCTAAAAACGATTAGTTTAAATTTCAAAATTTACAAAGCTCATTGATAATTTTCTTATTCAAATGATATTTCTTATTTAATTTGGGTTAATTTTTTTAATAGATTTGGTGCTATTCCTGATTCCATGTATATCATCAGCAACATTAAAGTTCAATATTAATATCTATATTATCCTACTTTATTTTTCGATAGCTGGATGCATTGATTAAGAATGAATCAACGAACGACATTATAAACGACTTTCACTATACTTATGTTATAAATTTATTGTTACTTATATTATTCGATACGTTATACATTCAAAAATTATATTATCATGTAATAAAATGTAAAATATAACCTATTATAATATATTGATCATTGATTTTAAATATATACCTATATATGATATGATCAAGTTAATTTATGGTAGTAATTGTCTTAAAAAAATTTATATCGCAATCATTATGCTACTAAAAAGACACAGGTATGTTGTTTGATAATAATTAAACTTTAAGCAGATATGCAAGGGTTAAATAATACTAGGGATTTCAATAAAATTTTATAAATACATTTTTTGATTAACGTAAGTTTCCAAAAATCACAAAAAAACTCCTAGGTCATCGGGCTTTCTATTGTTATTTTATCGTTCAAAGTTGGTTGAAAAAAATGAATGAATCATATAGGTTATTATCCTTTTCAATTGGATATTTCTATATCAAAAAATCTAGAGAGTGTGATAAAAAACTATCTAAAATATTGAGACAATCTTGTAGTTTATAATAATACCATTAAAATATAAGGTTGTCGATGATATAAAAACAAAATTTTAATTTAATTATGAATTCATCGAAGATCCATCATTTGATGAACAGGGACGACTATAGATAGAATATTGATGATTGTGGGTTACAGACGATGATTCATTTTTGATAGGAAAAGAAGATAAAATTTCAGATTTTCAAATGTTACGTCATCTTTGAGAAAAAATCCTTGAAATTAATTTTTACTATCTATCTGAAGTATCTGAAAACATTGCAGAAGTATGCCATAATCATAATTATGTGTTACATTTTTACACATTAAGTTCAGTTAGATAAGTTAAAGACAATATGGTCCATAAAAATAATTACATAGAATTAAAACCATTTATTTACATCATAAATTACATTTATTAGAAGAAAGTTTGGTTTATTTTAATTTTATTTACAATTAGGAAATAAAAAACATAATTTTTGATTTATTGAAATCAGAAAATAAGTAGTCATTTAAATATTTTATGCAAGTTAAATACCTTGGGATACGATTCGCTAAATTTGAATCTTATATAAAACTCTCATTATGATTGTCTCTAGAGAGACGATACATTTGTATGATTTTTTATTTTAAAATATTCAAGATTTATTTTTTTAATCTGACTGGAAATCTTAAGAATACGTCTGTAGAATTTCAAGTAGTTGGTATTTTAAGTAATATACGTGGTCTTTAAGGATATATTTATTCATTTATGTCGTTCGATGAAGAAGCAGACATGCTGAATATTGTTATATAAATAATTGACAATATATAACTTGTATATGGGTGATTCCATGAAAAAGTGTACCATGAATGGATAAAATATTACTGTTAAAAAAGAGTATCCTTGTCATCTCATCTCATGTCCTGAGCCATCACTTTGATATTGTATTAAGAAGGAGTGTTATAAGTTTCAAGTGTTTATCTGTGCGTCTGTGTGTTTCTCAGTGGCTTCGTAGCCCCTAAACTGTAGAACCAACTTGATTGACAACATTTTATTGCTAAATTTCCACAAATCGGCTTAGAAGGAATAAATCAAAATATGTTGATAACGGAACATTCTAAGAAATATATGATAACGAAAACACAAATCTCAATTTTTTGGAATTTTATTTATTATTGCATGTTATGGTATTAAAAAACGCCAATAACCGACCATTTTAACTTAAACACAAATAAATTTTTCAATCGATTCAGCTTACCATGAATTTTGAGAATATCATGAAATTTTTTGTTTTTTCATTTAAAAACATGAGTTGTGAAAGTGAGTTACCAGAAGTTAAAGATAATAGAGATAATTTAAGGTAAATGCAAGGAATTTGTTTGTTACATCATAACAAATATCATGATCAAATCAAATGTAAGTACTGTACACACATATTGGGTTGACTACTAAATCAGAAGTATGTCTTTTTTAAACTAATAAGCCACTTTTTGTGTCAATGAAGGTACCAGAGGAACATGGTACCTATCGGGTGTCATGACACCTCACATTCTATTTTATTATTTAACTCACCTTAAACATTTTTAAAAAAGCAGACAAAAGGAATCGTGGAAATAACGCTTAGTTAGGGACTGACTGTATATTCGCACCGTGTTTTATTGGAAGCGTTTCCATGGTAACGATACACTATTTTAATTATAGAATTGTATGGAGTCATATATAATTGTATGGATTGCAGTTATGACTTACATTGAAATTTAATATTATTGTCTCTCAAATTTAAATAAATAATTATGATAATTTACATTTAAAAAATAATATTTATGCAGTTTGATTTCTTATTTTCAACAAGTTTTTATGCATTAAGTTTAATTAATTAGTGTTTTTCATAACAGCCTCATTTAACGTCAAAATTTGTCACTGGAAGCCCTGGCATTGATTTTATTGTCTCTACCATGACTACGTACACAACGAATACTGAAGTCTACAGTTTTTACAGACCACTTTAAATTTATAAAAATGCAATGTAATAATATCAGCATGATTCAAATTAATATTATAAATTTTATGCATTAAAGTTAAGCACGTTTATACTTATATTATTACATATTTATATAGTTTATTAATAATAATTCGATAAAAAAAAATCTTATTCAGATCAGTTACACTAAGTTTTATGAGTGCAGTTTTACTCTCACTTTGTACTTATAATAAATACCTAACTCATTTTTGTAATAAAAAAATCGTAAAGTTTATTTGTGCACCTTAGCTTGAAATATAATAAAATAATATAAATAGCTCTTTCATAATTATTTTACCTGTTCACATCTATATGGTCACATGGTTTTATTTCTTTGAAATTACGTTTGAATGTGTTCTCAAATTATTGTAACATTAATCACATGTAATTCAAGATTATGTAAATCTTAACCTTTTATAAAATTAACTATGGGAAAAATCAGTCTTGATCTTTCAAGGTTTCCAGGAACCCCTGTAGATAATAAACGATACCAAGCTCTTTGTTTTTCAAGTGTCTGGTTTTCTTGAATGATTGGATGCAGAGTTTCTGAGATATCGCAATATTTGGTTCGATTTTAGTCCGTATCTCAAAAACTATTCGGCCTGTCAACAAATGTACCCGATTTTTGTAGTTTTTTAGTCAAAATTACCTTATATACTGAGTTTTATCGAAATTAGAGATAAAAGAAATTTTTCGATTTTTTGAAATTTTTTTAAGGGGTACCCTTAAAACTCTTTGAAAAATCGAGAAAATCGGGAAAAAAATTTTGTTTCGGAATTTGATGAAACTCCGTAGATGGGGTAATTTTTGCCCAAAAAGTATAAAAATCAGGTTAATTAAATGATTGGATGCAGAGTTTCTAAGATATCGCAAAATTTGGATCCATTTTAGTCCGTAACTCAAAAACTATTCAACCAGTCATCAAATGTACCCGATTTTTGAACTTTTTGGGTCAAAATTACCTTATATACTGAGTTTTATCGAAATTGGATTTTAAAAAAAAATTTCGATTTTCTGGAATTTTTTTAAGGGGTGTACCCCTTTGAAAAAATCGAGAAAATCGGAAAAAAAATTTTGTTTCGGAATTTGATGAAACTCCGTAGATGGGGTAATTTTGATCCAAAAAGTATAAAAATCAGGTTAATTTAATGATTGGATGCAGAGTTTCTAAGATATCGCAAAATTTGGATCGATTTTATTCCGTAACTCAAAAACTATTCGAACAGTCGTCAAATGTACCCAATTTTTGAACTTTTTGGGTCAAAATTACCTTATATACTGAGTTTTATCGAAATTGGAGATAAAAAAATTTTTCGATTTTTTGGAATTTCTAGATTACCGATTTTACTTAAAATTTTGCATAGAAACCATCATACACACCAGATCATCCGTAGAATCGAAAGATATTCGTCATTCAAGATATGAAGTTTAAGAGGTCTTACCGTTCAACACTTACACCATAAAAAATTACTACTTATTTATCTTAAATTCTTGAGAATATGTTAAGCTTATCACAATTAAATATTAATTACTTTGTTTATAGTCTTTAAATTTAGAAAAAATAATAAAATTTTATTTAACATTAATTAGAATAATTGCTTTTATCACAAGTTTTAAAACTACACTAAAAATTCATTCCAGGTACTTAAATAAATTGTTGCTGTACAAAATTTTTACGTACAACAAGTACAGATCGCCTTAGTGTGTTGTTACTAAACTTATTTTCAAAATCAATGTTTACCATTACAATATTTTAACAGTCTCGTTTTATCTTAATTGTTTAAAATAATTATCGGCAGTCGTAAATTACACATAAGCTTTATTGGTTAATAAATTTGTATTCAATAGCTAATATTTTACTGAAATTGTTTTCATATTGAAAAGGTGTTTACTTTCATAAAATTAATTTTAAATTGAAACAAATACTTGTAAACTTTTGTTCTATCTCTAACGATTTACAAGATGGATCCTACGGACCCAAGACACAGTTGAACTATGTTGCTCATTTACGAACTCGACCTCACTTTTTACGTCCTTAAGACGCTATTAAAATATCAGCTTAATATTTCTTTTTGTTTTTGAGTAATCGTGATAATGACAGACAGACAGAAAGACAACCGAAAGTGGACTAATTAGGAGCGTTACAAACTTGGGACTAAACTTAGTATACCTTGATATATTTCATATACATGTTATAATAAAAATTATAAATAAAAATAAAAATATATTCTCGTATATCACGTTTTCAAAACGACCATAGAGGAAAAATAAAGAAACTAAAAAGCATTGGGTGCCAGATATCTGTTTGTAAGTTAATAAGAATGCAAAAAAGACATTTTACGCTTTTAAACAATAAATTTTACATTATAAATAATGTAAAATATATACGAGTAAGTGCATATTCTCGTTCACTTTCGTTGGATAACACACACTCGTTGGATAACTGGACAATTATCCGGTGGACAATGATTTTAAATTTTGGTATTGTTAAATTAATATCTTTTTGCTTCATTATCTCAGTAATAATTAAGCCAAATAAAATGCTTTTAAACAGATAGTTATTTCTGTTATAAAAAATAATTACCCAAAAAAATATTTGATTATTATCGGTAATATATTATGTTTTATACCCTACTCATATAAATCAATTTTAGAAACTCGATACAATTGGATATAATTACATTTTAATCAGTAAGTATAAGAGTAGAGCTACTGTATTGTATATCAATACTTACAACTTAATCAATAAATTACAAAATTGTAAAAAAGAAAAAAAATATTTAAAAAAGAATCAATATAATAATTATTATTTAATCTTGTAATGAAATTTTATAATACAAAATAATAAAATATAATAAAATTGTTCATTAAAATAAGTTAGTAAATAGTTACTAATGAAATACAATTATAAAAATTACGTGAAGAAATGCTTGTTGCTTGTTGCTTGTTTACTTCAGAGATCAAAATAAAAGATTGGGAAAAAAATTTTTATGTTCAATGAAGTCTTACAATTTCTTAAAATCTACAATTTAATTATTTTTAATTATATAAATCCAGTACTTAAATACAGTATGTCACAGGATAGTAAAACACGAAGTGTGTGAAGGATGTTTTTTGTGGCCCATACTATAAAACAAAAACTTTAGAATATATCTATTTTTGATTAAGTAGAACTTTATTTAAGGTAGTACTATCGGTAATAGACTTTACATTCAGAATTTAATGAAATTTGGCATAGTTGTCCATTATTATATCATAATTAAACAGTTAAATTTTTAGGGGCCTTCAGAGAACTGAAAAAAAGATATTTTAACATTGATCCTTATGGGAAATCACAGATTTTATTTTATTTCACAAAACTGGACGTTCAGATTTTCAGTTTTCTGAAGGCCCCAAAAAATTTAACTGGTTAATTATGATATAATAATGGACAACTGTTCCAAGTTTCATTAAATTCTGAATGCAAAGTCTATTACCGATAGTACTATCTTAACTTGTCAGCACTTCCGTTATGAGAATTTTGGTCACTCTCGATTTAAGGACGTACGAGCGCCAGGTCAATTTTGGATTTCGTTTGTGTTAAGAACTGGGGTTGTAATAAACTTATATAAGGGGAAAGGTAATGCTTGCGATCCTGGTAGTTATCGTGGACTAACTCTGATGCCCAGTATAAGTAAGCTCTACACAAAACTATTGGCTGATCGGCTACGACAGTGGATTGTTGAGAATGACATTATCAATGAAGCACAGGCTGGATTCCGAGTAGGTTTTGAAACAATGGACAATATTCTAGTTTTAAAGACTATCATTGATAAAACTTTGAAAATAAAAAGATTAAAATCATACCTGTGCTTCATTGATTTTGAAAAGGCATTCGATAAGATTGACAGATCCTTGTTGTGGAAGAAATTATCAAAAATAGGATTGCCATTAGATCTAATTAATGTTATGCAGTCGGTTTATCATTCCACCAGCTGTTGTGTTCGATCGGACAGAGGGGATGTGGGCTCTAAATTTAACACTTATCAAGGACTAAGGCAGGGCTGTCATTTGTCAGCATTACTGTTTTTGATATACATTAATGATTTGTATGATTGGATGGAGGAAATACAAACCACGTCTCCGTGTATTAAGGGTAAAGAAATTAAAATTTTATTATATGCTGATGATGTGGTTCTAACATCGAACACAGTTGGGGGTATGAGAAGGAGCTTGATGGGACTAGAACGTTATTGTGATAAATGGAAGATCAAGTTAAATGTGTCCAAAACTAAAATTATGAGGGTGGGTAATGGGCGTAAATTAAGTAAGAATGAGTCATTTAAATACAAGGATTGCGTAATTGAAAATGTAAACTGCTTTCAATACTTGGGCATAACGTTATCCAATAATGGAAGATGGAATGATCACATAGAGCGTGTTTGCGATAAAGCGAAGAAAGTATTAATGAGTATTCGTAGATACGTTTATGAATATGATAATTTTCCTATACGTGTAACTACTAAACTATGCAACGCTTTGGTATTACCAGTTTTAACGTATGGCAGTGAAATATGGACTCTAAATAGTAGCAATACCAAAAATCACTTCAAATCTATAAACACGGTCATGCATAATTTCCTAAAAGAAATACTATGTGTACCAAGATCCATTCCTAATTCTGCAATCAATCTTGAGCTAGGAACCAGAAGCGTCGAATATCATTGTCTACAGAAAGCCATCAATTACCATAATCGGGTTATTAATAGTACCAAAGGGCTACAACTAATTTGTTTGAGTGAGGGAATGACAATAAGTTTTAATGAACTACTTAATCAAAGACAATTATCTAGCATTGATTATAAATCTAATAAAATATTCGTTAAAGCAAAAATTAAAGAGCTTGCAATAAAGGTATTTTTGAAAGATATTGCCGAGAAAGAGAGCTTGAATTTTTATGCGACACTAAACCATTATAAACAAGGTGCTAGATATTTGTATGATTGTGATAGGAATGAGAGATATCTTTTTGCAAATTTTCGTATGTATGGTTTCAAATGGGATAGTATGAAAGTTGATGGCGTGAGAATATGTGTATTGTGTGATCAAACTGAAAGCATAAAGCATTTGATAGAAGACTGTCCGGGAACCTCTGGTGCTGAAAGAGATGCCGTGAACAGACTGCAACTTAACAGTGCACAAGATATCTTAGGGATATCTGATAGTTTAATAATACCACCGGTTGTAAAATATTTAAAATTTATCCATGAAAAAAGAAAATTATATCTGAATTAAATCCGCCCATGTTTCCCCAATAGAATACTCTTTTTTTTTTTTTCTTTTTATGCAACATATAATTTTGTCTTTAGAATCTATTTATTTATATTTTTTCAAGCTTAGTTGAACTATTTCATTTTTTTATGCAGAGTGGCTTATGTTTATTTATTTATTCATTTAATTTTGTCTTGTTAAAATTGTAACTTATTATGCCTTTATGTAAATGTAATATAATTGATTTATGTCAATAAATATTTAATAATAATAATAATAATAAAGAACTTTAAAGCACAGTTATCAATATTATCTGAAGATCAAGGTCAAATGACTCCGAAACTACAATTTCAGATCAATATCTTCTAGTGCATTGAAAACTTTTGACCAAAACATTTTTCTGTAGCTAATTTCTTTTAAGCGATTTTGTTTTTATGAGGATCAACTAGCTCCAATCTGATGCTAGAACTTGATGCCCCCCATCAAACTCGGCAACTTTTGTTCACGTTTTTCTTTGTCTGCTTAACTACAAAGAAGCTATTAGCTATAATAGATTAAAATACTCCACTCTGTAGATGCCAGACTAAAAATGATTAGTTAGAATTTTCTGGGTGGTCACTTTTGTGAATATATTCTTCATGATACTATCAGCCTATTTCTAAAATAGAATTGCTTAAGATTTAAAGAGGTTAATAGATTAATCGTTCCAATTCAATTAATTTTATTTATTTTTAGGAAATGAATCTGGTATAAATCCATAAATTACATGTACATGTATGCTAAAATTATAAATAATTTAAAAAAATTCAAAAACTCAAGGAAATTCTCTTGATATTTGTGAATTCAACCATGAATGGAGCACACTGTAAACGTAACAAGTATCGGAATTTTGAGAAGAAAGTTTTCGTATTCATAAAAGAAAAAAAATCAATTAAATACAAAATTAATAATTTTTATTACATTATGTTTGCTTTATCAATAAATAATTAAAATTGATGTTTATATATATAACGAAAATAAAAACCATTAATGATTTAAAAAATACAGAACAAATTCTTAGAAATTTTAATTTTGGAATCGTGTAATTGAATGAAAAGAATGTCTTTAAGATAAAATTTTTTTTTTGTCAACAATCTTCTGTATAAGCAATTGCACATAATAAGGAAAGTAATCTATATAGATCGGTGAATCAATAACAGCAAGATATCTGACTACATACTAATCATACTTAAAGTCTCTACTAAATACTTACCTTTTTTTTCATGAAACATTCACAGTCATTATTTATTTACCACGACATAAATTTTTTTCGGCAAATTTGAACACTGCACAAATTTATTTGTCAAATTCGTTTTGTTTGAAAACGTTCGATTCTAAAATTCTAAAAATGTGCGTTTTTCATGAAAGCTTACACGATTAACTAGAGGAAAGTTGATGGTATTTGATAGTTATCACTTACAATTTACATTTGCTGTTGACATAAACTCTGAGTCGTATTTAAGTTAAACAAGAGATTATCGTTTAAAACTTGTAATTCTTTAGCTATAATTGTGGGACAACCTATTCAATTATTCACAAATACGACAAGGAACTCAATTGATTAGTAGAAGTTAAATTTGATTTGAAAAACTGATATAAGCTTTGAAAAATTCTACGATAAAATTGCTAATATAATTTCAGAAAGTACAGAATATCTCGAAAACCGCTATAGTGAGTTAAACCTTAATGAAAAACACCTTTATTTTGATCGAAAATTCTGAAAAAGGAAAAAAATAGACAGGGTAATAACAGGGCATTCCGCGTTTCCAGTCATTCTCTATATTACGAAAATAATTTTAAAATTTTAAGTCAAAAACCCTCCATCTATGCTCCTATAGCGTGATCATCCCTGTGGATGAATCAATAAACTCTCTAGCGGTCGCAATTTAAGTCCAATTTGAATAAAATTTGATACCAAGAACGGTTTTGATTTTCGAAATAAAATTATAGTAAAATTAAAAATACAATATTCGATTTGAAGAGAAATGTGTTATTTTTGTTCAATCTATGAGGGAATTTGCTTAGCTAACACAGCTCCTGCGCTACGAATGGCTAAGATAAACAATTGTAAAAATTTACTTATATAATTTATAAATCGAGAAAAATTTTGTAATAATAAAAATAAATCCTTTAGTTAATGTACCAAGTCATTATCGGATATCTATAATGCACGTATTTATTTTTTATTTATTTTAAATTAATTAAATGTTATAAATAATTAAATTTTATAATCTCTTTCCTGGATATTAAAATTCATTCAGTATTCATTAAAAGTAATATGTGAACTACTAATAAGTATTGAACATTTTTTATAATAAATTTCTTTATTATTTTACTTATTAACAATTGATTATTTTGAAATAAATTTGTTACAAAATAATTACATTTATTTAAAAAAAAAAATTATGTTTACAAAAGTATACTACAAACAGCTATATCTGTTTTAAACTATGATTCATTAATCCATTTCTTTCTACTTTAGTCAGTCGCTGTCGAACTAATTATGGAAAACTCAACGGTAACATCGGGAATACATCCCGTACTGATAATTTTGAATTTCATGAAGCTTTGACAAAACTTTGGAAACTTAGCTTCAAAATGTTCTCAATCAAGTCGATTCGACCATTTAGGGTCTACGATGCCACTGAGAAACACACAGACGCACTGATAAACACTTTAAACTTTTGACACTCCTTCTTAAATCAAAATCAAAGTGATGGTCAAGGACATCAGATGAAATGAAAAGGATACTTCGAGAACTATAATTTTTTAGGACAAATTTTTGGAAATATTTTAATTAAAATTGAAATATTTGAATTGGTTTTGTTCTTTTGTATTATTGTTTTGAATTACTTAATTATTTTACCATTTCACTTTTCGAAATGAATTGAGTCAGGTTTATTTGATCATTCATTTCCATAGTAATTATTTATATGTTAAAATAATACGTCATGCCTTTTTCAAACTAAATCAATTTTGAGCATCATCACCAATTTTTTAAATTTTTCGTGTACGGAACTCTAAGCTCGCACTTGAAAGTGCATAGCTATAAGAACCCTCCCCATTAAATTACCATTCAAATGAAACCAAAAAAATTAAAATCGGTTCATCCGTTTAGGCGCTATGTTGCCACAGATACACACACACAGAGACATATAACATTGGAAAAAGCGGATATAACTTTTGAAAAATGAAAATTATATATGTTTTAAATCGAGCGTGAGCAAAATGATCATAGCACGAACGTTGACGAGTTATTAATTACTTAACTGAGTTACATTTCGTGTTTAATATTACAAGGTGTCAAAAACTGTTTACAAAATGCTATTTTTTGTAAGAAAAATATACAAATTGATATATTATAAATATATTTTATAGAGCTTTATAATAATATTTACATAAGCATAATATTTATTATCTTACTCATTATATTTATACAAATTAATGTACAAGGATTAAAATTTAAAACTCACTGTGTTTGTAAGAGCAGATAAAATAAAAGTTAATACCTATTTTGATTTAATTATTCATGATTGATTACAAAATATCATTTTAAAATAAGTGACATATAGATTATTAATTAATTTAAAAAAAAATAATTTCTGTAATTTCACAGATATTTATTTATTAATAATACTTTTTTTTAAGAACACTTTCATAATATAATTAGTTGGCTTATTTGATATTTAAGGTAAAAACAACATTTATAAAATGGGAGCTAATAGAAATTATAATAATTAAAGTTTGTATTTTCGTTGCGAATTTCTTTCTTAATTCAGAATTTAATGTAAATATTTGTTTTAATAAACATTTGCGAGCTTAGAGTTCCGTTCTCGAAAAAACTAAAAAATTGGCGATGATCTTCAAAATCAATTCAGTTTGAAAAAGGCATGACGTATAATTTTAACATATAAATAATAACTATGGAAATGAATGGTCAAATAAACCTGGCTTAATTCATTTTAAAAAGTGAAATGGTAAAATAATTAGGTAATTCAAAGGAACAAACTAAACTCAAATATTTCAATTTCAATTAAAATATTTCTAAAAATTTATCCCAAAAAATGATAGCTCTAAGTATCCTATTCATCTTATCGGATGTCCTTGACTATCACTTTGATGATGATTTAAGAAGAAGTGTTATAAGTTTAAAGTGTTTATCTGTGTGTTTCTAAGTGGCATCGTAGCCACTAAACGGTCAAACCGACTTGATTGAGATCATTTTATAGCTAAGTCAAAGATCCAAAAATCGGTTTACAAGGAATAAATCGCATTTGTCGGGGATTTTTTAAATTTTTTAAATTTCACTTGTTACTTTTAGCTTTGCTTTTCTTTTGTATTCACATTTCAAAAGACATCTTGAAACTGTTTATGATATTGACATTTATTAATGATTTTGGCATAATGACTTCTTTATCTTTGATTTATAAAAGTTCTATTTCAAAATATCAAATTGTTGGCATTTGATTAATTACTGGTGTAGTTAGTTGTTCATTAGTGTTTTTTTATTAAATGTTTTTAAAGTAGATTAATTCATTTACATGTGGATTGAAATGTCAGTAGCATTTCAATACGAAGTTTTCAATACGTGGACAACATAATGGACAATATTCTTAATATCATAGTTTGTATTTTATTCACATGTATAGACACTGTTGACGGTTTTCAAGTGCTAGGTAACATTGAAGTTTCTCACACAATAGTACAATAACCGAAACTTTTTCTTAAGAAAAAATTGTTTGCTGGGTGTAGTTTTTGGCATTGGCTTCAGAAAATTATCCTAAAAAAAGTCTATATGGTTTAAAGCGGAACTTTTTGCTTTACTCCGCGCCATTGTGGTGATAGAGGCTACATCGTAAAGTAAACCAGATAAAATAAAATAACTAAAGTAACCCAAACCTACCACACCTGACAAACTGACTTAGGCGTTTGGCATGAATCCCAGACGTCTGGGTTTAACTCCTGATGTGAGTGTTTTTGTTTTTGTTTTCAATTTTAAATTAAGATTTACTCGACAAGTTATTTGTCTATATATGCTTTGTATCATCATAATAAAAACGTCAATTATAATCAAGAGACTTTGGTGATAAATTTGTATATCAAAGTTTAGTAAACAAACACAAATAATAGAAAAATAATGATATATTTTACAGCTATTTGACTTTCAATTTTCCATATTAACCAAACAACCCGAAATTGTATCATAATTTCTCATTGTAAATGATAACATTTATTCCGAATTATCAGACCAATTGTATAGCAATTTTTCAAAAATGATTTGTTAATGGTAGAATTGGGTCTTAATGAATATAAAATATTCAAATAGAATCCAATATAATTTAAAATTATTATTATATAATTAATTATCATTTTTAATTGGGAATATGACAAATGAAAAAAATTGTAGGTATATGTTTAAAAAATCTTGTTTTAAAAATGAAACGTCATATCAAAATTAATGAGTTCCAGTATGGTAGAAACAGTAACAAAAACCGACTAATGAAAATGAAAAAAATCAATTCTTGTTCTTAATACCTAATAACTTCCATTCTCTATCATATCAAAAGCATAAGAGGATGTCAAGACGTCAAAAAGATGCCATAATTAGATCTGCAGACAAAACACACAAAATTAATCAAACACAATGTTGATGAAAGGGAATTCAGGGAATAATCAGGGAACGGTCTAGTCAGGATACATAATAAACTTGCATGTTCCCAATTATTCTTTTAACTGAGAAAATCTCGCTGAAAATTAAAAAAAACTATGCGTTTTTAGACGATGCAGTCTACGATGTAACTAAAATAATCCTATAAAAACACGCGTTCATATAGGAGCACAATAATCCATGGTGAACTTTGTAATCGGTGGCGCGCCATTGGTTTGCCATACCTGGAATAGTATACTGTTATGCAGGGGAAAAAACAAGACAATTTCAGACGACGGTGAAGTTAGGTCTAGGGAAACCCGCGAGGACTGACATTACCCGAACTGTGAAATAGGGTTTCATCTCGTGCCCTACAGCATATTTTTTCTATGAATTGAATGAAACTGCGAGTTTCAGTGCCTTATGAGCCCATCGAAACAACAAAATTTTAGACTACTTCATTGCAACTTTATTCGGATATCGATTGCTTTCGTACCAAGGGCTGAAAATCATAAGATGTATATGTCCTTTACCTTATGTTTCTTCTGAAGAATAGTAAATAATTTGTCAAGGATTGAAGCCCAATTTATGATGAGGCTGAAGTTGATTCAAGCATTACTCGCAGATTCAAATCGAATACAGTCAAACCTGGATAAGCGAGAGTTCAAGGGAGCACAATCTCATTCTCGCTTATAGAGATTTCTCACTAACCCTAGATTCTCGCTAATGCAGGTACATGGGTAGCGTTTCTCTCTTATAGAGGTACGCAGCAATAACAAGTCACAGCAAGTACGAATGTCGTAAATAAATTTTTATTGTAGCTATAGTTCCTCTTAAATTATATAAATAAATAAAGCTCGACTGTCGGTTATAGAGGTATAGATAAGTAGCAGTCTCACTAACGGAGGTCCATGTAGGAAAAACGACTCTCTCTTACAGAGATTTCTGTTTCTCGCTAATACAGCTTTTGGGAGCTTAAAATGACAGGTCCTGGCTATTACTATTACTCATAGAGTTTCTCACTTATCCAGTTCTCACTTATCCAGGTTTGACTGTATTCGAATTATCACGTTGCGATCTTTAATTTTAACAATTCTAAGTAATCTATGGAAGTAATTTGATATGTTTATAAAAAGGATATATATTTGGAGCCAATATAATAACTTTACATATATTTACTCAAACAACTTTCCCAAAAATAATTTAAAATAATATATCATTCGAAAAAAAATTTTTTTTTGCACTACAAAAATATTATTTATAAAAATAAACCAAAAAAAAAGACAATTCATTAATAACATAATATTTTAATAATCACATCCCACTTGAGTGGTAAAATAAATGTGCTGTTATAAGGTAGTCAGTCCAAAGGTAGAAAAAACAGCAAACTTGTAAACTGTTGTATTCAATTTGGTGTAGAATCTCCACCTTCAAATTTATATATAAATTAATTGTTGTCCGAAAATTGTTGAAACGATAAATCAAGTTTTTGGTTTTTATACTATTTATATATTTTTTGTGGATTTAATCATGTGATATGGTTGTTGTAGTCAGATCGATCTGCTACTTGCTACTTATTATGGTGATATATAATTTATATTGTTATTTCTTGCTTCGTTAATAATCGCTACAATAAACATGAAACATTGGTACTTAGTGTATCATAGAGAGTGTAATCAATTTTAACATGTTGAGTATAGGTTGTTGTATGTTGTTGTATGTTGCAGTTTTTCCTGAAAACATAGATAAAACGCCATTTTCTAAAATTGAAACCTAGTTGGATCGATTTTTCGCCCAAAAACGCGCTAAGTTTAGGATACTAATTTTCAAGAGAATTTTTCGATTTTTTGCAATTTTTATAAGGGGTATCCCTTTGAAAAAATCGAGAAAATCGGGAAAAAAATTTTGTTTTGGAATTTGATGAAACTCGGTGAATGGGATAATTTTGGTCCAAAAAGTATAAAAATGAGGTAAATTCAATGATTGGATGTAGAGTTTCTGAGATATCGCAATTTTTGGATAGATTTTAGCCCGTATCTCAAAAACTATTTGACCAGTCAACAAATGCACCCGATTTTTGAAATTTTTGGTTCAAAATTACCTAATATACTTAGTTTTATCGAAATTGGAGTTTAAAAAAATTTTTCGTTTTTTTGCAATTATTGTACCCCTTTGAAAAAATTGAGAAAATCGGGAAAAAAATTTTGTTTTGAAATTTTATGAAACTCGGTGGATGGGGTAATTTTGATCCAAAAAATATAAAAATCAGGTTAATTTAATGATTGGACCTTTAAAAAGTTACAATGTCAGCGAGTATCATGGACAAAAATTCATTTTCAAAAAATTTACAGTACCTCACCGAAAAATTAAAATTCCATAAAATTGTGAACAAAAGGGAGGATAAGTGAGGGCTATAACGTGATGTTTTTATTTAAAAAGATGAATTTGCCCAGCATAGCGGGTGGATATTTGCTAGTAATATATAGGATTGAATCCACTATTCTCTGAAAAGTATATTAACAACGTTCCATGTGGCACATTCAGTAGGTAATACATATTTTGATTAAACCTAATGCATTATTCATTTTGTCTTAATATGTATTTTTGTTTTAAAACCATTTTAATTGGATGATTTTTAAAAAGTTATTAAGGAAATAAATTATATAAGCGTTTAAGATTTTATATGCTTTTAAATGAATCAACAAAATCACACTTATATTCTGTGTTTTATCACGTTATATCCTGTATCTTGTTATGAATTATCACGCTATATCACTTTGTATCTTGATTTAATATCCATACAAAATTTTTATATTAATTATAAAATATAAAAATTTGAATAGGTATCCATTTAACCAGAGAAGAAAGTGGATAACGTATCAAAAAATAATGTTTCGCAATTTTCGATTCCTTAATCTTGGCCATTCACAAACCTTATGCAAATATTTTTACAGCGGATCCATAAAATGTAGCTTTTAAAAAAATCGTAAAAAACTATAAATGTTCATTTTATACAGACAAAGTTTTTTGCATACAATAGATAAAAATATTTGACTGAATTCTTTTATTATTTTGCTACCTTTATTGAAACTTATCTTCTAAAGTTAACGCTTCCATTTTGTAATAATAATTCACAAGGAACCTACAAAAATATTTAATTTATACATATAATAAAGGAACTATAAGTTTTCGTTATGGAATAGCTAACAAATTATATGATAAGAATAATGTAATATTATAGTAAAATATTTGCAATTTAATAAATCTGTCATATATTTAAAAAAAAATGCTTTTAATATTTGCAATACTTTTAAATAAAACAGTAAATTTCCTACAGATATTAAGAAAAAATATTTTAAAATATAGTTAATAATAATTATATTATTAGCTACTTAATAATTTATAAATAAACATGACAATTCCAGTCGATATAGGTTGATAAAATAATGATTAATACAAACTAATTCGAACGTGTCAACTCACATGAGAGATGAGATCACTTTAGGACAAAAATGGAAATTTGAAGAGAAAAGGAACTATGAAAACCTGTCGAGACTATAAATGGCGTTATAAACTAATTTTTGGTATCTAATTCTAAAAGGTTTTAATTCTTCCTCTTCTTACAGACATGAATTTTGTCCAGTCTTTAAAATTCTTTATTTAAGAAAAACAAAAATTTCGAACAGTTATATATCTTTGCGAAAAAACATTTTTGGTACCTCAACAACTCTTTTGGTACCTCGAAAACATTAAATGAAACTGTAAAGAGAAAAATGCACAGAAAACTTAAATTCTGAAATTCTGTTTTGTAATGTGTTTTAATAAGTTAGTGATAAACTTTTTTTCAAAACACTATGGCAAGGATTTGAAAGAAGGTAGTTATCATACATTGCGGAAAGCATGTGGAATTGGGACACATGCTTTTTTTCAATATGAGTTTACAGAAGGATAATCAAGAGGGAATATATGTGTGAAAAGCGAACATTTGAAGGTTAATTGTCATCGATATTAATTGCTTAGCAAAAATTTAGGTTACACTCAGTAAGTACATATTGACATTATTCATATTTTAAAATTTACTAAATAATTATGAAAATTAAGTAATTTTATTGCAAAAAAAAAAAAAAAAATTAATTAATAACATACATTTAATTTTATAATTTGTTATAAACATATTTCAATATTTTTACACGAAATGATAAATTATTGAGTTTGATTTATGAGCCTGATTTTTTTTGCACATTTACTAATAATTAACATTCATAATTATTTATTAATATGACAATTAACTGTTAAGACATGTACATGACTTTAATATAATTAATATAATTATTACGTTTAATTATTTAATATCGATAATAGTCGATATTAACTAAATAGAGTGATTATTTCTTTAGTTTCTGGTAGGGAACTTACCTGTTACCATGGTAGTTATGTTTAATTTTTTTTCTTGTTTCGAAATGAAATGTTCAAAGACCATATACATCGAAGAAACTTTTTGCATCGAAAAAATTCGATAAAACTCAGTATATAAGATAATTTTGACCCCAAAAGTACAAAAATCGGGTTCATTTGTTGACTGGTCGAATAGTTTTTGAGATATGGACTAAAATCGATCCAAATATTACGATATCTCAGAAACTCTCCATCCAATTATTAAATTAACCTGATTTTTATACTTTTTGGGTGGAAATTACCCCATTCACAGAGTTTCATCGCCCGAGCGAAGTGTAGCGGAGTACAGCTAGTTATTCATAAAATTCTTTCTTTTTGAGAAAGTAAGGTCACAACTTCGATCGGGCTAAAGGTTGTAATATCTCGCTACTAATATAAGCCCTATTTACATACAATATAAGCCCTTTTGTCACGAGATAGCTATTTCAAAAGGGATTAAGTCATACGCTTTGACAAAATGTACTTCTTAACAAATGGAATGCGTTCGCAAAAAAGTCAAAAAATTGTCGGATAAGTCCTTCTGACCCTGAGGCCCTGTACTTGTAAATGAAAAGAAATAATGTCATACAAGTCATATTGTTGCATGTTTAAACGTAATTACTTAAATTATTGTTATTAATAAATAAAAAAAAAAATAAATAAATAAATAAATTTATTCTTTAAATAAATTCGATTCTCATGATACAAATGCTTATTTCATTTTAACTAATAATAATAATTGGTCTTTCATTTTAATTAAAAGGATATTAAATCATTTTAAACAGAACTCTGTGCAAGTATTAGTAAATTTATATATGCGATTGCACATTCATTATTAAGTGCTTACGGAACTATGTATATAACCGATTTTAATTAAATATTGTTGACAATTTTAATTAAAATTAATTTCAATATATTATAAAATTTTATTAGATACTTTGTATTAGTAAATACAAATTGTTTTTTTACAATAATCCAGAATTTGATTTCTAATGATTACTTTATTGTTTGAAAACCTACAACATTAAAAATAGACGAAAATAATAATAAAATAAATAAATTTTTAATGTATCTACCATGTTTTTATTATGGACTAAAAAGTATAAAATAATTTCCCTGCGTAAAAAATTACGTTATTAATGTAGTCATAATCATATTTATAACTTTTATTGTATGCGGTGATGCTTATATACCACCTTTATAAATTATAGTTTTTACTTCTATATATAGATTATATAACGTAAGAAAACGTAGGAATAGTAAAATAACTTAAAAACACGCTTTTGTTTCTAGATGAACTAAAAGTAGAAAATAATTTCTAGAAGTTCAAAAAAAAAAAGATTTTTTTCTAAAATTACTCTATTTTTTTTTTATAGAAATTAGTTTCCCCTTTTTAGTTCAGTTATTTACAAAAGCGCGTTTTTAGTTTTTATAAACATTTATTTTCTATTTTTAAGCTCAGCTAGCTATAAAAGCGTGTTTTTAAGTTTTTTAAACTATTATTAATTAATATTATGCAAACTTCCTTGCGCTTCCACCATCAAAGACTTTATCGTTTATCTTACTTAATTCTGAAGACCATGATCAGGATAATAGGGCAAACTTATTAAGTTATTGGATTTTCATTGGTCCTCCATAAGTTTGTAAAGTTTCAACTCAATCCGACGTTCTGTAGTGAGTGGAAATCATGTTCAAAGATTCCATTAAATAGAAACCATAGCCACCAAGCTAACAAAAGCATGTTAAAAATCATCTATAAGTGAATGTTATACAATTTCCATCTGAAGGGACTTTTGAAACTCTGTCTTGCAACTTGTAAAAAATACTTCACATTAGAAAGATGTTCTTTGTGAAAAACAAATAACTTTTGTTTGAAATTTTTTTCTAAAAACTGTCTGAAATTACCTAAAATTGTAAGAGTTTGTGTAAAGTTTACATCAAAAGACATATTTTGAGGTTTTTTGCGAGATACTTTGAAATTATAACAAAGCTCTAGCTTAAAATCGAAAAAGTTCCTTGGTCTAGTTTCTTAAAATGGTTTTGAAATATTTTGAAAATTATTTGTAATGAAATTTAAAGTTTTTTTTTTGTGTTAACTTTTGGCTCGTTTTATTTACTTTTTATCCTTTTGCCAACGTTTGCAAAAAAAATGTATGAAAATCTTTGAGACTTACGTTTAAAATTTTTAGTGTGAATTCTGTTACATGATTAAATATACACGATTTTAAGATGATCCTAAGAAATCGTGATATTTTGGGAACATCTTTAATCAAAAAAAAACAATAGTATCGTCGCATTGCCACAAAACAGTCCATATATAGAGGTCTTATGGCTAGTTGAATTTAATTTATTTTAACATACAGGTATGAGCAAGCAATCAGTGCAAAAATATCGCATACACGTACATACAATATACACAAATTTATAATCGATCCACAAAATAGATATCTCTTTGTGAATATTTATGTAAATACATCATAATATATATAAATGTTATATTGTCTGCTCAGTGTGTTGTTCACTTGTATAATATGAGTTATATGAACACATGTTTTGATAACTTTATTAAAATATTAATTTTATACTTACTTTTGACAACAAATTTATTCATTTATAATAATAAAAAAAAAGAAGTTATTTATGGTAGGCTACTCTTTTCAATTTTATTTTATTTTATTTATCATTTTATTGTATCTTAAATTGTTACAAATTATTTTTAATTAAATTGAATAAATGTTCATTTAATAAAAAAAAAAAATGCATTATTTGATTATTCAAATTTATTTTCATAATTAATAATTGTATATTCTTAATTATTCGATCAAATTAAACATTCAAAGGAACAAAAATTCTCAGGTAAGATTGTTCAATACACTATCATAGATGAAATCTAAAAGTCCTCATCACATCAAAGGTCCAGATTGATTTTTCTATAGATTAATGAAAAAAAAACATAAAAAGAAAATTTCATTTTGCTTCGGTTTGATGTATTTATATAAGCAATTAATTTTTATATATTTTTATACCAAAAATTCTGTATCTATCATTAATTTCTTCTTACAATACTTATCTAAGAAATTTTGTAAACAGCTATATAAAGAAAATAATCAATAATGGGTTTTTTTACTAAATAAAAATTATGGTTATTTTTTGAACTTATATTAAGGTAGATTGCGAGTGATACTCTCGCCATCTGGTGTGAATTAAACAAGTTATCAGATATCTTACATTCATATGAATTTACTAGCAGATATCTGCCCGCCTTGCTGGGAAATTTCTCCTTTTTAAAACAAAGACGTCACGAACATCACGTTATAGGCCTGCCTTATCCCCCCTTTTGTTCACAATTTTCTAGATTTTCTAGACATTGTAACTTTCTATAGGTAATCATTAAATGTACATGATTTTTATAAATTTTGGATTTTGCATATAAGGTAATTTTGACCCAAAAAGAACAAAAATCGGGTGCATTTCTTGACTGGTTGAATAGTTTTTGAGATATGGACTAAAATCGATCCAAATATGGCGATATCTCAGAAACTCTACCCACCCGGCTACATATTATTGAATATAAGATATAGAATTTTATTATTGAATTTATGATTTGTCGGATTACAAGGTACTCCTTTGTAAAAAAATTCCAAATTATAGGGGGTTTTAGGAGTACTCTATAATCCGACAAATTCCAACACTGTCTTTCAAAACGTTTGCCGGATTACAGGAGGCTCACTGTATGGTGAAAATCTAATAAAATTTATTTTTAATACAATCTACCTTAAAACTAACATTCATTATCAATACGTACATTTTTATTATAAATTAAAATTAAATTATCTCCATTTATAATGAAAACAATATTTAATAAAAATGGTATGATAGATACATGAAACAAATTTTAAAATATTTTAGAATCCATTTATTTAATAAAATAAAAAATTATTAAAACGTGATTAACTTAACATTCAGTATTATAATAACACATCTATCTATCAGATATATGTATAAGGCAGCTACATAAATAAATACTTAAATACTATTTTATTTAGTTTAGTTTAGACGTAGTTATTTAACGCACTTTCACTTAAATAAAAATATTATAATTCAAGTTCATTTTTATATCATGTTAATGAAATCAAATTATTATTATATTTGTATAAATAATAGTAAATCCATTAATAATCATTGTACGATCTTTCTAAATAAAATGGATACAACCTGAACAAAAAACAAGGTTTGGGTTCCTTGCATTTTAATAATAAGACAATAATGTAAAACACGAAGATAGTATAAAAAATTAAATCAAATCTCAACAAAAAAAGAACGAGAGATGTCGTGAGGTACTCGGTAGGAACCATGCTTCTTTCGTTATAAATGATGTATTGTAAAATTGTTAAATAATTTTCTTAATACATTTTTCATCAATATGCAGTCAGTTTAAAATAATAAAACGCATCATAAAATGTGAATAAATGGGAAAACGCCATCTATAAAGAGTAAGAAGTTACCAAAGATCAGAATCAGTTAATAACAGACAAAAGAGTTCCGAGTGATAGACAATTAAAAATGTAGCAGAATATTCTTAGTTTTAGATTCCTAGGTGATCGGGGAGTGCCTTAAAATCACTTCAGAAAGGTAATGGTTTTTGGTGTCGTTTTTCAATGTTTCACTTTTTTGATCTAACCCCTCAGCACACAAGCAAATCAGAACGATAATGTTCGATGAGGGACATTTTTCCAAAAACCCCCATTAAGTTTTTTTGAGTTAGGGTGTACAATTAAACTTAATTATTTGAGAATGTTTATTTAAAATAAATTTACCATCGTTAAAAAAAAACATTTATAAAAGATGTCATTATAAAAAAAGTATTTGAATATATTAAATTTTTTAAATAGAAGAACAATTCGAAACCCATAGTATTTAGTAGAAATTCGACAGTATATTGCGTTAGAATTGGCTTACTGAGATCATGTAAACAATATTTTAAAGAAACTGGATACTTGAAATAAGTAGGAATGTAATTCGAGTACCTAGGTACTAACTGATTTATGCCATTTTAATCATAAAATCGAAAAAAAATCATAAAATTAGAAGGTAAAATACTTTGCAGTGCACACTTTGAGGTGTATTATTAGGTTTTTTTAAATGTACTAATTACTTTGATGTATGTTAAATATGAAATGCGAAATTTAGTATTCTGTTAAATGGTAAAAAATTACTAAAGTTTGCATTTAACATTGAAAGTTTATTTTATGAGTATAGTGCGAATATATTACATATAATGGCACATCGTGAGTGTGTTACAGAGAGGTTATCTATAATTTAACATAAATCTTTTATCTATGAGGCTATCTATGTACAAAACTTCCTGATTCGAGTAAGATCTCACGACCAAATAAAATGATTTAATGGGATGTTGAATGTTTAGGTGAGAAGATTATACGTCAATTGATATAATGGAATCTAATGAAGAATATTTAGGAAAAAAACGATCGAAAACAAATAGATCTGGCAAAAATAGACTGAAAAATGTTTCTCTTAAAGTGTCCTATTTTTGAACGCAAGATCTAACTTCAGACCCCATCCAACTCTTCTATAGTCGACAAACTCAACCTAGCCAGCTCGTAATTACAACAATACTTCGGGTCAATAAATTTTTGGTGTATTTTTTTCCAGGTCTATTTTTATCGGGTCTATTTCCTCCGATCCGATTTATATATTTTAAAATACTCTTAATTCCAAGTCTACAACTTTTAGTTTTGAGAAAAACTATTTATATCTTTTACAGTTTTGGAAAAATTGGATCTCTAAATATGGACTGTTGCTCATTTACGAGCTCAATCTCACTTTTTACGTCGTGATCATGCTATAAAAATTCTAGCTTGATATCTCTTTTCGTTTTGGAGTTATCGTGATGTCCGATGGACGGACAGGCGTACAAAAGGAAATGGACTAATTAGGTGATATTATTCTAAGCTAAATTCATCACTATTTCTAAGCGTTACAAACTTGTGACAAAAATTAGTATACCTTGTATATTTCATACATACAGGGTATAAAAATAGAAAACTAATTAAAAATTTGATGTTTTGAATGCAAGAAAATTTTCTATCTATTTTGACTTTACATTTATTATACCATGTTTATATGAAATATACATGGTATATTAAGTTTAGTCCCAAGTTTGTAACGCTTAAAAATAATGACGCTAGGAAAAAAATTTTGTCATAGGTGTTTATAAAATCACCTAATTAGTCCATTTCCGGTTGTCCGTCCGCCCGTCCGTCTGTGGACACGATAACTCAAAAACGAAAAAAGATATCGAGCTGAAATTTTTACGGCGTACTCAGGACGTAAAAAGTGAGGTCAAGTTCCTAAATGAGCATCATAGGTCAATTGGGTCTGGGGTCCGTAGGACCCATCTTGTAAACCGTTAGAGATAGAACAAAAATTTAAATGTAAAAAATGTTCCTTATCAAAAATTAAACAACTTTTGTTTGAAACATTTTTTCGTAAACATCACTGTTTACCCGTGAGGGCGCCAATTAGGTGAAAAATTTTATAATATGTACTATACTTGATTAACAGTTATGTATGTGTCACATGTTTGTATGTGTAATGTGATAAAGTAATCAACACTGACTATGCATGGTATTTCAACAATTAACTCAGTCAATTGTTTGTTTTCACTTGTTTTATTTAGTTTTCATTACGTAACTGATTTGACAAAAACTTTCTTTCCATATTGTGGAAGTTGTACATTTTTAAATTCTTTAACTGGTAAATATAAGAAAAGGATATACATATACAAAATAAGATCACACCAAGAAATCAAAAATAAAATTTTACTAAGTACAAAAAAAAAATAACATTGACAGACGGACGTAATAACAATTTAATTCAAAAAAAGTGCATAAAACCAGAAATTCAACTTCATATCGTGTTACTGATAATAAATACAATTAAAATTTTATACAATCAAGTCGTAGTGTGTTCAACGACCGAGTGTGTGTTCGTTCATATTGGAGGTATGTCTTTTTTGTTTTGAGTTTTGAATGGTCCGACACATGTCCACTTAATAAAAATGAATGTCAAAGTATAATAATATAATTCACTTAAAAAGGTATTCAGAAAATCTTTTATGTATATTTTGTAAATTTTATTGTTACAGCCGTAAGGTATAAATATCATAAAATTTCGGAATCCAGGGCCAGTCAATGAATCTATATAAAAACTGTTAGATTGCGATGTTGAAAGCTTACTTAAAGAAGTTAAAAACAAAAATTTGTGCGACCTTGCTCTGTGGGTTTGAGCCACCTCTTCTCAGGGGTGCAAAAAATTCTGAAAATGACAATGGGAAACGATATAGGAATGAGTTATTATCAAAAGTGTCATCTAAGCATATTTCGAAAAGTCAATACTTTTCAAGTTATATTGGCGACTGAAATTCCGAGTATTTAACGTCAAATAACTGAAAAATTTGAAGTTTTTTGAAGAAACTATATCGTTCACTTTTTAAAGTACCATAAAAAACCATGAAAATGAAAAAAAGTTTCAAGTCATTTGCATAAAATTTGACGGAGTTATAATGAAAACAAAGTTTCTTGAAAATTTTATGCTTGATTCAGCACAAAAACTGATGAATTTACCACGGAAACTAAAAATAATGCTTGCCTCATTCCAATTTACTTAACTTGGGTACTCGTAAAATGCTCAAAAAGTTGTAGCGGTTTTGGATATACGATATACATATAAGTTTCATCTAAATCTATTCAAAAGTTTTTGCGTGAAAGCATACAAAACAAACAAACATACTTTCACATTTATAATAGGAGAGCATAATTGAGATTTAGGAATTATTTAGTTCATTTCTAAGTTCCGGATTTTTTGTTTAAATATTTTATCCTACTACTAAATAACTATTTAATTAATAATATCCGGGTTTATTTTTTTAATCTATTTATTGATTATTTTTTTGGAAATGTTTTTATTAATCATAAGAAGCGATTAAAATATCAGTTTTATTAAATTATCAATTTCATTAAAGACATAATTGATATTATTATTTGTAGTATTTGCTTGATTTCATAATAAATTTCACTTATATGTGTGTGGTTAATTAAAGTATGTTGTCAATCATCTCTCAAAATAAAAATAGCAAAATAATAATTTAAAAATGATTTGAGATCAGAATTTAATTTATAAGTGAAATAAAAAACACCTTTTTTGAAACGAAATATAATTAAAAAGAACTAGACCTTCATCAATTAATTTAATTAACAGTATACTGAACAATTTTTTTTCATCTTTAATTGTTTATAACTTTTGCAAATTTTTATGAGCTGAAAAATGCTTCAAGCACATTTTTCTACGTACTTTTACGACCATTATTTCTATATTTCACCAACTGAAACTTGTTAACCAGACTATCTATATACAGAAAAAATTGTTCTTGAAAATTTAGTAGCGTGCGTTATATTTTATCACGTTGAGAATTTACAAGCATGACCTTGCATTTTATGTTAAATATACTGTTTTAATCATGTTTCGATATGCTTAGAATTTGCTTACAATTTTCACCTGTATAATAAGCATTATTATACTTATTAATTACCTCTAAAATTTCAAATATTAAATTAGTAATTAAGTAATTACTCTACAAAATATGAATGCATAACTAAATATTATAAATTGCTTAAAAGTATATTTATTTTAATTATTTTAAACAACAAATATTTATTATTAAAATAAATAGTCGAAAAAATTAGGCATTTTACCCAGGAATCGATTTCTCATCAGTTGAGTGTTCTCGATAAATTCTAATTTCCGGACACCACATTGTCTTTATTTAAAATTTTAAAAAACAATTGGATTGATTGTTCATTTTGAGGGATTCTATGTATTTTTGATCCCTAGCATATTTTACGTAGCGTCACCTTTTCGAGATATAAGCACTTGAAAAAATGTGGGTTTACGCGGTTATTGACGACAGTAAAGATTATTTTGTAGTTTCCGTTTTCTGGTCAAAAATCGAAGAGTCGATTCCTGGGTTAGACTTTTTTCTCGATTTTATTTCCTCGATTATAAATCTAATTTCTTTTTTAAATTTATTTAAATTAAAAATGTATCTTTTACTTAATGCTGTCTGTGGCTTATAAATGATCATTTAAAGATTGTTTTTATTTTCATTTTTTTAACTGCCTAGAATTGTATTCACACATATCATTATCGAGATAATTATGAAGAGTGAATTTCAAACAAACCATGAAAAATTTAGTCAAAAGTAAATTTACATTAAATTCAATTAACATAAATTAAAAATCAAAATTCATTAACGATGTGTATATCATTAAGGCTATCACCATAGAGATAGTTATAGAATATAATTCTAATTCGGCATGCATTAGCTGAGAAGATAATGAATGTTAAAGGTATTTTACTTTCTTCGCCAAAAATTATTGGGTCGTTTTAAAATTGATCTTATAAATTTTTACTTATTATTACATTAGTTGCAAAAATACTACGAAATTTAATAAGTAATAGTGTTAATTATTTAAAAACTCTGATTACACTGAACACTATATTGACATATACGTGAAACTCGCAAATTAAGTTTAATCGATGCTTCAAACGAAAAATGGCAAAGGCACACATCTTATGCGGATAATGAATTCGATTTAGGTATACGGATTCAATTAAGAACTTACTCTGATTCGTAACTGACAAACATTAGACGCACACTTTAAATTAGAAAGTTGTACTTTATAAAAACGCATTTATTTTTTATTTGAAAAAACAAACCACTTTTGTTGGATTTAATGTGAATTTTTTTTTCGAAGAGTGCCTAGGTCGAAAAAATGGTTCGAACAAAAAATGTTACCTTTTTAATAAAAAACAACTTTCTAAGGGTTCATCTACCTTTTACTAGTTATTGATTAGATTGAGCTTTTCATTGAGCCTGAAAGCCCAAGTCAAGTTTAATATCTTGAAGAGGTGACATAATATACCAAACATTTTTTGCTTGAGGCTTTTTCGTAGATAAAAGTTATTTTTCACAGATACTGCAAAACAATGTTTGAATCAAACTTTCAAGAAAAAAATATCTCAATAAATAACTAAATTTTATTATTAATACTTCAATGATAATTATAGTTGAATTTAATTACTAAAAGAACAAATAAAATAACTAATTAATTTATGGTGTTTTTGGAATTTGAAAAAAATACAAATACTAAAACAAATATTTTTATATTTGTGATAAATTAATGATATAAAGAAATATTTTATGTTATCAATCAAATTATGACAGAAAAGCTGTTATTTTAGTTTCTTTGTGATTTAATTAAATTATAAAAAATTCATTTTCTTTCAATTCATATTATAGTAGAAAAAAATTATTATACCACGTTGATGCTGAAATTGGCCGTAATCCCCTTTTCAAATCCAAAATCAACGCTTGAATCTGGAACTTGGGCGTATCTTATTCATACGCGTTCTCTTTACTGGTAAAAGATAGAAGAACACTTGAAATAAGAAAGTGGTTCCTTATAAAATAAAGCTTTAAATTTTATTGCAAACATTTTTTCATTAAAAAAAAAATTATACATTACCATGACTTGATCCTATAATAAAAAATGTTTAATCTGCCCCTGTATAGAAACAATAAACATGTGATATATTGTTAACAATAAATTATTAAATTTATAAGAAATGATTAAGCAAATTTATTATTATGGAACTACTCTATGGTCATAAACAACCGGTTATGTTATATAAAGATTTCCCACAGTTCAATAAGATACATACCTTATAGTTTAGTACGTATTGGTACATGATTGTGGAAATTATTCACCCTAAATTACCCTAATGGATATTATGAAGTACATCGTCGAAGTTTAAGGTGTAAAAATAAATCCGTATAGATAATATAAAATATGCTTAATTTGGCAATTTGTAGGAGTCGCTTGGAACATCTAAAACTCGCCAGCACTCGCGTCAACCGTTCGGTAATCTTTCTCCCACTTTCTTTAAGATTAGTAAGAGATAATCCAAATACGATGGAAAAAATTCGTGTCAATCAAAATTAGGTTCTGAAAAATAGGTTTTCATTGCCAAAACTTACTCTAGAAAGCATAATCGAAATATTTTATTTCAAAAGTTTCCTCAATCCGGTGCCGTTATGCGCCAGACTAAAAATATAAATTATTTCAAGTGTGACAATATTTTTTTATAAAATTGTTACTACAGCTATAATAAATCATTTCTTGTAATTGTGCACTTCACCTCGCGATTATTAAGCAGTTATTTTCTAGCACGATCGGTCTGAGCTTTTAAGAAAAAAAAAAACCTCTATGATCTGTTGTCTTTTCGTGAAGTAGATAATCAACCTTTAATGTGTGGTGTCTGTCTGTGGCATCATAGCGCCTAAACAGATCAACCGATTTGTATTTTTTTGGTTTTGTTTGATAGGTAATTTAATAGAGAGTGTTCTTAGATATAGGTTTTATAGGCGAGGTTAGGGTTTCGTAGCCATAAAATTTACCGGGAATTTTTTTAATTTTGTTATTTTAAATTTTGTTTCACTTGTTATTTTATGAAACTAAAAAATTAAAAAAATATCAACAGACAAAAATTTTAATTTAAATTCAAGATAACTTTAACTGAGATTACTGAAAGATGGGTTTATTTAGTACTCGATAAAATGTTTCCAGTTGGGAGGTGAGATAAAATTTATAATTTAATTCCAGCAGCGGATAACCGAATACCACGAACATACTGAATTTCCCAATCAAGACAACAGCACAAAATCGAATATCTCGAAAACGTCGGATTTGTCAGCCAACTGTATATTTAACAAAAGTCTTGACCACCTAATCAATCTACCAACCATCAGACGGTTGAAATTTTTACACTAAAATATTTGTAAGCTCTTTAACTAATTGATTTTGATTTACTACCCAAAAAAGATCGCTTGTTATGCTCCATTGTTAAAGGCTGTATCTGAAAATAAAACATATATAAATACTCTTTATAAGAATAAATAGTGATAATAAAAACTTTTTAAAATACTGATGAATATAATATAAAAAGACAACTTAATTACACAAGAAATATTAAAAACTTTTAAATTGGTATATTTTAATAAAGCAATTTATTTTTATTATATATATTTTGTTTTTATTTTTGGCTACTGGAAAACATTTTTTTATTTAAAGATAACCATAAAATATCTTAATTAATTTTTTCGATAACACAAAAAATTTAAGAATTATTTTCATTTTTGTCATTCCCACAAATTATTGTTAATAATTTAGATACGCATATTTATTAGAATTTGTCCGTGTCTTAAAACTATTTTAGTAATTCTTGAGAACTTGTCATAATATAATAATAATTATTTACAATTTCATAAAAATATTTAAACATATAATAGTTATATATTATAGTAAGTGCTATAATTTGATTAAATGCGTATAAAGCTATTACATGCGTGTGTAATGTGAACATTATTTTGAAATTTAACCGGTAGAAGAAAGTAGTATGTACTTATATATTTTAGTGGTGTAATAACAAATAATAGCTCGATCCGTGAAGAATTCTGCTGTAAGTTTTTCCCGACAGGCTAGAGAAATCCCTATATATATTATAAATGTGAAAGAAATTGAACAATATTGTAGCTCATACATCAGAATAACACATGAGCTATATTTTATAAAGATATATTTAAAAAAAAAAATTAAAAAAAATATTAAATTTATTTTTTTGACATTTCAGAAATTAGGGTGAAGAAGACAATTAATGGACATCTCCAATCAAGGCAGATGACCATTAATGGCCCTTACCAAACTACTCCAGAAAAGCAGAAACGTGAGTGATCACATACATAATAAATCAGTGGTACATTTTTATTAATCTCTAGCGTGCGCATGCGTGTATTTTTATCTATAGATATTCATTGGTAAACTTTTTTCAAACATACAGATACATTTCTCATAACTGGAACGGAAAAGAATTGCTGGTAATTGACCAAAAAAAAAAAAAAAAAACAGAGACATTAAAATAATAATAAAATAGTGGAATGTGTTTAAACAATAAATATTTTTTGTTTGTTAATTGTCTCCGTAACACTGATATGGTATTTGCAATGTTATGTTGTACCTGTGACTTGAAAAAATAAATAGAATATCTTGAAATATTTGTCGTCATTTTAAGAATTATTTTGTTTCTTATTGTTTTATTGCAGTTTTCAGATCTGTAGGTATTCAATATAAACCTTCGTCTTTGATTAATAATTCTTCGCCGTTTTAATAGTAATTTCACATATCCATACAGAAAATATAAAATAGGTGCGAGAAAACATAAACAGTTCTAAGTTAATCTAAGATCCAAGTGTAGTTATAAAGGACTATTAACTGTGAAATAACAAACCATATTTAGCAAAAATCACGCTCTGCTATCAAGTTGTTCTCACTACAAAATGGGTACGTTTTGGTACCATGCATCACAGATCGGGACCAATACTCCATATTCTTGAAACCTATTAAAGCTAGATTAATTTAGATGAAAAGTGTGACCCTAATTTAGTAGGTTTACATACTTTGTTTCTCAAAATTGGATAAAATTTGGATGTGATAGAGCAAAATTAAATTTTTTGAATTCTGATGACGTCATAAAGTATAAAAATTCGATTTTTTTGATAACACAGGCAAATTTGATCCAATTTTAAATGAATTTTTTTTGAAACCAACTAATTTTGGGTCAATATTTTCAGCTGTGATGTCAATTTTTCACTAGCTATCACTAATTTGCTTAATTTCGAGACCAGGACTCCACATTCTTGAAACCTATTAGAGCTAGGTTAGTTTTGATAAAAAATTTGAAAAGGACGACCCAAATTTAGTAGGATCACATACTTGGTTTATCAAAATTGGATAAAATTTGGATGTGATAGAGCAAAATTAAATTTTTTGGATTCTGATGACGTCATAAAGTATAAAAATTCGATTTTTTTGATAACACAGGCAAATTGGATTCGATTTTTTTTGAAACCACCTAATTTTGGGTCAATATTTTCAGCTGTTATGTCAATTTTTCACTAGCTCTCACTAATTTGCCTAATTCCGGGACCAGGGCTCCACATTCTTGAAACCTATTAGAGCCAGGGTAATTTTGATAACAAATTGGAAATATATGGCCCAAATTTAGTAGGATTACATACTTGGTTTCTCGGAATTGGATAAAATAATTATTAAAATTTCAAATATTTTATTTCAAATATTATTAAAATTTCTTTAGATTATGTAAAATTATCTTTCAGATGAATCAAACATCGACGTGATTGATATTATTTCAATGTGTTTAATTTGGATTTAAAGTTTATATAGATTATAAAAAACACGCTTAGTTGTTTAAATGAATCATCAAATTTAAAAATTCTCATTCATAGTGAACGATACATTAAAATTTTGATTCCAAAATGTGTTAATACTGCATAAAATTTATTAAAAAATTTTCTATATGATTTAATTTGATTATATTTAACCTGAATACAAATGTTCTGTAAACGGCCTCGATAATTCACATAGAAAATAATTCACAACCAAAATAAAATTAAAAAAATTTTAAATTCACACATAATTATTTGAAAATTATGAATACTTGCACCCGCACGGAAATTTTAAGAACAATGGTTTATTTTTTTAATTATAGTCAAATTAGTTGCCAAATATTATAACAAGATACCCACATTTGAAAGACAAGCATAATTTAATAATTATTGTATCATTTATATTTAGAATATTCAATTATATAAATCATACACAAGGTATATAACAGATTGAATGTTAAGATAACATAAATATTTATTAAAATATAGAAGTATTGTGCGCTACTTGTAATGAGAGTTCATAAGATATTTAAAATTTGCCATGAGCAAAATAATAACTTATTCGCTGGTAATACAAATTTTATCAACTTGTAATATTTAAGACATTCTAGAACTGAAAAATATTGAAAAATTTATTTTTTCTCCAATTTCGATAAAACTCGGTGCATTTGTTGACTGGTTGAATAATTTTAGAGATACGGACTAAAATCGATCCAAATATTGCGATATCTCAAAAACTCTGCATCCAATCATTAAATTAACCATATTTTTATACTTTTTGGATCAAAATTGCCCCATCCACTGAGTTTTATCAAATTCCAACAAAAAATTTTTTTTTGCGGTTTTCTCGAATTTTTTAAAGGGGTGTACCACTTAAAAAAATTGCAAAAAATCGAAAAATTTGTGTTATCTCCAATTTCGATAAAACTCAGTATATAAGATAATTTTGACCCAAAAAGTACAATAATCGGGTGCATTTGTTGACTGGTCGAATAGTTTTTGAGTTACGGACTAAAATCGATCCAAATATTGCGATATCTCAAAAACACTGCATCCAATCATTCAAATAACCTGATTTTTCTACTTTTGGGATCAAAATTACCCCATCTATCGAGTTTCATAAAATTCCAAAACAATATTGTTTTTTGCGTTTTTCTCGATTTTTACAAAGGGATAATAATCAAACAAATAGTGGTACTGAACTGACTGAGCAAACGAATCTTCATCCATCAAAACTCTCAGAGGGTCAGGAAACATACGAATTATGCTATATCTCCAGTAAAACTTTGAACCATGCCACTGCTAGCGCCTGTAGTAAAAGAAAGAGAAACCTTCAATATCTTACAAACTTCCTCTAGATACATTTATAATGTCTATAATTAAATTTGTCACCTGTTTTAAATAACTTAAAATTAAATAATAAATTTTATTAATCATATCTTAATATATATATTTCTTGTGTGCGTGTGTATGTAATTGAACTCCTCCTAGACGGCTGGACCGATTTTGATGAAATTTTTTGTGTGTGTTCGTGGAGATTCGAGAATGGTTTAGATTTACAATTTGGTCCAGTACAACTGTTTTTGAGGGCTCCGTACCAAAAAAATGAAATTTCATTAAATGGTGGGAGCGCATATAAATCATATCACATTATGTATACTATGTGTACTATGTATTTTTAATAGTATTCAGGTATTGTCAATAGGCATTTATTAGAGCCATATGCGAGCGCAGCGAGCTCTACTATCAAAGGTCAGGCCAAAGGTCGAAGGTCAGGCCAGTCCAATAAATAGGAGTTAAATTGGGGTTTAGCGGGATGGGTTTAGCGGACAGGCTAAACGTAGTATAGGTATTCATGAATTGGAGTTACGTTTTTACGGGACAACGTTCGTCGGGGCCGCTAGTATATATGTATATTAAACATTACATGTATATTTACTTTCTAATAAATTATACAGATAAGTATAATATATTTCTTTAAATTTTAAATCTACAAAAGTTTACCTACACTACGGCAGGAAAACCGTAATTGGGAAATAAAACAAGTTAAAACAAACAATTGACCGAGTAATTTGTTGAAATACCCCGTATAGAAAGTGTTGAATGTCAGCGCTTGCATTTTTTTATAAATTAGAAAAGTTTAAAAACCAACACAATTATGTCGTTCTAACTAATATTTGGTTTTTGAAAATTTCGAAAATTTTGGAAATAATTTTCAGAATTTTTTTTCAAGAATAATTAACAAGATTACTAGTTGGAACTACCTGCAAATTTTCAACTCCTTATCTTTTATAGTTTTGGAGAAAATGGATACCAAACTTTTGTTCTAATTTGCGTCCTCTTGGGTGCCTAAACAGTGATGTTTAGAGATAAGTTTTTCAAATAAAAGTTGTTTATTTATTGATAGAAACATTTTTTATAATTAACCGTTTGTTCTATATCTAACCATTTACAAGATGGATTCTACGGATCTAAGATCGAATTGACCTATGTTGCTCAAAGTAACTGTCTTGAGCACGATATAAAAACTTCAGTTTTAAATCTTTTTTCATTTTTGTGTTTTTGTATGACAGAGGAACGGGCGCACAGGCGGGCAACCAGAAACGGATTAATTAGTTGATTCTATGAGCACTTCATACCAAAATTTTGTTTGTATCATCAATATTTCCAAGCGGTACAAACTTGGGACAAAACTTAGTATACCTTGATATATATTCCAAATATACAGGGTATAAAAATATCTCAATAGTTAGATATTTATTAATAAATTACAAATGACTAGAATGTGTTAATTTATGATATCAGAAAGACACATTACTCATAAATTAATCAATAATTCATTCATAGTCTAAAATGAAACTGTAACCAGTCATCGCTAATAAACTCGCAACTTTAGGAAAGCTCAGGAATAATATCGATCGCCAAATGCTAGCGTTCCGACCAATTTATGTAAAGGACTCCTGGCTGTCCCGAACAAGATTGAATTCCAAATTTAAATATAACCTGTGTACTACACCTGAGTTTTTTTTTACTTTACAATACCACGCAACTACAAAAATATATAATATATTGTGTGCAAGTAATGCTTATAAATTTGATAATATAGATATCGCTGTTCAATCATCAATACTCTAATTATAGTCGTCTCTGCTCATTAAACGATGGATATTCGATGAACTCATAATTCAATTAAAATTTTGTTTTTATATCATCGACAACCTTATATTTTCAAGATATTATTATAAACAAAATTGTCTAAATATTTTAGATAGTTTTTTATCACACTCTTAAGGACGTTCATGCGTGTACCTGTTTTGCTATATGCGTTCATAGGGAAACACTATGTAAATTTTAAAGAATTTTAAATTAGTAGAAAATAGAATTTTTTTTTGAAATTCTATTAAAAGTGTAAATAACAGTTAACTGGTAAAAGTTTCAAGTATGGTTTTCGATATAATTTTTGAAAAATATCGATTTATATTTTCCATTTACTCTCATGTTAAACCTTACTTTTAGTCACTTTTTAAACTTAAAATTTTATGAAATTAATTCGATAACAGGTTATTTTTCCTGTTTTAAATCATAGAAAATCATTTAAACTATCGTTTTATCATATTGTTTTTAATTTCTCTACTAATATCGTTGACGCATGAACGTCCTTAAGATTTTTAGATATAGAAATATCCAATTGAAAAGGATAATCTATATGATTCATTATTTTTTCAGCAAACTTTAAAATAATAATAAAAAGCTCGGTTACCTAGGATTTTTTTGTGATTTTTGGAAACTTTGTTAATCAAAAAATGTATTTATAAAGTTTTATTGAAATTCCTAGTATTATCCAATTCTTGCATGTCCTGGTAAAAACAACCTAAATATATAGAACCAAAATCCAATTATCACTCTGTATGTTTAATTAAATTTTAAATAATGTTAATACATCGATTAACAAAGATTATTATTATAACAAAAAAAAATAGACACAGACCAATAACATTCTTATGTAGAACAAAAATAATTATTATGTATTGTATGTAAAGGTAAAGCAGACCTGGGTACTACATGGACTTGAGCAATATTATGTAATATTAAAAAAAATATTTATATAAATAAATAAATATATTGCTAAATAAATGTAATAAAATATATGTAATATATATTAATAAACATTAATTAATAAAATTAAAATTGTGATGAAAATTTTTAGGCAAATAAGAATCATATTTAAAATAATTCAAAAAAAAAAAAAAAAAAAACAATAGTGTTATTAATAATTTTAATTAGATAATATTTATAACAATTGAATATAATTATTCGAATTAACAGTGTGTGTATATTAGAGTACCCATATATCTATCTATATAATAATAACATATATATTTGTAATTCAAATCAAATTTTATTATTTATATTTGGGTAATGTTTTTATATGAACAATAACATCATATTTTTTAAAATTATAATAATTGAAGATAATTATTTAAATTTTAAAATGTAGAGTAAAATAAATTTGAAAAGTTGGGAAATTAGAAACAGATACATATAACAAAAAGCAATTGATAAAATAATTTGTTGGATATAGACAGTGTTGCCAGAAGTACTTGAAAGGTCAAAATATTTTAAGAGCTTTTTTTTATCCACTTTATTATCCAAAAAGAATGTTTGTTCAAGAGAAGAGAGGATCGACATGATTTTTATTTTAGGAAAATTCCAATTTTTTCATGAAAACTTACACAGTTAGCTTTAGAAAAAATTATGGTATTTGATAGTTAACATTAATTCAATTATTCACACTTGCGACAAGAAATCAAACGATTAGTCGGAATAATACGCTAAAATTGCTACTATAATTTTAGAAAACACAGAATATTTCTAGAATCAAAAAGTTAATGTGAGGTAAACCTTGATAAATAACTTTCATGCATTCCGCGTTTCCGGCCACATAACATTATAGCCAACAACCCTCCATCTATTCTTGAAAGAAAATTTTGTTAAAATCAAGCCATCATATAGCGTGAACAACGCTGTATATTGCTAGAAAGCCCAGTTCTTCATTTCCAAAATAAGGTTTTTTTTCAGTTCTAGAACCACTTAAGGACGTTCATGCGTCTACGATATTAGTAGAGAAATTAAAAACAATATGATAAAGCGATAGTTTAAATGATTTTCTATGATTTAAAACAGGAAAAATATCCTGCTATCGAATTAATTTCATTAAATTTTAAGTTTAAAAAGTAACTAAAAGTAAGGTTTAACATGAGACTAAATGGAAAATATAAATCGATATTTTTCAAAAATTATATCGATAACCATACTTGAAACTTTTACCAGTTTACTATTATTTAAACTTTTAATAGAATTTCAAAAAAAATTTCTATTTTCTACTAATTTAAAATGCTTAAAAATTTACATACTGTTTCCCTATGAACGCACATAGCAAAACAGGTTCACGCATGAACGTCCTTAAATATGACAAGCTTACAAAATTTGTGTTACCATTGTGTAATTAATTATTTCACTCATGGCAATTTTATGAACAAAATTTAGGCCCTACATGTTTCCAGTACCTTATATTGAATAAATGGAGATTTACAATTTTTTTAGGGCAAACAATTACATTAAAACAAAATTTTTGATAGATACGTAAATCCAATTATAAAAACAAACAATTGTTATCTCAATAAACTCTAGGAAAGTTATTTTAATTGGTATTACAACATAGGTACGTACAAACAAGAATAATATTGACAATCAAAAATTAAATTTATATACCAATTTATGTTAAAATAAATAAATTATTTTTCAATTTCAAACATACAAATGTCAATAAGATTGTTCAACAAAAGCCAATGTAAACCAATAATCATCTAATAATAATAATTTCAAACATATAATATAAAAATATTTTAGTATATTGAAAATTAAGATTTGACTACCTACTATTTGATTATTTTTTATACCATGTGTATGAAATATACCAAGGTATACTTAGTTTAGTCCTAAGTTTGTAACGCTTAAAAATATTGATGCTACGAAAAAAAATTTGGTATAGGTGTTCATACAATCATCTAATTAGTCCAATTTTGGTTGTCCGTCCGTCCGTCTGTGAACACGATAACTCAAAAACGAAAAATATATAAAAAATGTGAGTCCGAGTTCGTACTCACGGAAAATTAGGAAAATTATGTAGGACCTATTTTGTAAACCGTTAGAGATAGAAGAAAAGTTTAGAGATAGAAAAAATGTTCCTTATCAAAAAATGAACAACTTTTGTTTGAAACATTTTTTTGTAAACATCACTGTTTACTCACGAGGGCACACATTAGATGCAAATTTTATAGTATGTATTAATATGGGATTATCAGTTATGTATGTGTGACATGTATGTATATGTAATGGGTCTGTACATGGTATTTAAACAATTAACTCAACCAATTGTTTGTTTTCACTTCTTTTTATTTATGTACAATGTAATTATGATGTCACAACCAAACACACGGCGGCCCGCACTCATTCAAATATGCATCTAATATAGGTATACTTACTTTTTATAAAACAATATTTTTTTTTACTAAATGTTTCGTGTCGCCTTCGAGCAATTGCAATTTAAAACAAAGAAATTATAAAATATTGGTCAAATAAAATATTTTATTCGTTTTCAAAATAAATGCTAAGTGTGTGTATGACTGGCTAAAACAAGGTTCTTGCCAAAAATACAGCTGCTGCATCATGAAACATTTCAAAAAACTGAATTAATGCCGACTAATTGTTTAAATAGTGTACAAATTTTATCTTATTGGGACGAAGTTTATAGGATATTTCACATTTGGCGAATAAGGACTAGATGACCCCGGTAAAAACAGTCACTTTTGGTTTAGTTTTTTTTGTTACACTTTTTTGGTTGAACCTTCCTACTCATCAAACAAATCAAAACGATAACGAAGGTTAAGGAAATTAGTTCCAAAATTACCTTGGACGTGTTTCGATCGCAAGACCTTCCGTATGAGGAAATAAAATTCCAAGATAATATTATTTTAGTATTATAAGTTGGTCTTGTATCCATATATGACCGGGATACTAGGATAAAGTTATTACATTATTATCGGTTCTAAATAACCAATATTATCTACGGACCAAAAAAACAATTATTATCTAACAACTTAGTATTTAGAATAATGTATTTCCTGGTGAAGAAATGAGTTATACCAGAAATGTTGTTCATTTTGATTTGAGGGTGTTTAAATTTTACGTGACTAAATAAAAATATAAATACTTCAAATTTGCTTATTGTATTGTAAGTACAAATAAAAAACTCGCTGTATTTAATAATAACATACGGCAAAAGATAATTTACAATCGTGATTACTGTAAACATTATTATATTAGTAATATTTTTTTTAAAATATTTATCAATATTAGTCCGCGGGACAGGATCCTTTTTGTTAAATGTTTAATACATGCAACTTCGTAAGTGGCTAGCTTCCTTTTGACGAGTCTACCAAACTTTCTCTTTACGACTTTTTTTTGAAGGTGTTGTGTTTTCAAATGGGCCTGATAACGTATTTTTTAAGCTGTCGGTTTGAAAAAATCTAGCTGGGAATTTTTCGCGGACACTATGGCATCTGGATAACATTAATAATTATTAAACAATTCAGCAAAATTTAACTATGTATGTATTGAAAAAAAAAATGCTTAAGTTAGGCATGTTCGAGGTGGTAGACAAGCTCATCGAAACAGTATTTTTGTCGGACAAAACATTTTTTTTGTTTAATTTTAATGTTATCAAGTGGTCATAATCTATGAAAAATTCCCTGCTGCGTTATTTATCATGTTCATTTAAAAACAAGCAACACTTTCGAAAAAATTCGTAGAAAAAAAAAGATTGTTAGACTCACCGAAAGAAAGCCACTCATGAAGTTTCAAGAATAAATTAATCATTTAACAACAAGCGTGCTGTTTCGTGGACTATATTCTGGTTCTTAAGAAATTTATGTTTATTGTTTAACACGGAATTTAATTATATAATTAATATTTATGACAATAAATTTTTGTACCATGTTAACAATCAACATAAAATGTATACAAAAAACATACACACAAAAAATTGTATCAAGCAGAAAAAACGAATATAAAATTTAAAATATTTATTTTTGTTTTCGTTGTGGATTTTCGATTACAGTGAGGGAAAGTTATATGCAGTTATTACGACTAAAAGTTTACGATAATATAAGAACGCACAGAGCTTCAATTTCTGTAGTGATATGGTTCTATTCCTAAAACTGAACTTAAAATTTATATTAACCTTTCCTTTCGATTTACATACCAGACATTAATTTTAGATTAAAAGTTGCCAACAGTTTCTGGAAGGAATTTTCAACTGTGATCCTTATTGAGCATTTACTATATAGATTACCTGCAAAAAGCTTCTTTTCAAGCTCAAAAAATTATTTTATACGTAATAGTGAGCAATTATATATCTAGTCTCAGTGTCCGAACCTTAGACATATAACTTGATTATATTATTGAATAACAAATACGTTTAATTTCTGGCAATTGATCCAAAAATTATCCACATTATTTTAGTTCATGATTGTAACTGTTCAATTATAATGATTTTATTTTTAATTTTTTTAATTAATATAACTAATTAAACGTTAATTTTTCGTATCTAATACAAATCGATAAAAGTCATATAACAATAAATAATATAATAAAAATAATATGACCTTATTAGAGTCTTGAAGCCCACAACAATACACAATAGAATCTGTAACATTTATAATATGCCAATATAATTAGACAAAAATATTCTTGCACAAGATTGATTGTGGGTACACTTCAAAAAAACGAAGCTGTTAATCACAAATGTTACGTGAAAATTAAATCCTGGCCTGTAATTTTACACTTTTTACTACAAAAAGGAATACTAATATACAAATTTGCTCCTAAAATTACAATCTTAAATTATGAAAGATTACTATACAAAAATTTGTTGTTTTTTCCAAATTTCATTACCATTATAGCTTCTGATCAACATCTTCTAAACCAGAGCCTCATTTAATTTCTCAGAGCTTCATTCAATTTCACTGAAATATCATTTTCATAGTAATATAAGGTATATTAACTTTAGTCCCCAGTTTTTAACGCTTGAAAATATTGACGCTACCAACAAAATTTTGGTACAGGTGTTCATCAATTCATCAAATTAGTCCGTTTCCGGTTGTCTGTCCGTCTGTCCGCCTGTCTATCAACACGATAACTCAAAAAGGAAAAGAGATATCAAGCTGAAATTTTTAGAGAGTGCATAGGACATAACAAGTAAGATTCGTAAATGAGCAACATATGTCAATTGGGTCTTGGGTCCGTAGGATCCATTTTGTAAACCGTTAGGTATAGAACAAAAGTTTAAATGTAAAAGTGTTCTTTATAAAATAATAAACAACTTTTGTTAGAAACATTTTTTCGTAAACATCACTGTTTACCCGCGAGGGCGTAAATTAGGTAAAAAATAACAAAAAATTAAGTTTAAATTAAAATTAATAGAAACAATTTATGATTTGTCTCAATATCCATTTATACTCATATATAGTTGATAAATTAAAAATTTTTTTGAACAGTGTATTAAGCAATATCACCGTATTCTACTCACTGATGTCCATATCTGGAGATATTAGTTGATATCTTTATTAAATTCAATATGCTACTATTAACAATATAAAAATTTTATAATTCAAGTACAATAATAAATAATTATTTTTGACCTTAACCAAATTTGCAACTAAACTTTAATTATTATTTTCTATAAAAAAAAGTTATCTTAGTTAAGTGTACTTTTTTGATATGAAAAATTGGTCTAATTAAAAACATTTTTCTAATTGTACATTTTTGGTTGATCAATAATTAAAAAATTCTTATATAATTAATTTTCTTATACAGAATTAATTAATTTACTTGATTCCAAGCTTGTGGCTATATATACAGATATATAAAAAAATGTAAAGAAGTAATAAAAACTTTTTTTTTGCTATAATCTAGAATCACCAATCATCCCCTTTTCATTTACCTTTCTTTTTGTTTTCTGCTACATCGATTCTATGATGTAAAAACAGGCATTAAACTGCCTACAGTTGACAAAGCTACGAAATGCAAAACAGATTTGGAGACACTATCAGAAAACGAATTAAATGTTAGTAAAACAAAAAATTTATAATGTCTACTAAAATTAGTTGCCCTTTGATTGCCCGTTTCACCTTTTTCGGACCTTACAATTTTGATTTTCCCAATCTTTCGTATGTATATGTAATATAAACGCACATATGTTTTTTTTTTGCGCGCTGTTGGTCAAATTACGAAATACTTAAAAAAAATCTTAATAAACAGATCGATAGGAAATATTCATTTTTTAATTGAGAGTAAAGTCTGCAGAAAAAAAGTGAGAAAACTGTAAATATTTCCGAAATTAGCATATGAAAATTTTTGTTTTATAAGTTAAAAGCTACAACTTGGCTTAGGGTACCATTGCTGCTGTTTTTACTTCTTAAAACTGAATGAACAAATGATAAGAAGCCAAATGAATTGACTGAGTTAATTGTTGAAATGCCATGTATAGACAGTGATGATTACGGAATCGTTTGTTTTTCACGTCATGTAAGTAAAGAGAGATTGTCAGCCAAGTTACACATACATAACTGAACCTAATTTGCGCCCTTATGGGTAGATAGTGATGCTTTTCAAAAAAAATGTTTCAAATAAAAATTGTTTAGTTTTTTATAAGATACATTTTTTACATTTAAACTTTTGTTCTATCTCTAACGGTTTACTCGATGGGTCCTACAGACGCAAGACCGTTACCTATGTTGCTCATTAACGAACTCGTCTTGAAAAAATTTCAAAATGTAAAAATTTCAACTTGATATATTTTTATACCATGTATATATGAAATATACATAGTATATTAAGTTGAGTCCCAAGTTTGTAACGCTTAAAAATAATGATGCTAGGAAAAAAATTTTTTCATAGGTGTTCATAAAATCACCTAATTAGTCCATTTCCGGTTGTCCGTCCGTCCGTCTGTGGACACGATAACTCAAAAACGAAAAAAGATATCGAGCTGAAATTTTTACAGCGTACTCGTAAGAAGTGAGGTCAAGTTCGTAAATGAGCAACATAGGTCAATTGGGTCTTGGGTCCGTAGGACCCATCTTGTAAACCGTTAGAGATAGAACAAAAGTTTAAATGTAAAAAATGTTCCTTATCAAAAATTAAACAACTTTTGTTTGAAACATTTGTTCGTAAACATCACTGTTTACCCGTTAGGGCGCCAATTAGGCGGAAATTTTATAATATGTACTATACTTGATTATCAGTTATGTATGTGTCACATGTTTGTATGTGTAATGTGATAAAGAAATCAACAATGACTATACATGATATTTCAACAATTAACAGTCAATTGTTTGTTTTCACTTGTTTCGTTTTAGAGTTTTGACAGACAGACAGACAGACAGGCGAAAATGGACTAATAATGTGATTTTATGAACACCTAGACCAAAAATTCTGTTCATAGCATCAATATTTTTAAGCGTTACAAACTTGGGACTAAACTTAGTATACCGTGATAAATTTCATATACATGAAATAAAATATTAATAATATCTAATATAACTACTGTAGGTACTATTCGAAAGATCAAGTATAATAAATAGACCGAATCGAAGTGAAATTTTAAATAATTTTAAATACTGTCGTGTTATACACAAAAAAATTTAAATAAATAAAAATAAATTTTATTTAATAATACGATTTTAAATGTCATGTATTGTATATATTATTGTATTCATATATTGTATGAATTTTATTATTATTTCGGTGTTTGTTTTATTATAAAGCTATAATACATGTTTTGAATTCGATTAAAAATTATAATTTGATTTATACAAATACATATATAAAGAATTAAATCCTTTAGGATCGGATATAAGAATTATTAAATAGGTGTATGACATATACTACATGTCATACACCGTTATTATATATATGTATTATATTTCAAGGTATTCAAAGTTTAGTCCCAAGTTTGTAACGCTTAAAAATATTAATCCTATGAAAAAAATTTTGGTATACGTGTTTATAAAATCACTTAATTAGTCCATTTTCGGCTGTCTGTCCGTCTGTCTGCCAACACGATAATTCAAAAACGAAAAAAGATATCAGGCTGAAATTTTTATAGCGTACTCAGGACGTGAAAAGTGAGGTCAAGTTCGTGAATGAGCAACATAGGTCAATTGGGTCTTGACCCATGGATCCGTAGGACCCATCTTGTAAACCGTTAGAGATAGAACAAAAGTTTAAATATAAAAAATGTTCCTTATCAAAAATTAAACAACTTTTGTTTGAAACATTTTTTCGTAAACATCACTGTTTACCCGTGAGGGCGCCGATTAGGCGGAAATTTTATAATATGTATTATACTTGATTATCAGTTATGTATGTGTCACATATTTGTATGTGTAATGTGATAAAGAAATCAACACTGACTATGCATGGTATTTCAACAATTAACTCAGTCAATTGTTTGTTTTCACTTGTTATATATTTGAAATCAAATTCGTAAACCATTATTTTGGAATGAGCATATTCCATTCTTTAATGACTTGCTTAAAAAGTACTATATCCTAGCCTAGGAGAATGTCTATGATTTTTAAGGCGTCAACAGATTCAAAAATGTCGAAAAAGAATCAAGTGAACTTTCTGGCTTAACATCGTAAGGTGTATTAAAAATTTACCTGTTTAATATTCGCTTCGTGCGTGAGTTTCGTTTCCACGGTAACGATACACTACTTTAATTATAGAATTTTATGGATGCATATATAATTGTATGGATTGCATTTAAGATTTACATTGAAAATTTAATATTTTTGTCTCACAAATCTAAATAAATAATTATGATAATTTACATTTGAAAAATAATATTTGTGCAATTCGATTTCTTATTTTCACAATTTTTAATGCATTAAGTTTAATTAATTCGTGTCTTTCAATAATTTAAATTTGACAGTTCTATAACATTAACATGTAAAGAACTGCAAATTAGTCATAACAGCCCCCTTTAACGCCAAAATTTTTCACTGGAAGCGCTGGCATCGATTTTACTGTCCCCACCATGACTACGCACACAACGAATAAAGGGCATTAATAAGAATGCATATAATTGGAGATGAACCTAAGAAAACGTTTTTTTGTCTTTAAGATAGTCCACTTAAACTTAATTTTCTTTTAAGATAAGTTGAATTTCTTCTAGTGTTTTTCCTTTAGTTTCCGGTAAAACAAAATAACCAAATGCTGCACCACATAAAGAACAAAAAGCAAAGAAATAAAACGGAATATATTCACCGTATAATTCGGCAATAACGTAAAATAATTTGACAGTAAATAAATTAGTTAAAGCCATGTAAGAATACAGAATACAAAACGCATACGCCTTAAAACTTGTATTAAACATTTCACTTGTTAAAACGAAAAACAATGGTCCAATTCCTATTCCAAAAGTAATTTTAAAAAGGATTAACGCAATTATGGGGACAATATTAAATGAGCTAATATTTTCATATTTCAGAGCTTTTAAATGGAAGTACAATCCAATCATTATTAGGGGAACTGTTGTAGCTACTGAGGAGAGTATTAATAATGGTCGACGACCCCAATTATCTACAGAAAAAAAACTAACAAAAAGGATTATTATTCCAACGACGACCATAATACTACCTCCTAAATTTGCATTTATGGGTGTTTCAGCTTTCTCGAAAAGTATTTGAGCATAGAGTAAAACTACCATAAATCCACAAAATTGATGAATGGAAGCAGCACCCATAACAATCCAAAAGGCTTTTCGATTTACTGGGTTTGTGAAAATTTGGTAGATATTTACATTCGCTGCACGTTGTATCTCAATTGCAGTTTTTATTCTTTCTAACTTAACTTCAACATAATTGGTTTGTGTTAATCTACGTAAGGAGTTCGCTGCTTTTTCTGGGCGATTTTTCATTAAATAATAATAAGGGCTTTCAGGCATCCATGAAAAAGTAAATATTAAGAACAAAATTACTAAGATAGCAATTGCTGAATTATACGTTACTGATATGCAGGGTACAATAATATTTTCAACTAAAAATCCCAACGAAAATTGAACTGCAATAAATATTGCTAAAGTTCCACGTATTTCTGGCGCCGCTATTTCACCAATGTAAACGGGTAGAATTGAAAATATAATTTGAGTGGCAACTCCACTAATAACTTCTGCCAAACATAATTGATACACATTGTTTGCGACACTTATGATAAGCCATCCAAATAAAAGTGGAATAGCAGCTAATAAAATAGTTACTTTTCGTCCACAATAATCAGCCAAAAATAACCCTAAAAATGGCCCAATTATAGCACCGATTTTTAAACAACTGGCAATCCAAGAAATTCCATCTGTGTCATTCATTTCTATATTTGTTTCATTTAACATCAATTGTCGTAACGTTGGCCCAATCCATCCATATTGCATTCCATTTGCAAACGCTGCCAAAGTTGCTAAAAGAAATTTGCAACAAAGAAAGACTTTAATCATGTACTTTTTTCATGTATAATGTTTTCGCAATGTATTTATAAAAAGCGGGACACTGGTGCAAAGAACCTTGCATGAAATGGCATTTGGCTCACAGTTAAATTGTCCGAAATTCGGATGTGTCTGAATAAAAGTCACAATAGATGTATTCTCAATAATAAAGCACAATCAACCATTTAATAGTTATTTACGATACTAATGGGATAACAGCATTATTAACGTACGCATGTGAAATTTGCACTACGAATGCGTAGCACGAGTTGGGCAATCGCAGAAGTACGTTAATAATGCGTTATCACACGTATATCGTACAAAAACTTTATCAACGCCTCTAAAATGTGAAAATAAATGATAATTATAAAATTTGTCTTGACTTATTCAATACGATACAAGTGCATTAATGAATTAGGGCGCTAATGAACAATTTATCCCACGCATGCTGAGTGAGAAAATTAGTTTCTACTCACGTGCGTGGATAAAAATATATAGTGGCTTAGAATTAATAGCATTGTCATGTATTCTTAGAATTTAAACACTATTCCAATTTCAAAAAGTTTATTAAACGAGAGTCCATTTCTAATAGATGTTTGTTCCCTTTTTATAAATATTTCACGTGAAAGATGGCACGAAAAGAAATTGCATCAAATTTATTCTCACCAAAGAAAGTGATTCCATATTGAACAATGTGCTGTTTGCTCCAGTGATCCAGACTTGAATCATTTTGTATGCATTCGTTATCTACAAGCACATTACCGCATTCTAATAGTTTCGGAAATTCATCTCTAACAATTGACGATTTTGATACATCTCTCAGATCTATTCCATCTTCTTGCAAGTTCATTTCGATTTTTGAATTTTCTTTATTGAAATACTATTTATTATTTATGAAATACTTTCACTTATTTTACTTGCTTTATTAAATTAAGCTCTTGCTTTATTAAACTAAGCTCTTGCGTTATTTTTAATCAGACTTTAAACTAATCTAATTGAAAAAATCCTACAATTAAATTTAAAAAAATCCATAAATATAATTTAATTAAACGCCATTATTTGCGTTTTTTAATTAAAGGAATTTTATTGTTTGACATGCTCTTATTTAAGTTATTTTAAACTGTATTAAATATTTTTATGCATTTCCAATAGTTTGAAAAAAATCGTGAGCCGTATGTAAACAATAGGGTATTATCATTATTCAAAAATAAATTATAAAATTTGAAAAAAGTTAAAATTTATGTAAAAATATACTTAAATATTCTGATTTCGAGTCATAAAAGCACATTTTTCTTTTATAATTTTAAAATTAAAAACCGTAATTTTTAAATTGTAACTAATTTGTGTTATTTCGTAAAATGATACCGATATTACGTCATCAAATTGGATGCCCGCGTTTTTGACAGTTTAAAAAAGGTTTAAAATTTAATTTAAGTTTTTGGCAAGAAATTTACGTGTAAGCGTGTGTATTTTTCCGAAATAAATTTTTGGTGGCTTTTTATTAGCAAAATCAACATTTTGAAGTACTTTTTCAAAAATAGTAGAATACCCTATTGAAAATTAGTCATATTTTAAATAAAACGAATGGTTTATTGTAAATTTTATAAGATGATAGCGGCGGAATCGATTCAGATGTATCCTCGACCTCCTACGCACTCTACGAATAACGTTTTCGATGCTTTTCACTGCGGCTGGTTATAATTATTTATTGAGGAATAGACTGAAGAAGTACCTTAGATATTTTGCTCCACTACCTGGAAAACTATTCTTGTTATAAATCACAATCGACATAAAATGGCTAAGTCAAATGATATGCCACTTCCAGTATAAATATTAAAACAAAAAAGCCAGCTTTGAAAACACTTAAATAAAATTAGAATACAATATTTCTGAACCGCAATAATAACAATTTATGAAGCGTTGGATCAAGCCATTCAAACTGCATGCCAACTGAAAAGATCTAGGTCTAGTAAATTGCTAGAGCTAGACGATCAATTGATATCTGCTCTGAGGGAAATTATTCTATTACCAAAGTCTAAATCTATGGAATACTTCGCCATTTTCATTAATTGGAATTTGACCTGTGTGTAGGAATTATCCAAGGGAGAGGTTCAAACTTTTATTCGCCATGTAAGGTGATAAAGTCAATAGAAACAAGAAATTATTTTGCCGAGTAAGAGATTTAATTAGATCAAAATGTGATATTCAGCCACTGTTTTTTGTTGAGCTACAGAAAAGAACTTCTTCCAATACTCTGTGTACATCGACCTCTGGCAATGAACCAGTCAGGAATTGCTTAATGGATAATATTTTCGATGGATTTTGTTGGTATTTTAACTACTACCTATATTTAACATATTTGTGTAATCGAATTGATATTGAAAGAATTTTAATGCACTAATATTATTTCAGTTATTTGCTCGTAATTATCGAAGTTTAATTTGCTCTAAAGTCGCACGACTTTTGATATTGAAGGTTACCTGAACAATTAATTTTTCCAACACATATTTATTTAATCGAATGTTTCTTAGAAGTGCATGCTATTAAATAGAAGTAAAATTGCTTTTACATTGACGTTCATATTAGAGCTCGTAATTTTTGTGGTCTCGAGTCTCGAGACTTTTGTGTCGAGAATTTTGAAGTTATTGAGAAGTAGTATAAGTTAATTTTCTGTTTAATTAATCTTCATTTTTACAAAATATTGCCTTTTATAATATGTTTCACCAGGTATTAACTCAACTAAAATTCTTCAAAAAAAGCAATGCCTCTAATAACAAATTTTTCCTTAAAATTGTACAAATAACGGTATAATATAGAACACTTCACTCATCTGAAAGTCTCGGGAATTCCCGGAACTTAACCCAGGTGTATCAAAATTATTAGGTGAAAAATATTTCAAAAAAAAAATTCTTTTTCAGACAAATTGAATTTAATAACAACTCAAATTCTTTAAAATTAATTGAATTTCTTCTAATGTTTTTCCTTTAGTTTCTGGTAAAATAAAATAACTAAAAAGTGTTCCACATAAAGAACAAAAAGCAAAGAAATAAAATGGATAAAATTCTCCATAAAATTCAGCGATAATGTAAAACATCTTAACAATAATAAAATTAGTTAAAGACATGTACGAATAAAGCAAACACATAGCATACGACTTGAAATGTGTGTTAAACATTTCACTTGAATAAACAAAAAATAATGGACCGATTCCCAAACCATAGGATATTTTAAATAAAATTAATGCAATTACTGGTACAATACTAAATGAGCTAATATTTTCATAATTGAATCGCTTTAAATGGAAATATAATCCAATCATTATTAAGGAAACCGCTGTAGTAATCGACGAGATAATTAATAATGGTCGACGACCCCAATTATCTACAGAAATAATACTTACAAAATAAACTAATATTCCAACTGCACTTAGAATACTTCCACCTAAATTTGCATCAATTGGTGTATCAGCTAATTCTAAAATTACTTGAGCATACAGCAATACCACTACAAACCCACAAAATTGATGCAAAGATGCAACACCCAGAACAATCCAAAATGAGCAAAGATTGATTGGGTCTTTATAAAGTTTGAGAAAATCAATTTTTATTTCACGTTTAGTGTCTATGGCGTCTTTTATTGTTTCCATTTTTGCTTCGACGTAATCAGTTTGTGTTAACACTCGTAAAGATCTCGCTGCTTTTTCTGAATGATTTTTCATTAAAAAGTAATAAGGACTTTCGGGCATCCAACAAAAAGAGCATAATAACAGTAAAATTACTAAGATAGCAATTACTGAATTGAACATTACTGATATTTTTGGTACAATAATATTTTCTAATAAAAAACCCATATAAAATTGTAATGGAATAAACATTGCTAAAGTTCCTCGTATTTTTGGCGATACAATTTCACCAATATAAATTGGTAAAATAGTAAATATAGTTTGCGTGGCAACTCCGCTTATAAATTCCGCTATACATAATTGATATATTTTGTTTGCAATGCATATAATAAACCATGCAATTAAAAGTGGAAAAGCAGCTAATAATATAGTAGTTTTTCGTCCACAAGCATCAGCTAAAAATGATCCTAAAAATGGTCCAAATATACCACCAAGCTTTAAATTACCAGCTATCCAAGATATTCCACTTGAATTATCTATTTGTATATTTGTTTCGTTTAACATCAATTTATGGAGCGTTGGTCCAATCCATCCAAACTGCATGCCAGTTGCAAATGCTGACAGTGTTACTAAAATATTTATGCATTTTGTTAAAATATACATACCCCCTTCAGGACCCACAATAAAAATATGCAGTGAGTTGATCCTCAAAATCGCTCTAAAACTATCAAAAATTCTGAAACTTCAGGATCTCCCAGCTAATCTTATATATTTAAACGAGCAATTATTGTATATATATTTATATATCAGAAATCTCGGAAACGGATTCAAAAATTTTCATGAAAATAGGTGTGCAGGCTTTTTTTGAGATGAAAAATTGATCTAGCTAGGTTTCATTTTTAGAAAATTTCGTTTTATTCGTGTTTTCAGGAAAAACTAATACAAACTGCAAAATACGACTCTTCCTGGCATCTATTGGTGTTTATCGTAGTTAACGAAATAAAGTACATTACCGGGAAATTCAAATTGGTATTTGTGTTGAGACATTTTAAACAGTTCTTATATAAGCGATAAAATAAGTTTTTTAATTAAATTTACCTATCAATGAAATTCCATACTGAACACAATGTTGTTTGCTAAAGTGATGGTTTTTCATGACATTCCGTATTTTTTTTGACTCCACGGACACTTCATTCGATTCTGTTTCTGTTGAAAAATTTTCAATAACTATTGATGATTTAAATACTTCATTTTTTATTTTTCCATTTTCATACGAATCCATTTCGAAAAGAGTCTTTACTTCAGAACTATCCATATTTAATTATTTTCATCTTCAATTTTACGCTCTTTAAAACAAAACAGAAGAAAGTAAACTGTAACCATATTCTTACTTCTTAAAAAGCACATAATCAAGTACCAAAAATATGAATTTCAAGTTCGCATCTGTGTACATAAGATAAAATATTTTTCTTACAAACACATTTCATTTGTGATATTTCATAAATTTGAAAAAATTAATGGTAAACAAAAATTTTTTTTCTTGTTAAAAACCCAAAACAAATAGTTGAACTATGTGATATTTTATTCAATTATGTGCACTTATCTTATTGTACAAATACAGTCAAACCTGGATAAGTGAGAACTGGATAAATGAGAAAACTCTATAAGTGAGAGTAATCAGGACCCGTCATTTTAAGCTCCAGAAACCTCTATTAGCGAGAAACAGAGACCTAGTTTTTCCCTCATAGACCTCCGTAAGTGAGTCTGCTACTTATCTATACCTCTATAAGCGACAGTCGGGCTTTATTTACTTATATTATTTAGGAGGAATATTTACTACATTCGTACTTGCTGTGACTTGTTATTGCTGCGTTACTCTACAAGAGAGAAACGCTACTCATGTACCTGCATTAGAGAAAAACTCTGGTTAGTGAGAAACCTCTATAAGCGAGAATGAGATTCTGCTCGCCTTGAATTCTCGCCTATCTAAGTTTGACTGTATTTCTATTCATTCTAAAAATATTTTCATTGCTCATAATTGTCTTTTCGATGATATTAAAGGGTGAAAAAAAATTTCAAAACAAAATTAGGATAATGATTATCAAAGCGATTATTGGTAGAAGAATTTAAAATGTTTTATTTTTGTCTTAAAAAAAGAAATATATAAATATAAAAGCAATACTTGGCAGTTTTTGATCCGGACAACAAATTCTGAGATAAAGCTTCAATAATTATCGTTTTTAAATTAAAAATTTCTTGATTAATGTTGGTCCAATTGTAAGTGAATTGATTGATGAAATTGAAATTAAATAACGAAGCCGTATTTCGTTAATGGTACATCGGATCTAAAAACTTCAAAGGAACTTTTTGGTGGGAAATTTCTTGGTGTTGTTTTGTGGGACATAACGATATACTTCTGTCTCAAGTTATTTATGCCACTCTACGTATATTATTCATTGATTTAATCTATTTATCAAAATTTTTCTGTATTGTTCTAAATAAAATTAATTAAAAAATGAAAGTAATTAAAAAGTAAATAAATATTCACACACTTTTCTGATATATAAAATGTAATAAAATATCATTTATTAAATTCGTAAAAACGAAAAAATTAGATTTGCAACAACAATAAACGTATTTAAAACAAAATCAATTAATTCTAATTATTATTGGTATTTATATTTTGTAATATCTATTAATTTTTGTTAAATTAAAAACAAAAATTTCAACATACTTAAATTTTTTTTCTCTAAATTAATATTAATGAAATAAAAGTAAGTTTTCCTACGGTTTGGTAAATTACCTTCAATATGTGCAAAATTCTATTAAAAATTAATTATTTTTAAATTTTTTAAACATAATTTTAGCAAAGCTTTTGGGATAATGGTTTGGATGAATTTGAGAATTAGAAAAAGAAAGAAAGTAAATCGATTCAGCTCAATAGAAAGTTAAAAAGAGTTACATCCATGGATAGAATTACTATTTTTCAACCACCATCTCGAAGTTGGTTTGTAATTATACAAATACAGGTTCAATCATTAAATTAACGTGATTTTTATACTTTTTGGATTATAAAATTACCCCATCCATCAAGTTTCATCAAATTCCAAAACAAAGTTCCGATTTTCTCGATTTTTGCAAATGGGTAAGTAAAATTGCAAAAAATCCCTTAAAAAAATTGCAAAAAAATCGAAAAATTTTTTTTATCTCCAATTTCGATAAAACTCAGTGTATAAGGTAAATTTGAACCAAAAAGTTCAAAAATCGGATGCATTGGATCTTGACTGGTCGAATAGTTTATGACATGTGTACAATTCATTCCAAAACATTATATAATATTTTATCAATTCGCGCCATGTCCTACAAGTTACGCCAAGGAAACCTGAAGGACATTGAGAGATCGAATTTGTCAATTCCGATCCTAGTAAGAGACTGTATTTGTGGGAATGGCTGGTAGATATCTCAAGTTATTCCCACGCTTGACAACATTGATCAAAATATCCGTTTAACACTTAAGATAATCATTTAAAAAACCAAAAAAGAAAGAAATAAAATTTTTTTTAACAATTTACATTTACTTTCACTTATTCAGTTGATAAACCACTTACTTAAATGTAAGTGTATATAAAATATATTTTTTTTTACAAATATAGTTATTAGCGAATTTTATCTTCAACGAAATAAGCTATTGCTTTCTTACCTGTGTAATATTTAGTCTCGTAATCTTTTGTCTCGTGATGAAAGATTTGCTCACGTGTTCTGCACACGCGACAAATAAATAATCTAAATAATTGAAATCATTTTAACCAGATTTCTATTACAATATTTTTGTATTTACTGAGTACGACTTACATTAAACTTACGAAAGTACACGAACAGGCTGCATAATTTCTGAAGTTAATACTTTTTTACTACACCTTAACTTTCGTGATGAGATAAATTCTAACAATTTCTCACAGAACTCACAGGACATAAATAATTTTTCAGCTGCAGCAAAGAAACAGTTAATTAACATATGCGTCAGGATTGAGCGTCAGACGCTTGCATCAGCTGCAGCATGAGAATCACACCTTTCCTAAACACTTTTATATGGAAATTATAACAATTTAAAAACTAATATTTCGACTATTTTATTTTAATTAAAACTATTCAGAGGGAATTTGCATGGTTTACGCACCGTCTACGTGGCGAGTATTTAAGTAGTAGGTAATTTTAAGCTATTTCAGACTAATTTCAAAATTTTGTTGATAAACATATCACTTTACACATACTTAAAGTATTTCATTATTCTTATTATTATATGATTAATTTTTTTTTTATTTATTTACAATTATTATTACTACCCAAAAATATTTTAATTAATTATTGCAATTCACCACTTACAATTTCCTACGATTAAATTAGACATGTGTTTTTCGTGTATTATATTTAACCAAATAATAAATTACTTATTTCATGGTTTTTTAATTACAAAATAGATTTACCCAAAAACAATTTGTGTATTAATTAACAAGCAATATTTATAGGAAAGCCTATGTAAACTTTTACTAGAAACTTTTTCCTCAGGTAGTGAAAACTAAAATATTTAGTTTAAAAAGAGGGAACATTTTTACGACTCCAGTGCAAAACAAAAAATGATCCCTTTGAATGTGTTGATTTAGATGACTACTAGTGATTTATTTTTGTTTCCATACTAATCGTTGATGCAATGTAAAAGAACAGTTATATAACTTTTCGTTGCTTACAAAACGTAGTTTTACACTTCCCTAAGCTGTTCAAATGATATACTGAAAAAAGCAGCTTCACATCTCGTTTTGTAAGATTTTACTGGCGTGTATTTCACGTGGCAGATATTTCAAAAAAAAAATGTATAGGTAATAAAAAAGCTATAAAACAATGATTTATTAGAATACCGCATATTTTAAACAAGTTTTTCATAAAATTCACATTTTATTTTGAATGTATGAATTTTTGAAGTTTACAAACAAAAATTGTGCGTTTTAATTATAATCTTGAGTTAATATTCTAAATCATTAATTATTGACAAATATCTTTCAAATTAATTACTTTTTTTTATTAATTAAATATTCATATATAATTCTCATAACACTATACTTAAATTATGTTAATTATTTATATAAATACAATATTTTTTAGTAACCTGATAAATAATATGTGGTAAGTTTTGATAATAATAATTTTTTTTTTTATAAACAAATGTTTTACAAAAATGTAACTGAGTTCAAAAAAAAATTTTAAATGTAAAACTCAAGAAGACACAAGAAATTCTTAGAATAATCCAAAATATAAATTTCAACCTTTTTTAAATAAAATATTTGATTGCAATCATACGAAAATCGTCAATTTCGTTGATTACAGAATTTTAACTGAATAATGCGAGTTTTTTATAACGCTTATATTTCACAGAGAGCCCCCACACCTCCCTATGAAATATAAGCGTCAAGAAAGAGTGAAGATACAAAAATTGCTTAAAATCATTCAAAATATGAAATAAAACAAGTTTCAAGTCAAATATTTGATCGAAATAACACAATAATCGTTAATTTTGACAATATCAAATTTTCATTAAAATAACGCTTTGTTTTTTTCATTACTTGTATCTCAAAAACGGTGAGTTTTAGAAAAAAATGTTACAAAATGAAAAATGCTGAGAAAAACTATTTTCTCAAATTTCTTGATTTTGTCGCAGAATTAACTTGGGTAGTAAAAGCACACTTTCTAATCAATATGACTTCGATCTACACACTCATACAACTATTTTGAGTCGGGTCCCATAAAAAGTCATATTGTTCGATAGAATTGCTTTCTTTTTGACTTTTATCCAGCTTTATTTCTTATATCTATATGTATATGTTTCAAAAGTCTTATCTTACCACCAACTACCCACTACCAACTTATCAAGCACCAGGTAGCAGCTATATCATCTCCTAGACTGTTTGAATCGGTTAAACACGTATTGAATCTGATATGCTTACTAATAAAATTGTGCGTTTGTGTATACAAGGCCTTGTTATTCAATTGTTTTTCTATATAAAATAAAATATTACTGAAATATCCTTTATCCATTACCAATTATATGGCTCAAAGGTAAATTATGTCATTATTAAGGTTTCCCTTTTCTTTTTTTATATTTTATTAAATTGCTAGCAATTATTAAATTATTAGGAAGGTAGTCAACATGGCGACCTTAGGGGGTGACCAGCAGGGAAACTGCCTGAGGCTTCGCTGATGCAAAAGTCACGCACAACTACCCCAGTGAAAAAAGTTGATATTTAAGACTCTATCCACCAAGCTACAATCAAAATTCTATTTTTTTATAGATAAGACATTTTATACATTTGGTATAAAGGCCGTTAAACTAACAAGAGACCCAACAAGAGAGACTTTAAATGTGTGGATAAAAAGAGCTTTGGCTTCAGATCAAAATCACTGCCTAATTATGTCATTCATTTTTAATTACCTTTCCAAATTTTAACAAAAGTGAATAATGGATAAAAATCAAATTAAAAGTGTCCGTTTTTTGTCTTTTGGCTACGGAATTTTTAAGGGTGCTTGGCATCATTTATGTGAAGAATATTTTGTGGATCACATGGAACAAATTTGAAGAGTGTCTAGAGCTCGTATGGACGAATATGAAGAGGGGTATCATTGAATATAATTTAACACGGCGAAACTCAAAACGCCTTTCTTGAATTGATCTTGATATATCCAGTAAATCTAAAATATGGTAGTCTTTGTGCGAAGAAAAGTCTAAAGTCAAAGTCTAATCCTAGACATTTGTATTCTATAACGGAGTAGCACCCAAGGAAACGTGTAAAAGTGAATATTAAGGTGATCTTGAGAGTAAAGTATATTGATTGCTTCGTGGTATGTGTTTAAAAAGCTGAAGTTGATTAGCAAAGCAGTTAATTTAATATTAAACGGAGCCACATGTTTTTTTGTTCATAAATAATTACACCTACCAATTAAAATCGTGACTTTAAATATTAAAATTTTTTATTAATATTTAAATGATAAGTACATTGTAATATAGAGTTTAATGATTATTTTTAAAGTACAAAAAACCATTTTTTATTAGATAGAAACACAAAATCAATGGTACACTCGGGTCCATTGCTAGATCTCAAAAATTGTTTTTTAAAATTGTTTATTGCGGTTATAATTTCTATATTAAGTATAACAATATATATAGTTTTGAAAAGTGCTAATTACCCCCTTTAATTTGAAACCAAACACGCTATAATGGAATCTAAATTTGTTTTTCGATCGTATTTATATCGCTATACTATTTAATGATATGAACATTGATATATATATAAATGTGAATATTGATATATATTCAATGATCAATTGCAGAAAAATTTAAGTATTTTCTACAAGTATGCTTGTGATAAATGTTTAATAATTAAATAAATATCTAATATCCTTATTACATAATTCTATCAAAAATTTTAAATTTCATTTAAGATAACTTTATGCATTTTTATAAATTAATTCAACTGAAATATTAAGTAACAATAAAAATCTATATGGTTCTTTAGTTTTATAGCTACTATTAAGTTTAAACTTATATAAGAATTTAATAACTATGCCAAATTTAATTTCCAAATTAATGTTTTCTTCACGTTACATATCTTAATAGGGGATATTGAAGTAAAAATTAAAATGGATTGAAGTAACTGCGTTTACTTGGCTGTTAATGTAGTTATTTTATACGTAAAACAAAAAGTTAGTAAATAATCATGTAAAAACCGATCATTAATTTACATAAAATCATAAAGTTAATAAATTTGATTTTTTTTATAACACAGGCAAATTTGATCCAATATAATTTGGATTTTTTTTTGAAACCCACTAATTTTGGGTCATGCTTTTCTGCTGTGCTGCCAGTTTTTCACTAGTTATCACTTATGTGCTGAACTCCGGAACCAGGATTCCACATTCTGGAAAAATATTGTTAATTTTGATCATTTTGAAAGGTATGGCCCAAATTTACTAGGATTACATACTTGATTTATCAAAATTGGATAAAATTTGGATGTGAAAGAGTAAAATAAATTTTTTGGATTCTAATGACGCCATGAAGTTAATAAATTCCATATTTTGATAATACAGGCAAATTTGATCCAATCTTATTGGAATTTTTTTTGAAACCCGCTAATTTTGGGTCATTCTTTTCAGCTGTGATGTCAGTTTTTCACTAGTTATCATTTATGTGCTGAATTCCGGTACCAGAACTCCACATTCTGAAAACCTATTAAAGCTAGAAAAAATTTGATCACAAATTTAAAATGTATGACTCAAAATTAGTATTGTTACATAATTGGTTTGTCAAAATTGGATAAAATTTGGATATGATAGAGCAAAATTAAATTTTTTCGAATCTGATGAAGTCATGAAGTTTATAAATTCGATTTTTTTGATAACACAGGCAAATTTTATCCAATCTAACTGGAATTTTTTTTGAAACCCACTTATTTTGGGTCATTCTTTTCAGCTGTGATGTCAGTTTTTCACTAGTTATCACTTATGTGCTGAATTCCGGAACCAGGATTCCACATTCTGGAAAACTAGTAGAGGATGTCATTCAGTTTATGGAATACGATACGATAATACGCTACTCTCCCCTATTAACTAATAAAACGTTATTATAATATAAAATAATAACAAGTTATTGTAAATTAATAATTACGGTCTGTATATATTGTTATATAATTTGTCTATAATTATCTGGTTTTTCATAATCTATAAAATAATTTTTTTTAAATTAATAATAATCATATTAAACAACCAAATTATTAACTTCTTAATCGAATAAATAAATTGATTTTCTAATTTTAATCGATTCATGTGTGGTATTATTATTATAGGTGTTATGTTTTTAATTTTTGGTATCACCTCTACTTGATTACAAATCTTTTTTTGATTTAATTATGGAGTTCGAAAACTCGTTATAACATTATAACAAGTTACATAACATTTTTATACCATGTATATATGAAATATACATAGTATATTAAGTTTAGTCCCAAGTTTGTAACGCTTAAAAATAATGATGCTAGGAAAAAAATTTTGTCATAAGTGTTCATAAAATCACCTAATTAGTCCATTTCCGGTTGTCCGTCCGTCCGTCCGTCCGTCTGTAGACACGATAACTCAAAAACGAAAAAAGATATCGAGCTGAAATTTTTACAGCGTACTCAGGACGTAAAAAGTGAGGTCAAGTTCGTAAATGAGCATCATAGGTCAATTGGGTCTTGGGTTCGTAGGACCCATCTTGTAAACCGTTAGAGATAGAACAAAAGTTTAAATGTAAAAAATGTTCCTTATCAAAATTTTTTTCGTAAACATCACTGTTTACCCGTGAGGGCGCCAATTAGGCGGAAATTTTATAATATGTACTATACTTGATTATCAGTTATGTATGTGTCACATGTTTGTATGTGTAATGTAGTAAAGAAATCAACACTGACTATGCATGGTATTTCAACAATTAACTCAGTCAATTGTTTGTTTTCACTTGTTTTAACCTATCTTTCTGCGCATTATTTTTAAATTCTTTAAATATTCCGAAGACATTGCAGTCTCTGACTAATTTTTTATACGTGCATAACAGCACTGAGCATAGAATCTATGAAGAAAGCCTCGCGTTTTAAAAATTTGATCCGGTAAAATAGAGTTATTGAGATTCAGATTGTCCGTTTTGTGAAGTGTCAGAATGGTATTTTTGGTTGGTATTAGGGAATGGAAATTCAGTTTAACCATTATCTATGGTGTTTTCAAAACCATATTTACAAATACAATTTTAATAAATGTATGGTAATAAAAAGAATGCATTTCTTTATATAAGCGAATAGTTTAAAAATAATTTAAAAAAATTAAAAAAACATGTCGTATTTATAATTAAATTTCTAAATAAAACTTGTTTTAATTATTTTGAAATATAATTATTCATATTAATCAACACCTACTACCATAAACATAACAGTTCATATTATAAATATCGATCGATATGACCCAAATATCAGATATTTTTGTTTATGATATTTTTAATAAGTTTTCGTGATTTTAAAATCAAAATAAAACAAATGTTTTCAACATTAAATTAAAGATTAAAATTAAAAATAAAATATCAAAGGTCGTGTTCGATAGTTATTAAATCGCTTCGGTTTAGATTTAAAGTAATAACAGTGCAAAATTCCGATATTGGTAGGTACATATATTGATGTTGTATTGATTTTTTGGGGAAATTCTTGTTAATGCAGCGTTTTCTTACACGTGAGTCTGAAAATTTTTCTTCAACAAAATATGGGTTTTAAATTTTCGTTTTTTGGTTTTAAATTTTCGACAGACTGGATTTTTTGCCAAGTTTTGCATAAAAGATTTTTGTATTTATTACACCGTTTCTTGTATGAATATTAACGATAAGGAATTTTTTTATTTTAAGTTTGTAGTGCAATTTTATATTTTGGGAATGCGTTTAACAAATTAAAACTGGCTTTGCTGGCGAGGCAATTGCTCTCCCTTGATCCTTGTGGCGGCCTTCGACCTTCCCTCCGAGTCGCAGAAAAAATCATTACACGAAAAAATTAAAAAAAAACCGCATCTTCCCAGCTTATTAAGACGAAAACGGGTAGTTTTAAGGGTATTTTTCTCATTTTCGTGGGTTACATTGAAAAAATTATTTTCCTCGTATGTTTCATGCAATTACGCATCAAATTCCAAAAATTGCTATTTTCTAGCACGTCCAAAAGTGTCTTAGCATTTTTATCGGCATGTCAATGCTAAAGATCTGATAAATTAGCAATCTAAAGATGAAAGAATTTTGAAAATCGGTTACGTAGTGAACTCAAAAATAGCGGTTCACTACTTAATGGAATAAAATATAGCCCATTTTACTTGCTGATAATGTAGTATTCTAAAGGTGAAAGATTTTTTAAAATCGGTTAAGTAGTGAACTCAAAAGTGTCGGTTTACATATATATATTGTACAAACTTTCATCCCCTATTTCACCACATTAGGGGATGCATGACACCTACAGCATAAAATCAATATCCTATCGAAATTTCAAACTGCTATTATAAGTGATTTAAGCTGGACGTCGACGTATCAGTCGTTACATTGCGGTTTCTCCCTCCAGTTTATTTCCTCACTCTGAGACGTTTCTGATTTTAAATTATATACAAAAAGAAACATTTGAAAAGAAATATCATTAAAATCGGAGCTGTTATTGAAGACTTCCTAGTAAAAACATTCATTAATGCGACTAAAGAAAGTATTTAGGGAAATGCATTACATAAAGATTATTTTTACTCATAATTGGCGATGACAAAACAAAAAAATAAAGATCAACGAACAACAAAATAAACAAATACAGAAGTTTATAAAAATAAATTGTACCCATGAACTAGAACCATGAAATAATTATAAAAATAATCTTCATAGCACATCTTCATGATCAACACAAAGAAGAGGAAATCATGAAGTACCTACTTGTGGGTAGGTAGTAATATAGTACATTACAAAGAAAGAAAGTATGCGCATGTATATTACTTGATATTATTATTATTAAAGTTTAAATCATCAGAGATCATCGAACCATCATTATCAATATCAATACAATCGTGCACAGTCATCATCTGTATCTTCGTGAGTTATACTTGTCTTAATTTTAATATCTTTCTTTAATAATCAGAGTCATGTAGTTATAATATTGTATTCACGTTTGTTTAGTATTTTTACCCGACTGAACAACACAAAGGAGTGGTAATGTGTTTATCTGGCTTTGTCTGTTCCTATGTGTCACTCTAGAGCTCAAACGTGTCGGCCGATTTTGATGATTCTAATGTCAATCAATTTGTCTTAATCTTGCAAGTGCTACTAAGGATGTGGCATTGATGAAAATTCAATATGGCGACCACCAGGTGCCATATTATGAACGGAATGTATGTATGTTTCTATGTGGCATACTAGAGATCAAACGCGTGGGCTGTGAGCTTTGATGATTTTGACGTTAATCGATTTGTCTTAACCTTGAGAGTGCTACTGAAGATATGGCAGTAATGAAAATTCTATAGGGCGACCAACAGACGCCCTATTGGGAAAAGAATGTAAGTGTGTTTTTATGTAGTACACAGAGACGAAATGCGTAAGCTGATTTTGATGATTTTTACGTTAATCGATTTTTCATAACCTTTCGAGTGCTACTGAAGATATGGCAGTAATAGAAATTCAATATGGCGACCAACAGACGCCATATTGTGAAAACAAAATTTTTAGTTTTAAATAATATCATCTGCAATATTTTAACAAGTACAAATTTATAGGAAACAAAAATAAATTTAAAAAAAAAAGAATTATTCCTTGACTTTGATCTTTAAAAATGGGTTCATATTTGTGTTACAAATTTAATGCCATTAAAAAGATGTGAAGTATATTGAACTTAAAAATTAATTAGTTTTTTATTATAATATTAAATATCAGCAGTAGTAATTCTAGTTTATTTGACATTTTAAATTTAAAATCATCTTTGCTACAAATTTAAATAAAAAAAATTTATTCGGAACACCTTCATTGCACTTTTTATAGACCGACAGCCATAAAATTTTAATTCAAAGTCAATTTACACTTTAAGACAAATTATTAAGTTTGTAAAAATACAAGATTTTTCTTATTCATGGTAATAGGGTATTTAACTGGTTTCTGTTAACCAGCACAGATTATAAGATGGTATTTATAGAGCCCATAAAAAGTGGTAACGTTTAATTGTTTTATGCATTTCTTCAAAAAATAAAAATACCTGATTGATTATTCTAAAATATCTTTTATGATTTAAAATTGGTAATGTTGTAGCTTGAAAATAATTATTTTATATTTGCAGAGTTCTTCTAGGGAAAAATAAGACAATGCTTCCGTTTTCAGGTAAATATGTTTGATATTTATGGTAATATAAAAGAAAATCGTTGAATTACAAAATTCAAAAAAATTCTGTCGTCTATGCTAAATGGCCTATTGTGCGATTAATTTTTTTATGATTCGGAAACGAAGATATCTATGAATAAAAATAAAACCGGAAATAGTACGCATATCTAAAATGAATATGACGGAAAATTTTATTTTGAGGCTACGATACATTCCGTTCACACTACGTTTAAAAAATTGCGTTTGAATTCTTTCCCATTTTTATACCATGTATATATGAAATATACATAGTATATTAAGTTTAGTCCCAAGTTTGTAACGCTTAAAAATAATGATGCTAGGAAAAAAATTTTGTCATAGTGTTCATAAAATCACCTAATTAGTCCATTTCCGGTTGTCCGTCCGTCCGTCCGACTGTGGGCACGATAACTCAAAAACGAAAAAAGATATCAAGCTGAAATTTTTACAGCGTACTCAGGACGTAAAAAGTGAGGTCAAGTTCGTAAATGAGCATCATAGGTCAATTGGGTCTTGGGTCCGTAGGACCCATCTTGTAAACCGTTGAAGATAGAACAAAAGTTTAAATGTAAAAAGTTCCTTATCAAAAATTAAACAACTTTTGTTTGAAACATTTTTTCGTAAACATCACTGTTTACCCGTGAGGGCGCCAATTAGGCGGAAATTTTATAATATGTACTATACTTGATTAACAGTTATGTATGTGTCACATGTTTGTATGTGTAATGTGATAAAGAAATCAACACTGACTATGCATGGTATTTCAACAATTAACTCAGTCAATTGTTTGTTTTCACTTGTTAGTTTCAATATTTAAAAAAAAATTCAACTAGGATATACGGTATAGCATAGAATTTCTTTTAATTAAAAAATAATATAAAAGAACAGCCCAATTGTAGTTACTCACCTTGCCAATGTTTTATTTCAAACAATTAAAGAATTGATATATTTTATTAGACAATCAAAATATCTACCTACACGTAAAGGTCATATAATAATAATTATCACAGGAAATCAATAAAATATAATAAACAATTATATTTTTGTTATTATAAAAAAATATAAAATAATTAATATAACTCTTGGTAATTATCTTAATAAGCTTAATTACAAACAAAAAAAGTTTTAAAGTTACTACTCATGGTAGTATTTCGATTCCTTTCAATAGGCTCGCCTCTGGTGATTCATAAATAATTTCAATTATTTTAGTAATTTGAATATGAAATTAATTTTCTGGACTTTTCTAAGCGAAATCATATGAATAATGGGACTTCCTACTCCCGGGATAGCAACATTCGATCTAGTGAAATGGATAATACAATTAGAATCGAATTCGATAAGCTATAAATGAAAGTGATTTTGACCCAAAAAGTACATTTAATGACTGGTGAAATAGTTTTTGAGATACGGACTAAAATCGATCCAAATATTGCGGTATTTCAGAAACTGTGCATCCAATCATTCAATTAACCTGATTTTTATACTTTCTGGATCAAAATTTCAATTTCAAAGGGGTACCCCTTAATAAATTGCAAAAAATCGAAAAATGTCTTTTATCTCCAATTTCGATAATACTCAGTATAGAAGGTAATTTTGACCCAAAATGTACAAAAATCGTGTGCATTTGTTGACTGGTCGAATAGTTTTTGAGATACAGACTAAAATCGATCCAAATATTGCGATATCTCAGAAACTCTGCATCCAACCATTAAATTAACCTGATTTTTAAACTTTTATTATCAAAATTACCCCATCCACCGAGTTTCATCAAATTCCTAAGCAAAAATTGTTTCCCAATTTCTGGAAATTACAGACTTCTAGTCCCAGCAGTTTCAGCTGTGCGTTGATCGATCAGTCAGCTTCCATTCTTATATTAATAGATTGTACACGTATAGGTATAGGTATTATTTATAAAAATATCTAAACAAAAATCATATTTATTATATTAAATATTCATGGATTAATTGAACACGATTCAATATTAGTCTGATATCATAATTAATAGTACCTAAGTACCGTATTCCTTCTGAGTAGATAAACAAAAATTTCAATCTTATTAGTTTGAATACCTTAATCATTATACGGTAATAGTAATGATATCAAGGTTAAAACAAAATAACATATTTAAAAATTTGATTGGTTATATGTGTTTTCAACGATTATAATTGAACAGTTTTATTTAATTAATATCGTTTAATTATACTAAATATTTACTAGTTAACTTAAATTTTAATAAATACCGCTAAAGGGTTTAAGTACATTAAAAAAAATTATTTCATAAGTTAATAAATAATAATATCTTAATATTACTTATTTGTAAAATGATAATAATAATTACAGTGAGAGGCATAAATAGTGAAACAAAAAAATATGTAACAAAATTCGATAGTAGCTTAGATTTCTTATTTAATGAAATTTTAAATCATGAATTTGATTAAAATAATGAAATTGTGAAAATTATTTTTATGAGGAATTATCTTATTCTACACGCGCGAGTATTCATGTTTTACTTACAGGGCCGTAACGAGAGTACATAGCGCCGGTGGCAAGTATTTAGGTGGCGCCTTATTCATATTTATGACGTCATCAAAAACCAAAAAATTTAATATTGCTCTATCACATCCTTATTTTTTCCCAATTTTAATAAACCAAGTATGTAATACTACTCAATTTGGGTCATAATTTTCAAATTTGTGATCAAAATTAAACTAGCTCTAATAGGTTTCAAGAATGTGGATCCCTGGTCTTGGAATGAAGCACATGAACGATACCTAGCGAAAAATTGACATCACAGCTGAAAATAATGACCCAAATAAGTGTGTGTGTGTCTATCTGTCTGTCTGTAGAACCGATGTTGATTTGAAAGGTAAGATAATGGTTTCGCGTGCTTTTTTTTAATTTTGAGCGAGTCTTTCATCACGTGACTAAGGATTATCGTACGGTTGACAGAAATGAAGACAAACCGGTTAAGCAACACCGTATTTTTTAGAGGTGTACTTATTAATGGCAATGTATGTTGAGCCCTAAGCCTGCATGTCTTGTCTTAGGTTATACTTGACCCATAAACCTAATTAAAGATAAACACCATTTGTTTACCTGTTTATCGATTATCACAGATCGACTGTTTCTCAGTGTGTGTAATTTATGAATATTACTTCTAAAATAAATAACATATATTTAGATATTTGAAGAAAAAAACAAATTAAACCCAGTAATTTTGTACTTGAGTATAATTAGAATATTTATAAAAAGTAATTACAACCTTGTATGACGACGATTGCCAATATTTTACCGATATATATCATATATGATTAAAATATCTCTCTAACGTAGAGTAAAAATTATTAATTATAAAATTTTTAGGGTGTTTCAAATAAAAAAATAAATTATTAGCCCACAAGACACATTAAAATTATGTAATGATTTAAGTAGATGTTTTTAAAAATGCATATGCGTTTAGAAGTACATACATTTTATATATTTTTTAACCTTCTAAGCAAATAAAAGTAAGGAATTAGATTTCACTTCCTGTCATGTTTATTATTGTGAAATCAGTGCAGCAGGCAAATAATTCAAATTACATCTTTAATGTTCTTTTTTTAAGTTGGTATTATACAAGGATCTTAAATGTATTCTGGCTAATTTTGCATGTAGGTATGTTATGAATGGATTATAAAAATATCTTAGAAGGTCAGACAATGACGTGACCTGAAAAATAAATATATTTAATTTTATTTAAAGGAATTGCATTTATATTTTTAGACCTTAAATTAAATAATATAACATCCAAAAATATGATAAATAATTTATCATAACTGGGAAAAGAAATAATGAAGTCTACGTTTGATAAGTATAGGATTTTCCTAAAAAAGCGCCTAATGTTTTTTTTTTTAAATAAAAGATAAACATTTGTATTAACTTCGAACAGTTTTTTTAATTGAAAGTATGATCCATTACAATTGTACGAGAAGTCAAATTTAAGGATGTATGAGCATGTCTGATTTAAGGGCTCAAAATTTTGACTAACACATTACCCCTTTTTTGTGTCGTGCAGTCGGGAAAGAAAAGAAGAGTTTTAGTTATACTATTAAACAAGTGAAAACAAACAATTGTTGAAATACCATGCATAGTCAGTGTTGATTTCTTTATCACATTACACATACAAACATGTAACACATACATAATTGATAATCAAGTATAGTACATATTATAAAATTTCCGACTAATTGGCACCCTCACGGGTAAACAGTGATGTTTACGAACAAATGTTTCAAACAAAAGAAGATTTGTTTAATTTTTGATAAGGAACATTTTTTACATTTAAACTTTTGTTCTATCTCTAACGGTTTACAGGATGGGTCCTACGGACCCAAGACCCAATTGACCTATGATGCTCATTTACGAACTCACTTTTTATGCCCTGAGTACGCTGTGAAAATTTCAGCTCGATATCTTTTTTCGTTTTTGAGTTATCGTGTCCACAGACGGACGGACGGGCGGACAACCGGGAATGGACTAATTAGGTGATTTTATGAACACCTATGACAAAATTTTTTTCCTAGCACCATTATTTTTAAGCTACAAACTTGAGACTAAATTTAATATACTATGTATATTTCATATATACATGTTATAAAAACCATATCTTTCGGACGGAATTGCTTAAAATGGTACACAAATACGTAACTATGTGTACACCTCTGTAACAATAAAATTGATAAGGAGATAATATTGTTGTTAATTTCTTTATATAAAAAATTAATATTAAGTGTTGTTTAAAATATACAATTGTTATGAATAAATAATATTGTCACCGGTGCACTACACTTAAAAATTATTAGTGCATATCTTACTAGATACAATTGTTCAATTAAAACGCATTTTTTTTTTGTGTAGGTACTTGTCTAATGTTTTTGTTACTTCATCATGTACTCAACTGTTCAGACTTTATTATGTATATCATCTTCATTCATTATTAAAATTATAACTCATGAAGCATGAATTTATCACAATTATTACTTTTTCATAAACAGAGTGGATTATTTTAATATACAGGACGTTCTGTTATTGACAGCAGATCGTTATCCTGCAGAATAATCTCATAAAGACGAAGGAAAAAGTTATTTCCACTTTTGAATATGAGGCCTACATTACGAGAAAATTAACAAAATAAATTAATATATCTTTAGCGAATCACAGTTCAATAACATTTTGAATGAAACCAATAAAACACTACTTAAGGTAGTTCCTCCGCGACAGTCCAGTCAAAAAGTTTTGGACTAATACTATCATTCAGCGCATTAACTGTGCTATGACTACTATGACTATACCATATATTATTTTCACAAGACTGTAGTTCCTCACTACTGTATCTCTTATACGTATAAACACACACACTATGATATATACATTTACCATTAGTCTTTATATCCTCTCCACAAAAAATAATCGCTAAAACGAGTTATTTATTTAAGTTTTTTATCGAAACTATATGGTAAATAATTTTTATTTTTTTAAATATATTTTCTAAATATAGTTTTCTACATTTACTGGAGTAAATCTAAGCAAAAAAAGGCTGTTATATGGATTAAAAGTTCGAGCATCGAAACTTTGGGGTTTTTCTTTTCACATCAAAATAAGTATTTTTTGAAATTTTTTACTTTCCCGGAGTGGTGCAACATGTTTAAAAAACAAAATGGCGTCAAAAATGGAATTTTTTTCAGAAATTTTATCATTTTTATTTTATATTCGCAAAAGGGGACATCGGTGGATATCCAAATTTGGTAGGTTTGTAGTCAATGTTAAGAACTACTCCTCATATTTTTTTGGGGGGGGGGGTTTCATCCCTTCCCCTCCCAGTTATATATATATGTATACATACATATGGTAAAACAGTTCATTTGACTGTAACTGGAAAAATATTTGATTGATTTTAATGAAACTAATATCAATAGTAGGTTTCATCCACCCCTCCCCGTCCCGCTTTCATATTTTTGCAAATTCAAAATTTTTATGACGTATAAAGGGGTTTTTGGGGTCGCTGATCTCGAATTTTTGGCTAAAATAAGTGCACCCCCTAAAAATATTACTATTTTTTCTTGATAATCAAGTGCAAAATTCGAAATCAGCGACCCCAAAAACCCCTTTATACGTCATAAAAATTTTGAATTTGCAAAAATATGAAAGCGGGACGGGGAGGGGTGGATGTTGTAAAAAGGGCTATATTAATAAAAACATCTAAAGTTTTGGGTTACTTTAGCATTTTAAACTATTTTGACCTCTTTTTAAAATCTTTTAAGATACATTTATTCCATACACCCCTTCCCCCTAACAGCGCGGGGGTTAAAAATTAAAAATTTTGCTTTAAACCATATAGACCTCTTTTAAAAATAGTTTTCTGAAGCCGAAGCAAAAAACACCCCCCAAAGCCAGTCCATACACCCCCCAAACAATTATTTCCAGAAAGTGTTAAATTTTCCGTTTTTCGCAAAAATATGGATCAAGGAGTCATTTTACGGGTAAGCTACTTATTATAAAATCGAAAGATAAAAATGCTACAATTTAAAAAAAAATTTAACCTCGTAGGACAAAATGGCATAAAATGGCAGCCATTTTAAACAATTTACTAAATTGGAAATTTTGGCCGAACTATGTAACGGATTTCGCTAAAATTTTAACCGAAAGTTGTAAGTAATGAAACCTACTATTGATATTAGTTTCATTAAAATCAATCAAATATTTTTCCAATTACAGTCAAATGAACTGTTTTACCATATGTATGTATACATATATATATAACTGGGAGGGGAAGGGATGAAACCCCCCCCCCAAAAAAATATGAGGAGTAGTTCTTAACATTGACTACAAACCTACCAAATTTGGATATCCACCGATGTCCCCTTTTGCGAATATAAAATAAAAATGATAAAATTTCTGAAAAAAATTCCATTTTTGACGCCATTTTGTTTTTTAAACATGTTGCACCACTCCGGGAAAGTAAAAAATTTCAAAAAATACTTATTTTGATGTGAAAAGAAAAACCCCAAAGTTTCGATGCTCGAACTTTTAATCCATACACAAGGCGTAATTTCACTCTACTAATTATATTAGTTTTTCATAGAGATGGTGTACGTCATTCATTGATAAATAAATATAATATTTGTAAATTTGTGTATTTTTATACGCTTCTCCCATGTACACGTACAAATTGCGTCACTTTTAATTGCTAATATCTCATGTATGACATGGTAAATCATCTTCTAATTTTAACAGCATGTGTATTATGAATTAAATATTTTATATTCTGAGTTTTGAGAAATTCTTGAAATATCACTTTCGTGTAGGTACTACCTTAAAGAGAGGATGTGTTTTATCATAGTGGCAGGCGTCTCTAAATGCAAAATTATTACAAAAAAACTCTATTTGGCTAATTTTGTTATTATAAAAACTAACCCATTAAAACCTACACTACGTTTCTTGGTAAATTAAGTGTTGTACGCAACTAATTGTGCGAATATCACATACGTTAGGCATATATTTGGCAAGACGGACAATTGTCCGTTTTGATAACTAAATACTGAGGTACACATACACCGAGACCAACCAAAGTATGTATTTGTGTGTTGAAGTTATAAATAAAGTGATACAATGTTTAAGATTTTGTGTTCTGTATTACATAATTTATTCCCCCTGCCCCGTACCTATATTAATTCATAATTTGATACCCCTCACATCTAACTGTCTATTGGTGATTTATATTTTTGTTTTCTTTATAAATAATAACAACAAATTATTTTTTTTAGTATTCACTACCCAATTAATTCATAAATCTTTCTGATAAAGAGCTTTTATGTTCGTCTTTATGAGCTTATTCTGTAGGCCAACGATCTGCAGTTAATAACAGAACGCCCTGTATTATGGCTAATAACTCGTTTTGCAGTTAACCAATCGAAACAAAACTTGAGCAAAAATTTCAGAGTTTGATGTGGTAGTCTTAAATTTCAATCTCTGTACCTATATTCATAAAGTCATACATTTTACAATGCGAGTAACTTACAAAACATATATTTGTGTGGCTTTTCTCACTAGATTTTTTTTCTGAAATTTATAATCACCTCGTTTAAAACATTAAATACAAAAAAGTAATATTAAAAGATTTATTATTGAATATGATTTGATAATACTTAATGAATGGCTTGAAGTGAACACGTGGATATACTGCAACAATAATATTTATGATTATTGTAATAAAATTATATATTATTTACTTATTTAAATTGATTAATATACTTTTTTTTTTATATTGATGTAGGTATATGATATTATTATGTTTACTATTCTATATTATACAGGCAAGAAATAAATGTACGTAAGTAGGCATATTTATTCAACCGTTAAAAATGTAAATCAGGATTGCAACACTCTCATATAATCAATTTTTTTCCCTTAAAACATTCCTTACGCATTCACAAATACAATTTAATATATGTACAACAGGTTATGTAAGAAAAGCAAACTTAAATTTATTCATTAGATATTTTATAAAAAATTTTTTTGTTTTATAAAATGAAATTTATATTCCTGCTAAATTCATGTTTTCAATTTTTATCAAGGTAAACTAAGTTTAGTCTCAAATTTTTAATGCTTAAAAATATTGATGCTACAAATAAAATTTTGATACAAGTGTACATGAAATCATCTAAGTAGTTCATTTCCGGTTGTTTGCCTGTCTGCCTGGCCATCTGCGATCATGATAACTTGAAAACGAAAAGACTTATCAAGCTGAAATTTTAAAAGCGTGCTTTGGACGTTAGGTTGGGTGAATCTTGTAAACCGTTAGAACTACAACAAAAGTTTAAATATAAAAAATGTTCCTTATAAAAAAATAAACAACTTTTATTTGAAACATTTATATGTAAATATCATTGTTTTCCCGTGAGGGTGAAAATTTGGGTGTTCATTTTCTCCAAAACTATAAAAGATAGAGAGGCTGATTTGCAGGTGGCTTTAAAAATATAAAGAAATTGATTTTATTATGATGTTTAATATAAAACACCATCGAAAAACAACAATCAGAAGTTACCAAAGACCAGAATCAATTAATTGTACAGCTTTAATGATAATTACATAGATGTCGTTTTTTTGTTACACTATATTTTGTTATCATATACATAATATATACAGTGTGTCTACTTGAGTTTGCTCCACATGGAAAACTTTTTTATTATAAGGTTTACGAAAAAAAATTATCCTTCATAGAAATCTTTGCTTACGAAAATATTAACATTCAGCTAGCTATATTCACTTTTGACATCAAATCAGGGTGCACAAATTGAAGAAGTTCGATTAGAATGTTAATGGTCCTTTAGAAATGTAAACCATTTAGAACACATAATAAGAAAAACGATTCAACAAATCACTCTTGAGATGTGAAGGAATGTATTTAAAGTATTTTGTAAAAGAACAATGACATTTATGAAACGCGAAGGTGGATACATTGAGGCAAAGACGAAATGGAGATGGAAAAATAGAAAAAAAAGGATGTTCAAAAATTTTGATATTTTGTTTATTTACTTACAAGTTGACACTTGTACGTTTTGTGTTTTAAATCAATTCTATTAAAATAATAATTGCTCATTGATAAGAGAGATAAGGCAGATATGACGTATATAGAAACAAAATGCGGTGATTAGGGTTTAAAATTTCATATTAAATTTCAAAGAAAACAAGTGAAAACAGACAATTGACTGAGTTAACTGTTGAAATACCATGCATAGTCAGTGTTGATTTCTTTATCACATAACACATACAAACATGTGACACATACATAACTGATAATCAGGTATAGTACATATTATAAAATTTCCGCCTAATTGGTGCCCTCACGGGTAAACAGTGATGTTTACGAAAAAATGTTTCAAACAAAAGTTGTTTAATTTTTGATAAGGAACATTTTTTTACATTTAAACTTTTGTTCTATCTCTAACGGTTTACAAGATGGGTCTTACGGACCCAAGACCCAATTGACCTATGATGCTCATTTACGAACTTGACCTCACTTTTTACGTCCTGAGTAAAAATTTCAGCTCGATATCTTTTTTCGTTTTTGACTTATCGTGTCCACAGACGGACGGACGGACAACCGGAAATGGACTAATTAGGTAATTTTATGAACACCCATGACAAAATTTTTTTCCTAGCATCATTATTTTTAAGCGTTACAAACTTGGGACTAAACTTAATATACTATGTATATTTCATATATACATGGTATAAATAAATATATTTTCAGCTATTAAAAAATTTTAAGCATACTTCATTGAAATAAGAAAGTTTCCGTGAGGATGAATTTATCATTTAAGAATGCATCTATGTATTTAAATAAATTGAAAGTCATTTCGCATAATATTTAAACTTGAAACAGTTTTATTAATTGATAATTAAACCTTGACCTGTCGATCTTTCCCAAAATTAAATCTCTTATCTACTGCTATATTTCTCTGTAATCATCAAATAAATATATGAATGTTTTTATAATTTTGTAAAATGATTTTAGTTTATTAACTAACAAAGTTATGAATAAATTTTGACATAAAATAATTACAACAATATACAAAACATGAATAAATATTATTTTACGATATGTTATTTTCAATTAATATTTGCATTTGTAATATTTGGGGGTACGGTTTGCTTTTTAATTTATTCATTATATAATTTTACAAGACAGTGTATGTGTAAATATTCATTTAATAAACAAAAAATACTTAATTAGTTTAGTTCACACGTTGATTAAACATTTTTTTAAGGTAGTACTATCGGTAATAGACTTTGCATTCAGAATTTAATGAAACTTGGCATAGTTGTCCATTATTATATCATAATTAATCAATTAAATTTTTAGGGGCCTTCAGTGAAAATCTGAACGTCCAGTTTTGTGAAATAAAATAAAATCTGTGATTTCCCATAAAGATCAATGTTAAAATATCTTTAAAATATCTTTTTTTCAGTTCTCTGAAGGCCCCTAAAAATTTAACTGTATAATTATGATATAATAATGAACAACTATGCCAAGTTTCATTAAATTCTGAATGCAAAGTCTATTACCGATAGTACTACCTTAAGTCTATATAGAATAGAATTATTGCACGTGACTAGAACGTAATTTTGGCGTTCAAATTATGTGAAATACCTTTTCCTTGGTCAATGTTTGAACTGAATTTCCGCAAATGTAATCATATTTCACTTTAAAAATTATATTTTGATTTTTAGTACCAGTTGAGGAGGATATTAATGATTTGCGTATTAAATATGGTAACAAAGCAACACATCCTTATTCATTTTTGGCATCATTAAACGTTGATGGCAGTTTATGCGGTGGTTCGTTAATTGAACCTCAATGGGTGTTAACTGCAGCTCATTGCTTAAGAAAATTGAAAAAGGTATTTTTTTTAATTATCACCTTTGACTTGAAAAAATAATTTTAACTAAATGTAAGATGGTCATTATTTATGAACTTCTAATTTTTTATATGAAATGAATCCCAAAATTTTATTTTTTCTTTTCATTTAATAATCAATACATACCCACTCGAAACTTCGTGAGTGGCTTTTTTTTGGCGTGTTTACTAAACTTTTTCTCTACGACTTAAAGTGGTCATAGTGTCCTATAAATCCTCTGGAGAGTTTGGTAGACTCTCTAAGAGGAACCCACTCACAAAGTTTCAAGTATGTACTAATCATTTAAAAAAAAAAAAAAAATAATTTATTACTTTTTGTTTTTGTGTACTTTTAATCATGCATACGATATTTATTTACATCATGGTCTCTTCGATTATAATTGATGTTTTTAATATGATACATACAGCGTAAACTAAATTTAATTAAATAATTTATTTTTTTAGAATGCAAGAGTAACTGCCCATTTTAATAGTACATCAATTTTTGGTGGTAAAAGTAGGGTCGTTGAGAAAATCATTCCACATCCAAAGTATAATTCAGCTAAAGATTTAACACATTATGATATTGGATTACTAAAATTAGCATATCCAGTGGATGAAACCATTGCAAAACCAATCCAACTGGCAAGTGGTGACGAAAATACGTCATATGGTGGAATTGATGCTATGATTATAGGTAATTTTAATTCACAGATGCGGTTTTGTGCATTCGATTCAAGAAGTCAGTTATAACATTTGTGACCAATTTGATTCTACACAATCCATGAAACTTTTTTTTCGCGTTGCCAGGATGCATTCTTGTAAATGCAAAAATTTATTCCTTGGAAAAAAATTAACGAGGACAAGTTAAAGTTGGAATCACCAGACTGGACTCATCTCCAGTATTATATCTAAAAATGGTATAAAATGCATTAAAATACTCCAGAATACGCTGGTTGGCGAGCTCATATCCAGGATTTTCACATGCCCTTTTGGGATAATTGCATAGTAACATTTTGTATTTGTTTAAGGTTGGGGCGCAACTGAATTAGGTTCAATAACAGCATCATTACGGGAAGCTCCTGTACATACCATTGATAATGATCAATGCACGTGGAAAGCAATATCAAATCATCAAATATGTGCAAATATACCTGATAAAAGTCCAACAACATGTACTGGAGACAGTGGTGGACCAGTGGTTCGACAAAATGATCATGGTAAATGGGAACAAATTGGAATTGTAAGTTATAGTCAATCAGGCTTTGGTGATCGTAAATGTAATACTTATAATATGTATACAAAAGTTAGCGCTTACGGAAAATGGATTCAAGATACCATTAATGAAAATTTATAAAAAATCCATGTATTTTATTTATGATCGAAATAAAAAGTTTTTTAGACAACTAATACACAATGTTTTCAATTCAAGATATCGCAATATTTGGATCGATTTTAGTCCGTATCTCAAAAACTATTCGATCAGGCAACAAATGCACCCGATTTAAGTACTTTTTGGCTCAAAATTACCTTATATACTGAGTTTTATCGAAATTGGAGATTAATAAAATTTCTCGATATTTTGCAATTTTCTTAAGGGGTGTACCTCTTTGAAAAAATCGAGAAAATCGTGGAAAAAATTTGTGTTTTGGAATTTGATGAATAGAACAAAAATAAAATATGCATATTTGAAAAAAAAACACTTTGATAGAAATTTTTCTAAATAAAATGAAAATTAAGACATACAATTAAAGTGAAATTAGTTTAATGCAACATTTTAATTGCAAATTATGCGTTTTATTTTTATTACCTATTTATAAAAAAAACAAAAGCAATTTATATTTAGGAACATATGTAACTGTGTTTCATAATAAAAATAATAAGAGGCCTCGAAAAATCTTTATATATCTCTGAAATATAAAATAATTATATTTATTTATTTATTTTTTGCCCACAATTATTTATCTATCTGTCACAATTTCTTTCATAGGTACACACAAACTAATAATTTTTATATATTCAAGTCTAACAAATTTAATCAATCTTAAATAAATATAAAGTCAGTTGGTATAGACGTAACCAATTCCATCCGCGGTATGCTTAGGGTAGCGGGTTCGATTCCCGATGGACTGGTGTAGTGAATGGTATATGCATGAAGGAGGTGCACTCAGCCTCTGAAATTGAGAAGCTGACAGATGAAATTATCAGCGGAAAAGGTGGTAAAACACATATATGGTATCACAATGGGCTCTATAGCCTAAGTGTGTCCTTCGTGGACAGCCAATATAAACTAACCTAACCTAAATATATGGTGCTTGGAATTGTTAAATTGAAACACCTTATGCCACTTTTTAATACATGGAAATCATTGTCAGAGAACTTTAATTAGGAATTTTGTTGAACTTGAAGGAGCAAAAATTATTTGTGGAATTACCAAACTTAATGGTAAGAATGCATGGCGTTTATTACAATGCCAGTAAGGTATAAGGGCTGATACTAAAAAAGTATTTGATAATACTCTATATAAGCTTTTATTGTGTTATATTAAATAGAATGGAGGTCAAACTTTTGTGCGTTATTATTCAATGCAATTTATTTTCGGAAATCAATGTAAAGTTTAACGTATAGCCATGACTAAGTGTTCAATTTTTGCGGTATCTATTCACTTTTAGAAAAAGTTAAAAATTATAATTTTTTTTTTTTTTTTTTTTTTTTTTTTAAATTCAACACACACAATTCAATTGCTATCACAAATCATTAAATTATATCTAGATTTTAAATGTTTTAAACCTTTTAAAGTAATTGATTGAAGAATTTTAAAATATCTCGAGCAATAGATAATTTCTGATTAACTTCAATTATCTTTCACACAAATAGATTCATTATGTTTAAACTCACTAGCTTTGACTTTCTGGAACTGAACCATTTTTAAAAAGTAGCCATACAATTTTCATCGAGTTTTTACTTTTTGTTCACCTGTAATCCTTTTCTTTCTACTTTGATTTTTACAAGTTCAATATTTTCTATCATGAGTGTACAGTATAGTACTCTATATAAGAAATAATTAGTAACACATTAGAAATGAACGATTATATTATATAAATTTGTTGTAACGACAAGGTCATTTCGTAATAATTAATATATTATTTCAAGTCACAATTTAAGAAATATATTTTTTTTATTTTAGCTTATTATTATATAACGTCTAATATATTTATATAAAGTGCTAGGGGTACATTGTTTTTAAAAAACTTTATGTTCAATTACCTAATTATTGTTTTATATGCAAATGAATCATGTTTCTAAATTTTTTTTTTTTATTAGATTATGTTTTGTGTGTGAGAAGAAATATTATATTTAAATGGGTGTGGTTACATTAAAATTTTTTGATTTGAAATTTTGGTTTATGAAATTATTTTTATTTAATTTTTATTACTTTTTTCAAATTTATGATGTTTACCAACATTTTCACAATTAAGTATTAATATCTACGCACACAAAAGTGTATGTGTACCAAAAAACAAGTTCTTACGGAAAAAAATATGACACGTCACACTATTTTAGTAATTTTGGAAATGCCATCGATGACCAGAATGTCTTTTCTTATCAGGTAAAACTTTCCAGCACTGGTTCATTAATTTTTAAGTAAGTGATTTGTTTAACAATTGTATAATTTAAACATAAGTAGACTGTGCGATTTCCTATACAAAGAAATGGAACATATTTTATTACCATGTATCAAGGTAAACGAAGCTTAGATAGTCCCAAGTTTGTAACGCTTAAAAATATTGGTACTACCGACAAAATTTTGTTGTAGGTAGGTGTTCATAAAATCACCTAATTAGTCCATTTCCGGTTGTCTGTCTGTCTGTAAATACGATAACTCAATAACGAAAAAAGATATCAAGCTGAAATTTTTATAGCGTGCTCAGGGCATAAAAGGTGAGGTCAAGTCCGTCGGACCCATCTTGTTAACCGTTATTTGTAAAATTTTTCAAAAAATTAAAAAAAAAAAAACTGTATGTGATGGTGAGATTATCAACATCAGACAGTCGCTTAAACGGCTCGTCAATTGTTCTCTTCAATTCATCTGTTCAATCTGGCCACAGAATGATCTGATCCGGGTTATTCTTAGCGTACTTGTACTACCGTCGAGACGAATCGGAACTGTGCCATCAGTGCCCATAGTAATGCGTTCCTCAGATAACCACTTCCAGATCATGTAGTGTATTGATTGAACAATTGAAAGTGACCGACTTGCATGAGCTTTGAACTCTAAAGCTATGAATTAGAAGTCCAACACTCTACCAAGCCTACCACACTCACTGTTGGCAATGACAACAAAAAAATCTAATTTAAATTTGATTTTTTGCTCAATTGGTCTATACCTGACTTAGATTAGCGCTAAAATTTCACTACAATTTTGTTGGTTTTTTTAAAATTATGAAAAAAAATTTGTATAGTTGGTGATTAATTTTTTTTTTTAAATTACCAGAAACCCCACTTTTGATACGAACTAGGGTACTTTTTATCCGTAGTCAGAAGCGCAAACAGCTAACACCTATCTGGCTCATTTGTTAATAACCTATGGAAATAGGACTTTTGGGTTTAAAAAAAATGAATGGAAACTGTTTTTTTGGCATCTTAAAAAACATATTTCAATGTTAAGATTTTTAACGCATGACTTACAAAATTGGGGACTGAAAGCGGTTACGTTTTTCAGTTTTTCTTATTTTTCTCGAAAGTGAACTTTTTTCATTAATTGCCATAAGTTAATAGGCATGTTTAAAAAAATACCTATTTATGCGTGTTTATTTCAATGTTAAATATTTTAAAACTTAGTTTTACTTTGATAGGTACCACGCATTAATTTGTGGGCACAACTAAGTACACCAGATATTGATTGATGGCATATCATACACTAAATCTTTAATTATTTTTAAGTTACATTAACCAAGTATACGGCTACGGCTACGTATCCGTTAGATATGTATTTGAAATATGTATGACAAGGTTGCATGCATTTAAAATAATTTTTAATACGAAATAATTTTATTGAATTTAATTTTAAATTGCTTCACTTACATTTCATTTTCTATGATAGTTTTCTCCTTTATAAAAAATATGATTTGAAAAATTGGTAATATTATTATAGTTACTAATTTGTTTTGCCTTAAGGCATGTCATATTCGTGAATATACAATTTTTATGGACAGTTGAGTTTTATAAACTACTAGCTGAATACAGAGAATTACAAAATTATTCCCTTTTTGTATCCAATTATTCCATCTGGCAGTCCTGGAGCAAGCCCCTAAATCAACAGCCAAACCAATGTTTATGAAAAATAATGTGATTGGCAAATTCCATCTATGGGGTATGGGTATGGAAGTTAGCGGACCATGCTCTAGCATCGCCAAATAGACCCTTGCACTCTATCCCCGCTACGCTTTTCAATGGCTATTATAAACCAACTGATGTACTGAAACGCAGGATTTGCCTAGGGCTGAGTTTCTTAATTTCTTCTGGTTCGACTATGGCCGGACCAAACCATTTCCTTCGCTGCTGTATGAGCGCCGGGCAGTAACAGAGAAAGTGGATCGATGTTTCTTCTGAATTTTCTCCGCATCTGTCACACGCGGGAGATAGTCTTTTCCAATCCGATGTTGGAACCTGTTCAGGTTATCATGCCCTGTGAGTAACTCTACGGTGACTCTAATATCAGCTCTGTTTAGTTTTTCTCTCTAAACCATCCCTGAACTATAGCGAACAAAACCAAAAAAAAGTCCAGCCGTTTTTGAGTTTTAGCGAGACTAACGCACGGCAATTTATTTTTATATATACAGATCAATAAAATTGAAAAAAAAATTCAACCCACACCCACACCCACACCCACACCACACTACACTACACCACACCACCACCACCACCACCACCACCACCACCACCAGTCCGAAACAAAAGGTAATTTTCTAAACCATCCCTGAACTATAGCGAACAAAACAAACAAAAAATTTTGAAAATCGGTCCAGCCGTTTTTGAGTTTTAGCGAGACTAACGCACAGCAATTTATTTTTATATATACAGATTATATATGTACTAGCAGATACCCACCCGCGTTGCTGGGCAATTTCTCCTTTTTAAAACTAAGACTATCATATTATAGCCCTCACTTATCCTCCCTTTTGTTCACAATTTTATGGATTTTAATTTTTCGGTGGAGAACTCTAATTTTTTTCAAAATAAAGTTTTGCCTATGACATTCGCTGACATTGTAAGTTTGTATAGGTCCAATAATTAACCTGATTTTTATACTTTTTGGATCAAAATTACCCATTCCACTGCGTTTCATCAAATTCCAAAACCAAATTTTCTAAAGGCTTTCCATCATTGTTAATAACGACTTGCTATGTAGATTAATTATAATATGCCTATATATTATAAATGTGAAAGTAAGTATGTTTGTTTGTTTGTTTGTTACGCTTTCATGCTAAAACTAGCGCATAGTTTTTAATGAAACTGTTCAGCAATATAGCTGATATATCAGAAAAACACATGAACTATAATTTATAAAGATAGATTAAAAAAAAAAAACGACGTGTTGCACTCGGAGCGCCGGCAGAAGTGTAAACTTGAATATTAACGTTGTGCATTTTTGATATTTTGGAATGGTTAGGGAATAATTTTGCACGAATTGCTTTAATTATCAGTATAAAAGTACTATCATTTATGCGGTAGAATACAGTATTTATTTATTGCGCTATTCTACACAAACATGACAATTTCATGAACGAACATTTTTTACCCATTACAAAAAAAAGTGTATAACGCCGCTAAGGAAGCCTTCACTTAAAAAAAAAAAAAAAAAAAAAAAAAAAAAAATTATATTTTTAATAAAGAGGCAATCGCACACAGTGTTCCCAAGCGGTCACCCATCCAAGTACTGACTGTACCCAATGTTGCTTAACTTCAGTGATCGGGCGAGAGCCGGTGTACTGACTGTGACATAGTCTTACGCTTTTTCGATCAGGACACGTGACCCTGTCGCGAGTTTAACATTTTTTACCCATTACAAAAAAAGTGTACAACGCTGCTAAAGAAGTTTTCACTTCAAAAAAAAGAAAAAATTTAATTTAATTTTACATTTACCATTTTCAAACTTTTACAGAATTCTTTAATTTATGGTACAAAATGATGATTATAGTTGGATCAGATCTATGATCATCATTTTGAACCATAAATTAAAGAGTTCTGTAAAAATTTTAAATAGTAAATGTCAAACAAATCATGGCCAACTTGTATTATGACTATTTTACATTTAATAAAATTGAAAAGTGAGTATATCAAGAGAGAGTGGAGGCTTTAAAGCGATGGATTTTATTTTTAAGCCCAGTGAAGTGGGCGGGTATCAATCTAGTATTATTATAAATTTAATTTAAAACTACATATTTTAAATTCTAATCAAGGTGTCAAAAAATGCAAACTTTAAATTTTTGTAATTTTTTTTATGAAATCATGTCTATATCTAATTACCTATGTTATGTTTAATTATATAAAAAAAATTAGTACTGTACTTAACTTCATTAAATTAACGGGATATCCGGCTATATTTTGATTTTATTAGAACACCTTGAATAATAAAAGAATTGTATCATAAAAGAATTTGTACATACTTATTGTAGGTTCATTTATTCAAGGTTATTAGTACAGCTTTAGTATGGTAAAATTGTAAGTGATAATAATCATAAGACAAAATATATTTTATTGTGGTAACATTACTGACATGAAATCATACTTCGAGTTGCTTTATCTGAGCACTTTTGAGAGAAGTAAAGTGAGATTGAGGCAATTGAAGCAGATTTTTACAAATAAGCAGTTTCATTCTAGCAAAATATGATGTGAGTTGAGCTCAGACTTCGAAAGAGCCATAATTTTCACAGTTTTCAAATACTTTCATAGGTATAACAGTTGAGGTGGGTATACGCATAGCTTTTAGTTCAAATCGTCTTAAGGACATTCCCAAAAAATCAGGTTTTCTTAGGATGGTCATTAAATCGTCTATATGGATTCGCATTAATGTCCTTTATAAACAAGTAAATTTTGTTATATTCCTTACACGGTTTTTATACATTTGAGCTTTTAAAGTTTGTGTTTTTAACATATAAATCCTATATTGCTTGAAGTATTTACAAAGGTATGCTTTATTATGTAACAAGGGTAATTTTCTCAAACTTAATTTTGAAAACTCATTTATTCATGCATTGATTATAAGCATTAAACCTATAAAAAAAATCATACCAAGACACTCGTTTTTCCATAAATTACATTTTAAGTGGTGAAATAACATTTGTGTGTCCTTTATGGATAGTATGTGCTTTTGGCATATAGAAAGAAACTGAACGAAACAGATCACAAATACCTAGCCACTATTTTTAAAACTTTCCCTGAAACGCACGTAACTGGATGTTACAGATTTTTACATGCGTGGGAAGTCGTTTAGCTTTAAATGAAATTGTACGCTCAAGTTTAGTAACTATGCAACATTCACGACAAGTGTTATTACTCGGTTATTAAAATTGTAGCTTGATTTATCTTATTTCTTAAATCATCTAATTTTTTCAATTCTGAAATCTTTTTGGTCTTGACTTAAGCTTTGTTTGCTCTTGTAAGCTTAATTAGAAAAATTTACATGAATAATTACTGTAAATTATTTGAAAAAACTTATTTAACTTTAATTAGTATAATTTTAATCTTAATCCGATTAAATTAATTTTTTTATTAAAAATATTGCTTTATCATAATGTACACTATTAAATAATAGTTATTAATAAATTAGAAGCCTCATTATTAATTAGCAGTTGAAAGCAAGCATTAGAGATATGTTATGTCGGTATATTTATACATAAAAATTATTTTTTAATTTTAAATTAATAAATTAATAAAAAATTATAATATATGAAATTTATGAAGGTATATTACAAAAGATTATATAAACATTAGTAAAAATTAATTAATTATATTTAATTAATTGTAAATTTTGAACTCAAGTTCAATTAGAAACATTTTAAAACATTATCTTTCACTTTTGTTTAAATAATATGGTATAGGTGGTATAGGTATTATTATTATTATTTAATTTTTATTTCAATGCTTAATAATTTATAACAAATATATCTATAATAAAATACATAATATATTAAGCATGTTTTTGTGTTGTTTTGTAGTAATTCAAGGCTATGCATTGGTCCATGATTACAATACTTTTAATACAATTCAATGGTTAGGTTAATTTTTTTGTTTTGTTTTTGTTCAAAAGATTTTAATACTTAATGATCTGTACCAGAATAGGTTAACGTCATCTTATATAAAATATTAATAACCTATTAATAACCTTTAAATGAAACAACAACCCTTTTGCAGTACCCATTTATAACTTTGTGAAGCAGAGAATAGTAAGAAAAAATTCGAAGCATAGGAGCTGCATTGCATTTTTAATTTTTCGACAAATTTGGAAACTTAGCTATAAAATGTTCTCAATCGAGTCGGTTCTACCGTTTAAGGGCTACGATGCCACTGAGAAATACACAGACGTACAGATAAACACTTTAAACTTAAAACACTCCTTCTTAAATCAATATCAAAGTGATGGTTAAGGACATCAGATGAGATGAAAAGGATACTTAGAGAGCTATCATTTTTTGGGACAAATTTTTGGAAATATTTTAATTGAAATTTAAATATTTGAGTAGACTTTGTTCTTCTGAATTATTGTTTTGAATTACTTCATTATTTTACCATTTCATTTTTCGAAATGAATAGAGCCAGGTTTACTTGACCATTCATTTCCATAGTTATTACTTATATGTTAAAATTATATGTCATGCCTTTTCGAAACTGAATCGATTTTTAAGATCATCGCCAATATTTTAGTTTTTTCGGGTACGAAACACTTATCTCGCACTTGAAATATAACTAAGAACACTCTCCGTTAAATTACCTTTCAAATGAAACCAAAAAACTTAAAATTGGTCCAACCGTTCATAGCGGTCTAACACCCCTTTTTTTAGTGCGGGGGTTAAAAACAAAAATCCTCTATAACTGGAAATTAACAGTTCCAGTTATAGAGGTTCACAAGGGAAAAAATATAAAAACGCCTTTCTATTGCAGACATTTCTACATCTAACTTACAGAGGCTTAAGAGAATTAATATGACGGCATTTGGTAACTAATCTCACTTGCAGAGTTTTCTTGCTTATACAGACAGGTATCGATCAATCAGGTTTTACTGTAAATTCTTTTATATTAATATTTTTCCAATTAATAATATCAAAAATTAATTAATTTTATATTTGAATTGATTATTGTTTCCAAATAAAAATTCATTCATTATAGGCAAATCTCTTTTTTACGTATACATTATTATTACTTTATAGAAAGATACTTCTAATTAATCAATCTAATTAAAATTAATACCAAAAATTGCATGAAAAATTTATTACTCTTGTCATTTTGATTAAATTTTTTTTACCTTGAATAATTATTTTGTAAAATAACAAATGTTTCAATATATTAGACATAGGAATTTTTCATTTCAAATAAATAATTCAAGGTAAGTTTAATAAAAATATATTTTTTATTTTGTTTGGAAAAAAGGAAGAAATATTATAGATATTTTTAAAAAAAATCAGAACCTTGGTAATCGATTTTTAATAAAATAAAGTGATTGTGATTTTATTAAGATATATACGAAATTGATATAAACCATGGAATAATCATAGACATATTAAATATTATAGATGGAAGATTCCAGTAGAACTGAGCAAAATCTATGCTCAAATGTGGAATTATTCATTGAAGGCGTTCAACATACTCTGTGGATTTTAGTTTTGACTAAAAGAACAATCTCGATATATTATCTTCGTTTAGAAAGTTCAACCATAGAATAATCATAGACATACTAAATACTATAGATGGATTATTCCTATAGAACTGAGCAAAATCTATGCGCAAAACTGGAATTATTCATTGAAGGCGTTCATCGTACTCTGTGGATTTTAGTTTTTTTGTCTAAAAAAAAATCTCGATCCAATTATCTTCGTTTAGAAAGTTTGATGCATTAGGCAAACACACAGACACGTTTTTAAAACAATCCTCTTTATTTATCGGGGCTTAAATTTGAGAAGCAAATTATTTTTGGAATGAGTTACCCGTACCTTTTTACTGTAGCCAATGGTTAGCAATCAAACAAATAAGTCAGATAAAAATTCCACCTTCCTCAAGCCACTTTTTGTCCACCACACATTCTTATTCGGTTCCGCTGTCCTAAAATAATAATAATTATCAATCGGAATCAGAGTTAATGTTAGAGGGTCGGAAAATTGCATCTGCTTAACAGAAAGTTCACAGTTTAGGTATACACCTAGGTCTAGATGAAATAGGCGAGAATTAGTTCTGAAAACAAATCTGTCGGTTAAATAGACTTAGGTATAAATTATTAACTTGGATTTTAAAAACCAAAATGAAATGTATAAGTTTATGATGATTAATGAAATTCATTCACCTTTATTGTTCATTATAAATTATATCAAATAGAAAATAATTTATGAATAAAAACCTTGACAAAGAATTTTTTTTAACAGCTCTTAAGTATGGATGACTTTATAATAAAATGCGACTTACAATTGATATATTAAAGTTCACTGGACATCATTAATGCCTGAATGCATCTAACTATTTACCAGTTTACAGAGAGTTTATAAAATTGTAAGTAAATAGTCAAAGTTTCTAAACTTTAGTTTTATGCCTTTTTTTAACGCTCAACTAGAACAATTCGGGAATTAGGAAATATCCCGTTATTCATGCTAGTTTAAAATCACCTATAAAAGAATTAATTGGCAGATAAAACAAACAACGAATCGGTTGGAAATTTTATTTTGTTCAAAGTATTTTTTTCACAAAATGCACAGTTTTACGTGCACAGAAACACGGAAAATTTTACATTGATGTGGATTTTTCAGAAAATATGAAACATAAGGAAAAGTAAAAATATACAAATCGGTTGGAAAATTAAGCTCGATAACTTTGTTAGTATCTATTTTTCCTCAAAAAAGAATAGTAAATAGCACAAAAATGTGGCTAAACGTGGAAAATCGTTTATTTTTCCAAAATCACCCATTTTCTTCTGCGCATATAAACATTTTGATTCTACAGGTAAAAAACTTAAAATTTGTATAGGTGAGTAACATTGCTGTACCCAAAGTTTCAGTAGGTACATTTCACTTAACTTGATGGAACTGTTACTCTGTTAGGATTATCTATTATATTTTGTTTTATTCTGTGGCGTTTTTAAATTATTTTAAGGTTGATTAATCAGTTTTCGATGCTTCGAAAACCAAAAATTGTATTCTTTCTTTTTCGTTTTCATTTGTAAGCCATAATAAAATTCATCATCAAAGTTCATCAAAGAAAATAAGATAAAAATAATTTCAATCCTAAATCTACCTTGCTCGTTCAATCCTTATATGGAAGGAGACCCTTGATTTTCATTTTCTTCTCTATGTCATTGCTAATATGTTTACTTTTTATCAAAAAGTTTTTTTTAAATGTTTTCATTCGTTCAAAGTGAAAATTATCAAAAATATTTCAAAATATGTTGTTTTTGGAGATTTCTCCATAAGAGCAATATATTTTATACCGATTTTCAATGATTTTTTTCTTACAAATTTGCATGAATACTTTAGGCGAAATTTTAACCACATATTCTTTGAGTACAAGTCTATCTATAAAAGCCTTTAAATCAAACGTTGTTATTCTGTTCATACATTTATAATTTACTCACGACTGCTCCATCAATATATTGTGAACTTACTTTGAAAATATATAACTTTAATTCTATAAACAAAAAAATATATTGTCATTCCTAATTTGAAGGACATTTTAAAAGGAAAGCTAAATTTTTTTACTATAGTACTTGATTATTTAAAAAAAATTATATTATTATGTTATATATTTTTGTTCATAATTAACATTTAATTTATAAAATTTCTTCTTTTGTGGTTTTTATTTTCAATAATAATCAATCATAATTTTTTTATTATAATATATATTATATTTATTTATTATTATTTTATTATATATATATATATATATATATATATATATATATATTTATTTTATAGTTGAATTTTATGATAATTAATGATAGACAGTCAAGTATTATTATATTTAAAATTTAAATTACTTGTAAATAATAATAATAAAAATTATATATTTATGATGTATAGTTTGTAATTAATATAAAGTTAATATTATTAAATGTGGTTTTTGAGGTTACAATTTTAAATTATTCAATAATGAAAATCTATATATTATATTTCTTAAATAAAATGCGATATTGATAAATAATCAATGTGAATTTTTTGATTTGTTTCTCTGTTTCAATAAAAAAAATGGGAATTAAAACAATAATTTTAAATTCAATTTAATTTTAATTTCGTTGTTATATCAAGAAATACTTCGATCATGTAATGTAAACCATTTGAGGTATTTAATTTACAGCCAGAAGGTGGAATTTGACAAATCTAAATTGATTCAAAGATAATGATTATGAATTAAAAACTTTAAAAAAGAAAACTTGTATATTATCGGAGTATTTGAATACAATCAAAAATATTTTTTTGCCTTTCATATAAGATAATTTTGATCCAAAAAATCCAAAAATCGGGTTTATTTAATGATTGGATGCGTGACTTTTGAGATATAATCCAAATTTGGACACAAAGATCGATTTTCTTAGAAACTATGCATCCAATCGATATATAAACTCGATTTTTGTATTTGTTGGGTCAAAATTACCTTATCTCCATAGTTTTATCGAAATCGGAAACAAAAACTTTTTTCCGATTTTTTCGATTTTTACTAAGGGGTACCCCTTAAAAAAATTTAAAAAAATCGAAAAATTTTTTTTGTCTTCGATATCAATAAAACTCATTATATAAGGTAATTTTGACCCAAAAAAGACGAAAATCGGATTTATTTAATGATTGGATGCGTGACTTTTGAGATATAATCCAAAATTGGACACAAAGGGTGATTTTCTCAGAAACTATGCACCCAATCGATAAATAAACCCGATTTTTGTATTTTTTGGGTCAAAATTACTTTATATACAGATTTTTATCGAAATCGGAAACATTTCCCGATTTTTTCGATTTTTTTGAAGGGGTACAAGAAATTCCAAAAAATCGAAAAAATTTTTTTGCCTTTGATATCGATAAAATTCATTTTATAAGGTAATTTTGACCCAAAAAAGACAAAAATCGGGTTTATTTAATGATTGGATGCGTGATTTTTGAGATATAATCCAAAATTGGACACAAAGAGCGATTTTCTTAGAAACTATGCATCCAATCGATACATAAAGTTTTATCGAAATCGGAAACCAAACTTTTTTCAGATTTTTTCGATTTTTTCTATAAAAACCCCGATAAATAAACTTGCATAACTTAAAGCATATCTAAGAACACTCAACAGTAAATTTCATGTTTCACACTCTTAATGAAATTATCTATCAAACGAAACCAAAAAATCAACTAGACAGAAAGGCCAACACACACACACACACACACACAAACATAGTTGCCAAACTTATAACATCCCTACTTTTGGTTCGGGGGTTAAAAATAGCGAAATTGCTAATTTTCACTCTATAATGAAATTTATAAATCTATTCAAACCAATATCGCAAATAAAAAAAAAATTAGTACATGGTCCCGTTTTAATAGCGCACCTTGACATTTTATACAATTTCTCTTTTTTTCATAAAATAATAGTAAACTTCTAATTAGCTTCTAATTAATAATAACAAAACTAAATTAAATAATTATATTATTTAATTTTTCAATTTTGATAATTGAAAATGCTACTACTCCGCCCTATAATATATTTTATTGCAAAATATTTATTTGTGAATTTAATATAGGTACCTTAACTTTACTTTAAAAGTATAATTATATATGGAAAAGTATAACTCACGAAAATATAATATTTTATATTAATAATACTTTATGGTATGTATTTATCCTTCACCAAAAACTTAAAATATAAGTTGGTACGAATTGGGAGGTAGGTACTTTATTATCTTTTACTTAAATTACAGTAAAACCTTTTAAGTAATTTAATTTATAATTTTGAGATATCTGTCTAGTACCTACAGTAAAAGATTTTACAAAAATCTGCTGATTTAGGAAAATAAAATAAACCGTTTACTTTTTGGTAAACATTTCAGTAGAATGTGTTTTTTATGTGTAATTTCTATTTATTAATAATATTAGTGTATTCTTATTCGTTAATAAACAAAAAAATTGTTAATTCAAGGATATTAATGTAAAAGTTGACTCAAAAAATAAATAAATAGGCAATTTGTATTACGTATATGTAATGAGTGTTAGTCAAATAATATAAAAAGTATTAAACATATTTAACATATACGTAATACAAGTTACCTTTTTCTACCATGTATATATGATCCTGTAACAGGATATGGAACTTCATGATGATGATGACATATGAAATATATCAAGATATACTAAGTTTAGTTCCAAGTTTGTAATACCAACAAAATTTTGGTACAGGTGTTCATAAAATCACCTAAAGAGTTCATTTCCGGTTGTCCGTCTGTCTGCCTGTTCACCTGTCAACACGATAACTCAAAAACGAAAACAGATATCAGTTTGAAATTTTAAAGAGTCCTTAGGACTTACAAAGTGAGGTAGTTTGTAAATGAACAAAATAGCTCAATTGGGTCTTGGACCCGTAGGACCCATCTTGTAAACCGTTAGAGATAGAGCAGTAGTTTAAATATAAAAAATGTTTCTTATTAAAAAATAAACAGCTTTTGTGTGAAACATTTTTTCGTAAATATCATCGATAACCCGTGAGGGCGTAAATTCAATTTATACGTTACATATATTATGTAACACATATATTATGTATGTTTGTTTTAGCATATAGTATACTATATTTACTGCGGAAATGGGAAGAAAGATAATCTTATTACTTTGTGTGCAAGAGTGGCTGCTTTTCTTTACTAGCACGACGTAAAAAAACAAACGCTTGTGTAATCAACACTGTCTATAGATGGTATTTCCACAGTTAACTCTGTCAATTGTTTGTTTTGACTTGTTTTTATTTTTTAAGTCAGCTTTAACAAGGATTTCTATTATATTACTAACAATTTATTGTTTATTAACAAATAGAAACATTAATTAACAATTTTCTTAAGAAGAAACAAATCCATTCCCAAATATACAGTTATGATTTATGAAGTCTTCACTTGAACCTTCTTCTGAAAGACGCGCAAATTTAGTGCTGTCCGCTACAGATTATACATTAAAGTTGAGATAGATATGTGAAATTTTGAGTAATCTTCTTATCCCAGTTTTAAATTTAGATATTTGAAGGCAGAAATCGCCAAGATAAGACGATACGTGGAAATACTAGGTATATTTTACTTTTACTGACTTTCAACTTTGAGGTTGTGATAAAACGAATAAAGGAAAATAATTTTTCTATAAAGAATTGGCAACTATGTCCTATTCATTGCCCAAATCTAGATATTTATAAAATACTATGAGAATGCATTCAATTATTATATATAATTTATTTTTATAAATGATATCATACAGCAATAAAAATTGTATCAAAAATAAATAAATATTTTTAAGGTTTTCAATTTGTTTTTTTTGTTAAAAGTAGGTAAATATACGAAATAGACATTTGATCGTGATTTGATTTTATCAAATTTACCATTTAAACTGATTTTTTTTCTTGTATACACAATTCAAACTTCCAATTATTTTATAAAAACGAATCATAATATTTGACAATGAAAACTTTTAATGTTATTATATTAGGTATATTAGGGTAACTTGTAGTACCCTGGAGACAATTTAAAATAATCCTTCCTTGTTTAAAGTTAAAACTATCTATTATATTTATCCATAGATAGTCAGTTTTCGATTTGGTAGTTTTACTCTTGGGTTATATTGACTTTTATTAATATTATTTTAAAATTTGGATTAAAAAAACACCATGATCTATGGTACGACACTCTACTATAGGTATATATATATATAGAGAGTAAATTTTTTATATTTTAAATAATTATGGGTGTGTTTATGCACTTAACTATTGTGAAATTTAATATTATCCATATTTAATAAAAAATAATATTTGGTTTATATGCATGTAATATGTAAAAAAAGGCGTTTTTTATTAGGTATTATTAGACACAAACCTTATATAAAAGATTTTTGATGATATTTTAATCATTCCATATAGTTGACTAAATCCAACGGATTTTGTTAATTAGACCTAGGTTAATTTTCATCACAAATTTGAAAAGTATGACCCAAATTTAGTAGGATTACATACTTGGTTTATCAAAATTGGATAAAATTTGAATGTGATAGAGCAAAATTAAATTTTTTGGATTCTGGTGACGTCATAAAGTTAAAAAATTTGAGTTTTTTGATAACACAGGCAAATTTGATCCGATCTTATTGGAATTTTTTTTGAAACCCACTAATTTTGGGTCATTCTTTTCAGCTGCTATGTCATTTTTTCGCTAGCTATGACTTATATGCTCAATTCCGGAACCAGCACTCGAAATTCTTGAAGCTTATTAAAGTTTGGTTAATTTTGATCCCAAATTTGAAAAGTATGACTCAAATTTAGTAGGATTACATTTCCTACTGCAAAATACCCCAGTATCATTAAGGAGAGTAATGAGTTCCTTGTTTTGCTCGGAAACATAGAGAGAAAATAATATTTAAATTTGATACTTTACCATTTCAATAAATTAAAAAAGTTTATCAATTAAATATACAGACTCCTTATACTAGACACCGACGCTATGTACCCTCGTTACGGCCCTGCTGGCTGTAGAATTCTTAATTAATATTTTGTCAATAACCATTCCAGAATTTCGAAAATAATTTATACTTAGTAAACAAAACTTCTATTTTAGGTTTTAGTAAGTTTTCGTTTATAATCATTAGCAGTTCTTTAGAATTTCTATCCAAAAACACATATCAAAAACTAAAAGTAAATCTATTGAAATAATGTTGGCCGTGTTGATACCAGCTAGTACCTACCTTAAGTTCTCGTTTACCTTAAATATTAATCTAATAAATAAATCAATAAACCAAAATTTTAATACATTGAATTTTTTTATGCGTAGAGTAATACAACTTTATTCTAGAAAGTCAGACTATAATAATTAATTAAATGCAGCTATTTAAGTGTCCCGTAACCATCAATTACAACAACTGAATTAATATTTAATATTATGATAATAATTATGTTTGTATTTAAAAAAAAAAAAAAAAAAACAAGCCCTAAAACATTTCGGTATGACAAATTTATTTGTCTTCAAACCAAAAGTAATAAATCAATTAATTGATCTCATAAATATTATGAAAAGAAATTATTCTCATTTTCTACAGGTTCGTAGATATAAATACACAATCATTTGATCACATGTTGTCTGTATTTAACAAATAATTATGTGAATTGTTTTAACATTTTGTATATTTGATTAAATTTTTTTTTTTTAACACTTAAAGAGATATGTAAGGATTGAGTAGTACTAGGGATTTCAATAAAACTTTATAAATACATCCTTTGATTAACAAAGTTTCCAAAAATCACAAAAAATTTCTAGGTCTCTGGGCTTTTTATTATTATTTTATCGTTCAAATTTGGCTGAAAAAATGTTGAATCATATAGGTTATCCTTTCAATTGGATATTTCTATATCAAAAAATCTAAAGAGTGTGATAAAAAACTATCTAAAATATTTAGACAATCTTGTAGTTTATAATAATATCATAAAAATATAAGGTTGTCGATGATATAAAAACAAAATTTTAATTTAAGAGTTGAAGATCCATCATTTTATGAACAGAGACGACTATAGTTAGAGTCTTGATGGTTGAAGAGCGATATCTATATTATCAAATTTATAAGCATTAAAAAACAAATTTTATAAGCAAAAAAAACTTTTTATTTATTTTGGCATACAAAATTATTTGCTGTTGATATTGCATATAAGTGTTTCAGTTACAAAGGTTAAAATTTTGGTCGACTTTTCGTACTCCTTGCAGCATTTCACCTACGAGTATATCATGAGTATCATGAGTACTTCTACGTTAACTAGCACTTCTAAGTTAGTGTAAGATGTGGAAAATTATTATAACAATTTTTGGATGGGACCTCCAAATTTGGTTTTGCCCCGGGGCCTTTTCCCCCTACCTTCGGCATTGGGATTGAGTATACGTTCTCTACAGTCCAATTTTTCCTTCGTTTCATACTTTTATAATTTTAATTAAAATCTATCAAGTCCAATATTTATTTTTAATCAATAATCCAATATTTTTATCTATAGTATTAATTAATGTGTAATAAATTACATTGTAGTTTACCTTTATACAGATTTAATTATTACATGTGTAATATATTTGAAATTGCGATTACTTTACGCACAAGATTTGATTATATTGACAAGAAATAGTTGATAATTGATAATAATTTTCTTTCCCATGAAACACATACATATGAAGCTTATAAAATTTTTAATTGATATTTTATTTGAGTTGTTTTGACAAAATATGTAATACCTAATAAAAAAAGTATTTCACTATTCACATTATTTTTATAGAGTAATATTAAGGTAGTACAAGCGCCAAGGCAAATTTAGAGTTGTGGCTGAAATTATTTGTACCTTATTTTCCACTTTGATGATAAATTTTGTTATAACTCCATTTGTTATAACAAAATTAAAAAAACCCCCGACAAATGCGATTTATTCCTTGTAAACTGATTTTTGGAAACTTAGCTATAAAATGTTCTCAATCGAGTCGGTTCGGCCGTTAAGGGCCTGCGATGCCACTGATAAACACACAGACGCACAGATAAACACTTTAAACTTATAACATTCCTTCTTAAATCAATATCAAAGTGATGGTCAAGGACATCAGATGAGATGAAAAGGACACTTAGAGAGCTATCATTTTTTGAGACAAATTTTTGGAAATATTTGAATTAAAATTGAAATATTTGAGTTGGCTTTGTTTATTTGAATTATTGTTTGGAATTACTTAATTATTTTATCATTTCACTTTTCGAAATGAATGGAACCTGGTTTATTTGACCATTCATTTTCATAGTAATTATTTATATGTTCAAATTATATGTAATGTGTTTTCCAAACTGAATCGATTTTAGTTGTGACGGCTGCAGCGTCTCCACTTTTCCTGGAGTCGTTCATCGTAATTCCGAGAACTTTTGGAATACCCTATCCAATTATAAGATTGCACATATTTATCTAAATCAATTCTATATGTTTTATAATAATGCCCACATATGAATTTTATTAGGTATTATTTTAATAGACCACATATTATTATACCTTTATTTATATTTTGTATACTTTCCAAATCGTGATTGACTTACCTAAGCAAACATGATTTTATTTATTTATTTTATACATACGACGATATTTCATGGTTCCATCGATCGATCGACGGACTGACTCGATGCAATATTGTTCTTGTTGACGGAGATCAATATATACTACTAAAAATGGTATACCTACGAGAAGTAATATTGACCTTCTGATAGAAAGGTATTATTCTCAAAAACGAAAAGAGATATCAAGCTGAAATTTGTATAGCATGCTCAGGGCGTAAAAAGTGAAATTAAATTCGTAATTGAGCAACATAGGTCAAGGTTTTGGATCCGTAGGACTCATCTTGTAAACCGTTACAGATAGAACAAAATTTTAAATGTGAAAAATGTTCGTTATCAAAAAATAAACAACTTTTGGTAGAAACATTTTTTCGTAAACACCACTGTTTACCCGTGAGACAACAAAGATATATTTTAATTACAATTGAAAGTGAATATTTTTTTGTTTTTTCTTAGATTTCCTTTCTTATCTGCAAATCATAAAATCAGTGATGACCCGCTTCCAAAATTAGGGTGGAAATTGACATGTTGGTAACATGACACGCTCCCTATGAATTTTCCCGAATATTCTCAGTGTTTATGGAAAGATAAACTTTTTGGGAGATATAAGATTTTTTGTCTTATATTTTTTACTTCCCAGAGGAACTTAATGTACTGGGGCCGATTTTGAAAATCTCCAGTTTTACATATTTCCGCGGTTTCAAGGCCGCAATGTCCGAATCAAACCTTTTCAAAGTGATGTCTGTGTATGTGTGTGCGTATGTTCGTTCGGATTCTTTCGCCTCGATTACCTCGCGAACCAGTTATGACATTAACACGCGACTGGACTTATTCGACGCATAATCGCGTATTCAAGAACTGAAAGAGCAGCAAAGAGAATCTGAAAAGTCGATAAAACACAGCATTTATATACATAAATGCGTAATTGAGCGTAATTGATGCTGGAACGATCATTATCTCCATACGGAGATAATGATCGTTCCAGCATAAGCTGCAGTGTGCGAAGAATAATCAATGAAGACTAACAAGATCTTTTTTAATGTTTTTTTCCCCTGTGGGAAGTTAATCATGTGATCTACAGTGGTCGTACTAACATGACTTCAGTACCATATCGACTATGTACTGCTAATTTATTTATTCTTCATGTTTTAAGATTAAAAATAATTTAAGAAATAAGAAAGACATTTATCTGGTTCCCAATAGCCATATCCGCTACAATCTGTTTTTTACTGCATTGAAATGGGTACTATTGTGTGCAAATATTTCAAATAACTTACATTAACAATTGTTAAATAAATTTTTTACACTTAATAATAATACATTGTATATTATTGATACAAATAATTATTAAATTGGTGAAATCAATATTTATACGAGAGAATAGTTTCGTTTAACGTGTTTTTAAATTAATTGATGATAAATCGATAACCTGTAAAATATATTTATTGATCTTAACGCCGATAAAAATTAGGTATAAATTATTATTATTGTATACTTTACATTAGTTGTTTTTCAATTGCTGTTAAATATTTTATTTATTAGAAGAAAAATTCAAAATTAAAATTATTTTTGAACGATTTAAAAGAACAGAAAGGCGAATTTCCTTTTTATACAAACATAAAGTGTATATTAGAGCCTCTCGTAAGCTATCCGGTCAATTTTGATGATTATGCCCATTGTATTTTAATTTTAAAGTTAAATAACAAGTAAAATTTACTAACTTGCCATTCGCCATTAAATTACCTTTGAAACAAAAAAATCAAAATCGGTTCACCCGTTTAGGCGCTACGATTCCACAGACAGACACGCACACATAGCGATCAAACTTATAACTTCATTTTTTTTAGTTCGGGGGCTAAAAAAAAGAAGCAATAAGCGAAATAAAAATAAAAATAGAATGAAATAAAACAAAGTAGTTTAATAATTAGACCAAACAAATTTTTATTGAAATCTATCTTACAAAATTAATATGGCATTCATTAAAAAATAATTATTAACAATTTTAATTTATTGATTATGAATTAATTTAAATTTATTTTTATAGTCTACTAACTAAGATGATGTTAAATAATCTTGAAATGTGACGATTAATGTTATTTTTCCTTGAATACCTCTGTATTCTGCCATCTTGTGTTCCATGAAAAGTGTTATGTTTCACACCAACAGTTGACGTTAGCAAAGCTTCCACAATGTCCACCTTTGTATCCACGTCTTTTACATTCCTTGTTACAATTTGAAGTATAGTTAACAGCACCCCATACACAGCTACCAATAAGTTTGTCAGCTTCGACTCCATTTTCCGGAGATGAAACAATAACCAAAAATGTAAGACATACCAATACTAACATGGAACGATAATTGTTTGCCATTTTTAAGTATTTTAAAAGCAGATATTTGTTTGAAGTTTATCGATATTACTACTGATGTTACAGTTAAGAGATGCAAGTATGAACTGCTTTTGATGTTCCCATTCTTTGTATTTATATATTTTGGAAAAATAATAAACAAAACAAGTATTTATGGTTATAATCCGAATTACAAAGAAATGAGGAAAATACGCAATCAGAATTGATAAGAGTGGTAAAAACCCTATAATTTATTAACTAAGTAGTACAGGTGGTAATGGCACACGAGTATAGGATGTTTTAGTGACAAATTTTTTCGTTATGTATTATTAAGAGTAGAAGTTTCCAAAAACCCATGTGATCAAATTGAAACGTGATCTTGCTAGCGCCATTACTTTTCGATTTAGGTGCAAATATAGTTTGCATCTGGTCGGCCCTAAAATCCGGTATTCAACTTGTCAGAAAATTTATACAAAAATTAATCCTTTTCCCAGATATTAAACCCTAAAATTGAAAAAATCGTATTGTTGTTATTTATTCTAAGCGGTCCAAACTTTGAAACCTATATTGTAAGAGCAAAAAAATGATCGAATGAATTTTTGAAGATAGTCATTCTTCTCGAAATATCGAACATACAAAGCTGAATACTCGATATTTCGAGAAGTACAACAATCTTTAAAAATCTATGGGTGATTCGACTGATATAGATGATAGCTGTTTAGTTTCATTTCATTTCAAAGTTTGCACCACTTAGAATTAAGTACTAAAAACTCGAATTAAACAATTTCATGGGGGCAATATCTCGAAAACGGCTCAATTTAGGAGGATATCATCCTGCGAACTATTTATTTTAGTAACAGGGATTATATGAATACAGAAGTGGATCGGACGCTAAGTGTATTTGTACCAAATTAACCTCACAACTTTGCAACTTTTGGGTTTCTGGAAACTTCAATGAACCTTAAAGAGAAACTAACGAACAAAAAAAAAAACGTGCTGCATTTTTTCCGCACTCGTGCGCCGTTACAACCTGTACTATATAATCTTTATGGATAAAATTGATTTTATTTTTATTTTTCCTTATTTCAGCTAGATGTGATGCAATCAAAATATTGTCAATGAAAACAAAACAATAGTTAAAATATGTGTCGTAGTAAAATAAAAAAATAAAAAAAACCAGTTTGGTAGGCTTATTTTATTTAAAAATCTTTCCTCATTCATGTTTATTGGTATTCACACATATTTACGTATTTTACATTATATAAGACTAGCTTTTTTCCCGTTGTTTCGTCTTTGTAATGCTTTCTTTCAATTAATTCGGTAAATGATTCATTTAGTGGGATCATTTAGTACTTTTTCATCACAATTATTCCCTCTAATATACCACTCGCAATATAGAAAATGCCAAAGTTTTAAAACAAATGTACCACATGCTATCATGCTTTAACTCACTTGCCCTTGCTTAATCCGCTCCTTTGCACATCAATTTTACTTCAATTCCTTTGACTTCAATTCCCACATAACAGGAAAAATAATTTATGTAAAAGAAGCCAATTTATCGATTTTAGGGGGTTGGAAAAATATTTAGCGAGGAAAATATTTAAATTTTCGATTTTCACCATAAGTTTTGTGGAATTTTTTAAGTCGAACGCAAAAAATCGCTCCTTTCTTACATATATAAAAAAAATAAGTTTTCGGGAAAATCGTAAATAGAAAATTGAAATTTCAGGAGTGTTTTCCTGTTTTAACTACCTTCAAGTTTTATTTTCGAGTCAAAGAGTAACGTAACAGACAGCCATAATTACTTTCATTTTTATTATAAAAATTAGTTAGGATAATCATTTAAATATTGATAATGGATTTTACCTGACTGGCATGGTAGGAGGGTATTGTTTTTTCAATGGAACTAAAGAAAATGTTGATCCTACAGGGTGGTCTAAGTAAAATAATGATAATGGATTTTACCTGACTGGCTCAGTAGGAGGGTTATGTTTTTTGAAAATTTTTATTCTACAGAATGATCCAAGCTATGTAAGCAGGTAAAGCAGCTTGGATAATCAAATGACGTAAATAGTAATTTCTCAATAAATTTGTGGTCGGGAATGCGCCCTTTACTGGATACAAGGTGTAGAAATTTTCGAAAAAGGGGTTATTATTATGAATATTTCGAAAACGGCAATATTTTTTCGGAAGTATTCTTAGGTCATCCTTTCGTGTTTTTAATTTTTCTTAGTAGAAAATATTCATAAAAATATTCTTTTTTTTCCAAAATATCTACAAATTTAGCTTAGAAAAAGACGCTTTCCCGACCGTTAGTGTATTGAGAAATTGTACTAATTTTTCTAATATTTTGTGAATTCCGATCTTAGATACTTCGACCATCCTGTATCAGACAAATTAATATTCTTTTAGTGACGACAATAGATTCATAAAAACAATTCATAAAATAATTTTTTTTTAAAAATCCGACTGCCTGACTATGAATTGAAAAGAAAAAAGTCAGCAGCCCGTCTGAATAATAAAATAATAACAAAAATACTAAAATAATAACAAAAGTTTCAAAGCTTCTAAATATTTTTTCATGGGTCTAAGAAGAAATGTTAGTCTCAACGTAGTCGATATCATTTTTTGAAAGATAAGTTGAAAATTTCGATTTCGAAAATCGGACCCATTACAATAACTTTCTATACTGAGAATTTAAGAAATTTAAAAAGTTTTGTATTTATTTTTCAATTACACCGCAAAAAATGAAATTTTTTTTTAGAGAAATGTAATATTTTATTATCTTTCAAATTATTTTTATCCAACTAAGCAAAAATTTTTAAAAACCTCGATCAAATTTCAACATGGTTGTCCAATTACAAATTAAAAATATAAGGCAAAACAATATTTATAGTTATATAATAATTATACAATATTTATTTATAGAATATTCAATATTTCGAAAAGAACGGGACTCGTCAAAAATTTTCTTATTTTTTATCATTTTTTTCCTGTTACAATACAGAACATGCCTTCTTAGTTTCATCTCATTTCAAAATTTATACCGCTTAGCATTAAATAACAAAAATTTGATTTTTTAAACATATGTTTAAATAAATTTGGAAACGGATTAATTTAGGTAAAAATTTTATGACAAGTTTTGACTTAAATAACAGAAATACCGATTTGTAAGGTTGAATAAATGCAAATTCACCCCAATATAGTTGTACACAACCCACAAAGCAACGGGGGTGGCTTGATCACGTTGCAACTTCACCACATGGGTTTCAAAAACATCAACCCTTAAGATAATTCAACGAAAAAATTTCGTCTTTAATATCCTATACACGTGCGCCATACGACCTGTACTATTTAATGAATAAATTATGGGGTTTTTACCACTCTTATCAATTCTGATTGCGTATTTTCCTTATTTCTTAGTAGTTTAGATTATAACCATAAATACTTGTTTTGTTTATTATTTTTCCAAAATATATAAATACAAAGAATGGGAACATCAAAAACAGTTCATACTTGCATCTCTTAACTGTAACATCAGTAGTAATATCGATAAACTTCAAACAAATATCTGCTTTTAATATACCTAAAAATGGCAAACAATTATCGTTCAATGTTATTATTGGTATGTCTCACCTTTATGGTTATTGTTTCATCTCCGGAAAATGGAGTCGAAGCTGACAAACTTATCGGTAGCTGTGTATGGGGTGCTGTTAACTATACTTCAAATTGTAACAAGGAATGTAAAAGACGTGGATTCAAAGGAGGTCATTGTGGAAGCTTTGCTAATGTCAATTGTTGGTGTGAAACATAACACTTTTCATGGAACACAAGATGGCAGAATTCAGAGGTATTTAAGGTGGATTAACATTAATCGTCACATTTCAAGATTATTTAACATCATCTAAATTAGTAAACTATAAAAGTAAATGTAAATTAATTCTTATCAATAAATTAAAATTGTTATTATCTATTTTTAAATGAATGTTATATTAATATTGTAAGATGGATTTTAATAAAAATTTGTTTGTTCAAAATATTTAACTGTTTTTTTTTTATTTCATTCTATTATACATCGGGTCCAAAATCAGCTAGGGACTATTTTGTTTAGAATTGCATGTTTTGTGATACAACATATTACGGCTTCATTTGGAATATATTATTTTATCATGGCCAAAAGGAGCAATGGAAATTAGTAAATCGTTTCTACACTAAAATTTTCAAGTTATTTTTATCGAAAATTTCACAATTTTTGAACGTATTGTTTAGAATTTTTTTTTCCGAGAAAGTTTCACACTATTTGAAGCTACCTGCAAATTTTCAACTTATCTTTTGTTGTTTTGTTTATGATATATAAAATATTTCAAACAAAAGTTGTTTATTTTTTCATAAGGAACATTTTTTACAATTAACTTTTGTTCGGTTTACAAGAGGAGTCTTACAGATCCAAGACCTTGACCTATGTTGCTCATTTACGAACTCTATCTCACCTTTTAAGTCTTAAGCACGCTATGAAAAGCTTGATATCCTTTTTTGTTTTGAGTTATCGTGGAATTTTTACTACTTGGGTGATTTTGTTGAACATCTTTACCAAAATTTTGTAGGTACCATCAATATTTTGAAGTGTTACAAACTTGGCACTAAGCTTTGTATATCTTGCATATATTCCGTAAATAAAGGGTATAAAAATATCTTTCAAGCGTTTAATAAAATACTATAAAATAACTATTTAGTTGTTAATTTATGTCCAATAAAATTGAAATATGAAATTATTATTAGTTCATGACAAATTTGTTAAAAGGTAAAATACTATTATTTTCAATATAATAATTAAGTTGATGTAAATAACTGTCAATCAATCAATATTTAATGCAATAACTAACACCTAACTTATTAATAATTAAATATGCAGGGTGATTTATTTTAAAGTTTCCACCATTATATTTCCAAAACAGAGTTGAAAAAAAGGAAAAACGCGTATCTACTCATTTTTATAGTAAATAAAAATAAAGTATGTTTTTTTATACGGGAACACTTGCATGGTCATCACTTTGCCTTTTTAAATAAAATTACGTATTTTTTTCTAGCCCTCAACTTTTAAAATAAGAAAATTTTTAACGAGCAAATACTTAAAAAAAAAAAAAAAAAATTGTAAACAAATACTAGGTAAAGAAGAAGAAACTGATACCGAAATAAGTAGTTCTTTTTAAAAACAAAAAAACCACTTGAACAACCATATAAAATAAACAAAAGAATCTATTTTTATTCCTCCTAAAAATAAGCCGATACGTGTTTTTGTATCCAATGGAAATATAAAGGTGGAAACTTTTACAAAAATTATCCTGTAGTAATCAAAACGTATATGGCAAAAGGGCATTAACATACTTACTTATACATGTGTAGCAAGGACATTGAGATATTAATAGTTAATTCTTTGATCTTTGAACCGATTTATATTATACTAGTTTCAATAGGTATTTTTTATGCGCGTCAAATTTTTAACAATAGTTTGATATAATCTATAAACTTTCAATTTAATCTACAAGGTAAAATAGTTTATACTCGAAAAACACGAATTATTTGCGTTTTGTTTGCTTTGCTGGGTTCGACGATTTTATGTTATTAGATACTTATAAACGCAAAACAATAAAAAACGACATATTTTTTGTTTTGATAAAAATTACCAATATTTATCTCTTACAACAGATATGTAAGTTCCTTAGGTATCCTTTGTCTTTCAGGGATCTATCAGCGTAATTTAAGGGTCTTGACTTAAACCTGAAGATGCACTCGCCCAATACATCTACGTTAAAATTAGAAATATGGTCATGGCACTCGGAAATTTAAGAAGAAAATAAATTCAGTCTTTGTCCTAAGCCCTAAAAATAAAATAAAAAAAATTAAATTAAATTAAACAGAAATATGATAGATTTTACAACGCCTTGTAACAAAAACCTAGGTATAATTTTATCCTAAAGGTAGGATTTTCGTAATAACTTAATATTCATGAAATATGTATACACTCTCGAAAGAAATAAAGGTTTAGCCTAAAATAAAATATTAATAATAAATTATAATCTTCACGGATAATAAAAACATTAAACCCTTATCAATAACCCTTGAAATTAAAGTGAAATAAAATAAAATATATAAGCCAAAGTAAAGACTTTAAAAAAATTAAACCAAATGTCGATCATAAAGAAAAAGAAATTTGTTAAATTGGTGTACCTGCAACAGAACAACACCATTGTTAAAGATGTAAAGACAGATATGTTTACTAAACAGGGATCGAAACCAGAATTTGTTTTTAAGTTATATTGAAAGATTTGCAGTGTCAGTTACAGTAAACCTAAACCTACACACTTTATAGATATGATCAACTATCAGTTCGATTTATCATTATAAATTACTATCGATGAAAAACTTTGGAAAATTTAACATGGAAAACTTTTAGATGATATTCACTAAATGCCGTCGTAGTTGTGAATGGTTAGAATTTATAAATATGAGATAAAATTTATGCAAATAAGATAAGGATATTTCTGAAATCTCAACAACGACTTTGTGACGATTAAAATACTTTCGTTATAATTTTTTTTACCCGAATGTCCAAGGAGTGGTTATGTTTTCACGCGTATCTTTCGTATTTTTCGATCTAACAGTAAATTTTACATTTTAATCGAATGATGTAATAGTTTTGGCTTTTTGCATATTTTAATAAAAGTATTTTATATGGATTTTTCATTTTAAAATGGAAGATTTACATCCCCACAGTGCTTCAAAAAGTCATGAATCTCATGAAAGCACATAGGCAAAACTTTTTGCAAATTGGTTAATTTGTCCATCACTACATATTTGTCAATGTTACGTGATCCAGCAATATCTAAACCCCGAGGAATTATTTCAATTTTTGAGGACCAGTTTCCCTCAGTATAAACAAAATTTCCAACCAATAATTTCATTTCGGTTGCCTTATCTTTAATTTTTTTCGGCAATAAAAATTGAACAATATAGTTGCAAGAAAATAATATTTCTATTAATTAATTAGAAAAAATATCAATTAAATGAATGTTTCATAATTTCCTTGTTATTATTTTTGTTATTGTGTTTCTTATCAGAACAATATAAATACACCATAATGTATTCTGAATATAGATAATTCAAAGAATAAATGGTTAAAAATATAATTATAATAATATCTACGTCAAAATTATTTAAAAAAAAAACTATATTATCGTTATCAACAAGTACTTCACACACACACAATTGATATAATCTTATGTATTTTAGAATTATTTAAAATATGATTTGAAAAGTAAAATTTTAGTATAATAAACGATGCTTTTTCCTTCGAATAAATTGTTTGCTGGATGTATCGAATTGAAAAAAAATTAAACATTTTGACTGAAAATTTGAGATCAGCAACCCCAAAAACCATTACATTATTTGCAACCCCATTATTATTTCGGAAGCCCGCCTATGTAAGCTAAAAGAAGGAAGTAACAAATTTAACATTTTGATAACTAGTTGTTCACTGTGAATCCTTCTTACAACCGCCGCTGTTTAATTTTTGGAAATGGCAATATTTGTATATATTTTACTTGTGACAATTCTTTTAAAAAAAATTAAATCCCAATATAAATAAATATAATCTACTGTCCCGCTATATGAACTTTATAAACGGAATACTAATTTGTTCAATATTTACTAATCTATACTTAACATGTGCGTAAGAAAAGTTTTGCACTCAACTAAAATACTTGAAAATAAAATTTAAAAATCACGTTTTTATGTAAAAATACTTGATTGATTTTATCAATTTAGGTATACATGGTCTTTCATTGTTTTGTCCAAAAAAATTTCACAATTACAATTAAAGCTTTTATTCAAGCTGATAAAAATAACAATTAAAAAGCTTTGAGGATTTATTGTGGAATTGGATTAGTTTTTAGACCCTGTTTTTATGAAATATATATCAAGGTATATTAAATTTAGTCCCAAATTTGTAGCGCATAGAAATATTGATAAAATGAACAAAATTTTGGTATAGGTGTTCATAAATTAGCTCATTAGTCCATTTCCGTATCTGCCCATCTGCCTGTCTGCTTTTTTGGAAACACGATAACTCAAAAACAAAGAGAGATATCGAGCTGAAATTTTTATTACGTACCTAAGGCGTAAAAAATGAGTTGGAGTTCTTGAACATGAGCAACATTGATCATTTGGATCTTGGATCTGTGAGACCCATCTAGTAAAGTTTAGGGAAATACAAAAAATGTTTCCTGGGAAAAAATAAACAACTTTTGTTTTAAGTAAGATTCCACATTCTCCAAAAGTACACAAAATAGAGGCATGCAAATTTGTAGGTAGCTTCAAATACTAAGTCAATTGATTCTAATACTGAACTTATCGGACAATATGAAGAGGTGGGGATGGAAAATTATTAGCAATTTTGAAAGGGCGCCCAGAAGGTACTTCTTGGGGATTTTTCGGGTTACCATACATAAAATATACTACATAGTTCGTATAACAGACAAAGCATTTATTGTTTTAAACTGACAATAACCTGACGGGCACAGTATACTATATAACACTTAAGGAGTAAGCTCCAGTCGTGCGTCGGAGCTGGCAAACACGATTTTTTTCAGAAAATCTCGAATTTACTGTATACAAATATGGCAATAATTAATTGTGAGTTGTGGCACATGTAAGAAAATAAATAAATATATAACAGCCTTTAGAAAATAAAGCTCATATAGTTAATTAAAGAGAATTGAAAAAAATACACTCGAACCAGGACTCGAACCCGGACTTCTTGGATTCATGTCAAGCGCCCTACCAATTAGGCTATTCGAGTTCTAGACACGAATGCAATTTTTTCAACTCAATGAATTTTTTACTTTGTTTATCCACTTTATTTATTATTATTACTTATTTTTTGTTGTTCACATTTTAATTATGCACACAATATTTACATCATGGTCTGTTCGACTAATTTTGATATATAATATGTTACATTCAATCGTAAACTAATTATTGACAAATGCTTGTCTAGTAATCTTAATTAAAGAGAATTGAAAAAAATACACTCGAACCAGGACTCGAACCCGGACTTCTTGGATTCATGTCATGTCAACAGACCATGATGTAAATATTGTGTGCATAATTAAAATGTGAACAACAAAAAATAAGTAATAATAATAAATAAAGTGGATAAACAAAGTAAAAAATTCATTGAGTTGAAAAAATTGCACTCATATAGTTTCTTAAAAAATTAATCTTCAAAATTATTCATTTTTTTTAATAGTTATCAAAGAAAAACGTGTTATATCAGTATATGTTTTATCAGTCTACAAATCATTCAATTGAACTAATTTTGATCAATTACATTTTAATACAATTTTCGTCAGGTGGTAAGATTAAGATTACGCATTTTGATTGAAACTTTATTGAAAAAAAAAAGGATATTTATTTTTAAACAATGTTATCAAAATTATATACGAAAGTGGTTTATCACTTCACTTTTTGTATAAATAACCATTCAAAATTTCGATATTCATCAATTTAGTTTGAATTATACCAATATGAAATCGTTTTTGTTAATCGTTGTTGCCTGCGTTGCAGCCACTCAAGTAAGTCAAAATATAATTATTTGAATTTAAAAAAAATTACTTATAATGAAAACCTTTTAAAATGTTTCTAGGCTGCAATCGATTGGGATAATTTAAGACATATGGATAATTATATCTATCCAGGTGAATTAAAACCAATTCAAGATTTAGGACTTGAGGGTCGAGTAGTTGGAGGACATGAAGCTAAAATTGGTCAATTTCCACACCAAGTAAGCTTCGAAAGATCGATGAATTATCACAGAATTAAAACTAAAATGTATTTTGTGTTAATAGGTTGGTGTTTTCTTACAATTATCAAATGGACAAGCATTTTGCGGTGGATCTTTAATTTCGAAGAAATATGTTTTAACTGCTGCTCATTGTGCTGAAGGGTAAAGATTGATTTTGTATTATTTATTGATATTTTCGAAAATTTGGAAAATTTTCGACAGTATTTTCTAGTTTTTTTTTTTCGTTTTCGAGAATATTTTGCAAGACCATTAGTTGAAGCTACCTCCAAATTTCCAACTCCCAATCTTTTATAGTTTTGGAGAAGATGTTTACGACGAAATATTTCAAACAAAAGTTGTTTATTTTTTTATAAAAAACATTTTTTATTTTTAAACTTTTGTTCTATTTTCCAACAGATTATAAGACCTTGACCTCAATCTAACTTTTTACGTCCCGAGCACGCTACAAAAATTTCAGCATCATTCTCTTCATTCTTGAATTATCGTGTTCATAGACGGACAGACAGACAACCAGAAATAGACTATTTAGATGACACCTTTACCAAAATTTGTTCTTACAAACCTAGGACTTAATTAAGTTTATTTGATATAATCTTGGAGTCTCGAAATATAGATTTTTGAAATGAAAGTGCTACAACTCTGTAGATATTTTCAAGTGTGTTGAAAAGGGAAATAAAATTGTTTGTTTTTAACGTTTAAGGCAAAGGTTTCATGTCTGCTAACTTAAATATCGTATTTTTAAATTAAATTTTAATAATTTATTATTTTAGTGTTTCTAACTTCACCCTTGTTCTTGGAGCTCATAACATCAGAGGAAACGATCCAACCCGTGTAGAACTTGAGGCTGGTAAAGCACTCGTTCATCCAAAATATGATAACAAAAACATCGTTAATGACATTGCTATCATCACATTACCCAAAGAAGTTCAATTAAATAGTAAGTTTGACTTAACACACAACACAAGATAGATGTAATTGAATTTTGTATATTTTTTTTAGATAATATCCAATTAATCCGTTTACCATCCAAATCTGACAAAAGTTCTCATGCTGAAGAACCATCTATTATCAGTGGATGGGGAAAGCCAACTGACTGTAAGTTAATAACAACTTAACCGATTTTGTACAACTGTTTAACAATATTCATAATTGTAGCTGCAAGCGGAATCAGCCCCGTGTTGAAGTATGCAGAAAATCGTATCCTCACAAACGAATATTGCGGAGAATTATTATTTGGACGAGAAGTACCCAAAACTCAAGTATGCCAATCTGGTAAAAATGGAAACAGTGCTTGCAATGTAAGTTTTAATTGTTCTGTAAAAATTTTAAAAAAAAATTATATTCTTATAGTATATATGATTTTGATTATTGCAGGGTGATAGTGGTGGCCCACTTACCATTACCGAAAAAGATAATGTCAAAACTCAAGTGGGAATCACTTCATATGGAACAATTTTAGGTTGTTCAATTGGATTACCAACCTCATATACACGTGTCAGTGAATATTTAGACTTTATTGCTGAAAATACTGATGTAAAATTGAGGCCTTAATTCCAACTATTTATTTATTTCAATGTATTATACTTTTAATTTATGAAACTTAAATAAAAATTATATAATTTATATTCTGCAGAAACGCTTTTTATTTCTGAACTCACTTCATAAATTTAGATTGGTTTTCTAAAAAAATTAATCTGATTCTATTAGTATTTAGGAGACTTGCGAATAGCAGGTAGGTACTTCAAGCAGGTGCAACCGACAGTGAACAACGCTCTTTTTCATAAGCGATTACTAACAGGCTGAAACTATTCATTTTAATTTGAGGATGTTCTGGTAAGGAAAAAGTTTCTTTTAACAGAATATTCCCAAATGTACCTATTGAAAAAAACAATTAATTAGTTCGGACATTTGAAAAAACAGGATGTTCGTCATCCGTTACTCGGAAAATTACAATTTGGTGTATGTCAGATGACGGAAACTTTGTTTTGTACCTAGAAAATTACTATAAATATTATCAAAGATAATAAATGAGAACTCTAGGATATTTCGAAATAAATATCGATTTTAGCCCCAACTTCCTAGATCAATTTTTGTATTTTATAAATACGCATCTCGACTACCAAGTAGCCATCATAAGTATGAATTAGCTAATCGTAATTACTCTTAATATGTTACTCTTTGCTAATTTGGTGGCGGACTGCACATCGATGTTTTCGTGTACCTACAATTTATACTGTTCAAAGTATCTGTCAAATTGTAGTGTCATTGAATGCTGATTGGCTGACGTCAGAGTTGTAAGCCGTTAGAGATAGAACAAAATTTTCAATTCAAAAATGTTCCTGAAAAAAAGTTTAACAACTTTTGATTGAAACTTTTTTTCATAAACACCACTTTTTACCCGTGAGGATGCAAATTGGATTGAAACATTATAGTATGTATTATTAGGGAATATCAGTAACATTATGTGTGACCCCACAGTCGTGTTATATATACACGACTGAGGCTACCTAAGAGTGGCTATCTTTCTTTTTTTACATGACGTAAAAAACAAACGATTGATTAATCAAAACTATCTATACATGGTATTTCCACAAAAAACTCAATTCAATTCTGTGTTTTTTGTTTTCACTGTTTTTTAATGAAAACATTAAATATAGACTCTTCGATTATAGTCAATAATCATCAGGTCTAATCATCTAAAGGTCTATGAATCCGGATAAAAAGACATTCAGAGAAATATTATAGAGTAGGGTAATCAAAAAACAAATTAATTTAATAAATAATTGTAATTTATTTGGATCAAAAGAGTAAAAAATAATTTTATAAATACTTAAATAACTTAGCAACTTTAATTTTTAATGATAACATCACTATGTTCAGATATCCAATCCAAATATTCGGTAACACGTGTGTACGCTGATGCATAACCTTTTTCACAACCATAGATCAGACCATACGATGTTAAACCAACTTGTACTGGCTTACCATCTTCAGCAATAACAACCAATGGGCCACCACTGTCACCCTGTTAACGAAAGAGAGATAAATTTAATTTTTTATAAAAATAGAAAACAATTTAATTTTAAATTTCCTTATCAACTTACACCACAAGATCCTTTAATACCAGTTCCTGCTTGGCAAATTTGTGTTTTTGGAATATTCAAATTAACCATACTTTTACTGCAATCTGTATTAGTTATTATTGGATTGGAAACATATCGTAAATCGGGACTCACATTGCTACTATCTCGAGTTTTTCCCCAACCACTAATTGTTGATACTTCTCCTACATAGTCTTTAGATTTGTCAGAATATGTAGGGAGTCTAGATAATTGAATTTTTTCTGAAAATTTTAATTGTTCTAGTTGTAATAGTGGCTTAATTTACGTTTTTCCAACAGAAAAGGAATAGCAAAACTTACCAGTCAATTGTACGGGTTTTGGTAATTTAATGAGTGCAATGTCATTAATCATTCTTTTAGGATCATATTTGGCATGAGCGTATAGGTCATACGAAACCATTCTTACTTGTCCAGCCGATTGTTTATAAATATAATTTGTACCAAAAAGTAGCTCAACTTTGTCAACACTAAAATTTTATATTTATTGATAAATAAATCATTCAAAATAAATAATCGCACTTTCATATAAAACTTACTCTTCAACACAATGAGCAGCCGTTAAAACATAGTTAGGAGAAATCAAAGAACCACCACAGAATGTGCTACCATCCTTTCCACTTAGGAACAATGCAACCTACAAGTTATAAATGACATAAATGTGGTCTTAGAAGGAGTTATTGGAAATTCGTACCCTGGCGGGTTCAAATGAGAGTTGAAAGTTTGTATGAAACTTGACCCATTTTAAAGTCAAAAATGTAAAAAATGATATCTGAGCTCATGGGTCAAAACAAAAGTTTATTGTTTGACTATTTTTGAATATTTCAGTCTTCAAGGGGGTAAAATAGGGACTGAAAGTTCATACGAAACTTTGTTATTTTGCAAGTTAGAAATGTAAAATTGATATCCCACCAAAAACATAAATGTGTAAAAAGGCGTAGATGAATTCCAATAAACTCAATTACGTCAGCCCAAAAAAGTTGTGAAATCCCGTAGAGAAAAAAATTATTCGAAAAAAAATTATAAAAATGGCATAAATTTATTGAGTAACTTTTCCGTAAAGAAACATTAAAGTATTACATTAGCAACTTTTCGGTGCCTTCATACCTACACGCACCTGTATAGGAGAACAAAAGATAATCGTTAACCCCCTACTATCTCCCTCCTCCCCTCTAATGTTATGACGTAATAATTTTTTCACAACTTTTATGAAACATCAAAATTTAAATTTAAACAATCAAAGTATTCTTTAGATTAAAGTCAAGCACCTACTTAACAAAGGCCTAATTTTTTTTACTAAAGTAAGAAAATTATTGGTTTAAATTTCTTGTCAAGTTTCTCCTTAGTACGTATTTATTTAATATTTTACTTCGCAAGTTTTCGGAATATAAAAACGAATCTAAAAATAAAAAACTTGCGAAGTAAAATATTAAATAAATACGTACTAAGGAGAAACTTGACAAGAAATTTAAACCAATAATTTTCTTACTTTAGTAAAAAAAATTAGGCCTTTGTTAAGTAGGTGCTTGACTTTAATCTAAAGAATACTTTGATTGTTTAAATTTAAATTTTGATGTTTCATAAAAGTTGTGAAAAAATTATTACGTCATAACATTAGAGGGGAGGAGGGAGATAGTAGGGGGTTAACGATTATCTTTTGTTCTCCTATACAGGTGCGTGTAGGTATGAAGGCACCGAAAAGTTGCTAATGTAATACTTTAATGTTTCTTTACGGAAAAGTTACTCAATAAATTTATGCCATTTTTATAATTTTTTTTCGAATAATTTTTTTCTCTACGGGATTTCACAACTTTTTTGGGCTGACGTAATTGAGTTTATTGGAATTCATCTACGCCTTTTTACACATTTATGTTTTTGGTGGGATATCACTTCTTTTTGCCAGGCAATAGTATTTAAGTTGAAAGTGTTTGTAACAATTTTAACTCACCATTATGCATACATTGAATTACTGTTGAATACTGAGCCTCGTACGTCAAGAAATATGCCGAACAAGATGTCATCAAAATAGTGTTATTTATAAATATTATAATGAAAATTTCCTTTTCATATAACTGATATTGATTATTATATAATGCATTCTATATAATTTACGCCTAATTTGCGTCCGCATGGGTAAACAGTCATGTTTTCGAAAAAATGTTTTATGCAAAAGTTGGTTATTTCTTTATAAGGAATATTTTTTACATTAAAATTTTTGTTATATCTCTAACGGTTTACAAGATGGGTTCCACAGACCCAGAAATCAATTGACGTATAATGATCATTTACGAACTTGACCTCACTTTTTACGTCCTGAGTACGCTATAAAAATTTCATCTTAATATCTCTTTTCGTTTTTGAGTTATCGTGTTGGCAGACAGATGTGCATATGGACAGACAGATATTATGTAACTGCAAATATTTAGGCCTTATTTATGGGTAATACGCACAGCTTGATTTCATAAAATAGTTCTGCACATGGATTGATCCTGAATATTACAACGGCTCATACAGGGGCCTTATATTTTGTAAGTGCGCATATTTGGGTCTTATATATTGGTATTGCGCACACTTTGATCCCATATAATTGTTCTGCGCATGGGATAATCTGGAATACAACAACTGCGCACACATTGACCTTAAATTTTGTAAGTGTGCATATTTGGGTCTTATATATTGGAAGTACGTACAGATTAATCACAAATTATAGTTCGGCCCATGCATTTATCCTAAATCTTACAACTACGCATACGCTGAATTTATATTTTGTTACTGCGCGTATGTAGGCCTAATACATTGCTAGTGCACGCATGTGGATTACATGAAATATTACTGCACATGGGTTGATTCTAAATATTACAACTGCGCAAACAGGGACCTTATATTTTGTTAATGGGCATATTTGGTCCTTAAATATTGAAAATGCGCATAAATTAATCTCAAATTATAGTTCTGCGCATGCATTTTACCTGAATCTTAGAACTGCGCATTAGTTTCATTAATATTTTGCTACTGCGCATATGTTGGCCTTATATATTGCTAGTGCGCACATGTGGATTACATGTAATAGTACTGCGCATGGGTTGATCCTGAATATTACAACTGCGCATACAGGGACTTTATATTTTGTTAGTGCGCATATTTGAGTATTATATCCGGCAAGTGCGCACAGATTAATCAATAATTATAGTTGTGCGTATGCATTTATCCTGAATCTTACAACTACGCATACGCTGAATTTATATTTTGTTACTGCGTTTATATAGGCCTTATATATTGCTAGTACACGCATGTGGATTACATGATGTAGTACTGCGCATGGGTTGATTCTAAATATTACAACTGCGCAAACGGGAACCCTATATTTTGTAAATGGGCATATTTGGTCCTTAAATATTGAAAATGCGCATAAATTAATCACAAATGATAGTTCTGCGCATGCATTTTACCTGAATCTTAGAACTGCGCATTAGCTTGGTTAATATTTTGCTACTGCGCATATGTAGGCCTTATATATTGCATGTGCGCACATGTGGATTACATGTAATAATACTGCGCATGGGTTGATCCTGAATATTACAACTGCACATACAGGGACTTTATATTTTGTTAGTGCGCATATTTGGGTATTATATCCGGGAAGTGCCCACAGATTAATCAATAATTATAGTTGTGCGCATGCATTTATCCTGAATCTTGCAACTGCGCATACGCTAAATTTATATTTTGTTACTGCGCACATGTAGGCCTTAAAAATTGCTTGTGCGCACACGAGGATTACATGTAATAGTACTGCGCATAGGTTGACCCTCAATTCAAGCAAGTCTCTGTCGAATGTCCAAAATCGCATCTTTCTATAATTTAGAAGTCCCTTAGAATCGGTATAGCTGAATCATTTATAGATAAATCAATTATAGTGGAAGTGATGGAAAAATAATAACGCCACTAACCTTACCATGTTTTGTTATCAAATCTAAACGTGTATACAAAATTTCAACTCAATCGGTTGAAGATATCTGCTTTAAAATTGAGTAATAACATCCCCCCCCCATTTAACAAAATATGGCGGAAGCGAAGAGAAAATTTGATCAAGTCAACCATAAAAATTCAATGTCATTCAAAGTCAGCGTGCTTACAAAATTTCAACGTAATCGATTGAGGGTGTCGGCTTCAAAATTGGGTTGCAAGATTATTTATTGTTGAACATAACAATACCATTGTTTTTAAGAAAATAAAATTCGTTGTCATTGCAACAATTAGTAGTAAACACTACAAGCCATTTAAGCAAAATGGTTTAAAACTTCTTGTAAAATTATATTTATACTTTTTTTAAATTTAAGGACAAAAATAGTTGGATTTTGCATTAACGAAAAAAACAGGACTGGTTATTTACTTTCTCGAGGGAAAATGATTGTTTTTTCGAAAAAATGTTTCAAACAAAAGTTGTTTATTTTTATGTAAGGAACATTTTTTACATTTAAACTTTTGTTCTATCTCTTACCGTTTTTCCGAAAATTGCAATTTAATTTTTTACTTTATTTGCTTTTCACGGGAAAACAATTACCTTTACAACAAAATTTTTCATACAGAATTGTTTAATTTTATGCAAGGAACATTTTTTGCATTTAAACTTTTGTTCTATCTCTTACAGTTTTCGCTATAAAAGCAAATTAAAATTTTCCTAATTAATGTAACATAATAATTTTAATATGTTTTCTACATGGTACTTTGAATTTCATAGGGTCTTAGTAATAAGATATATTTTATTTAATTTTTATAATATTTTAAGTTGGAAATATTGAAATACACAATTAATTTTTGAATATTTATTTAATATTTATTCAAATTTAATCAATATTTAATTAAAATTATATAAATAACAAATTTTTAGGCGTATTTAAGTTTTACCATACAAATTGTATAGGAAAAAAAACTAGCCTTCTGATTGGTTCATATTTTACCATGTATTTTTAATAGGGAAAAAATGCACCTATAATTAGCGAAATTTCCCATTTCCCGTTAAAAATTTTGATATTTGGTATTTTTTCTGGGGTATGATTTTTCTCTAATTTATTTTAATGAAAACCGCATCTTTCTACCATTTCTCAGTTTTGCTGTGAATTTATATCAGTCAGCAACAAAATTTCGGGGCGTGGCCGTTTTTTGACGCGTTATTGCTCGGAAACGATGAGAGCCGTGAACGTGAGCTTTGATTTACGGCGTCCCAGTGTATATATCTACTTAAGTTGAAAAGCGCAACATTATAGCTCAAGTAGTTTCTGAGATATAAGGGTGTGAAAAAGGGCTATTTGACGTCCTGTATATATAGTCACAACAAAAACATTGACATTTCACATATACATCATCATCATCATCATACATTACCCTTTCAATTTTCCATTTTACTTATTCTACGCTAACGCACTGTTGTGCTATTGGTTTGATACAAAAGTTTACTGTTTCAATTTTTTTTTAATGAAAATTCATTCTTTAAGGGCGTCAAATAGGGAGCGAATGCTTAAATAAAACATTTTTAAATACTTGTATGCATTTAAAATTGATGTTACCCCGGGTAGTGGGTGGATAGCTGCTAGTTACTAACAAAGTATTTGATAATTATACAAAAAAAAACTTACTTGATATGGAAATTGACCATCCTCAGCAACGAGTCCATTAACAATTCTACCACCTAATTTTGGTAATAAATTGGGTAAATTTTCTGGGCTTTCTGGATGATAATTTTCTTTATGAACGACTTCCTGCAGTGTCACCTATTAAGAAAATAAATTAAAATTGTCATCAATATTGATGGCCAAGTAAATTAATTAAAAAATAACACTTACTTCTACTCCTGCCACAAAAGCTATCAAACAACATGCTACGATTAACTTCATTTTTGTAAAATGCTTATTGATTCTGAATAAAATTTGGTTTATATACTAAAATTCTTATAATTTCATCTTTTAAATTTTTACGTAAACAGGTGAAGTGATGAGATTAAAAATTGGTGTTTTAATAATCTTAAATGCCCTCTTGTTTAAAGATACGTCATTCATATTCAAATGATAATTTTTTTAAATAATTTCAATCAAAGTTTAGATACTTAATATTTGCAATATCTTAAGTATATATCTCGAATATTTCGAATTTTTTTGAATATTACTTCAGAGAGTAAAAAATCTTATAACACAATCAAAATTTTTTGACTAAAAATTTATTTAAAAATTGCATGAAGCATTCTTTGGCTTAAAATGTAAATTAAAATAGTCAGCTCTCATCCAAAGTCCAAAAAAAGTTACATTGGTGAATTTGCTGCATAACTTAAAAAGCCTGATAGCCGAAAAATACGATCATCAAGCAATTAGAAATTGGATTGCGATTGTAAGACCAAACCTTGAATCATAAAATATATCAAAATTTCAGAATCAATAATAAACATAATATGTTCAATTGGCTTTATAATTTCACTGCTTCTTTTAGTCAAAGTTGCTAATCAATCAGTACAGGCTGTAACATTTAATACTGGAAGATTTCTTCTAAAAGTGATTTCCCATAAATCTTTAGGCATCGATTTTTCGAAAACTATGGTATATAACGAAAAAAATTTTTGTTTTCGTCTAATTTTAAGTTATAACAGAATCTACTCTAAAAACTTGAATCGGAAGTCTAGTATAATTTCGTACTTAATCATTTCATTACATAGCCTGGAACGTCCCTAAGGCATCAAAATTTTAGCTGCTTTATTTTGAAAACAATTACAAATATGTAGCTGTATAGAGAATAGCAATTGGAGATTTTATTGTTTTAAAAAAAAATTAAAGAGATTTATGAGTTAATCCACTGGATTTAAAAGGATTAATAACAAATCAACAACTGTTGCTAACAAAATCACTGTAATTTTACTTATCAAAATAATTTTTAATAATTTTTGTACTAATTTCGACTAAGAAACAAAGAAGAGAAATTAAGAAGAGTTAACTCTGGTTCTCGAGCAAAGCATTCGATGGGACCATATACGCCCGGCAGTTGTAAGTTCGCCTATCAGAATTTGGCGGCACTGATTGTATCGCACGACCATTTTCTCTAAAACTATAAAAGATAATCAGTTGAAAATTTGCAGGTAGCTTCTAATCTAAATCCAAAACAAATGCTTGCTCACATTTTCCCACCAAAGGGGGGAAAAATGAATTCCTCCCTACTAAGCATTCGGAATACTTAAATGATTCCTATGTTCAAAATCCTTAAAAGAAAAAAATTCCTTTTCAATAAAATACATCTAATGATCAATTGCTTTCTAGAAGGTACTAAAGACACTACAGCAAAAAATATTTTTGCTTTAACATATCTTTATATTTCCACCGATATACCATGTAGAGAGTTTGTTAGCTTCAAGGTAATTTTAAGCCTCTTCTGTTATTGTGGTTTTTTGGTAAACATATAAGTTCTGTTTAAGTAATTATTTTTGAAATCTTTATTGTGTGCTTATCATATAAAATATGCATTCAGAATAGGCAGTAGCCGCGACTGGTTGGTTGGTTATTGATGGTTATAGCCATGCTGTATAAATTATTATTTAACAATGTTACCTACATGTTATTTAATAATTTAATTTAATTGGTTGTATTGTCAATCAAAATGGATTATTGGATACCTACTTATGTGTTTTAATAACTCACATAAATTATTTGTTTAAAACGATAAAAAAATGCACGTTAAAAAATTAAGCGTAGGTAAAAGTTTAGAAGCAGGGATCAAAATTTGCATTTATGTGTTTATGGTCATTTTTATTAAATATAACACTGGAGATAATCTCCGCTTAAAGCGCTGTCCATTATTCCTCAAGCCTATGTATTGTTTTTGAGAGTTATAAACAATCGGTGAGAGTTATAAACAATATCAATAGTAATTTACTTTCTTTTTATTTATAGGCAATTTTATTACAGATATGATGTACAAATTACATAAGGAACAAAATTAAATGTTAATATTATTTCTCTAGCCTGTTTTTTTCTTTAGCGATATATTTTTAGACCGTTAGTCTATTTTATGTAATTAGCTAGGACGATAAACTTTAAATTGAGGCGTAGATCATGAAATTTAAAAAAGAAGTAAGAAAGATCTCGCGTGGACAAGAAAAAACTGGCTAAAGTAATGATAGTAAGTATTACAGATAAATTAAAAAGACTGCTTCTCGATTACATTTTAAAATTTTTTTGTCGATTAGACGAAAAGTTTATTTCCACTTTTTTAAAATTAATGTAATTAAAAGAAGAAATTTTCAATCTATAGAAGATATTCTTGTAGAAAAAGTAGTTCTATGGATAATGGAGGGAGAGTAATATTACACATAAAATATTCAAGAAAATGATTATTGGTTATTTATAAATTATTTTTTTTGAAATAATACTTGTTCACAATAATTGATGATAAGATTAATGCGTTGCTTGTCGTTCGAAAAAGTACACATTTACCTGGTAGGTCCTTAATCGTTCTGGTTGTAATACAACATATATAATCTGAATGTTATTTTGTGGTTCTGCTGTAATTAATTAATTTTTTCATCGAAACGATAACCGTAGGGTATAATTTCTCTTTCAGCTATTTACTTACACCAAAACTAAAACAGAAATCGAAAAAACAATATTTAATCATTGCAAACCTGTACAATAGATGACTAAACGGAAAAAGGTCCTATTATCTATTTTTGTCTAGAGGGCATTTTTTCTGAAGTTTTTTTTTTAATTTTCAAGATAATTAAATATAAATAATTATTAAATTGCAAGATATGAATGAACAACATATATTGTACTTATTTATAATGCGATAACAAATTTCTTTGGTTATAAAACCATAATTTCCTTCATAAATTGATTTACTGTGTACGTAAAGATAACACTGAACTTGTGTCACTAATTTTAATGCACATTTCATAAGCATACATGTATCGACTAAAATGAATTAATAGCAAAAAGGAATACAGAAAAGGGTCATCACTTTTTAATCCTCCTTAATAATTATTTCCCTCTAAAAAAGATAAAATAAAAAAAAGTATTTTATATAAAATTGTATTTTAGGAGCTATTTTCATTATTTAAATCGATATTTTAGGTAATTTTTGTTTGTGTCTTAAAAGTTTTTGGTAGTTCCACGGAAATTCCGTAAGGAAACATTCGTTTCCCATTTTCCAAGTCCTTAATCTTCAAGAAGATATGCAAATTATCTTAGTTCTAAATATATTTTTGAAGTTTAACTACAAAATTATTTCCTCATCCTTATCACAATAGATACTTATTCTTTTCAGGCCTTTTCTAGGAAGCACCTGTATCTTTCATCCTCGAAAGTACGGACTCAAAGTAAAATTATGTAGTTAACTTCATACACGCCATATATTGGGAGTTACAGAATTTGATAATCGAAGACATACACTGTACAGAGGTATTATATAACATTCAAAATACAGTTCAAAAGCAAAGGTTATCATTTTTATCATGAAATTCAACTCAGTTAGTGTGTAGCGTATATTTTAATTTTGATCGGCTTTTAATTTTAGTAACGTTTTCAAAAATGAATTGTTTTCATATAAAATTTTTAGTAATTATTAAAATAATTTTTATTTTAATTAATGTAGTTTGTAGTGAGATCGATAATCTACCGAAAATTCGGCAGCAAGATGGAAAAGTTTGCATTGGTGATCAATGTATTGACGACAAACAAATGGCAGAAATGCAAACATTTTTAAAACCACGTAAGCATTGGTCAATTTTCTAAAAAAATTAAGTAAACATTTTTAAATGCTCCTGTGGTGTGCATACTATTTATTTGCTCGATGGAAGAAAAATGCCGCAACTTCGTTTAGTACAGCCGGACAATAGTTGACATTTCTGCCTGGCTTCAAAAATAGTATAGTGCACACCATGTTCATTGTTGCCCGAGGCGAAGCTGAGACATTCATTACTTGCTCCCGTGGTGTGTATACTATTGTGGATTTATAATTAATTAAGAAATTTTGTTTCAGTTTTTGAAAAAATGTACAATAAAGTATTTAAAAATAATCCGAAATTTAAAGATTTACAAAATATGCCTCCAGATGCTATAGCAGCTGACACTAAACTAAATGAAGAAATACAAAGGGAACTAATGAAAGCGGCATATGAAGAATTAAAAGATAAAGACATAAATGAAGTTATGAAAGCAATGTCACACTTGAAAATTGACGAAAATGTAAACGCTGTTAAACGAGAGTTAAAGAAAACTTTCGACGAATACGACGCTGATGGTAAGCATTTTTTACTGAAATTGGTCGGCTTTTCTCAAATTATAAATATTTTAGTTTATTCATGAATCAGTTCAGACTTTTAATCGAATATTTATTTATTTGACTTCTAAAATTACTTTAGGTAATGGTGTAATTTCTTATATGGATGTGGCTGACATTTTGAAAGAAAACCTTAAGGCTGGAGATGAGATTGGTGACGATGATGATGATGATTCACTGAGCGAAGGTGAAATCAATGCTTTAATCCATGAAATCGATAAAGATAAATCAGGAAACATCAATTTTAAAGGTACCTAACTTATTTCAAAATACTTTGAATACAAAACTAAAAGTTTATTTTATTTTTAGAATTCAAGGAATTATTCCCAAAAGTACATAAAAAACAATTGTACAGAACTCCAACTCAAAAAGAACCCAAGCATGGTAAAAAGGTTTCCAAGAAGCTAACAAAAGAAGAGTTATAGGTTAAATTGTAATAAAAGAATAAAAAGAATATTTAAAAAATTACTTTGATAATTTATTTTGTAGGCAACTTTAGATACACATATGTTTTAATGTTGCGTATATGTTAATAGCTACATATGAATTTTGTGTAGCATTATAGCAAGAATCAATTCATTTGTGATAAATAGAACTTCAAGAATGGTTTCACGGTGCTCGAACTAATCCATTGGATTGATAACTTTTATGTGATACTCATCAACAAATATTTCTTAATTGAAATACATTTTCAAATCTTTAAGTCTCAACTTTACACGTAAATTAAAAATAAAAAAAATTATAATGTGAATGTCAGAAATTATTTATTTTAAAAAAAAATTTTAAAAGATTTATTCTCCAGTCATGACTTCCATAAATTCTGGAACAAATAAAAAAAATATTTTAGGTATTTTTTACAACTAAAAAAGAAGAAAATGGGTTTTACCTTCAAAGTCTACGGTTCCTGAACCATCAGAATCAATTTCTTCAATCATTGTATCTAAATCTTCTGCTGTAATTTTATCATCCAATTCTTTTAAAATGGAACGTAAAACGTCGGTTGTAATATAACCATTACCTTTAAAGAAAGAAGCCAATTAAAATTTGTATGTTCAGTTGTATATATTTCTAAAAATAATACCTTCTCTGTCATACAACCGAAAAGCTTCTCGAAGTTCTGCTTGCATTGCTTCAGTATCTTCTTCAACTAGAAATCTAGCAGCTAATTCACAGAACTGTTTGAAATCTAATTGTCCAGTGCCTTCACTATCAAATTCCAAAATAATTTCTGCCAGAGTTTCATCATCAACTTGTTGGCCAAACATATCCAAAATTGTACCAATCATGTCTGTTGGAACTGATCCTTTCTTCTCTTTGTCAAATGTATTGAATGCATTTTGAAGAACTATAAAAGGATATTTAATTAGCAATCAAATTCTCAATAGAAGTAAAACATCTAATTCGGTTTTATTCCGATGTTTTTCAATTTTTTAAATTGTGTTAAATTCACTCTTTTTTTTCGGTAATTTTCGTTGAAGATCATATTTCTCCCATCTCCAATTCTCCATAATATTTTTATTGAAATAGGATGTTTATCTTATCAAGTTTTTGATCAACGGAAAAGCACTTTCCTATACGATTGAATTCCCAATCATTCAACTCAATTTTGTGATGCTGTAAGTCTTAAAAAGCACGAAAAAGCTTGATTTTTAAGACAAGCACAGAGGAAAATTTAGCTTTTGAATTTTGAATCTATCTATTAGGTCCATAATATTAGCCCGTCAGCACTTGCGTTAATCGATCAATTTTCTTTAATCGCTTCAATTTCAGCATATTTTTATCACAAATTTTTTTTATTTTACTTAGTATGACTTATATCAAACTAACGAAAGTACACACCATTTTTGCTCACACCATTTCTTTAGTGATGAGAGAAGTTCTCGCCATTTCTGTAGGACTTGAAGAAAATATCTTTTTTAAAACTATAGATAGTTTCCAAAAATTCAAAAAGTTCATAATTCGAGAATAGATAAAGTTATTTCAAGATAGAGAAAGTTTAAACCACCCATTTAGGAAATAAAAAATAAAAGTTATTTATGTTTTAAATCGAGCGTGAGCAAAATTCTCATAACGCGAGTGCGGACAGGTTAAGAATTTAATACATCTTAAGAATTTAATTCAATTGCAAAAATAAGGATAGTACTTACGGGCAATTTGGTCTTTATCTAGCTCATCCTGTAAAAATAAAAATAATTTTAGTAAATTACTTTCAATGTTATATATTTATTTTAAATTTAAACTTTTGTACAATTGTTCGTAAATTACACAGACAATTGTCAATTTATTGAAATGGTTACCAATATTTTTGCAAATTTTTAATAGTAAATTTTATTGTCCATGATTTTACTGATAGTTTTTATATGACTGATTATGACGAGAACAGAGTTACAATTTTTATTCGTGAAAATTATTGAGAATACTGCTTTTTGTTTGAAAATTCTTAATACCATCGTAAGCTTAAAATTTCAGAATATAGTTTTTTTTTTTCATAAAAAGCTTTATGTTCATTTTCGTTATATCAGCACTCAAACTTTTTATTGAATGTTTAACAAAATACTAGAAAGACAGAATATTCATCCATTTTACACTAGTCGCATGACTTTACTTTCAAGAATTTTACCAAATAAAAAATATTTTAAACTCTTTATAACGAGGCGACACACAAATAGTTAAATTATGGCAGCTAGTAAAAACTTTCACTAATACAGATATTGCAAGGTTCAATTTAAATTTTAAACTAATTTTCCAAATTATACAAAGCTTTAAAACTTTAATACTTTTATTTTAAAATGCACTAACCATTTTTTTTTTACTATTAGTTAATTAAGTAGAGAATTAATGAAATAGTCGTCAATCACAGCGACAAATGATTAAACTAAGTGATTATCGAATTAATTTTCGGATCATATATTTATAAAAATAATTTGGCATTGCTAATTGATTTCGTTTTATCAATTGACTAATTAATAAACAATTATATTTTTTTTGAATATGCCTTACTGTTAGTTGTCAATCTTTCAGGTATTTGAACTTGACATTCTAGAAACAGCAAAGAGTTATAAAATGGTGCTATGTTATATATACGTAATTGTTAATGACTTACAATTCACTAAAGTGAACTTGAATTTTCGACCTAATATAATATCAACCAAGTATTTCGATGTTGCTAAGGCAGTCTCCTGATAGTTAAAATCGAGTACGTTTAAAACAAACTGCGAATGGCTGAAAATACTTTTCTAAGGGGTAATTTTGTACGCTAATCACGAATTTTTGGGTCATTTTGCTCCCCGAGTTGACGAACCCTATACTACTGTATTCGTTATAAAATTTTAGAAATATCATTTTACAATTTTACCCCGGCAATTATAAAGTTCGAATGATGATATTTTTTTTATCCTTTCACTGGGAAGTTAATCGTATGGACCTTTCGAGTCGCACCTAGACCGTTTTTTATTTATCGTAGCCATGAACATTTTTTTTGTTTTTTTGTTGATAAAATTTAATTTTCATCTGGTAAGCAGATGAGTGAAGATCGATCTTAATTGAGATCCTCTACAATATGAGCTAGTTTTAAATAAAGTATACTTAATTTTTTCTTACCTTTGTTTTATGAATTATATCTGCTAAAATAGCATCAACTTAAAGTAAGTATATACATATTTAACCAAGCAGTGGGCAACAAAATAAGTTCGATTGTTGTCTTTTTTTTATATGAATTGCATTTCGAACAAGTTATGAAAAATAAATTGAAAAAAAATATATGTATAAAATAAAAAAATAAACGCCCCCGGGTGGGCTCGAACCACCAACCTTTCGGTTAACAGCCGAACGCGCTAGCCAATTGCGCCACGGAGGCTATATGAAAATATGCAAATATTTGCATACAATACTAATTTCTGTCTAATATAGTGAACAACCCTGTAATTTGCATGTAATAAATTTAGTTTTAAAAGTCTTTACCTTAAAAAAGGGTGGAAAGATAAGTATTTCTTAGTGAAATCAGACACTCTTTAATAGACCAGCCAATTAAGCCGAGAGTGTATTGTTTGCTGTTGATTTGTTAATTAAGTGCAAATTATTGTAACTGAAAATTTATCATTTGATTTAATTGATCTCATCATATCATTCTAACTTGTAATAAAGCAAAATATTGGAAATAACATTGTGTGTTTTATTTATAATTTCAAATTTTATCGAGAAAAATCCTGGACGAGAATTAATAGTGCCTCGAGAAATAGAAAAGGTCGAGAAACTATAAACCTTGGTAATTTACCGAATGCTGTGAGATTACGAGCCAGGAAAATCGTAATGTACCTAAATGTCGAATTGGCTTGGAGTTTAAAAAAATGGACAATTCTATTTCGATCATATATTTCGTTAGCTCTACTCTACCAAATACTTGTTCCAAGATTTTCAATAAAATGAAAGTATCACCTAATTGTAATTAGACAATATTTTTAGACAATATAATTTAGCTTTTAATTGACGATTTAACGAACTTAGCCCATCTGATAACTATAAATGATACATTTTTTATGACATTTTATTGATTTAGAAACACGCCTGCCATACTTTTTCTATCGAAAAGAGTACATGACTATTTTTAATTAAATTAATTTAAATCGATTTTTTCCATGAACGGTTTTATTTTCTTAATTAAATTATCTTTCTTCTGGTAACAACCATCGGTATGAATAAATAAGTCAATACAGAATACCGATCTGTTAACCAATCGAAATATAATTAAATTACGAAAATAATGGTATAACCTTGTCTGTAAAAAACCGTTTATGGAATAAATTGGTAAAAATTTAATTAAAAAAAGCCATGAACACTTTTTGTTAGCAAAACTGTGATGGGTGTGTTTATAAATCATTAAAATTTCATAAAAAGTATTTCTTATCTGGTTATCAGATGGGTAAGGATCGACCTTAAAACATTTCGAAGACTAGAAGACTGTATTTTTGCCTAGGGGATGAAGAAAAAAAATATTTTGTTGGAAAAATTATTTATTTATATATATTTGTAATTTGTATTATTAAATAAATAACAAAATAAAATTATTAACAATATTTTATAATAAATAAATAAATTAAATTATTAAACTGCATAGAAGAAGGTGTCCAATTTCTTGTACCCAACAATACGGGTAGAGGTACCTACTACATACGAGTAGGAGTTGAATGAAGTGATTTATAATAATTACGTATTTAATTAGTGTTTTTCAATAAATATAAAATGGTGTAGATATTATTATAATTATTATAAGACGGACATAATTTTATTATTTGGTTATCACATGTTTAATTTTCTTAGTGCAAAAATTGTAGAAAGAATTCATTTATAAGATTATATCTTCTTTATGATTAATCATCACCACCAGTCATGACTTCCATGAATTCTGTAACAAATATACAAAATTTTATAACTTTCTTCAGTTATTAATATATTTCATAATTATTATGCCAGTGGCGCCAGAAGGAGCAATAAATTTTTGCGGAACGTTGCGTTAAAAAAAGTAATAACTTATTTGCCCGCTCCGAAAAATATATTAAGATTTAATTTTTTTTTTTCATTATGCAATTTTTTTTTCATATCTGTAATAAAATTGCCTATAAATGAAAAGAAAGTAAATTACTGTTGATATTTATCCATATGTATATTATTTTTCTAGAATGTTTTTAGACGCTTCAGAATTCCGCGCAACTCCAGACAAATTTTTGCGTTTTGGTGAACAAAAACCAGTAATTTTTTATTGAGGAGAATATCAATAGTTTAAAAGTAAGAAACTTACCATCGAAATCAACGGTACCGGAACCATCAGAATCAATTTCTTCAATCATCATGTCTAAATCTTCAGCTGTAATTTTATCATCTAATTCTTTTAAGATTTCTCTTAAAACAGCTGTTGTGATGTAACCATTACCTGCAATTAAAGAAGATAAATACTACATTAATTTTTCACATTGAAATAAATTTTTTTGTTAATAACATTATTTTTATTTAAAAAAAATTTTCATTTTTAATTTTATTTCGTCTTCGAAAATGTGAAGCCTATGTCCCAGTCACTTTTAATGGGAAGTGCTACAACATTCGAAGAATGATTTTTCTATTTTTCAGAACTGAATGTAATTTTTTGTTAGTTCTAAGCAATTTAATATTTTGATTGAAATTTTGATCATTTTCTACCTTAAAAATTTCCAATTTAAAAATATCTGTTTGAATTTTGAGATAAACTAAAAAAAATTAATTTTGAGATGTTCATTTTGTGGACAGTTTTCATTACATAACATTATAATTGTAAATAGGTATTTTGTGATTATATTACAACTCGTAATTTGAATTAATAGTTAGTATTAAATAATTTATTTTTAGAATTTGATGAATGAAGTAAATAAATTATCATATTTCTTTTATATACAGTGTGTTAATTTTATATCTATGGCCATTATATTTTGTGCTTTCTATCTAGGCAATGATTAAGAATATAATAGTTAAAAATAACTCTTAATATCGTAGCTTATGAGTTTCAATTATATCTTAGATATGGAGCAAATGATTCACATTGTTTAAGTTTCTCCTCAAATAATGTTAGTGTACTATTACATAGATTATTAATTTTAAACATAAGAATGTTCAAACTATTCACAAGTAATACTAAATAATGTAGTAAGTTATTGTGAAAAAAAAATATTATAAGTTATATCAAACGAATTTGAGAGATATGGAGTAAACCGTCAAATGATCTACGAACGAAGTTTAAAGATATATTTTTTATTTGCCGTGAGATTCTTTTGATTGACATTCTGTATAATATACCTAATACATTACATTACGCATTATATTAAAAAATTATGTTACTGTTTGCCAAATATCATCTGTATACATCCTCCAACGCAACATGTGAATTTAAAAAAATAAATATTAAAAAAAAAAAAAAAAACGAATACGCAACGAAATGAAAAATGAATTTAAGTGTTTCTTGATGTTTTTATACGCTAACTTAAATTATCTAAACATAAAATGATGTGTAGCATAAATTTGCGTAGGAGGATGGTGTCCCACTTGATGTTATAGGAATATAAATTTTGTACATTATTGAGATTTTTTAAATTTGTTTACAAAATGGCTGAATGGCTAAGTCCTGAAATAAAAAAAGAAGCAGACAGATGAATAAATGAAATTGGGGATCTAGGAGGAAATACGACAATATATGTGGATAATTATACCTGCTATAGCCAAAGTAGTAGTATACTATAGCCAAAGAGTACAAGCTGTATAAAACTGAAAAGCGAAAATCAGATTCGGATGGGAACCTGGATACAGTGATTTGAACAGAGACATAAAATCTAACTTTGTCAGTAGCACTGGCAAAGGAAGAAGCCTAGCAGCACAAAAGAAAATCATAAATAAAACAATCTCAATGAAACAGAAACAAAGTTTGGCAAATCATAGAAACTATATAATCGGATCACTGTGAATTGAACGAGTTACGGAAAAAGCTACATAACTATTTAAGTACAGGAAAGATCTTGTACGCGTAGCCACTGGAATAATTACAGGCAACATGTGCAGGAAGAATGAACTTTTAAAAAGTTAAATACTGACTGTCAATGACTAATTAGATATCTAATTTCTATTTAACTGAGTAAATTGTTGTGAAGTATATACGATAATTCAATCACTTGGATTCAAACCTTGGACCTTTGTCTGAGGGAAACGATTTAGCTATTGCTAGTAATTCCAGGGCTTTCTAGGAGTACGACGACCTTATATATCGCATGCAATGTATCAAAATATGTGTCATTTGTATACAATCCATCCTTATCTATGTATTTTTTTACCGCTACATAACACTCTCTCGGAAAACCATAAAGTGTGTCTGTGTTTTTTATTTGCATGGTTACTTTTCATTGTAGAAGCCAATAAAAAGTTTTTAATCGTAAATAAAAAAATTATAATACAAATTGAGCGAATTAAACGGTTGAAAGTGAAATTTTATACAGAATTATATTAATTAGTAAAAAATTATATTTTAATCCCAATCATTTATCAGAACGAGGGCTTGTGTAAATTATTGTCAACTATTACTTTTAATTAAATTGCCTACTGTTCACTGTAAATAAAAAAGGTGCACCCAGTGTGAACCAATTGAAAACGCTATACAATTTTATGTTTTGCTCTCACACTATAATAAAACAATGAACAAAATTTTTTGGCAACAGCGCAACTTTTCAATTAATGAGCGTATCAATTTCATTTTATATTAATATAAAAAATTCACTTTTTAAATTTATTTGGAAATTGTTTTTTTTTTTGTACAAAATTTAGAAATTTCTGTCGAAGAACTATCGATAATTTAACTAACGATAAACACTCGATAAAAATTATAAACACGAACGCTATGAAACAACCAATCACTTATATATTTTAAAATCACGTATTGATTAATGAATTGTTAATAAACAATAACTGTTTATGTGTTTACCTTCTCTGTCGTATAATCTGAAAGCTTCTTTAAGTTCAGCTTGCATTGCACCTGCATCTTCTTCAATTAAGAATTTAGAAGCTAAGGTAACGAATTCTTCAAATTCAATTTCACCAGAACCGTCTTCATCAACTTCATCAATAATATCTTTTAACATTTTCTCAGTGAGTGAAATACCCAACATTCCAAGGATTGTACCAACCATAACTGTACCAATACATCCTTTCTTTTCTTGGTCAAATGCGTCGAAGGCATTTTTAAGGACTAAATAAAAAAAAGTACAAAAATTAAATTTTAAAAATTTTTTAGAAAATATATTTATATTATTTTTAAACTTACGGGCAATTTGTTCTTTGTTAAGTTCTTCCTAGAATTACAAGAAAAATAAAATTAATAATATTATTTATTATTAAAAAAAACTTAAATTTTTTATTTTAATAAACTAACCATTTTATTTATATTTTGTGTTCACTGATACAATGAAAGTTCACAGTCTAATAAAGATATTTGATTAAAAAACTAAAAATTTGTGGAAAGACTGTGGAAGTTTTCACTTAAAAATCGAATTCTTTCGATGTGGTCCTCCTTATAGTATATCAGAGTGGCTCTATCTGACGTGAATCTTTTTGAAGTGGGGGTGAATACATATTAATATATATATATATATATAATATGTTATTATAACGATACCGTGTACCACATTTATCGTTTTTAATTCTTTTAATAATATTTAGAAATAATTCTGTATTTTATATAGTTGGTTTATAATAATCGTTTATTTCTCTACGTCTTTATATATTAATTTTTTTTTTAACTTAAATACAATTATTATTATTTTACTGCCAGCTGTATTTAAACTACAAACAACTATAATCATTATTTATTTATTCTATACCAACTAAAATATTTTTACTGATTATTATTGAAATTTTCCATAAAAATATAATATTTTATTTCAATTTAGCTTTTTCGATTTTACTCGTGATTTTCTTAATTTTTATAAATTGAATATTGACTGAATATATAAACAAAGTGCGGGGAGTACAAAATATAATTTTCTCAAGAAAACGACGCTCTTAAAAAGAAGAAAAGGAGAAATCGACATAATGTAATTAACTAATAGCAATCTTTCGATAATTGGGAAAATTTGTTGTTGTGATGATTTTTCTTGTTGCGTGTTTAAAACTATATTTTTTCAATTTTTCACATAATGTGGTAACTTAATTGACGCTAAACCTTTCTAGCGTGCATAGAAACAAAAAGAGTATTTTTGGAAAATTTAAGTCTTTTATGGGGTTAACTTTTATGGGGTTAGTGAGTTTACCTTCAAACTTAATAAAAATAATATTATATATAATAGGATTTAACCTCCGTTTTTCAAATATCTATCTATAACAGAAGCCAGCCACATAATTATTTGTTTAATCTTTATTTATTTTTATTTTTAAACTACATTCAATATACAATAAAATTTGTATAATGTGGGCGGAGTTGATCACTTCGTTCTAATCCAAGCAACGACAGTGTCATCAACTTTACCACCCCATTTTTTATAATTGCTCACACTGCCGCTGTCTTCGAACCGGCAACCTTACAGTTAATAGCCGAACGTTTCAAAGGCGATTTGAATCGCACAACTACCAAGTCAGAATTCGTCAGTATCTTAAAAACTACTGTAATGATTTTGATGAAACAATTGTAACACCACCTGGAGAGTATACCCTTTCAATTAGCACTACATATGTGTACCTTATTTTAATAGAATCGATGCACAGATGAAAATTTAGTGAGTGAACAATCAATTATTCAATTTTTTCTACCCTTAAAATACGGGTTCACTTAGAGCCTCGTCCGTTTTTTCGTCGATTATATAGTTATTTTCTTCGTAAAAGTAACACAAACTTCCAGCTGCTTAAATTGTTTTTAAATATATTATTGCAATCTTATTACACGTGTTATCATTTTATGTGTACCTACGTCGTACTTATTGTCAACTTTTATTTATTGTGTTGCAATGTAAACACAGAAAACTAAAATTGGATTAACTTTTACAATAGTCGTTATTAATTACAATTACAGACTCTAATAATCAATTAAAGAGATAAATGAGTATTAAAGACATTAATTATTTACCAACTATTTTAATTGCAATAATTTCAATATAAATTAAGATAGTATGAACGTTTTTATTAACGAAAGGGCATAGAAAGTACAACAATTTTCTAACAGTATTAGTTCTATTTAATACAATTCTGCTGGCCCAGAACGCTCGCTGTTTATTATCTTAGCCAGAAAAGCTTTATAAAAGATATGAAAGATATGGGGGGCAAAATATTTTTTGGGTTAAGCCATTTGTAGTATGGATTAAGAAACTGAGCGACTTAGTGTAAAAGTGAAGGCTGAAAAAATAAATTTAGACACTTCTTCCTGCAACCATTGGAGGGTGGGAATGTGCTTTTCCTACGAAATTTATAGACTATTTTTTCTGAAATTGTTAAACAATACCGTTTTCTGGTGTCAAAACGGTTAAGGAAAGTCGCTTTTTACGCCAGTCAAATCTTTAACATTAAATTTGCAAAACGCGAAAAGCTACTTCTGCATAATCCGTAAAAACTGCAAAATTTTCGGACTTTTTCCAGTTTTTGTAATTTATTAAAAAAACTACGAGTTTTTGACATTTGCTATACTATTATTTTGAAAGTATATTAAAGAAAAATTGACGCCTATTTTATAAGGTTTTCACAAATGTTAAACTTTTTTTTATTACTTTCTTCGTAGCAGCAGCGAGAAAATGGATAATATAAAAGTTAAAGCGTCAAGCCATAAATAACCAATTTCAAATTTTATCAAACATTCAAATTTCCCTAGAAAACAACCAAAGAGGAAATGGCCAAATGCCTTTTTCTCACATTTGAATTAACACTGGCAAGTCTTAATAATCATATTTAGAATATATATATAATATATACCTATATATTATATATATGCTTATGTTTAATATTTCATGATAATTTTATTTGAAAATATAATTTAGCAAAACTTTTAAAAATATTTGTATACCTAAACTAGATAATTAAATATATTATGTTTTACAAAGTGCTATTAATTAGTTTGACATAAAAAAATAATAAGACGCTTCTGATCATTATAAAAATTGAATAGACGTGTTTCACAGTGATTGATTGATTGGAATCGATCACAAAATAGTTGAAGTTTTTTTAAAAAATAGTATACAAAATTTGTTGGCAAGATATAATGTTGTAAAATGTGTATATATTAAACATTTATAAAAAATATATTTGAATTATTTTCTAAGACTACAATCAACATAAGTTTTCTTAAACTTGATAAATGGGAAATATCGAAATAGGATTTTTGTTCATTTCAATTTTTTCAAGATATCTGCTGTGGCGTCCTGAAGCGACCCCATGTAAAGATAACTACCTGGGGCCCTTTTCACCATAGTGTTACGATATTCATTTCATAAATGGATATATATTATTTGTAGGCAGGTCCGTTACTAGAGCGTGGCAAAGGAAGAACCTGCCACCGGCGCATAAGAAAAAGAGGCGAAAAACAAAACGTATGTTTTATACATGAAACAAAAAGTTAATAAAGAACCATGTAAAAGGCGCTCATTAATTTACATAAAGTCATAAAGTTAAAAATTCGATTTTTTTTATCACACAGGAAAATTTGATCCGATCTTATTGGAATTTTTTTTCGAAACCCACTAATTTTGGGTTATTCTTTTCAGCTGTGATGTCAAATTTTCGTTAGCTATCACTTGTGTGCTGAATTCCGGAACCAGGATTCCACATTCTGGAAATCTATTAGAGCTAGGTTAATTTTGATCACAAAGGAAAGTATGAACCAAATTTAGTAGGATTATATACTTGGTTTATCAAAATTGGATAAAATTTGGAAATGATAGAGCAAAATTAAATTTTTGGATTCTGATGACGTCATAAAGTTAAAAAATTCGTTTTTTTGATAACACAGGCAAATTTGATCCGATCTTATTGGAATTTTTTTTAAAACCCACTAATTTTGGGTCATTATTTTCAGCTGTGATGCCAATTTTTTGCTAGCTATCACTAATGTGCTTAATTCCGTAACCAGAACTCCATATTCGCGCTATGTATCCTCGTTACGGCTCTGTTTGGGGGTGCCAAATCATTGCTACCCGAAATATTGCAGTTACTACACCTCTGTTTGTGTGACTTTCATACTAGATTTTTGGATTCACACGCTGAACTTTTGATGAAATTTTATTTAGTCTAAGAGGTAAGCGACACAAAAATAGGTACGTTTTAAGTATATAATAGGGATAAGATAAATAATAATTTGTTTTATATTCCCATCCAAAAGTGCAGGTAATTTTATTTAAAAAAAATTTTTTTTGGACATTTCCCAATTGAAATTAAATTTAATAAATTAAATTTTAAAATTCATTTGTCATCCTTTAAAAAAATATTTATTATAATGTTTTCTAAATTGAAGTCACAGTATTTCTTCTATAATACATGCATGCCAAATAATATAATAGTTTTCCAATCACTTTGAAAATTTATTTTTCTTATTGTAATAATTTTTAACTGTTTAGAATATAATTATATTTATTCATACTTATTTTTAGTGTAAATCAATTTCACGGGATTGTACTTGAAATTAAATGATATATTAATGTGAATCGTAAATATTTTTAATTTTATAAAACGCATTACTCAAGGGATCCGGGCGATGTCCGGGAAAAATTCCTGCGACGTGGCTGAATCGAGATTTTAATACGAGTCCAATATATCGTCATATCTGCCGTTTGTCATCAAGACTCGATATCGTAATTATAACATAGGAACCTTTCAAATTCGAAAATCTGAAATAATTCTGGTCAGACAAGATTGGGTCATTTTTGGGTCGGCTTATCTGCCACTTTAATTCAGTCGGCTTATCTGTCACTTTAATCAAAGGTCAAGTAAGTGAAATTTGGGGTGTGCATATCTCAGGCCCACGCCTCTATTATATCTGAATATCATGTTTTATGGGTTTAAAACCTTAGCGCACCACCCCAAAATTGACCTTAAAGTAATTGTATGTGTGATCTAAGTAAATGTAATAGAAATCTCTCTTGGGAGTGCAACTCAATTTAAGGTTTTGCGTCCATAAAAATTCAATTGGAGCGTTCTGTAATAATCTGTAATGAAGATTTGTAATAATTGATTGAATTTATAAGTCCACATAACTCTTTAACCATTGGGTTTTGGGCAAAAGTATATAAGGCACTTAAAATTTCCAAAAGAATACAATCTTAAACCGGTATATATTTCTAGGCTAACTCTGGGCAGTATTCTGGAGAATAAATTCAAAAATCAATGCTATTACCTTAGTTACCACCAATTAAATATGATTTGATTGATTATTTTAATAATAGCGCAAAATTATGAGTACAATATTTTTCGAAGGCAATAGTTTTTAATAATTCTTTAAATATGTATAAATAATAAAAAATAATAAAACAATGAACATAAAACAAAATAATTTAACAATACAAATACGTTTGGGGGCCTAAATTTTTCATAAATTTTTATAAAATGAATAATTTTATTTATTAGTTCAACTAAACTAACGTTAAGACAGGTGGGTGCATCACTTATTTCAATTGAAATGAATGAAAATAAAAAACGAAAACGTATTAATTACAAACGGCTTCAGGAAATATCAGAACCATATGATAGAAATATAACATATCCATATCATACAAGTTTAGACGATGAATGGAAATCGGGTGTAAAAAGATCAGCCTTAATTGGGCCAATACCATCACGTATCAATCAATTAGCAATACCAGCAAAACGTTATCTAATTAAAAAGAAGTATGCAGATCCATTTAAAGTGAGAAGTTATATAACAGCATTAGGTCCATTTATTGGACCATTTCCATCACGAATCGATAAATTAGGAACACCAAATGCACGATATTTAATTAAAGAACCAAAAATTTCAAAAGTATTCAAAGTAAAACGTAAAGCATTAGTTGCAAAATTAACAAAACGTATACAAAATTTAAGTACACCAAGAACACGAATAAATGAAAATATACATTCAAGAAATTCAACATTTAACGTTCAATTAAATGCATTACATTACCATCCAACTAAACGAATTAAGCGATTAGCTCAACCAAAGAAATATTACGTTCAAAACACCTAATAATAATATAATAATAATAATGGGGCTATAACAGAGGCCACTCACATCATTATTTCAAACTATTTATAAATCTAAATATTTATCAAACTCTCCTGATAAGTTTTAATTCAATACCCAAAAAATGATAAATTTAATATTAATTAATAATAATAAAAATATACTATCAAAACGATGTCTTATCAAGAATACTTTTATAAAAAAAAGTTTATGGTTCTTCGATCCCTCGCTTATTTAGGTTCTACTGTACAAAAAAAAGGTATTCTCTTTATTGGAAACTGGCAAATCATTATGTTATTGATAAAACAATCAAAAATAAATTGATAGATAATTTTATTTACAAACTAATTTAAGAAAAAAATTGTATTATTTGTATTTACTTTTGAGGTAATTATTTTAACTAGGAGTATACTTGATGCCATTAAAAATGCACAAGTTAAAACATTCTAAGTGCTATTATTATAGCATTACATGTGATGAGCTTACTTAGAATGTTTTAACTGCTGCGATTTTATTGAAATCGAGTACAACGTACAAAAAACGTCATGCAATTCAATAAAATACATAATTAATTATAAAATGATAATATAAAAATAAAAAGTTGGTATAAAATTAAGTTATTTAATATAAGGTATTATCCATTAACTGTGACATTTCAAAAAAAATGATTATTATTCAAGTCATTATTTTGATTTTGATTTCATCTTCAAATGTTTTATCTATTGAAACTTATCAAATATCAAATACATCAACATTCATTGAAATCGTTTTGAAAATATCAAATATATTTAAAGAAAAGAATTTAAATACAATTATATTATATACTTGTAATAATGGTTTGTATTTATTCTGTAAAACTTGACTTTTGCAAAAAAAAAAAAAAATAATAATAATAAAAATTAATGGTTTAAGATGTGAATTAAAATCGACTTTCATCCATCTGCTTCTCGCATGAAAAATATTTTTTATGAAATATAAAATCTTAACAAATATCCCAGCAATGGGTTTCTTAAAAAGATATAGTCAAAGGTACTTTTATAGTGAAAATGCAAAGAGTAAAATTTTTTGAAATTTTTCATTGACATTGCATGTTTAATGAATTTGGGTCTAGTTTTCTCAAAAGAAATCGATAAAAATATCTGCTATTTTTGCTCACATCACAAAAAATATGCATTTTCTCTTTCCCTCTATAAAATACGAATCACCTAGAGAAAATAAATGGTTAAAGTTGATCACCTTTAAGTCTAGAATCTATGCACCTAAAAATCGACATGAATTTGGAATTGGATGATTGAGACTTTCGAATGATCAAACTTCAGTTTGAAACAATTTTCTGTATTTGCAATTTTATTATTATTTTTTTTGAAAATATCAAGTTAAAAAAACACCCATATTTGTCTGTATTACAGTCAAAATCATTAGGAAATCAAAGTTATTAATTAATTAATTATTACACAGATTTTAGTGAATCTAATTCATATAAAAAACAGTTATTCAATAATGGTATACAATATACAATAATCGATGCTAACGATAATAATTTAATAAATCACTTATTTAATGATCGATTTAAGTACAGACGTGAAGCTTTTATTGTTCAAGCAAATTGTCCAGATCAAATTATGCAATTCATATTAAAAGTATGTATATAATGTCCTCAAATAATTTAGAGATTTTTGTTTACTTGTTCAATTACCAAATTGCTACAATTGGGAATCACTAATTAAAATTGCGAAATTTTCATATTTGTATAAAAACAAATGCAATACTTAATTTTAATAATCTCTAATTAATTATTTAATTAGGCTAACGATAAACGTATGTTTACATCGTTATACTATTGGGTTTTTGTTGAACAAATTACATTTAAAGATAATCAAATGGATTGTACTGAATTACAGGTGAGTAGTAGTATTAAATTATAAAGTGATTGGAAAAAGTTACGCAACTCCCAAATTACTTTCAGATGGTGAAATGAAGGGTACACTTTTTCTCTATCCACTCTAGCCCCCACTAGTCACAAAAGCAAGCTAGCGGCTGGAATTCCCCCCCAAGGGTTAGTTAGCATCCCGGATTTTCAAATTAAAAATTATCGTTAACCACCCTAAAAACAATAGGCAAAAAGTGGGCTTCCCCCCAAAAATGCGATTCAAAAAACTAGGATGATTGTTATTAAAGAGAATTTATTTCGGATATAAATTATATTATTATTCTATAATTTTTTATCCATGGTTTTTTCACTTTACTTTGGATGATGACTTGCCTTATAAACCGGGCAATTGAGTTCTTGAAAAACTAGAACAAAACTGCATTCCCGTTTAATAGGTAAATCAGCATCACAGTTAACATTTATAATTTAGTTTTATTTTTATCTGGGTAGCTATTAGCTCAATTGTATACTACTTTAAATAGTTTTACAGTTAAAATATGTTACCAGCTTCATTTAATACAGAAGTCACAACATACCACAAGCGCGAGGTTGAATTTGGAAATTTATTAAAATCAATATGTTATTACAGCCTACTTGATATTTTTTATTTGTTTTAAAATAATTTTTATGGAGTTTAATCTAATTTGTATAAAAACTTTCAATCGTTATTTTAACAATTTTTAGACCGTACTTTTGGCTAGGATATACAGACAAGTGAAATTTACAAAATTTAAAAAACCTCCGACAAATGCGATTTATTCTCAAGTCGGTTCGACCGTTTAGGGGCTACGATGCCACTGATAATCACAAAGACGCACAGATAAACACTTTAAACTTATAACACTCCTTCTGAAATCAATAACAAAGTGATGGCCAAAGTAACAGATGAGATGAAAATAATACTTAGAGATCTCTAAGTATTATTTTCATCTCATCTGTTACTTTGGCTCGAGCTTTCATTTCTTCATTACCCAATTATTTAACCATTACACTTTTCGAAATGAACTGAGCCAGGATTATTTGATCATTCATTTCCATAGTAATTATTTATATGTTAAAATTATATGTCATAATCGCCAATTTTTTAGTTTTTTTGGGTACGAAACCCTAAGCTTGCAATTGAAATATAGCTAAGAACACTCTCCGTTAAATTTCCTTTCAAATGAAACTAAAATAAATTAAAATCGGTTCATCCGTTTAGGCGTTACGATGCCACAGACAGGCACACACACATGGCGATCAAACTTATAACACCCCCTTTTTTAGTTCGGGAGTTAAAAAATAGTATACAACCCACGGGTAGAATGTTGGATGCCTTGGCTTGTGTGATATAAGGCCTCGGCTTCACCATGCCAAGAAATTCAATTTTCTGGCCGTAATATATAATGGCAGTTTTTCAAGATCCATTGTATTCATTTTAAAAACTCCAAATGAGACATAGCTTTCATTCAAAGAAACATAAATATGCCTTCTCAAAACTCTTCCTAAGGAGGATGCCTGAATGGTATTGTGCTAAAACGATCTGTATTCGTCTAAAACTCTTGAAAAATGAATCAAAATTTCAGGTTTTTTATCATGAACTGTTTGGAAGTAATTTAAGAGTTGCTGAACTTTTTCCCAGAACTGTATAAAAGTTTTAATTAATTGATTTGATTTTATAGAATTTTGATTTAGCAAATAAAATATTAATGAATGCAAACATATTTGTAAACAGTCAAATATTTTTATATCAAACAACAAATACGGATAAAAATAATACTATTAATAATAATTGTAATTATTTGTATGATGTATATCGTATTGGAAAAAATTATTCATTAAATTTTCAATTAATTAGTTCTGATGATGATGAAAATGATAAATCATTTAATTTAGCAGTAATGAATGAATTAGAATCAACTGGTAGACGTAGACGTAATTTACATCGAATACTATTTCAATGCAGTTCTGTGGTAATTATCATTTATTGATTACATTTGACATATTTTCATTATTATCTTAAACTTGATTTATTCGTGTTTCAGATACAATTTCCTCAGTTATTTACTTACATGTCTGATATAAGAAAAAGATCAGTTGATCCATTCTCAAAATGGACTTTTCCTTTGGCGAAGTTGTTAAGTCAAGATTTAAATTTTACGTAATTAATATTCAATTCTTTTCGCTAAATAAATAATAGGTTAAATTATTTTCTACTTTTGAGTTTAGCTAACTACAAAAGCATGTTTTTTGGTTTTAAACTATCATTTACTAATAATATTGAAAGTTATTTGCGCTTGCACCAGCTTAAAATTTACTATTTAATTTAATTGATCTCAGCTGCAATAAGTTTAATTTTGTACCGAATTCTTGCTTTTATATGTTAGATACAATTGGTCAATGGTCGATAACTTTGGATGGGATATCAACGGAACCGGTATATTTGATGGATTTGTGGGCATGTTACAGAGACAAGAAAAGGATTTTGGAATGGGAGGTATTTTAATGAGGCTAGATCGAATCCCAGTTATAGATTTTACTGCGGAAACTATACCAGTCAAGTGAGTTTACTACTTAAATTAGTTATCAAAATTTATCGAGGAATGTCGAAAACATAATGCAATTTTTTTTAGATCTCGGTTGATATTTCGTAAACCATCCTTGTCCAGTATCAGTAATATATTTGTATTGCCATTTGATTTAAAAGTATGGATTAGCAGCTTAGCTTTGTGCTTTTTGATTGGTGTTTTTATATTTTTTCAATTATGGTTACAAAATAGAATATCAACATTACAGCCCAACGTTTCAAAATTAACAGATATTGTAACATTTATATCTGGTGCCATGTGTCAACAAGGTATTTTAGATTCGTTTCTTCAATCAAAGATGTTTGTCTAAGTTATAGAACGCTTCCAAAGATTTTAGTTGCTAAAAAACTTCATACTTTACCAATCCTGACGAAAAGAAGAAGATTGAATTAAAAGCATAACCAATTTTTTCATGTATTTTCCCATTGGTTGAATTCGATTTCGCATTCTAGTTTCACATTGGTTATTTTTACAAATCTATTGGAAATTTTACGTCCGATAACTTTGGGCGGAGCTATTTTTTCTCTTGAATTCATAGTTTTCGAGTAAATTGTCAAAAGTTGTGGAAAATCATGCATATATTTATTCAGTAAATTTCACCTAGTTTGATGGGAGTAATACCTGAATTCAAAAAATACTGATAGTAAACAATTTTATTTTATTTTGTAGGATCAACATTAAATCCACACTCATTATCATTACGTATCACCTTCTTTTTGGTATTTATGGCTGGTGTATTTTTATTCACATCGTATTCAGCGAATATTGTGGCTTTATTACAAACTCCTAGCAATTCAATAAAAACATTAAATGATTTAATTAACAGTCCTATTGTGGTTGGAGTCCATAATATAACTTATAATCATGTATTTCTTAAGGTACCGTTTATCAAGTAACTATTAGTATAGTAACTATTAGTATAGTTTATCAAGTAACTATTAGTATAGTAAGTAAGTATTATTCTTAAAGTTATTCACGACTCCAAAATACTGAGCAGATCTCTACTGATTTAAATATGAAACAGAGAGGAAGGTGCCATTAATTTGCTATCAATAATTTCTTGGAGTCGCGATCAGTTAATATCGATATATAGTAAAGCATATACAGTCAATATCGATATTTACTGTTTTTTATGGGTTTATGAGTTTGGACAGTAACATATATACATGAAATTGTAGGAAAGCAAGTCACCATTAACAAAAAGATTATATGAAAAGAAAATACTACCTAGAGGTGTTAAAGGTTTCATTGAACCTGATGAAGGTTTAAAATTGGTGCAACAAGGAATGTATGCATTTCAAGTAGACTCTGGATTTGCTTATGAATATATGAGTGCTAAGTACAGGGAACAAGAGAAGTGTGGTTTAGATGAGATAGAAGCATATCAACTACCGTTACAATCAGTTCCTGTACGAAAACATTTTCCATATCGTGATTTATTCACACAAAGGTGTTCATTGTTTATAAATTTACTTTATTTAATTTATTAAAACTTAATATTTTACAGATTACGATGGCAGAAAGAAATTGGTCTTATTGATCGAACTCGCAGACGTTTAGTACCTCAAAAACCAAAATGTGAATCATCTCGAGCTGATTTTGTTAGTGTTGGGTTAACAGAGTTTATGCCTGCAATTCGTGTTTTGAGTTATGGTATTCTTATAGGTTTCATTGTCTTTATATTTGAGTTTATTTTCAATCGTATTAATATACGTAAAAGGTTTCCCAATAAGAACGATACGTTTTTAAAGTTTAATAAAACCATATAGATTTGAGAAATGATCCTTTTTATATAAAGGTATAGAAAGCTTAAATCCTTCAGACTTATTGCCCTTTGTACCACAATCATTTCTCACGCTGTGTTGCGAACACATGTTTACATGTGAAAATACATTAATTCATATGAAAGAATAGTACATTAAATTTACTTACTTATTAAATGTTATGGATATATAAAATCAAAACTTTAAAAATATATTATAATAATAAAATTAGTCCCATTTTCTGTCATCATTGAAAACACGGTGTATATACAAATGTAGTCGAAGAATCCCAACCCTTTTTTCGGGATAAGGACCAATCAATAATTTTAAATTTTAATTCTTCAGGTTTTTATTAATTTTATAAATAGTAACTATGACTGTATTAAATTATGAATTAGTTATCTCTGTTTTTGCTGTCAGAATAATGAATTGTAGTAATTATTTGATACTAAAATTAGTATGATTCTGTGCCTCAATTGGTTTTGTATTAAATCTGCCTTCGATTCTTAGCATGGTGATAAAATTTTTATTTATTAATTTAAACAATATTTACTATAGTTACTAAAAAAGCGTTACAGAATCATTTATTCAAGTAAATGATAGTTATGTAGCTTGTAAAATAACAAAATTAAAGTTACACAAGTGAAAACAAACAATTGATTGAGTTAATTGTTCAAATACCATGCATAGTCAGTGTTGATTTCTTTATCACATTACACATACAAACATGTGACACATACATAACTGATAATCAAGTATAGTACATATTATAAAATTTCCGCCTAATTGGCGCCCTCACGGACAAACAGTGATGTTTACGAAAAAATGTTTCAAACAAAAGTTGTTTAATTTTTGTTAAGGAACATTTTTTACATTTAAACTTTTGTTCTATCTCTAACGGTTTAGAAGATGGGTCCTATGGACCCAAGACCCAATTGACCTATGATGCTCATTTACGAACTTGACCTCACTTTTTACGTCCTGAGTACGCTGTAAAAATTTCAGCTCGATATCTTTTTTCGTTTTTGAGTTATCGTGTCCACAGACGGACGGACGGACGGACAACCGGAAATGGACTAATAAGGTGATTTTATGAACACCTATGATAAAAATTTTTTCCTAGCATCATTATTTTTAAGCGTAACAAACTTGGGACTAAACTTAATATACTATGTATATTTGATATATACATGGTATAATGAATCAATGATTGTCTTTACTTTTACTGTTACAACCTGTTGGGCTGTAATACATCTAACTCCAAAGTAAAAGAAGAAGTTCTAACAAACAGAAGAAAATCCCTATATCTTTTTATTATAGAAAAAAAGTACAAAAAAACCGGTCAACAATTACAGATAAAAAATGAATATGTCACCCAAAAAAAATTAGTTTGAACTGTTATACCACGATCCTAAGCATTTCTAATGCGACATTATTGAAATGAAAGGATTAAATATTGATTTTATTATATTAAAAATACAAAATTTAACAAGAAAAACAGAATCCGATTGAATAGATTCTGACAAAATATAAATAAAATTATTTCATATAAACGATTTTATAGTGGATTTTCTATATAGAAGTGGGAGTTAGGTAGGTATACGGGATTATACCACCATCAAACAAACTTAAATAATTATGAAAAAAAAAAAAACCGAATAATAATAAAAGAATTTAAAATATAATTTGTTAGAATGAAATAAAAAATATCTTTGAAATAAACTATAGATACCGCTGAATTTGAAAGAATGCCAACAAAAACTATTCAGAGTCAAAACTTTTCAATCGACATGACATTTAATGAAAATAAAAAGCGAAAAGAGAAAACGATTATATTATATATTGTTATTTTATATTATATGAAAATATTTTAAACGATGATTAGGTATAGCGGAAGAGGTAAGAGAGGTTTTGTATTTTTCGCGGGTAAATAATAACTATACTAATTAATAATCGGTAGAGGTCACCAGTTAAAACAAGTCTCAAGGATATGGCGAATAGGGGAGACCTTGTAGATATTTTAATTATTATTCATAGTAATGTCTATTGTTTGAATTCTTTAATGGCTGTGATTGGCGAAATCAAGTGCTCTACTTGCTAACTCAAAGCGAGCGAATTTTCTTTAAATTCTTAACATTCCTGGAACCTCATACATTGAATTTTTGTCATCATATATTACCTTAAGGACATACAGTCATGAGACTTGTTATTAGAGAAATAAAAAAAAAGATAATATAAAAATTTAAATGATTTTGAATGACTTAAGAAAGAAAAAAATTTACTGTGACGATGTTATTTCGTTCAATTTTAAGTTTAACAAGTGAAAACAAACAATTAAGAGAGTTAAATGTTGAAATACCATATAGACATTGTATATGACGCAATCGTCCATTCCCCAATTGGGTATGGGGATGGGTATGGATGTTAGCGGGCCATGCTCGAGCATCGGGCCTCAAAGCAATGGTTCAGAGATCCTAGCCAAATAGACTATATCCCCTTGTACTATATCCCCGCTACGCTTTTCAGTGCCTATTATAACCAACTGATGTACTGAAACCCAGGATTTGCCTAGCGCTGAGTTTCCTAATTTCTTCTGGTTCGACTATGGCCGGACCAAACCATTTCCTTCGCTGCTGTATGAGCGCCGGGCAGTAACAGAGAAAGTGGATCGATGTTTCTTCTGAATTTTCTCCGCATCTGTCACACGCATAATCTGTCGTTGAATTTTAGGTTAAACAAGTGAAAACAAACAATTAAGAGAGTTAAATGTTGAAATACCATTTAGACATTGTTGATGACGCAATCGTCCTTTCACCAATTAATAAAAATTATTTATTTGCATATTTAATTAAAATTAAAAATATTTATGAACTCATATAGCAAAACAGGGTGGTAAATGAACGTCCTTAATAGTTTCATCGATCAATGCAAACAGCTTTCAAATTTATTGAACACCAAAAGATACCGCGATACATATAGAGTGGATCATTTTAATCTTGCAGAGTTTGATGGGGGTACATCATGTTCTTATATCAGATTCGACCTAGTTCTTGGGGTTTTTTTAATAGCTAAGAGATAGAATAACATTTAAATTAGAAATTCGATCTCATAAAAAAAAACTAACATTTTTCATCCAAACTATTCTTTCGAAAACCATCTACTTTCGGGAGAAAATGTAAAACTTATTATTATTAAAAATGATGTTATTTGAATGTTACCACATGTAATAAACATTTGTGTTTTTGTTTAAATATCGGTTTATTATAATTGAAATATTTTTAGAATTTTTGGTTGAACTAATAAATTTATATGTAAACAAAACATATGTAATGTTTCCGGGACTTAGTGTCACGTGCCAATTATTTATTTTATGTGATAAAACAATAATTAGCACTGCTACCAATTTAGTATTTAGAATTTTATTTTATTATCTTCCAACGTCGAATGTCTACAGAAAATACTATTAACGTATTTCCAGCATGATTTTATTTACCATGCTTGAAAAATATTAGTTACTACGGTAAAACCCATTTTTCGACAGAATTTAACGAATTTTTTTTTCACAGGATAAGAATATTGCTCTATATCAAATCTCAAGGTTTCAGAAGTCTTAACCGTTTAAAACACGAGATAATTAATGCATAGGTTCTCAATTTTGACCAATTTTCGTCAAAATTAATATCCCGAAAACAAAATGACATGGTGCTGTGTTTTTTTTTTCTAAAAACATTCTTTTCAACTCTCCTACCTTTTTCAATTTAGCGGAGATAATTTTTTAACATCGTAAAAAATAGTTGGGAAGACAGTGAGTTTTGATGCTTTGAATGGAGAAATCGCGAGCTTTGCAGTTGACTATCTCACGATTTAAACGGCGGCCAAATCAGTCGACAAGTGGTTTTATGCTCGATATTTTAAAGATGTACTTAGTTATTCAAGCTACTTATTGATATGATTACAAGAAATTGAAAGAAAACATGTTTTTGTCACAGTTTTTAATATTTTGACTTTTTAAAGGAAAGTTTTATAGCTTTTGAGTAGTTTCTAAAACTATATGAGCTGTTTGAAATTTCGCATATATTAGAATATTTTATTTAACGGGAAATTTTTGTGATAGCAATTGTAATATACTTACATATAAACTTGAATATTTATTTTAAAAATATTATCTGCCAAGAACATTTAACATGATCCATGCTAATTTTATTAACGCTATCGTTTAGAAAGATGTAAAAAAACATATTAACAAATTCATTATTCATATGTTAAAACATGTACAGGGTATCCCGTGAATCGACGGACAAAGCTTTGGGCAATTTTAAGTGCTAGCTATGTGTACCATTAAATGTAATCTTTATTGGTAAAGACATTTTTGACTAAATTACATTATAATTTAAAAACTTTTGTATTGCTGCCACAAATTTAATGAAAGTTTTCGTTCAAAAAGCCTTCCCACTGACTCACAACATATTAATTTTCTTCTAGCAATTGAAGACGTTGCTTTCTGAGGAGTATCTTTATTGTCTCGTGTGGATGTAGCTGTAGCCATAATGAACGCCACAGATATACTTCAGAGAATTACATTTTCAATTACTAGAATGGCAATAATGTGCTTTGAGGGAGCAAAGCGGCATTTTGAACTAAAATTTTGATTAGGTTCATCTGTGTGAGCAATACAAAAATTTTTAATTAATATAACATTAAAGTACTTTTCTTTAAGAGTTAAATTTAACAGTGCTCATAACTCTTTATCTATTTTTGTTTTGGACAAAAGTATATTTAAGGCACTTTGAATTTAAATTATTCAAAGAATACGCTCTAGAGCTATGTCCATCCAGTGTAGGGACACATTGTACATATATTTTTTAATGACGTGAATTTTTTTAAATGACTTACTAACACATAAAATAAAATTTTACAAAATATCACTGGAATTTATTTCATATATTTATGTGTGAACTAAAAAAAGTATAGAAAAAAATATAGGTATTTACACATATTACATGATTAATCATTTTTCATTTACGTTAAGCACCTTGAAAACAGTTACTAATTATCTGATAAGAAAATATTTTTGTTCATCTCGAAAAATTTCAGTTTTTGTTTGAAACATTTTTTCAAAAACTGGAATATCCAGAAATTTTATACACTGTGAAGAGAAGCTCGTTATTCTTGTCCATAAATTACATGAGTTAGTTTTGTAAATGAATGTAAATGCATAAAATCCTTACAAAATAGGCGGAGGAAGAATTTTTAGAAAAACTGTTTTGGGCTATATCTATACATAACCGTGCACTTTAGACAAAAAATGGTCTTTATTGTAGATACTTAAATTTCCTATCATTTTTGTAAACTTTTTTTTTGTATCACTAACCGTTTATGACTTACCTATACGATCATGACATGGAAGTTACTGATCTGCTTCTTAAGGGCCAAATCCAACATGGATTTTTTAAATGTAGGCAGGAAATGTTTTTCATTTCAACTCGAGTATTTATTTTAACAGATGTAAATTTCACTTATTTTAATATCCAAGATTGTACTAATACAAGGTTTTTGGGGAAACTTCAAAGTTAGGATTTCTACTCCTACTTTGCTAAAGTAGTTGCTAGCAAAAACCGTATAGTTAGCTTTTAGAACCATATAGAAATCATCATCAAAATTTTAAGATATTTAAAACATTTCACGAATTGCTATTATTTTTCTACCATTTCTAGGTATGTTTGTTAATATGCACTTAAAAGTAAAAAAAATAACGATAATATAATATAGTTAAATTTATTGTTATTTTTGAAATCGGTGCCAGCCAAAGAAACAACTCTGACAAAACAGTTTGCTACATTAGCTTGGCTGACACCGACTACAAAAATAATAATAATTTTAACTACAATATATTATCGTTATTTTTTTTTTACTTTTTAGCGCATATTAATTTGTTTTGGAAAAGTTTTTCTTTTGAAGTCGGTTTTATTTTTGTTTTTTTTATTTTGTGATTTTTAGTGAATCTGAAGTACACTAACTAATTTGTCACTAAAAAAAATCATCGAAATCGACATGATATTGAGTTATTCGTCCTCTTGTCGTGTAGTATTAATGCAAATTTAAGACTTTTATCGTTTTCTCATGGATGCTGTTGTCAGAACTGGACCAAAATGAAGTGGGAAGGAATGAAGCTGGTACTTCCCACACGGGAAGTACCAGCTTTCAAATAGATAAAGAATTATCAAAATCGGTTCACCCAGTCGAAAGTTCAGAGGTAACACACATAAAAAATATACAGTCGAATTGATAACCTCCTCCTTTTTTGTTTGAAGTCGATTAAAAAATATAGCTAGATTGGAAGAACTAATGTTAATTTACGTAAACTTATTTTCTGAAAAACCTGCATAATATTCAGACAATCTTTTTAAAAATTTAATTGTGTCTTCTAAGCATATTCAAGAACAATTTTTCAAAATTTTAAGATAGTAGTGTTTTTTTTTTCTTTATCGAAGTGTTTTTTTCTGTAGCACCTAAATAACCTTAACCTTTCATTTCAACCTTTTAGTAGTAGTAGGTCTTGAAACACAGTTTTGTTTTACGCACCAAAATTACTAATAAATCAATAAAATTTCGCAATAACTATATTAATGCTTATTTTAATGTTGACATAAAATCGTAAGGCGTCTACATAAAATGACCTTGATTTTACTATTTTATTGTTAGTTTTAATTTTCAAACCGCATGTCAGTTGATTTACATTTATTATAATTACATGCGCATCAATATGCCAATAAATATTTGAAATGTGTACCTACGTTTTTTTATATAAATAGAGTTGAAGTAAGTAATTCTATGCACTGATTAACGACGCTCGATGCGACGCGACGCGTCTGTATAACATAATTTATCTAGTTTTAAATGTTAGTCTAAAAACTAAAACACAACTTTTTTTTTTTTGAATTCAAATTAAATTAAAATTTATGGGCATTATTTATTAGTTAATATAATTATTACTTTCATTTTATACAATTTAATTGAAGTCTTAATTTAAAACATATTTAAAATTAAAGAATACATAAATATAATCCCGCACAAAATGCGATAATGCGATTTTCGATTTTTGGCAATGAAATTTTAATATCAATTGGCAATGAAATTCATAATTTTATTTAATAACTAGCATGAAATCCAGCCACTTCGCTGGATTTAAATAACCACTGTACTATTATAGTCTTCAGCTTTCTGGCTCGCACTTATCTCCCTTTCATAGCATTCGAAAAAGGGATAGGGATTGTTTTTCACAGGTTAAAGTTTTAAAAAAAGTTTTTTGAAAATAAAATAAAAATTAAAACCCTGGTTGAACAGATGGCCATAAATTTTAACTTATGCTTTACAATGATGTTCATAGATGGTATAGCTTACGTGTTATTCTGATATATGAGCTATATTTTTGTAAAGTTTTATCCATTCAGTAGGTTTTACGTAAAAGTGTAACAAACAAACAAACAAAGTCACTTTCAATTAGTATATAGGGATTTAATTTAAGATTTATTATTGTAGGAGTCACATTAAAAGCTTCCTGATTAAGTTATTTTGTTGTTTACATTAATTAATTATAAAATAAAATGTATGCTGTATAATTTGTGAATGCAGATTAAAAAATAAATTTTTAACCACTAAACATTGCGCAAAAAGTTTTGCGATATCATTCATTTAACATTGCTATCTTATTCTGTTATTTTTACTACAAGCTCCAAAAATAACAATAATTGTAACTACATTATTATTAACTAAAGTTTTTTTATTGAGTGTTTTAAGTTCCAAAAACACGGATTTTAAGATTTTCTCGTAAATTATGAATTTATGAATGAAATATAAAATTATTCTGGAAATTTTTTTTGTAAAATCTATTTATATAGCATTTACGTGTTCTTCTATTAAAAAATATTTTAATAATTTAGAAATAACAAAAAAAAGGCAATCTGGTCGGATGTATAATGTTGTTTCTTTTAAAAACAATAAATAAATCGTATTCAATGCGTAAGTATACTCCTTATTTAAATAAAAACTTATAAACAGTAATAACACAGAGCCGTAAGGTATAAGTATCTCAAAATTTCGGAATCCAGGAAAAGTCAATGATTCTTTATCAAAACTGTGCGACTGCATTGTTTAAAGCTTACTTAAAAAAGTGCAAAACAAAAATTTGTGCGATCTTGCCCAAGGGGTGGGATCCACGCTTTCTCAGGGATGGAAAACTTTATGCTGAAAATAACAACGGGAATCGTAAATGAAGCAAAAAGTGTCTTTGAAACATATTTCAAAAAGTCCATACTTTCCGAGTTATTGGCGATTGAAATTCGGAGTCTTAAACGTCATATAAGAAAAAAATTTGTCGTTTTTTGAAAAAAGTATACTGAACACTTTTTAAAGAACTATAAAAAACCTTGAAAATGAAAAAATTTTCAAGTCATTTGCATAAAAAATACAAAAAATGTCTCAACTGACATTCTACCTTTGAAAAAAGAGTCATTAAAGGGTGCTTAAGGACTTATGGGATATACTGTATAAATAGATTTACGTTACAAAAATTTGCTACGCGTTTTTACTCTCTCATACGCAAAATTAGTAAGTCCTGGTTTTGTGTAATACTACATTTATAATTAAATTTAAACAATAGACTTATGTTCTATAAATAAATACAGTACACTTAAAACACTAAGCGTGTTAAGTTTGAGTAGTCTTCTCAAATTATTATGTATTTATTTTAGAATATTTATTAGCCATGTTATTAAATAAGACATTGAACTGTTTTTAATGAAATTTTAAGATAAATGCACACCTACCTAGTACAGGTAATCTTTTGTGTAAGTGTTGAAAGAATAATACTGTTAAATGAAAGATAAATACTCTTATCAATCATCTCTGCGTCATAAAATCTGCACTGAGCAAATGTATAAAAAGTGTCATACTTTTTCTCTAAAATATATATTTTGTGATATATATATGTGATATACCCGTCAACAAAATCTTAGAATTTTTACTGATTTAATAAATATGGATAATCATTTTGTGTAGATTTTGTGACGCAGAGATACCTCCAAGGTGGTCTATAATTGACTGCAGAACTATCGACTAACTAAAGAAGCTTACAAAGACGATTGAAAAATTAATCTAAATTTCGAACTCGGGTCTAATTTCCGAGATAATTATCAAATCAATAAATTAATTTATCCAATAACAGAGCGCTTAATAATAGAAGGATGTTTTGTATCGTGACTGGGTTGAGTTTAATGAAAATTTAAAAATGTGAGATTCAAATATATAATTGTTATACTTTCTCACGAAATTATAACCCTAAAATGATTTAATTAAAATAAAGTTTGAAAACTAAAATCCCGATAGTTACAGAATCACGCTCTTAAAAGTATGAAAACAAGAAAATATTTTCATCTTAAATTGTTATGATAAGTAAAAGCGTCATTACAGTCGGGGGACCTTTAAGATTAAACAGTTTTCCACAGGAACGAAAAGAGGTCTCCCGACTGAAATGAAGATTTTACTTATCATAACATTTCAGATGAAAATATTTTCTTTTCATACTTTCAAGAGCGTGATTCTGTAACTGTAAGGGCTATAGTTTTCGAACATTATTTTATTTTATTTAAAATCAAAAATGATATTCCTTGGATTGAACCTTTAATTTCAGCTTAAGATTATTATCGTGGAAGTTTGATAATAACAACAATTTTCTGTAAATTAACCTAACCCAGCATTAACTTAACTGTCGATAATACGCTGTAAAAATGTTTTCAATGACATCATTTTTAAATTAAAATGTACAATTTAGATATAGTACAATTTATGTATTGTGTTTGTACTAAATACTTGTGAAATGAGGCCAGGGAAATTATGCGCCAGAATACAAAAATGAATTTTATTTTTAGAATATATTATAGTTTTTTTCTTGTTTCTCTTTTTTTTTTTTTTTTTAATATTATTTATTCTTATTACAAAAAAAAAGTGTATGTGAATATTATTATTTTAGCATCTTACAAATTAGATGATTTACTCCATTAAAAAAATTACATTCTATTGAAAATAACCAGAAAATTTTATTTTTTTCGAACATAAATTTTTCTTAATGTCTTAATTTAATTTCTAAAGTACAGCTAAAAAAATTTAAATAACAAAATCGTTCGTAACTCAAGTAAAATTTCAAAAAGTGATTTTTTTAATCAAATTTGGTATTACTCTCTGCAAATCTTTTATTAATATCACGCGGATTTGCGCAAAAAGCCTACTCTCTCGAAGAAAAATGGAAAAATATAGTCCAATGCAAATCGGCGCATACAAACAACTATTCCCCCTCAATTTTTTTGTATGATTCTCTTCAAATTTTCTGATTTATGGTATAAATGCATGTTACCAGGTCGGAAAACCTCCTCTATAAAATTGCGAAAATTGATTATTATTCCCCAAACAAGATATCTTGCTAGAACAAAAAGGATATCTTGCTAATTTTCACTAAAACTAATTGTTTCAGAGATATTAATTATTTAAAGTTCGAAAGACTGCGAAATGGCTACTTTGAATTCAGAAAAACAATATGATAAAACAAAAACTTTATACTTGCCAAAGTTTTTAAATATTCTTCAAACTCTCCTTAACAAGGTCCATAACATTTTCGGTATTTTTGGAAATTTAATCCAAGTAGTTATGGAATTTCGTTAAGGGATGTTTGAAGAATATTTAAGAACTTTGACTTCTTTACAATTTTTGGCTTTTCATATTGTTTTTCAGGATTGAAAGTGGTTATTTTTGAATTTTTTCTAACTTTAAATAATTAATATTTTAGAAATTTTTACTTTAAGAGAAAATTTACAAGAGAAAAATTATTTTCGATAACTTTTCCGACCTGGAAACTTGAGAAGAGAATCGTATAACAAAATGTAGGTGGAATAGTTGTTTTGAATTCGTACTAGACAAGTACTAAGATTTGTTATTTATGATAACTGTATATTGAAGTAGATGATGAAATGTCTTGACTATGATAATTTGACTTATCTAAATTCATTTCACTTTTCTGTATAGGATATGGAGGTAATGGTGGTGGTGACTCCTGTTCTTTAAAATATTTCTCTCGTATACAAGCCATTTTCCAATTTAGTAATTCCAATGCACTTGGTTCAGGTGGACTGACATAACTACCTGTCTCACCTGAACGAATTGTTCCATGACTATAAAAACTACTTTCCGATAAACTACGTGCTAATCGACTTCTACCCCTGTTCTGAGAACGTGGCATGGAAAATGTAGTACTTCTATCTAGTGCACATGAGACAGTATCAATATTATTGGTTGGAAATGGCCAGTCGACATGTACATTATGGGCATCATCATGATGTATTATTCGATTTAATGTATCGATTTGTTTCGGTTTCCGTTTTCGAATTGAAAACTTTCTCTTATATATGATAAAAATAATTATTAAACTTAATAGAAACACGATTGTTATAACTATGGTAATAATTATCCACAGAAAGTAACGATTATGAAAAAGTGATATTTTAATTGCCTTACAGTCGAATGGTGATATTAACGTCCCAATTTCCTTATTTGTCCCATTAATTAAACAAATTGTATAAAAATTTTCTGGTTCTAATTTCATAATATTTGTTTCATTTACTCTTGTGAAACAACCCGTTCCATTTCTTTTATCGATAACATTATTGTTATCGAAAATTAGTTCACGATTATTATTTGTCCATAATAAACAATAATCTTCTAATATTCGATCTAATTTAACAATAACATCACCATTTGATTCGAACACATCAAAATCAATTATTTCACGTTTTTTTAAATTTTCTTCAATTCTTGAATGTAATTGATTATCACCAATATGGATTTCTCCATCATTTGAACATAATACTGTTAATACATCGGGTATGTCTTCATTTTCATCCGTGGTTGTTGGTTCTGGAGTTGGGGTTGGACTAACAATTTCACTCGAACAAAAGTCAACTTGGTCGAAAGAAAGTCCTTGATATTCATCAGGTTTGTCACAAATCGGAAAATTTTCGGTTTGGTATTCAGTGGTCATCCATGTATCTTTTAACCATTGTAAGGAACAATTACAGATCCACTGATTTTCGGATAAAAGCAATTTTTTTAAACTTTTATTATTGCCAAAAATATTTTCTGATATGTATTTTAAATTCGTATTCTTCAAATTTAATTGTGACAATTTCGTGTTCTTAGCGAATGTTTTTGGTCCAATGGATATAATATTACTATCTTCGAAGTGTACTAATTGAAGTTCTTTTAAATTTTCAAATATTTTTTGTTCTAATACCCAATTATTGGCAAATCTTAAATCTAATGTTGCTAATTGTGGAAATTTTGTACTGATTGTTAAATTTTCTAGAATTTTTGGATCACTGGAGCATCTTATATATTGTAATGTGTGTAAATGATTGAAGCAACTAGCATATCCTGGTTCGATTTGAAATACTTGTGAATCCTGAAAATTTAACTCGTTTAAACGTTGTGTACTAAACGAGTTTTCTTTAATTAATTTAATAGTTGTATCCGACTTAAATTCAATTTTCTTTATTGTTTCGAATAAGAGTCCAACAAATGCATTTGTATCGATTATATTGATAGACGAACGATAGAACTCGATTTGATTTAAGTTTATATTATTATTGTCACTTGGTAACCAATTTTGTATAATATTTAAATTACGGGAGTCGTCAATTTGGATACTGAGTTGACATGTCTGTAAAAAAAAATGTTATAAAAACTTTGGATTTTTGGAATAATGTCACTATTTTTAAATTAATCTTCTATTAAACAAATTAAATTTTCAAATTGTATATATAAAAATTTTGTGTCACGGTGTTTGTGATCGCACTCCTCCGAAATGAGAAGCTTTGTAAAGTGCATTATGAACTACTTTTTTTGCTCCAGCTATTGGAGTATAAATAATAGAGTAAACATAACTCACCTTCATTTGATTTTCCGAATTTTTTAACAAAATATTTAAATCATCAAAATCATATAATTGTAAGCATTTAATGGTACACTCTCTTTCATTTGCTGAAAGGCTGCATTTATTACTCCGTCCATAATTTAAAAGTTGAAATGTTGATGTACAATTTTGATTATGACGCTCATTCCATATCGAACGTACCACAATTCCAAGCAATAATAAAAATATTAAGATACATGAAATTGATGCCAGTATTCGATTCCATTTACGATATGTTTGACTATCAAATCGTGCTAATCTAAAAAAATTTACACAAAAATTAATATATAAGATTTAATTTCGTTCCTTATGTAATTTGTATATCATATCTGTAATTAAATTGTCTATAAATAAAAAAGAAAGTAAATAAAACATAACTTATACAGGGTGTTTTTGCGGTTCATATAAAATCTTTTCCTTGTTGACTGGTAAAAATTTGAACAAAAAGGGCGTTTATAGAAAAACAAACCACTTTGATTAGAAATTTTTATTCGAGTGCCTGGATGCCTCCGAAAATAAACGAAAAAAAAATTTTTCGGTAAAAATTTTCAATCCTTTTAAGCTTAAACTGTACGTTTTGTAGAAACCGCCAACCAAAATGAAGGCCAACAAGAAGGCGTTTAACATAACTGGGATTGTCACAAAAGTGAAACCAAAAAAATAGGTTGCCAAAAGTGAAAAAAGGTTGCCCTTTTAGACTTAGTCGAATTTAGATTCTAGACGTAGGCTTTTGCAGATTAGTCTTGAAGTTATTTACCATATGGCGCACTATTTCCAATCGTTAAGTACTTAATTTCAGTACTTAATTTTCTTAAATACTTCTTTTATTGCTTAAAATGGCAACAAGATAATTTGGAAAAATTGTTGCAATTTCTTTGTACAGAGTTTTCAAAATTGCATTCTTCTCTCTGATACTTTATCCTTACGAGTTTAATTAATTTATATTAAAATGTAAGCCAAAATATCGATTATAATCATATTAATGCAAGTGAGCTCAATTACGATTAAACCCCAAAAGGTATCACGCGAGCGAAAAATTTTCATCAACAAAGATATTTTCTTACAAGGATATTTTTTATATGACGTTTTAAATCACTTTTTTTACTTTAAAAAATAAATTTTCAAACTTACGTGATATTTGGTGTTTTATTTAAAGTTAATTCACCTTTATTTGATGTAAATTTCATTTCATTAGAAACTACTTAACGTTGGCAAATAAATTCATTATTTTTCTTGATATATAACAAACACAAAATTATTGATTAATATCATCGATATGAATGCAACAACATAGTCAATATATAAATATAATTAAAAATGAGTGCTACTAATTTGTTACTTTTGATCTCAATATTATGCAAACAATAATTAGCACTTGATAAAAACGCAAGTACTTCTACGTTTATTCGAATTTATATTATCAGTTTAATTTGCCATATGTTTAACGTTAATTATTAGTATGATCAAATAATATACAATGTGTTCCCAGTTAAAATAGCCAAATTTAATATTTCTGTCTTCTGGAAGTTTGGTTGGGAACACTTCGCTTAAGAATTAACTTCTATCTATAACTTATTGAAGTTATAGAATCTTAGCAAATGAATAATACCGAAATCTTGGCTTATCTTTTTATTACTTTAGCGGTTTCAAGAAGGTGAATTCCTGATCACGGAATTAAGCACATAAATGATAGCTAGCGAAAAACTGACATCGTAGCTGAAAAGAATGACCCAAAATTAGTGGATTTCAAAAAAAAGTTCCAATAAGATCGAATTAAACCCTGTATTATCAAAAAAATCGAATTTATTAACTTCATGCCGTCATCAGAATCCAAAAAATTTAATTTTACTCTATCACATCCAAATTTTATCCAATTTTGATAAACCAAGTATGTAATTCTACAAAATTTGGGTCATAATTTTCAAATTTGTGCTCAAAATTAACCTAGCTCTAAAAGATTTCAAGAATATGGAGTCCTGGTCCTGGAATTAAGCACATAAATGATAGCTAGCGAAAAACTGACATCGTAACTGAAAAGAATTACCCAAAATTAGTGGGTTTCAAAAAAAATCCAATAAGATTGAATCAAATTTGCCTGTGCTATCAAAAAAATCGCATTTTTTAACTTTATTACGTCATCAGAATCAAAAAATTAAATTTTGCTCTATCGCATCCAAATTTTATCTTTTTTTTACGTATAAAACATACGTTTAGTTATACTCCTCTATTTCAGTTGCGCCGGTGGCGGGTGCCTCCTTTGCTACGCCCTAGTTATCGACCTGTCATTACTTATAATTTATGACAAAGAATTGAATTAAAATATAAAAGTTGATAATTAATTTTACCCAAGAAAACTGAAGTATGTATTAAAAGAGTTTAAAATTGAAATACATTTGACATCGGTGAGCTCGTTTGAGAGCTACGATGCCCCATATTTAAAAAAGTTGCTATCAACCGAATATGTTAATAAAATTATGCAAAAAAATTATAATCAATAATTTTTTTTTTCAAATTACAAATTAATATATTTTTATCAGCGTTTCCTTTGACATAAATAAATTGATAATATTTAATATTAAAATATTTAATATAAATGAATTATATATACCTCTATATAATAACTAACAACCACAACGAAATTTCAATTTTTTATGCCCAAAACTAAAATAACAAGACCAAGCAAAAAAATCAAACAGTTAATTTATGCTAACTCACCTCGTAAGTTTAATCGTCTTAGGGCAAATCTAAGACAGATATGGTCTGAATACATTCGAAGGCGTTCTGAAGATCTTATCTTCAACCCTTTTTTGCTATCACAACGGACCCTATGGTCTAAGTGTGTCCCACCCTAGGATAGCCACTCAAAACTAACCTAACCTACGGCAGATATGATGGCGATTTATTGGATTTCAATAATACTGCACTTCTGTTTCCAAATTTCTGTTCTAAATGGGGATAACTCTATTCTAAAGTGTTGTTCACTACGGGAAAACTCCAGTTTGCACTAAGCTATCACTGCAAATAAGTGATACCTAATTATAGTAACTAAATTCATAGACTGTTTATAGAGGTGATCCGGAATTTATAACAGATTTTTATTGTTATCATGCAACTGAATATTAATAAAATATAATCAAATCAATTGAATCACTTTCCACCTATCTATTTAAATTTTATACCTAATTATTAGTCAAAAACTGTATCTCGTTAATCTTAAATTTTTTAAATTAAGTATTTGAAATTATTTTAATTATCAATATGATCGGAAAAACGTGATAAGAGAAATGTATCACTTTAGAGGAAATAAAAAAGTTAAACATTCTTTTGAATTTTTATTGAAAACTGGTTGGTAATTCGATAAAAATTTTGAAGGAGGGTATATAAGGGCTTACCAGAAATATATTTGCCCAGTAAATTAGGAATCCAAAATATTCGATCAAAAAAGCAATACGAAAGTGCACTTGACGTGCCAATTCCAGGTAAAACATCTTCAATTCATAAGCTTTCCAAAAATGGATAATCTTCGTTTTCGCACCATTTTATTTCTCATTCCGTATCAGCTTTTGAGATGGAGTTGATTTTTGATAAATTTCGTAAACTATGTTTGTGTTTGCATATTTCCTATACTGTTCATATTTAATAAAATGATGAGTACCTTCAAACTTAGGCAAGTTACATTCACGTCCATGATTTACAAGTTGCCTACCAAAAGAAATATTCAATAATAATAGTATAAGGCATCTCAGCATCACCTTAGTACAGGGAAGTTGTGAGCGAGTTTATTTACGTTTATTGTTATTGTTTTGGGCAGTTCGAACAGAGACTTAAAAAAAGTAAGAACAAGAAATCACGCTGACAGTTTAACATTGCAAAACGATTGTAAATAAGCAAACCGCTATGAATAAACGTTTGAAATGTATCATGCATTGTTTAGCTTGAGGTTACTACTACCCAAAAAAGTTTGAAGGACATCCATCAAATTCTGATCCAGGGGCCTTCGAATTCTAAATCTGACCGTTCGTACGTCATTTACTTTTAACAACGCGAGGTATTGCAGCTATTTTAATTAAATGACAGACAATATTTTCCCTTTTTTACCTTTATTTAATCCATTCAATTACATCACATATATAATATTTAACTTTTTTCAAAAAACATTGAATATATGTATAATGTAATCTTAAAAATTAGCTTCTTTTCTTTAAAATTTCCATGAAATATATGAATTTTACGTCTAATAATAATTAATTAATGTTTATTATTAATCAAATTTTTTTTTTATGAAACACTTATAGAATAACATTTATTTTATTTTTTTTCCTAATAATAAAATTGAAATATAATTTTTTTTTTAATAACAAAGTAAAATATCTTTTTTTTTAAAATCAACTCTATAAATTATATTTTCATTTTTTTTTTTAAAACTACGGAAAAATATGTTTATATTTTTTATTATTACTATAATATATATATTTATATGACAAAAATGTATAATATATTTTTAAATTTTGCGCCGAATTCGCCCTGCGCGCATTTATGATATTTAATAATAACACAGTCTACAAGTGTTTATTTTTTTTTTCATTTTTTTTATTTACTTTTTTATACATACAAAAAACAGATTTTTTTTTTAATTTATAAAAATATTGCTCAAATTTTTTTTTATGTGAGCTTTTTAGCTTAGCATATTATATGGTTTTACACACAACATAGACACGCGCAGTTTAAAATAAAGCGGTCGACGGGATATGTGTCAAACTGGTTCTGGATGCGTCCAACAGAGACGCTGCTACAACTTACGAACAGACAGAAATAGTTTAAATCACACATTTTGAATACAGACTCAAAAGTTTTAATAAATGTGATATTTTAAAATATCTACATTTTTTTGATATGATATTTTTGATTGTGTTTTTTAAATATATTTAAAAATATTTCGCGGTAAATAAATTAAACATGATATTTCTTTATTTTTTTATATAAAAAATAGAAATAGGAAGGGAGCAACCAAGATATTTCTATGTTTTATATATTACGTTCTTAAAGGGCTGGTTTTTTTTTTCTTTTCTATTTATATTTTTCACGATTAATTTAATTACGCATTCTTTAATTACATTCAATGTGTTTTGATAAATATTTTCTAATTTTAACATTATTTTCAATGTAAAACAAATAATTAAAAATTAAAATTAATATTTATTTATAGAAGGGGCTCAATTATTTATTTTTTTTTGTATTGTATTTTTTAAAACATAAACAGTGGTAGAATTAAGTAATAAAAGAATTTGACACAAGTTCATAGTTTTTTTTTTAAATAAATCTACCACCGTTTTTTTTGAAACTTCCAGTATATTTAACAAAACACATTGTGACTTTTTTTTGTTAATGTTTTTTAAAATACGTTGTTTTAGTTTTTAACTATAAAATATGATATGCTTTTATAAGGTTATACTTTTTTATTAAAAATTTAATTTCTAAATATTTTTTATTAAAATACATTTATTTAATTATGAATTGTATATAAAGGGATATGTATTGATATATTTGTGCTTGAAATGCATTGTGTTTTTTTAAGAATTTTTTTAACTATATTTTTTGTTTAAATCAGTTTGAAACTGATTCATTCAAAAATATAGTTAAAATTCTTAGTGAAAATATTAATGATATAATAAGTTGTTTTTTTTAACATTTATTTCTTAAAAATTAGTTTTTTTTTCTTGATAAAATCTTAAATATTAATGATATGACTTATGCAAGCTCACAATATTTTTCTTTTTGATATCAGAACGAGAGAATACTTTTTTTAATAAGTAACTCTCTTAAATTTGGACATTAGAATATTTCTACTTCTAAAAAATTTTGAAAAGGTACAATAATTAATTGCGGCACATAATTTCTTAAAATATAGGCCATTTTTTTTAAACCAATTTTTCAAAAGATTTTGTCTGTTTATCACCCAATTTTTAATGATATGTATAATTTTTCAATGATATATTTTCTTTGTTTTAAAGGTTATGTTTTTAAAAGCTTATCGAAAAGATATTTTTTGGGATGTATGATTAAAGTGATTTCTTATTTTTTTTTGGGTTCCAATAAAATAGTTCTTTTTTTTTGAATATACGACAGATAGAGCTAATTTGATATTCTAAAATAATTTGTAATAAATTATTTCGAATTTCTTTTTATCTATATTCACATTTAACAACTTTTTAAAGACAATTAATTACAACATACACAATTATTTTGTGAATTAAATTTTTTTTTTTGTATTTTTATTTTGCAATAAATCTACAATTACGTGTATTTTTTTTTTTCAAACTACATTTATTTAAAGTACATGCAATTTAACAAACTATGACATCAATTTTTTTTTTTTGGATTTTTTGTTCTCATGTCCATTTGAAATAGTGTGGAAAAACTGAAAAAGGTGCAATAAAAAACATTGTATTATTTATTCTTTTTAAGAATCAGAATAATCATACATCGATAAAAACAGAAAATTATTAGTCAATAATTTTTGAACGATTCAAATATGAAATTTGATATTCTGTTAACTATGAAAGGCTTTTGAAAATAGTAACAGAATATAGAAATTTACATATTTCAATGTTGGTAAAATTATTGAGCTTAAACTTTGATATTAAAGTAAGACTTTTTGTAAAACATAACCTTTAAAAGAAGAGTAAGTTTATAGTTTTTGTTTAATTTGAAATTTAATAATGCATTTTGTTGTAAATGAATAAATTTTTTAAGCTATTTTTTTGAATAATATTTTTTAATTAATTAAAGAAAATTATTTAATATATATATATTTTAAATATACCTAGATATCGATTAATTAATAAAATTGATATTATTTAATATTTATAATATATTATATATATATATACTTATTATGTGTTTTTCTGTTTACTTAAAATACATAATAATAATTAAAATTATTTCCCAATGCTACGGTTCCAAAGGTAACAAGTAGCGAAAAATAATATAGATGTATATTATTTTGATTTCCTCCATTTAGTGATGTACGACCCATATTTTTATTCACACAACCCATTACATCTAATGGTAAATTTTGTAAATCATATTCACGATGTTCACCCATGGTACATACGATACGTTTCTTTTGCATCATTTCATCATCTTTACCACGTAAACTTTTTAACCAATCTGCATACCAAACTAATTCACAATCACAAATCAATGGATTATCTACAATAATAAAAAAATATGTTTATTAGGTTTAAATTAAAAAACATTTATTCCTGAAAAAAACAAACACAAAATACCTTTTTCATAAAGTGAAACAATAATTTTTACAATAACATGTGAACGAGGGATGAAATACGAAAAAAAAAACCCGGTTGAAAGGGCTATGTCTCCGTCAATTTTTAACCAATTATTCTGTCATATATTTCTAAATGATAAACGTAAAGTACCTTTTTTCACTGATAAAAACAATAATTTTTACAATAAAATGCGAATGAGGAATGAAATGCAAAAAAGGCAAATTAAAATGGCTATATCTGGGCTAATCTTTGATAAAAAAATTTTTTGAGTCCCATTTAGATAGAAATTTAATCTGCTTTCTTTTGTCTGACGCAACCCTTCTAACTATTTCTACCCCAAAAAATCGAAATTTTGTCATTTTTTTTCCTGTTTCTTTCAACTGTTTGAAAATTTATTTATTTATTTTTTAAAAACACTATTTACACACACTATGTAAAATTTAATTCTCAACAAAAAGTTTTATATAAAATTTATCGCAATTTCGCTTAATTTACGAGATATTTGGAAAAAAACCAAAAAAGAGTGCTTTTTCACCCCTATCTTCACTTTCACCCTCCCATTCAATAGCACTTCACGGCTTTTTCTTCTTTAATAACCCATTGAATGATTCCTGCAATAAAAACCCGGGATCGTCGTAGTTCCCTTCTATATGACATAATAAATAAATAGCCTATAGGTATCTTTTGTCTTTTCATTCAATGAAAAAATCAGCTAGAATCTAACAGTTATGGTTAACATTTTTTTTTCTCGTGGAACTGACATCTTAGCTTTAAAATCCAAATAAAAATCCTAGCTAAGAAGTGCAAAAAAAAAAATCAAAAGTCCGACTGCGTTGAATAAAAACTGAAAAGAAAAAAACAAGCTCAGTGGTTTACATAGTAACTTTAACAGTCGGGACCCATTAAAATTTGGACCGACTTGAACCTTCCCCATAATGGGTCCCGACCATTTAAGTTGCTATGTTGGACTTGCTATACTGGACTGGCTATTTTCTTTTCGGAGTTACTAGAACTTTCAGCTTGTTTGAGTTTTTTGTGAGGTGAAAAGCCGAAACGATTGAACTACTGTAGTTAAACACTTATTTAATATGAGTGAATACCTTTTAAATGAAATGCAATGGTTATAAATATTTAATAGAATAGATTAACGACTTACCCATTATGTCAACAACACGTAATGTGTCAACAATTGGTTCCATAATTTCTTCTGGTATATGCTGAATCTTATTGTTTTGTAAATTTAATGTCTCAAGTGAATTTAGATTTTCAAATCCAAGTGGAGGTAGCTGTTTAATACTGTAAATGAATAAATTAAATTGTTTATATGTTATGTAAATGTATTCTTATTTGTAAAATCAGTGGGTGTATACAGGGTTTTCAAAGAGTGTTCGTATATCAGAAATTATCAGAATATCAAAATCTAAAAGACGCCTGTGGTCGCCAGTCTGGTGGTCGCCATATTGAATTTTCATTATTTCCATATCCTCAGTAGCACTCGCCAAGTTAACAGAAATCGATTGACGTAAAAATCATAAAAATCGGTCATCGGACATCGACTGGAAAACACATTACCACTCCTTTGCGTTGCTCAGTCAGGTAAAGAGACTCATGTAGTTAAGTGAAAGTAGATTTAGATATAAAGTTTGAGGTAAATTTTATTTTAGATTTTTTCGAAGATAGTAGAGTTTATAAAATTAGTTGAAATTTTAATTTTAATTACATATTCTTTGTTTATAATATTATTTATTAGTAAGCATAACTTCCATCATCAAAAATTTATTGCAAAAAAAATTCAACCACATTTGCCATTTGAAAAATATTTCAAAGTGATTTATGTTTTAAATCGAGCGCGAGCGAGCAACATGCTCATAATAACGCGAGTGCTGACGAGTTAAAAATCCCTATATATATATTATGTGAAAGTAAGGATGTTTGTTTATTTGTTACGCTTTCACGTAAAACCTAGCGATTGGTTTTTAATAAAACTGTACAGCAATATAGCTCATACATCAGAATAACACATGAGCTATAATTTATAAAGATATATAAAAAGAGAAAAAAAAAATTAAATTGAATCTGACATTTACTATTTTAAATTAAAGGTTTGTGTAAAAATTTAAAATAGTACTGGTCAAACAATTCAGAGCCACCTTTTCTAATATACTCAATGAATTATTACTATTTTACAATTTAAAAAATTGAAAACTATACATATCTTTTCGCTGCGTAAAATAATCCTTTCAAGTGTTATTGAAAGGGGATAACTGAGATCAAGAAATGTGGAGGCTAAAAAGCGGTGGGTTGGTTTTTACTTGTAAGCCCAGTGAAGCGGGCGGGTATCAAGCTAGTAACTGCATAAAAAACCGCATACATTTCTTGGAATAAGTGGTATTTATTATAACATATGGTTTCAGTATTCATTCGTTTTAATTAAAGTAAAATAAGTTTTATGCATGATATTTTACACGAAACAACTAAGCCCCAATGAATGAGATTTACTGGGATTTATTTTTTGTATCATAGTTCATTAAGATAGATTGCAAATATAAAAATTTTCGTTAAATATTCAAATGTATTTTGTACTTTCCCTGCTATAAAATTTTTAGAAATGTAAGAAAGTAGGAATTTTTCGAATTTGTTTTTGTGAACCATAAGAGTCGCACTTAAATGAACAGATTGTTTTTTTGTATATTCAACTAGGGCAATCATTATAAAGAACGAAAATTTTGATTTAAAAATGAAAACTTTCAACGGTTTAAAATTAAGACTTTAAACAATCTACGTGGAAATTCTAATCAGGTATTCAAAACTTTTCTCTAAAAAGTAGTTAAAATTATAAAATTATGGAAGTTATAATAAACACGCAGTTTTTCTTTTTATAGTGTTATAATAATTATAATTTTCTTATCCGTAAAAACGACCACTTGTACAAGTAAATATAATTTTGCATATTTAATAAACTGAAATTATTATTTATCAAAAGGAACAAGAAATATGTTTTTCACGTAAAAATAGTAATTGGCAAGGACCTTATGGTATGTGGAACGGGCCGCTAAATCGATTGCAGCGCTTTTATCTTATAAAATTTGCTTTAAATCATGTGTTAAATTGTCTAATAAAAGTAAAAAAGTAAAAAACAACTACAGTCAAACCTGGGTAAGTGAGAACTGGGTAAGTGAGAAAACTCTATAAGTGAGAGTAATAGCACGGACCCGTCATTTTAAGCTCCCAAAACCTCTATTAGCGGGAAACAGAAACCTCTGTAAAAGAGAGTCGTTTTTCCTTCATGGACCTCCGTAAGTGAGACTGCTTCTTATCTATACCTATATAAGCGACAGTCGAGCATTATTTAGTTTGTTACATTAGAAATTGAGAAAATAAAAGACGAAATTGCAAAAATAATATTTTTTAAATGTAAATTAACATAATTACTTAGAAAATAGTATTAAATTTTCAGTGTAAAACATATATACAATCCATAGAATTATATGCCCACCCATACAATCATTTTAATAAAATGACGATTCTATGGAAGCTCCATGAAATAAAACTCATACCCGGAGCGAATAAATAAACAGTTAAAGTGTTGACTTCAAATGATTCATGTCATATTGGAGCCATATTGCTTTCTGATATGAAAAAACTAAGCCAAAAATGAACGTAATTTGGACAGAGGGTTAACTTTAAATGTTAACTTTGTTACATAATAAAGCATAACTTTAAAAACATTTCAATATAGGATTTACATGTTAAAACGCAATTTTAACAGCTAAAATATAAAAATTTTACACCGTAAAGAGTATTAAAAAATTTATCTGTTTATAAAGGGCATTAGTGAGAGTACATATAAACAATTTAAAGGCAAGTATATGAAAACGTGATTTTTTGGGAACGTCCTTAAGTAGACTAACAATAAAAAAATCGATTTGAATAAGTTAAATCTGTAGTTCTGAAAAGCACTCTGTTTTCTATATTACATAATTCCTCTAGATGTATAGTGATAATGCATTTTTAATGTTATACAATAAATCAGACTTTTTATTACTTATTCTATTTTAGTTCTGCAAAAAAAATTAGAAAAATTTGCATCTAAATGCAAGTTCAGTACAGTTCATTGTATAGCGTGCACAAAAATTGTTACGTCAAGGTAAATAAGACATACGATTTTTAAATAGTATAATTTTAACCGATATAAAAAGGTTTATTAAAACTGATAAATAAGCGACCTGACAGGTGAATAAAACCTGATTTTTATGCTATTGTGAGTAACATAAGTAGAACTTATTTACTAATCCTAAAAATTAACATGTATTATTACAATTTCTATTTCAATTCTATTTTATCAAAATAATTCTTCAAAATCCTATTTATGAAGTTTCACAAATAAAAGCTTTCTACAATTAATCTTCTATATAGCTTCAAATCAGACAAAGTTGGCTAATTTTATAATTAAATGCTATGATAAAGACAGCCAACTGTTCCATTTATTATGTATGCTTTGTTTACTTGAAGTTGTATACAATTTTAAACGTCATAGCCTTTTGGTTATAATTGATGTTTTATGATACAATGGCGTATACATATATAGACAAAGTAGCCGATACCGATATTTTAAAACAAAGACTATCACGTTATAGCCCTTACTTATCCTCTCTTTTGTTCACAGTTTTATGGATTTTAATTTTTCGGTTCGGAACTTTTTTGGAAATGAAGTTTTGCCCATGATACGCTAATATTGTAGCTTTCTATAGGTCCAATCATTAAATTAACATGACTTTTATACTTTTTGGATCAAAATTACCCCATCTACTGAGTTTCATCAACTTCCAAAACAAATAATTTTTCCCGATTTTCTCGATTTTTTCAAAGGAGTTTAATAAAATTTCCCTCAAAAAAATTGCAAAAAATTGAAACATTTTTTTAATCTTCAATTTCGATACAACTCAGTATATAAGGTAATTTTCATCCAAAAAGTACAAAAATCGGGTGTATTTGTTGTCTGGTCGAATAGTTTTTGAGATGCGGACTACAATCGATCCAAATATTGTGATATCTCAGAAACTCTGCATTCAATCATTAAATTTTTATACTTTTTGGATCAAAATTACCCCATCCACTCCGTTTCATCAAATTCCAAAACAAGATAGAAATTTGGTATTTCAATCATCTCGATAAGGTTAATTCGCTAGTGTTAGTTAAGTCCAGCAGTAGGGCTAAATTATGACAAGCCCGACTCTTGGTATATTAAATTTCCCTTGATCATCTTATAATGTTTATAATCATGATATGATCATAACCAAAATATATTATAAAGATGTTATATTAAATTATGAATTATTAGGTGATTAATGAAGTATAGTGTATTCTAAACTTTAGAAATATTACCTCTAACTGTAAGTAGGTATTATGTAGTAGGTACTTACACCGTACATGTTGCGTGCGTGTTACTTAAAATTGAAGTGCGTGTTTTATTTGTGTTTAGAATATGTATATTAAAATATATAATATTGTGTTAATGTTTCATTATAATATTTTTATTTTGAACATTTTATATTCATACAAATGTTTTTGAAATGTTTTATAACAATAGAGAATGCTGTTATTAAATAAAAACTGAAATTTATTCATAAAAATTTTATCTAGAAAGAAAACATTATCTTTTATTTTTTCACATATTTAAATGTCTTCTATCAATAATCAATAGATATAATATTACAATAAAAGGTTTTTTTCTTGAATCCATAACCTTAATGTGGATATCGGGAGCTGTAGCTGCTTAACAGTGAAAACGCGTTTTTTATTCGTCGAGCTCTCCATTTAAAAAAAATCTAATCTGTCAGTTTTCACGCTGCCTTTGCTTTTTCATTGCAAACGCAAATGCAAATGGGCAAACAATTAAATTTTAATTTGTAACAAGAAGAACTAAGTTTTCCAGTTTTCATATGGAGTAGCTCTACAAGAAATTGTGATATTGGGGGTATGGTCTTTAAACATTTTATGACAATTGGATAGTCAGGAGGAGTTCGATAAAAAAATGATTAGCGGAAAATTCTTCAAAAAGAATGTATAGGTACTTAACCAGGGACGTAGCTAACGCCGTATCAGCTGTATCAATGATACGGGGCCCCCGGGCTACAGAGGCCTCTAACGTTTGTAAGCAAAAATTGGAAAAATGCTATCAGACTTGTCACTAGAGGCAAAAACTTTAGAAAAACTGAAGTGAAGTCTTCAGCTATAGATGATTTAATAAATTAATTTGCCGAAAAAAGGCAAGAAAAGTGTAAATTTAATTTGAATTTTTGGCTAGTTCAATTTCTAGGAGGAAGTGATAATCAATTTAACTATTTATTTTAATTAAATGCAAAGCACTTTGGTTTCTTTTGTGAGAAATCTTTACCCATCATTTGGGTCCCACAACTAATTTTGATACAGGGCCCCTCCAAGGCGAGCTACGCCACTGTACTTAACATAACACTTTGGAATAATTTAATGTTTTGGAGTAGTTAAAATTCTTCAAAAGGAAGGAAGATTTTACGTTCTTATTTTTTATGGGGCATCACAATTGACTGAGATTTGTAATTAAACCTAACCTAAGCTGTTTCTATTTTTTGAAAAGCACTTGGGTTCTGTAAAAACTTCGCCATTTTTTACATTGGATATTGTATCATGTTGTAGAGTTTATACAAAGTGTTTCAGAAGAAATAGTAGATATTTAAGGTTTGTATTCAGGGATGTTAAATTTATATAAAAGTTTCCATACACGATAAGAGATACATGGAGTTTACTACAATGCCACCAAAAGTATTGTGGATATCGCCAACCAGTATGGGCCTCACTCCCATACAGTATAGTTTTCACACCGATGATGACATAGTGATATACACAAAAAATTTCTTACCATGTAGAAACCTTTACTTATAAAGCTTGCGCGTCTTTATGTCGTAATGCGTACCTTAAGTAAACATAAAAGATTCTTTAAACATGGGAACTAATCAAACGTTACTTGAATATAGATTAAATTATTTACTATACCTCTTGAAACACCCTGTATAGGGGCTTAAGGAAATAATTTTACAATATCCGTTTTCTTCGTATTTTGTAATTTCAATTTTTCTTAAAATAATATTATTTAGCTTTTTATATATATTGTAGAATATTTCTTCAATTTATTTTATTTGTTTTCTTGTTTCTATAAAAAAAAAATGCACAAAAGTTTGTCATTTTAATCTTCTCTTTAAGACTTTTTTCTGATTTATTTTTTATTTATTCTATTTTTTTTCTTTCTTATTTAGAAAGTAGTATGGAAATAAAATAAAAACATTTTGCCTTCTTGTAATATGAAAATTTGAATATTTACCCAAATACTAAAAGAATGTGTAAGTACTAATTGAATTTTTTAAAGTAATATTGACCCAAAAAGTACAAAAATCGGGTGCATTTGCTGGCTGGTCGAATAGTTTCTGAGATATGGACTAAATTCGATCCAAATATTGCGATATCTCAGAAACTCTGTATCCAATCATTAAACTAACCTGATTTTTATACTTTTTGGATCAAAATGACCCCAACCACCGAGTTTCATCAAATTCCAAATCAAATTTTTTTTTGCATTTTTCTCTATTTTTTCAAAGGGGTACCCCTTAAAAAAATTGCAAAAAATCAAAACATTTTTTCAAATTCCAATTTCGATAAAACTCAGTATATAAGGTAATTTTGACTCAAAAAGTACAAAAATCAGGTGAATTTGTTGACTGGTCGAATAGTTTTTGATATACGGACTAAAATCGATCCAAATATTGCGATATCTCAGAAACTCTGTAAAATAATTTCCTTAAAAAAATTGCAAAAAATTTTCTGTAACGCAAAGTATCTTAATAGATTTTACCTCTTTAATAATTTAACTAGATGTAAATTTTTCCACAAGACTTAAAGAAAAGTCGAATTAGTTTTTATATTGAACATATAATATGAAAACTATAAAGCTTGAAGGAACGTGGAGTCAAACCTCACAATCCCTTTCATTCCCGGCCTGAGTTTTGCTATAGTATACCAGATCTTATTATGTAGTTTACACCTTTACCAGATCATTTTATGTGATTTACACCTCTACAATAATTTCCAACACATTCTAATTCATTAATTTTCAATTATTCTGGTTGAAATTCCAAAGTATAAAAATTGAGTAATTTAATATAAAGAAAAAATAGAGAAACAACTGGTCTAAAACATTTTATTATCTAGGAAGCATTTTTCGAGGGTTGTTTAAAAGGATGTGCGCAATAGAAAAACGAAAGCAGCTAACTAAACATGAACTTGTGGTTTATCCTATTTTACTACATTTATTTTTAAATATGTTGGAGCTTGGAAGGTGTAACTCAAAATAAATTTATCAACCTGAAAATCTTATGTACGGTTGTGTACATTCAAATATCTTAACAAGATAGGAAAAAAATGTATGTCATCCGGCTAGGTAGTTTCAGTCCATTTAAAAATTCATTGCATTTCCATAAATAATTGAATAATATAAAACGACAGAAAATACATTTTCAGTGTAAAATTTTCTGTTTGTATATTACCTAAGAATACAGATAAAAATAAAGGACGCGCCTTTTTAATTTAAAAATTGTGTTTATTTAAGCCACAAAGTTGGAAGCTCTTGGTTTGTAGTGTCTATATTTCAAAATGAAATTCGGCTTTTCTTAAGGATCACACTTAACAAGCGTAAAAAAAATTTAGCTTTGACATCATAATATTTTTCGAGGTATATGTACAGTATAAACTATTTATAAACAAATTTTGATAGAAATTTGAGATGGGTCTTATTTTTTGCCTCGAGTTGCAAAAAGCTTTCAATCCTTCGTATAAAACTGTATACATATATCTAGTATGTGAAAGAAAATAAAAAAAATTCTTTCGTATGCTTATATTGATATACAGGGTGTTCCGTGACTTGGTGATCATGGCTTAAGAGCGTGTTCTTTGAACCATTTTACGTCGAAAGTGATTTATATACTTTTGTCAAAAATCCAATAGTTAAGGAGATATATGCGAATTTAACCAATAAAGTAAAGAAATTGTTGAGTAAATTAATTTAATATTTTATTGATTAAAAATTTTTGTTTTGCTAAAACAATTGTACTGAAAGTTTTGGTTCAAAATGCCTCTCCGCTGCTTCACAACTCATTATTGCTCTTCTAATAATTGAAAACGTAGCTCTCTGAAGAGTATCTGGATCCTATGGTGTGGATGCAGCAAGAGTCATAATATTTTTAATTGGCTCATCTTTAGTGTATTATGGCTTCAGCTACATCCATACGAAGCGATCAAGGTACTCTTCAGAGAGCTAGATCTTCAATTATTAGAAGTGAATTAGAATAATGTGTTGTGAAGCATCAGAAGGATATTTTGAACCAAAACTAAAATTACAGTTGTATTAGGAATACAAAAATTTTAAAATAATAACTACTTTAGTATTGATTTTTGGACAAATAAGGTTTTTTTTGTTTTTAAATTGTCTAAAAAATATGCTTTTAAGCTATGTTCATCGGATCATGGCACACCCTGTATTATATCTAGTATGTGAAAGAAAATACAAAAAAGTCTTTCCTATACTTGTATTGATATATTTATAACGTTAAAAAGTATATAAGATCCAATAAATATACCGTATGTGATAATTCTTTTGGGAAATACTGTGTTTTTAGAGGAAAATACGTCTGGATGATTTATTTACGAAATCAAAACGAATACCATTGTATTATAATATGAAAAAACGCGGAAAGCATATTCAACATTTGAAATATTTAAAATTTTTTATATATTTTATCTGCCAATTTTTATAGTTCATTGAATGGAAAATTGAAAGGTTCTCTACATTCCGTGACAAATATATTTGTTTATAAATTTGGACACTACCATATAATCGAATTTTACTTTTCATTAAAAGTTGGATTTTCTAACAAATATAGACCCTACTTTATTTTCTAAAGTAAACATGCTGAATAAGAACGGAATAGTAATCGTCACGTAAGCATGTGAGATATGCTGTGTGAGTGTGTGTGAAATATCCATGGAAATCGCTATATGTTTACCTACTTGACACTAACCATATTCATTACTATTATGTTTGCTGTCAAACTAACAGCAATTTATAAACGTTAATTATTTCATAAATTATAAAAACTAATTAGTTCATATCTTTATTTTGGTGAGTAATCAAAAACCGATTATACGTATAATACAGATTTAGAAAAGTAAGCTTATAAATTTATATATAAGTACATTTATTTTAGGTTTACATTTGTTTTTGTACCGATTTCATAAGGAAGTTCGGTTCTAACGGTGGCCCCTACTTGTCTCGGGTGCGTAGAGTCCGTTTGAATAAACGAAACTCGGGTGCATAGGGTCCACAAATATGTACTGGAACAGCAAAAAGAATTCTGCCTGAATTGAGACAAAGCACCCATGTTATACCTGAACTGATAACAATAATAATCATCCCGTTTAACAAGTAATTAAAATTCCAGTAATTCGTTAAAATTCTAAGCCATTATAATTTTTAAAAAAGTTTCAAATCAAAATTTCATAATTTTTTGTCTTTTATATATTTTTAGGTTTTTTCTCTATTAAGTGGAGGCTTGAGTAGAAGCTTCTATATCTGTGATTAAAAAAAGCTAGCGATTCAGTTTTACGGCCTCTACTCAAGCTTTTTCAGCTTTATGCTTTATAAATATTTAACAAACAAAACAATATCTCAATAAGAATTAGAGGTACTTACTCATTTTTCTGTAAATTCAAAAATGTAATAGAATCACCATAACCAGAGAATGCATCTTCAGCAATAACTGTAATATTATTTGAACGTAGATCCAGATGACGTAAACGATGCAAACGTCTTAATGCTGTGGTTGGTATTTGATGTAAATTGTTGTCACCTAATCGTAAATATTGTAGATTTGCTGTAAGAATACAAAATAAATATTGTATTAAAAATACTTTTATTATAAAACTTTTTCTATTGTTATGGACGTAGAGATACATCTATCTATTGTATATAGGATAAAGCTGTTCCTAGTATATGCAACGGTGCTGTTGCTTTGTTTATCCCAAAGGATTTAAACTCTTTTACAAATAATATTATATTGAGTTTTAATTATTATTTTATATCTTTTATTATATTCTGTACAATAAAATTAAATGAGTGAATTAATATTTCATCAACGTTTTTACGACTGAGTTACCAATCAACCAACGGATAGAATGACTACAAGTTTTTTTTTACAATAAATTTTTTCCCACACAGTTTTTAATATTCATGACAAACATACAGCATCGTTATATTTTCCAAATCATTTGTATTAAATTTAACGAACCAATTAATTTGAAAAAGAACACATATGGAACTGATTATATAGAAATGAGAAGATATATTTAACCCGACAGCACTCGATTTCGCATTTTGCTCACGCTCGATTTTAAGCTTTTTTATTTTTCAAAAATATTATTTTCGCAATATGAATTTTTCAGATTTTATCAACCAATCTACAGTTTTAAAAAATATTGGTATTTTTTTCAAGTTCTGCAGAAATTTTGAGTATTTCTCTAATCACGAGGCTAAAGATGTAAGCAAAAAAATATTACCTTCGGAGATTTTCAGGTATGCCTGTGTACTTTTTTTTAATGATATATTTATGTTATAATTTCTATTGAAAGCATTCTTACTGGTACATAACCTATGAGAATAATTATTTTCTACATTATCATTTATAATTAGCAAATAATTAATTCAATAAATATTTACAGTATAATTAATGAATATGATTATGATTATTTTGATTTTTGTTATAAAATTTTATTCAAATTCGTACTCAATAAATTAAAGAATAGTTAACACCCGATATATTTGATGCCTGTGCAAAACGATCGTGCAAATCTCAAATCACATGACTAAAGATTACCGAACGGTTGATACGAACTGCTGACGGCTTAAAAAATATAATGGGATTATTCCATAATAGTTTATTTTATTTGACTAAACACTTCTGGCTTGATATTGTTTTTATTTCTTACGAAATCATCAACCTGACAAAAAATATAAATTTAAATAAATCATTTACGAAACCTAGCTTTACAAAATTAAGCACAACTGATTACGATTTATTCATCCCATGTTTTTACTTTCTTTATATAAAAACATTTCAAACTTAAAAATTTTTTGTAAAAATTCAGTTAAATAATACCTATCAAAATGATTTCACGATATGAGACTAATGTTACTCCTATTAAACATTATTTAATTTAACTCAGAGTAATATTTTTTTTACTGTATGAAAAAAAATAGAATGAAAAAACAAAATGAAATAATTTTTCTGTTAAATGTTTTCTGTAATGAAAGTAGAATGAACAAAATATATGCAGTCATCCCTATTAAAAATTAAACAAAATTTTTAAGTGGAATATTTTTAAATATGTAGTAATATATGTTCATTTATTAACACCAGACGACGACTTATATGATAAGGGTTTAAAAAAATCGTTGCCATCTAACATACAACAACACTCCAAACTTGATTTATATACACTGTGGAAATCTTTAGAAAAAAGGGATAGTCAGTCATGGGAACTGTCATCGAAATTCAAAACTTAAAACTTGAACTGAATGTTATATATATATTCAAATATATAATTAATTCTAGCATGAATAATTAAAATTTCATAATTTGTAAATTGAAATTATTAATGTGTGTATAAAAAAATATAATATTTATTATTATAAATATATAAACAAGTGATAAAATCAATTATGTACTTCAAATTGTACATCAAACTACATCTATTAACAGTAATCAGAAGTTACCAAATATCAGAATCATTTAATTAATAGTTGATTATACAGCTTTAATTATTATTACATAGGTATCGTTTTTTCGATTGGGAAAAGTTGTAGTGTCCTAGGTTAGGGTGTTATATCTGTAGATGTTTTCATAGCATGTTGCTGACGCAAAACCATAAGATTTTATCCTACTAAATATCATTTATATATTATTATATTTCTGACTACTCTAGTGGTATGTATTAATGCCGAAAGTTCCTGGCATCTAGGCCAGTTTTTGAGATTTAAGTTTCTTTAAACCATATTATGTAAATTCATGCAAAATAAGTGATCGTTAATATAAATTTTACCTCGGTCGAGGCGAGGCTAGTCAATATTCTATCTCGGTTGAGGGTAGTAAACATTATACGTCGACCGAGGGCGAGGCGAGGCGAAGGTCATATTTGTTTGGGTCAAGATTATGTTATTTTCTAATAACTACGAACTTTTATTTGCCTAGTTGGTTCATTAATTGTTCACATTTGGCAGTGGTTTGAAACCTGCCTTCAATTCAAATGGCTTTTAGAATTCAGTGATTCTGAATCTACATGCGCTTTTTGTATAAAGAAACTTAACTGCCTGTTTTCTCTGAATGTTGCGAAATTCTTAACCGTTCGCCGAGGAAATTTCTGCCTTAGAACTTCGATTGTTTAATACCCGTTTTTGTTTTTTTATGATATAAATATAGGTCCTGCTTTACACATTAAAAGCAGGAATTTAAATTTTATTTAAGGATACTTGTTTTTTTGAATCAGATAATCAACTTTCTTTTTTAGTTATAGGTTTATTTGTAAATTTTTCATAACGCATATCGGAAGTACAAATGATACGAAATTAAAAAAAAAATGTTTTTGTTATCTGATGACATTATTTTATACATTATATTTGACAACCACCTCCAACCATTCAACTTCAACCTGCAATATGTATGTAATAATACAACCGTATATTCCATTCACTCACTGTTCACTGCCGTTGCGTTGCGTTGTTCTTATCCCTTGGTGATATTACCTCAATATATAAAGTTACAGAATAAATTATAATTTTGTTAAAGTTAACATAATGTTATTGTCTCTTCTATACAATATCTACACATACGGTGCACCTAGCTCCTACTAGATTATAATTATTAATCGAGGAAATAAAATCAAAAAAACTATCTAACTAAGGAATCCACTTCACGCAGATAGATTTTTATGGGAGCCGATGCAAAATGTTTGTATGAGTGTACAAAATCATATGCATGCGAACCAGCGTATCTTCGATTTGCGCTCATAAAAGGGGACAGAAGTACCCTAATTTTGTTTACTCCATTCTATTCTTTTTCAACATAAAAAAATATGTTTTAGCCGATTCTAAGCATTTTTTATCCTTAACATTTTTTACGTTATCTCACTGTTTTCGAGATATAAACATTTTCAACAAAAACTCGATATTGACGAAAATAAAGATATTATTTCTTGATTCTGGCCAATAATTTAATTTGAAAGCCATTAGATATTATATTTTTTAGATATTATGATTCTTAGCATTTTTTAACAATTGAAAATTCTCAGAAAACCTCACCGTTTTCGATACATAAAAGTTTATAAAAACGGGTTTCATCCTCAATTTCAGTTATATCTAAAAAAAGTATATCGTTTTGAGCTTATATTTTGTCATTAATTAAAAATGGGGATATTTAAATTATAAAATGTCGATAGTTTAGGCTTTTCTAAGAGATTTTTAATGCAGTATCCGGAAGAAGGGTACTTCTATCAAACTTTATCAGCGTAAATCGAAAAAACACAACTTTGCATGAATATGATTTTATGGAGTACATACACTCAGACTGAAAGTGAAGCATTTTCCACTGGCTCTCGTAAAAATCTACTAATGCGGAGTTGATTCCTGGATCGAATGCCTTTTTTCCTTGACTAAATGGTAGACTAGACACTATACTTAAAATTTATAGTATGTTGTATAAAGGTTTTTAGTGTCATAAAACCCTGTAAAGGTAACTAAAATGTGTAATATCATGTAAAATAATTATTATTATAGCGTAAGTAACAATACACATATAATAGGGTAAGGTTTAGTACCCAGAATACATATTACTTTTTATTACTCTATTGATTCTCGATGGATATCGCTATCGAGATATCAATTAGACAAGGGCAAAGTTTACAAACTAGGAGGCAAGTAACCGCGAGAATGACTGATCTGTGTGCTTTTTTTTAAGTAAAATAGAAATAACATTTTAGTATTCAGGAGGGAGGGGTGGTTTAAGGCACATCATGATAGTTTACCATGGATCATACATTTTTATAACTTTTTAATAATTCAATTCTCAAAAACAAATATAGTTATATATAGGTAAATAAATAAAGGAATAAAAACCAGTCAATACAAAACCAGTCATCACGGGAGTTAAGATTACCTAACGGTTAACGAGAGCTCTGATTGGTTAATTTATATTTACGAATTCAGATATAAAAATCCAATAGATTGAATAATATAAGATATACTTGTGAAAATGTAAAGTCCTTGTATAAATAGTTCGTGGAAGGTTGGCGATTTTCGTATTAAAAATAAAACTAAATAATAGTTTATTTTTTATATATCAATGCCTTTGTTAAAACTCACAGCTAACATTTGGGATAATCATTTAGATTAAACCAACTGAAAATACATCCCTGATATATGAAAATACATTTGACTGAACATTAAATTTTGTAATAAACAAACAAATAGAGATATATTTATTTATTATACATTTATAAAGGGAATTTAGAAATATAAAGGTTTCACATCCAGGTACAACCATTGTAATAAAAATTTAAACTTTGCAACTTTATTTGTATGATTTCTATGTGGGGAAACTAATAGTAGGTGGTTTTATTTAACCATCAATGTAATGCCTATTTTTACCTGAATTAATATTTGAATAAAATTAATTGAAGTTAATCTTTATTTTACGAATCCAGTCCAGTCAGACAAAATAACAGGATAGTAGTCATTGGTTATGTTTCTTGTTTTAGATAAATAATGAGTTAAACAAACGTCTTTAATTTATCATCTTGTTTCTGATTATATTTGGGAGATAACTAGATACTCCTAGATCCTCGCATAACTTGAGATTCAAGGAGAAATGATGAACACTAGAAGACTTTTAAAGTAGTTTTGTATATATTTGAGATTGGAAACACTTCTCAGTTCACCTCTTTTCTGTTTTTCATTCCTAACCCTTTAAGCTCTTCTATCAGATTTTAAATTTGTTGGTATTATGTAGGTATGTATGATATCAAATGGAATTCATTTATTAAAAAGCTAAAATGCCCAAGGCCCCGTTATATAGTTTGTTTTATATACAGAATGTTCAATTTACATCTAGGTAAATAAATATCACGAGTATAGAGTACATACATTAAGCAATGCATCTAAGTAAGAGGTATTATAGGTGTTATATAAAATTGCTAAAGTGACCTTAAATCGTGGCTTATATCTGCTGTAGTTCATCTATTCAACTAAGAAACTCCCACTCTCCGAGCGTCTTACACTATCTCAACGCATATCGAAGCTTCAAAACGTATATAATACCTCTCTCTTAGATGCATTGCTTAACGCATGTATTCTGTCATACTCGTGATATTTATATGCCTAGATGTAAATGGAACATTCTATAGAATGAAGAATACAATCTCCAATAGCAAAGACTCTCTAGCATATGATAAAAGAGAATAAAAAGTAACTTAAAGGGAATAAAAACTAATTTTTACGTTTTTCCTTTTATTTTTTCAGGTCCTAGTAAAAGAGTGGAATATTATAAGATGGAATAATTCATCTGTTGGTGACCTAATAAATAAAGATGAATTGAATTTTTTTTTTAAATTTTAACACGAACTATATTTAGCTTAGCTGAATTGGTTAAAACCACTTAATCAATATTTTGTTGTAATACATGGGATTACTGGAAAGATTTTGAAAATAGTTTTTCAAATTGCAAAATACTGCGTTGCTGTGAAAGTATAGGAAATGCTCTGCCGAAATGGTTATTACGACGAATTTGAAATAATTCTTCCTAATTTTTTTTGATGTACTGTGTATACCTACATACATAAAGTAGCAGTTAGTTCTTCTATCAAATTATCTTATACAGTCTCTAATAGAAATTAATATACTTTCCTTTTAATATATTTTAACTTGTTAATGTTCAATATGTGCTTGCTTCATCGAGCACTTACTTCTCTACAAACTTCATATGGAATGTAGTTATATAGTTACTATGTAGTTAATAAATTTTATCATTCTTGAAACAATACCAATTGATTTCCCTAAAGGATAAACCTTATCTTATCCAGCCACAATTGTTTTCTTAATAAAATATAGTCCTTAATAATTCCGTAACGTCACAAAATAGATTAATTATAGACTTCTATAATTCGAAAATATCGAGAATTGAAAATCTTATTTTATTATTTAGCTTTCGATATTTCGAAAATTTTATTCTTATTTTTCGTCTACATTCATGAAGCTATAATAAAATACATAATCAAAATTGAAAATTGGGTACAAATAATTTCAACAACTAGTCTAAACTTGCCTTGGAACTATGGGCATATCGACAGAAAGTTCTAAATTTGTGTATACTTATTAGGAATATAATAATACATTAACAAAAAAAATTTGAAGTCGATTGACCGTCTCTAACTCGAGTTAAATACAATTAATGTTCGGATAATTAACATTGAGAAAATAGGAAAGGTTGCGTTTTTTTGTGTTTTTAACAAGTTTTTTAATTCTAGAAAAAACTAGATTTAAGATATTTTCAAAAAACTAACTGAGCATTCATGAATTTGTGCATGTGAGTTAAAAAAAAAAACCAAAACTATTGACCGCTTCATTCTTGAGATATAGTCACTCAAAGTTATTGAAATTTTTTGTATAACAGAAACAATTATATTTAGAGTATAAGTAGTGTAAGAGAGATGTCTATTATATACAGAATTACAGATGTTTATTATCATGCTATTATCATACAGAATACGTGACAAATGGATAGTTGAGTTTCTGTATGTTAAAATTAATACTTATTTGAGTGTACTAAGCATATCTATACGTGCATACCACTGCTGTATGATGTAGTACACTATTTTTACAATATTGAACAAAGACAAATAATACGGTATTTATAACACCAAAGTATTTAAATTTCCCAATTAAAGCAAACATTATTTTATTCTTTGAAAGTAATTCATAAACATTTTATGGATAAAAACCGTTCTGATTTGATTTAATTTAAAACAAGCGAATAAATTTATTTTATGTAAGGAAATACAATGATAAACAATTTTAGTACATTTTTAAATCTGATTTACTAAAAAAATTTAATGGTATTATTTTGTTTCGTTTTTATTGCGATACATTATACCTAATGTTTGTAATGCTAATAGTACGCACATATTCAAATTAAAATATTTTTTATTATATCAGATGGTTTTTTTTTTATGAGTACAGTTCGTACAATTACATTTACCATCATAAAAAAAAATAAAAAAAATTAGTAAATAAATATATTTTGAAAGTTTTTTATCAGGAAAATTGTATCGCTAATTTTTGTTTCGCCTAATATATCAAGTTTAACGGCGATCTTTTTGAAAGATTAAAAGAAATCCTTATACATGTTTAAGAATGTGACTCACAAAGCCTCTATCTGAATATTATACCGTGAGCTTAAAAGGATGTAAAATTTCTAGAGAATTTTTTTACCTATCATTTAAAAGATAGGTAAAGGTAACAGTTTGTTTAAACGAAAATGATGAGTTGATGAGCTGGAGTTTCGAATTTATAGATATCACGATTTTCGATTTTTTCTTTGATAATTATACCATATATATGAAATATATCAAGGTATACTAAGTTTAGTCCCTATTTTGTAACGATTAGGTGTTCATAAAATCACCTAATTAGGTCCATTTTCCTCAAAAACAAAAAAAGATATCAAACTGAAATCTTTATAGCGTGCTTAAGATATAAATAGTGATGTGAATAGTGACGAGTTCGTAAATGAGCAACATAGGTAAACTGGGTCTTGTAAACCGTTAGAGATAGAACAAAAGTAAATGTAAAAAATGTTCCCTCTAAAAAATAAACAACTTTTATTTGAATCATTTTTTCGTAAACATTTCTATTACCCCGTGAGAGCACAAATTATATAGTATGTATTATATGGGGATATCAGTTAAGTGCGTGTGACATGTATGCATGTATGTTTGGCTATCTTTCTTTACTTATATGATGTAAAAAGACAAACGATTGCGTAATCAACACTGACTTTACATGGTATTTTAACAATTAACTCATCATAGTTATTAATGATACTGATGCTGATTGACACTGAATATACATAGAAATGGCAGAAAGTTTAAACAGCCCAAAGTCTTAAAAATTGGTTTTTTTTTTTATATTTTTCGAAACAATTTTCCATTTTTTTTACGGTTGCAAACTTACGGCCATTTGTTTGTATATATTGTGTAATTTGTGACTGTCTTATAATATAAATGAGGTAAATAAATATCCTGAAGGAACAAAAATCAAAAATATCGATTTCTATAATCCAGTATATTGGTTCAAAAAGCGTCATTGGAGTACTCCTTTAATAGGTTAATCGTTTTTGTGTTACTTCCTCACAATGAAACGGTCCAATATTTCTAACGGGAAATAGAAAAAAATTCAGGCAAGAGCCTTGAATGACGTCGAGAAAGTATAGAATTCAAACAAAATGGTTATTAATCATGAAAAAGAGTGTAGTCGTATCTCAATAACGATTTTCGACTTAATAGTCTGTCTGTATGTAGAGGTAATTTTAAATATTCGATAAGAGTAGAACATTTTTTTAAAATGACTAATAATAATTTTTGTGTATTTGAAATGATATTTATATATGATATAAAATGGTTGCCGTGGTGGCGTTGTTCATTTGATACGAAAAATAATTTTGAAGGCGATGGGAAATGATTTATGATCGCATTTAAATACATATTTTTGTTTATAAATGTACACTCATTTTGAAGTAATTTGTGTTTTATAAACCATTTATAGTACTTTAATGTAATTAAATTTATTATGAGTAATAGTAGTGTTCATGTCTGATCCACATTAGACGAATTGTAATTCTGTTTAACATAAAAAGAGCACCTTAGTTTTGGGCTAACATGGTGACTTAAGTAGTGACACAAGATGCATACGATTTGTAGTTAGTACCCACCATAATCGATACACATCTCCAAATAGCACGTCTCAAAACATGACGAAGATTTAGTCATTAGTTTTCAAGACATAGAAGTTGTAGTCGCACACATTTGATATTTTTAGAACCATGGATCAAAACGACTTTTATTCTTTGACCAAACAATATTTTTGACAGGAAAAAACTACCGTTCAACTTCAAGTATGGCTTCCAAAAATATTATAAGAAATTTGCTCCGTCTAAAATTCATCATTTGTTGGTGGTTTTTTGAATTCTGGTTCTACAGACACAAACGATACCGAACACTTTGGGGGCACAATAAGGCAATTAGTTTAGAAATTATTATAAATATTTACAGAAATTTACTTTAATTCGTGAAAAAAATATCTGCTGGCAGCTATTTCGGAAAGCGAAATACTAAAACTGAAAAAATATCCCCGTGGAAGACGTACCGAGTTCGTTCAGTTAACGAAAAACCACAAGTGTTTATGATTCATGACGATATTTCTAATCGAATACCCTTCAGAGCCCTATTTCTATTTTAAAGCACTATTTAACTTATTAAAACAATTTCAAACGAAAATATTTTCATGTTTCATACTTTTTAATTTTGCAGTAGGCGAGGTTTTAGTTTTTGAACGTTTCTTTTATGCCATAAATTTTGAAAGCTAATAAAAATTTCATTTGAATTTTCTATGTAGAACAGTTTTGCATTAAATTAATTAATCTAATTGCCTTTTGGGGTAAAAAAGCCTGTATGATATATTTCACTGTAAATGACGTATTAATTATAATAATAAAATTAATTAATTAAAAAATTCATATTCCAATAAACGTATCATAGTATAAGTGAATGAAATAGGAATTGGTTGTTTTTTCATACAGTTTCTGGAAAAAATTATGTCATTAATAATCGATAATCGGAATAAACGGAATACTAGAAAATCAATGCTGAAAGACAGTTGATTTCTTAATTAAAATTAAATTTCTAGCTAATACAAAGATACCAATATACCTATATTCTAAATTCTATTTTCTATATTTTAATAATTCCGGTATCATGACCGTCTCCAATTAAAAGCAGAAATATACAGGTACTAACATGATACCCGAGTTTAAATGTAAAGATCACCGCGTTAAAGCCTTCACGCCCCTTTGTCTCACCTACCCTTTTCCACAACACTCGAAATAGGGACAATAATTTTCTTACACAGAAAAAAGTATATGTACGGGTTTTCAATTTAAAAAAAAAATGAAATAGTCATAACGCATTGACTAAGAAAATCCTGGTTGAACGGATGACCAAAAATTGTGTCTCGTTCATTTAATTTAATATCAGATTGAAATTAATTTAAAATAATTTTATTTTTTTTAGATATTTCTTTATAAATTATAGCTCATGTGTTATTCTGATCTATAAGCAATATTGTTATATAGTTTCATTCAAATCCATTCGGTAGTTTTTGCGTTTAAGCGTAACAAACAAATAAACAAACATCCTTACTTTAACATTTATAATATATGGAGCTGCGAATTGGGATATAATTTGGTGTGACATTTAAAAAATTCGTTATATACCAATTTCTGTTTTCTTTTGAAGTTGTACATACGTGTATGTGTTAAAGTACCTACATCAGTTAAAAAAATTTTGACAAAAGTGACTGACTGGTACTGCGATATGACTCAAAAATTGTAATTAACAAAATATAATAAGGCCATCAAAACAGCAGGTGAAAATTAACAATTTTGCATTACATTTAAATAAAAGTGCGTGTATTTTGCTGACATCATAATTTATGTTATAGAGAAAAAAATTTCACATTATTCACAAAAAAAATAAGGTCATTTATCAATGTTACTGTCACAATTTCAATATTTTTATAGGTTGTACTTGTATGGAAAATTGAATCATAATTTATATAAAATAGGAAACAACAGTTCAACCTACTCAACAAGTTTGTTTTAAATATCACACAAATAAAAATATATTTCACGCAATCATATTTGGTTGAATTGTAGAATTAACTACCTTACATTAACATTTGAATTTATCCAAATGATAGAGAAAATGGAATATAATTTAACGTAATTTTATACATCAACACGTATCAATTGTCTGATTTGTTGAGTGCAAATACCCGTATAAATCAATTTAATTATGACACTCATAATTTATTTGCTTCGATACAAAATTGAAATGTTTAAAGGAATATGATTTACATATTGACTTTATATTTATAATATAGATGGTAAGATTTCACTTTGCAAAATTAAATGATACTAGCTTGGATGCATTTTCAAAGCAATTTCGAAAATTAAACAAGTGTAAGGTAATGTATTCCTCAAGAGAGCATTCTGGGCCTAATTTTACATTTAGATTTTACTACCGAGTTAAACACAATTCCATTCTACAGACATAACTTTTACGTTGTTATCAGATAAAATGCTGTGAAAAAATTGGGACACTTATGCTTTAAAATTCAAATTAAATACAGAAAACAGCGTTCCTTTATTGGTTATTGAAAGTAACTCATTAAACAGAAATTGATAACTCATTTAAAAGAAAAAAAATTTGGAAAACGGTTGACCCTGCAGGTCATCCCTGTAACTTCCCGCTAAGTATCGCGATAACTTTAGAATGAATAAACCGATTTTCACGCGGTTGGTGACATTCGACGCAGTTTTTGAAGCTTCATGAAGAATCTTTAAGTTTCAATTGATAGAACAAAAAATTTTGAGGTTATTCCGAAAAAACGCTTTTTTGAGTTTTCTTTCGTCAACGATAACTCACGAACGAATCAACCGATTTTGACCGGACTGGTGGTGATCGACGTGGTTTTTTGATGTTGAGAGCTGATTAGTTTTTGGAATTGATCGATACAGCCGTTTAAAAGTTATTAAAAAAAAATCACATAAAAAAAAATTTTTTTTTGCAGTTTTTTTGAGATTTCTCGAAATCTATCCAAATAGGTCTCAAAATCTAAGTTTGGTCAAGCCCTTTCGAATGGCACCAACCGCGATCAAATCGGACAAGCCGTTCAAAAGCTATGTGAGGTTTACATACATCCACACACACACACACACACACACAAACACACACACACACACACACATACATACATACAGCCATACAGACACCCTCGCGGAAGTAGTCAGGGAAGCTTCCTGACACCTTAAAACGTCGAGATCTGATGAAAACTCGATTTTGGCAAAACGGGGTGAAAACAATAACTTCCCTATTTTCTAGGCGGGAAGTTAAAAATCTATTTTTCACATTTTAATGAACTATAAACATGTATGGCACTAAACTTAGTATACCTTGATATATTTGACATATACATGGTATAATAAATGACTTAACATTATCCCTGAAGCATATATGATTTAGTTGGGTAAGGCGCTTGTCATGAATCCAAGAGACGCGGCTTCGACTCCTTTAATATGTTTATTATTTAATTAAATTAGTATACAAGAAATTTAGAATAAATAATATATATTTATGGTATAATATATTATAGGACTAAAAATTTATATTATATAAATTATATCTATTTTATATAAATTTAATTATTATCACGTAGGACTGATAATTATTATTATCTATACAACTGATATTTTCGGTGTTTTAATTTATCCATTTTTATCCGAACTTTTTAATTGCATATAAATAAAACTTCTCTTTCTGGAAACATCTTGTATAAAATAAAATAACACCTACGCTCGTATTCTGATAACATATTTGTTGTGCGTGATTTATAAAATAAAACCATTTAGTAAATAAATAACAACAATAATAACAGCACCATAATTGTACAGTAAAAGCACTAAAATTATCACTCATTCCACTTTATTGTATTATGTAACATATATTAGTTACAGTTATTATTATTTAATAACAAGCAAACAATGGAAAATTTTAACAAATTTTATAGTATGTTTCATAAACATCAAGGTCGAACAAAGAGATAAGAGTCTCTCGAAACAATCGTCCAGCAGGTAAGTCTCTATATTTCAAACGCTTAGATAGTTTTTATACCATGTATATATGAAATATACATAGTATATTAAGTTTAGTCCCAAGTTTGTAACGCTTAAAAATAATGATGCTAGGAAAAAAATTTTGTCATAGGTTGTCCGTCCGTCCGTCCGTCTGTGGACACGATAACTCAAAAACGAAAAAAGATATCGAGCTGAAATTTTTACAGCGTACTCAGGACGTAAAAAGTGAGGTCAAGTTCGTAAATGAGCATCATAGGTCAATTGGGTCTTGGGTCCGTAGGACCCATCTTGTAAACCGTTAGAGATATAACAAAAGTTTAAATGTAAAAAATGTTTCTTATCAAAAACTAAACAACTTTTGTTTGGAGCATTTTTTCGTAAACATCACTGTTTACCCGTGAGGGCGCCAATTAGGCGGAAATTTTATAATATGTACTATACTTGATTATCAGTTATGTATGTGTCACATGTTTGTATGTGTAATGTGATAAAGAAATCAACACTGACTATGCATGGTATTTCAACAATTAACTCAGTCAATTGTTTGTTTTCACTTGTTCTATTTGAATTTCTCAGTTTCTGTTTTATTTTAAAGCTTTTTTAATTATTTTATTCTTAGAGAAGCAAAGTTGTTTATTGAAAATTGACCCTACTACTAATACTCTGCTGTTGGTCTGCCTGTTTTCGGGCTGTTTCTCATAAACTGCAATATTTGGAAATTTTAAATTTTAACAGAGTTTGTATTACTTTTGTTGCTATAACGACAAATAATAAAAATAATAAATATATAATAAAAATCCGGAATACTCTATTGGATGAACCTTGTTTGACACAGTGTACAATGTTTAAATATATAGAGATACCAGAACCTATTGGGATCCTTAATTGTTAGCTTTCAATTAGCTGTACATTGTTAATTAAAAGCTGTAGCTGTTGGATATAGAAAACTTGGTTATTATATTGATTTAATCCTATACAGCAAACAAAACTGAATAACAGGTCATCAACATGTATATTTTTAGAACAAACACACCTATCTACCCTATATGTTATATGTTCTATGTTATTATAAAATAACAGTCTGTTTTACCTATTTGCGTCCATCATTGGAAAACACCTATACTCACCAATCTATGGTTTTCAAAAAAATCAAAATAAAATTCCGAAATAATTTTGATTTTTAAAGTGAAAACTTCGTTAAACTATAGGCGCGTTAGACAATATGTAATATATGTATAATAAATAAAATTTGGTAGGATATAATAAATCATATGGTTTTGCGTCAGCAACATGCTATGAATATAGCTACAGATAGAACACCGTAACCTATAATATTAAAATTTTTTCCAACGAACACCTGTGCAAGTTTTTTTTAATTTACTGAGTACGACTTATATTAAATTAATGAAGAAAGTACACGTAAGGGCACAAAAATTTCCATTGATAAAAAACTTCTGAAGGTTAATGATAATTGACCAAACACGTACTTGAGCTGATATCAGAGGCTTGCAGATAGAAGGTGCGGCTATAATCTAAATACTCCTGCTTCATATACAGTTTGGCATCCATCTCGGTAGCCATTTAAAATATATAAATAAGAAGAGTTTCTATGGATGTTCTTATGTATAAGAGAAAGAAAGAGTCTCTAGACAATGTATTGTGAGTATTGCGTGAGTGATGCGACACATAGACGAAGACGTCTGACCAACTTAAGTCGGCTGTCGTCACGTATACACACAAACAACTAATAAATGATATGATTGCGCGATCATCACACAAAATACATTGTCTGAAGACTCTCTCTTTGTCTTATACATAAGAACGACCATAAAAACTGTACTTACTTCCCATATTTTAAATGGCTAACGAAATGGTTTGCAAACTTTATATGATTTACAGACTTCAAATTCGAAGAATGAAGTCACGGGCATAAGTTAGTAGGTAATATATAATGTAAATATTCACCTTACGGTATGTGACCTAACACATATAGCCAGCCATAGCCACTCCACTATCGGATGTAAACATAATAATGTAAAATGCTATAATATAATAACATATAACAAGTGTATTTTTCTCGTGTTATTTGTTAGTTATTTGAATGTAATTATTAACTAGTTAAAAAAACAGCACGCAGAAAAAATAACTATTGACTTGTTTGTGACAACTAATATGTTGGAATATCATTTTAGATATAAAATATTTATGAATCTATGAAACTTTTTATTATACTAACACAATTTACTAGTTAAATTCAAACTTCCTGGAAAAGTTAAGTAAAATTTAAAACAATTCCATTTCAAAAAATAATTTATCATTAATTGTAAATTCATAAAATTTTCTTTTTCTGATAACGTTATACAATACAGACTTTTTGTTTTTGTTTTGATGCCAAAAAACCGGGTTTCTTAAAAAACAGGAAAATTGACTTTTCCGTATAGGTTTTCTGGCGTAAAAAAACTACTTGAAAGTCGTGGCGTTTTTATTCGCAATATTTTATGAAAAAACTAAAAATTTTAATAGGCTCTCCGTTGTTGGTTTGTTAAAACAACAATCTTTGTATAGAAATGATTAACAACTTTCATTATTTGAGTTCAATAGAAAGTTGGTCATTATTGGAAAAAATTTGAACCTTTACAATTTCATCATGTATTCGGTAAAAGAAACTCTTCTGTACTTCCTTGTTTGCATCGATATCGAAAATTTTCGAGTTTTTTATTTAAGTAGAAATATATATTTCAAGTGTCCTTAAATTCATTATATCATGTAAATGAGATATACCAAGGTATACTAAGTTTAGTCCCAAGTTTGTAACGCTTAAAAATATTAATACTTTGAACAAAATTTTGGTCTAGGTGTTCATAAAATCACCTAATTAGTCTATTTCCGGTTGTCTGTCGTCTGTCATCACGATTACTAAAAAACGAAAAGAGATAAGAAGCTGAAACTTGTATAGCGTGCTAAGGACGTAAAAAGTGAGGTCGAGCTCGTAAATGAGCAACTTGTACACCGTTAGATACCCATCTTTTAAACTTGGGATAGAACAAAAGTTTAAATGTAAAAAATAAACAACTTTTGTTTGAAATATTTTTTCGTTAACATCACTGTTTACCCGTGAGTGCGCATATTATGCGCAAATTGTAGTATTATATGGGTATATCAGTTATATGTGTGTGACATGCATGTATATGTAATGTGACAGAGTAATCAACACTGTCTATACATGGTATTTCAACAATTAACTCACGTCAATTCCTTGTTTTCACTTGTTTTAGTTTAGTTTATAAGTATACAAGGATGTAATATGGTGTTTTTTATCAGACAAGATACAATATTCAAATATTTTTGTGTTATCCATAAAATGAGTAAGAAATAAATTATGAATGAAATTAAAAAAAAGTTTTATTTGAATCCATGAGACTATAAAACCGACACCACATTTTTTTTAAAACAATTTTTATATTCTTTTGCATATTTAATTACATATATCTCGTCTAAAAATTTAACAACCAATGTTCCACTATATTTAATGTCCTATATATGTAGTTTTTTATAGTTTTTATTATATCTTTAAATAGTTAAAACTATATAAACGAAATTTTATAAGCCAAACTATTTCATATTAAAAAATTAAAAGAAAGGAAAAAAAACTATGATTAAATTGTTCTTTATGAAAATGGCTTTATGTTTTAGTGACTGTTTTAAAGAAAAAAAAAAGTATATGAAAATTTTACTAGTGTTGAAAAGGTTTTTCACCTTCATTAACACCATAAAACTGATATGCAGATATTATAAGCATAATATATACAGAATATAAAATTAACCGTCAAAAGAAAACCTACAAAAAGAGTAGTAAAAGTAAGGTTAGTTTAAACAGTTAAAGAGTTCCAGTTAAAGTTTTATAGGGTAGTTTTGCAATTTGTACCTACTAATACAAAAATCGGGTACATTTGTTGACTGGTTGAATAGTTTTTGAGATACGGACTAAAATCGATCCAAATATTGCGATATCTCAGAAACTCTGCATCCAATCATTAAATTAACTTGATTTTTATACTTTTTGGATCAAAATTACCCCATCCACTGAGTTGCATCAAATTCCAAAACAATAATTTTTTTCCGATTTTCTCGATTTCAAAGGTACACCTTAAAAAAATTTCAAAAAATCGAAAAATTTTTTTTATCGCCAATTTCGATAAAACTCAGTATATAAGGTAATTTTGACCCAAAAAGTTCAAAAATCGGGTACATTTGTTCACTGGTCGAATAGTTTTTGAGATACGGACTAAAATCGATCCAAATATTGCGATATCTCAAAAACTCTGCATCCAATCATTAAATTAACCTGATTTTTATACTTTTTGGGTCAAAATTACCCCATCCACCGAGTTTCATCAAATTCCAAAGCAAAATTTTTTTTTCGTTTTTCTCGATTTTTTCAAAGGGGTACCCCTTAAAAAAATTCCAAAAAATCGAAAAATATTTTTTATCTCCAATTTCGATAAAACTCGGTATATGAGGTAATTTTGACCCAAAAATCGGGTGCATTTATTCACAGCTCGAATAGTTTTTGAGATACGGACTAAAATCTCACAGACAAATATTGCGATAAAATTCTTGAATCATTCTGTCGTTGTGTATAAAAAAGTAGATAGTCGAATATAACCAAGAATGCATGTTGCCCATAATATTAAATGAACAAGTGGCTAAGTATTAAATACTATGCGAGCTTTTGTTAGTATCCATCTATTCATAGACTAAAAAAATATTGTAGAAGTATTTGAAATTCTTAAATATTTTAATGCACATACTCAAATAAAATCACTGCAAGTTATTATAAAAAGTACCAGTTAATAATATCAACTTCTTTACTTCTTTAAATCTTCTGTTACTTTATTAAAGTACTTAGGAAATAGGAAACTTTTTGAACTTTTCTTTTAAACAATACTTAATGAAGTGATTTTGAACATGTACTTACTTACATTGAAAGTTGAATATCACATGACGACGCGTTGATTGCTCTATTCATTCTTATTGTTTCCGGTATATGAAATATATCAGAGTCTGTCCGTACGTCTATTCGTGAACAAAATATCTCAAAATCGATAAGAGATATCGAGATGAAATGTTTATGAAGTGCTCAGGACGTAAAAGTGAGTTTGGATACGTAAATGAGCAACATAAGTAAACTTGATTTGTGGCCAACTGGAAGAGTTACATTTTATAAGTGATATGTAATAACTAATATATAAGTACCTGGATGACCGAGGTGGACTCGAAGCTCCTCCCAATTAAAATAATAATAGTATTACTACTCGCTAAAAGATAGCAGTAAGAGTAACCTTTTTCAGTTTTCCTGAAAACACGTATAAAACAACATTTTCTAAATATAAAACCTAGCTAGATCGATTTTTCGCTCCAAAAAACATTTGCATACGAATTTTCATGAAAATTGTTGAAGCCGTTTCCGAAATTGATGAATTTATAAGCTAACTGCCATTTAAGTTTTAATATCTTTTTGAACAAAAATTCCATAAATTTACAAAGTAACATCTAACAGGAACAGCATGTACCTGACATTTTCCATGAAACATTTCATAACGAAGCGTTTATATGCATAAAATAGGTAAAATACATATCTGTTAATAATGGCTGCTTAAAACATATTTTCATTTTATTACAGTTTCAAAATGAAAAAAAATAAAAATTTTAATGAGCAAAGTACAAAACTTGTATGGTTATTCTATTGGTAAGTATAGAAAATATAATGAAAAAAGATATTCTTTCCTAAGTCGATAGTTTCATAGAATCAGATATATAAGTACTATGCATTATAACATGCGAACCATAATAGCATTCTTATTCACGAAAGCAAGGTAATTTTTGTAAAGCTTTATTCTCACGGTGTTGATTACTTTGAACTATGTTACATATTTTTATTATTAAATTAAATTTTTACGTTTGTTTCAAATTTTTGTTTACTTTATATAAGTCAAAGTCTCTCATATATGATATTTTAAACAGCTTTTTCTATCTCAACATATTATACCACTTAACATATGAAGGTGAGACTGTACACTTCAATGAGAAACGCATATTGTGTATTTAATTTTGAACAAAAAGAAAGATATGAAAAAATTACACAGAAGCTGCGACTCAAACCACGGTTCCGTAGATATCTGGTCTACATTTTGAAGTGACTTATACTGTGAGTTCGAAAACATATCTTTATTTGAAAATTTATTCATAAGCAAATTTCTGAAGGCATAAGCTGTGACGGTGGAATTTTGGAAACATTTCTTCAAATAAAATGTAAAATTGCAAGATATTGGGATACCGACGAAAGATATATTCCCGTTCTGACATATAAAAAATCGTTAAAAAAAAAAAGTTAAATGTAAAAAAACTATACCGCACAAGAGCCATTTTCGATTACCAACAACCGGTAGACTTCATCATAAATTATTTAAGACACACATCACTGTTAGCGGTATGTTTTTTCTCTATTATCAAGTTAATGTAAGCTGTTAAAGATTATAACGGTAACTGCTAATCTAACTTTGCTTGCGTTCTGCACTATTCAAACCTTGAATTTCAAAATCACGAGTAAAAGGAATTTAAAAAAAAAAACTTTAATTATTATTATTATGTTGGCACTAAACTGGGATGTGAAGAACATGATAAGGTTATTGAGGATACTTTTGTAATACTACTATTATCTTACAAATGAAGCTTTATTAAACATACTCTACGTGTAGTCAAACATGTAGAATATATACGTGTAAGGTAGATAAAATAATCTACTTTACTTAATTTTTCTTTGATAAATGCAATTAAAATAGCATAACAAGTAAAAGAACGTAATAATATGCAGAATATAATGTGTTTCAGAAAGAGATATTGTAGCTTGAGCCTTTGTAGCTTTTGTCACAGTGCCTATTAAAAACTAAAAACCCGACGACTAGAGCTTTCGCCACTAGAGTCACATTGCTCATAACCAGCGGACGATCAAGACGCTTCCAACAAACATACTTAAGAAGTTATGAGAAAACAGATGAACAACAAACATACATTCATACATACGTACCTACCGGTCGAGCACATAAACCTCGCCACCGTCGAGGAAAGAATAAAAATTATAATAATTCATAATATTTTTAAAATTTACAGTTAGTTAAATGGTTAAGATTTTCTTCTAGCATACAAATAAATATATAAATATACTTAAAAGGTTTCTTAGCATTATTTTTAATATAAAATTATTGAGTTTTCTGTACGTGTATAATACCTAACAATCGTAATTTTTTTAATTAAAATATTAGTATTGTTTTTAATTAATTTATTTTTGCTTCTGTGTATATAATCCTTATATTTAATTCATACCGCAATTTTGTTTTAATAACGCCACGGCATGGAGAAATGATAAAATTCCATGGAAATATGATAAAATATTATAGAGAGATAACAATTGATTTATTTCTAAAAGAAGTGTACAGTGCAGCGTGATTCTGATTGGCCTTCAATCTCAAAGGATATAATGACGACACAAGTACCCATTTTATTTATAATAATTTAAGTAAATATAACACAAATAAAAAACAAATATTATAGCATCGAGCAATGAGGATAAAAATCTACAGAAAATAAAATATAAAAGTTATATGTCACGAAAATATTTTTTTTATATAAAAGTTATATTTTTTATTAAGTTATATTTTATTTGTAAACAAATAAATTCATCAATTAAAAACTCATGCATGTTAATTTTTAGAATTGTATTAATAACTTTTGTACATAAAGTCAATATGAAACGATTGCAAAAAATTATTTTATGTAATCAACCTCTGTGTACGGATAACATGAAATATAGGGTACCTCATTTTAATTTCCTCATCTTAATATTTCTAGAAGTGTTTTTCAAGCTGATGTATCTCTTAAAGTGGCCAAAAAATCAACTCGTGAAAAAAATTACAAACGTCTTTTGCTCGCCAAAAGTTTTCAAATATCTAATGAAACCATAACCAACCTGTGCATTTAACAGTGGATTTTGTTATCAGTTAAAATTTCTTGAAACTCTAGATACAATAGGATATGGTCATCATTATTAAAGGTAAGATGGGAGGAACCGTCTAAAACTATTTATACAAGCTACATAAATTGATCAAAGTAAAAGTTGGCGATTTCTGAATAAAATCTATAAATAAATTTTTTTTGAGCAATTGACATACGTGTTCCAGGGATTCAAGTGCCTTGACTTTTGATTTTGTTCTATATATCTTCCTTTTCTCTTAATTCCTTCTTTCGGTAACTCTTTTCTATGCATGTTAAATAATAGCAGTTTTTTTGTATACACAAGCCCTTTTAACGACTCCATCCCAAATACTCTTTTATTTATTTTAACCATCTTTTACAAATGTTGGGAAAGTGAGTTATTTTGTGAACGAATTCGGTTAATTTTCACCCTACGAAAATAGTTTTTCCCGCTTTCATCAATGCATTGAAGTTAAAGGTCGCTTATAATTTTTATAATTAACGGCTTGTCTAAAATAAGTCGCAAATGACAAATTTCAAACATTTTGTGATTATTCTCGTGGTCTATACGTTATATCGTTAGTTTTCTATAAGAAAATCATCACATAAAAGTTGAAAAAAACATTTATATAGAATTTAAGTATGAAAAATTGTTTCTACTTTGTGAAAATCATGTAAAAATTTAGAAAATTTTGTTTCGTGTCTACAAATATTGTTTTATTTCTACTCATGACTATATTATTTTATTAGTCCACTCACGGCTAACATTTTTTTATCATGATTAGTTTCGTTTTTATAACAAAATTAGAAAACATACTCATCAAATAAACATATAAATGAAAATTAGTATTTGTTTTATTTAATTTTATTATTTAAATTCACATTTAGCTCACAATAATTTAATTATCTGTATATAAACATGTAATACTCATGTTTTTCTAACATGTATTCGTTGTGTGCGTAGTCATGGTAGGGATAATAAAATCGATGCCAGCGCTTTAAGTGAAAAATTTTGGAGATAAAGTGGGCTGTTATGACTAATTTGCAATTATTTACATGTTAATGATATAGAAACTGTCAAATTAAAATGATTGAAAAACACTAATTAATTAAACTTAATGCATTAAAAATTGTGAAAATAAGAAATCAAATTGTACAAATATTATTTTTCAAATGTTAATTATCGTAATTATTTATTTAAATTTGTGAAACAAGAATATTAAATTTTAAATGTAAGTTTTCAATGCAATCCACACAATTATATATGCATCCATTAATTCTATAATTAAAGTAGTGTATCGTTGTCATGGAAACGAAATTCACGCTCGGAGCGAATACAATAAATTCATATATCGGTAGATTTTTTTTTACTGTAAAATTAATTTTATATGCTTTGTATAATAACTATTTAATTTGATGTATTTCTTAATGAATAAAATTAATTTTGACCATCTACCTTGTATCGGTTATAAAAGTTCAAGGTCAAAGGTCGCGAAAATCAGTGTTTTGTGAATATATCGTTTCTTTTGCTTTCAATCGTATTTGACATTTATTACAAAATAATAAATTTTGCCTGAAATTTTTTTTGGATGTTAAACCGTAATTGAAATAGAGGACGCAGAAGATGGAGAGCTTAGCTTAAGGTAGTTCCAGCATGAAATCACTTTTCGACAGATTTGGCCGAATTTTTTTTCTCGGGTTTATAATAGTTTTATTTATGAATTCCTAAAATTTCATAATTTTTGGCCGTTTAGATCGCGAGATATTTAAAGACAAAGTTCGCGATTTTGAGGGTCATGTCCCATTTAAAGCATGTAAAATGTCCGGTCTCTCCAACTATTTTTTATGATATTATTGTATATTGAAGAAAAAGTAGAAAAAAATGTTTATACAATACAATTCTAAAAAAAAAAATTTAGAAATTAATTTTCACTTTCGAGATATTAATTTTGACGTAAATTGATCGAAATTGGGACGTTGGCATAATTATTTCCCATTTTAAACGGTCAAAATTTCTGAAACTTTGGGAATTAATAGTAAGCATTATTAAATTCTTAAATTTAATTTTTCGTTAAATTATGTCGAAAAAAATTTTAACCATAGCTTTAGCATAGGAACTGCAGATACCATGCTGGAAATACCTTAACGTACTTCAGTGCTGGGTCAATATTTATAAATATAAGGTATTGTGGTATTTAGTGTTAATTGTGGAAAAACCACGCATAATAGACTTGGATTCACGGTTGACCCTGTCGATTATACGGTTATTTCATTTTATTATTGATGAAATACTACTTAAATAATTACTTGATACCTTATATTTATTTATAAACATTGACTCAGCACTGAAGTACGTTATGCTGAGCTGATTTTTGCGACCTTTGACTTTGAATATCTAAGGATGTGCACGCGTGATCATATGAGACTTTTGTTAATATTCCGTTAGATTCCGAGGTGAAACCCTAAGATGATGGAGTAATTAAAGATTTTTTAAGGTTGTCAACTATATAGAAACGAAATTCAGGAGAGTAAATAATGTCGAACTATCGATTTAATTTTTTATTAGTTCTTCTAACAAAGAAGTTGCAATGTTATGAGCAAATCAAGGAATGCAGTTTGAGGCTTCTTTTCAACATGACGAGACGATGTGAACAGAGAATTTCGATTGATCTCGTGTTTGGCAACCTTGTTTTTTTTTTTAAATTTAAAATGTCACTCAGATAAGGAAAGACTCAATTTAGAAATATTCAAATAAAAACTTTACAATACGCTTATAAAAATTTTAACAACGCACAAATAAATAAACATAGCAACGTACAAACGTAAACACAAATACGTTCAAAGCCCAGGTAGGTATTGATGGAACAGAACATGTAAATAAAAAACCAATTTACTTAAGTGCTGTCTGTGGGTCGTAAAATAAATAGGTACGTATCTGACCATGTAATAGATCGATCATGAATTTTTGATAGTATCGCAATGTTACCATAAAAAAAACAAATTCCTTAAGTTTTATTATACTTTTTGTGTAATTTTAAGTTGATAATAATTGCTATTGGTATTATAGGAAAAAACATTGCATGCATATAAATTATATCCTAATATGGCTATAAGTAGTCACACTATTGTAAAGGTATACGGTATTAGGATTCCGTTCCTAATAGCATGTGCAAATAATTCAATTTTTTTACTTTTTATGGTAACATTGTCGCCCTATTAGCTCAGTTGGTTAAGGCATAACCAATTCCGCCCGCGGAAGGAGGTGTACTCAACCTCTGAAATTGAGGAGCTGATAAATGAAATTATCAGCGGAAAGGCGGTAAAACACATATATGGTATCGCAATGGGCTTTATAGCCTAAGTGAGTCCTCCTTGGGCAGCCAATATAACCTAACATAACCTATGGTAACATTCATTTCCAATCATTGATGCAACAGATGTAAGAGATAATGTGTCGAAACTAATTTCTTTTTTTCAAAACCGTTCAAATCGTTATAATTTATTGGTGCGCCCATCTATTCTGAAAATATTAATGTTTTATCCCGTAAGATTCATTCTCTAATAAATAAACTCTTTTTTAACCCCCGAACTAAAAAAAGGGGTGTTATAAGTTTGATCGCTATCTTTGTGTGCCATTCTGTCGGTTTGTCTATGGAATCGTAGACCCTAAACGGATGAACCGAGTTTGATTTTGTTGGTTTCGTTTTAAAGGTAGCCTCATGAAGAGTGTTCTTAGCTACGTTTCAAGTACGAGTTTAGGGTTCAGTACCCGAAAAAAGTAAAAAATAAAATTGGCGATGATCTTCAAAATCAACTCTATTTGGAAAAAGCTTTAAGGAAAAGGATAAATTTATGGAGAGTGTTCTTAGATGTGTTTCAAGTGCGAGTTTAAATTTGTCGGGGGTTTTTTAAAATTTTGTAAATTTCGTTGGTCACTTACTCCTGTTCTATGCCTAAAGCAATATGACACACACTATTTCTAACTATGTATTATTTGCGCTCCGGTTTGTTCGGAAACATTTAGCTATACGAATATGTTTTCGAACCCTTAATGTGATAAATAGCGTTATACCTGTCGATTATAATTTTATAAATAGAAAACAGGATTTGTACTACTTATACCAGCCAACAAGAAAATAAAGGTCACGTTTAAATGATGACTACATTAAAATCGTTTAAAATATTCAAATACCACAAGACTTATATAAAATGGTTTAAAAATAAACACCGGTTATAGGTTAATCAGTCTGAACGATATTTAAAATAAGCCTATATACCTTTTTTTTTTAATAATATCCACTAGAAAAACTACAATCACTTGACTTTTAGAAATTTTTTTTCAATTTTACCATTTTATGTTATCACCTTTTATTTATATTCGCAATTTCAATTTAATAAATAATTTTAACAGAGCGTATAAACATTTTGAATTCCACTTTTACTGTGCGTATATATTTTGTATTTTTTACATTAACTTATCGTATTTTATTAAAAAAGTAGAATTTATGGTCAAAAATAGCATGATTTTCGGAATACATGACGGAATCCTTGTAATCTGAAATCGGATTCGTATTCAGAGAAAAGTACTAACTACGCCCTTTTATTTCGTAATTTGCTTTTCGCTCATAACTTTATATCCTCTAGAGGGTGCCATATTCAATTGAATATGTCGTCACATAGCCTAAAACTAGCGGATGATCAAGACGCTTTTAACGATACCATATTTGTCAAGGTATGACAAGTTGCTTCGAAGCTAGAAGGGAACAGACGAAAATACATTCATTTTCAACTATTTTGCTGTTATGATTTCGTGATAAAGTATAACAATATATATAGTTTTGAAAAATGCAAGTTACGCCTTTTCATTTAATACCAAAAAACATATCATTAAATCGAAATTTATTTTTCGGTCATTACTTTATGTCTTCTAGCGGGCGCCATATTCAATTTAATGTCACACAGTCTATAACCAGCGGACAATCAAGACGCTTTTAACGATACCTCCTTTGTTAAATTATGATATGTAATTTAGAAGCTAGATGAGAACAGATGAACATACATACATACATACCGGTCAAACACATTACCCTTGCCATACTATAGTCGGGCGTAAAAAATAGCACGATTTTTCAAAAAGTTGATAGAATCCATGTAATCTGACATCAGATCCGTATTCAGAGACTACAAATATTTACTAGAAAATAAATTTTAAAAAATTTGAGAAGAAAATTTGGCTGAATGTTCCTCAAGGTCATGTAAACACGTTACAAAAAGTGTCGGTTGAGAAAAATCGGTGCTATTTCCCAACTTTTTCCCTGCATATCGACTTATTGACTGTACTAAAGTTATAACTACGATTTTCGATGTATTAAAACAATAATTTAATTGTAATTTAATCAGACAATTTACATCGAATTTTTGAAATGAATTTTAACCAAACTCTGTCAAAACAATTAGTTATTAATTATCAGTATAAATATAAATTATCAAGTATCTACTCTACCATATACAAACGTTATTGTGATTTATTAATAAATAGATAAATAATAAAGAAATAAATATTAATGTCAAATATGAAACCGTAAAATAATTATATTGACATTTATAATTATTATTATTATAAACAATGACAAATATGTATAATATTATTTATTAATGGTATAGATATAATTATGAATATAAGTACCTATGCAGGAGCAACAATTATAGTCCGTAGACCCATGCTCAAAAAACTTACTGCTTAAATCATCGAGGAGACTTTGTGTGTCTTCTCTTTATGTTCTGGGTAGCGTATTACATAAAAGAAATTATCGGTAATGAAGCATTTTTTGGGACTATGTTCCTTATCGCACGATATTTGCTTTCTGTTTGGGAGCTAAATCCAAAAAAAACTACAGCATACACCAAAATCCGAGATTTAGGTTTCCTAAGAAAGAACTTTTTCAATCAATTCAGATTGCCATGAATTTTGAGAAAATGCAAAAATTTGTTTATACCTGTCAATTTGTGTTTGTTTGTCAAAGTTTTATGTTTTATCATTTTAAAAAATTGAGTTGTGAAAGTTATCAAAAGCTAAAGAAAACAGATATAATTTAAAGGAAGTACAATGTAATTTTATGTCATGTTATGTTATGATAATTATCCTAATCAAACCAAACGTAATGTACTCACATTTTGGGTTGACTACTAAACCAGGAATATGTCCTTTTTAAACTAATACTATAATCATTTCATACAGTAAAAACTAAAAGTAGCTATAAAATTAAATTCTGTAAAGAATCAAACAAGTATTTGACTTCTAAAAATAATACCTTAAATTTTCAGAAAAATATCTTCTAAATAAAATGTACCAAGGTATGAAAAGAATATTGTTCCACCCGGGTGTCCCGCGATACTTCTCAATCTTTTTTTCACGGAGTGGGAAATTTTTCTCTGCGCTTCAAGCTTCAAACAGAGTAATATCTGCTATTTAATTTAGTAGGGTGTTCGTTAACCGACACTCAGAAAAATGTAACTTCCCAAGCGGTGGCCAATAGAGAAAGTTGATTTTTTATATGTAATTCGATTGTCCTGTTAGAATAATAAAAAATAAGCGGATATTTTTCAAATTAAAGGTAGGGGTGCAATCAATTTATGGTATTTCGTGGAGAAAAAGAACACACATAACAAATTTCAACGATGATTAAATCAGAAAATTTTTTAGCCGTGGGTCTGCGGACTAATATAATGTATGCACAAAAGTAATTAATGACATTGTTTATTTTAATATGGTTTACGTATATACCGTGTGTTTATTGGTATGCTAAAGCATATACTTGCAAGAGAAATTTTTACCGTTATTGATTTCCAGGAACTTTATTTATCATGGTTTACAATTATCGAGTATATTCAGATATGTCCATTTCCGGTTATCCGTGTCTCTGTCTATCCGTCTGTTTGTCAGAACGACAAAAACGAAAAGAGGTATATCAAGCTTAAATTATCATAGCGGGCTGAGGAAGTTAGAAGTGAGTTTGAGTTCGTAAATGGGCAACATGGGTTAATTAGGTTATATATATATATATATATATATATATATATATATATAATGTATATATATATATATATATATATATATATATACAATGATGCTTACTAAGAATTGTTTCAAACAAAAGTGGTTTATTTTTTTATAAGGAACATTTTATATATATACATATATATAAAATGTTCCTTATAAAAAAATAAACCACTTTTGTTTGAAACAATTCTTAGTAAGCATCATTGTTTCCCCGTGAGGGTGAAAATAAGCAGGTGGCTTCAACTATAAGTTGTTTGAAAGATTCTTAAAAAAAGATTTCAGCGTTACGTATTTACCAAAAGTTATTTTAAATACGCTGCAAATACTCTGAGCAGGAATGTAGTAAAATTGAACACTGAGTGTACATTGATGAATCAACAAATCATTCAATCGTTAAAAGTCATTCAATCAAGTTTATGTTGTCAGAAATTTTCCAACATTTCTATGACAAAATATAACAGATTTTAATTAATCAATGTTGTTCATTCAACAACTTTCATGTGTGTTTAATAATTATTCTGTTGTATACTGACAAAGAACTGTAGCATGCATAATATTAAATTCAATATTATCTATATTTAATACTACAGGGTTATTTTAAATGATTGATCACATTTGGCAGCCTTACACAGTCAAAACAAATACCAGATTGAAGTTCACGCGCTTTCAAATGAGTCATTTGTTGCCAAAAGTCGTTTGAACGGTGAAAAATAGAACTTTTTGGGCAAGATCTTCCACAGTTGTTAGTTCTTATTAATATTTATAATCCTTCGGGATAGAAAGTTTAAAAAATGCCACAGAATTAAAGGCAAAATTTCGACCGAAATAAAATATCAGAAATCAGAAAGAAATTGTTAATTTTTGGCCCTTGATAAGTTTATAACAATTGAACAATCAAAGATAAAAAAACGCAAGTAATCTTAGACGACGTATTTTGTCAAAAAGCTAGATTTTTTGGCTCAAAAAGTCGAAAAACTTTAAAACAATGAAAATTGATAAAAATCATTATTTTTCAGCGCATTTTTTATATAAAAATCGTCAATAAATTGGCCGTTTTTCTTTTCTGTCGAAAATCGATAATTTTGATTTTACAACGATTCGGTTACTATGAAATTGACCCTTATAAAATAGATATTATTTTTGCATATATATAAATAAAATTTGTATGACTTACCTTCAAGTCCAGCGAAGGCTTCTTCATCGACAACGGAAATTGAATTCCCTTCCATTTCTAACGAATTCAACAATGTTAGATGAGAAAATACTCGTGGTGGTATTTCCCGCAAATGATTATGAGCCAAACCAAGTGAGTCCAAATTTCTCAAACCTTTTGAATAAAAGATATACACGTTTGTTAATATTTTAAGAAATGTGTTTATGCTTAAAGCAAACAATTACCTTCAAAATCACCTTCTTCAATTTTAGAAATTTGATTTTCTTGCATTTCTAACTTCTTCAAATTTTCAAGAACGGATAATGCTTTCTGTGGTACGCTTGTTAAATCGTTTCCTCCAAGATTTAAACGTTTTAATTTTCTAGAAAAAAATAAAATGTAGTGATCCACGTACACAACCAAAAAAAAATTAACAAACTAAACTCGACAGGAATAACTTGACAAAATTAATATCGAATTGGAAAAGAAACGCACTTTGAGAGTGACAGTACCGTCAGTGTAGTAGCATTTGTGTAGTTTCAAGAATTTTAAATCTCTTATTCTCTGCCGAATAATCTATTAAAATTGAAATCCGAGTTTTAATCGGTGTATCGAAATAAATACCGTATAAACCAATTTTTCAAATTTAGGACAAAATCAATTCTCAATTTAGTTGGGTTGAGTCGACATGATTTGAGTTATCAAGAACTGGCGATTAACAGCGATATTTGAACATATGCTTTGTCAAAGAGAAAGAGTAAAATTATAAATACAGATAATACTTACTTTTCCAAACCTCGAAACGCGTCTGAATCAATGTTGACCAATTTATTTTCATACAATGTTAATATTTCTAACGTATCTAAACCTTCGAATGCTCTTGAATGTATGGCTGAGACACGATTATGATTCATGTTTAATATTAGCAAGTGATGTAGATTTTTAAATGCTACAGATGGTACAGAGCTTAACGAGTTTTGAGATACATCCAATTGTGTTAGTCCTTTACCTGTAAGAAGAAAAAACAAGTTTTTTATAAAATAATTTATGCAGAAAAAGGTTTCAAACTTTTAATTGGTAAAGTACAAACCGAAATCCATGCGTTAAATAAAATCTGAATAGAAAGAACAACAAGCCCGGGGCCCATTATTGGAAAGATTTGAGTCGGTGTAGATTTTATTGGGACCCAACTGTTAAAGTTGCTATGTAAAATACTGGACTAGTTGATTTCTTTTCGGCATCGGTTACCCTAATTTTTTTTTATATTACAATTGGTGGACATTGATTTTTTAACCTTTCTACGAGCTTGTAAAAACATGGGTAATCATATAAATTGATAAATATTCATTTTTGTGCGTATAATAAATAATTCGACTACAATGATAAAATATATCAGATTAAAAACGTGTATTACTTGGGTATCGGCAATTACAAATCGAAAATATATATTCAAGCCAATTCTTTTCCCATTTTATTTACGGTATGAAATTAATATATAGCTGTTTACTGAATAACGTTTGTACCCGAGCTCACTGAATTGAAAATAATACGATATATGGCTGTTTTCTGTACAGAGTGCCTGTAGGTAAAGTGTTGTACCTTCATATCAATGTAATTCAGTTTCTTGAAAGATATTGCTATCTACAAAGCAGCGAACAATTGAAGAACCATTTACTGATCAGAAAATAAGCAGCCGATAGAATGGTTATCCATGTGTTTTTGTTATCAACAAAAATAGAAATAACATTTTCTAGTGTTTAATATTTATTTTATTTACAAATTATCTCTAATGTTATATGTTTCGAGTCACATTTTATCTAAATTACTATTTATTTTGTTCAGTCATATTTTCATTTTCAGGAAATAAAGTTTGGAAATACTTTTAAAAGTCATCATCAAAGTTGAAATAAGGATACAAATAATTTCAACCCTAAATCTACTCTGCTCTTGCATCCTTTATATGGACGGAGACGCATATGTTTACTTTCTATTAAAAACGTTTTTTTAAATTTGTTTTCAAGTGAAAATTAGCCAGCCTGTGACTTTCAAATTGACCAGTCTTCACCTGCAATTTTACCAATAAGGACAGTTTAGATCCGTTGTTATGCTTTATTTAAAAGTATATCGTGATTCAAGGTACCACAGCTTCTCATGTACACGCTACAACATAATACTTGTAGTAAAATAAATTTATTAAGATTTATGATGTTTTTATGTGTTCAGAGGGATATGTTGTAGAGAAAAAGGCTGATGTTGGTTTGTAATACAGGCATGTCCTTATATTACACTTGTTTGTTTATTCAAAAGCATCTACATATAAATAATAACTCTTTTTTATATATACAGTGAAAGCTCAATTCAATAATTTTTAAATGACTTCCTCTAGCAAATGATTAGTAGCCCAGCACTCGCGTCAACCGTTTGGTGATCACTAAACGCGTGTATGAGCACAATCGTGGGGGCACAAATTTAAAAAATATATTTTTTAAATTTCGAAGGTAACTTATGTTATAGCTTGATATAATTCAAGACTAAAAGTAAGAATTAAATTTTTCAATATCTGTTGTAATTTTCAAAATATCGAAAATTGATCACCAAATGGATGACAGCGCTTTTGACAGAATAAAAAAGGTTTAAAATTTAATTATATTTTATGGCAAGAAAGCGTGTTAATTTTACCAGAATATAATTAAGAAAATCAACATTTTGAAGTGCTTTTTCAAACATAGAAGAATACTTTATTATCGTCCCCACAAATTACAGCATTATTTTTTACAAATAAAAGATTTTCATTATGCAAACATAATGTTTTATATATCGTTCACTAAATTTATAAATTATCATCTATATAATTCACCTACAACCTAGCCCTATTTTATGGTTACAGGCTACATAAAGACTCACATAGTGTTATAAAATGTATAGGAATACATATAAATTCATTCGATAAAGATATGCACGTGCCAGTAAATGTCACGTGAGTTTTTGGTACAAATAATATCTGTAGTTTAACCACAAATAGCTTTAAGTACTTAGTATATAAGAGAACCGTAAAATATTTTCCATTCTATTAAATGGCATAATTAGTAGAAAATAAATTTGTTTCGAATCAAGAGAATTATCTTGTACCTTATCGATCGACTTTATCAACAAAGGTATTGGAAACTTTCGATTTATCGTTGTGTGCGTAGTCATGGTAGGGACAATAAAATCGATGGCAGCGCTTCCAGTAGAAAATTTTGGCGTTAAATGAAGCTGTTATGACTAACATAATTTGCAATTCTTTACATGTTAATATTATAGTAAATGTCAAATTATAATTATTGAAAAACAATAATTAATTGAAAATTAATGCATTAAAAATTGTGAAAATAAGAAATCAAATTGCACAAATATTATTTTTCAAATGTAAATTATCATAATTATTAATTTAAATATGTGAGACAATAATATTAAATTTTCGATGTAAGTCGTAAATGCAATCCATACAAATATATATGCATCCATACAATTCTATAACTAAAGTAGTGTATCGTTACTATGGAAATGCCTCCAAAAAAACTCATGCACGGTGCGAATGGAGAGTAGAGAAAATGTTTTGTCTCCATTGCCAAGCCAACGTGTTAAACGTGAATCAATTCTGCTCAGAGTCGGAGAGATGTATGGGAAAAGTTTTTCCACGTTAGTTCCATAGAGCTTCGAATATCAGTCAAAGATATCATCCTATGTGACCTTTTGAACCAAGAGGTCACATAGGTCGATACCGTAGCCCCAATCAGGAAGAACAAATAAATCGCCAGAACATGGACAGATAGTAAAAACCATACAACTGTTTAAACGAGAGTCAAAAGTACAAATATTACTCTAGTAATCTTCTATCAAATAGAAAATGGAAAACTTTGCCTGTCTCTAATAAATACTACCATAATTTCTATACTTTTAATAAGTTCTCTACATATTAAAGGAATTCATTTAATATTTAATACATAAATTTCAAATCAAACCCAGTAGTTTAACCACTAACTACCTTTCTTTGAATGAATTCCGATTACAACAAATATGTCAATTTATTTGTAATAATAATAAAATGAAGTACCTCCTGTGTCTACCACATCTGTATAGATACCACCTACATAATAATTTTTATTTGATATTTATTTTTTTAATGTAAATCATAAAAAAAAGAGTGGTGATTTATTTTGATACTTCAAATTATTAAACTTTTTCTAACTTTTTTTATAGGAATTTTGTATACATTAAATTTACACAGATCTGGTGATTCTTTTTTATAGTGAAAAATTAATCTTTTATTCTTTTTAACAAGAAGCAAATCAAGCTTTCAAATAAAAAAAAATTTCACTTTTAACTTACATTTAAACTTTTGTTATATCTCTAACAGTTTACAAGATGGGCCCTACGGAACCAAGACCCAATTGATCTATCTATTGTGGTAACCTAAAATTTCAGCTTGATATATTTTTTCGTTTTTGAGCTATAGTGTAGACAGACAGGCAGGCAGACGAACAAATAGTGATTTTATGAACACTTATATCAAAATTTTGTTTGTAGCGTCAATATTTTTAAGCGTTACAAACTTGGGACTAAACATAGTATACCTTGATATATTTCATATACATGGTATAAAAACTGACTTTAATAGTTAACTTCTCTTAAACCGTTCAGAGAATCGATATGAATTTTATTTTTCTGGATGATTAATTGATAAATACAATTTCAAACTTTTGAATTATTTTCATATTTTCGGTATGAAGACACCTTCAATTTTATTTATTGCAATAATATCTCTTTACTGACACATTTCTAATTAATTATAGTTTGTGATTTTTATTGTTTATGTTTAATGATAATTACTCTGAAAGGCATATTGATTTTGTGGTTTTGATTAACAATTATTATAATTATTAGCAACAACGACTATAAAACACATCGCTGTTTATTTATGCATTTGAATTGTTTGTTATCATTTTGTTATTTAAATTCGTACTTGTTGATGGTTCATTTCCCGTATACTTTTAGAAATATTACTATGATACTCTCATTAATATCATTATGGAAGGAGAGAAAGCCTGCTGTATACTTCTTAAAACGAAATAGTGAATAGTCATTATTTTTACTAAAGACACTTCCAGTAAATTTTTCGATGTAAACACATCGAATTGATTGTAGGGGTCAAAAAAATGATTCCTTTAATAAATTATATACATTTAAAAATTATCTGTTATGACAATTCATAGTATACCAAAGAGTTTATGCAACTAGAGAACGTCATGGGCTTTCGATATGATGAATGAGAGAGAAGACTGTCCGTGAGTTCCCCTATGTCCTTGTCTAATCTATATCTCATTCATCAATAGTTAAAAAATTTATCGATTTATGGAATATTATTTAATACATTAAAAGATATTCAAAAAGTAGAAACGCCAAAAAAATCCATTCAGTAGTTTTTGCGTGAATGCGTCACAAACAAACAAACAACATTACTTTCACATTTATAATATACAGGGACAAAGCTTGATGCCTGTTCGCTTTGTTGGGCTTAAAAGTTAAGGCTATCACGTTATAGCCTCCACCTCTCTTGATCACACTGATACTCCTTCGATAAAACTTTAAATAGGGTTAGGAATTGTTTTATATGTATAGTCTTGATTCGTTGAGTGTATCAGAAAAGGTGGCCGTGAATTTTATCTCGTTCATAATTTTTACAGAAATTTTTAATTTATGTTATAATTGATCCTCATAGACGCGATAGTGTTCTTTGTTTAAAATGATGTTATAAAACAAAATGTTGAGTGGCTAAAGCTGTTGTTATCTTTCATAATTTTGTGTTTCAAAGTTTTGTTTTTTACAGTTATTACGATACAGCATATACAGATTATTAACATTTGGTATAATTTTTGTAATTCTGGAATGGCTCTTAAGAAAATGAGGCAGGATCAAACTAGTTGCAATACTCTCTATAGACTTACTCCCAATTATAGATTTATCGAATTTAGTATTTATTTCAACTTTATTTTAATTTTCAGCTACGGCTAGTGTAAGTACTTTACCAAATAAAATTTGAATTTTAACATCATTCAAAAAGATCTCAAGTAAAAAACTTACCAATTGAACTTAACGATGATTCTTCCACAGCAGCCAACGTACTATTATGTATGGTTAAATGACGTATATCCAAACCCAAAAATATGAAACCTTGTAATTTTTTCAATTGATTATGCCGTAACTTTAAATAATATATAACCATTGTTTTCCCTTTTAATGCTGCCATCGCTTTACTGATATGTTGTGAATCAGTAAATTCGCATAAGATATCTAAACCATTCTTTTTCACTGTACACAGACATGGTGATATTTCACTACGTGCCGGACAAGAATATTGTGCTTGTTGTCCATGCACCATTGATATGAAATATGTTAAAGTTATAATTAACACACTCCATCGTAATATAACATTACCACCATTTAAATTAAATACTAATCTTGATCTTGAACTATTCTTGTCTACTACCACATTTTTCGTTTCATTATCATTATCATCTATCAACCCCATCAATGGGGATGATAAAGATGATAATGATTCTCGATCTCTATCGAGTATTATTTTAGTTGCTGTTGTTATTGTTTCACCTGCATCATCATTACCACCGGGTTCTCGCATTTTGCCACGCACACGCCTTCCACACCACCACCACTTGATGCCGCCAGCCCCACCACCTATATCCAGGCCCTCCTCCTCCTCTCCTCCACCGTCACTAGTATCCTCAACCACCTCCACTACTGCTGTTGTTGATGATTGTTATTGTAAATAATATAGTCCCGGCTAGGCCATCATTATATGAATACGTATGGGCTGCTGGTGTTGTTTTTTTCGTGTTATTTTTATGGTTTTATAATGGAGGTTATTAATATTGATGAGTACTCCTCGTTGTTATTATGTACATACATATAGATGAACAAAATAGAAGGTTGTTTTGTTGTTGCTTGTTTTATAGCTTATAGTTTTTTCTGTTTATCTGGAACAAAAAAAATATATCATGTTAGTATATCATGGATTTCAATTTTGTAAATGAAACTAATTAAAATATTGATATCTAATATTTTCTGGAAAAAACCACTGTGGATGTGTGGTTTTTCCAATTACAAAGTACTTAAATTGTTTGATATTACTCATGAAATATTACGAACTTTAAGCAAAAGGCAATTTAATTTTTTGGGACACTTAGTGTAGTCATCTGGTGTTTTACCTGGAAAGATTTCTGGGAGTTTTGAAATTGTGTGATTGTATAGATTTTGATGTGCTCTTTTCGAATTTTCTTTGCTACCTTGTATCTTTATCGCTCGCGTCACTATATTGGGAAAATGGCATCGAAAAGCAGTTTTTTGAAAATATCTCCTTGTTGAGATAAAGTCAATATTACCTGGATCCCCGGACACTCTGGGGTTGGAACGGTAATGAGAGAGCAGACAAGTTGGCCAAACTGGGAACCACCATGGCTCCCACTCAAGAAAAGCTTGCGAGTATGCCATACCAAGAAGGTCTTAACAGATAAGGAGATAATCTGAAAAACCAATAATTAAAGGCATGGACCAGCTACAAGAGAGGGCGAATCGCCAAAAGCCTGTTGGGTGAAGGAAGCCGAGGAGATATTGAAACTAAACAGAGCTGATATTAGAGTCATTGTAGAGTTACTCACAGGGCATGATAACCTGAACAAGTTCCAACATCAGATTGGAAAAAGACAATCTCCCGCGTGTGACAGATGCGGAAAAAGTTCAGAAGAAACATCGATCCACTTTCTCTTTTACTGCCCGGCGCTCATACAGCAGCGAAGGAAATGGTTTGATCCGGCCATAGTCGAACAAGAAGAAATTAGGAAACTCAGCGCTAGACAAATCCTGGGTTTCAGTACATCAGTTGGTTATGATAGCCACTGAAAAGCGTAGGGGGGATAGAGTACATGGGTCTATTTGGCTAGGTGCTCTGAACCATTGCTTCGAGGTGCGATGCTCGAGCATGGCCCGCTAACCTCCATACCCATACCCATACCCATCCAACGTTAAATGAAAAATTTGACGTTTTTTGAAAAAAGGTATATAGTTTCAAGTCATTTGCAAGAAAATTAACAGAGTTATAATGAAAAGATGGTTTATCGTACCTTTTTTTGAGTTTTATTCAGCACAAGAACTTAATACTTAAAAATTATGCTTGCTGCATTCCAATTTATTTTAATTAGGTACTGACATTATGCTCAAAAAGTTTTAACAGTTTCGGATACAGATTTTTCAAAATATTGCAATTAAAATGGAAAAAAAAATAGATCAAAACGAAAAAAATGTCTTTATCGTTAAATAACTCGAAAAATAATAAAGTTACGAAAAAAAAGTTTAGAAGGGAAAAATTTAGCTCTTTTTCCGCAGAATATTTTACCCCAAAGAACGTAAATATTTTTTGACAGCGATATAGACATACTGTCATACATCTCTATATTTACCAGATCGATAATTTTTGTACTTGTTGTAGAAGTTATACTTGTGGTTTATTTTAACGTTACACAAATTTAAATTTTCAAATAATATATTCAAGTAGTTTAATATATCCAAGTATGTTACGGTCTGATCACACCCCTGTGAATATCTTATAGTGCGTGTATTCCCTATGCGTTCTTTTGTGATGAAAAGTGTTTTTGACTTATAAAGGTAGGCCAACATACCAAATTTTATGGGAATGGTGTAAATTTTATTAAAATTTCATGTTAGGTAGTTAGTTATGCTAGGTGTATATGAAAATATATTAAAAGTGTTAGTATAAGTACAATATGATAATTTAAACCAGATAAACGTGTATTCGAAGAAACAGAATCAGAAAGATGTATAGTGTCAAAATTTGTTCATGGTCTTGATAAAGTATATTGTGAAATCTGTCGAGTGCGTGGTTTTCTGGATATTCTTATAAATTAGAGAGAAAACGAAACTAAATAAATTAATTGACAGTACACAATCGGTGTGGTACTGAAGTCGTGTGAGTGCGACCCCTATAGTTCACACTGCTAGTTTCCCTCATCTCCATAGATAAATAATGTGTTTTATCCACTATTCAGATTCTGTTTATTCAGTTTTTTACCTTTTTTTTATTACCATTAAAAAACAGCTTTACTAATTATGCTGAAAACTCTTTCAGTTCTTAAATACGCAATTAAGCGTCGAATAAGCCCAGTTACGTGTTAATGTCATAACTGGTTCACGAGATAATCGAGGCGAAAGAATCCGAACGAACATATGCACATACGTACACACACAGACATCACATTGAAAAGGTTTGATTCGGATATTGCGATCTTGAAATCGCGGAAAATTGTAAAACTGGAGATTTGCAATATCGGCCCCATTACATTAACTTCCTTTGGGAAGTTAAAAATGAAAATAATGATACGAGATGGCGTTCTACTTTACTATCGTATATGTCAATAACATCGTGTGCTGAGAGGCACCGGGACTATAAGTAGTCTCGGTTTTTAGTGCTAATAAAATTATGATACTAATATCTAACCTACAACTTAACTGATGCACATGTTACAAGATACAATTATTATTGTTTGTTATGCTATTACCTCTTAATGTATGCTTGTAACGGTTGAAGATTATACTTGTAATAAAGCTTATATTGTATAGTAAGTATTACTTATAAGTACGACTTTAATCATCCACTATATTTCAAATCATCTACTATGCATGGTACCATAAAATTGGGTAACTGAATCAAACCTGTTGAAACATCAATGATAAACTATCGATCTTCCCTTCATACATTATTTAAGAAAGAATACATTAGATGCGTTAAAATAATAATATAAATAATTAGTACAAACACAGCAAATTATAAAGAATACTACTGGGGGCATGTCCTCAGTCTCAAACATAGTTTTCGTATTCGAGGTGGTCGGGAAAGAAACAACTCCGTGTCAATACAGGCGTGAGTTGATTTTTATTAGTTATCTCTCTTGCTATCGCACGAACAGTTAAGTTTTATATATCAATTTTTTGAAATTTTGAATGGTTACAAGATCGGTTAATAAGGTCAACGAGAATGGCCGGCCAAAGGTCAAATGTGAGAGGTAGTTGTCGTTAATCGATAAATACTGGATAACTGACATGCTTTTTCGTTCATTTAGACTTCAAACCTATTAATAAGTTCGAAACCTATTACAGACACTAAAATGAAACTGAAATTTAATATGTAGTAGAAATAATGGCACATCGGGAACTATAGTCTGTGCTAAAGAATAAAAATCTTTATTTTAAACTGTGAGCTTTAGTGTAACTGACCCTTTTCTAAAAATGTTGTATTATTGGGCAAAACAAGATTGAATCTTACGTAAGAATGGGGAGGGTGAGTTCGAGAAGATTGATGTATGCTTATTCTAAGGGCAGGGGTATCAAAAAGCGTCCAAATCATGATTAGGTAATTATTGAATGGCCCCATCTTACCAAATATGACGTCTTTTGCTTTTATCTACTTCGCATGTATGATATGAAATATGTAACAGACAACATTGGATTTTTTAGAAACTTATTTACATATTATAATATTAACGTGATGTTTCTGTAACGAGATACGTGAATGTATTATGTATTATGCACATCATATTTATCTATTAATAAACTATCTTGTGTTTCTTAGGTAAAATTAGGTTAGAATCGCTGTCCTGGGGTGGAACACATACTTAGACTATAGGGTTTTGATACTCAAAAAAGGCTCCCGTGCTTTTAACTTAACATTAAAATTACATTCAAGTGGTCTAAACAATCTCAAAAAATATGTGCACTACGAAAATAAGCAGAAGGGTGTGTATAAGAACGTACTTAGACACTAGAAAATACATAGAAGATAAAGAAGAAATGAAAATGAATAGAACTTGTAGAGTATGAGAATCTCTTTGATACATCTTAATTGAAATACCTATGAAATAAGGATTCTTATTCACAACCCGTAATTAAAATTAAAAATGGCTTTGAAAAAAGATGTAAAACTCTACAAAGAACAAGGTTTTTAGCGGGTAACTTAAATATAACAAAATTTTGGATTCATAGGAAGTTATCTTACAGCTGGCTTTATTCTGCCGTTGATCGTCAATGCCATTCCAGATTCAATTAGAATTAATAGCTGATACACATATTGCAACAATCTATTGAGTTCAGAGTGGAAACATTTTTCCAGGAACACAAAAGGAAACTCCTATAAGGTTGTATATAATAGAAATAAGTGTTATAGCTAGAATCAAAATAAAATTTATTAAACAATAAGAAATTGCTAGCTAGTAAAAAGAAAATCAGATAAATCAAACTTTTTTACTCTTTTCACTTAAGTTTATTCGAAAAGAAAACCACATTGACAAGCAGAAGTTTGCCAATAAATGACAATATTTATCGAGAAACTATAGAAGATTCAAGGTACATATCTTACATCAAGCAGAAGCTTATATTTATAGATCGTTATTAAAATATATTATGTAGTAATGAATGCAACAAGACGAATCAAAGCAAAAAAACTATCTATATCTCTCTAACAACTTACTCTTTTGTCAATTCGTAAATACGTTATCTAGTTAGTTTGTATGAAGAAAGTTTTAGAAATTTTATAATTATGAGAAAATTCTTAATAAGTTTCTCTTGTAACAAACAAAATTTTTGTTTATTTGCAAAATTCGGGTGAATAAATATAATTAAAAGAATTTCGTATTTAAAACTTCATATAAGATTTCTTTATTATAATTTCTTATTTGTTTATACATTTCGATTCATGTTGTGATACTGTAGAAATGTTGATCATTTCAACAACCATGTGCAAGAAATATTTCCTGTTGCAAAAAATATTATATTACTGTAAAATGCGTTTTCGGTTTAAAATTATTTAAGGAGTACGGCTAATTATTATTACAATTCTAGACGAAAACAAGCCGTAAAATGTATATTTAGCGTGATTCCGATTGGATTGAAGCCTCAACGGATATCAAGATGTTACAACCAATCGCAAATCGTTATTTTTTTAATTAATAAATATAACTAGTTTTTATTATAATTAATACAAAACATGGAATTATTAATTTAAAAGAAAAAATTACATATATTTTAGATGAACTATCCTTTCATTTATAAATGAATTTGTAGCAAAAAAAAATAAATAAATAAATAAATATTTTCTCTATACAATTTTAAAAATAATTATAACAAGTGAAAATAAACAATTGACTAAGTTAATTGTTGAAATACCATGTATAGAAAGTGTTGATTACTCTGTCACATTACACATACATATATATGTCACACATATATAACTGATATACCTATATAACACATTCTATACAATTTGCGCCCTCGCGGGTAAACAGGAATGTTTACGAAAAAATGTTTCAAACAAAAGTTGTTTATTTTTTGATAAGAAACATTTTTTACTTTTAAATATTTGTTCTATCTCTAACGGTTGCTGTAAAAATTTGATATCTTTTTTCGTTTTTGAGTTATCGTGTTGACAGACGGACGCACGGACGGACAGCCAAAAATTAACTTATGAGGTCGTTTTATGAATATCTGTATACCGATATTTTGTTGGTATCATCAATATTTTTAAGCGTTACAAACTTGGGACTAAACTTAGTATACCTTGATATGTATTACATTATTATGGTATAAAAATATACATGATGAAGATTTGTATAACGTTATAACATTTCTGCTATTAATATTGTATGAGTATGTAATTACTAAGCTTGGATCATTAATAAATACATTTATCCATAAATGAAACGGAAATTGTTCAACTTCAAAAGATGTACGTACATAGATTTATTTTAATATAATGTTGCCCGTTGTATAATAATATTAAAATAATAACCATACGTAGTCAATTTAAGGACGTTCATGCGTGTACCTGTTTTGATATGTGCATTCATAGGCAAACAGTATGTAAATTTTAAAGAATTTTAAATTATGTTAGTAGAAAATAGTAATTTTTTTTGAAATTTTATTAAAAGTTTAAATAATAATTAACTGGTAAAAATTTCAAGTATGGTTATCGACATAATTTTTGAAAAATATCGATTTATATTTTCCATTTAGTCTCATGTTAAACTTTTAGTCACTTTTTAAACTTAAAATTTAATGAAATTAATTCGATAACAGGATATTTTTCCTGTTTTAAATCATAGAAAGTCATTTAAACTATCGCTTTATCATATTGTTTTTAATTTCTCTACTAATATCGTTGACGCATAAACGTCCTTAAATATGACGATAATAATATTAATTTTAAAAAAGTTTGAACT